>NW_024104315.1:0-1372411 GCF_003945595.2 Pipra filicauda
GATTAAGGAAAGGAGGGATGGAAATCTGACCTCTCCAGGAAGAGCACAGACTTCAATTCAGCAACACACACAGTTGAGCTGGGCATTTAGGACATGCTAAAATTGCTTTCCTGAAGGAGGATCTTTATCTTGCAGTTTACTCGGCCTAAGTCTTGCTCTGTCAGAACCACTACAGTTATTTTCAGCTGGGTGCCTGAGCCCCTTTCTCTGAGGAAGGCTCTGCTTTCTGTCAGGGTGGGAAAGGTTGTTTTAAGAGGCAAATTTGGATGTTATTCCCTGGCACTGCACTCCTAAGTGTCCCATCCATCCAGCTGCTGCAGGTTCCCTTTTTCAACAACAGTTTCCTTCTCAGCTTCATTCAGAGCTGAACTGCAGTCGAGGTACAAGTTATTAACATATTTCTTACACTGATATTGAAAAACAAGCTGCCCATGGATTGAAAACTGTCTAAACCTGATGTAAGAATCTCCCTCCCAGGAATTAATGCCTCCCATTGCCCAGGCAGGGAGCAGGCAGTCAATCAGGGGACTGCATTTCTGCACACTCAAATCTGCATTCTCGGCGTGGCTGAATAATAAATGAAGGTTAATTTAAATCTGAAAACACATTAAGACTGGAATTGCATGGAAAGATACTGGGGAGGGATGTGCCATTAGAGCAAATTCAAAGAAAAAAATATATGAAAATATATCCACTCCACCCAGAGTGCAGAGAGTGTTACTTACATGACGAGAGGGCATAACAGTCCACTTTAACCTCCATTTTCCCCAGTGCAATGCAATCTGATCAAATCAAGCTCTCTCCATGCAATTGTCACAAAGAAAATCATGTGTAATGGGGGCTGGAAATGACAATCAAATCTGTCACTCAGAGAAATTTGTGCTTGCTCTTTCCAGCAGCACCCAACAGCTCCTGATTACACCACAGACCCCAAACTTGCCTCCTCCAGCTCTCGGCCTTGCAGGCTGAAATAAAAGTCACTTCAGAGGTGCCTGGGATGAAATGGCTCTGTTTGACAAACGATTCCACATTTGTGACATGTTTTACAGATAACCCAGAGAATTCACGGCGTCACCTTTTGTGGGCTATTGATTGCAACCAGCTGATATCCGTCTTTTCAAGTATGGAATAATCTACTGCCATTGCACAAATGATGGCTGTCTCCCCGAGAAGGTTAATCAGATACAGGAGGAATCATATCTAATCTTTGATAAATTGCAAGTCGCTCAGGGATCAATCACTGCTCTCCTTGGCCCACAAGCCCCGGGGCGTTGTGCCAACGTAACGCTGCCCGTGGACACGGTGCCCAACAACACCCTGCCCCCTGGAAGAGTTCAGCCTCCTGAGGTGGTTCATTTATGGTGCTTTTTCGTGCTTTGAACAGCAACGACCATAAATCAAAAGATTTCAGAGAGCATCGGGGAAGCAACAACCTGAAATCCAGGCGCTCAAACTGCAAAATTAAAAATGCGACTTAAAAGTGTGACTGGCGCGTTTTTAAGGTACAAATACGTATTTTAGGTCTTTCCTACATGAATTGTATGTCTATTTTCCACACCCTCCCCATCAGGACCAAGATGACAGGATTAGCTGACGTGCAAGAAGAAATCCCAAATTAAGAGTCACTAGGAGCCTCTTGAGCTGTCAAACTCATGGAACAGCCTGAAAATCCCTAAGCTGGACTTTCCACCTTCCCAGCGAATGATCCATAGCTTAACCATCCTTAATATCACGTGGATCAAGGCTTCCATGTGTCATCAATGCCCTGGGATAAGCCAGACCTGGGGTACAGGTCATTTATCAAGCAGCCCAGGACACATTCATCTTCCCACGTGCCATTTGCATCTGGAAAGGGAAGTGGAGGGGAGCACCTACTGACACCTCTGAAAACAGGACAAGTTTTTACTTTTTTTTAACTATTTTGTTTTACTATTACATTACAGCTTGTGGAAAATGTACGTTACACCTGTAAATTTAAGTCAAATGAAGGAAGCACAACAGCACATAAATACAAACTCAGCTGCAAACCTCAGGATTTTACAACTATCTGAAGAACTGAGTCAGGCAACAGGGAGACATGGAAAGCAAGAGGGAGGGGGTGATTTTAGCACTTTTTATCAGTATTCCCAGAGGAACTGTATCCACGGTGCCCACGGCTCCTGCTACCAGAGCACAGCAGGGGAGCCAGCCCCTTAAACCCCAGTCTGAACATTTGGACTTTGAATCACAACCAAATGTGAACAATTAAGCTAAACAGAACTCCCATGAAAAGACAATTAGATAAGCAAAAGAGGAGGAAGAGTGCAGAGCAAAGAGGAAGGTTGCTCCAGCGTCGGCACAGAATAATTGGGAATAAAACAAATTCTCCTCCTCACTTTCTGTCTGACCTTGAGCAAGTCATTAAAAGTCTCTGCTGCCTTATTTGCCCAGTCTATAAAATGGATCAGACCTTCATTATAAACTGTTTTGTCTTCCTACACCGCTGTGCACAGCAGATATTTTTATTTAAGATTAACTTTTTCTCGAATCCCCGTTGGGACTTCCACACCACCACGGGCACGTCTGACGCCCAAACACCTATTACTGAACAAATCAAGTGGCAGTAAGACCAGAACCAGCGAAACAAACACTGAAACAAAACTTCCTGGGCTGCAAAGGTCTAATTTGTTTCCTGGGGAAGGTGAGCTGGTCTCTCGGTGCCCTGTGCTCCCTGGCGAGGAAGTGACTCGTTCCAATTAATGAGTGACACACAGAGGAGACAAACCCTCCTTCCAAGGGATGTGTCACTGCTCTGCTGTCTGGCTGAGCCCTGGTTATGATGTTATGGAAGGGGCAGGATGGAGGTAGGATCACAGCTGAAACGAAAGTAACAACTTGCAAGACCATCCCCTCATTATAACCTGCTCAAAATCCCCAGCTCCTACTCCGCTGAATAAATCTTCAACTCAGAGCATCATTAAGAAGTGTCCCTGACATTTCTCCTGTTCCATGGCATTTTACCTCAAATTAGACACAGGTTTTTCTCATGCAAATAATTTCAAACCCAGAATCAAGGTCCAGCTTGCAAAGACACACAGAGAGCAGTGGAGGAGCAGTGTGGCAGCTCCATCTCTCCTCTCAGCAGAGTTCAGTGATGGCTGAGCTTGGCCCTGAGCACACAGCTTTGCTTTTCCTCCCAGACACTTCCAGTCCTGGCTCTGATGTTCACTGTCAACTGCATCACACAGTTTAGCTACCAGGACTAAACAGTCTTTACAGAGATTTCATACTGTGCACTTAAAACGTGAAAGGAACTAAAATTTTCACTGCTGGCTTCCTAAAGAAACAGATATATTCACAATGAGGCTGGAGGAAAACAGTCCTAAAACCTACAAATTGCATCACTAGCTCTTCGTGATCCACTTAAAAACTTCAAACACAATGAAAGCAAAAGTCATATTCCAAGTGTGTGTGATAGACACAGACAGAGGACACCAACCCAAGCCATGGCAAGTCAATTCAGTGACAAAATTCCTTGTATTTCAAAGTCAACCTGCTTTTGAGCCGTGAATATTTGTATTCCTGTCATATTCCCAAACAACTGGCTGGAGCACAGTGATACAGGACACCTAGAACTGAACCTATTCCAGTTTTGTTCTCTCTGCCATCATGATTCTGGGAGAAGGACAAGAGACTGTAGTTCCATATTAACTTTGTTGGGATTGCTCATAATCTCGCTTAAATTGCTTTAAAAGACAGGAATATCAGGCCACAGGAGTCCCTAATACTGCAACCCCACCTCACCACTGTTCAGCAGTGCTGTAGATACTCCCTGATGTGTCAAACCCATCCCTCCCAGTCTGTATTCCTGTACCACCTGGCCATTGTTATCTGCTGAGCACCTCTGAGGAATCTGTTTGTAACCCAGCCAGGCTCAGGCAGAAAAAGCCACAACAGCTGAAACCCTGAGAATTTTGGCTCCACTAGGCTGCTTCCAAAAATGCTCCTGAGAAAGCACACCAAAGGCCTGGTATTTCCCCAAGTACTGTCCCAGATTCTTGTCTTCAACACTCTCACAGTGTCTCCTCCTACAACACAAACCGTGCTCTCTAAACGCTTCCTCTGTGTCTTTGATGTTACAAGCACAGCCCTCAGGCCACTCTGTTCCCAGTCACTGCTTTCAAGGATATAAAGTTCACTTTCCCTCTCTACTCTCCCACACTGTTTCTCTCATCTTTACCTGAGACACAGATCAGCAGCCACGTCCCCAGTGCAATCATGTTTAGATCATTGTTATCCCTATCCCAGTCAGGCTGAATTTGGTACGGAGAGAAGTGGCTCCAGGGAGATCTTCTCCCACCTTCCACACCAGCCCCACGAGCTACAATGACCTCAGTTTTCTCTGCTGTACTTTTTCCCTTAGAGCATGGGGAAATTTATCCCATATTTATCCCATATTTATTCCATAAATATCCCAATATTTATGGAATTCCCACGAAACTCGTGTCTGGAAGTTCATCCCACTGCATGCTTTGAGAAAGGACAAGCTGTGAAGGTGAAGACCAAACCCACAACGTCAGTAGACTTAACTCCTGAGGTCAGCAGACTTACAGTGCAGGATCTTCTTCAGCAAAGACAAGACACGGGATTATATTCCATCTATTGTTAAGAACAATTTAAAATGTTAAGTTCAGCTGCCATGTTTCATTTTCTAGGAACCAAAAACTCAAGGAGAAAGATCTTCCACTGCCTGAAATTTGTGTAACTCTACTGAGCCATACAAAGCTGCAGGAACTGGGATGTGACCCCTCATTTCTGAGCCCACGTGGGTTCATTTATCCTAAACAGAATGTGGGTGGAACCAGCAGCATCACCAACTGCCAGAGCTGGGCATGGGAGAGGTCACAGAATCAGAATATCCTGAGCTGGAAAGGACTCACAAGGGTTGAGTCCAACTCCTGGCCCTGCACAGTTTGTTACTTATATTTTATATACAATCACACACATAAACACACTCACTTATAATCAAATGCACTACGGTTACTTTGACTTAAACCTGTGGTTCAGTTTTGGGTTTTCACATTTGCATTCAAAATCTGAAAAATACTTTAACCTTTCTGAAATGGATCATGCAAAAATAAATTGCAGCAAGTTGATGAAAAGTGTTAATTAACCCGCTTTCATCTCATTAAGAGTCTGTGTTTAACCTATAGGTCGACTCCCCTTTCAGCTGATGTATGGATCTGATCTCCAACGATGAGCTAAACAACCCAATCTTTTATTGATGATGGAGAACTCCTGCACCTTTTCATTTTTTTGGTGAGAGGTCAAGAAAATTCCTAAACCAAAAGCACTGAGCTTTTTAAAGGAATTATTCCAACCTTTTATTTTTCGTGGCAGAAGAGATTGCAATAATGCTTCACCCTGCAATAAATGTATAATAATGTGGGTTTAAGATAAAAATACAGATCAAAAATAGGATTTTTCTTCCTTTCTACGCTGTATACAGATAAAAATCTAAATTTATCTAAAAAAATATATTTTTTCCACATTATGTGCTGAATAAAATACACTATAAGCATCATCTACTTGCTGTAGTATTGACTTCATTATTTACCTGTGCAATTATTGGTTTTAAGTCCCTTAACGTGTCTGAAGGTTGGCTGGGGGTTGGAGGGACACACAGGAGAAAGGAGAAGGTGGTGGGAGGGAAGCGAAGGGAGGAATCTGCTGCTTTTTCCACGATCCAGAGCAAATCTTTCACTCCAACTGGCACTCCCTCCATCAGAACCAGACAAAGTACCTGCAGGAGCTGTTCTGTAGGAGTCAATATATTTGTATTTCTGCTTTTAAAAATATCACTCCAATAATGCCAGGGATTAGTCCAAAATTGGCAAGACAGAAAGGCAGGAGATCTATGCTTTTTAATATCAAGCTCTTCACCAAGATGGCTTTTATCATGTTAATGGCTAAATCACACTGATTGTAAAAGAGCCAAAATGAGGCAATTAGTAAGGGCTGTGACAGGCTCAGAAAAGGAAAGGCACAGGGTTTGCAGTGTGAGCCAGATGGATATCTTCAATATATTTCTTATTGTCTGCTTGTGGTAATATGTTCAATTAAACTAAATCAGTACTACAGAAGAACCTTTGAATTGCCTGAAAAAAAAATTAATTGTCTGCTGCAAATTTAATGAAGCTGAACGCTCGTGTTATGTTTACAAGTTTTATTTGTTATGATCAGTAAGTGTTTACATGAAAAAAACCCCCCAAACCCTAACTGACTTCATTCAGCCCTAAGAGCGAAACATTGCAATTTGATTTTATTATTGGTGGTTTATTTCATTTACACAACTCTTTGCCATTTACTGGGTTTGTCTTTAGCAGCTGACCCGATTTTTTTTTTCTCTGCCCAATAAGGAACCAGCAGCTCTTGCTGTGCTTTTGGTTCACAGTCGCTGGGAGTTAAGCTGTGAGTTAAGCTGTGAGTTAAGCTGGGAATTGAGCCTTGCTCAAGTGTTTGACCACAAACCTGTGTTAGGACGTGTCCCCAGAGGGGCCATGGGCTGGTCCCTGTGACTCTCACCATCCTCCTCCTCAAGGTCTGGGCCAGGAGAACAACAAGGATGGGGAAGGGCTTTGATTTGAAGCCATGTGAGGACACTGAGGGCATTTGGTGTGTTCATCTGGAGCAGAGGAGACTGAGGGGAGACCTCATTGCAGTTACAGCTTCTTTCTGAGGGGCAGAGGAGGGGCAGGACTGAGCTCTGCTCTGGGGGGACCAGGGACAGCACCCAGGGAAGGGCTGGAGCTGTGTCAGGGCAGGGTCAGGTTGGATCTCAGGAGAAGGTTCTTCCCCCAGAGGGTGGTTGGGCACTGACCAGGCTCCAAGGCTGCCAGAGCTTTAAACTCTGCCTCTCTTTTTAAAATTGTATTTTGTGCTTTCAACACCAGATGTCGCTTACCCAGGTCCTTTTTAAGGGCTGAGGCTCAACCACCATGAATTTAAATCAGATGGAGTTGAACCATGAGGAAAGAAAAAGGCTCTGCATGACCTTAAACAGGGCTGGAACAAGGCAGAGCTCAGAGTGACAGAGGGGCTATTCATGTTTCAAAATGACCATACTAAACCCACAGCATATGGATGGATGGGATGGAAAATGCCTGGAAAAGCTTTCTTGGACAGCTTTCCCCAGGAGCTGAGCAGCAGCAATGTATCTGACAAGGGGAAAATTAGGGAGGTATGGAAAGGGCTTCTGGTAATATGCATAGTGCTTCAAAAGGTCAGTGGATTGAGGTGCCTGCTGCAATCTTTACTTGGTTCATGTTAAAAAAACCCCAAACATGGCTGTTCTTCCTCTTGGGGAAAAAAGTTAGAGTCTCATCCCAAGGAATTGATATCCTGGTTACTCAGAAGCCACGACAGAGTTGAGGACAGCTGGTAGAATTCATAGAGATATTGGCTTTTACTGATTAAAAAAACCCCACCCAAACCCTAAAATAAAACCTGTGGATATGAGGAAGCACAACCCAATTTCTGAAGAATGCAGCTCAATACTGATCAAGTGATGTTGAAACACAGACAACCAACCACAGGTGGCAAGATGGGGCAGGGTAACTATCACATCCCACCAACACTGTTGCTGCAGAGGATAAATGGCCTGCCCTAAACTCAGCAAGAATTGCAGGTTTAAAGGCAGCATCATATGAAGTCTCTGAAAAGTTCCTTGATAACGGGGCAGAATTTAGAGTATTTAATCAATTTTCAGTGCAATGCAGCACTTCAACGTTCACCCAGAGGAATAGGCTTGGAATGAAAAATCTGCTATTTTATAGAAAATAATTTGAATCGCCGTGCTGGACAAAATCAAGACTATCAGTCTATTCAAGCGTGAGGAAAAAATAACCCACTGACATTATCTTTGTATTCTTTTACTGCTAAAGTGATACAGATTCCAGCCAACTAAAGTTCTCTTCCTTTTACTGCCTTGAGCCCTCCTGTGACAGAGCCAGTAGCAGTAGGGAAATGTTAAAGGTGCATCATAATTAAACAGGCAAATAAAGTCATTGGAACCTGCCCTTGTCAGAGATGCAACAACGTGACAGGAATTGCTGCACTTCCCCAAGAGAACGGATATGTACCAGCTCTACCAAGCATTTAGAGATAGATTTATATAGAAAATTATATAAATGAATATATTTTGATATCTAGATAGCTCAGCCCACAGCCAAAAGGGCAGCAGAAGTTTGAGAAGCAGCCACACATGTCTGTGGTGGGTACCACGATCCATTCACCTCCAACATCCCAAACCCAAAGCTGGCCACACACCATAACGTGTCTACTGGGAAAAGAGACTTTCTCACCCTGGTGATACACTGTTATCATCTCCATTCCTCTCACTAGCTTGTTTGGGGGCCTCTTCCATACCACACTCCTTGCTGCAGCTGGGATTTTAACACCAGGAGCCTCTCCTGGCACTTCCTATATCCAGAGCTTTTATTGCAATGTCTTGAAATTAGTCTCCTATTTCAGCCTGCTGCTACATCAGCCAGTTTCTATCACTGCATTAAGTACAAATAAACTCACATTGTACAGTCTATGCTTGCTTACACCATTTGTCATTTAATCCCCCAGCACTTAGAAAGTCTCTAATCTTTCAGTGTGTTGGAAGAATTGAACACTTAGCCTCAAGTACAGGAAAAAATGAGGAAACAAGATGGAAAATTAATATTTATACAATACATGGAAACACACACCATGTTTTACAGAGCTATGAAAGCTGTCTGGGATTCCTCTCCAGCCTTACAACCTCAATCCTGCTTTTTAATTTAAAGGTCAAACTGTACCTGCAAGTTTCCAAGATTTCAGGTCTTGGAGGCCAAGAGGTTCTCATTCAACACCACTCAACAGCACAAACCCAAACCACAGCTGCACTGGTTCAGAAAACCACTGGGGTTCACGAGTCCTGACAACAGAATGTTAATACCCAGCCCTATGGGCACCCGTCAGAATTTGATATTTTTTAAACTGTCTACTCATGCATAATATGAATATTTATTCATCCCCCTCTGGTTGTTTGCCAGAAAGTTATTTTAAGCTCCTTGGTTGTGGTGTAAGATACTCCCCTCCTCCTCCCAACCGTGCCTACTCTGTGAACTGTCGGCATCTCTCCCTGAGAAGGAAAATTAAAAGAAAATAAGGATAACCTGTAATATTAATGGAAGCACACAGGAAGGTCACAAAAAAAATGTCTTTTGACCTTCACAGTTTTTTACTCAATGACATAAGATGAGCTAGAAGAGAATGTAGGCATATCTTAAGGTCAAAACCCACATCAGCTGACAGATTAGTCTTTTCATCCACCACAAAACTGAGTTAAAATAACAAATTCAGTCATATTTCTGCCCAAACTCACACGTGTTTTACTCAGGGCAGAGAAACTCAAGCATTACAGTCTATAATACAGTATTTGACACAGTTCATTTGGAGTTCAGAATAGTTTCTGCTCCTTCCTACTTTTTATGGGCTCGGCTCGGAAATTGCATTTCTCAGTTTGCTGTTAATATCCATCCCCATCCTGGGCTCCAGAGTTTATTCTCTGCTCCATGCACATGTGTCGCTCCCATTAATGCTAATGGAATGGAGTTAAAAGGGAGCACTGAGGGAGAAAAAAGCACTTGCTAATCCTTTATAACCTGCCCACCAAGGGAAGTGATTTGTAAACCACGTGAAGCCAAGGCTCAGGTACCACAGCTGCCAACTCCTGTGCCGGGAGTCACGGGCAATTCCATGGGCACAGGGAGGGAGAAAGGAAAAGCCCTGAACTACAGAACCTTGACACTTTAATGACAGGAAGAAATCACTGCTGTTTTCAACAACTGGCTTTTTTTATGGTGGTACAAGTGGTCCCTGAGCTGCAGACCCTGATTCACCCCCTCAGTGTCTCACAGCATGTGGAAAACCAGGATAACCTCAGTTGTGGCAAGCCGGGAGATGAACAGCTGTGAGCACTCACCACCCTGCTGCCACCCCTGTGGAGCCTGGGGAAGGGCATTTGGGCTGGGTTTGGCATTTTGCTCTCCAGTTTTGCTGCTGATCGCAGGTAGCCCAGAGAAGCTGTGGCTGCCCCATCCCTGGAAGTGTCCTGGGCCTGGCTGGACGGGGCTTGGAGCAACCTGGGCTAGTGGAAGGTGTCCCTGCCCATGGCAGGGACTGGGATGAGATGAGCTTTAAGATCCCTTTCAACCCAAACCATTCTGGGATTCTGTGGTTCCATGACCCTTTTGCCAACAGAGAAGGTCTGGTTTATGTTCTTGTTCCCTCAGCAGCGCTTTCCCAGCTCTTTGCTGGGTGCCTCCTTAGGAAAACACAGATTCAGAAAAGGCAGAGTCAGCTCATGCAGAGCCCTAATGCTGGTCTTCTTGTCTCTATTTTTGTTTGCAGGGACCAACATGGGCACAGGCAAACGCCATACACTGTACTCAAAACAACCTCAAACCCAAAGAACTGTTGGGGCCCACATGTTCCCCTGCAGGCTTCACAGAATCCCAGATTGGTTGGGGTTGGAAGGGACCTCTGGATGTAACCCAAGTATAAAAAACATGGGTTAAAACTTGCATTGAAATATTTTTAACTCTTCCCTATACACCATACAAATATTTGACAAGGAGAACCTCTAACTGAATATGATCCATCAATGCCAATACACAGAAGAATTAAAACTGACAGCACTAGAGCTTTGTGATTGATCTATGGCTTTGTAATCAATCTTTCCTGATCTGTTATCCAATATAGGTTTTTCCCCAAATAAGAAGGAGATAGACTGTGACTGTAAGTGTAATAACCTATATGTTCATTGCCTATAATAATTCATCAGACATTGGACTACTCATAAGGGGGCCAAAAATTCATTCAAGACATTTGTCAGTGTCTCTCACTGTTTATCAAACCATTCCTTTAAATGTCTTTGTCAGACGTTGGAGCTTTTGAAAATCACAGCTGCCAGAACACGAATGCACACGAATAAACACCTGGAATTCCTGAGATGCAGAAATGCAGCCCTGGGTAAGGAATGATGAAAGCAAATCGGACTTTGGGCATCAACCATGGGCAGTAAAAGCTGCAGTTACCTTTCACCACCAGGCTGCCCGTGCTGCTCGCCGTCCCAAAGTGGTTGGTGGCCACGCAGGTGTAACTTCCCGCGTCGGATTTGGTGACGTTGACGATCCGGAGGCTCCCGTCATCCAGGACAGTGATCCTGCAAAGGCAGCAGACACGGAAGTTTTAGGGTATTTTTTAAGCCAACACCGAGCTCTTTTGAGCACACACTAATTACGGGTGGTCTGAGCAGCAGACGCCGCGCTGGCCCTCGCAGGGGGAGTCCAGCCGAGGGAAACCTCTCCGGACGCGCCTCGTAAATACTGAACGCGTCACTCACGTGAGTTTTCCGTGTCTTTACTCCAGGGCAACTTTAATTTATGCATCAGCAGCTCGTGTGGGTTTTGCACACGCCTGTACTTCGATGTTCAGCCCTCACCATGACAACCCTGCAACACGTGGCACCCAGGGAAACCGCTGCCGAGCAGCTGCAGTGAAACAAGTGTTTCAGTGCTGCCTTTTTTCTAGAAGCCTGATGGCTTTTCAGCAAGAGGACCATGATGCCAAGCTCGCTCTCCACCTCTCTGCCTGTGCAGAACTCACCCACAGGTCTTCTCTACAGTGGTGCTTGCAGGTTAAAAAGAAATGATCCTGTTTCGTTCCAGTCCTCTCCTAAGCCACCTGTTTCCCATCTGAACAGTGTTACCTGCAGTGGGACACATCTCTTGAGGGCAGGAGGCAGGTGAGGATGGAATGTTAATTCTGGAGTGATTCCCTGCCCCTCCTCTTGCACAATGGCTGCACCTCAGGCTCCCCTTGTTCTCACAATGAGCTTTGTCTCTTGTTCCATTTTTTTTCTACTCTGACTGAGCCAACACAGAAAATCTGATGCTGCCCAGTAATCCCAAAAAACATGAATGATTTGTGCCCTGTGGAGGCATCATCTAAGGAGACTCCAGAAAAACCTTTCTCCCAACCTAGTATCACCTTTTTCAGCAAAATCCCTGTCTGTCTCCTCAGTATCACGTCCTGCAGCACAGTCTTTCTCGCCCTCAGCCACTTTCAGACCTGCACTGAAAATCTTGTCTTAATTCCTACCTTCTCCTGCTCAATTATTTCCCAGTTGAACTGAAATGAAGGAGCCTTCCTGCATCCTTAATGCCAGCGAAGCTCTGCACAACTGGACTGAGAAATCAGGAGGAGAGAAACTCAGCAAACAGCTCTTGCACCACTGCAGGAGGGCTCAGGTGGCACTTCCCACCTGAGGAGGCTTTAAGGGACAGGAATCAGCTGGAGCCTTTTCTTGCAGCCATGGGACAGCCCTGAGGCAGCTGGATAAAGGACCAGTGTGAGACAAGACACAAACAAAAGCACCAAGACCACCTTGGCAGGGGCTCCCCAGGCTCCTGCCAACTGCTGCCCTGTGCTGGACATGGTCTCCAGCAAGACTCAGGAGACATCCCCTCCCTCAAGGGAGCTGGTGTGGGTGCCTTTTGTCATTTCATATGCTTTTGGTGGGCACACATGGGCTACTGAGCCCACCTGCTTCAAAAACCAGGACAGTCGGAGGGTCTTTACCAAACAAGGAGCAGGAAGATGGTGCAGGATGCTCCAATCTCCACCCTGGCTCACCTCTCCTGCCCAACAACACCCAGGCCAGCTGGCAGAGCCCAGGGACAGAGCTTGTTTTTCACACATCAGTAGCAGTGATATTAATAGAAGCTTCTCAACTGGTTTATAGGTCTCCAAATTGTTGCAGTCAGTAACGGTCACCACTGTAATTTATTTTTGCAGGGCTCCAGTGCCATGTATTTGCTTCTGTGGCAGTTGCTCCAGCTGGATAATTGGAAGAGAGCAGTTTATAGCTCCTTGTCCCTTATCTTCACCACTGTGTTGGCACAAATCAATGCAGGGATTGCATTAAATGTGTGCTGGAGCACAGGACTTGCCACACTGGCCTCCAGCACAGGAGCCTGGGCAGCAGCAGCACCAGCAGCTCCCAAGGAATTATTTGCTGCTCTTACCAATTTCAGGGCTCGGGAAAGCACCGTGCCTTTCTGGAAGCTGAAGGTGCCCTTGGCAGGCATTAAAATTCCAATCAATATAAACAGCAGAACAAGCTCAGCAACGTGTTCCAGCTCAAGGAGGACCACGGTGCTCCAGCACTCCTTCCCCTCCACACTTCTGCCACCCCAAGAAATCCAGAAAATAACGAAGTTTTACGTTATTTCTGTACAGTTGATATTTTATCTTTAGTTGTTTATGCTTTATTTTCGGCCATATGGGTGAAACCTCTTTACTGGATAATCTCTCCTATAGATCATTTTAATTATTCTGTTGATGAAGCCAGATTTAATTTCAAATTCTAATGCCTTTTCTGCCTCTGTCATTCTCATACTATTGGGTTCCTTCTGAGTTGTCTTTATTCCCAGTGTAAAACTGGTTTTTAGCTAATGTGGCCTGGATTGACCTAGAGATGACCTTTGGATCAGGACAGTCAATCCACCATTGGCTTTGGCACATCTCAGGGAGCTTGTGCTGTCTTTATTTCCTTCCCTTTCTAAGCTGAAAGCTGTGGTCACTGGCTTTACAGTCTGAGCCCACAGACATCCTTTAACCCCAGGAACGTGTTGCAAAGACTTCAGGAGAGATTTGCCCCGAGTTCTCCAAGCCCCTTCCCCAGAGAGTCCCCAGGCACATTGAATTCTCATCTGGTATCTCAGTACTTCCCTCCACACTCCTGTAAACAACCAGCATTAAAACTGACAGATAATTGTACAAGTTAACTGATTTTTTAAAATAAATCAGACCATTAAAACCTCTCTGCGACTCATTGATTAAGAGGCCTTATGGTTATGTGGCTCTTTTTGCTGAGGGTGCTTTTCTGCAGTGAGTGTTTTGTCCTCTAATTTAAATCCAATGTGTTAGAAGTTAACAAATAATTATTTGAACACTTGGAAATTTGTTACAGTTAGTTGAGAAAGTAGGGAGGACTCTCACTGCTACTGCTAATTCCCAAATTTTCTTTGCAGACTTATCTGCACTAAACGAGAGGAGAGGCTCATTTCAGGCCACTGAGGTTCTCAAACTGCTAATTGGCTTGAAAGCAATCAACCCTTCATCCACCACTTTTAGCAGTTTGGGTGGAAAAGTTCTTTCAAGACACAGAGTTTAAACTGAACGAAGCACTGTTCAGTCTGCTCTCTCCTCTGAAATACACTCTCAAACCCATCTAACCAGATGCCCAGGAAGACATAAAAATAAACCACATTTCCCATACACACACGCATTACTTCAGAACAAAGTGCTGGTTGCTGAGTATGCATTTTAAACCACTACAAACTCAAAAAAGGAGCTACTGACTCAATGCTGAATATTCCAGGTTCCCTGACACTACTAACAACAGGGGTAACAATTAATAAAAATACAAATCTCTTCTTGCACAGGTTAATGCAACTGTTCCACTGATAACCTGGCTCATGGTCACTGCTAATAGCAAAGAAGATAAAAATATCCATTAAAAAAAAAAAAGATGATACAAGATAGTTTAGCACCTTTACAGAAAGAAAGGTCATCTATTTTAAACATAGCATTTGTAAGAGAGAATCTGTGGGTCTGTGTTGTCAACTGGAGATTTCAGGTCCACAGAGAGCAAAGACATGCCTGAAATTAGGAGATAAAAGGATTGCTTGTTTTCTAAACCAATGTGTTGGGTTCTACTCCAGGAAGAGTTGACCTTGTCAGTGTTTTGATCAAAACTCTTCTGGGGACAAAGGACCTTTAAAAACGCTGAAAACGTCCCTCCCCAGCCTTTCTTACCCATTTTTATTTTGCCACTGCAGCAGCAAACGGAAGAAGTTGCAAAGTGAACGCTTTGCATCCCCCTAAAGAAGCATTTCCGCAGGTGACAGGCACAGAGCTCCTGGAGCAGCTCCCTGAGACAAGGGCACGGAGGGACAGGACAAGGGGAATGGCTTCCCACTGCCAGAGGGCAGGGATAGATGGGATATTGGGAAGGAATTCCTGGCTGTGAGGGTGGGGAGGCCCTGGCACAGGTTGCCCAGAGAAGTTGTGGCTGTCCCTGGATTCCTGGAAGTGTCCAAGGCCAGGCTGGATGGGGCTTGGAGCAACTTGGGCTAGTGGAAGGTGCAACTGGGTGAGCTTTAAGATCCCTTCCCACCCAAACCATTCTGGAATTCTATAGTGCTGCAAGCCCATAACTGCACTGCCCTCTGCCAGCTCTGCAGGAGGGGAAGAGATTTAAAACTTTTGTCTATTTGGCTGGTGTGAACCTTGAAAAGTGCACCAAGGAGCCTCATCTTTATGGATGACAAATATCTGCGAGTGTTCCACAGCTCCACAGAGCTCTGCTGCTCAAAGACACCCAGAAAGGACCCACCTTGGCACCATGGCCCCAGCAGCACATCCCTCTGCCTGCATCACTCCAGCAATACTAACTCACCCAGCATCTCCAGCAGCAGCTGGAGATGGATAGAAGAGGTCAGGCAGACCTGGAGCAGTATAAGGAAAAACAGCAGCGCATAATCACTTTGGTCTGATCTATTAGTGCTTATTTTTCAGCTCATGCTCCATCTGCCACGTCTGCAAGTCGCCCGTCAGCAACTGTGTTACCTCCAACCCTGAATTGAGCACGATAGATCTGATTCATGTAGCCCACTGCAGCATTCCCCACTGCTGGGCAGGATTCCCAGGAGCAGATAAATATTCCTCAGTCAGTAACACATGCATTTAGAGATAGAATATGTCCTGTCGAGATCAGTAAGAGTTTTATCACCGACTTTGTGAAAATGAGATCAAGCCCTTACTTGGAATATAAATGATGACTGAAAACTGCCAAACTCCCAGAGCACATCATAAAACTCAGTATCAGTAACTACCTGCAGCCCAGCTCTGTGGAAATCTGACCTTTGGGTGTGTGGCTGCATCACTTCCATCCCCAACACATGCCTATAACCTGCTGTAATCCTGCTCTGGACTGACTTCATGCTTTGACAGATTGCTTAAAAATCCTAGACTTTTAGTATCAATTGTAGTGTCTTATTCCATTGTTTAATTACAAGAAAATCTGTGTGGCTCCAGTGATGCCAATAGATTTTTGGATTTTTAGCTTTTTGTAGATTTTAGAAGTAGTTGTATTATATCCCTCACCCTTTAGCACAGTAGTTTACACATTCCCCAACCCCTATTACCCCATTCCATGCTCCCCATATCAACATCCCCTGAATTCCAGCAAAAATGTTTAGTCTCTTGTCAAAGTAGGCCCATTTTGCTTAGAGAACACTTGTATCTTGGCCTGAACCACAAAAGCACAGTCAAGAACTGAGTGAATATATGCCCCCTGTACCCTGAAGAAGATGAAGATTGATGAAGAGAGGGTCTTAAAGACTCTTGCCCCAATTCCCAGGGGGCAGGTGGAGGGTGCTCCAGGGCAAAAGCCAAAGAGTGGAAACACCTGGGATTGGACAAGCAACATTATAAATTGTAACATCTGTACACGGAGGTGTCTTATAATCTTCATGTCTAGGCACAAATTAAAATCCTTTCCTTATCTCACCTCTAAAACTAATTTGCCTCAGAGTTTTTTCTTCTCCCTGCATTTTCTTTAGGCATCACCAGGAACCAAAGCACTGCAGAGCCAGGGGTTGCTGAACCTCCCCTGCACCTTGCAGGTGCCCAGTGACACCCCGTGCAAGGTGAGGAGCAGGTCCACGCGCTCACCTTCTCATCGGGAATTATTTCCCGACTCCCGAAGCGCGCCCGGCGCCGACAGGAGATCTGCACAGACAGATGGCACGGCAGGTATCCCTCAATATATTCCTCTCAGCTTGCCCTCTATTTTTCTGTTCAGCAGGTGGAAACATGTGGAATATGAATGGACTACAAATGCAGAGCACGAGGCGGGTTGTGCGTGCGACGGCGCCGGTTCTGCTCCCGGGGGACGCGGCACAGCCGCGGCGCTGCAGATCAGAGCCCAATGTTTCTTGCTCATAATTACAAAGTTACTCTTTTTTTTCCCCCCTCTCAAATGGTTTCATTAGCACTGCCGCAATGCAATGAGGTATTTTGTTTCTTATCTGATCATTTTAGCATTTTAATTTATGACATACAAGCATAACTACCCTTCCTTTCACTCTTGATTAAACACGAGCAGCCAAAATATTTCATGCTTAGCCAAGTGAATATTTTAAATATTTTTTCCTCCACAAAACAATGCTCAGGATGTCCAATCCTTTTTCTATTACAGGGAGAAAAGATGTCTTAGAGCAAGCATTTAAATGAATGTCAGTTGGAAGAAACACACACTGAGTGCAATTTGAGATAAAACTACCATTGATCCCTCCATGTACAGCCTTTGTGGCAGTGGTTGACGTGGCTATTGAAAAGAGACACTGGTGCCAGAGTTCTTCTAAGAGATAATCCGTCTTCTGAGAGAGGATTTAGGTTAAATGTACCTGTGAAAAACAGTGTATTTCAGCAGACATGATGAATGGCCTATTGTTCATCCTCTGCTGCCTTGCTTGGGCTGGGGGGGGTTGGAAGCAGAGAAGAAAGCAAAGGCACCAGGCAGCCCTGACTGCAGTCTCAGCAGTGTATTTGTTCACTCTTTTCCCATAGTTCCTAGGCAGGAATATCTGGAGCAATTTTTAGCCTAACAGCAACTTTGCCTCACGCCACAACTCGACTGCAAATGTAAATGATTCCGGGCAATTGCATTATTTATCAAATTATTTCTGTTTCTCTCGCACGTCTCTGTAGCAGTTTATTACCTTTTTTAATAATGGGCCTCATGCAATGAGGCAGAGACTGGGATTATTAAAATGATCTCATATATGCAGTCCTGGTCATTAGGCTATTTCAGGAAAACACTGTGAGGTTTATAAATGCTCCCAGGTTTCAGTGCTCAGAGCACAGCCCTCCCCGAAATCAGGGACGTCACTCAGGGGCACCTGCTCGTCACTTGAAGAATGGGCTGGTTCAGAGTACAATCCATAATTCCTGTGGCCCTGGGATGCTGTGTCCTTGTGTGACTACAACCTTTATGTTGCATAAACAGGTAACAGGAAGGTCAGAGCTTCCTGCTTCGTAACGTTAATCTCCATTAAAATATACAGTGAGGTCAAAGTCGATGTCTTGGGGCTTCACTCAACACCCCTGATGATCCTTGGGGCTCAGGGAGGAGAGGGCAGGGGGACAACCCTGATTTTAACCCCCACCCAGCATCCTGTCTTGCCACCTGAGACTTTCCACTACATCAGTGACCAACCAAAACCAGCATCCCCACCAGGGCTTTCCAGGCTTGGGCTTCACCCTCGCCCTGTTACTCCAGATGTTCCTGAAAATGGGTGAGAAAGGGATGGTGCCCACACTGCCACCAGCCTGGGACATCAGCACACCCTGAGGGCTCAGAACAGCCCTGTGAGCAAGGATGGGACAAGCTGGGTCTGTGTCTACAGCCATCAGGACAAGTCTGAGTGAAACACAGGATGCTCCTGTCTGCTGGATCCACATTTCCATTGGATCAACCAGCTGAACTCCCAACTGATGTGGGTACTCACATTTTACACACAGCCTCCTACGCATCTGCACCTCCTTGTCCTGTTAGTTTTGTCTCAGACAATCACCCAGAGCTGCTCCAGTATTTATTTGTCTGTAAGTACTTGTCTTTTCACGGTTCACAGAAAAGCCTGAGCTAATTTAGAGCCTCTGCCAAAGCCCATTTAATTTAGTGCACGTCTTTCTCCTGGTGAAAGCAGGCATTAGATAAGGCCTTTCCTTATCCATGACAACTGACAGGTCTCTTAACAGCAAACACCCTATAATTAATTTTCAGGTAAGAACTATATTTGCTCAAAATAAACTGAGGTAAAAGCCTGTTGCATTGAGTTCAGCAGAACGTTTCCCACAAGCTTTGCTGGAGACACATTTGAAATGGTTCTAAAGAGCCTTTGGATGAAACAGTTGAACTCCTGAGGTTCCGTGTGGCACAACTACGTGGGGCTGCTGGAATCTCTGTTGTGGAAGTGTTTCTCAATCTGTAAAATATATATATTTTGTCCAATGAAAAACACTCTAGAGAAGGCCCTGAAGAACATCTGCACCATTTTTACTAATGCAGTGGAGTCACAAAGGACACTAGGAAGTTTTACTGCTAAATTACAGCAACTGTGCATTGGCTGGACAGATTTTGGGTTCATTTGTCATTTTCTGTGCTGTGAGACTACAATTGGAAAGCACAAAGAATTAAAACAAATCTTTTGGAAGGTCTCCCTAGGTAATAGCTCCTCTTACCTTGCTGCACTGAAAAATACAGAGTGCTACACTTTGTCTTCTTAATTCCTGATATTGATTCAGAGAAATTACTTAAGAACATTTTTTCCAGGGATGTGAACTGTTGTGTGTAAACGTGTTTTCATTTCAGGCTTTTCATTTACAGGTTTGCTAAGCATGAAGAACTAAAGGTGAGAAGAGTACAAACTGCAATTCTTTCAGATTCGTAGAATGATAGAAAGGTTTGTGCTGGAAGGGACCTTAAAGATCATCCAGTTCCACCCCCCTCCACTAGCCCAGGTTGCTCCAAGCCCCATCCAACCTGGCCTTGGACACTTCCAGGGATGGGGCAGCCACAGCTTCTCTGGACAACCTGTGCCAGGGCCTCCCCACCCTCACAGGGAAGGATTCCTTCCCAATATCCCATCTAACCCTGCCCTCTGGCAGTGGGAAGCCATTCCCCTTGTCCTGTCACTATCTATCCACGTAAAAAGCTGCTCTCCCTCTTTTTGATAAGCCCCCCTTAAGTACTGACTTACCATAAAACCCTGTAAATATTATTGTAGAGAGAGAGGGGAAAAAAAACCAGCACATATTTTGCTCAGATAAATATTTTTGAGAATATAGTAGGGGCCCCTTTGGCAACATCAAACAGCATAACACCACTGAATTCAGTATCAGCTTAAACCAGTCACGGATCTGGCATCCCAAGTTCTCCCACAATTTTCTTTTCCCACACATTGTTTATCTGCAGTGACAGAGCAGTCCAAAGACACAATACTGCATCCAGCCATTACTAATATCTATAAACACAAAAGCTGTGTTTTGTCATCATCTTCCCTTTTGTCTGTAAATTTTTAAGACAAGTCTGGAAGTGACAAAACCTCATCCCAGTGGAGTGGGGTGGCAAGAGGGAAGGAAGGGAACACTTACAGCTATTAGAGGCTTCATGTAGATTGCTTAAAGATGCCTAGAGTTATAATTCAAATGTAAAAATATCCCCAGGTTATCAAAGAAGAACAGTTCTCCAGAAAATATCTTTCTTAAGGGATGCTGATAATGGGAGGAAACAAATGAAAACCAAACACAAGCACTGTGAGGGACCCTGAAGGAAGCGAGTGGGCTGTGCTGAATATCAAATAATAGAAACCTTTTGCCTCCTCTCCCTCACTGCTCCCTTTTTACTACACACAAAATTATAATAGATACGGTAAGAAAGCCCATGTCATGAAAATAAATATTTGAGGAAGCAGATTTGAGGGAAGCAAAGGACAGCTCGTTGTTAGAGCTTTCATTCCTGAGCTGTGCAGCAACGACAATCTGAGCGATGTGGGAAGACTCCACAAGTCTAGAAGGGTCCAATGGTGCAAAGAGCCAATTTTCCATTGATTTTGGTGGGAAATGAAGACCACCCCCCACGGGAAACAGCCCTTTTGACACAACTTGGCAGATTATTTTACAGACTAAGTTGGCTGTTGGCTATAAACCGTGAAGGCCGTGATGGCACCGTGAAGGACAGGGATGCTCTGCACTTCAAACAGAAGACTCAGGACCTGGAACAGCTTTTGCTGGTGGCAGTGAAGGGGCAAAGCACATTTGCAAACCACCTCATGAAAGGCTAAGCCATCCCCTTCTGCCCAATTACCCAGCAGAGACACACAGCTCTCCACACGCAGCCCCTCGTGCTCGGACGCGAGGCCAATCTCGGGTCAAAAAGCAGCAGGTGCCACAAAGCCACTACTGCTTTCACTCTATCTAATGTTCAGTGAAATATCTGCTGTGCTCACTCTTCCAGGGCAGTGGCTATAGCCCAAGGCATGGAAATTAAATAACTTCTCCCAGTCTATGAAGAGGGACAGTGGAAATCCGAGGAATCAAGTTTGGAAGCGCTGCCTCCACAACTTCCCGACAAGGACAAGCCACCACCCCCTACCTACAGCAAACGCTTTGGAGGTTTGTGGAATGTAAGGATTGAAGGGGAATCCCACTGAAGCTCATAGAAATTATTCTCTTAGGAGAAAAAAATACCCACGCAAGGTTTTCAGTGCATCAGCTGCTGACACAAACTGTTTCTGGGAGCGTTCGTGAGATCAGAGCAGAAGTAGTAAATGCATTCTCAGCTTATTTGTTCCAGCTGATACCACCAGAATGGAAGCCCAAAGGCGTAGTCTTTCACAGATAACACATCTTCCCCTCCAGTTTCAACAAAAAATGCCCACAGTACAAAGAGAAATTACCCAGTGCACTTGTTATGTACATTAACAGATTTGTGAGATCCAAAGCCACATTTACATCACTTAAAAATGATGTTTAAATAGCCATTAAAAATTTCAGCACATCTAAAAAGTTCATTAGGAAGCCTTTTTCTCCTTTAGACATGCAATTATTTCCTTGGATTTTAAAAGTGCATCTCAAAGCATGGCCCTAACTGTAAAATCATTACCTTGGTCATAAAAATATCCCAGAGAAGAAATATTTGATAATAATTATTTCCTTCAAAACGCTACAGACTTACTAAAATCATTATTAGTGTTTTCTTCATCTGGAGGACAAGCACGGAGCACACATCAATCCCAAACTGCATTTAGGAGACTAATTACAGGCATTTACTTTGAAAGCACTGTGTGTGCAGGACCCTGTCCTGCTGCTGGGAGCCAGGTCCTGCCGCCTCCAACAGCAGGGAGGGGCTTACTCCTTCCTGCACCATCTTTACAGGGAGGGAGAAACAATTTGAACCTGCATATTTGTACCTAGAGATGAATTTAATAATTATAAAGATGAGAGACCTCAAGCAGGAAAAGGAGCAAATAACACTTTCTCTTCAGGATGTGCAAACATGGGACATGTTTTACTGCTCTCCAGAGGTCGGATGACTCTGAGACAGGTATTTCACTGGATGCTTCACCCTCTCCTTTTTTCCACCTCTGCAAGCAGGGCTCTACTTTTACAACCAAATACCCAAGCACAATGTAAAATCCTTGTCTCGACCCCTCGGGTCACGGCAGCGCCGTGGCTTTGGCCAAACCACGGCTGCGCTGCCATGGGGAGCTGGTTCCAGCAGCAGCACAGACAGCAGTGATGTCCTACACGTGTCTCACTGAGCACTACAACAACACCACGCTGAAAATAATCTGCTGGGAAAATAGGAACAGATTGCTGATGTTACAGGAGACTGTGGCAAGGTGTGAGAGAGAGGCTCGTTCCAGGGATGCCAGAGGAAACTTGGCACAGGTTGGGATTCCACTCCACAACAATTTGTGGCTGGTTATAGGGAAAAATTTCCCAGTTCTACAGGAGCAGATGAATGAAATGGACATTTTAGGGATCAGCTTAATTACTTGAGGCTTACAAAATAAACCAGCACCGAATCTGGATCCTACGTAAATCTCTAACTCTTCTCAGGGAACTTTTTCTAGAAACATTTACAGAATCATAAATCATTTAGGTTGGAAAACCCCTCTAAGATCATGGAGTCCAGCCATTAACCCAGCACTGCCAGGCCACCACTAACCCATGTCCCCAAGTGCCACATCTGCACAGCTTTTAAATCCCTCCAAGGATGGGGACTCCACCACAACCCTGGGCACCCTGTTCCAATGCTTGGTAACCCTTTCAGTGAGGACATTTTTCCTAATATCCAAACTAAACCTCTCCTGGTTCAAGAAGAGAAGGAAAAGACAATTCAAGAATCAACTGGACTCACCAACTTGCTGTTGATACTAAAGAAAAGTTCAATCACCATCAAGCTGCACAAGTCAAACAGATGGACACCTCAAATTTGTGGAGGGACCATTCACATGGCTATGCATACAAGCATATGATTGATATCTCAAACTACAAAAGCAACAGGACTTCTCTTTGCCAGAGACACACAAAGGAAAGAACACAGGTCCATGAACCATCCTTAAGCTGATAGAACCACAACTGTGACAAGCTGATGCTAAAACATACTGTGATTTTAAAATCACAGAATGGCTTGGGCTGGGAGGGACCATAAAGATCATCCAGCTCCACCCCCTGCCATGAGCAGGGACACTAGACCAAGCTGCTCCAAGCCCTGTCCAGCCTGGCCTTGATCTTCCAGAGCAACACAGAGCTAAAACCAGCTTCTTCTGAGAAACAAACAGTCCACAAACAGGGGGCCCCCAAGCCCAAGACAACAGCTTTCCAAGACCTCTGACCACCAAATCAAGTGGTTTCCTGGTTCATTTTAGTTCTCTTTCTGCAGAAAATTACCTAAAGTAGGTTGACACGTCAGTTATTTCAGATGTTCCAATGAAGTAGAGCCATCTCCTGCCATTGTCTCTGAAAAGTAAGATGAATGTTGCCCTGTCGAGTCAAACTTCAAAAAGCTATTTGCAGGGTGTCATTTTTCATTTTGCCTAGGCAGGATGTAATGAAAACCCGACAAGTTATTGATGCTTTGGTTACCTGTCTGCCTTCAAGAAATTGCACAGGTGCTTTATTTAAAAAAAAAAAAAAAAAAAAAAGAGTCAACACAATTAATGTGAAACAATGATGTGAAACCATCCTTTGAGGTTTTCTTTTCTGCTGAAGTGTCATGAGACTCTGTGTCCAAAAGCCACTGCTGGTAATTCATCTCTTAAGTAATCACTATAAAAATATCACCATGGTTTGTACCCTGGCACCAGCCTGGGAAAGATGAGCTGTCTCTCCTCTTGCCATTTTCTTTCTGGCTGTTTAAAGTAATTAGCCACTAATTAGGAAGTTTCAGGCAACAAATAAAACCTGGAATTTATACAACTTTTTAAACTCAAGGCATGCTGAAAGAATGGGAGAAAAAAACCCTTTCTTGTTCAATTTTACAACATTTCCTTCTCAAAATGACATATCAACATGTTGAAATTTCTGTTACAAAAATAATACCTAAATGAGGGTGTCTGTAAATCAACAACCCTTGTGAGGATGTTCTTAGAATGTGAACTCTTGAGAAAACCATGGTTAAAGTCTTCCGGGGGAAAAGACTTACTGAACAGTTCTGAAGTGCAGAAGACAACAAAAAATTCAGTGATTTCCTTGGCCCCAATCACTCCAGCTCCTGGGAGGAGGGATTGCTGCCCTGGGCTTTACCTGGTGACTCCCGTGGCTTCGTCCCAGCCAGGGGACTGGGGACAGGACAGAGCAGCTCAGCATCCCCCAGGACAGGACCTTCAGCCTCCTCCCTGGAGCAGCTGCAGGGCCTTCCTTGGGTGATGTTCTTCTTTACAAACTAATTAACATTCCCTTCCAAATTAATGAGCCTGGAGGCACAGCTGTGGATTAACATATCCAAGAGGCTTCTCAGCTCCAGCTGCTTGGTGTCCTGCTGCCCCAGGCACGGGGCTCCCCATCCTCCTGGTGTCCCCCCAGTGTCAGACCAGCTCCTTCTGAGGGGCTTGGCACTTCAGGGGGCTCTGCTGGTGGGTGGGCAAACAGCCCCAAACCCCACTCTCAAGTCCTCATCGTCCTTCCAGAAGTTACCAGGGCACCAGCTGTGGCTGCCCCATCCCTGGGAGTGTCCAAGGCCAGGTCAGACAGGGCTTGGAGCAACCTGGGCTAGTGGAAGGTGTCCCTGCCCATGGCAAGGCTTAAAAGAAGATGGTCTTTAAGGTCCCTTCCAACCCAAACCTTTGTAGGATTTGACTCTCAAGCCCAAACTTCCCCTCCCAGACTGTCTCTGGCTCCAGGCTGTGGTGGAGAGAGACAGTGGATACCTGGGAAAATCTGCACCTAAATTACTGACACCTTGAAGCAGATAAGGCAGTTTTGATAACTGAGCACTTTCTGGGAGTGCAGCTCTGTCTCCTCAACGTTTTTTGACAAGGTCTGAGTTATCTGGGCACTCTTTACACTTCCAAACACTTCCTGGCTGAACTCAGTGGGTAAATGCCACTATATGCTGCTTTTCTGAGCTTTTATTGGTTTTCAGCTACAAAAAAATCCCAGTCTCGGTGCTGTAAGCAGAGTGTGTGTGTGCAACTGTGCTCACACATCACAGGGCTTGTCAGGGCTGCAAGATAATGGGACCAACTGGGAAAATTTCCATGAAGATATTGAGCGTGCCTGGAGTATGTAGGTCAGATCCTGCTCTAACAAAGTGCACTACCAGGGTCTTTTCATACAGAAACTTGTTTAATTAAGATAACAGATGTTGCTATTACACAAGTCGTAGTGAAAGGCTGTTTAATTGGACACTTTCATATTCTTTGCTACCAGCACAGAACATAATTTGTTTTTTATGATTTTCTTTCCTTACAATTAAACTGGATAAACAATGTAGGCACTGTATATTCAGAAGAAAGAAACAGCTCTAATGATGTAGGGGCTTTACACGAAGAAGAACAGGAGAAAAGTAATTTGTTCTGGGGCTTAAAAGTACAATAATTTTTCTGTCCTGGCCCAAGTACGTGTCTGGTGGCAAGGTAAATGTGACATCCAGTAGCTTTGGGAGAACATTAGGAATTAAGACCGTTGTGGGCATATTTTAAATAAAAGTTCTCTTGGTTTTCCTGCATTCAATCTGCTGTTGGGGAGCAAAGGAGAACAGGCACAGCAGGAAGCCAAGGCAGACCAGGAGGGTGAAACATGATGTCTCCTCAGCTGCTCTTGAACCACACAACCCTAGAGCTTCACCTCTGGGAAACGACAGTGTGAGAAACAAATAAATGCAATTACTACCATTAAGGCATGAAAATTAAAAGTCATTTGCCTAAATCCAAAACGAGCACCTGAGAAAGGAGGAAAGACTTGCAGGGGAAGCGATGCAGACCTTGCCTGACACAGCAGGGCCCAACAACCCCTCCCAGTGCTGCTCACAGAAAGGTTCAGGCTGCAAGGGACCACTGGAGGTCACCTAGTCCAACCTCCCTGCTCAGGCAGGGTCCCCTATAGAACATTATTCAGGATTTTGTCTGGACAGCTCCAGCAAAATCATTCCACACCAACAGCAAAATACAACCCGTGACCAATTCCATGAGAAATTTTCTTAAGATGCTTTGACCAAACAGCCTCTGGTGGTAAGTTATCAAAAGCCAGTTCAGTCTGTGCAGTGGAGTGACAAAATGACCCAGTTTGTCAGTGTAGATCACAGGAGCAGTCTCAGTCCTGCTGTTAAACCCCACCATTCCCACAGCCGGGCCCTCGGATGCCGCGCTCCGACCCGTGGGTTCGTCGGGCTCCAACCCTGGATTTTTGTGGGCTACAGAAGATTGTATGAAAATTAAGGCAGATTAATTATTTTTAAATGAATTGTTTTAAATTAACTGTGTTAAATTACCTTAAGAATGCTTCCTGATCTATAGTTCAAAGGGAATTCCAGCTCCATTGCAGGACATTCCTCCAGCAGTTTGGAGCATGGGAGCAGCTGTGACAGAGGTTTATTTTAACTTCAGCTGGCAGGACTGTGCTCTAGGATTTGTCTCTAATCACAAACTGCCTGATTCTCCCTCCTGCCCCCAGGAAATGGGAAGAAACAAGCCAGTGACTCCTGATTTCCACCATCATGAGGATGAACCATTCACACTTGTGAATAAGTGCTGCTCTCTGTGGGAGCCACACCAAAATGATAAAGAAATGGAAAGGTTTCTGTGAGAAGATCACCTGAAAAGAAAGGTTGTAACAAATGTATCTAATGTTGTGGCACTGGATGTAATTGAATTACTATGAGAGGATTAACAAAATCCTGCAAGAACAATCTGACTGCCATGACCTCCCCTCCTACTCCTGCCACTGAATAATATACCCCAAACGGGATATATGGATATACAGGATATCCCTATGGATTAGGGGGGGCTTGGATTGAGGAGTTCAGGGGTTTAAAGGAAAATCCTAGTATTTCTGGCCTAGTTTGGAATGCCAGCCCTCCTCGGGCAGCAGGGCAGTAACACTTTCATCTTGATCTCATGGGCTTAAGTCCAGCATCACTTCCAGAGAACCTGGGCCATGAGATCCCAGCCCTCCAAAATCGACTTTCTTCTATTGTGATTGGAAGTTAAATACATGTGGAAATAAATATGAATACAGGAGAAACAACTGAGAGTGAAAAACACTCTGAACTCACCCCAGATCTTTCTGATGAACAACCTGACACGACCTAAAGACACACCACAGTTTTGAAATGACCAGAAGACACCACTTCCACTGTGAGCTCTTGGTGCTTGCTGGCTCCTGGAATGACTCCCTACGAGCTGCAACTGGCTCAGACTCCCAGGTTATGTGTGTAGTGATTAATGAAAGGGGAAAGCAACTCCTGCTGAGGAGTGTGTTGGGACAAGGAGGTCCTAAACACTGTTTGTGTCCTACTGTCTCTCTGATGCTGCAGCCTGAGCGGCTTTAAGGTGACCATTCCTCCCAAAAAGGCATCCCCTGTTCTTGAGTGAGGCTTTCCCATGGGTGGGTGTGTTTCTGTCCTGCTCCACCTGCTTCTGATCTCCCAGTGGCCCTACAAGGCTGACCTGTAAAAGTGGCACTAACAGGACTGATGACTTTCCCAGAGTGTACCAGCTGTTTGGTGCTGAAATGGGAAGGGAAGATCAAGGATACAAAGTGATCTCTGTACCCTTCCCCACACACAAATAGTCTTTGTTTCCAACCAGCATTTGCAATAAATAGATCCTATATCTGTGCTATAGCTGTTCCTATATAAAATTTACCTTCTGGACTCAGGCTACTAACATCATTTTGGTTCAGCCAGGCCTCCAAGGCAGGATTTCCATTATTATGGAGATGAACTGCCTTTAATGACTGCAATAATATAATTGTACCCCAGGGCAGAATTTCTAATAACACAATTGCACAGTTCTCAACCACCAGCAAGAGATGCCTTCGGGCCATGTTATTCATTAGAGGTGCAGAACACACCACCTCAGCCTCCAGAGAAGAATATGAAACCTAAACCAATAAAGCTCTTTTTTTTTTAACCATCGTAGTCTCCGCTCTCCAGGTAAACATTGAACACCACACTTCATTTTGCCTCCTGGGCAGCAGTGGCCTCCAGAGCAAGAGTCCCAGCAGCAAAAACCATGCACAGCGTCTCCAGCAAGGAGTTTAATGTTACACAACAGCTGAAAAGTCACAAAAAGCCCCAGGAGAAACTGTGGAGCGATTGCCATGGCAGCCGGGAGGCTGAACATCAGAATTCAGAGCAAGGACTGACACAGTAACATTGCTTTTAACTCCCCCTGGAATTGGAAGGATCATCTATATTGATTAACCTTCACGTGGTCAACCTTCAGCCTGGAGAAGTATCCAGGTGTTCAGGTGCCTCTCTGGAACTCGAAGGATTCTTTAATGTCAGTTTAAGCACAGATTTCATTTAAGTTTCTTCTCCCACACCTGTCTGAAAGTTCTGTTTCCTGTCCTAGATGAAGAGATTTCAGCAACAGCTTTTCCTGGCATCTTTCTTCCTAGATTTCAATGGAGTTTTTCCACAGCCAAGAAAGTTCTTGTTCAAAGTCCATGCACAGCATGGGTATAAGGAGATACTGGGGCAGGACTCCAGTCAAGGGACAGCAGGAAGGAGGTAACATTTCAGAAAATAAAGAAACCAGGAATACAGCAGCAGGAAGCAGAGCACAGGACCTTGGCCCCTCGTGCCCGTGCAGCCAGACGGTGCTGAGGATTAACACCACAGTCACATCAGACAACCTAATCTCATAATTGTGCACTTCACACAGTCCCCAGGTACAGCCTGCAGGGATGGTGTGGCTGATAAAGGTGGTGGCAAGGATTCAAGGCCCTGTTCCCCACGGGAGACACAACCAACGGCGTGTGAGAGCCGAGCAGGTCCAGCTGCCAAGGCGACGGAGCGCTGCTCACCGAGGCACTTTGCCAGAGAGTCCCCACTGCATGATCTGGCTGCCACAAAACCCCCTGGGCTGAAGGAGCTGAAGATTTCACACCTGCTTGGGCACGTTTCACATCTGGTTTCCCATCCAGGGCTGGGTGCCCAGGTGGGAGGCTCCTGGTTCTGGCACAGCAGGAGCAGGAGGAGTGGGCACTGAGTGCCTGCCCCTCAGCCTGGCTGTGTTTGCATCCGAGCTGACACTGCACTGCTCAGAGGAGGTGGGGACCCACAACCCACCTCCCAGCCCTGCCTGGGCACTCCCACTCCTAAATTCACATGAGGAGCAAGACCTGTGCCATGCTGAGGACACTCTGAGAACACAGCTCCTTCTGCTCCAGACCACACCAGTGAGGACGGGGGGACAGATGGGACCTCGTGGGGCTGATCCAACACTTCAGCACTGAACACCTCCCATTCTTTGCACCATCTTCACAAGAAAAGCAGGTTATTTCAGTTTTAAAAATCAATATGCCTTGCTCTGTGATAGCTTTGACCTCACACAGCTTTGTGCCCTGCCTGAGGAAGCTTTGTGTCATCCATCACCCAACGCTTTTCATCCCCAGGGGTGAAGCTGAACAATCCACACACAACAGCTTTGTAAAGAGCAGGGGAAGAAACTAAATAAGTCGGAAATAGGGTGTTCAATATTTCAATAATCTGGCTCAAAACGAACTGTGGCTTTTTGCACATTCATACACGTCACCACAGTATATATTCCAATGTACAGAGTGGTTGAGTGGAGCAAGATTAGACTTCCAAGATAAAAGAGGAGCCCTAACAGATTTAAGCTTTTCAATATAACAATTTCCTGTAATTTCTGGCTTTTTGACCTTTAGGCCAGGATTTTCCCTACCAATCCTACTGGCACATCATATTTTGGAGGAGTGCCAAGGACAGCTCTCTGTGTCCTGCTCTCAGGCAGGACAAATGGGACAGGCAACACAACTTCACCTCTGCACCAACAACAAATCACTGTGACACCACATGAGGACGTGAAAGGTTGGCTCCAACTTCCTACCAATGCTCTCCTTCTGAATTTTGAAGGAAGAAAGAAAAAAATTACTTGGCCAGTCTGCAAAAGCCATCTCCAAGTCAGGTTTTAGGACTGCCAAATTAATTACTGACCCCAAATAATTCCTATTTGCAGGGCAGGGAGTAACGGACCAGAGCTGTGCAATGTGCAGTGGAGACTTTTATCTCCTGGGTATCTTTTTTTTTAAACAATGGCTATTTAGAGCGATGCAGAGGCAAAATATTTTGTTTTTTTGGAATGCATCTTTATCAGCTTCTTGGCAGGGATGCTTTAGTAGCACACAGAGATGGGGTGGGCACAATGGGAATAGGAATCTCACCAGCTCCTTGCGATTGAACAGTTTCCACACGTATTTGCAAGTCAATTTTGTGAAGCTATTAATGACAAATTCAGCTTTCGTTGCTGAAAGTCCCTGGGTTGGAGCAAGTTAATGAAAGAAATGGTTACTTTAAGACATTACCTCTCATTTTCTCTCAGGATGTCTTTTCCTTTCTTCCAAGAATAAGTAGGTCTGGGAGAAGCTTTGGGCTTACACTCAATGATGACTTCACCACCCACTTTCACGAGAGTTAACTTTTTCAGGAGTGTTTTGGAGAAATCTGGACCGATGGCTGAAAGAAAAAAAACAACACAAACCACATCAGAATTCCCTCTGGAAAAACCAAATTCAGACTCTTTGGAACATTACAATATTCCAGGGATGTTTCTCACTTAGAATTCCTAAATTATTGGACTTTGTGAACCATGTGCAATGGGGGCAAACAAACACCTGAGAGCTTCAAGTCTTGGTTAAAAATGTATGTTTAGCTAAAAACCTGAGAAACCAGCAACCCCACCATGCACATTTTACTGAGGGGAGCACCCCTAATAACCACACATGCATGGGGTGCATGGAGAATTTCCTTTTTTGTGTCCTGATCATCCTTTTGTCAAGCAACAGTACGCAGGAAAATTGGCACAAACACGGAACCCCCACAAATAATCAGAAATGTTAACATTTCCAGAAAAGTTGACATTTTTATGCTTTCTATTCATAATTGTTGCATAAATTGGGTTATTTATTTTAATTTTGTAAAGGTGGGAGACCTTGGCACAGCCAGGTCCTGAACCAAGCAAAACAAGGCAAGACTTGTTGGTGCCAGGGCACAAGGTATTCTCAAGTCACCTCTTTTACTCCCTGCAGGGCACACTTTTGTTTGGTGAAAAACAGTCAGATACCCATTGAACCAACCCTCAAAGCCCTGCAGACAATCTGCACTCTGGCTGGGAGGCAGGACAGGGAGCAAGGAGGTGCCTTGGCTTCTGATCCTGCCTCAAAGGCTTTTTAATGACATATTTGATGGGACCCGATGACAGGCAGAGCTCTGAGGCAGCTGCCTCCAGACTGACTCAGGCAGTGAAATCCCCAAAGATGACCAGAAGGTTTTATTTATATCAAGGAGGACAATTAATTTTTTCAATACAGAAAGCTCAAAGCAAACAGGTGAGGTGGCTTCAGGGGTTTTATGAACAACTCTTGCCCTGCTCGCTGTGTTTTACTGTCGGGAGCTCGGCTTTGTGACGGATCAGTGGCAGCGATCCCTGCCCAGTCCCCTCTAGCTCTCTCCATCCTCTCTGACAGCTCCATGCCTGCAGCCTGCACCTCCTGCTCCATCCCTGGATCCCTCCCAATGTTATCCTTGACTTGCTCTTTTGCTGCACCCTGTGAGATGAGAGTTTAGATCACTGCGCTTTGCACCTTCTCGATGCTCCAAGACAAGATCTGAAGTTCACCTGCAGCAGCTGGGAGACAAACCCCAGCAAATTCACTGTTCTCAGGGCATCTCATCTGCCTCGATCCTTTTGGATATCGTTCCTGCTGCCAAGGAGTTGAATAAAGCCCAATCCTACACTGATAATGGGACGGGCTTTATGATCCAATAGTGCTCATACCCGCTTTTATGAATCCGAGTTCACTCATCTCTGAGCTGCCTTGTCTTCCACGTCAAATCACAGACAGCTGACCTCACTTTGGCACAGAGGAAGACAGGTGTGGTATTAAAGACTATAGAAGAGTCACCTGAAAACAGCAGTGGGTTTGTAAAACACTTCAGAATTAAAGGAGGCATCCTGAGGGCAGCGTCCCACCGATGCGCTCGGAACCAGACGGATTATTATTTATATCATGTGCCATTATTAATACATTATCACTTCTGGAACTAATTTCTCAGATGATTCTTCCAAATTTACGAGCAAAACAGATTTTTGAATAATCCTGTTGTTTCCATCTCTGTGATGAACAGTTTAGTCTGGGTTTCTTTGTGAGTCATTTGCTATTTTTTTCTCGGTCCTGTGTGAGACAGAGGAGTTGCTCAATATGGGGTTTATTTTGTGACGTTCAAAACGTTGTCATCTGACATTTAGAAACTCTGGGCTCACTTCTCGACACTACCACAGCTTCCCTCTGCCACTTAAATGCTTTTAATTTCTTCACACTTTCTTTCGGAATTGAGGATTTTAATGATTTCTTTTTTTGACTGTAGGCCCACCCTGTTGATTTATTATTTTTAAATATTTAGCCTGAAAATTCTGAAAGACATTGACTGCACCTTGCCATATGTACTTCACAATGCCCAGCACAACAGGATTCTGCTTTTATTTAAGGACTGCAGGCAATATAACTGGCAACAATAAATGAGAAGAATCACTCTGAGAAAAGCTCTGTAATTTTCCATTTCTCTTTTTTCACTTAATTTAGCTGTAAGTCTCGCTTGCTATTAGTGATCTTTCATCATCTCAAGTGCTTAACTTTAGGACCTTTTAAAATAACCATTTGAACACTCAGATCTGTCTAAAAGCTAAAATTTCTCAGGGAGGGCTCAGAATGTTGCCCTCCTTTGAAAGCTCTAGAGAAAAGGCAAACATGCTGCTTGTCTTTCAAAACATGCCAAGTTAAACCACACATCCACAGAAATTTATCTGCAGCACAACTTTTGGGTGCTTTTTGTGTGACATACAGAAGCAAGAGTGCATAACCCCAGTGAGAAATTGTCCAGGTAAAAGTTCTCTGACAGGTTTCTAAGCTCAAGGTCTTCAAGATCTTTGCTTTTCTTATGGACACGAGGTACAACAAGGGCTAAACCTCTCCTGAGAACATCTCCCTCCCTCCCAAACCTCCTTTTTACCAGCTTTTAAATAGACAGGAAAAGCATCAGTGGGTTTATTTCGATTTCTTTCATGCACTAACACGTCCAATAAATCTCAGCATTGTGATGTCTAATTTATTGAGCATTATCGTCCTTTTCTCAAACAGCAACACAGCCAATCCTTCAAATGAATTTTTTTCTACTCAGGCATCTATCACTGATGATAAAAAATGACCAATAATTGAAAATGCCACACTGGGGAAAAAAACCCCCGTGCTTTGTTCTTCAGGATAAAACAGGGACTGCTGCTATCGAACATGTGGTTTGAAAACAACACTGTTTTGTCATCAGGAATTCTATTTAACCCTTTGAAACTACATCTCTGTGCTGCCACAGCGTTTTCCAGGCCTGCCACCCGTACATGAACAACATTTGTGAATGAGTTACAGGCTGGCAGGACACCCAGGGCTGGCAGGGAGCTCTGGGATGGTCCCATCCCACCCCTGCTCCACCAGGAGCAGCTACAGCAGGTTGCCCAGGGCCATGACCAGTTGGATGTTGAGTATGTCCAGGGATAGAGATGCCAGAATGACTCTGGACAACCTGTTCTAGTGTTTAACCAACCTCATAGCAAAGCTTTTCCCATGTTTAAGTGGCATTTCCTGTTTCAGATGGTGGCACTGGGCCTTCTCTTGGCACTGGGCACCCCTGAGAAGATCCTGGCTCTGGAATCTCTACTCCCTCCCAGCAGGATTTCGCTACTTGGATTCACACGATTCTCCTGATGTTAACTGGGAGGAGCAGAGCAGTTGTTCACAAAACAGGTGGGGCAGAAGCTCTTTTCTTGGGGAAGGTTTGGGAGGAGAGCATTTTGGTTGCCATTGGAATGGTGAAAGGTCTATTCAGACAGGAGAGGTTTGTCAGCATCTACTCAGCAGAGTCACCTCTGCAGCCCACTCTGAACACTTTGGTTTCTCCATAAACATTTCTAACCAGCAAGAGGCTGAATGCACTTGCCAGCTCTCCATGCTCTGTCACCTGGAGGAATATGAGAGTATGGGATGATGTAAAAAAATCTGTTCTCTATCTACCCACTTTCTCCAGTTTTCATTTCATGCCTTCCTCAAACACAACAACTTGCCAAAGATCCCCAGCAGCACTTCTGCTTCAGATACTGAAACCTGGCAAAACCTGCTTGGTGAAGATCTTTCTGGTTTGGGAGGTTTGCAGGGCTCAGGAAAGCAAACTTACCTATGACACTCAGCTCTGCACTGGTGAAAATGGTGCCATGTCTGTTCTCTGCCACACACTGATACATCCCAGCATCCGACAGGCTGACGTTGGTGATGGTGAGGGAGCCCTGCTCCAGCTGAACTCTGCCCTGTGGGGAACAGGACAGCAGACTGAAGAGTAAACAAGGAGATCCTTACTTGGACCATAAAGCCAGAGGTTGTTGTGCTAGATTTTACACCAAGGTGGGCAAAAATATGTAGCAGTAATAGGGAGAATTTGCATGTTCCAATCTATTTGTCTGCCAGCCAAATTTATGTCAGGTTAGAGACTAAATGGTAAAACCAATATAGTAGTTGGTAAATGCAATTTAAATTGGAGGACTTTCCCTTGACCTCTCATTGATTTAATACCCAAACCATTTAGATTAATATCCCTTTCAAGTAGATAAGCTTGAAGTGAAAAATGCATTTCGTTCCACAGTGGCACATCACAGCCAGACCCAGTGCTCAAAAACATTTAAAACAATGGTATTTTCATAGAAGCACAGAATCACTGAGGTTGGAAAAGACCTCCAAGATCACTGAGCCCAACCTTTGACCAAACACCACCCTGTCCCCCAGCCCAGAGCACTGAGTGCCACGGCCAGGCCTTCCTTGGACACCTCCCTGGGCAGCCCCTTCCAGTGCCTGACCACCCTTTCCAGGGAGAAATTCCTCCTGATGTCCAACCTGACCCTCCCCTGGCACAACCTGAGGCCATTTTGAGCATATACAGCAATGAAGGCTGGTAAGACTGGTTGCCATCTTAGCCAGCACAGAGAGAAATACTTAAAATCCTCTGAAATTTACTGAAAACAATGGAGATGTTAATGATGTGATGATCCTTTAGTTCATATCAGCCTCTAACATGATTAAAGTACAAGAGCATCTGCCAGTGACCAGCATGAAGCAAGTAAAATTAGTGTGTGGCAAAAAAGACCAGGCTACCATTTGTCAGCCTAAGGATATGGAGCTCATGTTATCAATTCTGATAAGTACAGCAAAGTGTTCCCTCCCTCCCTGGGAGTTCTGACATTTAAAAAAAAAAAATTAAAATAAAGAGCTATTGGTTTTCTGCGTGGCTGCAGGGCAGAAATTTAATGTTTGTGCAATCTGTGTTGGGGTTTGATCAAATCTGGTCTGCCATGTTCTTTCATGGTAAGTGAAGGGGAAAAAGTGTGAACTGCTGTGAAACCAAAGCTGTGGGGACTTGGTTTAGTTTGTGGTTATAGTGGGGGATCATGGACTGAAGCTGGGCAGGGGGTGCATCTCCACAGCTCCTGCCCAGGGACACAGCTCAGCAGGAGGAGTGGGAACACCACTGGAAACCAGCAGCAACACCAAGGTTTCATCATCACGTGAAGTTCACCTGAACATCATAGATTAAAAACACCAATCCGGGGTGACCATTTTCTAGCAAGAGGGCCCACAGTCCCATTCAGCCATTCCTTCTGCTTCACAGGGGTCTGTCCACCCTTAAGTTTGTACCTTGGACCCTTCATTTTGGGGAGGAGCTCTGCTGCTGTGTGTCCCACTCAGCACTGACAGCAGCTCTCCTGGAGCTGCTCACCAGAGTGGGGATTTACTGGGAGGGTGGGGAGGCCCTGGTACAGGTTGCCCAGAGAAGCTGTGGCTGCCCCTGGATCCCTGGAAGTGTCCAAGGCCAGGTTGGACGGGGCTTGGAGCAACCTGGGCTAGTGGAAGGTGTCCCTGCCCAGGGCAGGGGGTGGCACTGGATGATCTTGAGGGTCCCTTCCAACCTAACCCACTCTGTGATTGTAGAGCCCCCCCAAAATGAATGAACACCCAGAGATCAATTCATCCCAAAACGAATAAACACCCCAGAGATCAGAGGGTGAACCTGCCGAGCTGTGACTCTGTGAGCCCAGGGAAGGGCTCTGGTGGTGCCCACCTGGGCCAGCAGAGGCTCCCCATCCTTCAGCCAGCGGTACGAGGGCTTGGGTCTCCCGCCGGCCCGGCATTCCCAGGACACACGTTCCTCTATGGCTGCGTGGACATCACTGATCTCCTGGATCCAGCTGGGCTGAGCTGCAAAGCAGAAGCACAAAACCTTGTGTTTGGAGCCAACACTGTGCCCTGTGGGTGCAAATGGCCATTTCTTTCTTCACCTGCACATTTAAATGTTGGATTTAATAATGTGATTAATAATTGCTACAGTGTTTTTCTGTGTCCAATTCTGCTTTCTGAAGGTGGCAAGATCAGAACCCACTTTCATTTTATTTTTAGTAAAAACTCTTAATGAAAAAAAAAAATTCAGAAATCCTGATCATTATACAAAACCAAAGCAACAGCTCATCTGCTGCCCCAGTGGAATAAATGACACTTGTACATCCCTGGTCCTTCAAATAAAGACATTTTCCTCTTCAGGACCTATACGAATTAGGCTTCAAAACTTGTAATTTAGAACTATCTCTGCACTGAAATTAAGGTTATTCCAGTAACCCTGGCCTATGTGGTTACAAGGACTATGTCAGGTCCAAGCTCTGAGTCTTGTCTTAGATTAGGGCCATATCCACATGGAACATCTTCCACGTGTATGAGAAATCTTTGGACCCAACAGCTGAATTAATGACATGGAACAAACCTACAAATTAAAAAAGCAGGTACTGGAGGCACATTTTGGTAAAATGTGGTGAAAGCTGTCACTTGCAGTTTTCAGACACTCGTGAGATTATATTTTTAATTGAGTTTTACATATTTTTATCACTGTTATTGTTGGCTTTTTTTTTTTAATAGAGTCTAAATTTAGCCAGGCTCCACATGTAAATCAAAGCCCACTAAAATTACCACATGTTTTCGGAGACCATAAAAAAACCTCAGAGTTTCTCATGTTACCTCCATAAGCCCCATTTTTCTAGACAGACCTACAACAGTTTTCACAAAGTCCCATTAAAAGATAGAGTGAGTTCAGATTTCTTTAATGACCACTTGTCCTGTTCTGACACCAGAAAACCTGACTTAGCAGGAAGGTATTACCAGTAGAGGTCCCCAAGAACCTGATTAATACTTTTCCCCATGTAATCAGATAAAAGGAAAAATTAAGATTAGTCAAAGAAAGGTAACAACTTTGGATAGAGACCGGGGCCAGAGATGTGTCTGCAAGGATAAATGAAAAAATATCATATCCAAGTGGTAAGTTGGTGTGATTATATCCATAATACTGGTTTGTCTGCGATGATGTAATGATGGAAATTCACATTCAGAGAGCTGAATGTCTTTGAGAACTGTGCTGAGGCTGGGACAGACTTGTTTAATCCCACACCTTTCACCTTCTCACGGTACCTACGAAGCCCAGAAAAAGCTGGAGGGTTTTGCAAAGCATCTGAACTCCAAGGGACGGGCAAGGCACAAGCAAAAGAGGTACTTAAAAGGAGAGGCGAGCACTGTTTATTTCTCTGACTGCCCCTCCTGCCCCTGTAATATTTTAAGCTTGTTTATTGTCTGTATCTAAAGAGACATGAAAGGGGAAGCCTTTAAATGTAGGAAGATGAAAGGCAATTCTGGCATGTGGATAAAGAACTTGAACAATTCCATCGAGCCGAGACACGCTGAGCGACTGCAACGGGTTCAGTGGCTCAAGGACATTTGCAAATTACTCCTGAATTTACATATTTACTATTCTAACAGCATCTAACTCATAATTTTAAAGAGAATCTTATGATACTGTAAGAGGAGCTTTATAAAACCTACACAGATCCACTTGCCTCTTTTTTTTTTTTTTTTTTTGCAGTGCTGTTTTACGAATTATCCATATGAAAGCACAAAAAGTTAAGACAAAACAACTGGAATTCACCTGTGAATCAGGAAAACCCATGGAAGGTAAGGTGTGTGCTATAACATAAGTGTAAAAAGAAAGGTAAGTCCTGTGTGAGGAGGAAAGAAAATTCAGGATTTACCCTCATTTCAGGCAGACTCCCCAAATAAGTGAAATTGTCACCCAAGGCAGCAAAAGGCATTTTTGGGGGCACTTTGCAGGTTTCTGATCCGAACTCCTGCCCTGGCAGGGCTGAGATTGAAACGTGCAGTGCTGGAAGATGCCACCCCAAAAATTCCCGTCACCCCTTGGCACAGCACCCACGAGCCACAACCTCCACGTCCCACGCCACCCTCCACCCCCCCCAGTTATTTTAATGGAATAGAATTTCAATCCCAAAGCCGTTTTTTATGCAGACAACTAAAGAAGGAGCAGAACAGGTCACAAATTAACTCAGTGAAAAGCATCGGAGTCTTTGTTTCGCGGGAGCCTCGTTGTTGCTGCTCTTTGGGACACTTTTCTAATTAGGTCAACCTCTCCTTTCAAGAGTTCCTTGCAGAGAGGAGCAGCCATGCTCCTGACTTAATCTTGGGGAATACTCAAGGGTTGGTTCAAGCAGCAAATATGTTTGAGCCACCAAATGAGAGTCGCCACAATATAATGGAATTTGACAGCTGCCCATTGGGGACCGTACCAAGACATGGAAATGCGGCACAAGATTTCAAGCATGATAATTAAAATAATTCAAATAAGGGGAGGAAAGCAGCTCCACACTACTACAACATCTTCTGATATAGCAACATTATTTGAAGTAATGACAAGGTTTAATTTGTGACTGGTAGAAGCGGTCGAGAAAAAAAATCCTTGGGATCATTTCAGTGGCGTCAACCAGACCTGAATTCCTTTGGGTCTGGAAATATTTTGGTCCTATTCGGAGTATTTACTGGCCTTGGAAACATCCTGGAGGAAAAATCTGGAAGCTGATTAAGATTTCATCTGAGTTGCAAGAAAAATTCATATGCTAAATCTATAAAGTGAAAGAAAAAGCTTAGAGAGAAGCACGACTCTTATGTAAGGACAGCTTTGAAGGAAAATGTCCCCGTCCTAGGAGATGAGAGCTGTCTGGAATTAGTACTCATGGGGATAGAAGAAAAATGATGGCAGCAGTTAGAAAAAACCCAAACATTTACCTTTGATCACCTTCCAGTCTTCACCAGTGCAAAGTGGGGCATTTTAAACCAGGTGATTATGAAAAAATGCCCAAATATAATCTTCCTTCTCTAAGACAAAAAAATCCAGAAGGTCTCTGTCCTTCATTATAATAAACTGAAAGGCAGAAGTAGGCACTGGAAACCTGGACCAGAAATCATGTCCTAAAAGACATTTTAAAAATGAAACAAGGTGGCCACCGATGATGCATCACATCAGAAATGGGTAACAAACCCACAGAACTATGGGAGCAACAGGAGAAAAAAACCCCCAGAAATCAACCTGCAGGACTTTGCAATCATCTGTGAGTTCAAAACAACCCAAAAGACTCAAGCAAATGAGGTGCTAATACATACACAGAATCCAATTCTCGGTCGGCGTATATTGATCTCGGTGTTCCTAAGCCAATTTCTAGCAGCTGATGACCTGGTGCAGGCTGTGTAATTCATCATTAATGGCACATGAAAGGCTGAACGACTTGTCCATTACTATATCTATTCTAAGGAGATTGAGGCTGAGCCTAGGATCAGAAAAGTCTAAAGACCCGGAGAGTCAAGCAGGAGAAGTAAGAAAAACAGATGGGAAAAACAGAGGAGTAATTGGAAATAAAGAGTGCAGCCAGGGTGTGAGGTTTGTGCAGACCGTGCACTGCTCCAAATGGGGATGCAGCTCCTGGACACAAACCCCTCAGGCCTCTGATTTGTTATCCTTCCCAACGATCACAGCAACGTGAAACCAGACCTCCAAGTATCACTGCTCCTCTCTCTTCCCCTCATCCTGACCTCTACTGCTAATTAAGGATAATTTGAAACCTGTACAACTTCCAGCTGTGCTAATCCTCCACCAAACCAACCTGCTTGGATGTTGCACCCAAAGGATGTCCAGTTGTCTGTGTCTTTGGAAAGATCTCCAGATCCTGCCACTTGGGCAGGATGTCTCCTTTCTGCCTCTGGCCATAGGGAAGCAGTCTGGGAGTTCTGCTTGGGACTAAAATATTAAATACCAGAAGAAATCCGAAGGAGTAACTTAGCTGATAAAAAAGAAATAAATTGTCCTTACCTCTCATTTACTTCTTGTTCCATGAGCTGTTCTGTACCACTACATGACTTTCTCCCCACTTATCCCAGGCACCAAATGACTGTGGACAGTTCATTAAGACCAGTCCTCAGAGATTTAGTTATTTTTCATCCCTGATACTCCACACTGCAGCTACTCAGGGGTGTAAGGAAGGTGTAGGGTGCTCTACACTTCATTTCTCATATCTATTTGTATTTTTGCTTCTCCTGCTCTGGAGCTATTTTTCCAAGCCACAATGATAATAATTTGAGCACTTTTTCTAAATCTCCTAAAAATTGGATTTCTCTGTAAGTAGGTTTCCATCAATCCTTTGGAAAAGGAAAAATGGAGGAGAAATACACCTGTTCTCTGTGCAAAGACTTTTTCTGGATGCAAGACTTCCCATGGGCAGCAAATAATTCAAAACTGAAGAGTTATTCCCTCCTGCACTAACAGGAACCTCTGTAACAGGCAGCAACAGGGTTTGTTAGGGAGTGATGTAAATGATAATTAATCATAATATACACTTGCCCTATTTATGTGAATTTTCTTGTATTTTTATCAGTCCAGAAACTCGTTTTATTTAAAGTGGCTTTGAATTTTCAGTAAATTATTTGTGATTTGGGACCTAAACTGAGCTGAGATATAAAACTGCCTGATTTTCACTTATGCAAATTTCCTTTTTAGACCTCTAACCATAATGAAGAGCATAATATGATTTACATTGGAGGTTGTTTTATGGAGTGGCATAAAGCAGCTCTCACACAAATAAAACAGGCTTGCTGATGAAAAGAGGACTTTTTTCACTGCAAAATTAAGGAGCTGCATAAATTCCTGGTGGGACTTTGATTTGAGAAGTATTTAATGTGAAAAGCGGTCCAGCCAATTAAATGGCTTGTGCTGAATATCTTACACAATGCTGCAAAGAACTGTAATTAGTGACAAATAAGTCTGTCTGTCCTAATGCAGATGCTGCTGCACTGGCACTTTTGGAAACCATTCTGACTGCATTTTTTCCCCTCCTTGCCTTGGCTCTCCAAGGAGGAGTGGAGGAGCTCAGGAGAGAGATGCTGGAGCACCCTGGAGCTACAGAGATGATGCTGAGTCAGCACCCACACCTGTGCTGGCTGAATCTGAGCCAAGTACCACTTGGATATTTTCCAGTGCTGATCTGACTGGAAAGCCAGTGACAAATTGCATGGTTTTGGCCAAAATTCTGGCAGACAAACATTCCTGGTGGTGGTGCAGCTCCTCAGCCTGCCCTGCAGTGCCTGTCCCCACCCCTCCCAGTGCTGTCACTCCCAGTCCCACTGTTTATATTTGGATCACCTCAACCAGCAGCTGTTTTTCCTTTTCTTTCCATTATTCAGCCTGTGCATTTTGTTGGGAAGGGGGACATGAAGATGTTGCATTGACTCATCAGAGTCAATCCAGGGAAGCAGAGCTCAGGGGTTTAAACACCTGCACAACCATCTTGTTTCATACTTTGCATAAAAAAATATGCTCATATTTTAAAAGAGTCCAGGAGAGCAGTGTCCTTGTGGTGGCACAGAGACTTTGGGTGCTGGTCAGCAGGGAGAACCTGGCCAAGGCACATCAGCAAACCTGCAGAATCATAAAGGTTGGAAAAGCTCTCTAATATCATTGAGTCCAACCACAAACTCAGCACTGCCAGGCCACCACTAACCCATGTCCCCAAGTGCCACATCTACACAGCTTCTAAATCCCTCCAGGGATGGGGACTCCCCCACAGTCCTGGGCACCCTGTTCCAATGCTTAACCACTTCAGTGAAGAAGTTTTTCCTAATATCCAACCCTGAAGCTGTTTGCTTTTGTCCTATCACTCGTTACCTGGGAGAAAAGATGGATGCCCAGAAGGGGCAGAGGAGCAGTGAGGCTCTCATCAGTTGTAGGAAAGGCTTTGAGCACAGGGATGAGCAGCCAAACCAACACCTTATGAACTCAGACTGCCCGTTGCCTCTTTATCCTGCACTTAGGACAATCTCTAGGATGCAACTGTTGGAAGATCAGACTGAAACAGCATCTAAATTTCCCATGAATGAAACAAGGTCAATAATAAATAAGCATCTCCTTGCCGCTGGTTTTTATGAAGGAGAAGGTAATTTCTTTTTAAATTAGCTGGTTAAGGTAATCTGTTTACTGCACTTCTGCCAAGAACCAAACAACTGTTGGCACTGCTTTCTGCTCGGGGGATAAATCGGAGCCTCGTGGAGGGTTATCAAATTTAAAATTTATGAGCAGCCAGATTAAAAATAGAATCAGGTCAATGGGAGTGCTTCCCAAATGCTGTGGATCAAAACACATAGAGAGAGCGGAGAGTTCAGTGGGAAAACAGGCACTGGGAGCACAGGCAGTGGTTCAGCCCGTGCCGTGGCCGTGGTGACACCGGGCACCTCACCTGCCTCAGCCACAGGGATTTACCTGGCACGGGGTCTGCATGGAACAAGCAAAGTCAGGAAGGCAGCAGGATGTGCATTTCTGGCTGCTAAAGGATGGAAGAGAAGAGATTTTGCAGCTTGATTTGTTAATTCAGAATCACAGAGCATCCTGAGTTGGGAAGGACCCATGAGGATCGTCAAGTCCAACTCCTGGCCTCGCACAGGACACCCCGAGATTTACACCACGTGCCTCGCTCAGGAATTAACTTGAGGCACGTGGTATCTGGTTAGGAATAGGAAAGAGAACAAGAGGCACAGCAAGGAAACAAGTGATGTGTTGTTCAGAGTCACATCAGTCAAGGAAACAGGGATAAGTGACTGTAATTGCATTAACAGGAACATGTTGCCATTGTGAAGGTCTATCCATCAAGTGGGACATGCAGCACTTGGAACAAATGTTCCTGGAGAGCAATAAAACACAGCCTGTTGCAGGGGCCCAAAGCACAGAAAATGGAGGAAGAACGGATCTCACATGTTTAATTAGCCTTTTCTGCTGCAACAAGGATGTCAAACAACTTCAGTGTCACTGATATGCTACCAGAGGAGAAAATAAACATTGATACAAGAATGAAATACAGCAAAAGTCAACCTTCCCTGACAACTTCCAGGAGCATGGGAAGAGCTGACAGTGCTGGGTTATCTACAGTGAGCAGGTAAATCTGAATTACTTTTTCTTCTATTTTTCTTGTTTTATACAATGCAAAAAGGCTGATAACTGGGTTTGAGGTGCTGTTAGAGCCAGACTGTGATCTTTGGGACACAGGTCATGACAGAGCACGTCACTGAGCGTGGGGGGCACTTGGGACTGCCCAAACTGCATGGAATTATGGAATGGTTTGGGTTGGGAGGACCTTAAAGCCCATCCAGTCCCACCCCCAGCCATGGGCAGGGACACCTTCCACCAGCCCAGGTTGCTCCAAGCCCCGTCCAACCTGGCCTTGGACACTTCCAGGGATCCAGGGGCAGCCACAGCTTCTCTGGGCAACCTGTGCCAGGGCCTCATTGTAAAGAATTTCTTCCCAACATCCAACCTAAACCTGCTCTCTTTCAGCATCTCCAGAGCTTTCCCCACTCCAGGCATCAACCCCAAGCCTCCAAAAGCAACCTGAAAGCTCTGCCAACACCACAGCTGCATTTCAATAACCAAATTACACTTTTCAGATCTAAAAAGAAAAGCTTATTAAGGGAAAACAATGTTCTTTTTTCAACTATTCCTATAAAAAGTTCACAGTAAGTTACTTTCTCCTTAGAAAATTTTGCTGCCATGTGGAACTCCAGAGCCCAGAGTACAGAATGCAAGTTGTTTTTTTGCTTTAGGAGATCTGTTTTCAGTCTAATAGGTTGCCAAGCACCACTTAGTCTTGAAAGAGAAGTACTTAACTGGAAAATCATCATCCTCAAGACAACAAGGATGATATTTTTGTCAATTATTTATCTTTAAAACCAGTAACCAATGGAGACAACCGGCTGCCACCTCTCCATTGGGAACTCCTCTGCTCCCATGGAACAGATGTAGGGACATCTCACCATCCCAGAGGGAGGAGGACACTCCTCTTCCCAAAAAATCCTGAGCCTCTTTGCTGAAATGGCATCTTGGGTGTGAAAAGCAGCACGAGCCACAGTGGCAGCTTTTGTGTGGGATCCTCAGCCCTCCAGCAACGGGATCCAGGCTGGGAAATTCATTACAGTAATGAGATTATAACTTAATATATGTATGGTGGGAGTATTCCAAAGGCTCCTTTTACTGCTTTACAAGGCAGCTTTGGCCGTGGGTTGAGCAAAATTGTACAAGTGATGAGTCTTTTAATTTACTCTCCACATGGGAAAAATCAGGAGAAACACACATCGTTTGATGAACAGGAAAAGGAATCTTTAAATCATTTAATTAAAAAAATTAAACCCAGTTCAATTCAGCTCCAGATTCTCTCCTTAACATGAAAGATTTTTGTTTTGTTCTTGCACTTTAACTCCTTTTCAATGTTTTCTCGTTTTCCATTTTACTCAATTTTAAAAGGAGAAATGTTCATTTGAAATGGAAGCCCCCAAAGTTCTGATTTCTAAATTAAATGTCTTTTAGAAATACGTCCAATTTGAAAACATCCATATATACACCTTTTTTAAAAAAAAAATTTACATTACCCACCAAATTCAGTTCATCTTTGCAGGAGGATTCGTTCCCAAACTCTTCTTTTTAGTGTGGCAAAATTACTATAAATGAAAAAAAATTCTTCTCATCCCTGGAGTTCAACTCAACCTTCCCTGCTGAGTGGAGCTGGACCCTCAGGAGCATTTGGGAAGAAAACACTGAATTTCTGTCCACGTGTTCTATAAAGAACAGCACCATTGGGCTCCTGAAGATCAGACAGGGCAGCAACAAAACCAGGTTATTTCTCGTGGCAGAGAGGTCTCTGCACACCTCTGTGTGTAAGGGTTGAACCTGCAGCTTCTCCCCTCCAAAACATCTCAAACAGAAACTTGGTATCAAACCAAGAGCCCGCTGGGACCTCTAACCCCCCTCCCTGGGACTCTCACTCACCTCTACACAGGTAAATCCACACCTTTCATTTGCTTTGCAAGATGGGGCTGTTTCCAGCAGGAATTTGGGGATGGACAGACACTTGCAGCAGGATCAGTGGTACCAATTCATCTTGTACTTAACACAGGGGCCTATGAAGCTGATATTGCACATTTTTACTATGCTTGGCTCAAAACCTCTGATTTCAGGGAGAGAAGAGCAGGTGTAAAAAGCCTTTGAGTGGAGAAGGCTCTGGTGGCTCTGACAGGGTTAAATCCCATCTCTCCAGGCTGTGCAATCAGTGATCCCTCTTGAAAGGAGTCCTTAATTGGTTATAAGCAATTAACATTTATTCACACAAGCTGGGGTAACACATCCATAATAAATCCCAAGCTGTAACCACGAGGATGCTCCCACAGAATACCTGCCTTCCCCTCCCAGCCAGGAGAAGGCAAATGAGCCTTTTCCAAGTGTTTTCAGCCTGTTACCATGCCAATGTCCTCCCAGTATTTTATGTTTTCCTTCCAACTGCTCTGACTCTCAATTAATATGCACCATTTAGACAGGTTTTATTTCAAATTACACCCTTCTCGAGATGTGCCATTTGAAAAGGAAGGCCTTTTAAAAAATCCCCTCACAGAATTACATCCTCACAAAACATTTACTGGATGCAATGACCCCCCTGAAAGCAAGCAGCCTGCTCACCATAAAATGTCAGCTGTCCTCGTGCCACGTTCTTCCCTCTCACGTTTTCAGCCACACATTCGTAGAGTCCAGCGTCTTCCTGCTGAAAATTTGGGATTTCGAGGAGTCCGCTCGATCTGTGCCTCCTGGCCTTCCTGGGGATCTGTTTCCCATCTGCCCTCCTCCAGCTGATTGTAGGAACTGGGCTAAATAAGGAAAATAAAGCAAAATAAAGCTTGAAGGAAAAGCTCCTGTCAACTTAACTCTGTCTCACGTTTGAGGATGATGAAGCTGTGGCCAGTGTGAAGGCTCTGGCACAGGACTTGGGACTATTTTATTATGGCTAGGTTATATATAACATAAATATAGATACATTTACCAATAAAGTATTGCTCACAGAGCCTTAAAACCAGGAGATTTTATATTATTAAAATGCTGCTTTTGATGCAGTTCTGCTGTGACAATACAGTCATTTTAGGGTGGTGAGGCCCTGGCACAGGTTGCCCAGGGAAGCTGTGGCTGCCCCATCCCTGGAAGTGTCCAAGGCCAGGCTGGACAGGGCTTGGAGCAACCTGGGCTAGTGGAAGGTGTCCCTGCCCATGGCAGGGGGTGGAATGGGATGATCCTTAAAACCCCTTCCAACCCAACCCATTCCATGATTCTATGATCATTTTCCTCACAGTCCAAACATTTTGAAAGTGTTGTCAGTGTTTACTCATGAAACCCAAGATGTTTTTGAAGTGTTATATGAGACCTCAACACAGGAGATGCCCAAAGACATCTTTCCAGATTAAGTTCCATCTCTCTTCCTCGAGAATTTATATTTTTGGTGAGCTGAGCTGCTGCTCCCAAAGCCCTCTGTGGGATATGAAAACTGGCAGTAAGTAACTCCTGCTGAGGGAAGTGAATCATTAGGAACTGCTGCGAACTCCACAACACAGGGCTACGAGAGTGAGAAGCTGGAGGAATAATAATAATAATAATGGATCAAACTTACTTCCCCAAGGCAAAGCACTCCAGTTTCACCGTTGTTCCTTTGGCAGATGGAACCGTTTCTGGGAACTGCACTTCTATTTTTGGCTCATACTCTCCCATCACCCCTGTGAACATAAAAGAGATGCTAAGGCTTGGTTGAATTTCTGCAGTAAATTCACAAGTGTTCCCGTGCCAGCACAGAGCTGTTCTATACATCATTACTTGCCCAATTAATCCATTCATTTTAAACATGGCCTGTTCCTAACAGCCGTGGAGTGGGGGCTCTTTTCCCATTTACTGCCAGAGGAGAATCTGAACCAGCTCTCCACACCATCTGCCAAAGATTAAAATCTCTTCATGGCTCTGCTGCTTTTCGCTTTTGAATATTCAGGATTTTTGCAGGTAACTCGTGAAATAAGGAAAGCAATAACAAGGGAGGTTCAGCACCTTCTAGAAAATGAAATGTGGAACAAACAGCCACTAGGAAAAGTTTTAAAAGCACTGGAGTTAATAGAGGTTTCTATTAACTCCAAGGATTTCGATGTGCAGAGATCATCTACTCTTCGGGCAATTTCTTTATTTTTACTGCCCCAGTAAATCACGGAGCGTGGCAGCCTCTTTATGAAATTGTGTTTAAAAATTTGTGCACATAAAAAGGCCATTACACTCGTGATAAATGGCTACATTTCTAGTCACTGTACTGCCTTAAACCCTGCACATATAATTTCCCCAATAGTGATTATCAGCTAATTGATGATTGCAGTTTAAATCTCAACAGTGTGGAGCTTCCTGGCCCTTGGCCAAGGGAGGAGCAGTGCTGGGTCAGACCAGATGAATCCCACAAATACAGGATCGAGACAGCACAAGGGATACAGAGATGGGATAACAGGAGTCTGCAGAGATATTCAGGTGCTGGTGGTGGCCTGTAATTGCTGTGCAGCTCTCTGACCCCCTGATTTGCAAAGATGATGCCAAAACCCCCTTTTTTCTTTAACTTTTCAGTTAAAAGCTGAAAATACTCAGTATGAGGCTTACATCAAGTCTGCCTTTCCCTGCTGACCTGAATATTACTTGTTCTGATGCAACAGCAGGTGACATCACCTTCCTTCCAATGCATTAACTGCAAATAAGTGTTGCTGCTATAAAGATTCTATAAAGAGCGGCTGCTGCACGGCCTCAGTCATCAAAACTAAATGCATTTATTAGAAATACAAATACTCCCCCCATAGTCATGTCCTGGCCAGCACACATGGCAGGAAATCCATGAGTCTGTGCATACATTCCAGCATTTCCATACCATACTAACAGGAATTACAGGGAATGCTGTTCCTTAGCCCTCTGCACGTTGGCACTGCAGTCCCGAAGGGTTGGAAGTGTCTGGCACAGTTATCATGGAAAATCCTCTCTGTTCTCCTGACTGTGACTTCCCAAAACTTTGCAATCTTGCCTAAATTTTCTCAAGACCCTGTGCTAAATATTTGCTGGTGGAGCTTCAGCCAAGGCAAGAGCAGCGACTGCCCAGAGGTCTCCGAGGACAAGGCTGGGTGGGAACGTTTGGGAGCAGCAGCTCATGACAGCACTTCTTGAGATCTTTTCCCAGAAGAGTATTCCCACCTTCTGCAATGAAGACTGCAGATGGGTGAGAGGGAGAGCTTTGGAAGCTTCCCATGAAAGCCTGACCAGGTTCAGGCAGCTGTCCCACCTTGGAAGATCTTGGCTTTCAGCTGGAGGCTTCCCTGAAGAATCACAGAATATTCACCTGACAGAGAAGGAGGCAGGAATGGGAGGGAGGAAAAATGGCGCTTTTTTCCCCTTCTCTTCACTCACACTTTTTATTGTTCCCATTTCTTTGCCTTGGGCTGGGACTGGAGAGCTCTAATCCCAGGGTGACATAACCCCACACTGGGACAGAAACTACAGCTGCCTGGGGCTGCAGGACATCAGCTCCAGCCACTGCTACCCACAGCCCTGCACTCTGGCCTCTGACAACCTCACTGCAAGCTCCAACCACCTAAAAATCAGGACTTTTACCTGGAAAAATCACAAGGCTCCCTCTACAATGATAACCTACCCACATATATATAGGGTATGATGTGAGTCTGGCTGTCCCTGCTCAAAAGGAGCAACACTGTGCACTTCAGACATCTCCATCCTGAATCCAAGAGCATTTCCATGCAGACAATCCTTATTTTTCCTGCTGTTCCTGGGTGATTTAACATCTGACTTAGCTGTGTAGGTGGCAGGGCTGGAGGAGGAAATAAAGGGCTAAGATAACCCGGGGTTTGGGGCTCGGTGTCACGGCACATCAGATGCTCGATGTGTTTGCATTTCAGAGGCTTTTGTATCTTCTAATTTCAAGGCTTAAAAACGTGCTTTTGGATGAAAGTCCCAGGAATTCAGAAGGAAGCTAATTTGTCTGAGGAGATGATATGCATTTCCTGACAACACCTGTGAAATGTTAGAGTTTAATTGGCCCATCCAGCTGCTGCTGATGGTAATTTTATTCCAGAACTATTTCAGTTCTTTCCTACTGTTACTGTTGTAATTCTCATGTCAAAAATCCGAAGCACATTTTAAAGAGAAGCAGTGAAGTACTGCAGGAGCAGTGGCTCTCAACACCTGGATGCTCCCAGCTTTGGGGTGGGATGGTGCAGAGGCTCCCAAAGGTACTGCAGGAGGGATGGCACCCCAGGTATCCACTGCTCTTCCAAGGGGGAAAAAGGTGCAGAGACAGGTTTTTATTTAATGGAGAAGGCAGGTTTGCTCCCTTTCCTCCTCTCCCTCCAGTCCACATCACTCAGTGAGCTGCCAGAAGGCTTGTCTGGCATCAAATTTGAATTCCTTTTCTTCTGAGCTACAGTAATTCTCCAATCCTAGTGGAAACCTTATTTCAGGCTTTAGGATCATTCTTGTTCTTTGGTGTCACAAAAATAGCTCAGAGAGTCCTTTCTCCACAATGGGAGGTACCAGCTGGTCGTGTCAGGACTAACTCCAATCCATGCAGAACCCAAGCCAAAACCAAACTTTAACTCCTTGGGAACTCTAAAAAAACATAAAATCTTTTACATTTTCCTTTTATACACCAGCACTTACACGATGTGAAAGGGAGAGCTGCTTGACATTCCTATGTGGAATATGGGTACACTTTCCAGGACAGGTCCCAAACCATAAATGTGCAGGTTTTGGCAATGCTACATTTACATGATATAGTATTTAAATATTTTTCCTCCTGCACTGCAAATGCCCTCACTGCCACAAAAAGCATAGAGCTACGTGGAAATATTTAAACAGAAGGTGACAACATGCATTTGTGAGATGGGAATTAAGAGAGATAGAGGAATTCCATCCTTTTCCCAGCACACACTGCACTTTGTACCCTGTATTTATCACCAGCAATAACCTCTGTCTGCAGGAGCAGAGCCTGAGCTCCCGGTGACCGTGGCAGCTGTTCCTACCTCCATCCCATAATCAGCTACGATATTCATCTCTCCAAGGAGGAAAAGCTGTCTGAGGATAACTAATGGGATAAGAGGCACCTTCTGATTCCACAGCACAGAGACAGGGAAGGGCCCCCAGTCCTGCCAAGGAGAGCATGTCCCGCTGGTTACAAAAAGCTGCAGCAAAAACTATCAGGAAATCTCTGGAGCCTCATAGCAGAAAACAGGGAAAAGAGGAGCACAAAAGGAGCAGGTGGGGAAAGCAATCTGCCCAGAGGATCTGATTTCATCCCCTACAGCTGCACCTTTTCCTCTTGCAGCTTCCAGCTCAGCAGTCTGGCACTGTAAAGCAGGCAGTGCTCTAAAAACCACACGGAAAGGCTGCTTGGCCAGGCTGGTTGTGCTCAGGTAAAGTAACCACGACAAGGACAGCAGCTATTGGATGTAAAAAGCCTAAATGACTCACAACTGAGGCTAGAAAAATTACTGCCATAAACTGAAGAAACGTGAAAAGAAACCTTGGGGTTCCTGCAGGTGAGATTTCAGCCCCACACATCCCACCCTGCACCATGAGCTGCGCTGGGAATGAGGGCTGTGCCTCAGTCCATGGAATCACAGACTGGTTTGGGTTGGGAGGGACTTAAATCTCATCCAGTGCCACCCCCTGCCATGGGCAGGGACACCTCCCACTATCCCAGGGTGCTCCAAGCCCCGTCCAACCTGGCCTTGGACACTTCCAGGGATGGGGCAGCCACAGCTTCTCTGGGCAACCTGTGCCAGGGCCCCCCCACACTCACAGGGAAGGATTCCTTCCTAATCTAATCCTGTCCTTTGTCAGTTTAAAGCCATTACTTCTTGTTCTATCACTACACACCCTTGAAAAAGTCCCTCTCCAGCACTTCCAGCCAAGTAGGGTTTGCAAAAATGTCCTATTACTGGAGTACTTAAAAATCTTCTTCAACACCTAAATTGTTAGCATGAAGCAAACTTAACTATTCCTTTTAGACTTTCCCCATTCTCCATCCACAGGAATTGTGTCAACATGATGGGAACAGTGATGGGCAGGAGGCAGCAGCAATGAGCCCTGGTTTTAAAAGCAAGGAATTTTGGTCAAATACCATTATGTGACAACAGATCTTCTAGAAGAAGTTGCTAATAATGCATTTCTATTTCGGGAACAAATGTCCTATCTGTTATCCTTTAGACCCGACACATTTTAATTAATTTTAATTGTAAATTAACACGTAAATTTATTTTTCTTATCTTCACAAAAATGACGACGATACAAATCAATTGTCTGTATAAATTTAGAAATCTTCTTTTGCTTTCTTCTTGCTTTTTTGTATTATTCCACAGACTACTAAAAATAGCCCTAATTCTGCTGGGAAATACAGCCTGAGCTCACAGTTACCGAAACAACAAAGTGCTTTTGTTCACTTTCAGGCTGCAGAAAATGAGCACAACTGGTATATCCAGACTCTAAAATCCATTTTGTTTCCTGTCTTTTGCCAACTCTCACCACGTATTTCTTTTATAATTATTGCCTGACACTGAGAGTTGTTCCCAGTGGCGGGAAGAGCAACCTTGGCCACAGCATCCTTAAATCCCACAGCTGGCCATGACTTTGAACCCCAGCGAGAGCAGAGGTCTGCAGCCTCACCGTGAAGGGGAAAAACCTCTCCCTTTACCCCAATGTAAATATTTCAGGCCATTTCTTAATTTCTGGGGGACAGCCAGTCAAAAAAAAGTGCAGGACAACACCTCCAAGCCCAGCTGGGGATTCTCTGTCCCAGTCCTACCGTCGTTCCTGAGGATGAGGGGGGTGGGGGGGCCCAGGACCTTGCTGTTGGTCACGGTGTTGGTCACCACACAGGTGTAGTTGCCCACGTCCGAGGCCTCCACCTTGGCGATGTAGAGGTTGCCCGTCTCCTGCGACACGAAGCGCCGGCTGTCCTGGTGCACGAAGGTCGGGTACTCGTTGAAGATCCAAGCGTAGGTGAGCTCTGGAAGCACAGGGTTGGTTAGGAAAACTGGAGATATCACACCCCATGAAATGATCCTCATGGCTACAAATACAGATTTCCAACTGTGGCACCTCTGAGCCTGCACACAGATCTCATGTTCTTGTCACTCCTCCAAGTTCTCTCACAATACGATGCACTTTACAAGAATGTCACCTTTCTGTCGTGAACATTTCAACCTGACTCGTGACAGAATATGATGTGTTTTACAAGAGTCTCACCTTTTTGTCATGAACATTTCAACCCGATTCATGACTTCTTTCATTCCTCCTTGTTAATTTTTTTTTCCCTTCGAAGACAGCCGGGAGGAGGATCTGCCGAGCCCTGTCATCACCCACTGTATGTTTTATTCCTTGGGAATTCCCGAATCAGCAAAAAACTGAACACTAAATTAAGCAGCTGTAATCTTCTATGTGACTAATTAGACAGTGCTCTGTGTTTTATAAGGCATCTCTGGAAGTTTATTTGGGCAATAAAACAAGAAGTGGGAGAGATGTCGTGGCGGCTGCAGAGTTTGTGGGTGAGGTTAATGCAACATAACCCTGTTACATCTGCCCAAGTCACACTGACAAAGCTTGGGGAACTAAAGTGGCTACAAGATTGCTGCAGTTTTCTAAGGGCACACTAATTATACTAAAAATCATACTTTTATTTTAATACTCTAATGAGTCGTAACTGTAATTGACCCCAACTCCCATTAAGTACTTCGGGAAATATATTCTGCCCTCATGTTCCACTGTTTACTGGGAGAAGTGGCAGAATGCAGATTGTTGGCTTTTATTTATTTATTTCTAACGACAGGATTCTGAAATGCCTGCTCAGACTTTTAGGAAGATATGATAATTATGTTTATGAGGGAATATCTAATCGTCATATTTACACATGTGCATCTCATTATAAGGAGCCTCATGCTGATGTCAAGAGGATACTCAGAGCAAATAAGGTACCACTTCTCAGCCAGCTTATTATTTGCTGCAAGTAGGTAAGTTTGGTTGTTTTTTGGTTTTTGTGGTGTTTTTTTTTTAAATTTACTCTTGATGAACAATTATGTTGCTCCTCCAGAAGCAGCCAGCAACAGGTAAACAAACATCACTGCCCCGGGATGCACAGAGGTGTTGGAATTTGAGTGACTCTGCACACAGCAGGTTTGCACCAAAGCCCTCCTGAACTCTTCAATATGACAACATTTTGCATTGACTGTGGAATGGTGAACTGACCACAGAAAAACACAGGATGGGAGGGTCTTTCTTGATCAACCCCTGTCCCCCATCCTCCCAAGGAGGTCACATTGTCCCGTTCATAATTACACCCTAAACCAGCAAGAGTTTTGGCTTCTGCTTCCCTGTATGAATTGATATGACTTTAATTGCTAAGAAGCCTCTAATTTCCAGGTTAAATATTTCATTGCTGTTCTATAGGTCTGCTCTTCTGGGCTAATGAGCCCTTTGGCTTGAAGAGTTCTTGCCTCTTTGCTGGTGAGAGCCATCGAGAGCCCTTCTGCCGTCATTTCCAAGACAGCCTTTGCAACCCTACAATGGGTGGAGGAGCTTTTCCTCGCCTCTGCCTTAGTTAAAAGTCTTGAATAATTGTGTCACTTGAGCTGAGTGCCAGCTTGGAAACCCCTGGCAAGCAGGTCACAGGCAAGCAGAAGGCAAATGGAGAGCTGTGCAATGGTGATGATGTGGGATCCCTCCAAACAGAGCAACCCAACACAAGGGGGAACTAAAAGAGACCTATTTCTACGGTGCAAAACATCAAAATCTTCCCAAAAGCCATCTTCAAACCATTAATTTGGCTGCATAACACTAAGGAACATAGTAAAGAGCTGAAGCTGCAGCTCTGTCTTCCTTTCATCACAACAAATCACAAAGATATAACTGCCCAAAACACACAGAATTAGACTTTAGGAGCAGTCCTTTGCTATATAATACTTAAAACAACTGGGTAATTCTCTCTTTCTCTCTCTCAAATAACATGGGACTAATGGAATATAGAGCACAGGGAACAGCACAGACTAGAGCACCTCTAAGTGCATCTGCTTGTGCAGCAACATGTAAATAAATACTGTATCAAACTCCCTTTGATTTCCTTAGAGATCCCAGTGCAATATTTATGGCTTTTCAAACTTGACGGATTTCTTTTGATAAGGTTTCACTTCCTAATTGCTCTGGAAGTGATAGACAGCTCACATCCCACAGGCAATTTGTAACAACTGTGTAAACAGACACTTAAAATACAGCCCGAGGTGGCGCGTGATGGAAACGTTTCCCAAAGTTACCACCACAGAGTCTTTGAGCACAAAGAACGAGCAGCAACGAGCACTTTGTGGTTTTCTAATTACACATTAGACTCTAATTCCTTCAGGAATTTATCACAAACTTCTCCTTTCTAATTTGGGGTCCTTGTAGTGTAATTTTTGCCTATTTTACCACGCTTTCCGTTTCCCCTTTGAAGCATATTCTAGTAGGTCTCTCCAACCTGGAATATAACAGGAAGATTTCGGACCTATATGTGCTGGTTTTAAAGAAAAAGGGAAATTCCAGAAGCTGCAATCCCAGGCCAGCTGCAGAGCACCACCTTGACCACCCACTGCCCAAAGACCCAAAGGCTGTGCTGTGCTACCTTACTCTTCCTCATTGCCTGGAATTCCATGAGAGATCAGGATGAGATGAAGATTTTTGGATGGCAAATCTTCACTTCTGTAATGATTATCAGGACAAGAGGATGGAGAAGTTACTTGTACACTTGGTACAGATACTCTCATAATACCAGAAGGAAGACACTCAACCCCAAAACCTTCCTTGCTCCACAGACCACACAAAGAGCCTTTTTCATCCACACAAATCCTTGCTGATGGGCTACACAGCCTTGGCTCCCTGGAATACACATTCTACCATAGCAGGCAGATGCTGGAAGAAGGAAAAGTGGATTTCTTTTTGCCCAAGGAACGCAGGTTTCTGCACACAAGGTCACAAAGTGATGAATATTTGCTCTACCAAGGGACCAGAGATGGGGAAGACTGTCCTAAATTAGTTAATATCACTCATGTCTTCCAAAGGAGCCTATGGAAAATTTGGGAAAAAGAGCAGTGGAGGTGACAGGTGTGGTAGAAGCAGCTTGATTTGACTTTGAGCCAGCAATTAAAAAAGAAATAAATTACTCAAGGCACTGGAACACAGATTTAGGATGTTTAAGATCTGCCTCTCAAGTTTACTATCAGAATGCAGACAAACTCTTTTTCTCCCCCCAAAAAAGAAAAGTTCTGAGCCAATTTCCAGGACACCAGCAGAGAAACCTGGAAAATGGGAGATGCAGAGATTTCTGGCAAAACCCATAGCCCCCTTGGGTCTGTTTTTCCTGATCACCTTCAGATCTCATCACTTTTCTAAAGCACTCAATGATAAACTCAATTAAAGTCTCCCTATGCTGCCCCCAGAATATTCTGCTCAAGACAAGAAACAAAACTAAAGACACTTCTAAATTACACCAAGCAGGGAAAAAAAGTTACTGAAAGCTGCACAGAAATTCTGCTACGAGTAATTACTGTAATTAGACCTTATGGTTTTGCCAAAACAATGTTCTCTGGTCGCCTGTCTTGGGAAATTCATATATTTTGTCTTTGCCTTTAAGTACAAGAAACTCTTCTTGATTTTTTTTTTTTTTTTAAAGTCTCTTCCATAAAGTCAGGGCTGCCACTTAAAAAGGTCTCTGGGGCTATTATGGGAAAAGCTATTAAAACATCAAGATTATGGTGACCATAAAGCTGAAGAGAAGAATGAAATTTTGGAATCAGTATTAGCCAAAAAATGGGGATCATTTATCATTTTTAATAAGAACAGTGTGGGTACAACACACTATTATTTTTTATAGGCTTTACTGACAGTTACAGAGATGAATCCAATCTTTAATGATTCCCATAATTCCTATGTTATCACCCACTATGTCACCCTCAAGTTGGACAGGCAGGAACTGCTCTTCTGTGTGAAACACAAGGTTTGCAGCATTTCCTGTCAATTGTGATGCACAAAAATTAGATTTCACTATGGATGGCAAGAAAACAAAACAAAACTAAGGAAATTAGGAAATCCTCCCTTTAAACTGTCCCAAGCAACCCAAAGTATGGCTGCAAGAGTACATAATTTTGAGACATTCTGAAAGGAAAGGTGAGGTTCATCCCAGCATGTAACAAACAACATGTGAAGTTTTTCCTGGAGAGAAAGTTATTCCCTCAACTACTGCAGGGCAACTGGTGGTGGTGAGGAACTGGATTTAGCACTGTGATTTTATATGAATTAGCCAAGTTTCTTGGCTCTGTGTATTTTACTGTCTGGCTGAAAAGTGCCAAACATATTTATATATTAAATATATTTTTTTGTATCCAGATACTATAATGTTTTATATCTCCAAATACTATTTTTTCCAATTAAATTGATTTTGTTTTATATTTCCAAATACTATAATGACATTTTGTACAAACCCTCAATCATATCCATTGTTGTTGTAGAAACTTCTACAACATGAGAGCTGGAAAGGAAGCTCCAGGCACCACAACAAACTGCCTGGGGAAGGGGAAAAGAGGATTATCAGGAAAGCTCCTCTCCACATCCCTCCATTCCCTTCTGCCAACTGCACTTTGGGTCCTGGAGTTTTGGGCCATTTTTCTCTCTCACAGTTTTATTTTAATAGCAAACTACATGAATTATACACTGTACGTATTTTTTGGGGGCCTCCAGACCGTTTCATTACCCTGCTAGAACACTGGATCAATTTTTTATCTTCTAGTCTTAATTAATCCCGAAATAATTTAAAGGAATCAACCTGGACAAAAAGCGTCGCCCGATAATTCTCCCCTTGGCTCTGTGCTCTGCCCTCTACATCACACAGGGCTGCCCAGCTACACCACACCACGGCCCTGGGCCTCAAATGCAGGCTTTTATTAAAGGAATGATAAATAATGAACAAGATTAATCTGAGGTTAATAAATAATACATTTTTGGATGAACCCTCAGCTGTGCTAAGCCCGACGACACAGTTACTCAGCAGCCAGCCAGCAGTTTGCACACAGAGAAATGGGCTGTCAGAAGTGTGTAAGAATGAGAAAAATGTACAAACTGCCCAATTTCTGTCTTAGATTCTTCCTCACAGCAATTTTCAATGCCTGCAGGGCCGTGTTTGCTCCCCAGCCCCTCGACTCTGCGCCTGCCCACTGTGTAGAGCTTCACCTACGGGTAATTAAAAGGGCAAGAGGTCTTCATTACCTGAAGCCTAATCAATAATCACCTGTATCTGCTGCATCTCCATTCTGGGTATCTCTAGAACAGTTAATATCTGATGGCTGTACACAGCTGACCTGGCTTATCTCTGAGGAGCAGCCTCCAGCCTCCAGCCCCAGTCGATGCCACGGCACCGGAGCATTAACGACTGTTGCTCTGTGGCATCGGGGCATTCTGACAAAATTTAACCTAAAGTTCCCTCAGGGAGAGAAATCCACAGCAGCCTTTATCTGTGACTGAATAGAAAGTGTTATGAGATGGAGTCCTGGGCTGTTGTATTTGCTGCAGTTAAACACATAAACCCATTTCGACAGCATCTGCCGGGCAGCAGGCGCCCTCCCGCCCCCTCACTGACTTAGGGCCAGCAATTTGGAAGAAACTATTGGGCTTTTTACCTGACAAACTTAGCAAACTGTCTTACAGAAATTTACAGCTCAGCCCAGTCCTGCCTGAAAGGAAAACCCACCAACAAATCCAACCTGTATTTGTCATAAGGGCTTGATACCTTCTGAAGCAGGTTTGGTGTTTGCTGGAACCAGTGAAACCTTGCCCAGGATTAGACTTGATGCCACGTAGTTTCCTGCACTTCTGGCTTAAACTTCAATTTTTGGAGTTAGGCTCAAGCCAGCTGCTCTTGGACGAGGCTCTTGGGAAGGGTCACTCACCCCAGCCACATCCCTTCCCGAGGGATTTTCAACCTGGAACTGCACCAACCAGGGATGATGCTGCAGACACCTGAAAAGTTGGGATGTTGGGCCTGCCAAGAGAGACAGTGATCCACTGAGGAAGGGAATTATCACAGAATTATGGAATGGGTTGGTTTGGAAGGAATCTGAAAGCTCATCCAGTCCCACCCCTTGCCATGGGCAGGGACACCTTCCACTATTCCATGTTGCTCCACACCCTGTCCAACCTGGCCTTGGACACTTCCAGGGATGGGGCTTTCAATTATGAATAAAAAACTTATTTCTTCTAAGAACACTTCAATTCTGGAGCAAAACACCATCACCTCTGGCATCAAGGAGGTCCCAGAGATAGCCAAGGCAGCTGATTTATGGTGAAATCAAGATTTCAGGAAAACCTAATGAGCATGTAAGGTAACGTGCCACATAACCCCATCAAACCAACCTTTAAAAAGAGCAACAACACAGAAAGCTCTCACAAGTGGGTGAACAGCTATGGATTTGCTACAGCCTTCACTCCTACTAATCACCAACACCCTACTCATGAAAGCCAGGAGATGCATCCTTGCTCTCCTGTGGCACTGATTCAAGCCTGGATGATTTCACATCTTTTACCCACTGAGCAATGTATAGATCTGTGTGATGCTCTCTCTGCTTGTAAGTTCATTTCAACGAGGAAATTCTGGTACTAATAAAAAGAATAACAGCTTGTTATGGCCCAGAGAGTGGCATCAACATCCTCCCAAAGAAACACTCATCCTCACCTGACTGCCAGAGATAAACATCTCCATGGCAGATCCTGTCAGCAGCAAATGGAAAGAGGGGAGAGAGGAGAGACTGGACAGAAAAAAAAAAAAAGAAAAAAAGGGGCTAGACTGAAGCTGCTAATTATGGGAAAACATCAAATGAGAATAAACACACTGCAGCTGGGCATGTGCAGACACAAAGCTTACACTGATTTTTAATTCTGCACTGCAGTTTTGCTGTGAGAGATTCAGTGGTTGCTGATACTCTCCAGGCTCGAGTTACATAAAGTGCTCCACACACCACCTGAAGGAATGACTCACAGATTTAATCCAGCAGTTTGTTTTCTGTTTGAAGTCAGACAGAGTTAGCCTAAAATCTTTTTTTGTGTGCACTTGCTTCACTAAAGCTAAAGGTCCCTGGGCTTGTTTTAAAACATATTTCAATGTGACCCAGCTAATCCTTTAATACCAGCTTTCAGTACCTTTGATCAGCCTCTTACTGGAGCTATAAGAGATTAGATCAAACCTTAAAAAGGAGAAAAAAACAAACTTGGTTGCAGAGAATTTTCTTACTGCAGTGAATTAATATCATGATCAAGTCCAAGGCTGAAATATCTGCCCAAACAGCGTGGGGGGTATGTCCTTTAGGGCACTGCTGTGGCACTTGCCTGTAGTACACAGGAAAAAAAACATTCTCTTTACATATTTGATAGATAAACAGTGTTTTGATAGATAAACAGGGTTTTGATAGATAAACAGGGTTTTGATATCTACCAGCTGAAACCATCATCAGGGTTGCACATTCATCCTCTCGTTCAAACAAATCATGGTCACATATTTAGACATTCCACATGTGTGAGGGAACAGCAAATGCCCAAACCAATACCCCCACATGTTTTCCAACAACAGAACATCACTCTCACAGGAATGAGGGTTCACTAGTCCAGGACTATTGGCTTTAACAACACAGCACGTGCACCCAGGGGGGGTGGAAACCCAAATTTGGTTGCAGAAGTGGAGATACACCGATGCCAATCAACAAACATTCTGCTGTGAGAGCAGGTCACAGCCCTTGCTGCTTCTGAGAGCTTTGCAGAGATCAGCTGGAGCTGGGTCTAGAGGGAAAGGGTGGTTGCACCAGGTTAGCAGAGCCTGGGAGCAAGACTCTGATCTCTAATTTATTTTATAAAGAGATCACAAGACGTTACACTTTCAGTAAATGCCTATTGACTGGATCTTGTCAGACGACAGATTTCACTCATCTGCAGCCAAACCCTGCCTGCTCTACCCCCTTTCAATCCCATTTCAATCTTCATTTAGTGCTGCCTGCAATCGAGCAGGGGAATGAACCACATGACTGGCTCGCAGATGATTTCTTTTTAAAGATGTCATGAGCTGTCACTGATAAATAAAAAATCCATTAATGTCATGTTCCTTATTATTTTGGTATTTCCAAGGTCTTTACTGGAGAGTTGAGCCTCTTCCCATCCAGTTCTCTGTGTCACAGACCCCAGACATCCTCCCCTGTCCATGACACCCAGATGGGGCATCAACGTGGAATGGCAGGTGATAGCAACAGTGAAGGTGATAAATCACATATACCAGTTGAAAAATTTGGGTCCAAACTCCTGTGCCAACATCTCTTCTTGCCTGTGACCCTGTTTTGCAACTCCAAATTCCTCCCTGCTGAAATGAGGCAGATCATACACACACCAACTCAGGTGCTTAAATTAGTGTAAATCTATAACGAGCTTGGCATTTGTGCTATTAGAAATATTTGTAATTTCATAAATCTCTCAATTAAAACAGCACTGCATGTTCCCTGTGCTGTCAGAAACACCAAGCCAAAGCACTCCCAAATTAGAGGAGAATTTATCCTTATCCCTTATCCTCAAATATGTTGATAAACTTGTGCACAAACTGAATCAGCACTTTTAGAGAAAGGATTATGTCAGATTAATTTTAATCTAATCCATTTCTATCTCCTGAGCAGCTTTTTACTTCTTGCTTTAAATAATTTAAACGGTGACTGTGGCACAGCATAAAAAATAAATGATGGGAGATGCACTTTAAATGGAAGTTACAATTCTCAATCACTTTTTATTTAAATGAGAGTTTCATATGCCTGATTTTAAGTTTAATGAAGCCCATTTTTGCTGAACTGTAATAATCCTCCCCACGTGGAACCAGACCCAGACGGATGACACTCTCCTGCAGCTCCATGACTGACTCACCCACTCTGTAAGTGCTCTGCAAAGAGACACCCTGGGTGAATTTGGGGCTGTCAAATGTTGACACTTCTTTCTTTGGACTAGGGAATTTTCCTGCTGTATGAGGACATGTGAGTGACAGCCACTGTTAAGAGGAAAAACTGATTAATTCTGATATTTCTGTTGTTGTGCTGTTTGTTCTCATTATGGTCTTCTCCATCTCCCACACATCCCATGAACATCCCCCGTCCAGTGAGCAATGCCAAGGAAATCCTGGCTGAACTTCACACATTCCCATCCCAGGAAAGGCACCTGTGAGCTGTGGGGCCCCAACTCATGGGAACACCACCTTGCTGGGGCATTTTCCTGCTTGTTTGGAAATTGAGCCTTCCCTCCATCATTCCCTGCATCCTGCAAGCAGAACCATCCATGAATAACTCACAACAGTTTAACTCCTGGCCGTGATCCAGAGAGGTTTGCAGCACCTCCTGGTTCACCTCTGCCAACACCGACCCCACTGCCACAGTCAAACAGGTCAGATGCATCACTGACATCCCAATGCAAAATATTTCTCTGATTCCTTCTCCTTTTCCTTTCCCAGCCAGTTTACCTGCTCATATTTTCACTCCAGCCTCTGGAGTGATCCATGACAGGCTGCTCACTGACCTTGCAGCACTTTGACAAGTAGTTGAACCAACTTACAACCAGCTTAGCAGATTTTTTGCTTGGTTTCCTAGAGAAATTGAGCTTTTACAAGTGTGGTGCCCACCCAGCTGTGAGATACTCCTCTCTAAATTAGCTTCTCACTAATTGGAACCAAATCTGACCAAGCAGCAAAGGCTTACAAGACATTCAGACAGGAGAGAAAGAGGAGAAACTACGAATCCCTTAACAGGGAGAGGGCAGGGGTAGCTCAGCCCTTCATGAATCTGCTTGGCAAGAGGCACCTGCCCCATCCTGGGCATACAGGCTGTGGAAGAAACACATTTCTAAAAAGCACTGGGCATTCCACGCTGAAAGAAACAGCAGGAAAATAAAGGCTGAAAATGAGGGTTACTGCAGAGAAGTGGGGGGCAAAAAATGCTCCAGGATGTAAGAAATACACCAGGAGAAGCATTCTTATCCCAACAAATAAGTAACGTCCCATTCCTCTGAATTGGGAATGGAAACCATCCAACTGGCAGTTGGGCTTGATGTTCCTTGTGGGTCCCTCCCAGCTCAGGATATTCTATAATTCTACCAAGCATGCCACAAATAAAAGATCTGGTACTGAGAATCTGATTTAACACTGAGGGGAAGACGTTTTTCAAGGCTCTTGCCCAAAGCCACCCTGAATTCTCCATCCAGCAGAAATAAGAGATGGATCCACACAGAGGCATCGCTGCTGCCTGGGCAGAATGAAATGATCCCCTGCTATTGGGGAGACATTAGGTGGAAACAGCCTTGGCCTCTCTGGCCATGAGCTATTTCTAAAGTTATTCCTCCCCTTTCCATCACCTCTTTCAAGGCTGAGTGTTTTCCAAAGTTTTAGCACAAACTTTGTTCGTGGTGACTGTAAGGACTCCAACAGAGAGAGTTACAAACGTTCGTTCCCGTTGTTACGACAACAGCTCTAATCATTTATTAATCATGCATTAATTCTTCATAAGTGACAAAAGAAAAGGCAGCGTGACAGTTTTCAGAGAAGAGAGAGAAATAACTGCAAAACTGGTGCCACGGGATGGGGAGGAAAGGGGCACAAGTACCTGACAGCAAGTGAAGGAAGCTGAGTTCCACAGCACTCCCTGCCGAGCAGCACCGCTCAGGGGTGAAAGCCCCACACATCCATCCTCTGATGGTATAAAAATGCCTAATAATTGCCTTCTTCCTTCTGCACTGTTACAATTAATCTTCCCAGGTTTCCCCCCTCCTCCTTGCATTGGATAAACCCCAGGGACTCTGGCACGTGATTTGGGCGACAGATTCTTTACGAGACAGACCCCCCAAACCATTCATCACCCTGAAGGCCATCAGGCACACTCAGAGCCAAAACATTCCCACTGTTTCCAGCCCGTGAAGTGCCCATCATCACTTAAAAAAAAAAAATAATAATGAAAGCAGTGAAAAAGTGACCAGACAAGTAAACACACACTGATCGTTTCTCTGCAGAGCCCAGAAGTGGTTCCGGCGTCGCTGTAATCAGTAAAGTGCTTTCTGAAAACATGCCTGGTGTCCACACTTCACTACCTACCATACAGCATGAAAGGCTGAGATTGAGATGGAATCAGAATTGCCATCTCTGCTGTCAAATGCTAAAATTTAGTTAGTTCTACTTGATTAAGCTGTGCAACAGAACTAAAAGTTCTCCCAGATACTGGGAGAGGGGGGGAAAAAAAGGCAGGAGAGAGTGATAAAACCTGAACACATCCATTATGTGAAAAGATGTGAGAATAATTCTCTGTCAACATTTCAGCTCCCAGACAAGCAGTCCATGGCTGTGTTTCCAACAGGAGTAATGGCATCAGATAGGAAAGAGTTATGGGAACAACTGAGCTTTAATGAATCTCCTCCACTTTGGGAAGATGGAATTTCACAAGTGCATTGAGAACATGGGCTCTGCAGAGAGACAGAAAACTGATTTTCCTTAAATCCTGCCTTTGTTCCCTGAAGGAAACACAGCTCCAAGATGCCCAGGAAGGTTGTCTGACTCCCCAGCAAGGAGCAGAGGGACAAGGTGTGCAGGGAACTGAGGTTCAGGGATAGAAATCATGTTGGGGAGCTTCAGTTCCAGGGTCACCAGGACCTTTGTTAGAGGCCCTTCACAAGTGGGCAGGAGAAGACATGTCTTGTAAAAATATCAGCATGTTTCCATCTGCACATCTAAGCACTTTGTTATCTAAAAAAAAGCAATCATCTTATTTATTCCTTGTACAGATTACTGAGATAAATTAGGAGTGAGAATAAATATGCTCCAGATGTGGGGAGTGGTGGTACAAGCTAAGGACAGGGAGATCCCAGAGCAGGACACACCTCTAGGGAATGCAAAGGGAACAGAGAATTCAAACAATTAAGTAATTGAGAGCTCATTTTTGTCAGTTCTCTGTGTACATTCACAGTACAGCACTCCAAGATCTCCATTTCCATAGGGTTTTCCCACGAGGGCTGGAAGGCAAATGTCATGAGAACATCGTGTATGGATCTTCTAAAGATGAACCCAGAGGAACTCGCGGGAGGGGGGAGCGAAAGAAATCCTAAAAGACAAGTTCATTTATCTTCCCAAAGAAGGGAAGGGGGAGGATTTACAGACTCATTTGTTCTGCATGAGGATGGGTGTGCCACCAGCCTGTCAAGTGGGCAGAAAATATTTTCCAGGACTGTACTTTTTTTTTTTTTTTAGTCTCTAGACTCACAGCGAAATGCCAGGGATGTTAGGAGGAATTTGAAAACTGTAGTTGTTAAAATATTAACAACCCTGCCCCTGACTGTCAAATAAATCTAGTAAAAGTGGCAGCTAAATTACTCAGTTCCCACAAACTTCAATGAAAAGAACTATTTGGCACAGAAGAATATTTTGTCTTAAAATTTGGAGATAAAAGTTAAAAGGACAGTGACCTCCAAATACTTCCCAGGCATATCCCCCCTTGGAACACAATTCAGAGCCCTGAGAAACACAGGCGAGTGTTTGCTTTGGGTTTCAGAGCTTTTTGTTTGTTTGTTTCAATCAAGTTTATCTCAACAGGAAACGTATCTTGCCAAATTTGATCAACAATACTGAAAAGAGCAAACAAGAAAAGGTAACCTGCTTCCCCTGCAAAGCTCCTCTCAGAAGGAAAACATTTTCACCAACAGCTGAACTTGAACATTATTTTAAGTTTGAAATGGTCAGTGGCTTCTAAATTAATCTAAATGGCCTAAAAATACAACAGAATGGAACACTTAGGAAAAACCAAAGGCTGTTTTGGTTGTGTTTTTTTTTGATTTTGGCTTGTAATGGCACCCAGGTTGATTTGCTCTTCCAGATGGTCAAAGGAGGGGATTCATCCCCTCTACTCTGCTCTTATGACACCCCATCTGGAGTACTGCCAGAGGGCAGGGTTAGATGGGATACTGGGAAGAAATTCTTCCCTGGGAGGGTGGTGAGGCCCTGGCACAGGTTGCCCAGAGAAGCTGGGGCTGCCCCATCCCTGGAAGTGTCCAAGGCCAGGTTGGACGGGGCTTGGAGCAACCTGGGCTGGTGGAAGGTGTCCCTGCCCATGGCAGGGGTGGCACTGGATGAGCTTTAAGTCTCTCCCAACCCAACCCATTCTGGGACTCTATGGCTGATCTAGCAGGGCTTTGAAAATATAAAGCAGCAGAGCATTGTTTTATGGGATCCAAATTCTAAGACATGCTGAGATTCCTTAATGACTGCCCAGTTAATGCTGTGGAAGTGGCCAGTGGCTCTGGAAGTGGCCCCTGTTGTTCTGCATCAAAGCCAAATTTTAGCTACACTCATAATTTAGGATTTTTGCCTGTTTTTTCATGTCCACTTAAATACCTACAGCTGCTCATTGTGCTGTTACACAGGCCCCAATTCCACGTTCCCAGAGCAATGTTTACTCTCAAATTATTTCTTCTGTTGAGCTTCACAGGTAGAATGGTTGACACACAACCATCATTAGGCTTTTGATTAAAGAAACAGTGGAAATAATGAGAGAACACCCTTTACAAGCAGGGTAATTATCTCAGAAAAAAGGTACCAGCCCAGGTAGGTTCCTGCAAGTCCTTTAGTGAAACAAAGGCAAAAAAAAAGGAAAGGAAAAGAACTGAAACTTCTAACTTGGGGGACTGGGAGGGAAGCAGAGATTCAGATGCTGAATCTCCAACTCATATTAAACTAAAAATTAGGACAATACACAGAGATGCCTCAATTGTTGTGTGCAAGCCACACACAGCCTGTTTGTTGATGCTGAAAATACCTGTTCATCATTTGGACTCATTCTCAGGATGAATTTCTCATAACATTTGAACAGTAGGAAGCTCTTTATTGGGCATCATTAAGAAGAAAAACTACAAAGAAATCCTCAACAACTAATGCACGTAGGCCAACATAACCTCACTTTTAGCTGCTAGCTCTTTAGAAATGGGTATTTCCAAGCAGCAAAGTCTTATGGTGAACTACAGTTGAAAGGTTCAAGGTCTGGATGTAGCATCTTTTTTAAAAAATCCACAATTTTTTTAAGACCAAGACAACCAAGGGAAAAGAGGAATTTATTCCCCTTCTCATTTATTATCTTTTTTCGACCAAATTTCTTCAGGGGGGCTCTAAGCATTGTCATTTGACCCACCTAAAAATGGAGGAGACACTGGCCCTCCTCAGACACTTTGGAAGTGTTTCCCATCACACAGATATTCTTGAGCTGTGCTCTCTGACACCCAAAAGAATATCCTCAGCTTTGTGCTCAGCAACTGGCCAGGAGTTTTTTTCCAGGCTTCTACTATTCCAGTGAACACTCTCATCAGTGAAGCAACAGCAATTCTCACACTGAATCATTTTGCTTCTTAAAATATTTTTTAAGATTTCATTTTCAGTGCACACACTAAAGTAAAAAAATAACAATAATAACATAAAAGTGTTTGTTTTTGTTTTTTTTTCCCAGACAGTCCCATGCTTCAGCATTGGTCATTAACATCTTCAGGCCCTTTTTGCAAGGATGATGAAGTCAGGTTGCTGCCCTAATCAAGTTCTAAAATAAGTAATTGCATTTTCTCTGTCTTAACTCGCCCTCTCAACGAGAGGGATTGTTTTTCACTGCCAAGCTGAACGTTTTTTCCTGTTGCACTACAACATGAAATACTTGCAATGTTATACCAGGGGACTGCAAGGAGCTGATCTCTACAGCTCTGCTTTGCAAACACTGCCGGGGCCCCTGGGGATGGAGCTGCCCATGGAACACGGCGGTTTTCCGATGAGCAGCTGCTTCCAGGGACACCTGATACTCTCTGATGAACCTCCCTGAGCCCAGAGAGAGCAGGGGAGGGTTGTGGTAATTGTGCAGTGACTGTGCAGACCCCAGAGCTCTGGTTACACCGGCAGATGAGCAGTTGGCTGATGGAAACACCATTAAAAGAATTAACTTTGCAGTTGTGACTTTTAAAACTCATCCTCATTTCTAACCTTAGCAGGAAGGCAAAGTAAAAGAAAATATTGCCACAGAGCAGATTAATTCCCACAGAGCAAGGGTCTTGGTTTGAATGAACTGGACCTGGTTTGAGTTTCCATTAAATAGTTTCTATGCGAACCAGAAAACAACAACTGGCACAACTCCAGCCCAGCTCAGTTACAAAACTGCAATAGAATAGAACTGTTTAGAATAATTGTGGATCTGGTTACAATTAGAGATAATTTTCTAGCTGCAATAGAGCAGGTCAGGGATGGTGGTCATGTGGGAAGTCATCTCTCACCCAAATGATTGAGGGAAATAATTACCCTCGAGTTTTCTGCCTCTCTGGGCACCAGAAATGCTCTCACCTCCTGGTCAGTGAGAGATGCTTTCCCACACACTGAACCCAAAGTGGAAATAATGCCAGTACCTTTCTGGAATTCATTTGGCATCATCAGTAAGTAAACCCAGCCCAAAACTTTCTCCTGAATCACCTGATCAACAATTTCCTCCTCACTGCTCAAACCATCACCAGCCACATCTCCACACAAGGTGCTCACGCTGCAAAGATTCCTCATGGCAAAACAGAAACCTCTCAGCAACCACAGAGACAAAGACAAATGTGCACAAATCCTGCCTCATCTCTGGGGTGTCCGTGACATCCCCGTGTCCCTCTGGGACTCAGGAGCCTCCTTGTCTGTGGAGAAACGGGAGGCAGCACCACATGGCCATGGGTGCCCCCAGGAGCCAGCGGGGTTAGTTCTGCTCACTGGGAAAGGGCCCCAGCTGAACAAGATCCATGGGTAGGTCTGTCAGCTGGTCAGATGTGAGCAAAGCAGCTCCTTAAGCCCCTGTCTGCTCCTGTCTGAGCAATAAGCTCAGCCTAACAGCAAACGGTCCACCGGGCAAACTCCATCCAGCTGATGAGGACAGACAGATTTCAAAGCAGGACGGCAAATTTCTTTAAAAGGGACACGGATCCATGGAATGATGACCACTTGTTTTGATGGAACAAACCACCCCCTGATGAAAGAGGCAGCTGCAAGGGCTGGGTGTTGATCGTGGTGGTTGCTGGCACAACACGCGGTGCCTGTCGGGCACACGCTGGCCGTGCCTGACACGGCAGCCAGCAGGAACTGGTGATGGAATGACTCCCTCTCCAACTCATTTTTTTCTGTATAAACGTAACAGTGCAACACACACGACTGGGACATCAGCCACAAACACCTGACTGGCACATTTAAAATAAATTTGTGCTAAACTGAAAGGATTGTTCTGAGTTTTCTAAACCTTTATAGCACATTCTTTGAAGTGAACAGCACGAAGTACTTGCTACACAGAACCATGCAATCATTTAGACCTTAAAGATCACTGAGTCCAACCATTAACCCAGCACTGCCAAACCTACCACTAAACCATGTCCCCAAGTGCCACATCCTCATGGCTTTTAAACCCCTCCAAGGAGGGCAAACTGTCTTAAGATTTTAAAGTGCAGCAAAAGTTGTAATAATATATGAATAAATGCACCGAGAATCTGGAGAACACAAAACAATCTAGAGCAGAAGCTTGCAAATACCCCTGGTATCAATGAGAAGGAAAGTGTTTTACCTCCCGAGTGGGGCGGGGGCCCACACAGCAGCACCATGCCCTGGCCCTGGCGCACAGACACCGTGCTCCTCGTCCTGGTCTTGAAGTTCTCCAGGTCTGCCAAGAGAGAAAGAACTCAGTCAGAGGGCCATTCATGGTTTCTCCTCGTGAGAAGCATAAAAGCTTCACCAGGACTTTGCTGCAAACGTCGGCGTGGAGGGGGAGCTGGTGGGACCCGGGTGGAGCATCAGAAGCAGCAAAAGGATCAGCAAATGCCTCCACAGGCTGGCAAGGGGAAAAGGCAGCAATTTACCCACAGCAGAAGACACATCTAGAGAAACCTGCAGCACCTGGAATGCTGGCAGAGCTTTGTTCTATGAACTCATGAAGAATTACTGCCTTAAATAACCAATTACCCATAACCCAGCCTGTTTGCCTTCAGGAGCCTTGTTACTGATGTCCTCACAACCCGTGTGTGGAGACCCTTCCTCTCCCATAAGGAAGTCTCTCCTACCAGCTCCATGTTACCCACACAGCTCCTTAATTAAATTCCTCCTTCCACCTCTCTCTTTTTCTCTCCTCAGGGCCCACAAACGGCAAAAATACAATTCCCTCTCCTCTCCTTGCACGTTGAATCCAAGGAAATTGCTCTCAAGTGAGGAGGTGACTCTGTGAGCACCAAGACACGGAATCACTTTGGCAGCCTTTGATCTTTAACAGTCCCCTGCATTTCAATTTTCATTTTTTTTCTTGTCTTCAGTGTAGCTGAGCCTTGGTTTGGCGATTACAAACCTCTTGGTAGTGCAGTTGGGAACCAGAGAAAACACAGAGGTGATAAATATTTATCAGCAGGAACTGGTAGGAACATCATTAAAAGTTTACAAGGATGAAAAATTAAGCTTTGATTTTTATCCCCTCTTAAAAAGGTTTTCTGCACACATATTTAAAAAAAAAAAAAATAAATACAATCAGAAGTTGTCACCACTTCATTTCCCTGAGAGTACAATGGAAATAGTGAGTAACAATTAGCCCCAGTCACCATGAGATTTCCAGTACAGTTCTGCCAGACCCTTACACTGTATGGTACATCATTATTATATTTATTTCAGCATTTTAATTTGCATTTTAGTGGATAAATATTGAGAGGATTTACAAAGCCTTCTACACTGAATGACTTATTTGTTAAAAGAAATTAGTCCAAACCCTGGAGTTTCCCAGTCTCAAGTCACAGCCTGAATCTCTAACTTTGCTTTGTGATTTTCTTTGTCCTTCTGTCTGTTTTTGGCCTAGGACAGAAGGAAAACAGAAGGAAACCCATTATTAAGGAAAACAGAGAGATATAATTTTTCATTCCTAAATTCTATCAGTCTGACAGGATTTTTTTTTTTTGCAGTTTACAGGAACCACTAAAGCATTTCTCTGACCACCTGCCAGTCCATAGATTTTAATACATTTTGACTGCATACAGACACAAGACTGGATTCCACTCTCTCTGAGAACAGCAGCAGGAGGAGGAATAGCCTAAAGCCAAAATAATGCCTGGAGGAATAAACATGGTATTAGGAAACATTTTTTTACATCAATATAGACAAGAAAAGCATTGCTACCAGGAAAAGGATCTCTGCTTGGATGAACAACTAGGAAATGCTGGAAGAATGGTCAAAATCAACTGAAGGCAGCAAATAAAGCAGAGCATCCACCACCACTGCTCACAGGGCAAACCACCAAGCTTTGGGAGTCCCTGTCAGTTCTGAAAAGCCTCCTGGATGTGCTTCAAATCTGAATAAAACAAGATTAAGATAATTATAAGAAAGGCTGATGCCTCATCAAAGCCATTAGGCTGATTGTGCTGGTGCACCCTGAAACCCACAGATTTATTTTCTCAACACCTAAATAATAACTGGAAGTAAACCCAATATCATTAAGATTTTATTAGCAAGAAGCTTCATTTAGACACCACCTCACAGTCTTTGCCAGGAAATCAGGAACAATGTCAGTGTGGAATGGTTATGAAATGTATGGATTAGTGATGGGTGGGTTGGAGAGGTTCTCCTCTGCTTTCCCGTGCTGTGCAAAGCAGAGAAAAGCCTTTCCTACAAAATTATGCTCAAATGGGTGCAGAATATTGCCCTGAAATTTTGTGCCAGGTGAGACCCGAACGAAAGTTAAACCCACTCGCTGACAACCACCCCCCGTGAGGCTGTAATCCAGAAACACCCCTCTAATTCTTCATTCCCTGTGTCTGTTATCTTCCTCCAAGGGCAACAGCTGTCTAGTGCCTCTGTACACCTCCCCAGAAGCAGCTAAGAAATTATTCTCAGTACTTTTGACATTAAAAATCAATGGAATGGCAAAAGAACAAAAAGCTCAGCAATGAACGACTGAATGACAGTGTGACTGGTTTGGCTGTCTGTGTCTGCCCTAATGGCAGCATTAAGTTCCACTTTGCTTTGTCCCCAAGCCCAAAGACCCTGAATTAAGATATGACTTTTTTTGTTCTTATTTTCCAATAAAAAACCCTCAACAAACAGACTCACAAACCACCAGGTTAAGGGGAGCGCTGAGGAAGAAAATATTAACAGTCACAATTCCGGAGGTCAATGTCCTGCCAAAGCTTATTGGGAGCACAAAAAGCTACAGCAATGACTCCACTGAACATGGAAAAATATTGTATAAGCTCCAGTAACTCCAGCATCACACAAGGACATGACTAGTAATGATTTCAGTGCAAAGAGGAGAATACAACAGGGAGGTGCAACAGGAACACAGGTTACTGTGAGTAACAGTTACTCACGCCTTATTTAACGACTGGGTGAAGATGCCTTTTAAACAACTTCCCCACAGTATCAATTCTAACTCAGGCTGAACACACCCACATAAGTATGAAGTTGTGTGTAATATTTAATTTAAGTTGGATGAGTTTAAAAGCAGCTGCGTGACTTTGGGAAAGTCACTTCACTTCTCGCTGACAAAGTTTGCACATCTCTAAGGACAAGCACTTCAGCTGTGTCTCTCAAAAGAGGCTTAATTAGCTAATATTTGCACTAAAACCTGACATCTGGTGCCAAAATGCACTGGAGTGCAATACACACCCCAACACCCAGCCCTTAATAGGGACTTGAACGTTTTTTCTGACATTATGAGATTTTTTTCTGCAGCCTCTGTTAAAACTCTGGCTTAATGTTTATGATACAACTTATGCAGGTACCAGTGAGTGATGCCAGTCTGACACAGATGCTTATTCCCCAAAACCACTGCAAAGCCCAGGAGGTGCCAGCAGCAGCTGTCAACCCACCAGCTTTTCACTTTGGGGAGGGGATTGTTTTAAATGACCTCCTTCCCAAACCTCAAGTGGGGTTTAATAAAAGCTTAAGCAATCTGAAACGATCCACAGGCCCTCAAGACTGGGTAGTTTGTCTCAGTAAATGGCATTTGGAAACTTTAATCAAAACCATATGGCTTTTCACAGTGACAATTATGCAGCTTTGCCTAGAGTAATGAAAAATTTCCCCAAGTTTTGCCTACAATTTTCATAGCAAAGAAGATCCAATTATAAGCAAAACAAAAGAGCTGCGGCCTTTTAGCCTTTATTAGGACCTAGTTGGGTGTGCACTTTATGAAATCTGATAATTCTTTTTCTAAGTGACCACTGGCAAGTCCTGGAAATCGAAGTTTTAAAGAAATATTTCATAGATGGCATCAAAGGATGAGCAAGCAAACGATGGCACCAGCTCACCCTGCCACTGCTGGGGGCACTGGAATATTTGCCCTCTGCTTTTTGTGTTTACATCCCTTCTCACTCAGGGCTCCACTGCTTGTTCCATTGGCAGGACATGTACCCAGGCAGAGCAGTGACACGAGCCCACTTGGTCCCCATGATTTGCTACAACACTGAAATAACTGAGCTGCTGAACTTGGAGTTCCCTGGAAACCCAGCTGGAACACGGAGCCTTCCCTCAGGAGGTTGTGAGTCTCAGGGCATTGGGAATTTGACAGAGACCCCTGTTTTTTCTGAAAGCTGAGCTCTGTTTTGTTGCCTTTTGTTTGCCAAGGGAGGGGTTTCCACGGTTTGCTTTTATTTTTTTTTCAGCCCTGTGTATTTTTAGAACCCAAAAGGCTTCGTGATTATGCTGATTCTGAAATTAGGAGAGGCCCCTCTCTGCAAGAGGGCTGTTTTAGAACCATTAAAAGCCACCAAAAAATATGATAGAAAATTAGATGAGGAGCAAATGATCCAAATTGGTGGTGACAGGTGTCTGCATGTCCTTTAGAAAGCCAATTTCTGTGACTGTATCATGCAGAAACAGCACTGCTGTACTGCCTTGAATGACACCCTGTCAAAAACTCACACACCACAGTGAGCCCTTTGTCATTCCATTTAAAGGGTTTTTTCCTAACGATTAGAAAAGCAGTGTCAATGTTATTCTCACCTATTATTCTTGTTTAACTCATAGGAAACTATTTCTCCTTCTATTACATTCCAACAAAAACATACGCACACATCAATCACTTCTTTATACATCACTGAATTTTAATTTCCAAATAAGAACATGACTAATATTCAGGCTTAGAGAAATGAAAATGTTAGTGGCTTTTACACTATGTTTTACTTAAAAAGTCTCTCCCTAGAGACTCCTGTAAAGCAAATTTGATAACACATCAGTGCTATCACTCTACTGAGTCGATGTTAATAGCAAGGAGCCTCCAAAGCATAAGCCCTGTGTCTCTGTGTCTATCTGTATCTTCCCATGGATCATTATTCCTACAGAATGAGATATTCAATGAACCTTGATAAAGGAACAACACAGTTTAGATCCAGGAGCAGCACAGGAAGGGAAAGGGTAGGTGCATCCAAGTGTGGAGTTATTGGGAATTAGCAGTAACTGGATACTGTGCCATTCTAACTGTACTAAAAATAAGGCTTTGGTTGGGATACTCACACTTCAGCTGATGGTTTACAAATCTTTGGATCAGGAGTTCTTTTAGCCTGTTTATATTTTATGGAGTGTTGTGGTCGGTATCTCACCCTTGAGACTTGGCTGTACTTTGGATACAAGAAAACTGAATGGTGAAAAATGAGTCTGATCATCTAAGAATTGAAAAATCAGAAAGCTAACACACTTACTGGCAATCCTGGCAATTTTGGGTATTCTGTAGTGGACAAATCACCACTTTTATCACACATATTAAATAAAGTTTAAAGCACCCACACAATAAGAAATAATGACCTAGGTAAGGTATAATTAGCTTTTTCTATATGTGAAATGCCCAAGCCCCCTTGGTACCCACACACAGCCAAGACACCTAAAGCCAATTTTCAAGCATGACTTAAAAGAGATTTACAGATCATAATGGGCTTAATTTTAAAATAATCCCAGCAATCTAAAATTCAGAGTGACGTTTAAGGTCATATCCAGTCCTTGAATTGAAGTCAATGAGATTATTCTTTATTATTAGAGACCACCTGACTGATCTCAAGGGAATCTGATTAGGCCAGGAATGAAAAAGCTGACAGAAGGATTGGCCAAATCGTCCTGGGTCAGACTGAATAAAGAACCTTCCACTCAGAGACAGTTTGTATGTCCTCTTCCAAATTGTTTTCATCACATTTGCATAACTCTCCACACATAACAGACCACACTTTCATATCCTGGACAAAACACACAACCAGATGGAGAGAGGAGACATTTGCATCGCTGCCCACGGAATAATACGGCTTCACTGGCTCTAGACTATAAACTGGGCTAATTTGGCCCATAAAACAAGTCTTGAAGAGGGGATTCCAGGGCATCTCAATCAATTCCAGACATTAAAGGGCACTGCTTTGAAGAAATCACGGCCTGTCCATGGGAGGAAGGCTGAAAGCTCTTAAACTGATGCCTGGCACCCACAACAGCAACACTCAACAAGATTTGCCTCCTGATATTTATGGCTCCAACACCTCTAAACACTGTCTCTATAAAACCTGGCTTTTTAAAAGCAGAGGTTTGTGTCATCCCTCTCCCCAACACACAGAGATTAAGTTCTTCAGCCCATGTCCTTGCTGTTGTGTCAGGACTACCCAGAGGGCTGGGCACTTCGGAATAAACCCCCTCTGATACAGAGCGTAATAGAATTTTAGTTTAAGAGCTGCTGTTCTAATGAATAATTTCGAGAGTCACTGATTTGAGAAATAGTTTACAAGTCTGGGGATGAAAGCTTTCTAATTTGACCTTTAGAACAGAAATTTCACCAGGATTTCTACTTCACTGGCGGGAAAAAAAGGGGGAAAAACGAGTTTTAGAGGTAAATACCTTGCCATTCCCCCACCCTGCCTCCCTGTTGGAAAATATTTTTCCTCGGGCTTTATTACTGTGGGGATTAAACAAGGCAATGCCTGTGCATCTTTGCCACTCACATCTTGGACCTGGATGTCTCCATCTGGGTTCTCATGCTGGGACAGTTTTAGTCTTCCCAGGTCTTTCCGACCACCATCTATGAAAGACAGAGTGGTTGGTTTATCCAGACGGCTAAAACTCCTCCTCAGGCTTTCACCTTGCATCCCAAAGATGGTTTTTCCTCAAGTATTACAAATTCTACTGTTCAACAGACAGCCATGGGTGTCACAGATCCTTGCTCTGTGCTTGGACAGCCTTCTCCTTCCTCCACCACACCAACCAGGAGCTGCTTGTGCTGACCAGGACAGCTCCTCCTGCCATGCCACGTGCTCAGCACCTCGCTGGGATCTGATCCTTGCTTCCAAACAGGCAACAAGCCACTCCCAGTGCTTTTTTGCCTTCCTTCATGCCACTAATCATACAGGAAAACAGGAGCTCTAAGCAATACCTGCAAGGCACCCACTGTCCTCTTCCAAAATCAAACCACTCTTCCCTGGGATGTTACCAAATTAAAAAAAAAAAAAGGAAAAAAAAAAGGGAAAAAAATCCTCCCTGACTTAATGTCCCATTTCATAAAAGCTGCCTCTCTGCCTTTTTTTTTCTACAGGAAATATTTCAAACATTTGTTTTGAAGCTGCTCCTCTGCCTGAGACAAAATGCTGAGGACTCTGAAAATTTTATTACTTTAATCTACAAAATCTGGGCAGACGTTTCCCCTTGGGTTGACTCGAATGGGGTTATTTCTCTCTCAGAAGTTTTTTATATTCTCCTAGAAAAAAAAAATCCAGTGTTATTCACACACTTTCTTCCAGCACAGATGACTTTGCAATAGCCAGAGAGCAGAACTTCTGCTGGCCCAGGAGATGCTGCAGAGCTCTCTCATGTCGTGTCTGAGCATTAACATTGCAGATGCCTCACAGCTTCCCCACTGGCTCATGCTCTGCTGCACCTTCTTACTGTGTGCAGTGAAATGAATGCAAATTAGACCCCAAATGATGTAAAATAGAATCATAAAACTGTTTGGGTTGGAAGGGATTTTAAGCTCATCTCATCCCACCCCCTGCCATGGGCAGGGACACCTTCCACTAGCCCAGGTTGCTCCAAGCCCTGTCCAACCTGGCCTTGGACACTCCCAGGGCTGGGGCAGCCACAGCTTCTCTGGGCAATGTGACACAAGCCCAGGCACAAGTTTCAAAGAAAAATTTCCCTTCACTTGATCAAAGCCCAGATGAAAAAGACCCCACAGAGAACCTGACCCTCAGAGAGTGTCTGGTGGTTCAGCTTCCCCTTGGAAATGCACATTATGATGCTCTGCAGCATCTCACAGAGCGTTGATATTTTGTCACTCTGTTCATCTCTCATGTCTAATGAACAATGAAATGTCAGTCACGTTTGCTCCAGACAGGAAAAGTGACACGGGACAACTTTGGACAAACACATTTAAAGCTCTGCCATCCTTTGTGCCAACACTGACTCCCTCCCTGCTTTTGCTTTCCACAAGAAAAACAGGAAAGAAAAAAATAAAAAAAAAAAAGAAAAAGGAAAAGCAGCCACGAGAATAAAGTTGTTCTGCACTGGCCTTGCATCCCATCAACAGGAACAGAAATTGTCTTACAGAGTCCACCTCCAGCTTTTGGGCATAAGCTGAATTTGATCAGGGGTCCTGTAACTGCTGTTTTCCATAAATTTAGAGACAATACTGATTTGCATTGATATGGAATCACTAATTATCATCCTAAGGATAATAATTATTTCCTCAACTAGGGAAACAGCATTATTTCATTTGACAGACCAGGAGATTTAGAGGCAAAAAGGGAGGTGTTCCAAGAAGCATCCTAATAACTGAGCAAATAACACAGACCTCCTGAGATTTCTTGTCCTGTCCTCTATCCACTGGACACAGAAGACCAGGAAAATCGATGGGGATATGCCATGAAAACACTTGCTTACAGCTCTTCAGATGCTTGTGCTACTCTAAAATCAGTTTTTACAAGGTGTTTGAACGTTCATTTTAAAAAAAAACCCACCTCCATCTGCATTTAATTCTTTAAAATGCAGCCCTTAGATACAAAAATAAAATATTCCAAATATACTTTATTTGACATATTAAAGCAAAATGAATAAATATGGAGGGAGACGGGGAAAAAATGTCAAGCCTGTGCCTTTCTGGTCCTTAAATTTACAAACTAGAAGAGAAACTGTGGGGTTGTGACTGACCTGTGGTTCTCAGTTCACTGGTGGCAGCTCTCCCAGCCCTGTGACACCTCCCCATGCAACAATCCCTGCCCTCTCCAGAGCTATTCCTGCATGATCTAAACCAAAATACACTCCTTAAATAACATTGCAGTCTCTCAAGATTACCAGCTTTGGGACAAGGGGAGCCTGATTATTTACAAATTCCCTGCCACTGCTTTAAGGAATAATACATCCAGCTTATTTATAACCCTGGGGGGAAACAAGGCAGGTGTAAATCCTACACTTCTGAGTTAAGGGTCCTTCTATCCCAGATGAAAGTAAAATAGGTTATAGATCTATCCTCTGCTGCATAGTCCCTATTCACAAAAAAAAAAAAAAAAAAAAAAAAAAAAAAAAAAAACAGGAAAAGAAAAAAGAGGAACTTAAGAGGCTTAGCCTAGTTTTCCACCCATTGGAGACTGTGGTGAAGGAGCAGAGGTTGGGAGCTGGTTCTCTGACACTGCTGAGTGCACTGAGCAGGGCTGAGGTAGGATTTCAGCAAAGGAGAAACACTGGGAAGTGATTTCATATGGAAAAATGCAAATAAATGTGCTTAGTCCCTTGTTAAATTCACACCAAGCCCAGTCCTGAGGAGCCAAGTAGCTGGAGGGGCTGATTTTGCCAAAGACCAGCAAAATAAATATAATTTATTGATATAAATGACATTTCTCCTTTAAAAGGCACTGGAGGAAGAATTAGGGAATTTACATGCACGCACTCTTGAGCCAAATTTGTCATAATTAGCCCCAAATCTTATCTGATGGCCTAGAATATTTTAACATATTGTTGCAGAACTGGGGACACCACGAACAGGCTGTACCCTGACTGCTTATGGGAGAAACAGGGATGGCTGGCACATCCCAGTGGCAATGGGGAAGCCTGGGAAGATGAGGACTCTGCACTGGTAGAACTGCACATTCAAGCTCCAAAATAATGTTTATTTGCAGAGTTCCATGTTGCTGCCACAAAACCACTCCTGGGCAATATGACAAAACCTCAGTCTGGCCTGGATGTGCAGAGGCTCCAAAAGAATTCAACGGGAACAAAAAATGAGATTGTGGGGTATGTCAGGGAAATTGGGCTATGTTAAGAAAATGAATTTCTGCAGAAAATTAAATGATTTCAGGAAGATTCATGGGCCTCTTTTACTAAATTTTGCAGGGGCAGCATGGTGATGCTTCACTCCTGCTCCAGCATCCTTGGAGGGCACCTCCCTTCAGCTCCATTATTCTCCTCTCCACTGGGATCTCATTTATGTTCTAAAAATTGGTACCTCAGCCCCCTGGACATCTCAAGATCATTTTGGCCAACTGCAGAAAACATTCATAGCATTAGCATGACCTGTTACAGATTCCAATGAAACTCCTCCACAGAGAATTGCCATGGGTTGGACAAGCAGCGATTTGGGAGAAGCCTGTCAAGGCAGAGCAGAGGGAAGGACACCAGGAGTCCCCCCAGCGTGGGGTCCCACAGTGTGTAAAATGCTAAAAACCCCTAAAAAGCAGATCCCATTTCTCTAACAGCCCCTGTTTCACAGACATCACTTTTAGGCAGTTTTTGTAACAACAGGGGGCAAACCAACGGGACGACTGAAAACCGGCACCGATTCAAACTTGATTTTCCTCTTTGGTGCCCATTTCAAAATCAACAGCATGAGACAAACACCAGTGCTGATGAGAAAGGCAACAACTACCACACAGCCACTCAGCCACTCTCCAGAGGGTTTGTTTTAAACCAGCATTCCTGCAGGTAGCACCGTCTCTGGGAATTTGCAGGTTAAACAGCAAATCCCGCTGAGGAGTTTAAGGCCAAATTGAGTCAAGTTATCACAGCAGGGAAAGCATATTTAATCTGTGAGCGTTAGGGATGGCTCCACGGGAGAAGATGGGGGTCCATCTGCAGGGAGAGCACAGCAGAGGCTTGGCCCCATCCTCAGGATGCATTAACTGCCACCAGAGGAGGTGGGGAGGGAGCAGACACAGTCTGGAGATCCCCAGTGTGGGGGGCACTGGGGTGTTCTGGTTGACTCTGCAGTGCCAAGAGACATGTCAAGATGTTGGTTTCAAAGCTTTGGCAGTAAAAAACAAACTGCAGCCTCAGCAAGACAAAATAAATTCAAAGTTCTGTCTAATTGGAGAAGTTATCCTATAGGTACTCATAAATCAGCTGGAAGGGAAGACAGAAATTCTCTTTTTTGGGAGATTCCTGACTTGCTCATCCTGTCATGATCATAAAAGGTCTGCATATCACTTAACAAAGAATTACAAAGAGAAGGGAAAGCCTTACTCTGTCCCATTTCCTCTGAACCCACTTCCACCAGTGCCGGGTTGGAATATCCAGCCCCTTTCTGCCTGACAAACCTTTGGCTGAACAAGAAGAAAGCCAAACCCTGTAGCCAAGAGTCAGAACTGCTGTGGCAGATGACACTCTCCATGGTAACCCACAGGGCAAAGGATCTGCAAAGACACTTTTGGAGAGAAGATACCAGGCTCACCTTCCCCAAAAAAGGCCTCTGGATATCTCCCACACTCAAGGGTCAATAGAGGGGGGAGGAAGGTGTCTGAAAACCTTTGGGTCATTCCCTGCACAGGGGTGGGGTACAAGCACACTTTGGATGACCAGCAGTAGCTTCTGGCTGGTAAGTCTAGCAGTAGCAGAGGCCACCAAAATAAGTGAAAATAAATCTTAACAAGTAGGCCTTCAAATAAACACCCCTGAAAAGGGTCTACAAGTGTTATGCAGAACAGGCTGATGAGCTTCTCGGAGGGTGGGCATTAATGAAGCCTTTCCTAGGACTTTACTTGGTGATTTTCTGGCTAGGGAGATGTGGGTATAAATCACAGAATCATCAAGGTTGGAAAAGACCTCCAAGATCATCAAGTCCAACCTCTGACCAAACACCACCAGGTGCACTAACCCACATCACAGGGCACCACATCCACTCATTGTTCGAACACTTCCAGGGATGGTGACTCCACCACTTCCCAGGGCAGCCTGTTCCAGTGCTTAATCACCTTTTCAGCGAAGAAATTTTTTCCTGATGTCCAACCTGAAGCACCTCTGGCACAACCTGAGGCTGTTTCCCCTTGTCCTGTCGCTCTGAGGAGAGACCAACCCCTACCTCACCACAACCTCCTTCCAGGGAGCTGTAGAGAGCAAACAAAGAGCTTTCAGCCTCTGTGTGTGCTGATGTTCCCCTCTGCACGTTATTTCAGAGTCAGGAGAAACAATTTGGCAAGGACACCCTCCAACAGCTCACCCTGCCCGTCCTGAGCCCTCCTGCCCCCAGCCCAGCCCTGCCAAGGGGAGCGGGAGCTGAGCAGGCAGAACAACCCACAAACTCAGCACTTTCCCAGGGGTTTGGGCCAACTCTGGTGCCACTAAAAATCAATATGAGTTTTATCTTCATCCTAAACGGAAGCAGGACCCAGGCCATGGTAAACAACTTTAATCATATGTCTGAAGGGGTGGGTGCATCTCCGAAGTGCCGCGTCAGAGCCGCGCTCCTTCCCAGCCATAACTCCTTATTGATTCCAGTGTTATTTCCAAACAGAAACTACAGCACAGTGAATAAAATTGTCAAGCTAAGCCCCAACCCCTAAAATAAAAAGCACATAATTTAATCTTGTTCAGCTGTGTTTTCATATATCATTTTGGAGAAGCCATTATTAGATCCATACTCAAGAGTTTAAAGCTTTATTTTCTGAAAGCCTGTGTTGCTGTAAGCACAGGGCTTAGGGTATCATTAATCCATGTTCTGTTACTGTGGCACAGCAGATTCCTCACTTTTGAAAATATGTTCCATTTCAGAGACAAGCAGCACTGGAAAAAAAAAAAAGAGGGGAGAGAAAAAACAGAGAAGAAAAAAGTGGGGGGAAAAGAGGGGGGGGAAAAAAGGGAGCAGGAAAAAAGGGGGGAGGAAAAAAGGGGGAAAGAAAAAAGGGGGAAAGAAAAAAGGGGGAAAGAAAAAAGGGGGAAAGAAAAAAGGGGGAAAGAAAAAGGGGAGAAGGGAAAAGGGGGAGAAGGAAAAAGAAGATAAAAGGACAAATTTGAAATGTAAATGACACATCACAAAGCAAGTATTGGGGGAAAATATTAGGACTTTTATCATAATGAGTTTGTAACCTAAATACATATTTCAAGGATTAAATTGCTGAACCTCCCTGACCTCCACAGGAGGCTGAATGGCTCAACAGTCGTTTAATCTGCACTGAAAAGGCTACAGAAGAATAACACAGCCCTTGAAGAAGCACCATATATCACTGATGCCCCAAGATTCACAATTTAACTCTTAAGAGGAGGGGAAAAAACCCAAGCTCAACCTTCCAGCCATCAGTCTCAACAGACCCAACATTAATTTTCCTCAGAAATGAAAAGGAGATAAAACAAAACCACACAGTAGGATGGAAAATAAGGGATTGTTCAGACGAAGGGTGAAGCTTCAGATGCCCAATTTTATTTTTGCTTAGAGGCAGAGCTTTTGTAATAAACTTAAACCACTCTGTATTTCATAACCCAGCTACTTCTAGTTACAATCCCTTTGACTAAAGAAGACAAAAAGACTTACTGTTTTAGCAAAGCACAGAGCCCACCTTGAGAGAACCCTAATTTTTATTTCTTTAATCCGAATATTTCTAATCTGATGACACTGTTTTATCAACCTGAAGTAAAATTTAGGGATCAAAAATGTATCCATTTATCCATTAGTTTAACTGAAAAAGAACAAGTTTTTCAGTTCAGTCTTCTTAACTAGGAGTCAGTCAAACCAGATATGTGAGAAGAGGATGTGTTTCCACTCAACTGGTCTGTGGTTACTGCACTTGTCAGCAACAGGAATCATGGAATCACGGGAATCATGGAATCACAGAACGGTCCGGGATGGAAGGGGCCTTAAAGCTCACCCAGTGCCACCCCCTGCCATGGGCAGGGACACCTTCCACTAGCCCAGGTTGCTCCAAGCCCTGTCCAACCTGGCCTTGGGCACTTCCAGGATCCAGGGGCAGCCACAGTTTCTCTGGGCAACCTGTGCCAGGGCCTCACCACCCTCCGTGGGACTGGGAGAATCCTCCCTTCTAGTCCCATATCCCGAATTTGGAAGCCCAGGACCTGCCTTTGAGGAGCTGCAAGCTGGGACCCAGCTTGTCCTTCAGTGGTTGAATCCAGCAAACATCTGACCCTGCCAGGGGGTGTTGAAGGGCTTTGCCCTGAGGGTGCTGCTCCCCAGGCTCCCCTGGGAGCTGGTGATGCCCAGGGCTCCTAAGGCAGAGCCTCTGTGGGACACGTGTGTCCAGAGCAGCAGCACAATGTGGGGTTTATAAGCAATCACCTTGACATGCTGAAATGTGGAGGGATGAGAAGGGGCCTGAGGAAGCTGTTTATTACCCATCCATGGTGAAGAGGCACCTTCAGTCATGGAAAGACTCGAGCAGGTCATAAGCAAGAGGATAATATATTGTAAACTACACAGGGAGACAGAGGACTTGACTTTCCCCTCTGTATTATTTCTCATTACAAATCATCTCTCTACAGAGTGTGAACCTGGGGTTTATTGGCATTTTTATCTTCTCATTTTTGTAGCTGGAGCACATCAACTTCTCTTACCAGTCAGTCAAAAGCACCTTTCATTAAAGCTCTGCTGAAAGCTCTCCATTACTGAGAGCTTTGTGTCTGGGAAGGGTCTGCCTTGAACTCCTGCACGCTCCTCCAAGGATATTCCAGAGCAGCTCCTGCTGTAATTACTGCTCTGCTGTGTACACCCCTCCCAGGACAACAGCACAGAGAAATCAGAGATGACAGATAAATAAGTCCCTGTATTTACTCTCTGCCTTCACCTTCACAACTACATGAGAAAAAAGATGACTCGTGGTCCTGCGTCGTTGTTTGCCCACTCTCACAGGCTTTATCCTCAAAATGGCTTTACATAAGTTCATATAAAGCTCATTCACAGCAAGATCTGTGCCTTTTCTCATCCTTAGCTTTCAACAGGGAGCTGTAACTCTGATTTAACCCAAAATAAATACAAAGCCCATTTTCCCTTTTACACCCAGAGTTACAAAATATCCCCCATGTCTGAGAGCACTTGTACCACAGAAACACAGGACTTAGGACACCTGTCACTGTGACTTTACTCCTTATGGAGAGCATACTCCTGTTAATATTTTGAAGCTTTAATTCTCCAAGGAGAATAAAAACCCCCTGGATGAGATCCCATTTACCAGATCCTTTCCCAGATGGCCCCTTCCTCAAAAAATATTTTACTGTATACTACACATAGTTTTAGCTAAATAATGATAAATCAAGACATGCCTTCCTTATTCACATTTCCCCTCTTTCTCTGCTCCATGAACAGCTCCGAGGACACTCCATAACCAGTTAGGAAAGGCTGGAAAGGAGACACATATCCCAGTTTTCCCTGCATGCTGAGGGAACAGAGGCTGCCTTCTTACTTACAGGCAAACTGAAGCTTTGCTTCTCTGCTGACAATGGTTCCAAACGGGTTTGTTGCTACACACTGGTACGTTCCAGTATCCTGGGTTTTATTGGGATTATTGATCAGCAGGTTGCCTTTCACCAGCCTGTAGTGGAAATCCATCCCCACGTCAATGCTGCTCCCATTTAACTTCCACCTAGAGCACAAAATGCCAAAGTTACATTCTGCTGATATTAATGGAGGCTCTTGGGTATTTCAAACTACAGCATGAAGTAAATAAAGAGAGATTCAGAACATCTTTGACTACTTATTAAAGACAAAAAAAAAGGCACAAAAATGCAAATTTCCTGCACAGTATTGAAATATTCCAGTATTTAACTGAAAGAGCAATATCCTTGACATATATTTCAGTCTCTGAAATGATTAATGCTTCTGTAGTTGCTCGTGCTGCTGCTCTTTGGAATTAATCATTTTGCAAGGGGAAGTCCCTGGAACAGGATCTCTAAACCACTCAAGTCCACCGAGGGTTTTTTTTTTCCCCCTCTCCCGACTTGCTGGCTGTTTATTTTTACATTTAAATTTCAATTTAAATTCACTCACAGGGGCTGTTGTCACAAACTGGGGCACTGAGCCATTCCAGCACCACGCTGCCCCAGTTAGAGCTGCCTCAGCCCCACCAGCCCTCGATGGAGGTGCTGCCCCTCCACCACCAGAATGGGCAGAGAAACTATTTGAATGCATTTGCACCAGTGAATCAACAGAGTTCATGGCATTAAACAGCTGGTTGTGTCAGAAAAGAGCCCAGTGGCTGAGCCCTGGTGGCTCTAAGTGGTTTCAGAGTGGCATTTACTTGGGTGAGCAAAATGAGAGAGGCACTAAAGGAGAGAAAGCAGCAGCCTCAGGGATCTCCAGCAGCAGCAGCAGCACCAGAGCAGGGCAGGATCTTCCTCCAAGGATCCCAGAGCAGTTACCAAAGCTGAAAAGAATTGAGAGCTTTGCCAGTGTTTAGGCAAAAGGATGGTTAACCCGAGAGCCAAGGCTGTTTATTGTCCCTTCATAACCTTGTTGAGCTCTTGTCCAAACTTTGCAATTGAGCTGCAGTGTGTGGTGATCTCCTGATGTGCATTTCCTCTGTTCTAATGCTCCTGAACCGTGGAATATCCTGAGTTGGAAGGGACCCACAAGGACCATCAAAACCTGGCCCTGCACAGGACACCCCAACAATGCCACCACGTGCCTGAGAGCATTTCCAGGCTCCAGGGGCATCACTGAGTGATCCAGGCAGGAGAAAGGCCCTTGAGTGATGATGCTGCTGCAGTGCAGGGGTAGTGCCAAAGAACAGTTAAATTCAGTTAATGCTAAAAAACAGTTAAATTCAACAAACCCAATGGTTGGTCTGGGATTTCCTTTCACTTCACAGCTCAGCTCCACTTCCTTTTCCTCTGAATCCAAAGGGAAGATCAGGCTGTTGGGTTCCTGAAGGAAAACTGGCCCGTGCAGTGTGTTGTCATCTGCATGAAACAGGGAAAGTGTGACAGGTAATTGATGGAATCTCCATGTTCCCACTCTTAAAACATGAAATAGTGTCTTGGCAGCAAGAGGCCGTGTATCATTCACCTTGGAAAAGATCTGATGACACTTTATTTTGTTTATAACACCAGATTTTTTTTTCCCCAGAGCCACTGAATCTCACACGGAGTCAACATTCATGCAAATGTCTGTGCATTAAACAGAGAGGAGACTGAAACTTCACCCAAAGTTCAAATGAATGGGAAGAGGCATGATCTTGTTGTCACAGCAAAGCTCAATTCAAGTCAGAATGCTTAATTCACCTTGAAAAATGGAAACATTTTCCTGGTGAACTAAAAGGCCACATTATCAAATACAGTCACACAGTAAGGTGAGTTGGAGGGGCCTCAGCAGGTCCAGCCCCCAGGGAGTCCCCTCGCTGGTTCTGCCACCCCTGATTGAAACCTTTTTGCAGTCACAGGTATAACTGAGCCCCAGCCCCTCAGAGGGGATCCTTTTACACCCTCTGCCCTCTCTGTGCTGGGACTCCTCAGGAATTCCCTGGCTCCAGCCCAGCACCCCCCGGCAATGAGGGTCCCAAGTGTTTGGTGTGACCTGTGCTGCCAAGGACATCACATGCCTGTGCACTTTGGAGTATTAAAAACTCACACTAAATGTAGGTAGAAGAGTGAAAATATTTTGGCAGAACAACCTGACACGACCTTCAAAGAGTTCAGGAGTCATTTCACAGCAATGCAACAGTCTGAGGTTGGGGATTACTCACAGGAGCCTCCCTCGTGCTGACTTTAGTTCTTTATTTTAAAAACACATTTTGATCTTTTGAGTTGTTAACTCCTTCCTCTCTCCTCAACCACTCTCCATTTTCACCTTAACAATTTATCCTTTCTCAAACTGGGAGTTAAGGGTGAGTGCTGCTCACAGGAGCATCCCCAAAGTGCAGCTCTGCAGCGAGCACCGAATTTCACAAAATACGCCAATATTGCCCAAAATGCCCACAAAAAGCTACAACATAAATTCACTGCTCTCCATCCTGTTTGTATTAGACAGTTTTATCTTCACAGTAGCTGTTCAGAACATAAAAGAAACCAACTTTTCTTCCCTGAAAAAAAAAAAAAATCATCCATCCTGATTTCACCGAGACTTTTCTGCTCATCAGTGGCGATGTCCGGCTGCCTCCTCGAAATATAGTGCAAGTAAGGACACAGTAAAACTCCTCACAGCCAGAAAGTCTTTTAGTTGAATGAAAGGAACCTTGACTTAACATTTTTGGAACATTTTCCAATCTGTTTCTGCCCTATCTTTACAGCAGAGAAAGGGCAATTGTGTGGGCCACTGGGTGCCTGCAGGTCCCTCGCTGCCCAGGGCAGGACTTGAAGGGATGTGAGCACGGATTTCCCTTTAGTCAGGCTGCCAGAAGTCCATCTTGATGGACACACGGGAAATTTGGGGGTATGGGAGGTCAGAGGAAAAGGAATAAATAAAATATAAGGATGGTGGGCTGCACAACAAATAAGAAAGAAAAAGGAATGAATAGAAGACAACGGATCTTCCTGATGGGAGGAGGGTGAGAACGAATGTGAACAGCCCTCACATCCCCCAGCACTGGGAAATCAGCTGGATTTACCCGGGACAGAACAACAGCTCTTTACTCCAGGGAGCAAATTCTGTCTCTCCACAGAAGCATTTCAGAGAGACTCTGCCAGGAAGATTATAAAGGAGCAGCCTCTCCCCCACGTCTCCTCCCTCAGGCCCCACCACAAAAGAGAGCACACCAAGCATCCAGTCACATCACTTGTATTTATCTTTATTCTTAATTATATGTTAATGATATCTGACTGAAACTCATCTATTATTCAAAACACATTTCACATCCTCTCTAGCTTTAAATTATACCTGTGTGCAACTTGCTGTTGCTAGTGGAAAAGGATAATAATAACCACAGAGCAAACAGGGCTAGATTGTGGTATCTGGACTTGTTTCTGAGATCCAGGGTTGCTTCACTCCCTAAACAGTCTCATTCACCCTAAGAAAAAGATATTAAATCTGGCTTATAAAGATTATAGCTCTGGGTACTCTATTAGAATTTTGAAAACAGAGACCAAAGGCAGAGAACTATGAAGGTAGAAATAGTCACAAATAGGTGAAAACACTGAATAACTTAATTTGTCTACTAAATCACTCAGTTTGCTAAAACAGAAACTCATAAAAAAACGAAATGAAACCACCTCCACATATTCCACCTGCTGTTGACACTGGTTAATATTCAGCTTTTATATGGCAAAAAAAATGCTTTCCCTTCCTTTTAGCCAGCAAGAAGCAAAGCCCTGGTGGGACTTTCAAGCAAACAGTGTTGGGTGAGGCAGGAGAACCTCTGAAAGCAGCTGCCAGCACATCAGGGGAACAGGAGAGGAGGAAAAACCTTGCAACACTGGGTAGATAAAATGATTTTTGAGTGCCTTTCTTCTTTCTCGTATTGCTGCCTGTGTATAACCAAGATAAGCAAGTCCAAACTATTTAATCTTCAGCCTGTAGAGTCCCTTTGCTACAGTTTAATGTGTGATTGAAATCACTGCAGCCCAGATCCTACCACTGTGTGATAAGAGTTGAGCCACAGAACCTTACAGGAGAGGAGGATTTGGTTCACAGATCACTAAAGAGCCACTAATAAGTAAAACAAACTGCCATCTAGATTCTCACAGACAGAAAACTAGAAGTGCCTGTACCATAAATAGCCCATTTTTGACTAAGTTATGTTGCTCAGATGCTCAGTGTCAGCCCAGGCAAAGGCATTTGCTCTCTTGAAGCGTCTGGTGTTGTGGGAGCAAAGTTTTGCTATTTGGATAGCTCTGAAATGTGAATTTTACACTTTTTTTTTCTCTTTTCTTTTAAATTAAAATTGGTAACTTTATTTCTATGCAATAATGTCCAGGACTTGCAGTCAAAGAGAGATGATATCACATTTTTGGCTTACCACTGAAGGACCCCACGAGTGGTTTAATCTACAGAAGTCCAGCAATGTCAGGAAGAGGCTGTTCCCTGAACTCAGAGGGCTTTTGGCTTTTCCCTTGCTCTTCTCATCAGGTTGTGTTTAATAGGCTCTCTTTTGGTCCTTTTATCAAACAGAGCAAGTTACCTCGGAATGAACATGAAACACACTCAGCTTAAGACAACCTACACACCAAAAAGCATTTTCTCCTCCACTTTAGATAAAACAAATGTGCTCCTGCTCTGGGTGTGCCTCCTTTGAGAGAAGTGTATTTCTTTCAGTAAGATGCAGGATCTAGGAAATGTCAGTTGACTTTATTATAAAAGAAACATTTTAAACACAGAAGGAGGTGTGTGCCCATATGGTGTCGGACAGAACGTGATAGATCATTTAGAAGAACATTCTGCTATCCAAGCTTCTGCTAGATATATAATTTTCCCCCTAGTGAATCACAAAATCTATTAAAAAATGTCAGATTAATTTAAATGCATTCCAAATGAAGAGTGTCCCTCCAGTACCCCAAACCTGAGAGCCAGCACATCCAGTTGGATGCTAAATGCTTGTCATCTTCCTGTGCTTTTGAGGAATTGAAACGTGAAGAATGTCAGCTGAGGTTAATTCACATGAAAGAGGTGAAACCATTCCTGTTCTCTCTGAACATTAAGCCTGGTGACAGATCCTGTTACCTAAATAGAACTGCTTTAATTTTCATTGAAAGTTATGGCCAATTTGAGAGGAAGTTTAATTGAATATTCCACACCGTAGGGAAAGATAATAACTAAACTGAAGAGAGAATTCTTGGAGTATATCCAGTGGAAATGAGAAAAATCCTTTCCTTGTTTGCTGCCGAGGGAATTGCTCTCTGCTGTGTGTGCTGCTGTGTTTTCATACAGTGCTACAAGTCGGTATTTCTTCAAGACAAAACTGCACCTTGGGAAGAGCAACTCTTCAGAAGAGTGGGAAGTGGGATGGATAGGACAGCTCAAGGGCACTGCTGATTAACACAACAGCCTGCTCTTCAAGGTTAGCAGCTGCATTACATCCTCCTGAGCAGGGAAAGACTAAATTGGATGCTCACTCCCTATTTTTTGCCCATCACTTCTATAACATCACCTGCACACCCAAATGGTGCTAATGGCTTTGAAATTAAGAGACAGAAAGGTTGGCACCACATAGTCCTACTGTAAATAATTCCACAGACTTCTCAGTGAACAAGACCCGATAAAGGTGCTTCCCACTCAAAGAAAAAGAATTGTATTACAGACAAAAAAAAAAGGAGATTTAAAAAGTCCTGTATTTTGAAGGGAAGGGTCTCGTAGCTCCTGTATCTTAGGGGACCAGCCACCAGCCTTCCTCCCCCAGTCACTCCTCCCCACCACTGCACCAGGGCTGGCCCATGTGCTTAGAAAAGAAAACCTCTCAAGATCAATAAAGAGAACTAAACAACAACTATGATCAGATACTTTCATCAGGAGCAAAACTGAAACAAATGATGAGGCTCTTTCCCTCCTCCTCCTCCTCCTCCTCCTCACTCCACCACTGTATAAGATGCACTGTCTGCTATTCCACTGCAATAATCTGAACCCTGGCAGCAAAAACACCCTCCCAGAGCTCTTGGCTGAGATACTCCCTGAGCCTTGCTACTGGGTTGAGAAGCTGGATGGGGAGGAGAGCCACCACCTCTCTCCTGACCCCATGATGCAAGACTGGGCTTCTTTTGCAGCACCTGCAGGTCTCCAACATGGACCATGAGCCAGACAGCTCCTGCTGCTGTTATCTCACTCCTCCTGCTATGATCTCTCTTTTCTGACATCCTTTCATGTCCCAGCTCGCTGCTGTACCAAGTACAAGTGCAGCTGGAGTGGAAAGCCAGGCCTGGCAGGTGACAGCTGATAGGCAACAGTCTGATCCCCAAGTTCAAAAGCAGTGTCAGATATTCCTCAGAGACCGTAAGGCAGCCACAAAAATCCAGGAGACAGGAAGAAATAAATCTTCCCTCTCGTAAATGCAGGTGTGGAAGGGCTCCAGCATTTGAAATGGAGACAGTGCTCTGACAACTCTATTTACGGGTGACCCGAGGATGTGGCACCGTCGGAATTAAAGGCAGGGTTAAGCACATCCACCCCACCACAGTGTGTTCTGACCTCTGAGGGAAGCCCAGGGTTCACTGGTGAGCCCTGCAGCTGCCTCTGCCCATGTTCTGCCACACCAGAGTGAACAGCCAAGTGCCAAGGGCAGGTCAGGCTCCAGCTTGGCTTGCTCAGCTGTGAAGCCTCTCACTCACCCTCCCTGTCTGTCCCGCAGCCACGGCGCAACTTCCCCTATTGAAATGCCACACAATTAATTAGAGCAAATGTCATCAAGTTTGCAGTTCTCGAATAAAATGCTGCTACCTGATCTGTCCATGGCAAAGTGAACTTTCCCTGTGCCTCGTCTGCTGGGCCCAGACAGCCGGGGGGAGGCAATTCCCAGCCAGCGGAACGAGAGACTTGTCCTGCGACAAAACCCTCATTTAACAGAGTGTAATTTGTGTTCCCTTGGTAAGTCAACGGCACGATTATCATCACAGATGTTCTCTTCAGCACACAACAAAAACACATTTCTCTGTTGCTGCAGGAAATCACAAGTCTCTTCACCAAGCAGCCTTTTCTCCCTGAGTCATCACAGCCGCCGGCAGGAAAATAAACAGGGAAAAACTCACACTGCTCCAACTAAGGACGACATCAGCCCACGACAGAGCCAGGAGCAGACAACAGGAATAATAATATTAATACAATACTAATGGTACTACCACTCCTGCTACTAATAAAAAGCATTGGGGCATCTGCAGGTCTGCTGAAACACCAGTTAGAAAGGATCACAAAGAACCAGTCACGAGTTCATTAACGCTCAGGTTATTTGTTCATCTCCTGTGTTGAGATACTAGAAATAATCATATTTTTGAAAGATACTTTTAATACATAAATAATAATCAGGCTGGTTCTCATGCCCTGTAAGTTAAGCTTTAGCCTCAAGAAAATCATTCAGCAGTTACATACCCAACCCTGGAAACACAGGATTATGAGAGGAAATTAAAGCTGTCCTTACCCAGCACAATGCATCTATTGGTACCATTTCTCTTCTTGAAGTACAAAGACACACATCCTGGTTTTGGGGTGAATAATATTGTTTCACCAGGTTTCTCAAAAGCTGCTTTGTAACTCACATGTTCTCAATGTGTTCAGACATATTCTGGTCCAGAGAATAAGAACACTAGGCCTGCATGACCTAAAAACTTAAAAACTGTTCCTCCAGACTGAACTATGGGATGCAGAAAGCTTAAATGATCTTTGCTGTTGTTGTGAACATGCAGATGTCGTGGACTGGAGCTTGCCCAGAAATCCAGGATGCCACCAGCATCCCGCTGAACTGAGCCCAGACCTAAATCCATGCCTTGGCTCTTCAGCTGCTGGATACATTTTCCTCAGTTATTTTCTTCACTCCTCTGGGACCATCTCTGTAACACCTCCTGGTGTTGCATCATCACCCAACTGGTCAGATCTGCTGGCTGTAAGAGAAAAATTGTCCCTCTCTCCCATCAGCTCATGTTTTTTTGTTTCACCAGTGCACGTGGAGAAAAAGAGGCCTGAACAGCAGGGCTGTTCCAGCTCCTCTGTGCTGGGAAGGGAAGCGACAGGTACATGGGACATCACCAGCAAAGGCTGAGCTCATTCACATGCAACACCTTGTGATGCACTTCAGCTGCAGGTGAACATCCTGACAATGACATTTGCCGAGGCAAACGTTGTTCTGCCACTCTGCCTGTCAGTCCTGAATATCTAAGAATGGAATTCACATCATCTCCGGTGACTGGAGCATGTAGAGCCTTAGATGAAATACTGGTGTTTAATCTGTTCCATGATTCATGTATTTTTTAATTCTTTCAACTCAGGACATGACATTCTCTCAAACGAGGAGGTCAGTCAATGACAGAAATTGGTCCCTCAGGGAGACACAACTGCAGCTTGTGGTGTGCTCCATCCCCAGCAGCAACCTTAACCACTAGTAGCAGCTCTGAGGCATCGTGCCCAGATCTGTTACCCACATCCATCACCAGGAATGCAGGTGGCCTGTCCCAGTCAAATCCCACTCCTGATGAACTGGGGCCTCAGGTTCTCACAGTCACATGCTGATGGCAGCAATGGCTTCCAGAGCAGTTTGTAACCTCCCAGGAAAGCACAGGCAAAGTCCAGCCATGAGAGCTGTTCCCAGGGGCTGCAAATTCTGACTGGACCTTTATCTCAGTGCTGGAAATTGATACTGGGCTGTTTTGGTTCCATCCTGTTGAAAACGAGTCCTGGATTCAACAGGCAAAGATTGTGGTTCAGGCTGAAAATATCTTTTGCCTCATAAGAGACCTGAATCCATGAAATTCCTTCAGAAAGCTGTCGCCAGCACTCCAGACTATGGAAACCTTTCTATTAACCTTGTTGGCTTGACACTCCCTTCACCTCTGACCAAGCACAGCTCATCACTGTGCACACAGAGTTGCCTTCACCCATTCTCCAACCTCCCCTCAGGTCTCACAGTCCCTCCAGCTCTGGGTGTTCTTGCACAGAGCTCCTTGTGAATGAGGTATTATAAATGTTTCAAAGGCCTGTACTAATTACCTATTGATTTATTAGTAAAATATAAGGTGCTGATATAACTGCTGTCTTTCAAGAACACATATCACTATTGTAAAACTTTCAGCTGTCTGGAGTATGACAGGAACTATAAAGTGGATATATAAAAAGGCAGAAGTAGTAGGTCCGTGTGCATACTTTAAAGCCACATTTTTCCACAATACCTCCCTGAACTTCAATTGATTTTAATCCTTCATGCAATAAGGAAGGTGTGTAAAAGCCAGGTTAACAAATGCCATCCTCCCCACCCCACCAGCAGACAGGAAAAAGCTATAAAACACTCATATTGAAAAAGCCTCTTTCCTTTAAAATCCTGAAGCCTCAGAAAAGACAAGTCCCTGGGGCAATAACCTATAATCTCTGTCTCATCTATTGCTGGAAAAACAAAGACAACTCTGGCAATGTGTCCAGGCTCTCAATTGATTGAGGAGCCAAACTCTGCAGAAAGCTTCAAGGTGAAAGGAACTCTCTGGCACGTTGCTTCAAGGTGAAGCCTCTTTTCTCTTTTCGGGTTTAAGTACATTAGCCACTGTCAGAAGCAAAGCTGATTCCTGCCAACTTTTTCTATCCAGCTATTTACAGAGAGGTTTAGGCCATGGATTCCCTTCTCAAATATTTGTGAATAAGCAGATTGAATTACCAGCACCTCGTGAGCGATGCAGAACTGCTCCCAGGAAGCAGCAAGAGAGGGACTGTGAGTCTGGCACACGTGGAGCCAAAGAGCTGTGACTTCGTTTGCGCCGTGTCACCGGCCGGGAGACGCACGTCGGGCGGTTCAGTTTGTCAGCAGGGCACTGCAAATCTGCTCCTCCTGGGTCAGGAGCACAAAATTTGCAATTACAGCAAGAAAACACGACGCTGGGTAGCAGGGAATACATCAGGGATGACTTTGACATTTCCAGGAGCAGCGCTGAGGGCCGATGGAACCAGCCCGGAGCAGGCAGCGCTGATGAGCAGCAGTGGGAATATCAGGAATGCTTCCCCAGGAGCCCATGCATGACTTACTGCCAACCCACGGGCACAAAACTTCTAAAACAAACAGAGCAGAGAGCAAAACACCTATTTGTTAACTCAGCACACAGTGTGCACATTTCTCCTTGGCTGTTTGGTTTGGGCAGGATTGGAGCATTTCCATATCCCTGAGACAACACTGCGATGGGACACGAGGGATGAAGTTTTATCATCTCCACCTGATGGATCCTTTGGGATCTGAAAGTACCAGTGAGATGCAGCCAAGTTGTGCAGCTTTTATGACACCTTCCACCAGCCCAGGTTGCTCCAAGCCCCATCCAACCTGGCCTTGAACACTTCCAGGGATGGGGAAACCACAACCACCTTGCTTGACTTCAGAACTCCCTCCCATGGTGTGCTCTGTCACTGGTTCCTCTGTATTTGTGACCCTACAGAAGACCTATTATATTTTCATAAAACAGTTTCAATTGCATTAGAAGCACTCAGTTTAAACCCCTTCAAACAAAAATTCTGACCCAGCAAGTTTTAAACAAACTCTGAAGAATAAAAGCAGTGTATACCTAAATCAAGGCAGAAAGTTGTTTACTCAGTTCCTTTCCATCTTTTAAAAGCACACAAGCAGGTGCTTGACAAAAAGTTTTTTTTAATATATAAAGGCTATTTAAAAAAAAAAAAGTAGAATTAAACTGTAAACACGTTCCTTTCTATCACTGACCACTGGCACAGGCAAGTTTTAAATGACTGCCTCATTACACATATTACACTCTGCATTTTTGTGACTATTTCTAACAAGTTCAACCCATGCCTTAAGAAAAACAGACAATATCTCAATGCAATAAATTAAAATGCAGCTGAATGAATGGTCAGAGAGGGAAACCTCGTGGTTATAATGTTATATATTTCTATTTTTTGAGCAAAATTGTCAGCATCATCTTTGTCTGACTGCAAGCCTAATGGCACGCTGGGTATCTGGGGTTTAAACAGTACCAACTTATTTAGGAGGAGAGAATGATCTCTCCTTTGAAGTGCCACAAAGAGGTAAATCAAAGCCCTTGCTGTACCATGTGCCCTCTGGAGACGTGCCAGGCATCCCAGTGCACAACATCAGGATGCTGGGCAGGCTCCTGGCCCTGGGCAGCAAAACCTCACTCTTGCTGCTACAGCAAGAAAGGGTTTAATCCTGCAAACAGGATCCAGGGCTGTAATCTCCAGGTGGTTCTGTTACATAAATGGATTTAAGGCATTTGCAGTCTGCTGTGGGGACACCGGGCTGGCACCTCAGCTGGTGCAAATCTCCACAGCTGCAGGGAACTCAGAGCAACTACACCAATTCAGGGCAGGTTGGAGGAGCTGCTGTCAATTTTATTATTGTTTTTTTAAAAAATGTTTCCATAGCACTCAGCAGAGCAGGAACAAAAGGCAACCCCACTCTCCAGTGGGTGATTCCTTGCACAGGGAAGCCACTGAGCTCAGGGTACCTCCTTTGACTCTGGTTTCTGGGGTCACTGCTCAACCACCCCAGCACAGGGACTCCCCATCTCTGAAAGTCACCACTTATTCTGCTGGGTCATCCCTGTATAGGGACCAGACCCTCCACACACACACACAGACAGACACCAGATCCTACACAAACCCAATGATAAAATTAACACCACTGACTGTCAAATTGAGGGCAGCTTAAATCAAGTTCTCAGAGTTCAATCAGTAAAGCATCAAAGGAGCAGCCAGGAGTACAATTTGTCCAATCTGCCCACGGATAACATGCATTCCTTTAATTTTTTTTTAAATGTTATGAACTTTCAAGGAACACAGCAGGGAAAAGATATCAGTAATAGCTGTCAAAAATCTGACTTATGACTTCTTACACTGCAATTTAGCACTCTCCAAAACCTGCTCAGATTGATGGCATTTGTGAGTAGAGCCTTTCTTCCCCCTGGTGTAACACCACCAGGTTAAGCCTTCAAACACTCCTTACTCATGTCTAAAGAGCAGCATGATGGGGATGCCCCCGAGACAAGAGTTCATCTCCAAAGGTCAATTTAAACCTCCACTGCCCAGCACAGCTTCGGGAAGAGAAGCTTCTTTTTAAGGTGTTTTTTGTAACAGGAGAGAACTGCTCCTGGAAACACGGTCCTTCAAGCAATATAAGGACATGGAAATGGCCTTAAATTGTGCCAGGGGAGGTTTAGATTGGATATTAGGAAAAGTTTGTTCACTGGAAGGGTGGACAGGCTGCCCAGGGCAGTGGTGGAGTCACGTCCCTTTGTGGATGTGGCACTTGGGGACACGACTTAGTGGTGGGTTTAGGGAGTGGCTGGACTTGATCTTAGAGGTCTTTTCCAACCTTAGCAATGCCAGGATTCTGTGACATCAAAGAGCCTCAATCACCAAACAGCACAGCCTATCCCAAAGGTAAAACTTCCCCTTGCTTTGCCTGTGGAGACTCTTGTGGTCTGACCCAGAGGACGCCGATACTTCAAACACAAACTTCATGCAAAATGTGATGACTTGTGATGCCAACAGCATTTTCCACAAATAGCATGCAAACCAGTCCCTGTGCCAGACAGTACCATGGTCTACACACCTTCCAAGGCCTTCCCACCCCCGTGGTGAGCACGGAGAAGTCGTGTGAGCAGCCAAAGTGCTGCTGCTGCTGAGCAGAACTTTCCAGGAGTTTGTTCTCCCCGTGTGCCTGCACAGAGCTCTGCCTGCATCCTGTCACCCACAGGCACTGAGGACAAACACACAATAATTGCATCTCCAGAGATGAAACAGAGCTCAGTTGCCCCCACGAGGAGGCTCTTGTTTTGCTGTTGACAAAAGGCATTAGGAAAAGCTCTGAGGAAGTGCTGCAGTAAAATGACAACAGGGATAAAAAGCAAACTCAATATCAATGAGGAGAGCGAGTCAACAGTTAAATGGAGAGAGACCACGTGCATTTTCTTAAGAGAAATTCATCTGACTGAGCCCTATTACTTTATAATTAAGCCCCAAATTTATTTTATTCAACACAAAATTAAATAAAATGAAATAAATCAGCCACCATGTAACGTCCACTTATAGCAAACCAGTAGAAGCCCTATAGAAGTCACAGATTAGAACTATGGTGCAAATTAATAAATGTTATTCATTGCTCTGTTTTAGTGCAAATAGCCCAAAATGTCAGGGAGATGGCAAAATAGAGTGAACTTGCATTACTCATCTGAATGCTGTGACCATCTGATTTTGTCAACTGGGAGACAACCAGAGCTGCAGTGGTTTGGTTCTTTCTTTTGGTAAATTGCAAGTCAGAAGTTAAAAGCAAGAAAATTAACAAAAACCATGTAATTTCATTCCAGAGCAGAGAAGGCTTAATGAGTAATGGAAATAATGTGCACTGCTTCAGCAAGTTTTTCATTACAATGGCAAAAAATAATGGCTTTCTCTGTTTGGAAAATTAAGGCTTATACTGGATTGAGAACACGCTACGAAGAACCTCATGGTTTTTTTGTTTTTAGATGCCTCAGTGACAAATAGGAATTTCTCTAAGTAGCTTTTTATCTGGGGCAGAGAGCTTGGGGTTTAACTTCTTCAATAAGTGCACCACCACAATGAGGAATATGCAGAGAAAGAAATTAAACAGAGAATAAGTCTTTATGGATCACTCTGCTGTCTGGGCAGAGGGTTGTTCTGTGAGCAGCAAGAAATCAAAGCCATGGAGGACGTTCCCCTTGACCCATTTGCTGCCCAACCCGTTGTATCTGAGAGCACTTCAACCAAGAAGTCTGGGGGAAAGCTGGTAAAAGCACTGAGGAAGTGGCCAAAACCAGCTCAATGACAGGGAAATAAATAATTTTCTTAAAACTGCCGCCTTTTTAAATATGCAAGAGATGGAAATGATAATGCATAATTAATACCTGTGAGAATATCCATCAAAAATAGTGCTGGGCTTTCTGCTAATGCACATTAGTGGCAGCATTACTGTGCAACAGTTGAGGAGGAAGTGCCCAGCGAGGGGGATGAAGGATGGTTTCTCTCAGGTGGGTTTGACACAGCCGTGGTTTCACAGCACAAGCACATTTGTTACCCTCAGACCTTAAATAGACACATCCTTCATTCTTCAGTCATAATCTGTCTCACACAGTAAAAAGGTCTTTGTCAATGCTGGAAATGCAAAACATCACTCAAAGCTGGTCATGTTTGTGCTGCACCAACATAAAGTACATCCCTCTGCACAGTGGTATGGAATTATGGGAGGGTTTGGATTGGAGGGACCTTCAGGATCATCTTGTTCCACTGCCATGGACAGGGACACCTTCCACTAGCTCAGGGTGCTCCAAGCCCCATCCAGCCTGGCCTTGGACACTTCCAGGGATCCAGGGGCAGCCACAGCTTCTCTGGCCAACCTTAAAAACCTGTTAAAATCAAGTATTAATGTCAACTTTGCTGACACCTCAGCAGGTTTCTGGTCCTTCCAATTAACAACCTCTAATTAAGGATTATTTTCCCTATATGAAGTCAACTACCAATTAATTAGTATATCCTCCAGCAAACATACTTAAAAGCTTGTAAGCTGTTGTTTGGGGGTTTATTTTTGTTGGCAACGCTACAGTTTTAACTTTTTTGTCCTTTGAACTAGGCAGACTTCTCCTTAACTCTTTATTCCATGCAAACCTACCCTTGGCTTCTCCCAAGTAAGCAGAAGCAAACTGGGTTACTGCTGAGCAGCATTGCTTTGTTTACCTCTGGAAAAGCATTAAGAGCATTTTAACACTCCAGAACAAATGTTTACAGTACAATACACACTGTGACCGTGTTTGTCCTGCACGGTAATGCAGCAAATATATCCCTTAAATATTGCTCTAATCCCACGGCTGCTTTTTCATCTTGCTGGGTTTATTCAGCGAAAAAGCAGCAAGCTCCTTCTTAAACAAAGCAACTTTTCCCTCCCAGAGGAGCAGTGACCAGCGAGGCGAGCAGTGGAGGACACAACCCACACCCCACTCCGGGTCCGTGTCCCGTATCCCGCCCCCGGACCAGCGGCTTGTCTGGAAAACTCATTTACCCCCCACCCCCCCTGCAGCCCCCACCTCTCCCACAGCGGTTCTGCCAACTTCCAATTCACAAAAGCAAAACCTCTTTGGAACCAAAATAAATACTAATCTTAAATTCAATGTACCCTGACAGCAAATAAGTTTGCTGTGCTTACTTCAGCATGAATAAAAAGCCCGCAAGGAGACTCCTACATAAGAGTATATTTACAAGTTCCATTACCCACTGGAGAGATTGATGTAATAAACCTATAATAAAAAGCCTCGTGTTATGGATTTCTCTAATGTTTCTTATCAAACAGCCTGTATTATCTTGGCTTGTGTATTCAATTTAAAATAGGTTTTCAATAAGTGCCTCAGAGCTGGAGGTCATTTTCACTTAGTTTTCTGCCACGCAGGGCTGTGAGTGTCTTTTCCTGCCCTGAGAAACTAAAAGCTGTTTGTAGCACAGTTTATAAAGTAGGCAGAGGGATGGATCAGATGGAACAAGAGTGGGAATATATTATCTGTGCACCTCTTCAGAGCTTCCAGCTCCAGCCAAAGCTACTCGGGGCTCGCACCCCATTACAGCTTATTTTTATGAGGCAGTACAAAGATGTAGTTGAGATAAAACCAGTCCAAAGAAATTGTTTTGCCACCAATTGTCACCTCATTTGTGTTTCATCCTGTCTGGCAGCAACACAACCGAGGTGTTTCCCGTGACCTGTGCAGGATGACTACCTTGGATCTGCAAGAATTATTTCACCTTTTAGGAAAAAACAGCCCAAAACTGGGACAAGAGATGAGGTGTTTGGAGACACGAGCAACAGCCAAGTGCTTGTACCTATTTATTTTTTCCCTGGCACTAGATTTAGCTAATAACCAATAGTTGCTAATTAAGATTCAAAGCAATTTTCCCTAGGACATATTTCAAATCATCGCAACACAATTATGGAATTATTTTCCACGTTTATCAAATCATTTAAATACACTGTTGGTTTTATTTTCAATTCTTAACCCCTTACTCCACAAGCCCCCTGCTCACTTTGGCCTAAGTACCCCAATTTTCATTTCACCTCCCTTCCACTGACATAATTTCTGCCAAAGCCTCTTGAATTAACCATTCAGTCCCAGTACAACCCATCCACTGGAACCACAGGGTGGGTTTTCTGATTTCAATGGACATGGGACAGGAAGCCCATTTATCTACTGATGTCAGAGTAAAGGAAGCCATCAGGATTTTTAGGCTTTGTGTGTCAACCCTTCCAATCCCTTTTTTTTCCTCCCCTTGTAATAAAATTTTCCTTCCATTAACCATCCAACAGTAGCAATAAAAATCCACAATCCCAAGGCCTGCAAAGAGAGAACAAACCAATGTTTTTTCGGAAACAATTAACGTTTTGCAGAACAAGCTGCTCAAAATATTGCTCTCAAATAAAAGCAGAGAGACATTTTTGGCAAACATGGGTTGCAGCAGTTGGGAATTAAACTGAAATCAAACTTCTTCAATTTTAGGAGATCAGCAGATCCCTCTGCCTTCAATCTCACTGCAACAAGGGTGGAGGGCACCCAGAGGAGAGCAGTGAGCTTGTCATCAGAAAAGGTTAAAAACAGGGAGTTTGTTGTACATCTATCGATGCATCAGACAGATGGACAACATCTTCCTGTAGCTACTAGAAAGAATCTTTTATCCCTTGGGGACACACCAGAAATATCTTAAAAAAAAAAAAATACATGCTTGCACTTTCGCTGTATTGAGAGATCTATAATTTTTAGGTTACAATGTGCCTGTTCTATCCTTTTCTAATGACTCATCAATCCCTTTGGTTTTTTCCTCCATGGTTAACAGATTTCTGCTCCCGAACTCCAGATAAGCTGTGTAGGGGTCACTGGGAAGCAGGACTAGGACCTGGATGTCTCACACATGCTGGGAAGAAACTGGCTTCAGCACATTTAAATAAATATTTACTTGCCTTGCTGACTTTTCAGTCCTAGGGGTATCTCCTGAGTACTATCAGGCTCCAAGAGCTCTCCAGGCAGCTCCAGCAGCTCTGGAAGTGGAACCTCAGGTCTGGGAACATGAAGGAGAAGCGAAGCCACCGATGGAAAGTCCTTCAGCCTGGCAGGGATGACGAGTCTTTTCATGAAGATTTTAGAAACACAGGCTGTGTCAAGCTATTCCCTGACTCAGGGCAAAACTGAAACTTTTCTAGGACTGTGTCTGCAAAAGCAGCCCTCTGTCTGGCTAATAAAACTGTAGATGTCACCAGGAGCTGTTAAAATTACACACTTCAGTACCCAACAAAGTGGAGTTGTTTTCACCAGTGCTAAACACCTCCCTGTTGTGTTGAAATGTGTGGAATTTAGAGCACATTAACACTTCTGAAATCAGGTCCCTTTTCTACTTTTTGGCTTGTATTCAGCATTTCTGAATACAGATGTGAGAACTCCAGACAGCTGAAATGATGAAGAGATGAAATGATGAAGAGAAGCAGAAAAAGTGTTCCTACTTCAAGTGAAGTCTCCATGAGTAATGAGTGAAACCAGGGGAGAACAGAAATCCTCCTAATGCCCAAAAATCCACCAATATCCTCCAATAAAAATCAGACAGAGTCTTTGGACACCTGCAGGTCTGAGGTGGGACTCTGGAGTGCTCAGCACGGGAAAGACATGGAGCTGTTGGAGAGAGTCCAGAGGAGGCTCTGGAGATGCTCCCAGGGCTGGAGCCAGGCTGGGAGAGCTGGGGGGGTTCACCTGGAGAAGAGAAGGCTCCAGGGAGAGCTGAGAGCCCCTTCCAGGGCCTAAAGAGGCTCCAGGAGAGCTGGAGAGGGACTGGGGACAAGGGATGGAGGGACAGGACAAGGGGGAATGGCTTCCCACTGCCAGAGGGCAGGGTCAGATGGGATATTGGGCAGGAATTCCTGGCTGTGAGGGTGGGGAGGCCCTGGCAAAGGTTGCCCAGAGAAGCTGTGGCTGCCCCTGGATCCCTGGAAGTGTCCAAGGCCAGGCTGGACGGGGCTTGGAGCAACCTGGGCTAGTGGAAGGTGTCCCTGCCCATGGCAGGGGTGGCACTGGATGGGCTTTAAGGTCCCTTCCAACCCAAACTATTCTGTGATTCTATATAATAAGATGTTTGAAAAGTCTAAATTCCCACAGCATTTGCTTTGATCAGCTTAAATATACCCTTATTGTTTTCATAACACAAGTCATTTTTTGTTTCGTTTTGATTGCCTTTTTCCATTTCTTTAACAGCCTTTAAAAGGAAGAGGATGCTCAGGACCAAACTTTAATGGAAGACCTTGAACAAATTATTGTAAAAGAAAATTTGAATGCTTGATCATTTAAGTGTTATTTTTTTACTACCAATGTGAATCCAACCCTAGCAAATTAAAACAGGAAGAATTAATTGGATATGCAAATAAGATTATTCACTATATAAATCTAATTACATACCAATTTGCTTTAACAGCATGAAAAAGGAAAAAAAAAAGACTCTTTGTAAATTGTTTTAAAAACCACCTGTAGCACAACAAAGGGGAAAGGCTGGATTTTAAAGGTGCTTGTTGTCAGCACTAATAAAACAAGGTATTTTGAAGATCTCATCAAGAATCCCATTGTAATGGGCACCCTGCTCAGTCCCCTGATTTACGATGTTCCATTATCAGTTTTCGAGTTCTTTCCCCCAGGAACAGACAAAATGGGAAATAATGGATGATTCTGGCCTCAAATCCTCACTTTTTTGAGTTGGTCCAGACTTATGGACATGCCTGGCCCCAGAAAATCAGGAGCTCTGGCTCTGCAGGCTGGGGTGGCACCAGACAGCCACCAGTGGTCACTGGGCACCTGCTGCTGCTCACACTGAGCCCCTGCAGCTTCCTCTGCCACCTTTAGAAAACAAAAAGGGACAAAGGGATAATTAGCAGAACCCCACACTGCAGTGAGGAAGATTTCTCCAGGGGGGAAAAAAGCCTGTTAATTCGGGAGCCTTTTGTGTCCGAGAAGCAAATTACACAGATAGCCAATTTATTTCTTTGAATAGCTACTTGTCGGGAAGAGGAAAAATTATAAATGAGATCACTGGAATTGATTAAGATACAGAATAGCTGAGACCATAATTAGTGTCCATGTGCCATCCCTGATAAAGGATCCCAATAACTCCTTTTCTCTGAATGTACACTGAATTTTGTCACACAACTCTGGTTCCTTGATTCACAATTGGGCATCTTAAAACAATCTGGAGTAAACAGCACTAAAACTGAGATCCAGAGAATAAGAAACATGGAGCTGCCCCACAGCCACCACAACTTGACTCCCAGAGCCCCTCTGCTCACTGCACCACTTCCAGGTGCCACAATTCAATTTCCTTCCCAAAAAACCAAAGACAATTAAACCAGAGAAACAAACCTTAATGCAAAGCTTCAGCCTTTTCGACTCAGCTTTCCTTCAGGATACTAGTTTTTCCAGAATCTCTTAATTGTTAAGCACATGAATATCTTTGCCCTTGTCATCTCACTGATTCGGACTGACACATTTTATCAGCTGACACACGTTAAAAATCTGTTTGTTGGTGGCGTTTTTTTTTTCCAAACCTATGTTATGACATCTCTTAAATGCCAAAATCCTCGCTAACTGCTGTATTTTCATTCTTCTCCTAAATGCTTTCAGAAGGAAGCAGTAAAACGCCAGAGAACGTCTACACTGAAAAACAAGAAGGGGTGGTTCAGTTTTACCAGTAATTGGATGTCACTTTAAAGAAAGTTACAATGAAAAAAGTGTTTTAAACACAACACCTTGTAAGAGCTGTGAATGCCAGTGCTGACTCCAACGTGTAAGACCTCACAGGATAACAACCTTTCACAAATCAATCCTGCAAAACACTGACGGGCACATTCTGCTTGTACCACCCAGAGAAACCAACACCATAAGCACATTTTCTACCCAGCCAGCAGGTTTCAAAAACAGCACAACCACACCTGAGTTTCTGTGCAGGAACGAACTGAAATCGTGACTTCCAATAACGTTTTAAAAGTTCGATTCGACCCCACCCAAAGAAATTAAGGAGAAACAGCAACCACACCATTAATGCCTGCAGTGACATCAAGAGAACATCCTTGTTCCAGGAATAACTACCAGTACTCAAGAGCTATGGAGAAGATTTCTCTGCCCCAGATTCCAGGTCTCCTGTGCTCTTCTTATTCAGCTTGGTTAGGCAGTTCCTGACTTTTCCTAGCTGTCCAACCTCTGAGCAACCTGCTCTAGTGGAAGGTGTCCCTGCCATGGAGGGAGCTGGAACTGGATGGTGAGAAGACCCAGCAATTCAGCTCCAAGATCACCCAATTCCTTGTGTCCACTCTTGCCAACAAAGCATTTTGGTTTTACAAATGAACCCTAAATCCTTCATCAGTGTAACAGCAGAGTACCCCCTTTCCTGCACCCTGAAGTGGTTTAATTTTAAATTTTAATTTGTAATTTTAATGTTGAGCAATACCTGTCAAACGTTGCTATTTCATGGTGAGGGACAACTGTGAGAGAACACTCATTTTCTACTCTATTCTTTTGCACACAGGTACATTGAACAAGGAGACATCACCCATGTGCTTTAAACATGGTCTGGATCATGAAGCAGCATCTAAAACGGCCCAGAATCACATCCTGAGCTGTGAGGGACCCACAAAGATCACTGAAGTCCAACTCCTGCTGGACTCTTCTAGTGCTTTTCAGACACTTTAAAATTTTGAATAGTTCTACACACTCCCACCCAGACTGCACTAAATGTGTAGTGGAATAAGTTGCACCTTTTAACTCCACTTCCCTTTCCAGCACCTTGGGTTGGAATTGCGGCATTCCCAGGTGGATGCTGGTGGCCAGCTCGGTGCCTCCCTGTCCCCAGGGCCCCTGATGTAACCCAGGCACACTCTTACTGCTTCTCTCCTGCTGCCATTTCCCCAGGGAAAGCTCCAGCAATTCATCACTCCCCCGCTGCTCCTGCAGCCCCGACTGCAGAGCAGAACATGTTTGTAAACAAACATCCATCACGGCTGTTTGCACATGTCTGTGCCTTCCCCTCCTTTGAAATCTTTTTTTGCTCGGTGATGTTTTGATAAATACAACTGTGTTTGTGCAACCATCACCTAGAGCCTCGCTGCAATTAGCACTGAAGGGGTGATAACCAATTATGAAGTTATTTAACGATTCATAAGCTGCAGAAAAGATTTAGTGGTGAAATACAGGAATCACGTGACAGGACCAGTAGGACAGAGGAAACCAGGAGCAGGACAGCAGAACATGGAGATGCTGGGTAATTAAAGCACATGGAGCGAGTTCCTTAGCTGATTTTAACGGGCATTTTTGACAGAAGTCAATATATGTGTTCAAAATTAGGTTGCCCAGAGAAGCTGTGGCTGCTCTATCCCTAGAAGAGTTCAAGGCCAGGTTGGACGGGGTTTGGAGCAACCTGGGCTGGTGGAAGGTGTCCCTACCCATGGCAGGGGGTGGAACAAGATGAGCTTTAAGGTCCCTTCCAACCCTAATGATTCCATGATTTTGAGCTGCACTATTGGAGGACTGGGGTTATTTTTCAGCTCTGACAAACCTGTTCTTTCCCAAGCAGCAGAGGGGAGGCAGGACCCTGCAGGGAGCGACCAGGAAGGCTCTGACGGGCTGCAGAGGTGATGCTGGACCATCCACAAGGCTGCCTTCCAGACAAAGCATCTTTCCCCAGCAAACCTGCCCAAACTCGAGCTGTTCAGCTCAACTCACTCCTGATCCTCAGTGCTGATCCCAAGCACTCCTGATCCACAGCTCTGCACAGAGACACCTCCCTGACCAGGGGCACAGCACTGCTGCTGATCCTACAGGGCAAACTCCATGGTCACCTGCGTGGCTGGAGCTCGGATGAATTAGAAACTCCCATTCCAAAGCCGCTTCCTAGTCCTGGGAGCTCGTGAGACAGGCATATTAAATGAGCAATAAAATGCAACTTAATGGGGTCGATGTTAAATTAGTTTCAATTATCAAACCCCATTTTAACAAAATGAATGCCTGGCTTCCTTCCAGGACTCACATAATTTACATGGGAAAGCAGTAGGGTCTCCCTCCTCCCACTAACTGATGGCACATCTCTCCATTGCCTTTCTTTAGGGAATAACTTCCATATTCTATCCTCATACATCAACAAAATCCAAGAAAAAAAAGCAAGCATGCAAGTTTGTGTAGGAATGCAGGAGAGATCAAGAAATGTGACTGTAAAACTGAATGAAGCAAAATCAGTATTAATAAATTTGGGGAAATTCTATGCAGATTATTTAGCAAATAGTTCTCTGAACAGAGTTATCATGAGGATATTACAAGTGAGAAAATACACAGGGAACCTCTGCTTTTCTCTAAGGGAAAAGAGGACACAGGTTTCATAGTATGTACCAGGTTATTTAGAGCTTGTAAGTAAGAAAAGGCAACGCCTTGCAGATGCTGGAAATCCATTATCATATTTTGAAGTGAGCAGCTCACATTAGTGAGGTTAATAAGGAGCCAGTGCCTGTCCTCCCTCTCTGGAAAGGGGGTGGGGAATCCAGTACATGAAAACCCAAGAATCAGCACAGTTTTTTCAGTTTATAGAATGAGATGCAGCCATTGCTGGTAACTGTTCTTGGCCACTTGACTCAAGAATCCCAGCTGGGCTTCCTGACTCACAAGAGGCATCATCTCGATATTGCTACGAGGGAGCTTTTCTTCCAGTGGAGGAGCACATATTGCAGTAACAGTTTGATTATGTGCTGTGCTGCCTTTCACACTTGTTTTCTCTCCTCAAGTGCTTCAATGTTCCCAACCCACAGGGACCGAAGAAACCAAACACATGCAAACACACACACACACACACAGAGTGGCAAAAGCATCTCCCAGCTCGCTCTCACCCTCTGCCCTGGTTACAGCTGGACCCCTCAGGTTGCCCCTATCAAGCCCTCCCCGCTCCAACTCTCCCCATTTTGAGGTCCATAAGAGATATTTTTGGGAGGCTGTTTCAATTATTCTTTCAGCCCTGTCATGTTAGTCACCATTTCTGCACTGGCAGATATAACACTCCTCTGCCTGAGCTGTGCTCCCACATCTCTGACTCTTTCAAAGATTCTTCTTTCCCTCAAGAAGAAAACCACAAGACCAAAGCTTGTCTCTCTTTAAGCCTTTCTTCCTGCCTTTTTAGCTTTAATTGTCAGTAAGTATCATCCCTTTCAATAATGTTTATGATTTCAGAGCTGCCTGTGCTGCCTTTCTGTGGGTTTGGTCACAGGGCACTTGTGCATCCACCAAAAAGCAGGTTGGAACCACTGACACACCACAGGCACTGGATCTGCACCCAAAGGGATCACAAAATCAGGACAACTGGGAGAGGCAAAAGAACATCACACATCCAGTTAGTGCCAAACCACCCCAACCTGGACTTCAGCAGTAAAACTCAAAAATACAACGGTGCTGTCACTTTTATCACATATAATCCATATATAAAATACAATTTGATGCAGGTTACTGGACACAAAGTATTTGGAAACAGTTTTTCCGTTGCTGAGGAAGTGCATATTTCTCATCTTCATTCCACCTGCCCATCCAGCTGCTTCCAGCCCCCTTTTATCTCCTGCATTACTCCCTGCCTTCATAGCCCACAAAGCCCAAGCAGAAACCTGCCTTCTTTCAAGTCCCTCTTCAGGTGTCTCCTAGCAAAGTCCACACAGTGTGAACTCTCAGAAAATGCCATTTCATGTGGACCATATAAAAACAGAAGGAGAGTGAATGCTCCAGGAATAAAGCTTGATCTGGCTCTCAGTGAGCATCTCCTGTCATCTGCTGACACACACACAGAGCTCGGAGGGGCAGAGAGAATTTATTCTTCCCAGTCTCACTGAGCAGCCATTACATTATCCCTGTTAAAAAAGTAAAAACAAGGATAACATTCAGAACTTTGTCAGGGATGTACCTGGAAACTATGAAGGCTTAGAAGGTATGAATTAAAAGATGCCATAGCAGGAATTTTAGGCATAAATTGATGCTCTACTCAACAAGCACTGGACAAACTCAAACAAAGCTTTTCCACACAAACTGCTTATTTTCTTTCCAGCTGTGCAACACAAACATGGGATGTTTTATAAATGACAATATCCCTTAAAACAGATGCAATCTTCAGGCATTCAAACTCAGAAAAGTGGAATTAAGATGCATCAACATATTAAAATAGCTCTATTTTTCATACTTTCCCCCACACCTGGAAAGTTTAATGAAGTTTAAAGTCACCAGCTTCAGATGAAGATGCTGACTGCTGCCTGCCTAATTAGTTGCCTGTTTCATTGATTAGCAACTTCTCCAGTACTCCATTATAAATGGTTGTAATGCTTGCCTTGCTTCACAGCCTAATTAATATGATATAGGCTATTTAACAATCGTGTCTTAGCCTGATTTATGAAGTTAAATACCTATATCTTATTGCAGAAAAAAAAATCCAAATACAGAAAGAAAAACAAACGAGCACTGAAGGGGTAATGTGGAAGTTTTGCTTTTTTTCATCATAATACACAGGAAATCTTTTCTAAAACTTGCAATAATGAGTCAGTGCAGGGCTGTCATGAGCATATCCTTAATTTCAGAGCACAGCCTGTGACAGCATTTGACAAATGCTTCAATAAAGCAGCATTAAACAATGCTCAGATGAACGAGCTGCACCACAGCATTCTGTGCTCTATTCATTAAAAGAGTATTTGTTGGAGCAGTCACTTATTTGCCACAGACTGACTTTGAGCACAAACTTGCAAAAATACACCAGCATCTGTTCTATTTAATGGCCCAAATCCTGTAAGACCTGGAGCACTTTTGACAACCAGTGCCTGGCTGCAGAAGGGAACAGGAATTTCTAGGAGGGACCCTACAAAAACCTGCAGAGGTGGTGAAAAGTCACATTTGCTGTGTGGAAAACATCAGCCAGCAATGCTCTGCCAGCCCATGTACTCATTTATATGTCAGTAAAGCCTAATTCTGTTATTGCCCAAATTTACAGTACTATAATTCTCGAGGTTGAATTGACCCTTTCCCCTTTTATTCCGTTTGGATGATCTCCCTTGATTGCTGCTTAGCTGGAAGACCTTTATCCAAGTAATGATGATCTCTGCCAACATCATTTTGAGCCAGTTAATGCTCCACTGCACAAGGGGAGGGGCAGGAGGCAAAACCAAGAGATTTAACCCCAAAAGTCTGAGTGGGAAGTTGTTCCCCCATTCCTGTGCTGCTCTAGATGACAAAAATCCCCACAAAAGTGGGGAGAGAAGGGATGGAAATTTTGTGCCTACACAGGGAAGTATCAGGGGATCACATCCTTACACAGGATTTAATTTGGACTAGTTTTTGGACTAGTTAAGCCAGACTTTCCCCAGCAACTGAAGACAACCAGCAGCAAACACAAGCTCCAAGCCCTGGTGCCTGGTCCAGCAGATTTCACTTGGCACCACATCTCTTACCTCTTGTTCTCCTCAAAGACCACAAAGGTATTACAAAATTAAGTCCCTCTTCAACAATATTTAGATTTTCTAAGCATCGTGAAGTATTTTGCCTCTAAAGCAACAGACTAATCACCTCAAATTTTGCCATAAAATTCCATTTTTATTGGTAATAAATAAGTGGTTTGGGTCCATATTCTCCCTAATTTGATAGATGTATGGAAAAGTAGGTATTTCTGTGACTCCCTAAATGAGATTTAATTTCAATATCTACACATTAATTCAAATGCAAAGGAGCTAAATTGAAAAGAAGCATCATATAAAACACACAGGGGATCAATACACAGCCAGATACTTGGAACATCTGCTGATAAAAATGTCTGCACAGTCTCTGTTTTATTTAAAGTGCATCATCTCACCTCCATAACTTTTGAGAAAGATGTAATTAAACTTGCCCAGATGGACTTATGAGAAAAACATAATATACCTAATCATCTGCACAGAAAAGAGAAATGAGAAAATGGCATTGATATGGTCTCTAACTTTATAATTTGAGAAATTATAGCCTAAATCAGTCAGGTCCCACCTGCTGACAGATCAGGAACATAAAATGGGCACAGACCTCTGGTGAGGCTGAGTCCAACCCTCTGCAATCACAGGAAAACTTGCCACATAACCCCCAAATAAGCATAAATTACATTTTCTTAGCTCTCCTTTCCACCCATGTACAGCTGAGTGATCCTGTAGAATCCCACTTTGGCACCTAAAAGTCTTCTGGTTTCAGTTTAAATGAGTTTTTGTCCACTTCAGATTTAATCTTTCTTATCCCAGTGCGCTCTCAGCTCCAACAATTCTTCCCTTCTGAGTTTTTCCCCCATTTACTCTTTTTTCTCCCCTAGTTTAAACCATTCCCTTTCAATCTCCAGCTTCAGCTGCCCCACACTAGAATTACAAGTCCTCTGGCTTCAAACCTCTGTGCCTTGATATATAAACCCACATTATTATTAGTTATTATCACTATTAATTATTATTACTACTTTCCAACTGGTGGTAATGTTGCTTGGCATACAGATTGAATTCAACCAATGGTTACCAGGCTTAGGGGATTTAATGTCATACCAGAATCCAGACAATCCCAGCAAATGAACAAAACCAAGAAATTTTTAAAATCCACTCAATTTTCCATAGCAAAGGCTGTTCCCTGCACAAGTGACCTGTGTTTTCACCCCACCCCACCTTCCACTGTCCTCTCCTGCCCCAGCTGCCACTGAGAGCAGCCTTGTATTCCAGAAAATGCCTTTTATTCCAGAAAATGCCCATCCAAAGCTCTCAGCTGGAGTACCTGTTTAGCACCACCTTTTATTGCTAATTTACTGAACACTTTTAAGCGGCTTTTAAAAACTTTCCTGAGGGAAGACCAACAACCAAGAACCTCCAGCTGTGTGTCTGTCTGGCCAGTGAGGTCAGATGGTGTCAAAAATCCAGTTTTCAGTGGAAAGCTGTAACTCCAGCCAGCACAGCGTGGTGGGGTGTCACCCACAACCTCAGCACCCACTGCTGGGGGACAGGCAGAGTTTTTAGGGATCCTGGGGAGAACTCTGACGTGAAGCTGTTACAATGACAATGGCATTTTCAGCTGGCCCTGGGCAGAGTGGTGATTGCACAGACCTCATCCCCTGAAGCCTCTGGAGATCAGGATGTTTAAGTCAAGCCTGAAACCTCTGTAGATGGGGTCATTTGCTCACAGTAACCATAACTCAGGCCCAAGGACACGTATGAGCTGTCCATGTGTGCCCTGTGGCCTGAGAAGGTCAATGGTATCCTGGGATACAGGAGGGACAGCACTGCCAGCAGGTCACAGCAGGTGATCCTGCCCCTCTGCTCAGCCCTGGTGAGGGTTCACAAGCAGTTTTGTGTCCAATTCTGGGCTCCCCAGCACAAGAGAGACGTGGAGCTCCTGAGGGAGCCCAATGGAGCACTAAGGTGATGAAGAGGGAACAGGAGCATCTCCCTTATGGGGACAGGCTGAGGGAGCTGGGCTTGTTTAGTCTGCAACCACAGAATATCCTGAGCTGGAATGGGCCCACAGGGATTATTAAGTTCTGCTCCTGGCCCTGCACAGGAGAGCCCCAAGAACCCACCATGAGCCTGAGAGCCTGGAGAAGAGATGACTGAGAGGGCTCTTGTCAGTATTTATAAATAGCCGAGGGGCAGTGCCAAGAGGATGGAGCCAGCTTCTTGGCAATAGGATGTGCCCTGTCCTGCCCCATCTGTCATCCTGATTATCCCCATTAAAGGAGAAATGGGTCTATGACCTGCTCACCCATGGCCAATGTCACCTCCCCACAAGATGGTGCAGGCAGGATGAGGAGCAGAGGGCTGGGGGGGACCACATCCCTTCCTAAATACAGGAGTTTGAAATGAACAAAAAACCCCTCTGGAATAATCAGAAAAAAAACCCAACTCAAGTATTAAAGGCAAGATCTGCTCAGCAAACCCTTCTCCAGCACCACACCAAGGGCTGGGTCGTGTTTGAGGAGCAGTTGCATCAACAGGAGCCATTCCCTGCTCCGTCTGCTCCGAGCGCTGTGCAAACATTAATTAGGCAGTCGGGGCCAGAAATGCAAAGCGCTGCAGAACTGACCAAAATATAAATTAATTAATTATGGGGCTGCAACAGATTAATCATTTTGCAGCTGCCCAGTAACATCAAAGCACCAGCCGTGGGAACTACACGGCACCGGGAAAAAAATGCTGAACAAATTGAACTGCGGCACCGTTTATAGGAGACCATCATTTAATATGTACAACAGTTCTTCTGGCTTTCATTATTTATATTCAGACATGAAATTAGCTGAATTTCTTTTCTATGTAACCTACAGCTGCTTGGATAGAAGCAGGAGTTCAAACAGGCCTGTGAATACTCCTCCTTCCTATGAATTTGAGTTTTAATTTTTAACAGACTCAAATGTCTGATTTCATTGGAATATATTGATAGAAATGATGGCGATTTTTGTGCCTCACGATGGAAAATATTTGACTATATATTGGTCTTTCTGCCCATGAATTACATAGCCATGCTCTAAATATTCTGTTCTAGACCACTGCTGAGGTATTGGTTATGCTGTATCAGCATGTGACAAAAGGAGAAAGAATGCCTGGACAGGCATTTCTAAGAATATTTTCCTGTAAAAAACAGTTTTGGGGAAAAAAAACCCACAACCACAAAAACCCCTCCCAACAAACCTGCATTGAATATAAGCTCTACAGAGATATTTCTCTTTGTTTTCTGACTTCTGCCATCATGTGCATCTTCACCCATTTAAAAAAGGCATTTTTCAGGAGATAAGAGGTGAAGCGATGCTTTTACTCCACCTTATTCAAAAATATAACTTTGATACTGAAAAATATTCTGCTGCTCCTGGATTTGAGGAATTAAGGGTGGGTGTTGCTGGGATACCACGACACCAGTGACAGGCTCCCCTGCACTGACAGCTGGTCAAAATCCCACCCATAAAACCCACTTAACCCCTGTTCTTACAGCTGAAATAAGGAATAAACTTTGCACATGTGGGCTTCTCCATATTAATTCCTCTTACTTTTCAAGCTGTGAGAGGTAATTGGGCAAATATCTAAATTCTGGATACCTGGAGCACTGTGAAACTCCAGTTTTTCACACAGTGGGGTGTAGACAAGCACTGGAATTGCAGAGTGACCTACAAACCACTCTTGAGGGAGCAACAGAGGGACTTCTAACCTTCAGGATCACCTTCCACATTCCACCAAAAAAATTCCAGTAATCTTTGTGCAGCCCATTTAACCTATTAGAAAACAGAGGTTTACACAGCTGGGGGGTTCACTATAAAGCCAATTTAGCAGAGAGAAAGAACAGTGTTTCCTTATTCATTCAAATCAGGGTAAAACAAACACTAAGAGTCTGTGTTTGAGCTGCAACAGCACTTCCTCTCTGACAAAACTTGTAGAAACAGCAGCATTATTACAGAGCTACAGGACAAATTCATTTAGTGAAGACACTGTGTTTACATGGTGCTCACTAAGAGAAAAAGAAGGGCTGTCTTGTAGGCTGGTTTATTTGTTGTGAGCACAGATCTTCCTTTTTAAACAGCAAGAACAAGCAGAAGGCAGAAAGCAAAACATCCAAAGAAAAGCTGAGATGGAGATCAGGGAGGGCAGGAGAGCAAGGCAGACCCCAATCACACCCACAGCAGAGCAGAAACACTTCCAAAAAGCTACAAAAGGTTCTTTTTTTGTCTTCTGTCTGTCCTGGGTTTGGCTGGGATAGAGTTAATCTGCCCTCAGTAGCTGGTGCAGTGCTGTGGTTTGGATTCAGGAAGAGAATAATGTTGAGAACACACCAATGCTTTGCTTGTTGCCAAGTGGTGTTTATCCAAAGTCAAGGACTTTTTTTGTGTCTCAGGCTCTGTCAGTGAGGAGGAGCACAGAAAAAAAAAAAAGATAGAAGGGAGAACAGCCAGGACAGGTGACCCAAACTGGCCACAGGGATATTCCAGTCATATATAAATATTATATATTTATATATATAAATATATAAACTAGGAGAATCACCTGAAAGGGGCAGATTGGGGTTGGGGGACGAGGTCTGGCATCGTTCAGTGGGTGATGAGCAATTTTACTGCACATCACTTGAACTTTTCATTATCATTATTATAATTTACTCTTACTACACTTTTTTACCTTGTTTCATTTATTAAACCACTCCTATCTCAACCTACAAGTGTTATTTTTGATTCTCCTCCCCACTGCACCGGAGTGGGGGTGAGGTGAGCGAGTGGCCTCGTGGTGCTTAGTTGTGGTTTAAGCCCAGTTTAAAACCCAACACCACTGTAAAACGTGAGGGGATCTTTGGGGTTAAATTCCCTTCTAAAATATGCATATGCACACTCAGACATTAATATGTCTGTGTGACTGCAGCTCATTAACATGCAAATATGACTTCAGCACTGAGACTCCCTGCTCCAGGAAGTTAATGAGGCAAAGGATGGCACAAAAGTCAGGAAAACACAGAAAATTTCCTTTCATACTTGTCCAGCACATTCCAGGCCCACAGACTATGCCACATCTTCATCAGTGTGGCTGCTTTGGCTCATCCTGTGTAGTGGCTTTTGTTTCCATCCCTGTTCCCAGGCTGTACACAAATGCTTTTTGGGATATGTGGGGCTGCCCAAGGGAGAGCATTTCTTAACAAGGTCACGACTTGAAGAGCTTTGTGTTACTTTTCACAGCCTGTTCCACCTCTCGTCCTATCTCCAAAACTCAGGAATTATCAGCACCACAGCTGCTATTTAAGGAAGCTGAGAGCCTGAACTAATCAGGGCAATTTGGCACCTAAACAAAACTTCTGAAAATGTAATCAGAACCCCATAATTGATAGACATCAAATATTAAGTCCAAAGAAAGCAACAGTAATTTTTAGCAGTACAACCTCAAAACAACAAGGAAAAACAGTCTGACAAAGATGGTCCCAGCTTGGGTGATGGCTCAGAAAGACCTTTAGTTTTATGCAATTTCTAGTGAGCAGATGTTCACTTAGGAAACACACACACTAAAAAAAGAGCCCAAGTAGTGATGGGACTGGTGGCAGCTGGAGCCCACCAGTTGTCCCTGAAGGGGCACAGGGATGCTGGGACCACTCACTTCCACAGGGCTTTGTCAGGGCAACACCCCAAAAAACTCATCCTCCCCCAGCTGTGCTGCTCTTTGCAGCAGAGGCAAAGACAAGGGTGATATCTGCGTGTCTGACACTGCTTAGAACCAAATAAAGGTATTCAATTTTCAGATTGAACCTTTTTTTTTGCAGGTAACTCAACAGTTAAGTTTCCCAGTCTTTTAAGGGTCCACAAAGCACTATAAAGATTTGTTAGACAACTTTCTGCACACTATTTTGACCTTTTTTCCCTTTGCATAATTAATTTATTAATATTTTTTTTCACAAAGGTGCATCAAGAGATCAACATGGAAACATAAGATTCCTCCTTAACTTCAGACTGTTCAGCAGCCAGATGTGTGTGTTCATAACAGCACACACAAAACACAGCTTGGGAAGCAAAGCAAGAGCATCCCCTACTAACTGTGCCCAAATGGAAAAGCAAAAGGAAACAACTTCCTCACTCATCACTGAAGAGAAAACTTGCACAAAACTTTGGGCACTTCTTTCCCCACAAATCTCTAAATCTCCCTCAGCAGGACAGAGAATCTGAAGCCTGAAGACACTGCAAAGAGGAGAAAAATGCTGTTGCTGAATGGTGTGGGAAAAGCCAGCGCTGATGAGATGCATTTTTATAAATAACAGATGGGAAAGATAAGGACAACCCTCCCCAACACATCCTCCTGAAACTTTATTTTGCTGACCCTGGCCATTTTGCAATAAATATTTTAAGTCTGGAAATTACAGTAAAAAGTCTTTTTTCATGCTTTTGTTTTTCCACTATTTTGTTTATTTGCTTGAAATAAAGGCTCACAGTCGATGCATTCCCACAGCCCGACTTCCCTAAGGTTGCAATTCCTGAAACACGTGTGGGCTCTGCATTGCAGAATCTCTCTGCATCCAATTTTCTGCCAGCTCAGAAACTGTCAAAGCACATTTAGAAAGACTTGGAACCAAATTTCTAAAATAGGTACCCCTAAGTACCGGAATAAAAGTGGCTTTATGTTCAGTGGAGCTCAGCAGAAGAAAGTAAACACCATTTTAAGTAGTCTGCTATTACCTAAAATGCTGAAAAAGTACCCTGACAGTGAGCACATACATAACAGGGAAGAAAGCAGAAGCCACTAAACAAAGCAGTAAAACATTCTGAGCAAGCAGCAGATAAATTAGAGCAATCCAGGTGATATAAACAGTAATTAAAACTTTAAACCTTCTCTCAGAACAAAATACACGTTAAAGAATAATAATGCCAGTTTAAGGAGGAAATAATCAAGGATAAGGGAACAGCAAGGAGAGAAAGACTCAAAACAGCCTCTGACAGCCTGGTATGGTCTAGAGTTCCCTACAATCAACTCCTTGCCCATGTCAAGGTCAACAGGGCTTTGGAACAAGCTTTGCCAACCCTCTGCAAATCCAAAATGTTCTTCAAGAACCGTTCCAGCTCCAGGAAAAAAGGCACATTCCTTAGAAACTTCCCTTCCCTGGGAACGCTCAGAACATTGCAACTTTGGGGGCTGCAAAGGTTAAACAAGGGCAGCTGCAGGGGATGGTTACACTGCTGAAATATGTCATTCTAATTATTTGTTAAATGGAGCGAGGGCTGAGCTGCAGCACAACACCCTTTTAATGGGATTTAAAGCCACACTCCACAAAGGTTTAATTGAGCAGTGAAAACACTTAACACAGAACACAGGAAAACAACTTCCATCAACAGCAACTTTCAAGCAGAAAGGGGCAGAGCAGTCCTTTGAAAGGTTGTACTTGGGATGAGAGACACTGATCCCCGGGAGAAGGAGCATCAGCTCGATCCACTGAGCACATCCCACAACACTGGCTGTGAAACAGGGCCTTGTTTTGCCCTTTTATCCCTGGCAGACACATCCCACCAGTGTGGAACGCACTGGGGTTCTTAAATCCAAAGTTTAAAGGCGACCCCTCACCTGCAAGGCACACCATGAGCGACTGCAGCACCAGCAGCTCCCACAGCAACCTCATCTTCAGCTGCCCAGCTCAGAGGAGACCAGTCCACTAATTCCAGCAGAGAATGGGGCTCCTGGGAAATTTTAGGCCACCTTTAGTCTGCAAGAGAAAAGAGAGATTCCCAGGAGAGTTAGGATTGCTGCTCCTTCTGGTTTTTTTCCAGTTTGTTTTTCCTTTCCAGGAAAGGTGCAAGTGGAATGCAACAAAGAAACATTCTCCAATATTTAATTTAAAATCGATCTGAGGAGTGATTTGTTACCATCCAAGTGGTCTGGGTGCCAGAGGAGGGTTAAGAATTGTAACCCATGTCTGCATCTTCTGCTTGGGTGTTGTGAGATTTCTTGTGCCTCTCAATTTTGCAATCAGCAGATTTACTCCCTGCCTCTCTGGGGCAATCTGGTGTAATTAGTGAGCTCTGTAGATCAAGTTAAGAGAAAAATTAGAGTAATTCTCTAACTTTATGAGAATTACTCCAATTTTTCTCTACAAACATCATCCAGTATGGAAAAAGCATCATCTCTACAAGACAGCACATCATAGGAAATGTTCCCACACTGCTCAGGGAAGGGGGATGTTTTTCCCATTTCTCCCCCATCCTCACTGCTCTAAAATTCTTTTTAAAAATCAACCTAAAAACATCTCCAGGTAAAAACCAATCTTCTCCTCACACTCTGTTACAACTTATAAATAGAATTTGTAAGCAGGCAATTCGAGACCTTCTCTGCAAAGTACCACCATCCCCCTCCAAGCAACCCAAGGGGGGGGGAGGGGGGGAAATGCCTTCTTTTATGAAAGGAACCTTTTCCAGAGCAGGTATTTAAATATTAAAAATAAATAAATCAAGTCAGACACACATTCTTATAATTTATTCATCCCACTGAAGGCTGGAAGTTTAAGGAACCTTTGTGCTTCCAAGACAAACTGCACGACTAATACCATGTGAAGGGGTATCATGAGAGGGCTCTGCCTGCTTTTGTGAGCTAAAATTGGTGAGATTCTTCTAATAAAGTCAGGTTCAATGCACTGACAAGACTAAGAATCTGATCTGAAGGTGCAGCTTTGAAAGGGGTAGAGATTAATTGCACATATTCATCTGTTCTCACACAGACTGATGAGCCTTGCTGGGGGTCAGCAGGAAGGACCAATCAATGAAAACTAATAACTTAGGGGAATGATTAGAGTATTAATTATTAATTTGAGGAGGAAAATGTCATCCCAGACCTTTCTACTGATTGACATGGTTAAGCAGTTACACTCTGTGAACTCAGGAAATGTACTTTTTTACCCCATATAATGGACAAATCCTGTTTTTCCTCTAAGTACCAAATTCACAGAATCATTTAGGTTGGAAAAGACCTCTGAGATCATCGAGTCCAACCAAATTCTATTGGTTACAACAGCACCTCCACAAGAGATTTCTGCCAAAGCAAGTTGCTCTTGGTTCTACATCAGCTGAGGTGAAATTTGAGATAAATCCTGTATTCACCAGCAGCTGCTGAAATTCTTTCCTGTTCTCGTTTTCCCACGAATTATGCCCATCAATAAACCCATGGTGTCACTTCTAAAGCTTCTCTTCATTACCCTGCAAGGAGATACTTTACAATTATTCTCCTCACTCTGTGCAACCAGCTGCTGAAACAGAGCAATTGCTCAGAGCCTTTGATCCCTAATTAAAAGCACAAGAGGTAGAGCACTTATCAACTGAACCTGCTGCCAGGAGCCCATGGGAAGCACCCTCAGACCCCACTGTGAGCTGCCCATGTGCCACAGGGCCCACCAAAATCACCCCTGGGGATTAACAACAACAGCACCCAGCTCTGTCTGCAGGCAGGAGAGTATTATATCTGACTCTTGCTTAAAAAACCTTAACATATAAACCTCCAGATCTGAGCAAAGTCAAGCAAAATCCCTCTATTTATTCCACGGGCTTTGAGGGTGGTGCTTCCAGAGGCTTGGAGACGAATCATAAAAATCTTAGAATCAGAATCACAGGGTGGTTTGGGTTGGAAGGGACCTCAAAGCCCATCCAGTGCCACCCCCTGCCCTGGGCAGGGACACCTCCCACCAGCCCAGGTTGCTCCAAGCCCCGTCCAACCTGGCCTTGGGCACTTCCAGGATCCAGGGGCAGCCACAGCTTCTCTGGGCAAGAAATAAATACACATTTCCAGTACTCAGCATATTTAAGTCCAGTGTAAAAGCTCAAAGCCTTTCCTGTTATTTAGTTATTCAACAATTACTCCAGAGAACCAGCAGACACTGGATGGTCATGCACGTGCTTCAAAGAAAAAATGCCAGGTACCTGGGGTCTAACACAGACCAACACGTTACAGAAAGTTTTCCCAAAGAGAAATGAAACCTGTCTTAGCACAAAAAGCAGTGAAAAGTAAATTAGATGATCATCATTAAAAATATTTTCCTAAGGTTAAAATAAGGGGGTTTTCAAGCTCTGGCTGCATTTCCATTTCTCGTGGTAGTTCCTATTTCACATGTGAATGAGTCCAATTCTCAGGAAGTTTGCCTGTAAACATCACTGCTATTCATGTCAGCAGGGCCTTTGTTCAGAGCTGTAAAAACTGTTCAAACACATTGACTTTTTATGGCAACGACTTTGGGAAAGGCAACATTTGTGCCTGAGCAAAAGACAGATAATTGAAAAGATCCTTCCCATCCCTGAATGTTTTCTGCCTATAAAATCCCAAGGGAGTTTGTGCTGCTTCTGAAGGGGAATATGAGGCCTGAAAACTTGCAAAGTTTAGTATTTTATTTCCAGAAGGAAGCACAGATAGTTTCAGCACTACACAGGCTATTTTTTCCGAGATGAAAATGAGATTGCTGTGCTTCAGTTTGGAAGTGCAGCCCATTAGAAAACCCAGTGCCAACACACACGTGCAAATGTCTTTTTAACTTCCTTTTTGTCAGTGCAGCCATTGCAAGTGCTTTTGAAAGGCACCTTTGTTCCTAATTGGATTCTGGTGAAGAAAGTTGACTCTCAGAGCTCTGACTGCAGTCGGGTGGGAGGGAGAAAAATGTGTGCAGCACAAATATTTGTGGGGAATTTTTCTGATTTAGTGGGCATGGCTCTGTCAGTAATTTCACTGGGGTGTTTAATAATTAGTAGTTCTGAAAAAAAAAACAACACCTCAAAATAGAAATTCAAATCCTAAGCTAAGGTATGTGGATGCATTCAGAACGTGAAAAATACTTTGTAGATAAATTTGCATTCTATGAACTCACAGTTTAGTGAATATTCCGAAGGAAAACTTGCAAAACACACCCAAGACCCCCAAGCTTTGCAGCAGCAGCAAGAAACAAAACTCAGGAATCACGTCCCCTTCTCCTGCTGCTCGTTGGTGTGCTGCAGAGTGCCAACTCCACTCAGCTCCCAAATAAATCACTGCTAATGAAGCATGCTGCACATCCAGACAGCAACAGGCATCTTTTAATCACCTCAGCAAAGGAAGAGCTCAGGGTGAGCCCAGAACACTCGGCACTAATGTGGGAGTTGGGAGATTTAAGGTGGTGCCGACCCTGCGGCTGCCACAGGGCAAGAGCAAACACTTGAGGGGGATTCACTGCCTTCCTCAACACTGACAGCAATTCACGGGGCCAAAAACCTCCACAAACTACCAAGCTTTTCAAACAGGAGCACAGAAGCATAAAAATAATTTTTAGGCTCAGAAGGGAGAGCAGAGCTTTGGGTTACGTGGAACGTGGGGCTGTTCAGCTCCTGAGAGCACAAAATCAGAGGTTGGGAAAGACCCCCAAGATCAAGTCCAACCTTTGACTGACCCCCACCTTGTCACCCAGACCAGAGCACTGAGTGCCATGAACTGTTGGGGTGTTTAAGGAAAAGGGCATATGGCAAATGCAGGCAAGAACACTTACACTGGATGCCTTTTGCAGGTCAAGTCTAAAAATACTTGACCCAGCAAAAGCTGAGCACAAAGGTTTAATATAAACTCAAATTCCACTCATCAACACAAGAAAAAAAAAAATGGTAGAAAAAAAGCCACAGAAAGTTTCCTAGGGTTCAACAAAACCTCTTTTTCCTAAGGTGAAGATATTTTTCCTAATGCACACATACAAGAAGATCTATATCCATCAAAGATGTGGTCAGGAGGTGCTTCATGAGTCTTAGTAGAATCATTAAGGTTGGTAAAGACCTCCAAGATCATCAAGTGCAACCTTTGACTGACACCACCATGCCCACCAACCATATCAAGAAGTGCCACATCGACTCAATTTTTGAACATTTCCAGGGATGGTGACCCCACCACCTCCCTGGGCAGCCTGTTCCAATGCTTCACCACTCCCTCAGTGAAGAAATTTTTCCTCATATCCAATCTGAACCTCTCCTGGGGCAACTTGAGGCCATTTCCCCTCGTCCTGTCACTTGTTACCTCGGAGAAAAGGCCAAGCCACAGTAACAATACTAAAAAGATGTCTGAAAACCTACACCAAAACACTATTATCCATTCCCATCTCTCCAAACACAACCCACTCCTGATGTTCCCAGGCAATTTATAAGCTAAATTGGAGTCTGGATATTGAGGACAGAAACAGTGTGTGTTTTGCTTTCAGAAACACCAATATTTGGAAGGGGATGGAGAGAATTCCAAACCCTGGGATTCTCCAGTCCTGTTGTGGCTGGTTGCAAGGTGAGGTCACTCCCCATCTGATTCAAAACTGGAATAAGGATAACCTTGAGCCTCTGGGAATTAGAAGTCACTCAGACTGGTGCACTGAATTGGAGCACGGAGCCAGCTTCTGTAAATGAAGGTTAAAGAAGCTGTTCAGCTTCAGTCAGGGGGAAAAACAACAAGGTTTCTTGTCATGTAACAGGCAAACAAGGGTTTGTATTTTTTCCTAAATCAAAGAAAATTGCTTGATCTGTGAAAGGAATTAAACAGTGCTATTCCAGAGGGGCAGCATCCCAGGCATGGGCAGCTCCCACCTCCTGAACACCAGTCGTGGCCCAGATTCAGCAAAACCTCAGGTTTGTAACCCAGATCCAGCTCTTAATACTCTGCTGAATCCAGGCCTGTGTGCTGGGAGAGGCACAGACCCTCTTCAGCAGACGGAGTCAGTGACCTGAAAAGCTGAACCTCCAAAAATAGAAGGTGCCCAAAAGATGTGGCCCCAAAAGTGCAAACCTTTCCAGCAATCCTTTTTTGATGTGCTGAGTTTTTGCAGCACTCAAAAGACAGATTTTTTTGTTGTTGTTGTTGTTGTTGTGGGAGTTGTTGTTCTAAGTCCCAAGATAAATATTAGCCCTCCTTTTTGTGCAAGGAGGAGAAAAGAAGGGAATTTGAAGGCTCAGGGAGATGAAGGGCAGTGGGCACGTGCTGGTGGCATCTCACTGAGCTCTCCTCACTCTCACAAGCACATCTGTCAGATCCTGATCCATCTCCAGCTTCTTTGCTGAAATGATCCCTCCTGGAGTTGCACTTACACACAATTCCCACATTACTAAATATATACAGGCACTTTGTGCCTGATAAAACAATGACACACACACAGCATGTTCCTGAGACGTGCCCATGATAAATGAGAAGGAAACACTTCAAAAAATTAATTATCTAAGAAAAAGACGGAGGAAACAATGTCAGTTTTCACATTGTGTTTTCCCCCTTTGGGCATTTATTCACATCCACCAGATAGAGATTTCATTTCACTGCATCAGGGAAGTCACAGCACCTCAACAGATGCAAGTTCCCAACTCGCTCCAGTCATTTATATTTGTCAGGCTGGTGGGTCTTTGGTGTGATCTGAGCCTGAGCCTCCTCCTTGTCATCCCACACCTGCCACAGCTTGGGCCTCACCCCAGGGGGATGCAAGGGAAGCAAGGATTGCATCCATCAGATTAAGACAAATCGAATTCTAACAATATTAGCAAAGATTGTTGATGGAACAACTCAGGAAGTGCCCACTGCATGAATTATTTAAACTGGAGTTTAAATACAGCTTCTTCCACTGAAGTTTTATTGATGTAAGCGCTCCCTAAACTTATGCTCATAGTACATATCCCCCAAAAAACTGGTTGTGGGGCAGCTCTGTTAGTTGTGGGGCACACAGGGAGAGTATTTTTTGCTGATATAATTAAAGACACATAGAAATAATTATTAATGACACCATCCCTTTCTGATTTGTCAGCCTAGAAGCAACTAGAAGAACCAAACCCACTTTATTTTCATGCAGAACCTAATGCCACAGCTTAAAACCTGCTTAGAGAGCCTGGATTATCCAAAAATAGTCACTTAATCACAGGCACCCACTCCTTTAATATTTCACTGTGTGGCAGCATTCCCTGCACACCTTTGTCACTACTAAGAGCAGCCTTGTGGAAGCAGCAATCCATCTCAAACATGGATATTCCCAAATGCAGGACATGTCCCTTCACCTTCTGAACACATGCAGCAGAGCACAATTTTCCCCTGCAGCAAAACACGACCACAATTAAAGATTTTTAATTACCAGCCACCAACTAAGACACTCCAACCACCCCCTTACGACCAACCCTCACTCTCTGCCTCTTGCCCCCAGGAAACCCAGCACTGCCCTGGGAAACCTGAATAATGTGCAAGCATAAATCACCTCCAGGGAAGGAGATTTGGGGGGCTAAAGGCAAGTCTGAATTAAGGGTGTTAATTAGGGATTACTCTGTATTATTCTGCCTTTTTCATGAAGGGATATAAGACAAAACTCTCACCTGAGGCAGCACCTCTCAGAGAACAGCCAGTTTTGCTCAACACAGAACCAGCCCATCGTGCCACAAATTCTGAGGCACTTTGCTCAAACAAGGAGTGACACTATCATAATAAAAAGCTACAAGCAGTGAAACTTCCCAGTCTGGCATTTCCTACAAATTAGAATTTACCCTCTTTCAGAGAGTCTTTTACTGAAGATTATCTAGAACAGTTACCTTAAAACTCACCAATTTAAAAACAATCCCCAACTTCACGCCGAGTGACATTTTCAATGCAGTACTTTGGTAGATTAAAGTGAATGGCTCTCCCCTATAGCCAAGCAATAAATTATAAACCCTAAAATATAGTAGTTTTAGGGATAGACAAACTAACTTGAAGAGCAAAAGATATTTGGGTTGGTATTCAGGAAGTCCAGCTCTTCTCTCCAAACTACACCACTGGTCCACCATCAATGGAAATGGTCTGTGAAACCCATTACGTGTTCAATTTGACTTTTTTCTTTTTTTTTCTGATAGCAAAAGCTGCCAATTAGAGACCTGAATTCAGAGCAGAGCACATGCCCAGCCCAGCCCACCCAGCCCAGCCCCTTTCCAGCACACAACACCGCCTGCAAAAAGAAGTTGTCAGCCAAAGTGGGACATTAAACTCCCTCTGACTTTTTGATCATAAATTTCCTAAAGAAATAAGGGATAATTTATTGCTGTCTCCGTTTGACAGAAAGATGCACCGAAAAAAACGAGGCTCCCGGGACTCTGCGTGACAAGGAAGTTGCTTTTATCCCCAGGTCAGCGCTTCAAGATAATGAATCAAGACAGTTTCACCCTCTGAACAGAGATAAATAAGTAACATTCAAAGTTATTCACTTCTGAATAGGCCCATTCCCAAAACACACATTATCAGGGAGCACTATCTTGTCCAGCGGACAAAAAATGATGTGAAAATATTGAAGATAATTCCAGGCAATCTCCAAAATCAGCATCTTAACGACGTTTTACTTTTCACTTCTGGAGATTACAAAATAAATCCCTTTTATTTCCAAGACAAGAAGAGAGTTTTCTCCACAGGTGTTTCACAGGGAGAACTCACTCTGAACAATGTTTTGCCTGATGTGCTGCCTTCCTTCAGAGGCACAAATTGAGGGGTTTTAAGAGTAGAAAACAGAACTTAGAAAATAAAAACAACCAGCAAGTTTATTAACTTTGAAAAGCTGGTAAGAAGCCAGTCTCACACTCACTGTGTTCCTGGGAATAGAGGTTATCAAAACAACAACTCCCTCATCACCTATTACCAGCAAAAGGCTTCCAACCCAGATAATTGAGATGCTTGGACTTAGAAATGTTTTTAAGTGTTTTGTTAAATTCAGAAATCATCTAGGGAAGGGGAAAAAAAAAAACCAAACCCCACCAATCATTTTGATAGCCCTGTTATGTGCTTGTTTAGTGTTTGCTTTAAAAGATTGCCTGGAATTGAGAGAGTTGGGGTTGTTCAGTGTGGAGAAGGGGAGGTTCCAGGGAGACCTCAGAGCTCAGGTAAGGAAGACCAGAACTGTGCAAAGAAAGAAAAAAAAACACATCAATGCTTTGCATATCGGATGTGAAAATAAGAAAATGCTGCATCTCTGAGCTCACAGGCTGCTCAGAGCTGGCAGCTGTCCCACAGGGGTGCAAAGCTGGAGCTGGGGATGCTCTGCACCCACTCCTGGCACCGTGTCCAGGAGCATTGCTGGGTGTGCTCAAACCACCCTGGGGCTGCTCTGCCCTCGCCTCCGGCTGCCAGTTGTTCTGTAAGAGACACAAACCAGCCCGGGGAGGTTTAAGTGCTGTGCTACAAATGAGCCCTGACAAAAGTTTGATGGGAGGTGTCAGAAAGCATTCCCTGCTCCGCAGGTTGTCTTCCTTGCGAGGGAGGAAAACCCAGACCACACAGATTCCTTCACAGTCACTCCTCTGCCTCGCCTGGCGTCCTGTTCACCATATAAATCCCATTTTTGCTGGGTGGAAGGCCCTGCCTCCAGCCTTGCTGCTCTCAGCAGTTCTCCTGCCCACGGCCAGCTCCGGGTGCTCCATTTCTCACCACAGCTCGTGGTGCAAAGCCAAACAGCTCAGCTGGTGTGAAACTCAGGAACCCACACAATGAGACAACACAGCAAAACAGAGAATTTACAGACTCCCAACCTGCTTTTCCTCCTGTTATCAGTGGATTATTTCCAGCAGCAAGGCCAGGATCGCACCCAGGATATCAAGTGAAGGCACAACACGCCCCATAAGCATCCTTTGGGATTTTCCTGACTGCAGAAACAGTGATATCACTGCTTCCTTTGCAACTCTAAACTGACAACACAGTTGAGTCAAGATCCTGTTGGTGATATTTTACTATTATATAGTCTGGTTTTGCACCCAAATTTGTTATTTTCATAAAAATTTGAGCTTCTCCCCAAGGAAACTAACAGGGAAGCAGAGATATGGAGGTCTAGACTTGACCATGGCCCTACAGAACAGGCTAACTTAACCCTGACATCAGTTCACTGAATGGCTTGGGGTCAGCATGGCCTGAACACAAAGCTTTTTCTCTCACTGGGAGAGCAAATCCTCCCAAAATCAAACCAAACAGCCAAAGGAAGACCACTGAAGGCTGGAGGCATCTGCTCACCTGATTGCAGCTCAGATAAAGCAGCAAATTCTTTGAGGCTTGGTGTATAAAGAGAAGTGAGCACTGCTGCTCAGGCAGTGATGTCATTTGGGGTTATTCTGCGTTGGAATTCAGGGAATAAATAGGCTGTAACAGGAAACATATTGGTCTCTTAGTACACTAGAACTTTGTTAGCAATTCGAAAATCTCAGGATTGCAGATGCCTGCAGGTGCAAACAAGTGCCATGGGCACAGCAGCAAGTGCCTGTCTGGGGTGGCCAAAGGTTTTGGCCACTGAGAGCCCACCTGCCTGTGGCCAGGCAGGATTTTGCACCTGGGAGTCCAGACAACAAATCTCTGCAGAAGGTGATTTAAAAGCCGTGGCTGAACCTTCTGAGATAAGGGGAGGGCAGGAGCTCCTGGCTGTTCCAGGGGAGGTGACCCTTCCCAGAGACAGGACACGTGTCTGCCAGACCAACCAGTGCAGCAGAGCAGAGGGACTGCGGTGACACCTCCGTGTCATCACTGCTGCTGCTCCTGCAGCCTGCAACACAGCCCTGGTTTAATTACCAAACATAAAAGGAAATAAACTTCCGAATGAAAACAGAGAAATTGCTCTGTGTGTGATTTATGGGAGCTATTCTTCAGCAGAACAACATAAACCCTGCGTGTTTACGACCCCTGATTAGAGCTGAAAACACGCCGGCGTTTGCCTGCACTGACTATGCAGATTATGGGATGTTACTGCCTTTTTGTGCCTCTGCCATTTTTCGTGGCAGGAGTGTATTTTTTTAAAGACATCCTTGTACTAAGCATTGGCTCCTGCCAGGGAAAATAAATAAGTCAGACTGGCTGTGTGCTCCCTCGTTGCCAGGGGCTCTCAAGCTGCAACGCGCCGAGCAGCTGGCGGAGGAACGCCAAGGAAGGGGCACTGCTCCCAGCTTTGTTTTCAGCCTGGAATATCAATTATTGAAGGAATCAAGCCCAGGGCCAGACAAAACAAGAGCCATCTCTGCAGTGGAGAACTATGTCAAACGATGGGAGCTGCACGGCATTTCAGGACTGGCTGGCTGGCAGCGCGAGGATTTATTGAGATATCACATTAAGCCCTTGGTTTTCCTGTCATAGGCAACAGATGAAAGGAAACAAGGTTTGCAAACTTGACTGAGGCACTGATTTATGTGTAACAGCCTCAAAAGGCAGGAGCAGAAATGTGTGTTCCTGTTATCCCTGGCTTAGGGCTCTATGCACCCCTGCACTGCACAAGTGGAAGAGCCAGGGGTGGGGCTGTGAGGAGCTGTGGGAAGATGCTCTCCCTGCCCAGGTCCCAGGGGGAGCTGCCTAGACCTCCTCTGCAACAGGAGGAAGGCACAGGAGAAAAGGAAAAGAGCCAGGAAGGACATGAGGCTGGTTCTGGATGCACAATTGTTCTCTGACACTGCAGCCACCTTCAGATTTTAAAGCCTTTGCCCATTTTAAGCCCCTCCCTGAACAGCAGCTTCTTCTCCCACCTTGCATGGATGGAGTCAGCATGAATAAAGGAGGAGTTCACACCAAATTCAGCCTGTTCTCCAAAGAGGCAGCAGGAATTCTTCCCTGTGAGGGTGGGGAGGCCCTGGCACAGGTTGCCCAGAGAAGCTGTGGCTGCCCCATCCCTGGAAGTGTCCAAGGCCAGGTTGGACGGGGCTTGGAGCAACCTGGGCTAGTGGAAGGTGTCCCTGCCCATGGCAGGCAGTGGAACAGGATGAGCTTTAAGGTCCTTTCCAACCCAAACCACTCTGGGATTCTATGAATTCATTCCCAGCCAGGCTGCAGACAGGCACAACCATATACTGAATCCCATAAAACCCATAAAAGTACTGTCCTAGTCCTTTTTACTGCCCATTAAACCCCATTTTAAAAATCTCTTAGAGTGTTAATTGCCAACTTTTAAACCTTTATCTGCATCTTATCTTCATGTGCCAGCTCATTTCCAGTCATAGGCGATATTTTCCACTTTTCATTTTGCATAGATGGAGCTGTCAACTCAAATTTAATACATCCAATATTTGGCAAAACTTCTTAAGTGATTTCTGGGAGTTTCTGGGACAATTCCTTTAAAAAAAAAAAACTTGTAACATCTTGAATTGAAGATAAAAAAGAGTTCAAAACCAGGAAACAGAGTATGGAATTAGAACATTTAGACCGAGAAAAGGATGAAAAGCATGTCTGAGTGAAAATATCATCCACTTCAGCATCACAGATGAAGTTTGGAATCTAATCATGCCAGAATTGGCATCATCATTTCCTATAATGACTCCTAAGGAAGATGTGGATCCCTAACAGCTCTAGTGCTGTTTGAGGCTTTTCTTGTTCAGCCTTTTTTAAGTCATTATCATAAAGCCAAGACTAAAAGCAGGACTAGAAGTCAGGCTGTTTAACAGCAGGTGATGAAGAGCAGTTCTAACCCAGCAGGGGCACAAGGGACTTGGGAAGGAAACTCTCCCAAGGACAACACTGCTGGCAGGCAGAAATCAGGAGGTGAGGCTGACACACAGCCCAGGAGGAGAGAAACCTGGGAGAGCAGGGAAGAATCCTGGCACCAAGGTCAAAAGGGACAGTTGGGGCAGGAAAAGGGAGCGTGAGGAGGCACCAAAGCCACCCCAGAGCTGCCAGGAGATTCCAAATCCAACAGAGGGGTGGTTTGAGACTCCAGCTGGGAACAAGGAGGACAAACCAGATTCTGCCAGGGTACTACTCCTCTGCCACAAATTAAAGTGATTTTTTGAAGAGCTAGATGAGAATTTACTGCATGCAATAAAACAAATTGTACCATTTAAATTACAACGGTAGTAATTAATTTATCTCCTGTTAAGACACTTAAAGCAATGACTTGTAGCTATAACCAGTGAGCAGAAACAGCCCATTTTAAGGCCAGACACACACAGAACATTGGTGCTAATGGAAGCCTGTTAGTTCCAACAGGCTTTGGATAAGACCATCATGGAAACAGAGGAGAGGGGAAATAATAGAAATGGCACTGGATGGAAGGAACAATAAATGATAAATACCTGCATCATCAAATTACTCAGTTAAATCTATTCTATGTAAAGGATACCCACTGAGAAAGAACTACACACATTATTAGCCTTAGCCAACATTTTTCTAGGAGCTCTTATTTAATTTTATTTTAATTAAAGCAGCAGGTAAAGGCACAACCATCACGTTCCCATATATTTTAGGACTGTCACATTATCAAGGGGAACTCCATGAAATACCCAAAGTAAGCTAGAAGTTATAGGAAAAAAAAATAAAAATAAATATTTCAATCAAGAGAATTATATCTTCCTCTTGCTGCTCTTTTTATATCACCACACAAGAAAGAAAATCACAGTAAAAGCACAGCAGGCACCGCTATTGAGCGTTAATGACAAAACTGAATTGTTTTGAGTCTGGAGATATAAAAATGTTTAATTTCAGTCTACAAAGTTGCTACTTTTAAGTGTCCCCTCAGTTTATCTGTCTGTTCCTTCTGTCTGCTCCCTTCTGCAGAAGTTCTCAAGCCCAGCAGCCCTCAGACTTCTAGGTTTGTTAGAATATTAAACTCTACACAAAGATCAATTAACTCCAGAGAGCTCTGTCTGCCTTTAAACTCAGTTGTGAAACTATTTCATTTTATTCTGATGAAGACATGACCACTGGTTGTTTCCATATTTTCCTTCACAGAAATGTTCCTTCAGCCAACTGAGAAAGTTCAGAGAAACTATTAAAAAACCCACACGGGGTTAATTTAAACGCAGTTAAAAATTCAGGCAAGTTCCATGAATCCTGACCTACATTTAAAATTTATTGCAAAAACTTCATCAAGGAAATTTTCTTTTGCCTGGAAGCAGCACTGCAGATGTTTCACAGGCTGTGATAAGTGATGGGGGCTGGTGAGCTGATCTTCTCATGCCTGTGGCTTCAGCTCCACAGAGACAGACAGGACTGGGTGAACTGTCACGTCTCTGATGAAGCGAAATGGTCCCGGAATCCCAGACTGGCTTGGGTGGGAAGGACCTTAAAGATCCTCCAGTGCCACCCTCTGCCATGGACAGGGACACCTTCCACCAGCCCAGGTTGCTCCAAGCCCTGTCCAACCTGGCCTTGGACACTTCCAGGGATCCAGGGGCAGCCACAGCTTCTCTGGGCAACCTTTGCCAGGGCCTCCCCACCCTCACAGCCAGGAATTCCTGCCCAATATCCCATCTGACCCTGCCCTCTGGCAGTGGGAAACCATTCCCCCTTCTCCTGTCCCTCCATCCCTTGTCCCCAGTCCCTCTCCAGCTCTCCTGGAGCCCCTTTAGGCCCTGGAAGGGGCTCTCAGCTCTCCCTGGAGCCTTCTCTTCTCCAGGTGAACCCCCCCAGCTCTCCCAGCCTGGCTCCAGAGCAGAGGGGCTCCAGCCCTCGGAGCAGCTCCGTGGCCTCCTCTGGATTTGCTCCAGCAGGTCCAAGGCCTTCCTATGTTGGGGACCCCAGAGCTGGACTCAGTGCAGAACTGAGCTCTGAACACATGTTTCAAACAAAGGAAGTGAATTCCTGGTGATATCAAATAATACCAAATATTCCTGGACACTTGCATGGAGGGAGAGGCCCCCGGCAATGCTGACCTGCTGGGCACTGCAGGGGGATTCAAATGGACTGAAGGACAACCAAACCAGTAAAATAAAGAAAATAAATGAGCCAGACCCATCCTCTAAGCTCATCTTTAAGTACCACTTATTAAGCACCACAACATGAGCTTATTAATAACCCCAGCAAGCCAAATTCCTTGTAGTGACAAACCATGTTCTGTCTGGGACAAGCAGTACAAGCCACACGAGGGATTCCAACACTTCTGTTTCCTTCAGCCCACACTTCTATGGAATGAACTTAAATATGATAAATGATAAGAATTTCAGCCTTTACTGGGAATTCATATTATCACATTGATTAGCTTTGCCACATACCAAGTAGAAAACATTCACAACATCAACAAGCTTCAAAGAATAAACTTGATTAGCAGGGATCTCCTGGTAACCAGGGAGAGGGAGGGGCCTGCACAGGCACAGAGAAGGAGGGATGATTTAATTGGGTAAATGTTTTCTAGATTGAAAAAAAAAATAAATCCATAAATAACCTTTGCACAACACCTGGAGCCTGAACAGCCCCATGAGGTTTTGTTACAGTCAACACTCAACCCATGAACAGCCACGTAGAGCAGTGACAGGAAAACATTTGGCTCAACCAACAGAGTCTCCCCAAACTTTATGTTTGGTTTTGGTTTTTTTTTTTCATAAACCCTGTTTTATCCACCTCTCAAAGCACTTCTGGAAAATTCTTGCTAGGCAAGCCCATCCCTGGAGCACAAGAGCAGAGCTTTGAGTCCAAGGAGTGAAGCAGGTCCTGCTGTCAGGGAATTGTCACTGAGATCTTGTACTGCCAAAGCTTTCCCTGGAAAACCAGGAAATGTTACCATAAAGCCTCAACTGACTTATCCTGTATGAACTGGAGGGAAAGGATAACTCAAAACAACTCAAAATAAGACAAAAAGTTCATCTATAATGTTCACATTCCTGCTGTAACACACACAAGCACATTAAATTTGTCATCCTGGGAAAAGAAAAACCTATCATCAAATGTTTATAATGCCACAAATTGACAAAAAGCTTAATTAATTAAATTTATATCTTAGGTCCTGATGGAAGGCAAAAAACTGTACTTCAAATGAGACAGGACTGCAAGACCAAGTAACTTTTCTGTGTCTCTAACTCAGACAGGGTTATTCACTTCTCATCCCGCTGATTCATTTGTAAGAAACACGACAGGCGTATTTGGAGGAAAAGGCTTTTTTTGGTTCTAGCATAATAAAAAAGATGTTTCCAGCAGTTGCCAGGCCTGGGACATGGGAGGCAGCAGTGCCAGTGATGGATGAGTGAGCAGAGTGCAGCAGAAGGGAACAAACTTCGGTGTTAAAGACAATTTATCAGGGAACTTCCAGAGCTCTGCAACACATCCCTCAGCCTTCACAACTGCACTTTTTAGTGTGTTTTAGGAACAAAAAGCTCCTTAAATTACTTTTTCTTTCCTGGCTTCTCTTGGTTCTTGCTGCAGCAGGAGACTTTCTTACAAGCCACTCGGATTTGAAAGTGAGCAGAAGGCTTTCCCCACCCTTAGGCAAGATGGATATTTTTACATGTCTCCAAGATAACAAAAACCCAACACTTCAAACTGGCCCAAATTTAGTTCACAAAGTCATTCAGAGAATTTACCTTGATATACTTTTCAAAAGATTTCTTTTTAGAGGATTGGCAGAGAGTAACCCATTGCAAGTCTATCATGATGCTCAGCTACAATCACCAACCTCAGCCTGGGGACAGACCAGTGTAATTTGGTTTGGATGGGTATGAAAGACAAGATTTTGGTTGTAGTGCCAGAGGGAAAGCAGAGGAAAAATCCTTCATAGATGTTTTCTGAAGTCCTGGCTGCTGCTCTCATAGTGATGTGATTTTGTAATGAAAAAACACTGTGATGATGCACAATTTTAAACATGTAACTTCTAGGCAATACATGGAAAAAAACAGCATTTAAGGCAATAATAGTCTCAAAGCAAACTCTAACAGCAAGCACAGAGTTCACTCTAGAGATTTCCTGTGGGAGAATCACACTAAACTCTAGTATTGATGTAAGGTTAAAAGATATTTTAATCAATTGACATTTAAGGCTGCAGCAGTGTTAACATGCCTGGAAAATGCAAAACCCTCGTTAACCCTCTTGTGTGGGTCTTTAACCTTAAAATACCGCCTCCATTTGATACTGGGAAAGAGGCATTTCGTATAATCAGGACGTTTTAGGCTCCTAAGAAACAGCCACACAGTGTATTTTCATTTTAAACAGTACAGACTAGAATCCCAACTTCCATAAAGTTGGTGATTTCTCCCTTGGGGAACACCATCCTTCCTACCTTTCTTGCTCATCCAGAGGAAGCTGGAAGGGCTCAAAGGAGATTTGGCTTTTACAGTGTCACCCCAGTTTTCCTTATTTCTGTGACCCCCCAGCTATTTTCCTTCCTGGGATACGTTTGAGGCTCCACCATATCCAACATTATTGGTGTTTACCCTTTGCATCCTCTGAAGAGGGTTTAAATTGTTTCCTGTTCCTTCGCTCTGGGATGTGGTCACTGCTCTGTCTCTGATGCTTCCACTCCACTAAAGACCATTATGGTTTAATGACCCTCCCTCATCCCTCCCCTGAGAGCAGAGGGTGAGCACACACACACACAGCTAAAGATACACAACCTCAGCAAACCTCCTCAAATCCATAATTTATAGGCAGGGAAGTTCATCAGCCATCTGACCTCATTAGCTTCTCATGCCCCACTTGCAAAAACTTAAAAGAGATACTTCCAGAACTATTTATGAAACCAGGGAGGGGTGGACCAGTATGGAAATGATAAAAAGAAGCTGTGTTTGAAACCGGTGCCCAGTGACTGAACCTGCAGCTGCATAAAACCTCTGAGCTGAGCTAAACACCTGGGAGAGGAGCCACAGTGGGGAGCCTTCTGCTCCTTAACGCACATTTATTAAGTTTTTCTAAGTTCAGTTTCAAAAAAAAAAAAAAAAAAATTGAAATAATCTTTTTGGAAGCCAGTCCTTCATTTTGAGTAAAACCAGACCAAATGTTGACCTTTACAGTGTAAGGGTTATAAAAAAATAAACTCAGCATCGAGAAAGCATCATGACAATTCATAAATTCACATTAATTCAACGGTAATTCACACATCTCCTGTTTAGCTATTTGGCTCAAAATAGAAGCTTTCTGCCCAAGTCAGTGCACTTGTAAAGTTATGAAGAGAAACGAAGTTACATGTTTAAGTACACACACGACACAATATGCCCAAATTCCACAGTCCACAGCAATCTCAATTCCATTTTTTCATTAAAAAAAATTAAATATTAAATTTTATTAGTGTAGCCTGTACAGCCTGCTTTATGGTCTGACTTTTACTTCGTGCCACTCTCTTCCTCCAGCCCAGTGAGGAAGCCCTGCAATATTTCCAGCTCTGTGCAGGGCAGTTGCTGACTCTGCCCAGCTCAGCAGCTCTGCCCTCACCTTCCTTCCAATGTCATCTCTCTGTGCTGCTGAAAGAACAATCCCAGACAGCTGTGGGACAACTGAGAGCTTTTTATTAACTGCAGCTGCTTCATTGTACTCAGGTAAAGAACTCAGGAAGCTGCAGATTTTATCAGGCAGGACACCAGTTCTATTCTGTGGACAAGTTACAAGATGGCAATATAGGATAGGCTCGACTCTATGGTCCTGATTAAAATCTAGGTTGGTAGTCGAGTTTCATCACATATTTCACACAATAATCCATAAAAATGAAAGCTGCAGAAAAGCAGAGTAATTTTATAACATCTCTTATCACAGGTGCAACGTGACACGTCCACTCAGATCTACCTGTTGAGAAGTATCTCAGAGAGTTTTTCCCTTTAATATTTACTCCCTATTACCTCCGATATGTGTTTATTTGGAGCTTGGCACACCAGGTGTTCTCTTTTTTGAAGCTTAAAACAACAACAGAGTGTGTTTCCCTGCAGGGAATAGGGCACAGAAGGTGCCTGCCCAGCATCCCCTGGGCAGCTCCCTCTCCAGTAAACACACCCAGGGCTGAGACAAACAACACTTCAACACATCTGGAGCTCTAAAAGAGCTGGAAGGGAAAGGTTTTATCAGCACTAATTAGTAACACTGCATCCAGCAAATACATTTTAGTGTCTGTAACTCAACTAGACAGGGCTCTGATTCTTCAGCACAGAGACTAAAGCACAAGGTCTCGTCACTGAACACATTTACCTGGATCTGGGCAGGCACCACCCACACTCAAACACATGCCCTTGTCTGGTAGAAGGACTTCTCACAACCCTCACACTCATCAGGACGAGCTGCCACACTTTCATTTTGTATTTCAGACATGTAGTTTCTTCTCTCTTAGTGATCCCTGCACAGAAAACAGCAAAGATCCTGCGTTTTCCACAGCCAAATCCCAGGACACCTCAGGAACCAATGTCACCACCTACCTCCAGCTTATGGGATCTGCTTTTTATTGTACTTTTTAGCTTGTACAGGATTTTTTTAAACATGTTTAAGCACCAAAAAGCAGCTAAAGGCAATTAATTACCTCTATAAATTATCTGAGTTTCATAACCCTTTACACAGGAACTTACCAGGGCTCATGACAGCTGGTCCCAAATTCCTCCCAGTGGTCCTATACTCGATATTTCCCCACACACACAGCACAGCCACACTCCTCAGCAAGAAGCTGTTCCTCTGCACTTCATTTGCCCACAGTCCTCTTAGCCCTAAATTGCCTTATTTACATTTCCTTTGCAGAGCACTTGAAGTCCTATCCCCTGATATAGGGTTTCCTTCTGGCAAGCCTTAAAATTTGCCTTCTTTAGTCCATTTGCCAAGTGCCTGGGATAGTGAGCTTCTGTAAATTCTGCCACCTCCTTTAAAATCTACCCCACTGCACTTTATATCTCGCCATAAGTTGCACCTTATTCCTCTGGTCTCCTCCTGATGCTTCACTCTAACTTTAAATCACTGTTTTTCCGCCCTCAAAACCAGGCTGATACTGGTGCAGCCTAAGCCAAACTGCTTTACAGCTTCCTTGAGAATACTTTCCTTTTAATTGTAGTAACCAGAGCTCTAACAAAGCCTTTCTGTGCAATAAATACAGGCAAATCTTACCTGTGATTTACAGCTGGTCCAATGAAACTGTCTGTGCATCTCTGCAACTATTAACTAAGTGCCACTGAGCTGAACAGCCAAAAATCCTGGTTCCAAGCCAGAAGTGTGATGCTGCTGAAGTCAATATGTCAAATTGCAGCTCAGGAATTAACAGCTTAAAGAAATCAAAGATCCCCGTCATCACTGAGCCCAGGGAGTGGAAGGAGGCTTGGCTTTAAAATGGATGTACATTCCTAAGATGGAAAGAACACACTAAAAAAAAAAAAAAAAAGGGGCAGCTCTTGCATCATTGCTTCCTGGTAATTAGGTCTGACTGTTCAGCTCAGGCTATTGATACTTTGAAACCCAAAAGCAATAGGGTTTTTATTGTGCTCATAAAAAATTTAACTATTTCATGGTTCAATATACTCCACCATATAAGTTTAATCAGAAATGACATTACCAGAACTAAAGTAGAGAGAAAATCTGAGACGGTCTCAATCGCTCTCAGCAATAAAAGGCTTCAAATTATGTGCAATAAAGCATTTAAAGGATATAGAAAATACTGTTTTCTGTTATGTTCCTCGGGGGTTTAAGAACACCAGGGATTTCTTTATGCAATCTTTAAAGAAACCTTTCATTTAATAATTTTTACGGCTTACTTTGGAGTGTAAAGCCGATAATCTCATAGTTTCTTCTACCTGCTGGGGGCTCCTGTCCCAATCTTTTTCCTCCTCCCTTGCAAAAGAGGGTTCCAACAGCAGGAACCACACACCAGGTACCCCCTGTGAGCTGCCCAAGTGACCCAAGGGCTGATTTTCTCTCCCAATTCCCCTTTTTTCCCTCCTCCACACTTCCAAGCAGCTGCAGATCCACCACAAACCCTTTGCTTTCAAATGCACTGGTGGCTTTTCTAGGAAGTGTGTTACTGGCTACCACACGCACAGTACGGGGAACATTTTCTAATAATTCAATTTTTTTCCTTTCAAAAAAGCCAGAAAGTGTTTCGCAAGGGGATTTCAACCTATTTACCAAGATTTTCAACTATATTTCATATTTTTCCTCCATAAATAACAGCACAAGGCTACTATCACTCAGGATTTTTGCTCTTCAATGCAAATTAAAAAGGAGGAGGTTCCCCCACAGCTTGTCCCAGCATCAAAATCAACTTGATTTTTTTAAAGTAAAAGAAAGTGGCAGGCATTAAAATATTATTCAGAGAATTCACTCTATAGTGGCAAAGTTTTGCTTAGTTGAGCTCAGAAAGTTTGGCAGTAGGGTCGTGTTTCAGCAACAAGATTAAAAAAAAGTATTAATGTTAAAAGCTTTGGACTTCTTAATGTAGAAGCAGGAGCTCAGTGGAGGTTTATTTATTATTTTAAAGGAACATATATGTATATACAAATACATATTTATATTTTATATACAAATATTGATCCTTTAAAGGCCAATGTATATATTTGCAGCAGTCTGACACCTCAGTAAGAACCCCATTCTTTCCTGCATTGGCTTATGATCACTATAGAAATGCTGAAATTACAACATTTCTAAGAAAATTAATTATCATCATCATAATTCCTATCAGCCCTTTCCTTGGTGCTCATTGGGGATGCCTTTTATTCTGAAATGAGGGCAAGTTCTGCTTTCAATTAGGAAAAGAAAATGCTGAAAACAGGAAATCTCCCCCACCCTCTTCACACAGGCTTAACTCTGCCTTGCTGTTTTCCATGGGAGCAGAAAGCTTCCCAGTCCAACTCCAGGTACCCCTGCCAGGCAGGATGCCCATTCCAGAGGCACATCTAGAACACTGCAGGGATATTCCACCCTGTCTGCTCACTGTATGTGACATTTTCCTTGTTCTACCCCTCGGGTTCCTTGGCTCCAGGAATATCCAGAGCACAAAGGAAACCAGATCCTGCTGCTCTGCTCTGCCTGTGCTGGTCTCCTGAGCCAAACCTAAGGAGAATATCCCCTGTCCTTACCAGCGAGACCCTTCCATGCTTCACACCCTTCTCTGCTTTGAGACTTCTTGCCTATTCAGGAGAAAAATTATCTCCTCTTTTCTGCCTTTGCCACTGCAGAATTTCATAACTTGTGCAGTTACTGATATAAGACCAATCCAAGCTCTGAGGCTTTGCCCCAGAATAAAACAAAAAGTCCAGGGACAGAGTATTTAAATAACTGTTTTGAAGAGCATCTGAAACTGCAGAGTGACATTTCCTAACAGTGTGCAACGTCCCCAAAAAATCCATACACCAGTTATCAATCTTAAATGTCACCACGACCACTTAGAAATTGCCCAGCCTGGCAAAAACCAGGGCAGCACCCAAAATGTAAAGTTGGTATTAGAGGTATTGACTCCTGCTCTTGGGTCAGGAGGCTGAATTAAGGATCAGCACAGGGATCAAGCACAAGGAAGAGAGTGGTGCAGCTCTCAGCCATCGATGGGTGCTGCTAAAGTGCAATGACAACTCTTTTTGTAAGCACAGCATTAGCTTAATGCACCTTTGAAAGTCATTTAAATTGCTCACAGTATGTACATAAATATATGTGTATACACAGACCTATATTAAATACTATATATATATTCATGCTTTATCTTATTAAGCACAGGGTCATCCAGGCACCTGGAAACATCTCTAAAGAGAAAAGCAAATATTTCAAGTTCCAGCCATCCATCATACAACTCTAATTTCTGCTTTCACAACACTCCCAGAAACCAACACGAAATGTCTTCCTGGCCAAGGCAAAGCATATCCTTCTCTTAACTCACTCCTCAGCATTTAAATGAATCAAATCAATATTGCTGATATTCTACCAGCAAAGCCACAAAGTTTTAAAGCACAGAAAGGCATCGGGCACTGCTCTGTCCCACCCTCCATCCGACAGCTCCAGTCAACAGCTGCTCTGTCCACAAGTAACTTTTATATTCTAACAGAGAAAGGAACAACCAGAAAAAGTCTACTTATGCCAAAGAATTTGTCCCACTTTTGTCCCTGATATGCCTGGCTGACCTGCTCTTGGAGAGTTTTATTGCTGCCTTGGCCTGAGATGACTCAGTGCCATCCTACACAAGGAGATCTTTCACTGCTGCACAAACCCTTTGGTCAACAGGATGGGCAACTTCCTTCAGGGAATCAATTCCGTGCCTGTAAAAGCAAAGCAAAGGAGCTGCTGAGCTCTGAGCAGATGATTCTGTCTCACCAGCCTGACGCAGCAAAGAGCAGCAGAACAGAGACCCAAGAGCAGCTGGTGGGGCCGTGGAGGAAAACTGGTACATCCAGGGATGCTCGGGGTGAACTGGCCCTGTTTTGCTTCACACAGGACTCGCTGTCAGTCCCTGGCTGGTCCCCAGGGCTGTGCCTCACCTGGGATGTGCAGGGAGGCTGCCTCGCTGCTCTGCAGCCCTGGGCACCACCAGCAGCAGCCCCCTGGGAGGGAGCAGTGCCCAGCCCTCCCCAGGCACCCCTCCTGCCCAGGGGAGCCACCCTGCTCGCTCCAAACCTGCTGATATCCAGGGTAAAAATGCCAAATGAAACCTACACTTGCTCACAGGCGATGATTCTGTCTCTGCTGAAAGATGATTAGAGAAGTCCCTGTAATTAAGCAGGATGCTGCCTGTGCTGAGGGCTGGTGAGACTCTGCAGCCCCACTGAACAGTGCACAGGATGGAAGCATCACCTCTCTTCCCTCTTACTCTCCCTTACTCACTCTCACTGCAGGTTTAATCTTTGTGAAGTGGACTCTTCTTCAAGTCTCCCCTTCAAAGACATCAACAGAAAATGTAGTTTCTCATCATTTTATTGCAGTGGGGGCAGTGCAGAAATGTTCCCTCCTCCTACAGAACCTGCAGGTTTATGGCTTTACATGTTTTATTTAAGCATCCCATCCACCAGTTCCTAAGGTCAATGCAACAAATACTTAATTGCCACTTATTTTTAAGCAAACAGATTCTTTCCCCACGGTCCCTCTGAACAGATAAAGATGTACTGAAACCCTCTCACACAGCCCAGGAACGACACGAGGCACTGGGGGTGCAAGAACTGAATTTACACACGTGGGGAGGGACACAAACACAGCACACAGATGGTGGGAAACGCTCCAGGAAAGGTTGGGAAGCTGATCTGATGAAGGAAAAACCTGGAGGCCACTTGCACAACGCTCACCCCCAACCCAGAGGATGCCCAAGGACACAGATCCCAGACTCAGCACAACCCACTCCCCGCTCGCCAGGGGAAATGGGAACCATCACTGCTTTAAGGAAATTGCTTCCAGGGCTTTAACAAAAGCAATTATTTCCTTTATGCAATATATATTGGAATAAATCAATGCCATTCATTTGAGATACAGGAAAGGATGGGATGTGATAGACAAACAAACATCCTGCTCCCATACAATCCATACACGATGTGGTGCCTGGGATTATTGCATCCCAATTTCTTTGTAACTGAGAATAAAATACGTGTTTCAATTTTGTTTCCGTGTCAATTAGATATTTCTGCATTCAGTTATCACAAAATAAAAGTTGTATTATTCCATTTTTAACATAAGATTCCAAAACTGCAGCTTTTTAAAAGATAACCACGGTTTTATTATGACTTTATGCAAATTGCCATAGATCCAGTGAATTCAATTAACTGAACTGAATTCCAATTTGCAGAGAAGCCTGGCCCAATAATTCAAAAACTGCATTTCTTGAACAGTTTTTGGTTGACCAGTGCTTACAAATCTGTCATTTCTATTTGTCCTATTGTTACAGAGCTGTCAGCACACATATTTCATAGAAACCACGAGATGCCCACAAAAACAGGTTAATTAAGGAGTTCTCGTACATCCCAGTCACATTAACAAGCAGACCCCAAGAGCAAACAAAAAGTGAAGCAAATGAAAATATCCCGAAGTATTTATTCCATAATAAAATGGAAATAAAGACTTTAATTGCCTTTAAGTTCTATTCAGCCTTCATTTCCTCAGCAATTATCCAGACTCGTTTTTTATTGTTCCTTGGGTTGGATTCACTGTGGTTCCCTGTGACTCATATTTGTTTCTAAATGGTGGCAGTAATTAGTAAACAGGATTCCTTCCAGCTCTGTCTATCCCTGTTGGGATGTATTCCCTTGGAAACAGCCTATCAAAGACAGGAAGACTTGTAACTTTAAATTGTGTGATGTCTCAATGATTTCTTTAAGGTGGAATTCAGTGCAATAAAAGAGACACATTGCTCAAAAGAAAGCAGGGATTCATTATCAAATCATTCCATATGTATAAGGAACACCAACAGAACAGGAACTGATGGATCCTGTGCTGGAGAACACTATGAGAGGAGGAAAAAAAAAAAAGGGAAAAACACTACATTAAGCTATTCAAAAGAAAGTGGTGGAGGCTGATAAACAAACCACAGCAATCTCAGCTCACGGTGTTTTAAATCTCTCATTTTGTGAGGCTCTTTAAAGCAATGGATGGTTCCAAAACTGGAGCATTGTGGCAATGCCTGGGGAGACTGGGAGGGAGAAAGGAGTTACTTATTTTGACACAAACACAACAAAATTGTGGACAATTCTCCCAGAAATTCTTTTTTCTCTGGGCACTATCACCTAACCCTGGATGTGCTTGCTCCCACACCTGCTTTTATAAAGTCAAGGTCATTCCATTCCTGAAGGAATTTTTTTCCCTAAAAGAACCTTTACACCCGGGCAAACTTATGCCTATTTTCTAAAACCCTCCTGTTTATCCAAATTCATGTTTTCAGAATTTGTGTCTCTCTGATCAAGGATAGATTTTCCTGTTGGGAGTAAATCAGCTCTGCAGTGTCATTTTTGTCCTTCCCTGAAGGAGCCAATGCTCTTGGATAGTCTGGTAGGGAAAAGAATTAAAACAAAAATAATTAAGGAACCCGGATGAGGAAAAAATGACCCTGTGATTAATAAACTAGACCAAGCTGGAACTTGGTATATAATCAGTTGGAGCACAGTATATCTATATTTCTATAGATCTAGTTGGAGCTAAATCTTAAAGGATCCTTCAGGTCCCTTCCAACCCAAACCACTCTGGGAGCCTATGAAAAATAACTGAGGAATCCAGGTGAGGAACAAAACAACCCTGTGATTAATAAACTCTACCAAGCATCACAATCTGCAGTTCTGCTTCTCAGTTTATTTTTAAATGGCTGAACACCCCCCACGTACCAAGGTGAGCTCACAGAAACCTGTTTTTTTTTTTCACAAAACATCAGTGTTTGCAGAGAAAATAACTAATTTTTGTGGTAATAAGGTCCTTTACCCCTTGGACACAAATTAAGTCCCCTCCACCGAAATGAGGGGAGAAGGCTGGAGGGGCCATGGTGCCCCCCACCCTGTGGGACAGTAAAATGTGGCTGTTTTTTGTTTGTTCACCCATATTTTTGTCACCCCAGGGAATGGCTGCACTGCCTGTGATGCTCGCTGATTGTTCCACCCTGTTAAAGATGGGAAGGTGAAATTGTGGACCAGGCAAAAAGGAGGATGAGGTGGTTACAGAAGGCAAAACAGAACTACAATTTTATGGAAATATTCGATTTTAAATAAGATTTTAAAAAGCAAAAAGAGACAGAAGGGGGTTGGAAAACAAAATGGCAAAGCAGCACTGGCTTGGGGTCCATGTCCCAGAGATAATTCAGCTGGGTCATGGCAAGGATGCAGAATAAAAAACACAAGTCAAGGGCCAGATTCCATTCCAGAATGTTCTCTGCTGTTGTTGTGGATGTGCCATTAAGGAATTACATGCTGGGAGCAAAGGATACAGGAAACCACTCCAAGTACAATCCTCAGTCCTTTATGATTCAGCTCAGTCATTTCCAGTAACTAAGAGAAGTCAGGAATAACTTTAATTACTCAGCTCCAGCAATTTCTCCCATAAAAGATGAGAGCTATCAACTGGAAGTGTGTTCTGCACGAGTGAAAAAATCAGACTGAAGATCCACAAAAAAGCACTTAGGTTTAGAAAAAGAAGGAAAATTACCCTATGTGTTATTTTAGACTATATAAAGATGACGGTCATGAAGGGGTAGATTTATTCCCTCTTACATCTTTGTTGACTTATCAAATGGATCCCAGTCATCAAAGACACACCAGTGATGCTCAGCACAGCTCATCCTGCTAATGCTGCCTGCATTTCTCTTCCATTAACACTCCAACAAATAACATTTCTGAGATGATCAGAAAATATTGAGCTGTTAAGAGAACTGGTTCATCACTCCACCAAAACAAAAAAGGGCATTTTTTCTCAATCTGCAAATGTTTCATTTCATAACAGAGAAATAATCTGTAAAAAGACAAAGCTGCAAGCCAAGGAATAGCGAATGCAAGTCAGCAAGTCTCAGCATGGCAACACAGAGATGAATAATTTGTCCCTTTTGGATTATTTATTGTGCCTTTATATCTAAGAATCCCAAACTATCTATTACCAGAGATGGTGCCCACACTCAGTTTCTATAATATTGTGACAGCCAGTTGTTTCCATCATTCCTAAAAGCCACTTCAACTGAAGCTGATGTTAATGCACTGGTATCAAAGTTAGGATTGATGTTACTCCCACACATGCCGTGACTGTGGAAGGAGGGAAGGCTCTATCCTATGGAATTACTTTTGTTCACTTTCTCGAGCACACAAGACCTTGAATCTCTAATTCTTCAGCCTATGCATCTGAGATAATTGCTGATTAGGGTATTTGAAGTGTAAGTGATTGTTAAATGTGCTGTTTGGCTAATGCCCAGAAAGCCGGCGTGATCTCACGGATAATTATAGACAGTTTAATTGCTGCACGTCTTTTAATTGCCAGAGTACACGGCTGATGAGAGACAAGATGCAACTAAAGGTCTGCTGAGCCACAAGGAAGCCCTCAAAACTGCAGGTCACCAGCTGAACCTCTACTTTGGGTTCATTTGGTAGGAGAAAAGGAGATGAAATCATTTCTAAAGGAAAGACCTCACCTGTCCTACCCCCCCTTTTCCTGGGAGGGATCCCTCTGTTTGCCTGCCAAAAGCTGCCTCCTCTGTTCTTCTCAGCCCTGGGTGCTCTGCAGACAGGAATTCCTGCAGAGATGTTGTCCCTGTGTCTTGTGTCACCTCATGTGTCCCCTGGCTCACTTCACCCGGGAGGAAGGGTTCCCAGGAATATTGCTTGGAGTTAAGGCAGTGGGGAATGTGGAGAAGCAAGAACCTGCAGAGGATCCACACCTGCAAATTCTTCTAGACTGCACTGAGCTTTGAGTAAAACTTACAGGATTTGGCTCATGAAAGTGCAGCCAGCAGATGGAGCAGCCTTTGTTCTGGACTCAGGTAGCTCTGTTCTAGCACTCGTGAAAATTCAAATATCTCCCAACCCCAGAAGTTATCAGAGACATTAAAGCTTCTGAAATAAATCAGACTGGCAGATGTGGAACCACAAATCCTCCTTTTATCCAGAGAGGGAACCGTGCAAAAAAACCCCTCAGACTGGTTTGCACATCTCCCTCCCTTCTGAGCTTTTCTCTCCAGTAGCCAAAGGGTGGCCCTTTTAAATACCATTCTGCCATTAAAATATATTGCTGGATTTCCTGCACAATAACCTTCAGTCACCCAGAGCTAAAACTGGGCACCAAAGCCCTTGGAGAGGTATCTGTTTCCCAAGCATTTGCCTCCACTCAACTGTGTGGCAAAGAATCACTTGAAAAACTTAATTCTTATATATTATAAAAACATACTAGCTCAAAATTTCAATTCATAAATATATTTCCAGGATCCATTTCAGTTTGCCATCCATCACACACCTAACAAAACTAATCATGGAGCTAATTTGCATTGTCACACTGAGATTTATAATGAATCAACGCATTGAGGGCAGATGAAAATGTTACAAAGTGCATGAGGGGTTTTTATCTAAGCTTTATACTGTGATAAATGGCCACACAAAAGTGACAGAGGATCAGCAGGTCAACAGTCTCTTGTAGGTGGTGCATTTACTGCTCTTAATCCTCAGAAAAGTGTCTGAAGGCACTGGGGATGTGTCACCATGGCCAGTCTGACTCTGAATGACACTTGGGTGTCACTTGGTTCTCCTGATTTCATCCTAATAGCATCTACTTTATGCAAAACTGCCTCAATTAGAGCTGGAGAAGACATGTGAGGTAAACTTGAATTACTGGCATGAGATAGATGGAAATAACAGGTTTAGCATTTATCCTGCTGCACTTCTAGTGAGCCCCAGGGATGTTGGAACATCCTGTTGGGGGGGAACACAAAAGGGGAACAAAGAGTCATCCTATTAAAAAAAAAAAATAGGATTTAAACCAGTAAGTCTATGGCTATTTCTCAAATCATTGTTCCCCAAATGCCTGAATTATCTCCAGCTATGATGAATGGTAACTTTCTTCCACCCTTTCAAGCAACAGACCTGTCACCACCTCCTTGAGATGACATCCTGCAAACCTCCCTCTCTGAAAACTTTCCCCATTGTCATGTTTTCTTAATTATGTTTTCACCTTTTGCTCAGTTATACCCCTCTTTGCACCAGGCTAAATGGATGCTTTTCCAGCTGGCAGCTTTTCTCTGATGCCTCTCGTCCTTTGGATTTTCAAAGGGTTTTTTTGCCTCTGAAATCCTGGCACCTCACGGGGGGGGGGGGTGGTTCGCAGGTGTAACTAAGAGAAGAATTTGTCCCGTGGATTCTTTATTACTGATGGAAATGTGGAAGCCAGAAAGCTCCCACAGCTTGAGTTCCAGAGCTCACGGAGCGCTGGCAAAGCTACCGGCGAGGAGAATGAAAAATACCTTTTCCCTGGAAACTGAACAGATTGAGGAACAATAAAGCATGAAATCACACTCTGCACCACTTACAGACATTTCCTAGAAGTGCCTTTTGATATAAAATACAATACAGCTATTTTTCAGCTGTCCTACCTGGACATTTTGTTTACAGCCAACGATACAGGAAAGATTTTGAGCCGCGGTCGCTTTGCCTACAACTGTCTGAGGCAAAGCTGAAATTCCCTTCTTCCCCTTAAAGCTGATTCCCTATGGAAGTGCTGGTGCTTTGAGCCTGGTGACCCACAGCCAGGATAGGGACAGATGCTAAAAACATTCTTTGGAGATGAAACAAAGTTGGTGCTGTGGGTTTAGGTCGACCTTCCCCTGCTTGTCTCTGAGCGGCGGCTCAGTTCCCAGACTGAAGCCTCTTGACTCAGGATTTGAAGCTCCTGTGCTATCCCAGGATCAGCAGCTTGGCTTTACAACTAGGAAGCTTAAAAGCAGCAGATTTCAGGTACCTTCAGGCTGCTTTTGCTGTGAATTTTCACAGCTTTTTCCCTAATACACTTACCCTTGGCCACCACCCACTTCCCAGCCCCACCAGGGCTCATCTTCCACTTTGCAGGTTGTCAAATAACGGCTCAGAGACTTGAAGGGAAACAGTGTCTGCTGAGTTTTAATATAAATGTTAGTGGGTAGCTAAGAATTATATCTGTGGTTATGCAAAGGATGCTGAGAATTAACCCCTTTAAACCACGCTGAAACCTGGATAAACTGAGGTACCAACACATTGAAACACAACCCTGTGGGTCAAAGGACGAAGCCCAAGACATCTCCTCGTCTCTTTTTGCTGCAATATGTAAAGATCTTACAGTCTGGAATTCTATATCTAGAAAAAGAATTCAAAGACGTAAAGATTCAGACATAGTTAATAAACATTTTTCAGGCAATGAAGCTGGTGCACGTGACAATGTGAGGACAGTAATTCCAGTTTCTCCATCAACCACTACTTGTATATCTAAAAATTAAAATAAAAAAGACCACTGAACAGATTACATCACAAATAGATTAAAGGCTGATTTCCTGTTTATGAGCCATTACATGAAGAAAATACAGCCCTTAATTTATGCCTGTGATGGAGAAAATTTGCAGTGATTCAATATAACTTGATGGAATTGAGTGCCATCCATAGGAAGGAAAGCGTGGTATTACCAGAGTATCAAATGTAAAGTACTCTGAAATACATAAATGGTGGTCTGAGGTAAGAGATTGCACCAAGGAAGTCCTGGCTATCAGATGAAAAAGTAATCCCAGGGACAAAAGAGATTCCTCTTTTCCTTATCCACCAAAATCTGAATTGTCTTGCATTTAAGTCCCTCAGAAGGAATCACTTTCTATTACCGAGTGAAAGTGAGTCCTTATTTCAAACAACATGAATTTCAACCTCCTCAAACTCCAGGCTTCCAGGTGTCCATGTCTTTATTTCCCTGTTTCCACAGACACAGTAAGAACATAATTCATCTGAACAAGACTGACACATTTCAGGGTAGTTTTTACTCACTAGAATTATCCCCAGTTCCCAAAGACATCACTGATGATCAGAATAACCTTTTTGAGGTTTTCCTGAAATATCCTTTCCCTGGTGTCACATCAAGCCTTTGAATGTCAAAATGTGATTTATTAATAGGGCGGAAAAAAAGAAAAGTCATTAGGAACGTTGGAATTCATCAAGTGCCGAATGCCCCCTTGGATGGGAACGTGGAATATCTGCAATAATTACTGCAGAGGGATCAGCAGCCCTTTTCCATGCTCCAATGGCTTCATGGAGCGTTGGGTTAGTGCATCCAAGGGCTTGGAAGAGATTGAATTCCCTGCTGTTTTCTGCAGACAGCCAATTACAAACTACCTGCACACCTGATGCTCTCGACCTTGCCCAGAACAAGATCTGAACTGAGGCACTTTCAAACGATACAACTTTGTGACAAAAAGCCACACAACTCCCTCCTCCAAAGAGCATTACGAAGTTCACAGTAGGATTATTGTAATTAGCCTCTTAAATCGACACTATTTGCCTTAAATCCCTCTATCCCGCTCACTCTGGCTCTACTGAAAAGGAGGGAAAGTATCACAAATAATTTCTTTTGATTAAAAAAAAAAATAATAAAAAAAAAAATTGCAAAGCAAAATCTACTTTTTGCTGGCCAGGATTTTTAGCATTTCCAAATAACCAAATTCACACTCGGTGCCAAATTAAGTCATCACTTCAGCCTAAACTGGACCAAAATAAACTCACTTATCACCCACAGATAAACATGGCTCATTGTTATTAATGTCTGATGCAGACTGGGCTTCTGTTCCAAGCAGATGGGAGCTATGTGGGCTGCTAGAATTTCTTTGAGCATATTATCTTCTCAAGTCCTTCATTAGCTTTAAGACTGAGTATTTAAAGCCAGGCATTCAGAAAAAGCAGTCAAAGAAAACGTGCTATTTTTGTTTCATACAGTTGGCGTGTTTGCCAGACCCGTGTACAACTTCTAATCTGCTCGTGTTTATAAAAAATCAGTTGGAAGAAGTTCCTTCAGTCCTCATTTTTCATTTTTCCTCCTGTCAAAAAGCTCCTAAATGGAAGCTATTAGGAGATTTATAATTTGTAACTTCTAAAATCCCTCAAGGTGAACGCAGAAAATTTATTTTCTGTTTAACATAACGTGACGTTGCCTTTTTGTGGCAGCGTTTCCTGCAGAAGGCTGCTTAAAATAAATAAAAATAATACAAAAAAGCCTTTCAATAGATGATCCAATTACACGTGAGATTACTGCAGTGGGGTTTATGCAAAAATAGGTTTACGATCCCTTAGTGGGTTTCTTACATTCCTCAAAATCACACAGAGAGAGAAGGAGGAGGATTATTTCCATATCCCCATGTACTGATTTCAGGGTTAATCTTTAGCACTCTGTATGTCCCTGCTCTTACATTTCCTGTGCAGAAAGGCAGGACAGCAGGTCCTGGGGCCGGGGCTCAGCAGGCGGCACTGTTCCTCCCACTCAGCCTCACCAGAGCTCTTGGAAAATTAACTTTTGACTTTTCAACCCCCAGGAACATCCCCAGAGAACAACCCCAGCGCGACCTGGACATGGCCAGGGCCCTCAGCCCGTGGTGTGTCCCCAGAGAGGCCACCTGAGACACTTGTGATGGGATACCCTACACCTCTTTACTCACACCAGCCCAGCAAAGGCTCCATATCCCATCTGGAGTCCACAAACAACAGATACACTAAAAAAAGGGTATTTATGAACAGGTGCTAACACTGAATGAAATTCAGGATATTTTCTATATATTGTTTAAAAAAAAATATTGCTTTCTTCCAAATAACATATCAGACTAGGAGAGCTCCTAGGAAGGAGCTGAAACCCTAAAAGCAAACAGCACCAGAGTGGGACACATCAAACCCAATGAACACAGCTGAGCTCCACACCCACCCAAAGCACAAGGTGCTCTGGTCTCCCCACTCCCAAAAACACAGGGACTGATGGCCAGAGCCACAGAGACAACATCCAAGGTTGTTGGATCAACCAGATCCATCACTCCAGGTGCTGACACAAAATACAGCAGACAGGAAGTGGTGTTATGTATTTATGAGACCAAATACATGTTACCAGACCCAAATCTCCTAAAAAGACAGAAAAGTACTGGCCTAGGCTGCTCTTCCAAATGTTTCAGCACTTCTAGGGCAGGTTTAGATTGGATATTAGGAAGAAATTGTTCCCTGGGAGGGTGGGGAGGCCCTGGCACAGGTTGCCCAGAGAAGCTGTGGCTGTTCCATCCTTGGAAGTGTCCAAGGCCAGGTTGGAGCAACCTGGGCTAGTGGAAGGTGTCCCTGCCCAGGGCAAGGGTGGAACAAGATGATCTTGAAGGTCCCTCCAAACCCAAACCATTCTGTGATCCTGTAACTCAATTTTTCTGCTATAGCTACATGGACTAATAAATGTCGACTATACCAATTTATAGAAACAAACATATTCCTAAAATCTACACCAAAAGTTACCTCACATGGGTTTTTAAACCTCCATAAGTGTATGAAGGTGCTGAAGACAATTCCCTCCCATTTGAGTTGCAAGGAAAGTGTTAAAGCCCTTTTCCCTTGAATGATAATCCTGCTCCTTGGAGGTTCTTTTGCTGAGATTGCATCTCCTTTGCCTCAGGTATTAAGCCGATGTAATTTTCTTAACCATGGGGTATCCATTTATCAGATTTGGTGCTGATACCTTGGAGTTGCTTCAGCTGGGAACAAAAAGCTTCTTTTAGGAAAAGGTTATTTAAATGTGACTACAAATAACCAGAAAAAAAGCCACCTGAAGGTGTCAATAGATCTGCTGCACTAAAATTCCGTGACATCTGGAAATACATTGGGATAAGTCAGTGGCCTAAACCAAGGCATTATTAGCTGTATCCAGCAATTCCTGCTAGTCCCTGTTACTTCATTTGCAGTCATTTAAGAGAGCCTCTAATGAAAAAAAAGGCCAAAAGAGAAGCATTTTTAATTCCACAAAATAAAGCCAAGTAAGTTATTATGCCTTCTTTTATTCCTAGTCCACATAAAATAATTGCTGCTGTTTATCGATGCTGTTGTAATGGAGAAAATTAATTCATGGAAAATTCATTAACAAGATGCTTTGCTGGGCTGGCATGGCCACCACAAATGACCAGCACAGACTGCTAGAAGAGGGAAAGAAAGATAACAGCCAAATAAAATCCTTGGTTTTAATGAAACCATCACATTAAGGCCAACTATTTGACTATTAAGGTGGGTTTTTTTATATTTTAAAAAATAGATAGAATACTGAAATAAAATGAAAACTCTCCCCATAATGAGACACATGCACTGTTAGGCTGTTGGGCAGCTCAGCCCTGGTGTAATTCCACTGCAATTCCTGAACTTCATTGAAATAAAACATATGCACTCTGTAATATATTATGGAAATCCAATTCTCAATATGAAGAGTGTTGCACATTTCAGTGCATCTGCCAGCACAGGTTAATTACCTCTGTACAATTTATATAGCTGGATCATCACTTGAATAAAGAAAGCACCACAAATTCCCAGGACAACATGATTTCATCAGTTGTTTTTCCGAACTGAATGCTGGGTTCTCCTCAGTTGGAGGAAGGTATTTTCAGGGAAGCAGGGAAAGGTCTTCAGGGACCCTGCCCTGAAGTTCCCAGCTCCTGAACAAGGCAGCTCATCCTGCTCTTGGAAGTCACTGATTTCCCTCCGACCTTCAACAAAGCAACACAACACACTGCTCCAATGGCAAGGATCATGGATCACTGAGGTTGGAAAAGCCCCTTAAAATCATGGAATCCAATGTTAACCCAGCACTGCCGAGCCCACCACGAAACCTTGGAGCGCCTTCAAGCCCCGTGGGCCTTTGTGCCATCCCTCATCCCACAGCCAGCAGGAGGAGGGTGAGATTCCCCTGGAGAAATGGATGTTCTTGGCAACCCAATTCCTCCCGGGTTTCCAGTCCAGCTCAAGAGTGACAGAAAAGTGAGAGAGACATTTAAGTGCTTGAACAGTCCTTGGATTGGGCTCAGGTTCCAGAATAAGTGCAGCTTGACACTATGAATTTTCCCTGGAAAAACACAAGAGAACTTGTGGGTCAGAGATGCTCCTCACAAGTTCCAGGCTCAGCATGTCTGAAGCACCTTCAGGGCTGGAACAGTGCCAGAATTCTGTCCCTGGGAATGACAGAGGATGCAGAAGGCTTTGGGTACAAAGGTGGCCTTGGAAGAAAAGGACTTCTGAATGTGTTTTGAATGTGTGTTCCTGCCACAGGGATGTTACTTACTTATTTTTTTAACTGGATTTATGATTACTCAATTAGCAGAGAAATAATGAATGATAACCAAAAGAAACTGTGCACTGCTATGAAAAATTGAATCAGCAATAAGTGATCTAGAAAGAAAGGTCACTGAGTCATTTTGAATAAGTACATTTGAGATAATTGTTATGTGCTTTGAAGACATTCCGAGAAAAAGAAGCAAAATTAATCAGATACATTAAATTATGAATTATTAACTCAGCTCTATTAAACATCAAATAGAAAAGCTTTTCAGGATTAACCATGTTTTTAGAATTTCTACTAACTACAGAGTAGATTTCTCTGATTTAAAAATGATTTTTGTTTACATCTGAAATGCAGGAAAGGCCCTCAGGGGCGAGTGACACTTTCCAGAAGTGTTGGATTCTTTCTCTGGACAGGGCTTACCCTGAAGCAACACAAAGACCTTAATCCATTTACACTGAACCTTCTCAGGCCAAAATGGGGATGGCACACACAGAACAAAGCTCATGAGAACCTAACAACAGAGGTATCAGACACATTCCCAATTTTAAAAACACTGGGCATCTGGTTTTAATATTAATTTGTTGAATATGTCAATCCCTGAGTGAGTAGTGGCAGCTCCCATACTGCTGCATTCACCTCAAACTAAACACAGGGTTTCTGTCTCCCATCTTTCACAACCCTTTGGATATTTCAGCTGGTTGCTGCAAGTGTTTTTTTAATGGCAAATTCCTTGCTAAAGTCAGCCTTCACATGGAATGATGTCAGAACTACTCACGAGGCGAGGTGCCGTGGCCTTAAGTTAAATCAATAATGCTGAATGAATAATGGTTGTTGCTGGCTGCTGATTTTTCCTGGCTAATAAATAGTTCTCATGTCATTTCCTGACCCACCATCCAGCTCCAGCCACTCAGCAAGACGTGTTCCTTCATCTGGGAGGATGGGAACCCACCCATGGAAGGGTCTGCTCCACATCCTGCACTGGCTCGTGGTTCTTGGTTCCATCCCATCCATCAAGGAGCTTTGATTCTGGGCCTGCAGCTCATCTTAGTGATGCACCCACTGGCCTTCAGCATCTATGAAACACCCTTAAAACAATCTGCCTTTCTGTTCCTAAATGTTTTACAGGATTACAGCATTAATGGATTTTACCCAAGTTACGAACAACAGGTTTATGAGCTCCTCAACAGCAGGATTTCTCTAAGAATAAAGTTTCTAATGGTTCAAATGCCTACTTTTTATTATTTATTTCCATTTCTCAGAGTCTGGGACATGGAACAGACTAAGCAGCAGCACCAGTGTCTCAACTGCCCCAGGGGTTCTAAGTTTCCATCTCCCTTGGAGCACCAGCCCTGCTCCACCAGCACCTTTCCATATGGAAACCCTTCAGCAAATGTGCCCTTAAGCTTTCTCTTTCAAGCCTTGGAGATAATTCCTTACATGCCAGACACACTTTCCTCACCTGTTTGCTAGTTAAGATTGGCATTAAATAACTGAACTGCTGCTGCCTGAATGTGGATCTTTGTTTCCAGCACTGGATTCCCACGTGGAGAACAGAGGAGGGACTGGAGAGGCTGCAGAGCATCCAAGGCACTGCTGCAGAACCTGCAGCAATTTCTCAGATCGTTTGATGATTCTGACATGATTGATTTTGTTCCTGGCAAGTTAATCATAGAATTACAAATTAGTGAATTACTTTATACCACAGGATTGTTTCATAAATTAGGTCACTGTCATTTATCATTAGAATTTCTTTAACCAACACATGTGATCCTTTGATCCATTAACATCCCCACTCTGCACCATTGACACGCTCTCTGTCATCACTGGAATATGTTGAATAATGAAGTTCAGCATTTACCAAGCCAGAAAAATGCACTTTCTTAATTTTCCTCATTAGCAGGTGCATGGAAATAGGCAACAGCAGCAAACCTTCCAACTATTCTCCTTTTACACAGAAGGCTTTGCCTTGCAACTGAAGCTCATCCTGGACAAGGCACCTCTCTCCTACTTCTCAGCTAATCCCATTTTTTTTTATCCTCCCCACTCTTCCCCTAAATAAGTTATTCCGCATCATTCCTTGTCTTACAACCTTCACACACTTCCAGCAGGAATTTTTGCTCTGAAAGGTGCTCTCAAGTAACAAAAGGAGATTTAAAGGAAAGCAATCCTGGACTGAGCCATACATCCAGTGAAAACTAACCCGTCATCTCTTAAGTTTCTCACACAAGCAAGGATAATTTCCAGGCCAGAAGTTATTCTGTATTTATTTAGGGAAGACTTCCAGAGTTCAGTGGTGGATAACTCAAAACCTGATGGAATTAGTGAGGGTTACAGGCTCTGCTCTGGGTGACAAACACACACTGCAGCCAAAGTCCTGAACACTGGGCAAGCTGCACGTGCAGATGGGGACCCAACTTAGAACAAACACCTCACAGACTTAAAATTATTTCCTATGGCTTTTCCATGCATAAATTATCCCACTGCTGTCTCCAAGAGGAGAAAACACAGTTGGGCAAAGGAAGATCTGCCCTCAGAGCCAGTGAGTGTGGACAAGGACACAAACCCAGCTCAGTCTGAACACTTCAAACCACACATCAGCCCCTAACTTGGCATTTTAAAAAGCCACAGATTTCACACAGATACCTCGGAAAAATACTGCTAAGGTGTCAAATTTCTGTTCACAGTCTGTCCTGGTTACCCTCTCGGGCACACCAGACCTTGCTGCTACTCCTTTACATATCTATTGTCTAACCCTGCTTAATCTCAACTAAATCAGTCTAAGATATTATCTCTCAACTTTTTTGCCTGGGATTTGCTTCAGATCTGTAATTGGATCAACTCTAATACCTTTTTTTTTTCCAGTACCAGCACAGTTGCTTTTTCAGAAAGTTCTCTTGGAACTAACTGAAAAAAAAAATGCAGATCCTGATCCATTTCTGTTTTATTTATATTTTTGATGGACAGGACAATAAAAAACACCACTCCTCCTTTCTTTTGTAATAAAAATTAACCACTTTAATCTACATTTCTGCAGATGACCATCAAGGTGGTGGGGATATGAATTCCTGCCTTGTGCTCTCTTTAAAAGGGGACATTTTCCAAGTTATTATAAAACTGACTCAGAGTCTTCGGTCTAACAAAGCAAGAAAAAGAAATCCAAATCCTATAAAGCCTTTTAAAATAGTTCCCAAACAGCATTTTCTTTTCCATGGTTTAGTGTGTTCTCCATCACCTGCATTACAAGGATAAAATAAGTGCAATCACAACAGCTTGTTAAGAGACTCAGGAATTCAGGGCAGTTTTGTAGACAAAACACCTCATTTCGGTTTCTTTTCAGGGTCTAATGAAATGGATGAAGTTTTCTGGCATTGCCACTGAATTATATAATCCTAGAGAAGACATTAACAGCTGCTCTAAAAATCTAATTAAATTTTAGAGCACTAGTAATGCAGCCATAAGGCCCATGTAAGCCATTATCTACATTAATAAAAATTAAAGTCAAACAGTATCTGTACAGTAATAACATACCTGGATTCAAGGTCACTTTAATTCCCTTACTCACGTATTTTCCTTTATTATTGCTGTAACTATTATTAATATTTATTCAAAATCTCAAATGTATGTACATTTGTTATCCTGAACTGTTCTCTTAAAACACAGTATTGAGACAGGAATTAATTTTTTGTCTTAGTTTTTTCCTCCCCTTCTCCACCACAAAATTCCTATTATTAGCATATAAATGGTCAAGAAACTGAGACAACCTACAGTGCTTTCATAGATGCCTAACTGAAAACCTAGAATGCAACAACACAGGCATGACCCACCTCAAATCCAACTCTTCTCCTGCATGGAAGAGCAGAAAAAGAAGGGAAGTGGATGGTGTGGAAAAGGGAAAAAGCAGAAAATTTATGTGGCTGAGGACACTCATGGTTAAGATGCTTTTGAGTTCTTGGGATACTCTGAGTTGGGAGGAATTATCACAGAGGGCACTGGGCTGAGAATGCTGCCTGCTGTCTCAGCCATTCCCTGATCCTTCTTCCCTAAGGATCACCAAAAGAGGGAGTGATTCCTGATGTAAAACATGAGATGAGGTCAGCGAGGCTGTGACCTTTGCATTTCACTGCCACCCAACCTCTGTTCTCCACAAATTCCAACAAACTGATTTTCTTTTCCTACACTGGCAGAGATTATTGTGCATTTAATAACATCTCTACCCACCAAGGTGTGTTGGAAACCACAGGACAAATGGTAAAGATAATTTTGGAGTAATTTCTTGAAGATGGGGGTCTTACTTCACTGAAACTTTGATTTCTTTGGAAAGACTGAAAACTCTTGGAAAAGCAGGGCAGACAATCTCAAGCAGGATCATCTGCATTGCTTCTAAAACCTCCTGCAAACCTTTGGAAGTGCATTTTAAAAGTCAAAATGCCCATCCTAAGATTATGCCATGTACAAATACACAGAATTCCAACAGTGTTTTAAGTAAAAGGGAAGGGAAAAAAGGGATCATGTGCATGAGATGAAATATCTGACTCCAAACTCCTCACACAGAGCAAGGGGGGACCAGAAAGAGGGTCCCCTCTTTGCTCTCCCAACATCTGTAACAGCTCCAGCTGTTCAGGTGCTAAAGAGTGGAAACAGCTCCCAAACGTGAACAAAACATTCCAAAATACACAGATTTTTATTAAACTTCTAATCACTGACACACACAAACTGTTTACCGAGTGCATAATTAAAACCTCAAGTGTTTTCCGTGAAAATATTTGTAAATTAGGTGAATAAATTATTCAGTGGTCATTATTGAAATTAAATATTCTCCCAGCGAATTTCTTGCTGTCTCATGAGCAGAACTCAGAGCAACAGGGCTAATTCTTCCCTCAGCTGGAGCAGTGGGATGGTACTGATGGTGTTTCAGTGCTGGACACAGCAAACCAACCTCCCAGATTTTGTTTGGTACGTGTAGCTCCAGCCTTCACCTCCTGAATATTTCATAGGAGTACATGTTACAGATGTTAAGTCCCTAGAAAAAAACATCAGACCTTAATTTTCTTTTTATACATCCAAGGCCGTTCACCAGCATCTCAAGAAAAAGATCAAGGGGCTGCTGTGGCCATGTCACCTCTCTTAAGGACCTCAAAATACTCAGATCTTATGGCTAAAGTGATAAAAGGAAGAGGCTTCAAACCCAGGTTAAGGAATCAGAGGGATGGGAACGTTCTGCTTTCCCTCCCCCAGCCCAGCCCAGGGAGCACTGGCAGTGATGGCACCCAGACAATGCTGCAGCCAAGAAGACATAATTCCCAGGAATAAATCATTTCCACTTATTTTTTAAGTGGGTTCACACTCCTGGACACAAATCCAATGTCAGACACTCTTTGTTCAAAGGATGAACAGGGCAAAAACTGGGATGATGTACTGGGATGATGTACTGGGATAATGTACCGGGACGGTTCTTTACTGGATTCTGGGGATGGTTTTACCCGGGATAAACACTGTGAGAGTTCCTGTTCTCACACTGTTCACTTGTTTCCAACTCTAATGCTGGCTGACACCCGGGGAAATTAAAAAAAAAACAACCCTCCCTCACATTTATTCCCCACGAGAACCTCACCTTGTGCTGCCGCAGAACTGAGGGAAAAGGCTGCAGGGACGAGCAAAGAGCAAGGAAGGAAAAGAGCTCAAGGATGGAGTGTATTTTTTTCTGGACTACTTCATTCAGTTCTAGCAAACATGCCACTTTCCACAGTGGTTTCTAACTCTTTTTAGGTTCTGGATGAATTTCAGTTTACACATCCAGCTGATCTCTGCTCCCTTGCACACAACATTCCTCCTGTCTCGCTTTCCCGAAGTGACAACGTGCAGGAGGCTCACAAACAACCAGAAATATCAGCTCACCAGGGAAAATACATCCTCTGCTCTGCTGTTCCCTTCAGTTTAAAGAAAATTAGTTAAACCACACACAACAGCTTTTACAGCCCAAAGACTTTCTGCACTTAGAGAAAGAAAAAAAATCTGCCAGTGTTGTTTCCCCCAAGCACTCATTTCACCTCTGGGCATGTCAGGGAAACAATTTCTGCTGTCAGGGAAAAACTGTTTGTTTTTAAGCAACAGTTCTCAGCAACGATGCCACGAAGTTAATTTTAAAGTGTTAAAATCGGTCTGCTCATTCAGAATTTTTGACAGAAAGTTTAACTTTTTATTTATTTTGATTTATTGTTTCTCTCGAAGCAAAGCGCTCGATGCACTGTTTCATTTTTAAGTACAAGCAGCATCACTTTAACACTCTGCATCACACAGGGAACTTGTAAAATAATCATTTAGCTTTGAAATTTTGTCTCCTCAAATTCCTTCCTGCTTCACAAACCTGGAGGGGAGAGGAGGATGGATGGTTGGGAGGAGCAGGGGATTGCTGGGGCTGATGGAAACCTCAGGCTCTCATTACCAATTAAACCATTTCTTGCACCATTTCCTCCTGTCTTCAGGATGGGCCACACCAAGAGCCAAAAAGGAGCCCATAAATCAACTACAGAAAGTGGAGAGGCCTCCGAAATATTATTTTTCTCTGTGCTGTACTAGCAGGGACTGGACATTTTTGGCAGAAACATAACAGACAAACTATTTTATAACTTAAGCAAATAAATTGCTTTTTAAGGCACTGTCAGTGCTGCCCAGAGCACACCTACACTCTGCAAACCCCAGGTCACTCCAGCTGACCAGGGTTTTTGAAGGAAAACGGGAATAAAATACTCCAAAATCAAATATCATTAAATATTTCAGTGTGCTTTACTGAATATTTAATTGATAACTCATTTACCTGCTGCTAGAGGATCTTCCTATGAAACCTTTTCCCCTCTGGCAACAGGTACAGAAAGAAAAGGAAAAAGGAAGGGAAAGGGAAGGTTCTCCCTCTCCACAGGCTCGTTCCCATCCACCCTGTTTTCTGCAAAGTGCATTCAGGGGCTGAGATCTCTTCAGGCTACAGATGAACTGGGAGCCTCAGGCTGCAGAAATCAAAGATTTTTAAGTAGAAACCTCCAAGAATCACAATATTTTAACATTTTTGTGTGTCTTATTGCTTCTCACTTGATCTGACAGCCTCATCTACCCACTGCCACAGGCCATCTTTATCAATGATTGATCTCTGTCTCCCTCCCAACCTTATGGGCAAATTGGGAAAGCTGGACAGAATACAGACTTTTATTTTCTATAATAACAAGGCTTTCTGTACAAGAGATTGCTGTGTGTTGAACAGCACACATGTGACCTGACTCATTCACTGATGTTTAATATTCTCCTCTCTCTCTGACTGTAACCACTGGAGGAGCATGGAAGTGCAGAGGAGCAGAATACAAAACAACTGAGCCACTGCCAATCTGAGCCCAGGGGGTCTTCAGGGATGACAAAAACAATGATCAGCTCCACCAAAGCAGAAGACAAAACCCATCCATCTCATGCTCTCCTGGCTGTCCACTCAGGGACATTCCACTTTAAGCACTGCCTTGAAAATTCCCTGTTAAGTCACAGTTCTAAAAGATAATTTTAATTTGCAAACACCACGATGAGAGGGACTGAAGGCACTGTTGGAGGAGTAGTTATGGTTTGTGGAGAAACACAGCCATGGGGAAGTTGTGGGCACGGCTTCTCTGGGGCTGCACCTGTTTCCAAAGGCACAGAAACACATCAGGGCATAAACAGAACTTCTCATTGACTGGTGGGAGAGGAGTAAAGAGAATAAGGAATCTCAGAAAATAAGGAAAAGTGCAGGAAAAAAATCTCACATTGCTGAGCAAGCACTGTCCTCTGCCTGCGGTGGGAGGATGCTTTGACCAAACACCTCGCTGGTTACCCCAGGAATGGGTTCAGCTCCTCACCCCCCAAAGCCAGAAACTCCTCAGAAGCTGCCACTGGTGGGCAGACTCATGGACTGACAACCTGCCAAGCTCTGCCTCGCTGATTATCCACTCCCTTCTCAAAGGTCATCAAAGACCCTGCCCTTCCTTGCTGGCTTAGTTCACTTTATTGAACACAAACAGGTACGAGTGGATTTCTTAATACTAAACATCCCAGGTATAAAGTGTTCCTTTGTCAAATTGGTTCTCTGTGGATCACCAATAATACCTTTGAAAAACTCTCCCCCCGAGAGGAGCAGAGCTGCTGATTCCATGGCAGTAAACCAGCCTGGGCGAGTGCTGGCTCCGACAGTGCCGTGACAGCCTCTGGTCTGCCCAGTGCAAACCCTTCCACCAAATCCCTCACATCCCCTCCAGGAATCACACCTTTGCTCCCTGGCATCAGTCATCCTCTCTCTAGGCAATAACTGGTGAAGTGGAGCTGCTCCAAGGGAGGGCAGAGAGGAGCACATGGTCCCTGAGAGCCAGGAATTTGCTGGGTGGTAGCAGCAGCCTGATGTGACCCTGACCGTGTTCCCCAGCCAGGCAGGTCCTTTTCCTCTCTCCCAAGCCCTTGGCACCTTCCAGAATAAGCATAAAAATAAGTTTTCATGTTATAATGGACAAGCTGTAAGAGTGGTTGCTCACTCAGGGATCAGATGTGGATAATCACCTGCAGGCTATGGGGAGAGACTTTAAAGGCTGGTTTGAGGGGTTGCTGAAGGCATTCAGTAATTACATCTTGCTCTGAACCAAAGTGATACAAGGAACAGAAACCACTGTTAGGAGTCCCCAGGTGGAAATCAAGTGCTTTGAAGCAGGACATGATTTCTACACATTTCCACAGTATTTCATGAGAAGGTGTCTCCAGCCCCACTGGGAAGATCCACATTCTGGTATAACCAGAAGCTTTCTTTATCCTGCTTTTTCCGTTAGCAGCAGAAGCCCATGGCCCAAAACAAAACATAACAAAATATTTCAGAACTGAGGAAGAGCTAAACTTCCACTTGAAGAACTTTTTTGAAGAGCTCCTTGGAAAAAATCCAACGAGCTGGCTCTCAGGTCTCAAACTGACAGCACCGCACAACACCAAAAAGAAGAGAATATCTGCGGGCAAATCATCAAGTTTTATAACCACAGGGATCTTAGAATTATTTTATTCTCACTTAAAAATTGTCAAGGATTTTCACTGAATAAATTATTTGCTGGTTTTACTCTCAAGGGAGCAGGTGAACTCACACACACACACACACACACACACAAAGCCTAAAACAAGTTCTTCAAAGAAAAATGACAACCTTTATCAAATTACTGGTAATGATAACTCGAATCCTATCAGGTTAAAAATACACCAAATGCTGCCAGTTGAAGGTTAGATAAGTAGGATTATCTCCTGATTGTTTTACTTTGATATTCCTCGACTTCCACTAATTCCAGAGTCAAAAGGTTGTGGTTAAAATAATATGAAAAGGGAAATGAGGGGGAAGAAAGAGCTTATTTTGTATTGCATTCTTAGTCCCTAAAGAAATGAAACCACCTATAATTCTAAGGTTTCTCCCTTCAAATGCACAATTCAATTGTGAAGGCTCAGCACCTCACAAGATCATTATGTAAACAACATTTAAGAGTGACTCCTAAGCTAATATTAGCTTTATTCTTGCAGGAATGACCTGTGGATTTAGTTCTTTTTACTTTGCTCACCACAAATGCAGAGCCCGCAGATCAATTTATTTGGGTGCAGACTTCATTTGAAGCCTCTGTTTTAAACTAAACACTGCAAAGCTTTTATTAAAATAGAAATATTCAATATTTTCCTTCTCCTGCAAGAAGGAGTTTCTTTCAATCAGGAAACTTGCACTTAATTTCACAGGATCACAGAATATCCTGAGTTGGAAGGGACCCACAAGGACCATCAAGTCCCTTTTAGAAAGATTTTATTTATGGGTTTTTCTTCTCTACAGCTGCAATACAATAAGGTATTCAAGCAACCACTACATATTCCACAGTAACCACCTCTATTTTAGGTGCTTTCACCAAAACAGCCCGTGCAGAGATGGATATTTAATGAAACTGGACCTAAAAGGAACGTGGCAGTTTTAGACCACAGAAGGGATTTGTTCTCTGGGGGATTCCTGAACATTAGGAGTTAATTATGGGTTTTCCCAAAGATCTGGTGTATCTCCCTCATCCCTGGTTTCACCTGTATCCTATAGGAGACGCTGTGCCCTATATAGGAGGGAACAGCTTTAGAGGAGCAACTGTTCCATGGATTATCTGGGTCCCCATCTGTGCTCAGAGCACTCGGTGCTTTGGGGCACAAACTCTCCAGCTCCAGCAGCCTCAGCAGGAATTTGGCAACACAACACTTCCACATTTCACATTTTCCATCACCTCCAACAGCAGAAGAAATCTGGTGGGCCAGACTGTTCACTCAAGAGAGGAGATAAAGGTTATTTCCCCAAATTATATAACACAGTTCTGCATAAATAACCTGAGAGTTGTTTTCCCGAAGTTGATGCAAGGGACTGTTTAAAGACAACTTTAAACTACAAAGAACAGGGTTTTTGAAACTAATTAAAAGTCTAACCCTTCTACCAAAGGTAGGACTTGATGGCCTTGAAAGCCTTTTCCAACCTTAATGATTCTACGATTCTCTATAGAAAAGCAAATATAAATACATCTTATACTATAAAATCACCTGAAATTTTGAATGAACCTTCAAAGATGACCAAAGTAAATATAAATACATGTTATACTGAAAAATCACTTGAAATTTTGAATGAACCTTCCAAGAAGATGAAATTAAATGTGCAGAACCTCTTTCTCATCCAGCAATAATTTTTCAAAGATGTTTTTTTCAGGTTCATCCCAAACACCACGAAAGAAAGGAAAGTTCACGCTGTGCTTTTAAAAATTACTTCCCATGCACTTTATTCAAATAAACTCTGGGAGAACATGATCAATGTTCATTAGGGGCTCTGAAGTGACAGGTACACAAGCAGCACTTGGCGTTTGCACAGCTAAGCTTTCACAGCTGTAATGAATAAATGGAGCGTGTGCTCCCACACGCAGCTGACACCATCCATAACTCTGCATTTGACACTTGACTGCCCTTAGGAAGGATCTGTTTTTCAAAACTAAGTTTATTTGAAGCCAAAAAAAAATAAAAATAAAATAAAATAAAATACAATGAATTACCAGAATAACCTTCTCAGTGAGGCGGCTTTGAAACGTAAAAATAAAAGAAATGCCAGGCAGGAAATTCTTTCCAAGTGGCAACGTTTGTGTGAGCTGGAACTCAGTGCATACCCTGGGGCTCATTACCATACAAATACATCATAAATATTATATAAAAGCACATTTATGTATTTCCTTCAGTAAGTATAGGAAGAGACAGGCATTGCTTTGGTGGGAGAGCATCCCATGGGAAGCCCACGAGCCACTCGGACCAGCCAGTCCAAGGTCTCACCCAGCCACCAGTAACAGGGAAGGAGATAATACCTGAGTTTTGCCCATTCCCTGCTAAAATCCCATCAAATTCCAGAAATTCACAACGTTCAGGTCAGTAGATATTTTCTAGGACACGATTTCCCCAGTTATCACAGATGTATGTCTGTGGTAGCCCTCTGTCTGATAAAAGGATCAAGGCAAGTCTTAGGAATGATGTTTGGAGCTGTGTGCTCTGGCCTGGGGGAGACACATCCTTTTGGAGGGCTTCTCCAAAGGCATTTCAAACTGTTCATTAACCTCCTTCCCTGAGTGATCGCTGGCCCTCCAGTCCTTTAACAAAATACTTAGAAGTTTTACTGTATTTTTATAAAATTTGCCACTGCGGTAGAGTTTGGGGTGACAAGTTTTCTCAGGTATCATTTTTCTCTTTCATGATATCAAAAGCATTAGCAAAGCCAGGTAGGAAAATCCTAACAGCTTGCACAGTGGATTAGAAGGACTAGAATGAATTTCTTTTATATCAGCTCCAAATATCACATTGTCAAGCCTCATTTTAGGAATGAAGGAGAGCAAATCAAAACATGTACCAACAAGTTTCCTCTCACTACTCCTACATGAGAAACCAACTCAAAAGTGCCATGAAATCTGGCTACAGCTTCTAATTGCAAAAAAACCCAAACAGACATGCAGAAAACCCACCAATGTTTTGGATTTGGGAAGAAATCCTTAAGCAGAGGGAAAAGATCTGTCATTTAACGGGTTTTTTTTTGCCACGGGTGTATTGCGTACACAGGAGGGTGAAGTGCATCTCTCCCTCTCTGTGATTAAAACAGCAAAATGGAAGAGGGTTGATTTGTTATTTCTGAGGTCTGTCTGTCCAGTTTATTAATAAAATTTCTTTTTAGACATGTCTTTAAGGCCTGTGAGCTGGGACACCCTTTGCCATATCCCACCTCATTATCTTGCTCAGCAGCTCAGGACGGTGATTGTTTGTGATGGACAAACCCTGCAGGCCCTGCTGGGGCTCCTGGAAAGCTGCTCAGACCCCTCTGGGTTGGAATCTTGGAGTATAAGATTCCTTGGGAATGTCACTGTTGGATCAGGGTTTGGCAGCCCCAGGAAGGCAGCGAGACAGACACACGTCCGTCTGTCCTTCCACAGCTCCAGCACACTGGAGGTCTCTCCCACCAAGAGAGACACCTGGTTTGGAAGGAAAGGATGAAACTTGCCATGCTGAACAGGATTATGCTCAGTCCTGGGCTTTGAAAGAAATTAAATTTACTTCCTTTGTTAATTTTGTATCTTCATTTTCTGCTGTATTACAATTACTGGCAACAAAAAAGAACTAATAAAAAATAATCATCTGTAACCTCTGGCATTTCTTGTTTGCCCTTTTGAAAATCTTTGAATGTGGATACACAGTGTTTTGATAAACTCAGAAATACTTTAAGTGGTTGATATCTGTGCAGAAAGTGATTAAACCACATAATTACTGCAGGCAAACTGTAATCTAACATGTAATGACCAAGCTGCAAGAAGTCTTGGGCTGACTCTCAATGATTTGTATTTCATTTTGAGCAGAATATTAAGAGATTTCCATAACCCAGCCTCAGCAGTACCAACATGATGAGGGTTACACACATACACACCCATGAATAGGTGTATAATCACTCTTAAGTGTCCCAGTATATAAATATATTCAAGATATGCAACTTTTTGTTTTATTTACAAGGGGGAAGTCGATCCAGAACCAATTCCCCAGAGGTGGGTAAAGCCAATTTTCCCTCCACCACTGACACTGCCAAGGATAGAAGGTGATCTGCCTCCCCTGCTGCAGCCTGCTATAAATACCACCAGACAGTTACATTATTCTAAATCTTAATGCAAGAACACACTGAAATATTTCCCATCACACAGTAAATTGTTTGGAGATTGCACACAAAGTAGTCAGGCTATGAATAACTGACAAGAAAGTCTCCAGATAAGCACATGAAGTTAATTATGTGGTACCCAGAAATAAATAAAAGCACCATCTCCAATGCTGGTGAAACAGCTGGTGATAAATAACAACGTGTAAACATTTTAATGCACTTATTCTGGTAAAATTAAAATCAATGTTCATGCAGCAATAGCTATTAAATAATACTTACAGGGGAAAAGTCTGAGAAGCTTAAAATCCAGTGCCTTGTGTGTCAGAAACTAAACCACACAATGAGAAACAGCTGGAGCTCATCATTTATACCATTTTGAGGTCTTAAGGAAAAAGGCTGCCAAAAAAATACCATGTACAGATATTGGGGGCAAATTGATCTCATAAAAAAAGGATTAGTGCGTGCGAGGAGTAATCAAATGCTTCATGTTGGATTACAATTCCACTTCATAAATCAAGCTACTTCTGCTCAAGAAAAGGTTCATCCTACACTCCCTTGATTAGTTGCACTAAAAATAAATCCTACCCAGCAGAACCAAAAGATAAACGCCTTCTCCAATAAATGCCATCATGAGTCCTTGTAACCTCCTCTCTGCACGTGGTGCCAAGCCAGCCCCACAGCTCGGAAGAATTTGGGAAGATCCCAGCTCAACCTGACACCTGTTAAAGTTTTTATAGTGGCAACCACTTCACCAGCCCAATCCTTGCTTTAACCTCCACCAAGCACCAGCCTGGCAAGCACCTGTGTTTGCAGCAAGGGGAGAGATTGTGCAATTACAGAATGGTTTGGTTGGAAGGGACCTTCAAGACAATCCAGTTCCAACCCCCTGCCACGAGCGAGGACACCAAGTCCATCATCATCATCAGATATGAGGGAAGATACAACAGAAAATCTCCCAGATTTGGCTCAAGAGAGTAACTCTGAAGAGGATAAGCCACAAAGAAAGGATTAATTTAATGTAATTTTCTATTTTCACTGCCTGATGTGGTGAACTTGGATCAATGTGATACCAAACTCTCTACTCACACAACACAGTCTGAAGGCACAGTTTGCATTCTGGTGAGGCTGTTGCCAGCCCTGCCTGGAGAATGGATGGCTGCTCTTGAGCACATTCCCCTTGCAGCATCAACTCCATTACTCCAACATAATTAGGCACCTCTATGTTCTCAGGGTAATTTTTCCTCACAAGAGGTGTCAGCTGCTCACTCTTCTTATTTTTCTCAGGACAACATCTGTGGGTGACCACACGACTTTACAGCGAGAGGGACAGGAAAAAGCAGCAACTGAGTGTCTTTTTGAAAAATAAAAATGAGTTTGTGTTCTGACAATGCTCTGCTCTGCAAGCTGAACCCAGCCTTTGCTGGGAATCATGGTAGTTCACTATTTCATTTTGACCTTTTCTTCATTATGCAGCTTGATTAGCTCTCTGAGCCCATTGCTTTCATGGGAGAATGAAATCAGCTACTTAAAAGATAAAAGATGGAAGTGATCAAAGTATTATTTCATATTCTCGGAACAGTCATGTTTGAGCAAAGTGCCACCAGCCTGACATGCCTGGGAAGTAAACACCTTTCAGTGCAGCAGCAAAGGACAACCACTCCTCTCTTCCAATGTCTCCAAAAGGGCTTTTTGGGGGGATGATGTCGTGGAGAGGCAGCAAACTCGCAGCTGAGTTACTTCTGTGCTTCCAAAGGATGTGCCAGGGCTCAGGGAACCGAGGGCACAGAATAGAATCACAGAATGTGCTGAGCTGGAAGGGATCCACAAGGATCAGAGTCCAGCCCTCAGCCCTGCACAGGACCACCGGGATGTGCCGCGTCACACCCACACGAGGGATTCAGGCACTTCCAACAACCACTCCAAGGCTGGAACAGGGGGAAGGAGCTGAAGTCACAGCACATAAAAGTGGTTGTAATCACTGATGCAAATTTCAAGACATGAAGGAAAGATCTGCTTAAAAGAGATTCACAAACTCACTGAGTAAAGTGCCTTCTGCACCCCTGTCCTTGGAATATCCACAAGCGCTTCCAGACCCACAGGAATCCAAACACAGGATTGGAATGACTCTCCTTGAAAAACAGCCTCCCTTCCAACACTCACCTTCCAACACTGCTCCCAGTCACCAGAGCAGATGCAAGGAGAGGACCAGGACCCCTCCAAGCTTTGCAATGTAACAAGGGCAACGACAAAAGTGTGAGAAACACCTGCTCAAAACACAAACCTGCAAGAAATGCACCGTTTACTACAGCAAATTCTGGACAGACACACATATCCACACACACACACATGGAAACAGGGGAGCTTTACCAATGTATTCTTCTATTTCCCCCCACAAAGCTACCAGAGATGTGGAAGATGTGCAAGCAAGACAATGAAAGGATAACAGGTGAGATGAAGCCGCTGGGTAGCACCAGAGACCACTGAGAGCAGCCCACCTCTAAAAGAGACAAAGCCTGATGCAGGGCAGCCAAATGCCAGGACTTTTCAAACAAACAAACAAACAAACGAAACGAAACCCCCCAAACCTCCAAAACCTCACAAAAACCCCCAAACAAACCCAAACCAAACCCAGATTTGCATTTGCTCACCGTGAATCTCGCAGCCAACCTGGCACAGAGCACAAAAGAGCAGAGCAGGTTCTCCAAACTCGGCTGAGAACAGCTTTGCCCACCAGCAAGTCGCGACTTAAAGCGAGCAGAATTTGCCAATATATGAACTAAGCAGCCAGCAAACAGTTAAAATTCAGTGTCAAGACAGAAGGTTAAACAATTCCAGTATTTGTACTTGACTTGGGTATTTCTAAGGCAGCAAGAGCAACATTGCAGCAGCAGCAGCAGAGTCCCAACGCGAGGATGTGGAGAGACTCCACACAGGGCTCTGTTGCTCACGCGACTCCAGAATAATTTTGCTCTTAAGCTTGATTAGGGTTAGTGATTAGAGAATATTTTGCAAGAGTCACTTGAATCTGGAAGAGCCAGAAACTGGAGGCAAAGCAGGAGAGGAAGGTGCCAGGGCAGGAGCTCCCGATGCCGATGGGATGCTGCGGGTACCAGGACCTGGCAGGGCTGGAGCAGAGCAGGAATGCAGCCTTTTTATTTTTTCTTCTCCCTATACCTTCAGATTCTATTACACCAACCCACAAGCCCAGAGCCGTGCACTGAGAACTCCGTGCCTCTATCAGCTCTATTTATTACATCAAACCACAATGATGCTTTAACAGTCCCTTTCACTTCGCTTCCATTAGCAAAATATTGGCATGACTTCCTCTCCCGCTCCCCCAATGACAATTACAAGATATACCCCCCTCTAACTACTTCTGTTTTTGAAAAGTACATTTTGCTAATATTTAATTTATAAATCATTTCCCCCGTGGATCGGTAATAAATGTTTCAAGGCGGCAGACAGGAATACAACAGGAAAGCATAATGCTTGCTGTTTACTGGGAGGCCTCATTAAAAAGACATCAAGAGCAAGGAAAATAAAAACAACCTTGTGAACCTTTGTAATTGGTCTCGAGAGAGACATAACACTGAGGACAACGATGCAGAAACGTCCCAGTGACTGGGAAAAAAAAATCCACTTCACTAAGCCTTTTGCGCCCCTCAGTTCTTACACTGATTGTTTTTTATTAAAAACACACAATTTTTGTATTTTCTTCTACCTGTAGCAGCTCTATAGATCAGGTGTTTGCTACTGTGATAATAAAAATCATATTCGAATAGGAATTAATCTCTCCCCACCCCTAATTATTTTATAGACACAATAATCAGAGGTATTTTCATTTAATTTAACTTTTTGCAAGTTCCCCTGTGGGAGAACTCTTCAGTACTGCCTGGTACTGCCTGCTTGTATTTTTTTATCATCTCTCCTATACTAAAATAAAGAGAAGTGTGTAATTATAGTGGATAAATTTGTTATTTTAACTTGCTGCTTGTTGAACGCTTTGGGGAAAGAACTGCTACTTTCAACACATTTTTAGCAAAATAAAGCCTTAATCCCCTCTGAAATGAAAGTTAATTTGAGTGGCCTCCCCCCCTGCCAGCCAGCTCCCAGTTAAGCCCAGATGTCACTTGCAAAGCTTAATTCTTAAACCAAACCCAGCATAACCATCTATTACCGAGCAGACTTCAAAATTCATATTTAAACCCAACAGGTCCCAGCGGCTCCTTTCAGATACTTCTGGGCTTCCCAGAAGACTCATGAAAGTTGATTAAACTAAAAATTGCATTTCATTTTCCTGTTTTGTTTGCATTTAAATGGAGAAACTTGCAGCTGGATAATAGCCATATATTTCCTCATGTACTTCCACTCCCAGCAATAAGCATTTTGTCGTGTTTTCTGTCACTTAAAACATAAACTTCTTGTTCTTTCTATAAATGCAGAATAAGACTTTCTCTGTGCAAACCTGCAGTGCAGGAACTCCAGCAAGACCTGCCCAAAATGTGTAATTTGTGAGGTTCAACATCTATGATTTGTAACATCTTCACTTATGATACATTCCAATTCCTGATAACTTAACTGCAAAAATTAATTCTGTTTTAGTCATCTCATGGGTCCACATTTGCAGCCTAGTTGGTTTTTTTCTCTTGAAGTCCAGGCAAATCACAGGACATGGGCACTGCCTGCAGTCACCCAGGGGACATGGATACACCAAGGAGCCCCTCAGGGATGCTCAAAGCCCAGAAAACAGTGAGGGAAATCACAGCGTGGTGCTCCCCGTGCTGGGATCTTCTAGGGATGCCCACTAGGATCTTCCACCAAACATGCAGCCATTTCCTAATCTCCCTCTGTTTCAAAACACCCCTTAAGGCAAACCTCTTATATTCAGTGATTTATATTTTGCACTGAAGCCACGTAACCCTCACTGAGCTGCTCCTGGGTGGCAGCACCTGCCCACCACTTCCACACCTTACACACCATCCACGCCCAGCCCCGCAGGCTGCTGGTGACCCCCAAGCACCCACTCCTCCCCCCCCAGCTCCCAGACACGGTTATAAAACACCTCAGATGCCAGATTTTGCAGGAGAGTTGCAAAAATGTTACCCAGCCAAAAACTGTAGATTTGAGAGAGCTCAAATGCAACACAAAAATCCGCCAGGCTTTACCCAACTGATCCACCGAGGCTTTGCTCTATCACTGCTGAGCTCCTCGTTCCATGTGAACAACCATAGCCTCACTGAAGTTGGAAAAGACCTTAAAGATCATTAATTCCATCCTTTGATCACCCCATGTCCACTAATCATATCAAGTGCTACATCCACTCATTTCTTGGACGCTCCCAGGGCTGGCGACTCCTGGGCAGCCCATTCCAATTTCAGCCATGAGATCTTTCCTAATATCCAACCTGAACCTCCCCTGGCACAACTTGAGGGAGTTTCCCCTTGCAGAGATGGCAGATGGTTGTCCAGCCCACCCCAGAAAGGCCGTGGAACAGCAGCAGCTCCAAGCCCACACCTCCTCAGTCCCAGCTCTCCTTTCCTCCACAGTGTCACAGCCCAGCAGGTCCCAAGGGATGTGACAAGTGTCTGGCATCTCTTAAATTCACAGCTCTTCAAGGAAAAAACCTACACCCCTAAAAGCACTGATTTGCCACCCAAATTTGTTTTCATCCCTTTAAAAGCCTATAAACTTTAGTGTTATTTATTGGCAGGTCGCTCTGCTGCTCACGCTCTGCAAAAGCTCAGCGACACACGCTCCAGTTTGCTGGCACAGGGCACTCCCTCAGAGTCCCACACTGCCCTGAGAAGCTTTAAAATTGCATTTTAACAGCCTTTTGGCATATTTTGGGACAGTTTAGCCTGACCATTTTTTATGCACTATATATCTTCCAGATAAATATATGTCTGATCTCTTAGGCTGGACTCGATCTCAGAGGTCTTTTCCAATCTAAGTAATTCTTCCTCACCCAAAGGGCTCTTCCAGCTTCTTAAAACATGCCAGTGCTGGTGATGCCCAGGCCATGGTGGCTGTCTCAGATGCCACCAGGGCCACCACTTGCCAAGCCCCAGCGATCCAAACCCCTGCAGGAGCAGCTCCTCTCCATCTGCCTGGGCTCTCTCGTCCTGTCCAGCACTGATCTCTGCCAAAAGGGCATATGGAAAATAGCTTTGACTCATCAGGAAAACAATTTTTAATGGTCTTTGTGGCATTAGTTGGGTAATGTGCTGCGCAGCTCCCGAGAAGGGCTGTGTAATTAATGCACTCCCTCTCCCCACAAGCCAGAGCTGAAGGAAGTGCCAGGAATACTTTCACATGTTGAACGTCATCAGAGCATGATTATGCTCCTTAATAATGAAGGAAAACTTACTTCTTGTGCCAAATGAACCCAACTGTGCTGCCTCTCCCCTGCTCTGCTCCCTCAGGTCACGTTTTACCCACGGCACAAGGATGAGCAGCACCCACAGACACCACGAGCTGTCGGCTCCCCACGAGCAGCACAACTCCACCAACCCACATCTTCCCACAAGTTTTATGGAAGAGCTCTTAAAAATGCACTAATTCTCCCAAATAATAGGGAATAGGGATAGGAAAGCTCCAAGAGTTCCCCACGCCAGCCCTGTCCTCACAAGCACTTCCCCATATCAAGTTCTTAAATCTGTCCATACACCAGTGTATTTAGAGTTTGTACAAACAGGCAAGAGAGAAGGTTATTAATAATTTCCCATAGGAAATTGGTGCTTTGCATATATATATAGTACCCAAAATTAAGGCTAAACAAAAACAAAAAGGAAAAAGAATTAAAGAAGGATTTCCAACTTGATTTTGCAGCGTCACCTGCCAAATTCTTCACTTTTGCCATTAAAAAAAGAGAACCAGGGTAGGAATTGACACACTTCATGGGAATTTTTGTAGACTAATTACTTTTCTGAACTGCTCATTCCTAACCCTGCCTGGTCTGTCCATCAACAGATGGGAGCAAAATGACTCCTGTAAATCAGACACCAGTGACAGCAGTGAGATTATCTCCCAGTCCTGTGAAACAATCCCAGGTAAAATTCACATTAGAATGTCATTAGGATTTCTCCCTGACATACTGCTTTACATACATTTTGTACTGTAATGGTTATTAAAAATCTCAGTGCAAAAAGAGACCCAATCAGCTCCTTTACAACCATTCCTCACTTGTTTATATGTTAAAATATATTTTTAAAAATAGATTGTGATCGATTGCAAGAGGGACTCCTTATTTGAACAGCTTATCTTTAGAGATGAAGAACAGCATTGCTCAAATACTAAAAATATTAAAATGAAATCTCAGAGTTAGAGAAGTGCTGAAATATTTCAACTTTCCATTACATGCCCTTAAATTTTTTAAGATGGGCTTCAATTAAATCAGCTGCCACGTTCAACTTTGCAACTGCATCATACCAGAAAAGGGTAAAGTTCTGCAAAGAACCTTTAGGACTACAACCAAACATGAAATTATTTAAGACAAGAGATAAAAATACTCTATTTTTTGGCCAGAACAGTTAAATTAGGGGACAAGATGAGAGTCCTCTAACACCGGTATCGACACAGCATCAAACAAATGAACACCTGATTTAAACAGGATTAAACTAGAGAGATTTATTATTTAGAAAATAAAATTTTACTTACAATACCAGCTGCTTTGCAGTTGGTAAATGCTACCTTTCATCCATTGGAGCTTAATTTCAAGCCTCCACAGATTTCTTCTTTCCTTTCAAAGCGAGAGCAGCAAAAGCCTTTCCCTTCCAAAGGTGCTCTTTGAGCTGCCGGTCTCCCTGGCAGTGATGCTTCACAAATGCAGCTTCAACATCTCCACCAGCCCAAAACCCCTGAGAAATCCCTGTGTATTCATTTCTTTGAAATTTGTTTCAGAGGCCAAAAAAAGGGGGGAAAAAGAGAAAAAAAAAACCCACCCCACTTCCTTACTCTGTGCTGTATTTCAGAGTTTAAATGGTCTCGTCTCCTATTCCTTCTCAACGTACCACAAAAGTGCTAAATGGGAAGAGTTGCATTACTGCCCCTGCTCAGATCTTGGCTGATAAGGTGAGCCTTTTACATTTATACTGACTTCTGAAAAAGCTGTTGCTATCCTGGTCTAGGAATTAATAATTCATGGAGCCAAATTACAGCCTGAGAAGGATACAGCCATTTTTACTGGTTCTTTCATATTCCTCGGATTTATGTCTGACTAAGTAGGAGACTGAGCAAAGGGAAAAAAAAAATTAAAACTTAACACTTCAGGTTGCAAATTAAATTGCTGTTCTGTACTCAGAGAGGATGGATGGAGCAGGATATAAAAATGTTTCTTTGGAGACAAGCACATGTACAAAGTTTCTGAACACACATTCATTTTATTACACAAAAATAGCTTTTGCAGCTACTAAAATTGTAGATATTTAAAACTGGAAATATTTATCACTAATGGGACTTCTGATGTCCTGGGAGTGCAACACAGCACATTAATATTTGTAACATCTTCACAACAGTCCTTCTCTCATGTTGTCCTTGATGAATGGACTCATTTTTCTGCCCCTTGTAGCTTTATCCTCTCATTGCTAAAGACATTTTTATTGATCCGTGTAGAGAACAAGATCCACCTAAAGACAAGGATCAGTAAAGGAATCCAATTTTGTTATTTTATTTCTCCCAGGAAAAAAAAAAAAAGATGATTTATAAAACAATTTCTTTCTTAATCTACCAAGGATACCCTAAGCTGATCTTTTTATAAGTGCCTAAAAGTGTCCTACAAGATAAGGACACAGACCACGATAAAAACAAAAAAAACGAAACAGAGTCGTAATAAAAATCTCAGAAAACCTAATTAATGCAGCTAGACTGTTAAATCTTTTTAAGAATAAAATAAATTTTTAAAAAATGGTGCCAAGAAGAAAGAAACTTATTGCTTTCGTTTTCAGGAAAATGCATAAGGGCAAAATTTTCATAACAGTTGAACTAATTAGGTCTTAAATTGAAGTTTAGCTTCCTAAAAGCCCAAGTTACTTTGAAAATTGTTCACTCTATATCTCTCATGATAATCTAGCAGTTTTACATTACCACTATCTAATTATATCTTACTTATTTTGGGCTCCAATATCTAGTGAGATGAAAGTTATTTAAGCAGACAATACATCATTCTGGAACTGCTCATGTTTGGCCAAGCTACACAGAAATATTTACATCCACAAGTTTCTCTCAATGCAAACAGGAGCAAATCAAGCTAAAAGGGATCACAACAGACTGTTCTGCTGGAAAACAAAATGATCCAAAGTGGCCCAAACTGACCTTCACCAAGATTTTGGAAAAGAGCTAAAAGTATCTACCAGAGGCAACTGCTACATGTGTTAACTCTAATATTAATTTATTGGATTTTACATTAAAGGAATCCCAGAATGGTTTGGGTTGGAGGGGACCTTAAAGCCCATCCAGTCCCAGTCCCTGCCATGGGCAGGGACACCTTCCACCAGCCCAGGTTGCTCCAATCCGGCCTTGGACACTCCCAGGGATGGGGCAGCCACAGCTTCTCTGGGCAACCTGTGTCAGGGCCTCCCCACCTCCAGAGCCAGGAATTCCTTCCCAATATCCCATCTATCCCTGCCTTCTGGCAGTGGGAAGCCAGTCCCCCTTGTCCTGTCCCTTGTAAATAGTCTCTCTCCATCTTTCCTTCAGGCACTGGAAGGCCACCATTAGGTCATCCCAAAACCTTCTCTTCTCCAGGCTAAACAACCCCAGCCTATGACTCCTAACCAAGTTTGGCTAATTACTGCTGCTAAACTGATTAATATTTTTAAATTGTTTTCCATTTTCCACAGTCAAACACTGCAGTGGGTTTTCCACAACTCCAGAGGTTGTGGAGTCCTTGGACATGCTCAACACTCAAACCGGAAAAGTCCCTGAGCAACCTGCCCCAGCCAGACCTGCTTTTAACAGGAGGCTGGAGCAGATGCCCTCCTGACTCCCTCCAACCAACATTATTTTATAGTTTTAACAGCAAAAAAAAAAAGGCATGAAAAATCTAAGTGTCAGAGTACGAGACTGGGAACGAACAGAAACAAAAAAATGGATGTACACAGAAATGCTTCTGAGTTAAAAAAACCAAACCACTGAGACTTACTGTGAGCAGCTCATTCAAAGCACCAGAGTTATCTATTAGAGTTAATACTTTGGTATAAAATAATTTGATTTGTTACTAGAAGATACATTTCAAATGAAAATTGTTTGTTGACACTAACAGGAGTCAACAACGTTCAGCACATGGAAATATTCAGCACCCTGGGGCACTTTCCTGAACTCAAATTAAGCTTTTAAATTAAATCCCAACATCGTGTTTGGTCAGTAAGTGACTGATCTGATCACGCCGGAGAGCGACTGCAGAGAGGTGGGGGGTGAGTGTTCATTTACCACAACTCAGTTTTTGAAATCAGTTGTGTTTACTTTAATTCCTGAGGAATCTGAGCCCTTGTTTGTCTCCTGGCAAGGCTCAAAGTGCAGTTTAATTGGAGAGCCAGCGTTAATAGAGAGGACTGGCAGGAGGGCCCTCGGAGGGGAACGCGGACATCACAGAAAACCCTCATCTGAGCAACGGCGACCTTCCCCTCAAAGAACCCGATTCAAGGTGAATTTAGATGCAGGGTTTTATCAAAGCCTGTTTCTTTTCACCCAGAGTTTTGTTTATGCCTTGTTTTCTGCTGCAGCTGGAGCAGCATCCCCTCCTTGCCGGGCGGTGCCCATCGGGGGCCGCGCTCTCAGCTCGCACCACCAATAATTAGAAGCTTTGCAACTCTACTTAGCTCCACTTACTCTGATGAAAGATGCAGATGTCTGTTTTAAGAGCCTCTGATAAGCGTTCAATTTGATCAGCCTGCACAAATACCCTGCAACTTGGACTGTGCAGGGTTTCTTAGCCCGCCAGTCACATTAAAGGACGCGCTCGCAGCACCCAGACTTCTAAAGCTGAGATTTCTAGGCCAGACAGACGGGCTCTGGGTGTTCACCACAAATGTTTCAACAGCTAAAACACATTTTTTCCAAAGCTGCTTAGGGCCCCAGTGAGCTTCAAAGAAGCACTTGAGCAGCCCAGCTCCCTACGTGGCGCTGAAGCACCTCTGAACATCTCTGCTGTTACCTATTTATTTCAATTTATCCCAAAGTCCTAAAAGCCAGCAGTAAAAATAAGCTAGACTCTCTGCATGAAAAAGTACATCCTAAACAACATATACAGTGTATGTAAATACTAGTTCCCCTGAAAGAAGTTTGGCAGCTTAAAGTTATTGCCATCAATCACACCATTACAACTGCAGCTCAAAATGCTATTAGAAACTTCTGGAAAATGGAGTTCTGTAGTTTCTGGAACTGTTATGACAAATTTGTGCTCATTTTAAAATGAATTATTATTTAAGCTTCCTTAGGTTAATAAAAATCTTACTCTAACACTACAATTGTCTTTTGTATTGGCTAAATAAATCAGCACAATAAACCAGGGCAGTAATATTCATTTTCAGAAAGAAGGTGAAAGCAAAGTCAAAATGGAGAACGCAGAAAATCATCACAGACTCACATTTTCAAACACAGCTAGCATTCCCCAAACCAATTAAACTTGGCTTTTGTCTTTTCCCCCAGAAAATATCATCATGCAGAAAACTCCAAAGACAGGAGGAAACCCAGATGGCCCATTAACCTCCCCACACACCAAATATATATAAATAGTGCACAACAGCAATAAATTACACACACAGCTACTCATAACACTGGGAAAAACAGTTTCCACCCCAAAGTGAAGAACTGAGTTCATACAGAACGAGGTGAGCAGACACAGGGGGTGCAGGAAATCAGGTAAGTTGTCCTGTAACTAAATTCACTTTTAATTAGTCTAAAACATTCCTCATGTTGGAAATGCCAAAGGATGTTCAGAGTGTGCAAGTGTTCATTCTTAACTTTCCACGGTGTGCAAGTCAAATGTGACAGTAGAAGAATAAATTAAGAAACTCACAGGATGGTTTGGGTTGGAAGGGACCTAAAAGCCCACCTCATTCCACCCCCTGCCATGGGCAGGGACACCTTCCACTAGCCCAGGTTGCTCAAAAGCCACTCCAAATCTCAAGCTTAAATAAAATTTGTCCTTTTAGAGCAAGGACACATCTTTCAAAGCTACAGGGTCTCTCAGAGCTGCAGCTCTACTGTTAGAAGAGCTCCCCTAACCCAGACATTTTTCCGTGGGTAACAGTTGTTTAAAGTTGCTGCTAACTTCCAGTTTTTTCCTTGTTACAAGTCTAAGAAGCCTCCAGTAACATCTCCAGCACAAACTCTTAAGAACCAAGGTAGAGCTGTCCGTCAGCTGACCCTCAGATTGCTCAGAGAGCATTAGGCAGCCTGGCAAAGAGCCACATCCAGTTTGAAATGTGGACTGAAAATTTCCTCTGTCAGATGAATCTTTAATCTATTTATAATCTACAATGTTTCCTCTAAACAGCACTCCATGTCTTACCTTGTATCGTTTTCCACATAAATGCCATGCCACAGAGCTAAAACATATGGCCAGAGAGGAAAGTGGATTTCGTTTGGATTTTTTTTTTTAAAAAGCAAAATGTTTGAGAGATTGACCTTATTATAATTCGATCTCCAGTCATTATTACCAGAACAACTCAAAAGCAATTCCTGTCATCGTCCCTCCTGCAGCGTGTTTTGGAAACCAGGGCCCTGCTACAAGAAAACAAGTCTTTCCTTTTTGCGAATTTGATTAGAAAAACAGAATATTGACAAACGTTATTATGTATCTTCTGGTGTTTGTTTAGAGGGTTAAGGGTATTCAACCCATGTTCTTGTGAAATTTGTTTAGGTAATTAACGTCATCTTCTGGAAATGCTTCAGACAGGAAGAATTTATCTGACAACCAGAATCCCAGAATTCCAGAATGGTTTGGGTTGGAAGGGATCTTAGAGACCATCCAGTGCCACCCCCTGCCATGGACAGGGACACCTTCCACCAGCCCAGGTTGCTCCAAGCCCCGTCCAACCTGGCCTTGGACACTCCCAGGGATCCAGGGGCAGCCACAGCTTCTCTGGGCAACCTGTGCCAGGGCCTCCCCACCCTCAGAGCCAGGAATTCCTTCCCAATATCCCATCTAACCCTGCCCTCCAGCAGTGGGAAGCCATTCCCCCTTGTCCTGTCCTTCCAGGCCTTGTCCAGAGTCCCTCTCCAGCTCTCTTGGAGCCCCTTTAGGCACTGGAAGGTGCTCCAAGCTCTCCCTGGAGCCTTCTCCAGCCACCTCCTCCTCTCCAGAGCCGTTGCAGAGAGCACTGTTCTGCTCCCCACATCTCCCCCTCTGCTGCAGGAGACAGGGAATGTGGGATGTCAGGCAGATCTCAGTTTATATGCAATGACCAGAGCCCACCTGAAATGGGAGAAACCTTTGTAGCAGCAGGAGGACACAAAACTGCTGTTGTGAATGCAAATGCAAACATTAGGGCTATTCTCACTCCCACTCCTCACTAACAACCCTCCAGGACAGCAAACACAGGAATTGCATTTCCTTGCACGCACCTTCCCCACGTGTGGCTGCGCAGAACCAAAATAAATTAGCACCAAACAAGTTCTCCACTACAAAGAGCCTTTCAACAGCCTTTTTTACTCTTGTTCTACAACCTACGCAGCACTTATTTTCATTTTCTTTCAGGAGCTACAGAAACTAACAAAGAAAATACGTGCTGAGCTTTCCCTCTGATTATTTACGACCCTGTTTATGGATCTGATTATGCACCATTCACAGGAGCCACGTTTCAGACGAGCTCCTTACTCCGGGTGCTCGCTCAGCACAGAGCTCTCGTCTCTCCGAGCCGCACACGATGGTTGTTGGCTCTGCAGTTGGAATTTTTTAGGACAACCCTCATCCCCAGAGCAGAGATCACAGCAGTCAGTCCCCAAGCAGACACTGCTCAGTGCCCTGTGTTCCAGCACAAGAGGGGATCCGTGTCCCCCATGCTCCGATAGCGAGGTACCACGTCCAGCCGGTGCCTGTCAGACAGCACAGCTATCAGGGGAGATCTTTATCTGCTCTGTGTAATGCCACGGGATAGAGAGATCTGGAATTCCAGTGTTCTGCTGATATTTTGGCTATTTTGGTTATTTTAGTAAACTATCAGCCCTCTGCCTGCATCCCACATGAATGGAACTCCAGGGATGCAGTGGGAGAACATTTGACGTGGCTCAGTCTTAGAGTACTTTAAAGAAGATTTTTATTATTATTATTTAACTGTGGAATGGAATCATTAAGTATGGGCTTGCAAACAGTAATAAAATTCTATGATTTATACATCAGAGATTCACAGTGCATAGGATGTAACAAAACTGTGTAGCTGAGGGGTTGGAATTGGGGGATCTTTTGAGGTCCCCTCAAACCTGGGCCATTCTGTGATTTCTGAGAAGGCAGCAGCTCCACAGCTGTGCAGGACAACAGAGTGAGACAATTCCCCACACTGGAAACAGCAAGCCTGGAAAAGTAACAGTCCTGGAAAAGCAATACCAGAGTGGAGAGGGTTGGGGTTTTTGAAGGTAAATACTTGAAGAACTTACGTCTGAGGCAACAGGATGCTGCACTTTTTCATTCCCACCTGTGATAATTATGCCTGACTTAGATATAGTAATTATTTTTTATGATGCTGATAAAATATTATATTTTAATTAAGCAAGAATGTCTTTGCTCTGATGAATAAAAATACACTCTCCCAGAAAAAAAACAGTCCTTTTGCTTTGTACCTGCTCTGGTTCAACCAAGTTCCAAACCAGTCCTGTTTTAGTTACCAACAGACAGGCTGGCAGAGAAGAGTGGAAATGGACTGGGAGAGGAAAATTCTGGCTATGGAGGATAATGCTTCTCTTCAACAGAGCTACAAACTAAATTAACACCTGGAGATAACCCTAAGTATTTAATATGCCAAATAAACTCAGCTACCAGAATGAGATTTTTCTTTGGTTTTACAATATGTCATCTCATTTTATGATTTTACAATAGATAGCAACATAAAATTTCTAGTTTCACATTAGGAAAACAGTGCTAAAGACTATTAGAAAGAAGAAAAACAAGCCAAGAGAAAGTCCTGCTGCCAGCAGTGAAAGTTTTGATTCCAGGAGAAATCTCTGTGCTTGGAAGGGCCAGAAACTGTTCCCAGAGCTTCTGGTTCATTCCTCAACAGGAATGATTTGAATTTGGAATCATGGAATCATTAAGGTTGCACAACACCTCCAACATCAAGTCCAACCTTTGACCAAATACCCCCCTGCCCACCAAACCACAACCCAAAATGCCACATCTACTCCTCTTCTAAATACTTGGCCCTGAGCTTTTGGATTAGACAACAGCCCCTAAAAAGGAAGCAGTTGGTGGAACAATACTGATTATATCCCTCCTGTCCTCTCCCCTCAATTTAATATCTTCTACAAATCATAAATTTTAGGCTAGTAGGGACTGTAAGGTCTAAATTTCCCTCAGTTGGACAAAGTTTGGGACAGCGGGATCATCTGAAGGAGACACAAGGGCAGAACTACTCAAATATGAAAAGAAACTCAAAGAAAAACTGATTTATTTCTCACTTTGATATTCTTCTGGAGACGCACAAATAGATCTCAATTTTTATAGCCTTTAAGGGCAACACATCATGAAATTCAGGCTTTCAAACTGAATTTAAATGCATCCTTAAATTATAGAAAAAAGGCTTTTGTTCCCATAAGATGGCAATCAAAAACAGACCCACTAAATAATGTGGCTGCTATGAGTCTAGGTAATTTTATTTCCAATACAAAAGAAGCCTTCTTATGCAAAAACTTTGATTAATTATTTTGCATTAGGAAGAAAGCATCTCTTTTTAATTGCAGCAGAAAAAAATCATTATAGATTAAAATGTCATTTTAAGTAAGACATTATGGAAGCAGAAGATCATTTCTGCTCTTTCCAAATTAAGAATACAAAACTCAAAATTAAACTGTAAGTAAAATGCCATATATTGCATTGGAATGAATTTCCAATAATAGTATCTACATTATATTGGTACAAACAAACTTTGTCTTAATTAGATTGACCTTTCAAAAAAAGCTTCTCAGGCATTTGAGAATTATAAATACTTAAAGTCTGATTCATTCACATTCCTGTTTGCTCAGACAACTTCAAAATAGAGAGCTTCAAAATAGAGAGCTGGGGCCAATTCCACCCATCCTGAGACTCTGCTGGGATCAGAGAGGAGCTTCATCCCGTCTGTCTGAACCTTGGAAATTGGACCTTGGAATGGCTGTGAAACAGCAGGAGCTACAGCAAAGTGTTAATTATGAGATGAGAAAATGGTTAATGGGGCTGAGGATGACATGGCATCGCTGCAGCAGAAGAGGAAAAGTTCACAGAATGATAAAATAGTTTGGGTTGGAAGGACCTTAAAGTCCATCCAGTGCCACCCCCTGCCATGGGCAGGGACACCTTCCACTAGCCCAGGTTGCTCCAAGCCCCGTCCAACCTGGCCTTGGACACTCCCAGGGATCCAGGGGCAGCCACAGCTTCTCTGGGCAACCTTTGCCAGGACCTCCCCACCCTCCTAGGGAAGAATTCCCAATATCCCATCTAACCCTGCGGAAAACTCGCCCGTCCACACGAGTAACTTGCAGATTCTCCCTCAGAGCAATTTCCTTTTATTGATGCTGAGCTTGTCCTTGCTGGAACAAGGAAGTGAATTTGATATAAGGGAATTTATTTCCCCAGTTTATGATGCTGTTTCACAGTGTGTGGACCTCACACATCAGAGGATAACAGAGCTCATGTTTCAATGCTCAGACCTGTCATCTCTGTCTCCACCTCTTCTTCTGAGTGACCAGTGCACAAACCCTGTGACCAGCATGACAATAAATAATTGATGGTCTTACTGAGCAACTGACTGTGTACAGAAGGGCTGTAGGCTTCGGAATAAAATGAACAAATAGAGGAACAAACCCCTGACTTTGCCTGGAATGGAGAACAAGAGATGGGAGGATATTTCACCGAGGTCTAGGAAAACACGCAGCTACACCATTATAAAAACAACACAATCCTGCCTGCTATGTGCAATCTCCCCTTCCAAAGGTCACTCTCATCCCAAGGATTCTTCCATGCCAGCTGTGTTCACCAGCACAGTGAGCATCTCCTCAGGAATTGCTTTTACCTACAGCCATGGAAAACCTATTTGGCCCCATCACCACGTGTGCTCCTGATTGTTCGTTTGAAACTGTCAATTTAAGCCATTTCTCCTATGAACTTTAGCTCTAACTAGACTACAGAGACTGCGAGTGTTCCTGGCAATAAAGGAAGATTAAGGCTGGGAAGGAGAAGCAGGTATCATAAAAATAACAGTGTGTAATTGGGCAGCCTACCATAGTTGGGGAAGAGAAATGAGCAGGTCAAGCAACGGAGAACCAGGAGAAATGACCTTAAAAAGTTCTGTCTGGGGACAGGCTGCCAATGGTCTCATCAGCATTCAGCTCCATTGCCACAGTCTGGAGGAGGAAACATAATGCAGAAAATGGAAAGGAGGGAGATAGAGGAGCAGTGGGGAGAAAAACATCTTTCTTAATTCAGCCCGGGAGGAGATGGAAACCAGCCGGCCGCAGCCTTTTCCCTTTTTCCTTCTTTGTTACGAGTCCTCTGGTCTGTGACCCACCCACTAATACATTTTCAGTATCACATATAATCTTTAGGGAGAAAGATTAGCAACTTATAAAGAAAACAGGTGGGAAAAAGCAGCTGTCAGATCTTTTACTGCACATTCCTGTTGTTTCACGTGAACCAAGAGGGGCTTTGGGTGGGATTTTCAACAGTGCTCAGCAGAACGAGGTGCTCAGTGATTTTCAGCAAGAGCCAAACACCAATTTACCTTTTATGTCTTCAAAAAAACTAAAAAAAAAATCTCCTTTTACTTGTAAGCTGTTCAAGACAGATTGTGCTTTCCTACGTTTATAGAGCTCCGTCGGCGCTTGGGTGTTACAGCAACATAAAGTGATATTGAGAATTGGTTATTTTCTGTCATCCAGCTTTTCCATCAGGTTTTTACAGCTTTTTATAATGAAAAGAGATTTGGGGGGAAAAAAGGCCAATTTTGTAAATGTACACACATACACAGTTTTCACACGTGTTTACAGGTTATCACCTGGAAACTAAAAGCCTCCAGAATTTATGTTTTCTTCACGATTCAACCGTGATACTTTCGCCTAAATGTTTTCAGTGAACAGTGGCCTTTCTAAATTTTACTTTTAAGGTTTTTCCAACAGAAGAGAAAATGCTATAGGTTTAAAAAAATAAAAAAAAAAAACACCAAGAAAATGCCACTGAGATACTGGACCCTGCACATGGGAGGGTTGATGCTTTGTGTTCATGGACTGCACAGGAGTGGCTTTTTGGCAGAAGCCAAAATCCTTGTGATCCCCCTTCCACACACACATTCCCAACAAAGACTCGGGTGTAATTAACATCTCTAAAGCAGTTTCCAATTTCCATTATTTCATTGCAATGACCTCGTAATTAGACAGTGATATTAATGTTGAGGGCTGGACTAAATGACCTTTAAATATTCCATCCCTGGAAGTGTCCAAGGCCAGGTTGGATGGGGCTTGGAGCACCCTGGGCTAGTGGAAGGTGTCCCTGCCCATGGCAGGGGGTGGCACTGGATGGGCTTTGAGGTCCCTTCCAACACCCAAACCCTTTATGATTCTACAATTCCATATGACTAAATATACAAGATAAAACTTCCTCATAACTTCAATTTTTCATTGTACAGGGGGTGAATAGCAATGGAAACACTGGCACTGCCGCTTGTCTTCAAACCCACTGAACCTTTTCAAGCCTTGACATGAGTTCTGATTCAAACCATCAGACAGGGAAAGGTGCAGAGCCCCTGCACACACACAGAGTTATTCACACACCAAGGTTTATTCCCCACACTGTTGCTTCAATGACATTAAAAACAATGATTCCTTTTCAGCAGGGATAAGCACTCGAAGAAAACACTCTCCCCAGATGAAATAAATATGCAAAAAAGCCAGAATTCAATATTCTTGCCAGGCAGGTTCCCTTCTCCTCTGCTCAGGTCAGAGATGCAGACAAGCTGTGGGAGGCAAACCCATATCTGCTCTGCCATATGTCACCCCCTCGTATCCACAGCCCAGTTATCTCTTTCAAATGTCATTAAAACTGACTCTATTGAAACATTCCTTCAGATCACAGCATCTGTTGTGCTCCTGACCCGTGATATTCAGGTCTATGAGATTTTTACTCATATGCTGTAAAGGAGCAGTCCCTGCTCCAGTTGTAGACACACAAGGCTCGGCCCTGAGAGGTGATGACAGCCCTGAGCTCCCCTCAGCCTCACAGCCAGGAAGATGCTCAGGAATTCATAAGATGTGCCCTGCACTAAGGTAAAAGTTACACATTTAACTCCAGATGCTGCACGAGTCTCTCCCACACAACTTCTCCAACGCCTCACTGCAGATAACTCAGATGTAACACTTGTTATCACCATCCCTGCACTGGTTTCATACTAAGAAACAATTACATGAGGCATTCACTCACAGCACACTGAGATCACTGCATTTGCTTTTTTTTTGGAAGGATTTTAAACAAGTTTACAGCAGTGCAAAATTTACAGAAAAGCAGCTGGGCTATCCCTTCTATGGAAAGTTGTATGAGATTGAGGTTGGACTTAGGTCCTAAACCACCTGGAATTCACCTATCCCTGCTCTACATGGCATTCCTGCCATGGGACTTCAGTTCACAGGTCCCACATTTTCCAGATGAGGAGCCCAGCATTTTCCCTGCAAGGTCACCCAACACCTGTTACACATTTCTCCTTAAAACCTTCTTTAACCAAAAAAAAAAAAAAAAAAAAAAAAAAAAAAAAAAATTCTCTAATGTTAGATTTCGGTGATCTGTACAAAACTGTGAAGAAGGAACACCATGAAGATGCCCTTAGTTCCCAGCAGGCTTGGTTCTCATCCACCCCTTGGAAATTTGGGTGGAGAACATATCCAGTGATATTTTCATCTGCTGGAAGACAGAATTTTGTGCTGAAAGTGGTTTTGCTTCTCCTGCAGCTTCCCCAACGTGCTGCTGTGTCTGCTCTGTCCCACACATCAGAGATGTACATCTCAATTATGTGTCTGCTCAAGAGACTTTTCCAGAGAGAGAGAGAGAGCACAGGCTGGCTGAGCATCCCACCCCTGAGGACCATGTAGCTCTTTCCAGTAACACACGTGGGCTTTGCCACACGAGATGGATCCGTGAGGCACCGGCTCCGTGAGGAGCATGGAGAGATGTACTTCATTAACCACATGTCCTGCTGGATTATCACTGCTCCAGCAAATAATCATCCCTGCACCTACTGCTCACTTCAAAGAGAATTGTCCAAGGACAACAAAGCCTGACCTTGTTCCCCTCGGCAGGGTGGCACCTGGCTGGCCCCGAGGACAGTCCCGTGATGAGCTCCTCGTCCTCCAGCTCTTCAGCTCCCTGCTCTTCCACCTCCTGTTGTCAGAGATAATTACACTGTTCTTCTCCCTCAAACAGCCTCTCCCCAAGGTTTCTCTCAGCACAACTACAGGGACGTGCTGCTGAACGAATCCATCTGGAAACAATCCAGCTCCTTCCCTCACATCCTTCTCCTGGCCCCTCCAGAAGTCCCTCTGGCCACCAAACACTTACACATGTGATTTTCTGAAAGCATGTGGAGAGCGCTCTCAGGTCACAGGGGACTACTCAGATCCTTCCTCGTGTTTTACAGTAACGTGTAGAAAGGCAAAATTATTTTATTCTAAGTTACCCATTTGCTTTTGGTTGAGAAACACGACTACAACACTCTGGAGTTGGAGCTGTTCCTGATTTTCTGTATTTACCCACAGAAAAATTTTTACAAGCTATGAAAGACACCTTGCTTTTAGTGTTCTGAGGAATATTTTTGTCTCCACAGGTGATGGGTTAAGTAGGTATATCTAAGGCTTCTCCATTTGCTCCTGAAGGCCTCAAAACAGCTCATCCCATCTTGGAAGAGCCCAAAGTTCAAGTGGTTGGGGGAAGCAAAACAGCATTTAAATTTAAGAAATGATCAGCTTGCCAAGTACGAAAAAAAAAAAAATCAATTGCTGAAGTTCAAATATGAAAATATTATGGCACGAAAGGAGGTTTCTTCCTACTAAACTCTGCTTCAGTTACATCAAAATATTAATTCAGGCTGAATTTTCAGCCACTGCAAACAAGTAGGGAAAAAAAAAAACACAAGGCCAGATTCAGTTCTTCATTGCCATGAAAGTGAAGTCTACAGCCAAGATTCATTCCAGCTAATTTCATCCCAATATTATTCCAAACATTTTACATCTCTGTAGTAGTTTTTGTCCATAAGCTTCCTAGAGCTTAGTAAGCAATATAAGAAGTATAACCTACATTAGTTTTAACTCCAGACTAGACTAATAAAAAGCCTCTGCTAAGTTTAGTGGCATAATCTTATCCCCACCAAAAACACAGAGTAGGCACTTGATAGCAAAACTCTCACCAGTGACCTTCCTAAATTCAGAGAGAAGAGAGGACATTTCATCAGTATTCCTGTTAAGACAATAAAGCCTCACTGTAAATTACTGGTTATTACCAAATTAAATGGTACAGAACCAATTGCTCCTGTGTGCCCTGCTCTGCTCTCCTTGTCAGGACAGGCTGGAATGGATTGATCACAGAGCTCTGCCAATAATTAACATGTTGTGGTGTCACCCAGCTCAAGATGTCCAATATAGAAGTAACAACAAGTCTGTTTGATGGGAAGAAGATCCTGGTGATCACCATCTCCTGGAAGCAGCAGCTCCACTGCCTCACCTCACAGCAAAGAGCTGCTGGGATTTATTGATGCCAATTGTTCTGGGCATCTTCCCATCAGAGGAGCTTGGAAAAATAACATGATGGGTCAGGGCATTGCTGCTCAGGGCTGAGGATGCTGTGAACCCATCTGGGATCTGGGAAATTCCAACAGAGGGACCATCAGACCAGGAAGCTGTGATGGCACATGGTAACACCAGTAATGGCCATTTCCAGGCACAAAGCCAGGAGACTTAGAAGCAAGATAGGTTTGTTAGACCTGGAAAGGAAGGGAAAAGACCCACGAAGGATGGCAAAGGCAACCAGCAAACCACTGAGGTGAAAGCTGAGAGAGCACCAAGCCAGGGGAACAACACTGTGAGGTTCCTTCACTTCTTCAATGTTTTATTTGGGCTCTGGACCCTCCAAGTTCACTCTGAAAATCATCCCCAAATACCCTCATTATTTAATTTGTCTGTCTGATCTCCCAAATCTCACTGTATGGCTTTTCAGGTTTGGTAACACTCTTAGACATCAAGGCCACACGCAAAGACAAAGAGGAAAAGCCTCTCATCTCGTTAAGGATTCCTTGGATTTCTCATTCATCAAATAAAAATAATTAAAAAAAACCCAATTCTGGTAAGTAAAACCTTCCTTTCCACACAGCAAGTTTCAGAAGGGACCACAGATGTTGGAATATTTTTACATGATACCATTATTTCCCTGGGTGACTTTTCCCTTCAGATACATCTTTTCTTTGATCTTATCTCGCTCCTTTATCACACTATAAAGATTAATTTTGAATTTCTGCTGATTGTATGATCTTGGACTTCATGAACAAAAAACCCTCTTTTATGGGAGACATTAATATTCACCGTGACAGCCCTGAACTTCCACTTTCAGAAAGGTTTAATAATTTTCTAAAACCTCTTGATTTTGTCACAATGACTTGTATTCAGAGTGACTTTTCTACTTGTCTTGAGCTACGTCATTTACCTTGAGCCTTGTCTGGGTAATAAGCACCAGCCAAATCCCTTATTCATTTTGGCACTAATTGCAATTTCTTTTCCTATTTTTTCATAACACATAACTTCTGTGCAGAGCAGAAACTTGGGAGAGAAGTGATATGAAAGCACTGTGTCTTTTTAGGCACTGTCCATGCAATGCCACGTCTTTCATCCAGATAAATCAACTTTCAAAGCAGAAAAGGTGAGCTAGGAGCCTCTTATTCCAGGTTTTCCCAATTTGGGATTATACCTACTCCAGAGATGGCTCTGGGGCATCAGCAAGGGGAAAGAAAGCTCAGCTCTCAACATAAATCAAGTAGCAGCTGCCTTTGAAGTCCAACTCCTTCTGCCAGACCAAGCAGAGCTTCAAACTGAAGCTTCCCTTCCCAGAAACCTGGGGGCAGGAAACTCCAAACCCCCTTCCAGAGAGAGCTCCTCACAGCAGGAACCCAAGGCTACAAAACATTCAATGAAGAGCTTCTTCAACGACAACACCCCACATAAACAGGTCACAAAGCTTTTGCAGGGAGATGAAAAGTGTGTGGGAATACCTGCCACTGAGAGCCCTCCTCCAACGGAGTCAGAAGGTTTGTTTTCCCTTGAGCTGAAATAATTTGTTAGTAAAGATTAAAAAAAAAAAGTTATTTGGGCTTGGAGAAAAACTGGCATGGACCAGAATGTCCTATATTTAGTGAAGTCACCTTAAAAACATGTATTTCCTTGGCTGGCCTGAACCTGCAGTGGAAGACACAGAATTGGGATGAGGATGTGCTGCCTGCAGGGAGCCAGTGGTGTATCTAGGATCCAGCTGCCCCAAAGGGTCACTCTGGTGATGATATAATGCTCCACGAGACACTAAATCCAGTTTCTTCCCAAGCCATCCCTTTCCTTGGTATTTATCACACAGAATTCCACTGCACTGCTCCCTGATTGACACACCGCTCTCTGAGTCTCTGCTGATTTAGTACTGATAAAAAAAAAAAAGCTTTGAACCACAGCCTAAATATTTTGTTCCTTAAAATATTTAATAATCCCCTCATTTATTATTCTGTGCTGATCAAGAGATTCCAGCGCATCACCCGGCGAATTTGGGCAGCAAAGTTGTTCGTGCTGGGCACTGCCAACTTTGCTTTGATCTCCTTTTGCTTCCACTGCCGTCAGCAACTCAGGCTCTTCTCCCCCACCCTCATTTGTGCCCTGGTTGGGTATTGATGAGGTTTGGAGGATTATTCACCAGCTCCATCCCACCACCTGCTCTCCCCAACACTTGGTTTTCAGGGCTTTGAATGCTCCACACACACACACCTTGGGCTCAGTTCTTACAAACACTGATAATCTGCTTCCTCAAGGCTTGTTTCTGCCTTATTTGAAGACAGCTGTAATTAATAATCTCCTTTTAAGGGTCTAATTTCTTTTTAGTTAAAGCCAACTTTCATCTCATTACTAATCTTCCCTTTATTTTAAAGTCAACTTTCATCTCATTACTAATCTTTCTTTTCTTTCAAAGGAGGCTCTAAAATTAGAGAGGGAGCAGACATCTGTAGGAAATAATGACATCTGTGAAAATATTTAATTGCAATTTTCTATATGAAAAGTTTTAGTTTGACTTCCAAATAACTATAGATCTATTCTGATATTAGTGTTCAGCAGACCCTTCATCCCTCCCCCTCCATTCCTCTGTGCTTGCTGACAAAAAAGCCTCTATATCCAAATGTTGAGAGATTTTTATATCTTTTGCCATTTTATTTCACTCAGATGTTTTTCTACCACTTTCTTATATCAAGCACAACTATTTCTTTTGGTCTGCAAAAGACCAATACTACAATATTTGTAGTATTGGAACAGGAACTTCTTTGTTTTGATCTACATATGAAGACAATTAATCTTCTATATTTGCAATAAACCCCCCAATAAAATAGCATTCCTCAAGTCCAGGTCTAAATGAGATGTAGGAAAATGTATTTTGGTCCATTTCATTGCAATTTATTTAAACAAGGTTCTGCTTTCACGTGGCAAATCATCAACTCAATTTATGGCCAAAGGGCATCTCTTCTGACAATGGAGAAGCTTTTATTTCCCTATTTTTCCATCTAGTTAAATTCTCTAGAGGTAGAGTTGACATTTGCTTTTTGTCCTCACCTTCTGTTTAATGTCTCAAGATTATCTGGGTCCTCCTTGGTGAAACAGGGAAATATCACATTTGCTCTCTTTTTCATATGGAACAAATAATCATCTGTAGACTATGTGCAGATTAACTACATTTTAAAAATCACCTATTTGGAGGTCATACAGATCATTTAATACTTTAACACTTGCTGTTCCATATACAAAGCAAACAATCTGGTGAAATAAAATAATATTAAATATATAGAGAGAAAATTGTAAGTCCTGGACCAAAATTCAAACCCCTCTTTTTCCCTATTCCATCCTCTTGGATGGATTTCATCAAGAACAGACACGGCAACCCACCCACCCAAATTACTCACACAATTTCTTACATTTCCATCTTCCATAAGATTAAATGTGTCACATCAGAAACCGTCACTGACCTGAAGCTGCCTGGTTATCTGCTACGAAGGTGGTATTTTAATTACCAAAGTTAATTACCATCTCCATGGAATGCAATTTCCCAACTTCGTGCCATTGGAAAATAGGAAATGGAAAGTACAAGCAGTGCAGAATCCACAGAAAGTCCACACAAAGGCTTCTGTATGACTAATTGGTCTGAAATTTAATCAGTTAAATTTCTGTTTCATGTTCCTTTGATAAGATTATCCTAATTACTTTTTACAGTATCTAAGTAGGAAAGATAAAGAGAAAACAATCTGCTGAAGGGGAAAACTAATTCATAAGTCTAAAAGGAGAAAGGAAAATAAGGGGAGGGGGAATACACAGCTGTTGATTAGGCCACAAAAGCTTGAATCTTGTGCTTCCAAGTGTTTCAGAGTAGTCAGGGATATATGAATGTCTCAGAAATCTGAAGTTATACTCAATCAACTTGCACAGTTTTTTAAGTCCTCATCTTCTTGAAGTGGCTCCATATGTAAATATGACAAAGTAAGGGCAAGGATCATATGGATCATCAACATCTCCTTGTGAGGTGCTAAACTGCTCTGACATTTAATGTATTTTATATGGGGGCTGCACAGCCTCTACCATCAAGAGAAACAAATACAGAATTAGAGACTAAAGGATTTCTGGTGAAAGAGATACTTTGTCTGCAATATCAAGGGTGCCACGGGGACTTAATAACCTCACCAGGGGAAAACCCAAGGGCACTTTGATTTTTTACCTTGTCGGGTACTATGACACAGAATCATCACAGAATTTGTTGGGTTGGAAGGGATCTTAAAGAGCATCCAGTGCCACCCCCTGCCCTGGGCAGGGACACCTTCCACTAGCCCAGGTTGCTCCAACCTGGCCTTGGACACTCCCAGGGATGGGGCAGCCACAGCTTCTCTGGGCAACCTGTGCCAGGGCCTCCCCACCCTCCCAGGGAAGGATTTCTCCCTAATATCCCATCCAACCCTGCCCTCTGGCAGTGGGAAGCCATTCCCTGTGTCCTGTCACTCCAGGCCCTTGTCACAAATCCCTCTCTGACTTTCAACCTGAGTCACGCCAAGCCCGGCACGACAAGAGCCTTGCTGAGGATGCCAAGGCTGCCAAGAGCCAGAGTCAAACCGGGGGTAAAGTCCGGAAAACCATCTTTGGATTTGTCTCAGGAATTGTTTATACATTCAAAATGCCACATCAGTCCTCCTGCTCCTGTAACATCCAGTGAAAGCAGCAGCAGGGAGGAGGCAGCAGCCAGGACCCGGGGTGCCGACGGCTGAGGGCAGGGCACTGCCAGGCTGCGTGCCAGGAGAGGGCCAGAGTGCCCTGGGAAGAGCTGTGCCAGGAATAACTCCATCCCAGCGCCCCACGGGAACAGTGAGGGCTCGGCTTTATCTTCACCTCTTCCTGCTCATCTCCTCTCCATCATTTCCCTGCTGGATCCTGAGGTGACAGATTTGGGCTCTCCAGAGGGAGGGGGAGCTCTCTGAGCACTCATTGCTCAATTCTCAGGATATTCAGCCCCAAACGAGCTGGGTGGCACAGGGAATGGAAACCTGGCAGCCCATCACCATCCTCCATCCAAGGACCAACCCTTGGATGAAACACTGCAGGAGAAACCCCCCCATGATCCCATCACCTGGTCCAGTGGAAGGTGTCTCTGCCCATGGCAGTGGAACAAGGTGGTCTCTCAGGTCCCTTCCAACCCAAACTATCCTGGGATTCCACAATTACATCATTTCACTATTATTTTACAAGAGATTTGGGATCATGTGGCCCAACTCAACAAACTACTATTCAGACATGGTTTAACCCACCAGGGATTCAGTCCCCTCTCCTTAAAAACCCAACTGCTCTAAAAACTTCCGATTTAAAAAAAAAAAAACAAAAACAAAAACATGTTTTCTTCTCTCTCTAGACACAAAAGTCTCATGTTGGAGCCAAATCAAGTTACTTCATGGTATGTAAAACCTGTTCATTTTTCATTTGATAGAAGAGTTTCACTGTTTCCAAATGTATGTTTTTGATAAATGTGATTTCTGTGAAATTAAAGCAGAGTGAAATTAATGTCTGTACTGATTTCATTTCTATTATGTCAGCATCACATTTGCATAAAATATTGTTTTCATTCCTCTTTAGCACAGCACATAATAAAGCTTTGTATTTTTAATTCATCTACATGAAAAAATATGAAGGTCCTGCAGCAGCACAGACAACCTTGTTAAAAGTAATTTCAGATTTGGTTTCATTTAGCTGCAAAACATGAATTTGGATGGATTCTTTTTCAAATAACACTTAATTTATGGTATTTTAATTCTATACTATTCAGGCAAATAGTCACTTGAAATCTGTCTGTTCAATATCAGTAAGGAGCTCATTCTGTTACTCTTTTTCTTCTGTGGTGAAAATAACACATCACACTATTGGCAGTGAGATATGTTTTGAAGAAAAAGGATTAGACAAAACTAATAACCAAAAGATGCCTTTTCCAATCGTCCTCAAAGGTCTGTTTTCACCCACACTCATGGACATGGAGCAAGGGCCTCTCTCTCTCTGAGATTAAATGCAGACCCTGAACCAACTCAAGTTTAATTCCACTGCAAATGAGTCCTCAAGTGCCAACTGGAAGTGACAAGAGACATATTGTGATCCCAAACTTTTGCTCCCTCAGTCCTAAAAAGTCAGGAGAGAGGAGGCTGTCGAAATGTTGCATTATAATAATTATTTAAGAAATAAATTGAATCCTGGAGACGTTTGAGCCGCCTTATCCTCCTTGGGACTTCTCACCCCCGTGATAATTAACAGAGATGGACTTGAATGGAAGACACCTCTCCCTGTTGCTGCCCACAAGCAATTTAGGAGCGGAATAAAATTGCTAAATGCTTCAAATAAGCTGGCAATGCCACTGTTCCCTAGCACTGCTCTCAGCTGCTCTGATTCTCCAGACACGTAAGAGACAGGAGCTGTGCATTAATTACCATCCAATATTCTTAATCAACATCAACTATAAAATTCTTAGTCAAGCTCTTGATCACAAACTTAATCATGCCTAACCCAAACTGATTCATCCTGTTAAGTGGGATTCATTAAAAAGGCTCTGCTATCACATCATCAGGCACTTTCCAAGCCTGAGACTTCCTTAGTGACAAACAACACCCAGCTGAAGCAACCACTGCAGGGGCAAAGATGGCATTTAATTAGAGAGGATGGACAATTAGCTTCACAGGAGCCAAGCAGCTGCACAAGAAAAGGGGATCTAATGCTCCAAGTCCGTCCTTTATGAGGTATTTCAGAAGACCCTCGTGATACCTTCTGCTCTAGCAAAGAGAGGAGGAACCTGAGGAAGAAAAGTAGTAATGAAAAATTAAAATACAGGGAGTTTTTGCAGTTGCAAAAGGCAACAAGTTGTTCTCAGGGTAAGCAATAATTGGAAGAGCAGTTATAGCTCCCTTGGGGTGTTAATGCGCATTTTTGAACTCTGAGCTTCATTTGCAGTGTGTTCTGGTTTAACCACACGACGGCTCTGGGCAAACTGAGGGTGGTTGGGAGCTCCCTGGGCAGCCCTTCCCAGCCTACACACCTGGAATTGTGCCTTCTACTGCTGGAACACTCACTGGTCCCTCTACACATCACAGCTCAGCTCCCTGGGTGCAAATACCAGCCCATCCATCACACAGGATCCACGGGATCTGTGTATCCTGGAACAATTTCGTAAGTTTTTGTTTCTCTCCAGGGTTTTATGCAGGCACAGGGAAAAGGACAGGGGGGGGAAACATGACTTTTGATCACTTCATATCTCCAGTCAAAGTGCATAGATACAAACTGGTGTCAAAATACACACTGGGCAGGAAGAACATCAGCTATTTCCCTCTATCAAATGCAAGTGGATAAGTCTTAATAGATAGTTTGGAAATCCAGGCTGACTGTTCTGTAAGTCACTCCAGTCTAAACTACAACACTAGCATAAGGTGTCTATTATGACAAATAAGCACTTAGTAAAACTTTTAATTAGTTTTTCTACATCTCAGGAAAAGAAAAAGAAATCACAATATGTTGACAACAGAGAAATTTCCATTAATCCAACACATGATACGTTCTAAACACAAGTGAATTCCTTGAACAGTTCTGAATGACTGGTTCCTATCTGAGAAACAATTCTTTCAACATTCATTAAAAGATTTATGTCACTCAGAAGCTGGAGAACAAACGGGGTTTGCAGTCTTTGAAAACGAAATGCAAAACTTGTACCTGATTTATTACAGAGATGTTGGAATCAATAACAGAACTGGAGCTTAAAGCACAAGGTCTCGTCTGACAGAGCAGCATCTTCTTCTCCCACCCTCCCTGCAAGAGCTGAGTCTGATCCCTGGCATCTCTGGTAATCAGAACTCCTGTCTGCCAAAGGACAGACAGCTCTGCCTATTGATTTTCTTTTTTTGTTTAATTATTTATTTATTTTTTTTTTTACACCAGGTAGATTTAACAGACTCTTTCACCCTGGTTTGTCTGTGCACGGAATCTAATCTCACTTTCAAAGCTGGATCTCTTATCAGAAGAAAAGCAGGTTTGGAGCGTTATCTCAGAGATCATCCCTCCCTCACCCTGGTTAATTAACTAATGCAGACCCTGCTTTTAGCCACGACAAAGCCTGGTGACTTTGATCTTTCTGGTCCCAATCACATGGACAGTCATTATTTTGGTCACTAAGTGCAGGATCTTCAAGCTAAAATTCGCTTTTCTTTGTTTAGGCCACTTGCTTTGCCTGCTTGTGCTTCAATTCCACATCATCAGCACGGGAGTTTCCTTCCAACATCACATGGAAGTGTTTTCCAGGCACAGCCCATAAGCCTGTTTTCCCCCTCCTGCTCTTCATCACAGCTCTATGTAGTACAATAATATATACTCAGGATCTCCCAGGCAGCAATTCCCCACCCCTGGAGGAACATTCCCCGAGGAAGCAGGTGATTTTTCCCACCCCACAACTAAGGTTACATGTACAACATTCTCCACTTGTGGGCTGACCTTCAAGGAAGACCCGAGGGCCAATTGGGTGTCATAGATTTACAACTCAGCAGGTAAAATGTGCTGCCTTGACAGAAAGGTCTGAGAAATATAAAAAAAAAAAAAAAAAAGGAAAAAAGTTAAATAAAAGGCAACCTCCTGTTCCCAGCTAATGTGACAAAAGCTGTGGCTACCTTTATGTCTACAGATCTGGTCATCAAACCTCATGTTAAAGGACCAAAAAAAGATGACATTTAAAAGATGATACTTCAAGGGAAATGTTGGGAGTCATGCACAGAATACTTCTTATGGAATGAATAATAATTCTTTTTAGAGTAATGAGTAAAATGAAATTACTGCTGCACTTTTCTCCTTCAAAGAAAGTTCTTTAACCGAGAAGTGATTGAAATTTCAACATTTCAGGCACTTGTTCAAACACATCTCACAGACACTGCAGGTTAAACTTCACGTTGTCTCTACACACTTTGCATTGACACCCAGAGCATGGAACAGAGACCTGGGAATGTCACACCCCCAAACCTTCCACACTGAAACCTCTCTGAGCCCACTCAAAATGGAATTTTATATTAGCATTCCATGGGCTACACTGCAGCATCAGCATATTTATGGCTGTTCAAAAGTATTCATAATTTATGGCATCCACACATCAGAGCTACTTTACATCTCTATACACATGTATATGTTTGTATGTACACAGCATTTCATTTACTTTTATCACCAACTGCTGCACAAATTTCAGAATTTTTTCCTATCTTTTTCTCTACAAGTTTGACCTTCTCCAATATACACTCAAATTTCTGCACTGCTCACCACTGCACTCTCAAGCTTTGCCAAGCACTGTGCATCCACCCTGCCACGCTTACTTAACTCTTTAATCTTAAAGAAAAATATTTAATAGATATTGCTCATCATAGAGTAATTCTGAGACTGTCATCAGTCATCACTTTCTTAGGGATACCCAAATTTTCCTCAAAAATACCTGGAAATACAATTAGTTACTCAAGTATGCAACATTTAATTTAAATTCAAACTAATTTTATTTATTTAATTAATTCATTGATTATTAATTAAATAATTCATTAATATTAATTTAGTCTATTAATTAATTTAATTTTAATTTAAAACACTGCGTTGACACCTCAAATTCCAGGCAGCTTCAGAAGTCCAGTGGCATCCTATTAGTTAAAATCATCATATATTAGTTACAGAACTAAGCTGAATTTCCAAGAGGAAGAAAAGATCATTTGGACTCACAGAAGCCTGTGTTTGCTTCCAGAATTCCCACTAACTTTGCCTGGTCAATCCCACATGCACATGGAAGCTACTGAACACAAGTGGAAGGAGAAGTCATTTAAATACATTCATTTTTTTCTTCAATACCCGGTTTGACAAGTTTTGGGCTTTAATCTGGCAAGCAAAGGGTCACTTTATTCCTATCATTACCCTGATGGATAAAATCAACCTCAGAGACTACAGATGTTGTAAATAACCAACAAAGCTTAGCAGGCTGGAGAGGTATCAGGGGGTGATCACATCCTGGGGACATTTATTGGACACGATAAGAACCACAGCCAAAACAGCATTTAACCTCCTCCCATGAGCTCCACTGATGGATTGAGATGAAGTTACTTCCAGGGAAAATGAAGTTGTATCTGACCATCAAAAAAAAAAAAATCCACCAAAAAAGAATGACAGGAATATAGGGTGGCCTTGTGGATAGAAAAAAAAAAAAAAAAAAGTCTCACAAATTTTGTCACCATATTTGACCCAGAGGTCTTTGGAAAGCTGTAATTTCTTGGCTTTCTTGCAATAAGGATATAAATAAGTCTGCATGTGGAATGGTTGTCTTGTCCTGTCAATGTCTCAGTTCTGAAAGGAACCCAACTCCTGCCAAGACCCCCTCTGCTCCAAAAATACAACCAGTCTGTTTTGGGACAACCTCCTCCCCCCTCCAGGAAACTTTCTCTGATTGAATGAAGGTCCCATGTTGCAGAACAGCCACTCCCTCAGATGCTTTAAACCACATTAATGCAGTTTTTGCTACTGAGGAACCCCAACAAAAGCCTGCCATGGAGGGTGTTTCTGTGGTGTCTCATCCTCCACACCCAGTTCTGGCCTCTCCAGCACCACAAAGACAAGGAAATGCTGGATCAAGTCCAGCAGAGCCATGACCAAAGCTGGGGCAACACTGCAACAGGTTGCCCAGCGGGATTGTGGCTTCTCCATCCTTGGAGATACTCAAAACCCAACTGGGCACAGCCCTGGACAACCTTCTCTGGCTCCCCTGGCTCTGATCGGGGTTGGACTGGAGGATCTCTGCAGGTCTCCACTAACTGCAGCCACTCTTCAATACACTTCAGAGATATTTTTCCCAGTGAAAACCAATTGAATTTTGATGATTTTTCAAAATGAAAACCACTGCCAAAGAGTTCCCAATCCCAGATATTCAAGCACAGCTTGAGGTGTTCAGTCAGGACTTGCCTTTCCCCACCTGTAGACATCAACAGCAAATGACCTAATTCAGTGCTTTCAGTTCCTTGCCAGAATCAAAATCCAATTTAAGGATTGGATAACTTCCACGCAGTCAGTGCTATTTTGTCCTCCCAGCTCTATTTCACTCAGCAAAATGTCAAGTGTCTATATCTGGCCAAGAGGTTTCTGCTTCATAATCTTCTCTTAGCACTTGAAAGCACTTGGACTCCCACGTCCCTGCACCAGAGGCAGGAATTTCCCTGCAGAGCAAAGCCCTCTCTCCTCTTCTCTTGGAGGATGTTATTCCCCTCCTAGAGCTCAGTTTACTGAATTACTGTGACTAAAGTGGCTTTATTTTTAGTTTTCATCCCGTTATTTTATTTGTGTTTAGTTTTTTCCAACAGTAAACCCATCAACCAACCAGACAATCCCCTCTTGTAGCTGCAGGGAAAACGTTTTTCCTCCTAAAACAAGGGAAGAAAAGCAAAGAGGTTCCATTCCTCAGCAGTGCAGAATCTCTCTAAAATAAGAGGCAGTAAATTCACATCCTATTTTCTCCCACACCTTTGTCTCACACCACTGCTGTTTAAGGTATCACTTCCCACAATATGGAGATATTTTAATTTGGGAACAGGAAAGTGCCACAGGTTCTACCTGCCCTCTCATGCAACAAAAAACTAGCTTGATTTTTGCCACAATAGTAGTTGAATCTAGGTAAACCCTAAGTTTCTCATGACCATTCACCAGATTATCATACAGTGATCCATTTTCATATATTTCTTCTCTTATTCAAATCTAGGCTTGGACACATCAAGTCCTAAAAGCAAAAACCAAAGAAATGTGGTAAATTAATAAAACTTTTAGATATTTTCTTTTCCTAACCTAAGAGCAATTTTTTCCAGTCCTAGACCTTTACCCTCAGCACTTCCTTTCCCCCCCAAAAAAAAAAAAAAAATTAACAGCATTATGGTTTAGAATCAGGACATAATTTACTCTTCAGGCATGATTAGCCAAAAAACATTTCTAAAAATTCATATATAACATACAAAATGGGCCTGATGCTGCATATACAGAAGGTATATCATCTACCACAGTATTCTGATGGAGAAAAGAACAAGCAGCCCTATTTTTATCATCTTACATATTATATTCAAGAGATTACTGTAAATATTCCAGCCTAGTGCATGTTGAAAACATGCCTGCCGTGTGCAAACCTCAACAGTGCAATCAGAACAACATAAAATACTGATCAGGAAAAGAAATCCATGTAAGGCTGTGGTTTTATGTCAAAGATTTGAGCTACACCCATGTGGGACAGCGACTTCAGAAGGGGAAGAGGAAGAAGTTGGCTTGTTCCTTATTCCTGTAAAGAGTTTTTCCAATTCCAAGTGAATTATTGCTAATTACTGCCAGGAAGAACACAGAGAGGCAGCTCTCTCTCTGCCTGCGTTTAGGGAAAGCTCCCTGCACTAATCCAAATGACAAATGGAAGTTTTCCACAATATTTTAGGAAGATAATTGTGCCATGTGGGAAGCCACATCACAGCTGGATGAGAGTGAGCAGGCCTGGGATGTGCAACAACTCCTCCTGTGCTGAATTCATTTCAGTTAACTGATTAGTCTTGGATTTTATTTATTTATTTACAACATCCTGGCCTTTGCAGCAGGCTGTCCAAATATGCATCAAATTAGTTCTTTTTTGAAGCTTTTATTATACATATTATACCAGGGGTGTATCTTCATCTCTTCACAAGATCATTATCAGGGAACTACAAAGAAAAACTCATTTCATCGGTACCAGTTTCTTTATCCTGCAGCCTCATGCTGTCACTTCTTTATAAAAAAGGGCAGGAGAGAAGAACTTCAGAACAGACAATATTTCCCAAATATATAAACCTTTAATATTGTGTTAGACGTTAGAATGCACAAACCCCTCTAATGATACCAGGAGATGATCAGCAACATTCCATGTAGGAGCCTGTAAGGAACTGGGGACACTGTGGCATGAACAGCCTAAAGAACTCCAGGTAAATACCAGATAAACCCTGGGATCAAATCAGTACCCGAGGACAATTTAACACATGGGAAAGCAGGAGGATTACATGTCACACTGGGACCAGGAAATTTCCATCCTGGGACCTTTAAACTTGCCTTTCAACAGCTGCAGTTCATATCCCGACGCTCCTTCGAATCCCTTTAATCCGTGCAAAGCCAAAGCTCAAGGGAAGGACCTCAGAAACCTCAATCTGTTTGGTCTGAGTGATCCCTGGAGTCAGCCTTGCACCATCCACCCACAGCCATCCAGGGAAAAACCCTCCTGGATTTTGAGGGAAACGCTTCAAGGGAGCACTGGCCGGAGCCGCGGCCTTTCACATCTCCTTAGTCACGCTGAGTAACTCATCAGGGTAGTGAGACATCACAAGCAGCCTGATTCAGACAGACTTTATTTGCTTCTGTGCTCCTTCTTCCCCTTCCTACCCCGATCTGGGACCGAGCAAACGCTCCTGGGGTTCCTTTCGCTCCAGACCCCAAATAGGAATAATCAGGGTTTGACGTGCGCTCGCAAAATGAGAACAGAAAGACTGATTTCCCCTGTGCACCAGTGTTTTTTCTGACAAGCACTGAAGCTCCTGGCAGAGCTGCCCTGCCCAGTGACAGCATCCCTGGCCCTCAGCCCGGGCTCACAGCTCGGTGTCACAGCTCCTGACCAGCACTGCAGTGACGGGAGGTGAACCGTGGTGAGCTCCCTGACCTGACACGCTGCCCAGCCTCCAGCCTCGCCCTTCCCGCTCCTCTCACTGCACTTCTTCCCTCTCTCCCCACTCTAAAACACGTCCAAAGAAAAGGTGTCGAAATGCAACAGCAAAATAAAGCGATAAAAGGGCTCCCAGATTCCAAACCCAGCTCTGGGTGACCCTTACAAGAACCTGAAGACAACCAGAACCTGCACAGGAGAAACATCCAAAGTGACAGGTCCATAGAAAATATGTGATTAAAGGCTGTTTCATATGGCAAAAATATGCTGCAACTCAATCAGAGGCAAAATCTCTAATTTTTATGGCTATGTAAATCTTTCAAAGATATTTTGACACTTCTTTGTGTCCATGTAATACTTTAATTGGGGGAAAACCCTCCAATTCATGCAGAACAAGGAGGTAGATAATGTTCTTATCTAGTCACTGGGAATGTTTAGTGCCTTCTTAATAAAAATACGCTCAGAACATCCTACAGAAAGGGCCAATTAACCACCAATTTCTGCATTTGTTCTGAGCAGCAGCACTGATAATTTGAAAACACCGTGGTATGAGCAGAGCTGAATTCCTACTGATAATTGCTTTGGTGCTATTTGTGACAGTAGGTGCTAGAGGAGGAGTATGGCATAGCAGATACTGTAAATTAAAAATAGAATTTGCTTAAAATTATTGTGCCATTCAAGTTAGGAACATCAATAAAGGTACTTTGTGAAGGGCAGCAGCAAGACCCAAAACCCCTCAATACACACCAGTTTACTGACACGTGAAGAGTCACCTGAAAACCACAGCAGGGAACTTTCAGAGCAAAGACAACCAAAAGGTCACAGAGACAGACCAGAAGTGGGACTCAGACCTGGGATAATTCCATTAACTCCAGGGAAATTGCATCAGGCTCCAGCAGAAATGCTGAATTTGGCACCAGTCCTGTGACATGAACACTGAATAAATGCACAGGAGTTACTCTTTCCTGCTGACTCCTTCAAGTTGCCTTGTTTTTACTGAGTTGTTACAAAAGTCCCTTTTATTTGGATTTGAATAGTGTTTAAGATACAGGATATTTATTTGTTATTCTAAAATGCAACCAAGAGTTTCCTACAATGTAAAGTATTATATATATATACTATATATATATATATATCAATTCCTCTATTTTTCCATCATTCAATTTCCTTAAAAACATATTCAAGTGTTCCAAAATATCATCTGACATATTTCTCTTCTAAATCACGTGGCCACAAGAGGCCATCACACTTCTGTACTAAAGTCACTTCTCACTTCTACAGAAGAATCATTTTGGGTTCACTGAGTTTTTTGGAGACAGGGATCAAGAAATAAATATTATGTTAAGAGAAACTCTGATCTGTGTTATGAAATCCCTTCAGGATCATGGAATGAGGCAGCTTCTTGCCACAGAGAATTTCCTGTTACTCATAAATACTGTAAGGGCTTGATCTGAACATCAAGACATTTCCAAGATCAATTAAGGCAGTCGAAGCTGTACATGCAGCATTCACACAGAGTTTAACTTCTGTTATCACAGACAAATCACAGAACCACAGAATGGTTTGGGTTGGAAAGGACCTTAAAGCCCAGCTCATTCCATGGGCAGGGCCACCTTCCACCAGACCAGCTTGCTCAAAAATCAGGTAGAGAGCAGAGAGTCATTAGAAATGAGAAACGGGTGAAAGCTTCCCAGCCCTGAAGAGTGTATTCAACAGGCACCACCAAACCAAAAGTGAAGGGTATAAACAATGCCATCTTGTTCCATGAGGAATGCTGACAGCTCCCTAGGACCAGAAATCACAGTGCTGGAACATCAGCGATTTGGAAGGAATTACTGCCATGCTGTGTTTGGTTTGCTGTCTCCCACCTTGCGCTTCCCAGGCTGGATCAAAGCACGGAGCAGAACAGCTCCAATTCCTTTCACAGCAGCTACACCATGTGAGAAAAATTGACAGATTAAATAGAATGTAACTGCCAAAGCAACTGTGAACTGTGGCTGCCCGAGAGGAGAAAATGATGTTCCTGAGTATCATGTTACGAAGCTCTTTTGTGATCAAATGCAACAAGAGTCCATTTCATTATAATGCCCATAAAAAACAGCAAAAAAAAAGCCAGCAATCCTTCCCTCAGCCCCAGCATCAGCACAAAGCTTTGCTGCAGCTCACACAACCCTCCTCCCTCTCATCCAAAGAGGCTGCCGAGTGCAAGTGCCACAGACAGAAGAAACACACGTATTGAATTTATTTTTTTTTGGTTTTGCTAGGGGCACTTTTATTTTGATGAATTCCCAAGTCCAACCTGCTTCAAGGAGGACAAAAAAAAAAAAAAATCTCTGGTCCTAACAGGAATTGATGATGATGTGTTAAATGAGCCCCCCCTCACCCTGCTGACGAGCCGAGCGCTAATCGAGTCCCAGCTCTGGAAGTTCACTATTTTATCAACGCTGACATGCACATGCCTAAGAGACCCTGACATCTGCATACATGCCTTATTTGTCTTGCTCTGCCTTCATTAAAAGGACAAATTGATGTCTCAAACATTTTAAACTCTTCTCAGCGGTCGCATGGGCTCAGCAGAACGAGCCACCAGCGCTGCAGGAGCCAGAGGTGTTCTTGGCCTTACCGGGCAGAAAAGAGATGAAAAGATAAAGGTGTTCTATGAGATTTTTTATGAAACAAATGCCAGGTCATGCCCCACACCAGGGCACTGCCCAACAGGGTTGCTTATCATAGAACCACAGGATGGTTTGGGTTGGAAGGACCTTAAAGCCCACCCAGTGCCACCCTCTGCCATGGGCAGGGACACCTTCCACTAGCCCAGGTTGCTCCAAGCCCTGTCCAACCTGGCCTTGGACAATTCCAGGGATCCAGGGGCACCCACAGCTTCCCTGGGCAACCTGTTATCCACAAAGTGATTTACAGAGAGGAACACAAAGTGCCCTGCAGGTGTACCAAAGCCAGTTAAATCAGCTGTAACACATCCAGATCTCCTGTGCTCCACTCAATAACTTCTGAAAACCTTCAGTGGATGCTGGAATCTGTCACCATTTCCTGCTGCTTTCGGCTCTGATGCTTCAAACAAACAACTCAAATGGAAGCTCCCCCAGTTTGCACTGGGCCCAGCACTCACACCAACAGCTCTGCTCAAGAGGCTCCACAAACTTGTTCTATAGATTTAGGGACTAAAGGAACAGCTGTACACTTGTACTCGTCTTGGTACAAATTTTCTGTTTCAAAACATAATTACAGACTGGGGGAGTAAGAAAGAAGAGGGAACAAGAGCCTGATGAGCGTTACAAAAAATACCAGGAAAGCAATTATTTCTTAGTCAAAGTGTTTTAGATCAGTCCAAATAATTTTTAAGTACTCCAAGTATCTGCTGGAAGCTGAAGTATTTTGTGAACTCAGCTGGTCTGCACAGAAGGATAATGTAACTGTGGACACCTGTGCACAGGTACAATGATCTCTGCCCTCAGAGAGAGGTGAGGATGCTACTCCATCCCTCCCTGGAGTCTGAATTCCAGTGGCAGGAAGTCCAGACAAGCAGCCCATTTTACAGAAGGAAAATTATTTAGGATAACAGTGATCAATGACAGAAAACAGTGACCCAGTCATAAAATACCATCACAGATTATCACACTCAAACTACTTCCACTTCAGCTGTTTTGATCTTGAATTTGAGATTTATTTTTTTTCCTTAAGCCCCTTACAACTACTACTGAAAACCCCAAGGAGTTGGACACTGGCCTGCAGCAGCATTTCCAGGATTTCCCTCCTGCATGGCTCAATCCAAGTTAGGTGGTAGCTTTTCTCCTGCAAAGGGTATTTGGTTCAGGGTGAAAAAGGGTATTTAAAAAACTTCAGAGCACAATGATATATAAAGTAAACTTCACTCACACTGTCTCTGCTCTATTTTTCCTTTGAATAAGTCCTGCAACATGTAAATGTGAGCATCACCAACACCAGTGTCAGGAGAAAGACAAAAGGGATAGAAAATGTGAGGTAGGTCTTGCTGGTCATTACTCTAACAAATAAAACAATAAAAATGAGAGTATGACAAGAAAATTCAGGTGCTGTTTGGTTTCTGGGGCAATGCACTATGCAAGTGGTCAATGCCTGCTCTGTCTTCGAGATAAACGTCCACATAAAAGCATTTTAAATCACTGAGGGCATCACTCACAGCAATCCTGAATGATGGAGGCTTCATGTTATGCCAGAAATGAAGGTTATTTCTTCGCTGAACCAAGCACAAGTGCTCAAACCAAAAATAAGCTCATCACACCTACAACACTTCTGAGAAGAAACATAAAATAAGACATATTTTAGGGGAAGAAGTTCATGTGTGCTCACCAGGAACCGAGCTGACAGATGTGTCTGTCTCCAGCCAACCTCCTCTTCACCCAGAAACGTCTCAGAAATCAAACATACAGAAAACACACCCGAGCTGTTTGCTGTCACTCCTTAGGGTTTTTATCTTTAGGATGAGAACCCAAGGGAAACAGGACTAAAACTGACCTGTAGCTGCCACACTTACACAAAATGGGCTGCAGAGAGACTTCATATTTTCTATTTTTCCAAGCAAATGTCCTAAATAAGTGGGGAATATTCCTGAGAGAAAGGCAGCAGTATTGAGAGAGCTCTGGACGTTCTAAATGAGGACTCTACTCAAAGCTGATGTCCAAACACAAACCCTCTCTGTGATGGACAAAGCAGAATGTCATAGGACATATTTTGTGGGTCAAACCATCCAACAAGCCTGGTTTTATCTCATATTTCCCCAGCACCCAGGGCCACCCGTGCAAGAGTTAAATTCTGCTGAAATCTGAAGCAACAAGAAGTTATTTCCATCCTCTGTCCCCTCTCCCAACGAACAGCAGAGAAACTATTTAATGCAAATTAAACTACATCCACTGTTCCCAAACAACAACAAAACATCCTGGCAGGGCCTCAAAAGCCTTCCCCTTCCAGGATGCTCATGGTCTTGCTGTTAAGTGCATCCTTTCCTTCCCATCTGAGGGCACATCACAGAACAGATGAGGAAGGATTTCTAAATGAATAAGGTGCTCAGTGGCTCCTCAGACGAGACCTTTAAGTCAATACAAACAAATGGTGTGGCCTTTCTGTGCTTCAGAGGCAGAGAAAAAAAAGAAATAAATGAAGAGAGATATTTTTGTTCTGAGACCTTGACTCTTGCATCCTCCTCCCTGCCTAATTGCCTGCAGTTTATATTTATGAATACTTTTAGATCAATGGAGTTGTTCTGGTTTATAGCAACAGAGATGTTGCTTCTCATTGTGCCCCATTCACTGCAGAGATACCTGTTCTGCCAAGGAATGATCATGGAACTAAGATATTAAGCCAGGATTAATTAAATCAGTGTCTTTACCCATCAAGATGCTCCCTCAATTTTAACTTCAACTCAGGCACTGGATTAGGTACCATAAAAGTGAAGTGGCTTTCTGAAATAATGAGGTTATTGTACTTCATTAACTGAAAAAAAATTAATTGGGTTCACAAGAAAAGCCACACTGTGTTAAGTCCAGCTTTTCCTTCCTCATATGCAAATATTGGGGGAAAAAAATACACTTACTTAAGGAAGGGAACATCATCACAAGAGTCAAAAGCACGTAGGTCATGTAAACAAATACTACAAGCTCAGTGTTGGACAGGAGATGTAAAAAAGGATGATAAATAAGAGAGGATGAAGTTTTATAGCAGCATCTTCAGCAACAAAAAAAGGAAATAAAAACAACTTCCCCTAAAAAAGTTTGCTTTGGTGCATCCACTGCAAATTGTCCAAGCTGTAAACTTAATTCTGTAAGTGAAAGGGAAAACTCTCATCTGGAATAAACTCAACTTTTGGAATTGGGGAAAATCAGTACCTGTTTTGTTGTAAGGACTGGAAGAAGAAAAGGAAAAGTTTGTACATGTTTTGCAAGGGGTTTGTGGAATCAGGGTGGTCACAACTTTGTCCAGCATCCCCCAAACTCTCCATCTTGCCCCTATTTTGTACCATCCCCTAAAGCCCTTCCCTTCTCTTGCTGGGACTGTGACAACTGCTCAGGGCAGATAATCAAATTATTACAGAAACAGAGAGAATAATGCATAGGTGAAGCTCTTAAAAACCATCAACATAAAGGTCAGGGCCTCTGGCAACAAAGGAAAAGAATTATTCCTGCAGTCTTCAAACAGATTTATTCTTGATATAAAGCAGGACCATTTACAGCTCAGCAAAATTCTAAACCTGGTAGTAAAGCACATTACAAGCTTTCTTAATTCAATTTTCACTGGCATTTATTGTGGTTAATAAAATACCCAAATGTCATCGAGATTTATAAAAATGTATTTATAGGTTAATAAATGCCTAAAATGGATTATTCAGAAAAACTGCTTAGAGAAAGCCTGGCATCCTAAATGGATACAGATTTGGGGGTTGCTGCCTGTCAGAGGGGTAATTAGTGCTTATTTACACAGATTTTACTGTGAAAATCCATCCACTGTTTTCACAGGATCCACATTATCTCAACTGTGAACTTCCAGTCACCGAGATAAAAGAGTGAAGGCTCCTCAAAATACGATTTATAGCAAATTCTTTTGGGAATGTAACTCTTTCACTGGCCAAAAGCAAGCCCATAAACACAGGAGGAAGATTTGCCTGGTCTGGAGTGGCGATAAAGAGGGGAAAGAGGCTTTGGTTTGAATTTAATAAAGTAACTTTAAATAAGAAAAATACATCTAGAAGAGTGCTGGAACAAAGCTGAGAGCACTGATGGGAGTGACAATCTTTATTTCCACGTTACTAGGAAGTATCTACAGTGAGTGGCTCTGTTTTTAACTAAATAGGCACAAAACTCCAAATATTTATTGGTTTTTTTGCAGCTGCATCAATAAACTACTTTGGATGGTTCTGTGTTTAGTCTGTGTGTAAATACACACACAAAAACCTGGATTATTGCTTTTCCTCGCCTCTTAATGAAGAGAAACATGCTGGATTACAAACATTTTGTGCTATTCAGACAAAATTCTATAGAAAAAATATATAAAAATACATATAGAAATAGAGAGACAAAACTACAAACCCATACTCATCCTGTACTCACGCCAAAATTTAATTTTGTCCTCTCTGTCCCATTTTAAACTCAGACAAACCCTCCTGAAAAAGTTCCTGTCAAACATGAGGCTTTTTTTGCCCCCCTGCTCTTCACTCTGAATAATTCAAGCTGAGCCTTTTCATTTGTTTCCAGATCTGCCTTACCTCGAGTCAGAACTTCCTCGAAATAAACTTTAATGTGCTTTAATAATCTCCCTGCTAATGACGGTGATTGGCAACGGCCTGTTTTTAACAAGTGCTCGACCATTTAGTGTAACCAAAGCTTTTACATGTAATTAGTGCTCTGAGCTGAATTCTGGTACAATCCCATTTATATCCAAATTAGTTTTAATGAATGTTTGGATGCACCAGACTCGAGGGCTACAGGTTGAAAAGAAAAAGAGATTAATATTTTATTTTCCAGCCATTTAAAACGCATTTCTGTAACTAGCAGAAAACAAAACAAAAAAAAAAATAAATAAGGCAGTTGCTACGATAATTGACTAAAAAGAGGATTTTTCTAACTCATGAAGTTTCTTGTTCATTAAAGCACAACTGTGCCGTGATTTATGGACACAGAGAGATGGAATTTCAGGGAAAGCACAAAGACCAGGGATACATATATACAAATAAACACAAATCAGAACTTATGGCAGAGCACTGAGCCTTTTAAGCACCGAGAGGACAAACGTTTCAAACTCGCTCGTCCTTTTTAAAAGGTATTTAATAGAATGGAAAAAAGCATCCCATTTCCCAGAAAGCTTTTCCCTACAGCTCGTCAGAGCCCTCCCAAATACAGTAAGTTGTAACAGTTCTTGGCAATATCCTTCTCATTCCAGAAGCTGCCATTTTTAATGACACTTCTGAGTTAGACAAGTAAAAGACACTAATTTCCCCTTTTTTTATATATATATATAATTTTTAATACCTTGCATTTCCCTTGAAACTTATCAGGGAATTACAGACACTTCCAGGCATTAGTGTTAAAAGACATCAGTAAAGAAACATTTCAGGTCCTTAATGTTTGAGCAGTCACTGAGCTTTCCAAAGCCAAAGTAAAACTCAAAATGGCTAAAAAAAATGTCCAATTTTAACTTTAAAACCAAAGCAAACAGTAAAATGAGGCCAGCTGGAAATTTTGCTTGTTTCAGCAAGACTTTAGTTCATGAACACAGTCCAAAATTATCAGTTAAGGGGGAAAACTCCCAATCCTGGGGAGCCCAGCACCATTTCCCCATAGATAAAAACCCACCTCATATAGAAGATTTTTCCTAATGACGAAAGAAGTTGCTGTAAGGAATTTCCAATATTCAAGAAACCAAGGGATTTAATACTGTTTGATCAATACACAATTACATTTATTTAATTCAGTGGATCTCCAGAGAATAAATATTGAAAAATATTAGACTTTGGGTTTTTTCATTAAACAAAGTATTACAGTGACTGTTGAATATTTTTAAAAATGACAAATGTGTGAGGACTTAAGTGATAAAAAAAATCATATAAAGAACTTCGAAAACAGACGGAATTAAGACTTAAAATTTTTTTATGCTACAAATGGTAAAAATTATGCAAAAATATACTTAGGTCTTTCATAATTTACACCTTTAGTGTTCTGACATTATCAATAACACTTCAGAATTTGTCATCCTATTAAGGATCTAAACCAAGTCATATGGTACCAATCCTATTGCCTTGCATTGACTTTACTGGGGTTGGGAACACTCCCAAACTGCCTCATTTTCACCAATTCCAAGCAATTTTAAGGAATGACTGGATGAAGATTTCCCCAAACAGTGCAAATAAGACATAAGTCCTCAGCCCTGGATTTCTGCAGGCACATATCATCTTCTCAATGCTTCTATACCCATGCAAAGCCAATTCACCCCTTAAATCCAGAAAATTCCAACCTGATGGTCCATTCCCTGGGATAAGCAGCACCTTACAACTTAAAACCCAGAAGTTTGCTGTCTCACTGGAGTTTCAGCAGGTTAAGAAAAGGTACTTTGGGATTTTCTATCCCATTTAATCTTAATTAATTCCATTAAATCTTATCCTTGATAAGGAGTTGCTGCTCCTATTCAATTTGATGGTAAAAGTGTTTTGGAAAATCCACTTTATTATTACCCAAACATCTGCTCAGGGCTGTGAAAAGCTCCACTTCATTTAGAAACCTTGCAAGGTACAGCACAGTGTGGCAGTGCCAAGTTTCCCTCAGCTTGGAAAAGGGAGAGATTGCTGCTATGGACAATTCCCACCATTCCCACCCTTCTTATCCCAAACAGCAGAAACAATTTTATTATTATTATTATTATTTTTAGGAAATTCCCTATCCCAAACAGCAGAAACATTTTAATTATTATTATTATTTTTAGGAAGATTCCCCCTCAGTGCCACGGAAATGTGTGTGTGTGAGCCCCTCTCCTGCCCCTACCAGACCTTTAACTTTGTTGGGATTATGAGCTCTACACAACCCCCAGATTTTTAGCTTCCCTTGTTGCCTCCATCTGCATTCCCAGTCTCTAATTAGCTTTAATTATCACTGTATCATTAGCATTTTGTCTCTTCTCCCTGGGTGCCCACCATTCCCTGAGGAACACGTTGCTTTAAATGACAGCAGGGATGGGGAGAGTTCACTCCAAGAGAACTCCCAAAAAATTTTACAGCTCTGTCAAAAAAAGTTAAGGTTTGTTCAAAGCCTTTTTGATACAAAAAATGAGACCGGAGATTCCACAAACTTTCCTTTGGCAGCCTCTGGGCCTTTTAAGTGACAGCATTTCTAAGAGAGTCAAACAATAAAGTGTTCATTCAGTCTCCTTTTCCCTGTGTAACATTTTGCCTCCAGACTGAATAAGTATTTTGCAAACTCTACTTTTTTTGAATGGTTTTCAAGAAAAGGGGTGAGGTTTTTTGCATTATCTAATTAACTCCACCACAACGTGGCTCTCCTAATTAGCCCAGTGTGATTCAAAGACCATTTGTTCATCTGACTTGCAGTCCAGCTCCATGCACACAAAAATATATTTATCCCAAGACAAACATAGAAAACAAAAGTTTCACATCTTGGTCCAAAGTCCATTTGACCCACTGGAAAAATCCCACCATTTCTGAATGAGGCGTTAAGAGCAATTTGTATTATTTTTAGGAAAGATTATCTTAAAGCCAAGATTCTGAAAGTCTCTTAAGAAGTCTAAAGCACCACTCCAGATTCAGTCACAAAAGCTTTATGCAGACAAAATTCTCATTACAATCAGCAGGGGTTTGCTCCTGTAATGAATATTTGAGTCAACTGATTGGAGTGCTCAGCTTCAGAGATGGGTGAGCACAAGATCATCTTAACTCCATGATTTCCCTGCAATATACAGCACTGATCTCTTAAAAACAAGCAATTTTGACAGGGTTGAAAGGGGTATAAATGGGTAAAGTTATACCCAAAGTAGCTCCCTGAGCTGCTCAACATTACTTCTCAAAGTACAAATTGTTCTGGCTTAAGTGATACCACTCCAAGTTCCCATCCAAGAAATTATCCAACTGCTCTAACTCCTTGAAATAGTACAGGTGGGCTGGAATTCTTACCCTCTCGTGCAAATAAACTGGGAGAAAAAGAATTTAAGGAGCTCTTGTCCTCTTAAAACCTGACTTGATTCACAGGATGATCAAGTTGTGAACTTCTGTGACAGAGCAGCAGTAAAAGGAAGTTGAGTTACAGTTTGTAATAACCAGATCTCACACTGGAAGTTCTCGTGTCATTCCCAATGGATCATAACTCTTACAGCTCCTTGCTGGGCTGTTTTATCAATTGGATCACTGAAAACAACATTTCTGTGATTATATTTAGTTATTTATTTTTACTTATTTAAGTGGGTTGCTTCACTAGAAAGGTCATTTATTCTCATTTCTCCTTCCCCCCCCCCGAAACAGAAAATATTTTAGTATATTCTTATATTTAAACAAGCACAGTAGATTAATTAATGTGCTTAGTCTCTGGAAAGCTTCAAAGTTCTGTCTAGCAGAAAGTGGCCATGAAATTTTCTATTTTTTTTCCCATAATTAGGCATAATAATTAGCACAATAATGCCCTTGTTAACATTCCTAATTATATGCAACTAGTACACCAATACCTTCTAGAAGGAAGGCTGTTACCTTTCCATCCCATCTGGGATATCTTGCATCCCTCCAGGCACAGCAAACCAGGATCCTGCTCGCTGAGCAAGGACAGACTGCGGGAGCCAGCCCGACATGCAAATCAAACAGCAAAGCTCTTTCTTCTAAAATAGCCCTGACATCAAAACTCCTGCTATAAAAAGTCATAACACAGCTCCTGGCCAGGCAAAAAAAAAATGTTCAATAAACCCACTCCATCAAAAGCAGCAGCAGGTTCCCCCAGCACTCAAGTTTTGCCTCTTGTTCTCTCGGACTAAAGCGACTCATTAATCAGCTCCGGCCGCAGGTTCGGCTCCGGCTCTGACGACATCAACTCGGGGACCACTTACATTTTCAGTGCACATTTTGCCCTGTCCCCAAGCTGCTCAGGTGAGCTCTGCTGGGAGGCTGGCTCGGTCCAGGAATAGAAATTAATTAATCAGGATATTTTTCTGCCCCCGCGCTGGGAAAAAACATCCCTGATTAAAATGGGGGCACTGAAGTTTTCACGATCGCCGCCGACACGACTATTGATTAAATGGAAGCCTTGTGAGCACTTACTCATTTTATAGGGGTGTTCTTTTCACCCCTCTCAAGCTCTTTTGTTTTAATTAAAGGGTATATTCTAGACACGCTGTTATTATGTATTGAAAACACCTTTTGTAAGCCTAAAACATCATCTTTGTGAAAGAGAGAGAGCTCCACAGATGCTGGAAATATTTAACTCCACAGTTTAGTCTCTTAAAAGTTCAGTCTAGTGAAAAGCTTGCCTTGGAGGTAAATACTGAAACTTGATGTCGAAGCTCCAAATCCATCTCCAATGTTGCTTCAGGGTAGGAAAAGTGCTTCAAACATCTCTGTGTGGGAGAGTTGGGGCATCCCTGACTAAATCCCACCGAGACTGAAAACTTGGCAGTCGTTGCAACTTGCTTGGACTGAGCTCCTGATTCTGAGAATATTTCTACCCAATAAATGTGCTTTTAAGTGAACATTGGCTGCTATTTTCTCCCTTTAAAGGCAATGCCACGAGAACCACACCAGCCAGGACTTGAGCACGCCCAGGGAAGGGAACGGAGCTGGGAAGGGGCTGGAGAAGCAGGAGCAGCTGAGGGATCTGGGGGGGCTCAGCCTGGAGAAAAGGAGGCTCAGGGGGGACCTTCTGGCTCTGCAACCCCCTGACAGGAGGGGGGAGCCGGGGGGGGGGGTCGGGCTCTGCTCCCAGGGAACAACGGACAGGAGGAGAGGGAACGGCCTCCAGCTGTGCCAGGAGAGGTTTAGACTGGATATTAGGACAAATTCCTTCATGAAAAGGGTTGTCCAGCCCTGGTACAGCTGCCCAGGGGTGTGGTGGACTCACTATTCCTGAGGGCACTTAAAAGCCATGAAGGCTTTTAAAGGCACTTGGGGACATAAGTTAGTGCTGGGCTTGGCCACACTCAGGGAATCACTGGACTGTGATCTAAAAGGTCTTTTCCAACCTAAAGGATTCTGTGGGGACTTCATAAGATGATTCATAAGATGATTCATAAATCACCCAACACATTGCTGACTCCAAAAGCCCTCCTGCTCCCAAGGCATCACAGCCCCTGTGAGCACATTCTCGAGTTCAACATCAAATTATCTCATTCCTTCCTCCTGACCCAGAGGGGCTTCAAGAAATTAGCAGTTAACTGGGTTGGATCACATACTGGTACAATGAGGTCATCAGACCACTCTCCTGAGAACTGGAAAGCTTGGACTTCCAGTTTGGCTGCTTTTATGCATTTTATCCAATATCTTAATGGATATAAAATAGAACATGCATCTGAGAATAACTCTGTAGCTCGCAGAAAGGGACTGCAGCCCAGTTTAGAGACACCAGACCCCTCTTAAGATGGGAAAAATTAAAACAGAAATCCAAAGGTTCACATAATTTAAATGAAAATAAGGAAAGGAACTACCCTTTGGCCCCAGTCTCCATTAGGACAATCCTCCTCATACACAGGGAACACTTAAATTCCATGTTCTCATTCCTGTATTCCACAGTATATGACATCACACTTGCCCATACTTCTCCACAACTCAGTGCTTTCCCCTCCAGATCTTTATGGAGACAAATGTGCACCAATTCATTCTGAAAATATAAGATATTAATCCTCACACATTCTGTTATGAGGAAATCACGCTAAATTAGCCTAATAATTACAAATTGGGAATTATCTGGTCAGGTCTGATAAATGGGAGCTTTAAAAACTTTACCTTATATACCTCATATTTCTCAGTATTTTACTTATAGTACAACTGCACGTTTAGGTATTGGGAAGAAGATTCATCTACATCTAAATTCTTGAGTTATTTTGCCATTTTTTTAACTTCCTAAAACTGCACAACTCTCCTGAAGATGTCTAGAACATTTTCAAACCCTGATATGCATAAATTAGTGGTGCTGCAGAAGGCAGTCCTAATTCATGCACTCACTATGGACCCAATTAGTTCTCCTGTAACAAGATGCCAAACACATTTCCTTAATAAAGCAGAACATATCACATCTAATATTTACACAGAAGGCAGAGCTTTAACTCTGTCACTTTGTCCATCCAGTCCAGCCCTCAGCTCTGCACAGGCCCACCCCAAGAGTCACACCCTGTGCCCCAGAGCATCATCCAAACCCTCCTGGAGCTCTGGCAGCCTTGGGGCTGTGCCCACTGCCCTGGGGAGCCTGGGCAGTGCCCAAACAGCCTCTGGGGGAAGAACCTTTTGCTGAGATCCAACCTGACCCTGCCCTGACACAGCTCCAGCCGTTCCCTGGGTGCTGTCCCTGGTCCCCCCCAGAGCAGAGCTCAGTCCCTGCCCCTCCTGAGAAAGTTGTCACTCCAGAGCAGCCAGAGTGCCTTGGATTTACACCAATGGAATACACGGTGTGTCTGCAAGGTGCACTTCAGCTCAGGGAGGTCCCACTGGCCTCATGGGACAGGAGCACACAGAATCATCACAGAATTCTGGACTGGTTTGGGTTGGAAGGGACTTTAAAGACCATCTAGTCCCAAAACCCTCCCACGGGCAGGGACACCTTCCACTAGCCCAGGCTGCTCCAACCAACCTGGCCTTGGACACTTCCAGGGATGGGGCAGCTTCTCTGGGCAACCTGTGCCAGGCCCTCCCCACCCTCACAGGGAACAATTTCTTCCCAAAATCTAATTTGAAGTCTCCCCCACATGACAGGGGCTCTGTGAGCTCCCCCTCCTCCTGCCCAGAGCAGCCCCTTCACCTCTGCAGGCAGGAGGTGACACCTTGGTGAGCAGCAGATAGATATCAGGGACAGTCTACCTTGATTATTCTCCTGTTAATATTTTAATCTCTTCTAACCCAGATGGCTTAATCCCTTGGTTAAGGCTGGGACATGCTGAGGTTCCATCAAGAGAGAAGTGAGATGTTGAACTGGCACCAAAAACCCCCAAAGCTGGTGATCCCATTTGTGCCTCTGATATTTCTTATTCAGGTTGGGAACCAGAAACCCTGCCAGATACCCATGTGCTCTGGTGATCCTCTATCAACACCTCTATCTGCATTTTTAACCTCCTTCAGGTGTCTCCCAGGTATTCTGCCTGCCCCAAGTACCAGGAGCATCACAGAGGGCACCAGGTACCACATCAAGCTGATCACATCCTGGGCCAAAGTATTACAAGTGGCTCAAGTTTGCCCAGTTAAATCTCAACAAAGATATTTATGGGGTAAAGAGCAAGTATATAACCAAGAGGATCAGGGTGAAACAGTTTTTGTATGAAGTGGACCACGAGCTGATTAAATGAAAAGGATCAAGTGCAATGGGGCACTGCTTCTCTACATCCTCTCTAAAAGTAGTAATTTAAGATTTGTCATCCCACATGAAATATGCTTGCAGCAAAAACAACACACCTGATGTACAGTGGCAGAAAGAAGTGCATTAAGTCACTTCAGATGACAAGTAGATCATTTTTCACCTTTCTGGCATTTATTTCAAGCAGATTAATCACAACGAGCCATCCTGATTTTCATGGATATCTCAATTAACGTCATTCTTTTACCTAAGACCCTCTCTTCAAGACTCTTATAATAAGCTAAAATTATTACCTAAACGTTTTAGAGCAGAATAGCAAAATATATCCCACTTTTATAGCCACAAGAAGAATCTCACAACACCAGATGGGTAAAACAACCCACCCACAACAGAGTTGATTGAATGAGTGCTCACATTTTACATCCCACAGCCACCAGGGCTCTGGCCTTCCAGACCAAAATGATCCAAACTCCTGGATTAAAACCTCCCATGCTCTTTGCTCAGGTATGTTTTGTTTTAAGTGTACAAGTCTGCAATGAAGTTTGGCATTCTTTAAGCAGAGGGCAGTATTACATCAGTAAATGGTTATTAGTTACCTGCTCTACAGTATGTAAGATTACAGCACTTCAATTTAAGAACACATATTCCAGGTAACTGATTTTATAGACATAGAAATTTTCAGAAACTACAGCTATATTCAATTATGACAGAAAATTATCCACAGGAAAGCCTTCCAGTCCCCTTCCCCCCACACACTTGTCAATAGATTGCTTTACTTGGACCAAATCCCTCTCCTAAATCCTTCCTCAAATTTATCCCAGAGGGTTTACTCTTTTTTCCTCATTGTGTGTCCAAATCACCAGTTCATCAAATATAAATGTAAAGAGCTACTCTGTCCACTATTACCCTCTAAACCCACATGTTCTCCCACTGCTCCTGGCCCTGGCACTGCAATCCTCAAACAGGAATAACTGCTCTGAACATCCCTTTGATGCCAGGATGCTTTGGCCCTGCTGGCTCCTGTGATCCCTGAGCACTCTGCTGACGCTGCCCCTCTTAATGGAAAAGTTGGAGCTGAAGGACCTGCCAGGAGACAACGTTCTGCAAAGCCTCAGCCTCAAAACTTTCCCTACTGCTTTGACATTTGGGTAACATTCAGAAGCTTGCTCCCACAGACACGTTATTCTCCACCAGTCAAGCGCTTCAGATGGGAAGTGTTATCTATTCCTAACTGACATCTTCCACTAAATAGAACATTTAATTAATTTGGGCCCAGGCCAGTCTGATCTCTTTTGCTTGCGTGAAGACAAACGCGGCTTGTAGCTCTTTGGCACCGTTTCTTCTCCTCCTCCTCCCCCTTAAAAGGAACTTTAGTTGTTTACAGAATAGATACAAGAAAATCCAAGCTGGTACAGTGACACATCATTAGTTAAAAATACACCACAGCATAAAGAGCTTTAGCACCGAGAGCGCGTCGGAATGCGGAATTACACGAAAATGGCTTAGGAAGGGAAATCAAAGTCATCTGGAAACTGGGGACTTTTTCTGCTACAGGCTGTAACAGAACAAAAAAAGACTCCAAGCACTTCGTGTTACTGCAGAAAGTGAACTTTAGTGCAATTAACAGAGTTGAAGATACAGTAAAAAGGGTTATAAAACTACTTGAAATGTATCTCTAAAATGCAGATGGTAAACACAGCGATGCAGATGGTAAACACGGGGTGTAAGGGGGGAAAAAGTTCTCAAATGACAAAAAGCAAACCCAAGCCTACAGCTGCAGGTCCCTTGCCAGAGCCAGACTGGCATAACCAGCAAAGACAACGTGTTTTGTGATTGCAGCAAGTTGCAGAAAGCACTAAAGACAGAGAAATGAAAACCCAGCAGAGCTGACAGCAGGTCCTTGGGAGACTCCCTGTGCAAAGCCCTGGATCACTGAGCACACGTGCCACACGTTAGGACTGAGGGACAGACACGAGCAGCTCCCCCAGGAACAAAGAGACAGCACAGGGATGCCCAGACTCTGTCCAGCTCTACAGCTCTGTCTGAAAACCAGATCTGAGCAACTCTGTGCTGAGAGAGAACAGCACATCTGTCTGAAGGTGTCTGGAATGCTGTGCACTGACCCCCAGTTGCTGGGGACTCCTGGCAGCAGGGAGACAGAGCAGAGGTTCATGGCTCTGAGAAAAGACAAATATGGCCAGAGGTCCTCTGAGAAAGACCACTTAGCCCTTGCTTAGAAATACAAGGTTCACACCAAGGCAATTAATTGGAAACCAGCAGATGAAATGTAATCAGGCAACACCATCTGTACAATGTGTGTGGGAAGGGACCTTAAAACTCACCCAGTGCCACTCCCTGCCCTGGGCAGGGACACCTTCCACTAGCCCAGGTTGCTCCAAGCCCCGTCCAACCTGGCCTTGGACACTTCCAGGGATGGGGCAGCCACAGCTCCTCTGGGATCCTGTGCCAGGGCCCCACCACCCTTCCCAGGGAAGAATTTCCTCCTCATTGATCAATCTTCCTAATCTTACTGACAAAGCAAGGTCCTGCCACTGGTCCCAAGAAGACCCATGCCATTTAGGATGCTTGAACACCAAAAGATCAGAAAGTGTAAGATCTTGATGCATAAAAATAAATTAGGAACAATATATTCTTGTAGCTGTATCAAAAAGAATTACTGATATACAAGATTGCCAGTGGTGGAAGTTTGAGTTCAAGTGGCACAGCCTACTGCAGTTTAAGAGCTGCAAAAGAAGTCACCAAGAAAAAGTGAAAGAAATGCTATAATGACATTTTACGGGGGGGGGGGGGGGGGGGGAAGAGAAGGAGCTCTAATCATCAGCCTCTGATGAGGTGTTTTAATTCTAGGATAACAGACTGTAGCAAAACCTAAGCAAAAACAAAGAAAATCAGGACACATCTGCTTGGCATGAAAAGAGGTTTTTTTCCCCGTCTGCTTCCTGTGGAAGAGAAAAAAAGACTTCAAGGACTGTGCTGGATAAGATCTCCTGTATCAAAGCAGGTGATACAGTAGAATTGTGATAATTCTTGTGGAATGAGAGGAACGAAGATTAAGAGGAAAATGAGGAAATAAGAGATCTTTGAACTACTTTGAAGTAGGGCATCACAAAGCTGATCCAAATTCCCATTAACTTCAGCAGTGCATGAAATGCAGTTTACTGCCTGTAAGGCTCCATGTTGAGGAAATTCTGATATTGGGCAGTTAAGCTATTGAAATAAATAGAACAGAATAAGGGACAAGTGCTCTAAAATCCTGCATGTTCAGAACTGGTCATGAATCAGAGGCACAAATGAAAATACAGACCTGATGGTAAAAGGAATAATGATGGACAAGAGTTGTTACAGAGCAATGAACATAGAGGTTGAGAGACTGAAGTGATAACTCCTAGAAGATTTACAAGTGGCAAGGGAGCTGAAGTGATGAGAAGAGACCAGAAGGAATTACAGACAGGAGACAAAAAATGAGTCATATTCCAATTCCTTCTTTATGCCACATGGTGTATTGAGGACAACTGCCACTCAATAAGTCCTAAAATAACATTTTACTAGAAAGCTTGAGCAGGGCAGTTGCACTACATCACCTTACAGATCCCTTCCAAACTCAACTGTTCTACAAAAACAGAACTTGCAACACGGTGTATGAAGTTTAACCACTTAAAAAGAGTGATAGTAGGAGAAATTGAAACCACAGATTTCCCAAGTAAGGTGATAAATATGTTCTTAAAATGGTATAAATAGGAACAATAACAAGTTTGAATGAATTAAACAAGACAAAAAAACCCCCCAACAACTTATTTTCCTTCTCAATAAAGCCAACTGTGATTCAAAGAAACTAAGAATCAAAATTCAAAGAAAGGAAACCTTTAAAATTGACCCTTGATTTGAAAAAATTGAACCGCCAAATTGAAAACATTTCTCATCCCTTCAACTGGCACAAGGATCCTTTGAAGCAATGGATTCATTTGCCAAAAGGTGCATCTCTGCATCCCTTGTCCCAGCACGAAAGACAGACCAGGGAAAACATCTTTTGACTAAATCCCACTGTGACACCTTTTTGCAGAATCATATTTATAACATTTTTTATCAATAAAAAGGTCGACAAAATCAATCTCAGTAAAGATCAGACTTAATATTTTTATCTGCAAAGAAAAGATTCCTCTTAACTAATTACAGATTTTCTGAAGAACCTTAACTTCTGTTTGAGTTGGTTGTTTCTGGGTAGCAAATTTTCAACAAGGAGGAGAAAAAGCATCAAGTGTTCCACAGTGAAGGGTTGACAGGATCAGGTGTTTCATCCAGACATGGCTTTAGTTTTTCATTTCCTAATTTTTACTGAGAGAGATATCACTTTTCTCATTATCCCAGAATGGTTTGGGACCTTAAAGCTCATCCTGTTCCACCCCTGCCATGGGTGGGGACACCTTCCCCTAGCCCAGGTTGCTCCAAGCCTTGAATCTGAGCAAAGAACTGAATTCTACTGGTGCAGTGTCCAAACTGGCTGCAGTAATGCCACGTTTCATAATTCCAGCACCAAAACACACCTTCACGTTTGCAGACTTCAGCACTTTTTGCCTTACAAGTATTTGGGTTAAAGGGCACGAGAGATGCACGGTCTGAACACCTCATTTACATCTGTAAAGTAAATGTTTGATATTCCACGAGCCTGAAATTAATTCCCTAAATGTTAACTGACGCTATTTAAAATCGCTGAGGGCACGTTGGAGGCATTTCAAGTGATCAACACGAGATTTGAGAGCAAAGAAGCCATTCCAGGAACGGGCAGAGCCACGGCCAAACCTCCTGTCCCACCTGCAGCAAGAAACGCTGACTGAAAACCAAGTGAAAGTTCTGTGGACCAGCTTGGAATAACTTATCAGTCATTTTTCATGACTGAGAGCATGTTTGGGACATGAGGGTCACCCTTTGAGGATTAATTTCTGAGATAAACAGCTAATAGCTGTTGGATGATTATGGTCAGAAGCAATTATTATGGCATTTTTCAACTGTTCATTCCTACAATAAAAAGTCACCAGGCTAAGTTAATCTGCAGTTTAATCTGACTCAAATCCAACCTGGTTTTGTCTCCTTCACTTGAGAGCAGAGCTCCTTTGCTAGTGGTTCAAGCCTTTTCTCATTTATACCCTGGACATCACCGGTGACACGAGTGAAGGCTGTTGAAGCTCCCTCACCACTCAGTCCCTCATGGGAACATCTTTAAATAATTAAGAAAAAAAAAAATCATAAAAGCCCAACTGATTTGCAGCCCCCAACCCCTGCAGCTCCACAGCCCGAGCAGCATTCCCACAGGGTTTCCCTCCTCCAGTTTGCAGGAGAAACTACAACTTTTTATTCAGATAATCGACTAAAAAAGCGTCCCATGCCTGAAGACCGAGCAGCAGTTCAAACTCAGTAGGTGTGCTGGGGAAAACACATCTGTCTGCACGGAAAAGGAGACTCACATCACTGCAGAACTGTCACTCCAGCATTTTTCAGGAGCTCTCCACTCACTTAAGCAGCCCTTGAGGCACCAGCCAGCGCGAGATACGGGATGACGGATGTTCCATCTCCACCAGCAAATCCTACTGTGATTTTAATTGAATTACAGCAGCCATTTTATTTATTTTATTTTTTTTTTTTGCAGAGCCTCTCCACTCTGTATTGCTTCCTTGCTCCCAGTGATTCAGCAGTTTATTCCTCAGTGCACTAATCCCTCCCCTCAGACACTTCCTCGCTCCTTTCAAGCAGTGCTTCTGACAGCAGCTCCCCATCTCTCTGTTGTTTAGGGCTCTCTCTTTTTCATTAAATAGAATTAAACAGACACGTTTCTTTGGCTTTCAGGCTCTACCACTTTTACCTCCACCTTCCAGCAGCTCATGAGCTGTCCTCACAATGTCCTGTTCCATTAGATCTTTCAGCTCAGCTGATGTCAGAAATTTTAAAAGGAGACAGAAGAAAGGGAACCTGAAGCCCAGGGGAAGAGAAGGAGGCAGTGACACCTGCCTGAAAACTTAAGCCAAGTGTGAAATGTTCTTTATTATATCTGCAAAATACATGTTTACTTTGATATTTACAGGGGACTCCATAAAGCTGCCAACTAGTTATTTGAGCTGCTGACTTAGAGGGTGTAGAAAGGTCAGGTAATAGGAAAAAATAAGGTAGAATAGGCAAAAGCAACTGTCAGGACCCACCTCTGCCAGAGCAGGTGGTGAAGAAGTGTCAGCAACTCCTATCATTCAATAACACCTTGGAATCCAGGCTGACATATCTTGACCCAGCTATTTAAACAGCAGCTTAAAACTGAGCCTGGTGACTTTGTATTGTAGGAATGAACAGTTGAAAAATACCATAATAATTGCTTCTGACCATAATCATCCAACAGCCATTAGCTGTTTATCTCAGAAATTAATCCTCAAAGGGTGACCCTCATGTCCCAAACATGCTCTCAGTCATGAAAAATGACTGATAAGTTATTCCAAGCTGGTCCACAGAACCACTGTTAGGGGCATTTTATCATCAAAGTTCCTTTCCCCTTAATCAAAGGCTAATACAACATGAAATCCTTAAATATGGGCTGCACCACGAGATAAACTCAGCAACCTTGAAAAGGCTGGGAAATGGCAATTTGCACACACAAACACAAGATTTAGAGCTCCCATCATAACCTGCCTCATCAATCACGAGCAACAGTGGCTTTAACAGGACTACTTTCAGAGTGTATTAAACTTCACGACATCTTAACCTTCTTGTAAGGCCACAATAATCTCTTTTACAATATCAAACGAGTGCAGAAGGGCAGATTTGCTTCGTGCCAAAATATTCCTTGTGGCACATTTGAGAAATAACGGCCCTGCTGCCTCACCAGACATCCCCTGGTGTTATTCCAGCCCCAGGTACCCACTCAGGGAACACAGACAACACACCCTCACACATATTCTGAAAGAAAACCACCCTCAAAGTTTTGCAAAGCTGCTGGAACGAGGCACCCATGAGTTAACATCACTCTATTCTAAGTTTTGTCCAAGTAGCTGGCTGGTGCCTTTTGTACTCATCACGTTCTTAGGATGAAGAGTCAAGCCATGAGGACTCCATCCTAAATATGACTCAAAATATTACCCCCAAAATCAAGCAAAATGTGAACTCTGCAGTGATTAATTAAAATCCAGCTTATATATATCAAAAAGTTGTCATTTCACTCTCCTGTAAAATCATCAAACTATCTCTGAGGTGCAACTGCCAAGAGGGCAGAGCCTCCTGAACTTTTAAAAGACAACTAAATCCAGCACAAAATGGCAGTTTTACTAATTCAGGGAAGAGAAAGCTGCCACTTCACTCTGGATGCCCTTGAAGACGGTCCCAATCCTTTCAAACCCTGCCTTAAATGACTGCTTTTCCAGACTGTATTCACTGTAATTTCCTTTCCTCCAGCTATTACCCAGCACATTCAGCATCAGGACATTTCTCCAGCACAGCTGTACAGTGTCTACTGGTAATATTTCTAATTAAAATGACACTCTAAGCCTGGTTTTGAATAGAATGCACAGATGCCACCAGCTTTAAGAGGACTGTTAACCTGTTGCTGGTTTAATTAGCTTGACAGGTAATAAAGTAGAATTTTGTAATTATACCATTACAATGCACAAATGTTTCCTATCAAATCGACTTAATTGAGTCACTTTGGCCAACAACAGCCAGTTTTGATTCACCAGAGCAGAAGCAAAACCCCAAACTTGGCTTCCTCAGGGCCTTGCTTAGGGCTTAGCAAGGGCCATGTGCTGCTGAGGAGTGGGGGTTAGAAAGTCCTGCCCTGTCCAAGAGATGAAATGGGTATAAAAGCTGAATTTGCAGTCCCCATAAGTGGAATTTTGTCAAGCACAGCAGTGTGTGTGACCACTCTCTCCTAAAAAACACTCTGTGCTTCATTCTTTGAAAGCACAGCACTGACCTCGAGGTTGCTGCTGGTCAGAGAGCAGAACTGAGATACACAAAGTTCATATGAGTTCACAAAGTTCATGAGTTCCCAGCTCAGGACATCTCAGCAGCTCGGGTGACATTCCTATTCCTCTCCCCACTCCCCACACACCACAGGAACCCAGTTCTGCCTCCCGGTCCCAGCCCCAAACATTCCACAGCTCATCACTGAACTCTTCATGGTTCTCACTCCCCCAGCACTTCCCCACGCTTGGCTTTTGTTAAACACCACTTCACTCCCGGTTCCAGCACAGAATCCAGGCATTCCACCCCAATGCCAGTCACATCCTCACTAATGAGAAATGGTTACCAAATAGTTGTGTTGCTCTGTAAACAAAAAGCAAATTTTCCCCCTCCTGTCTGCAGCAGTGTCAGCATTTGCAAGCCATTATTCCAGCAGGAATAAGAGTGTCTGCTCCAGCCCTTCCCACCTCCTATCACACTGGCATCAAAGGATTTGGAATGCAGAACACAGGGCTGCAGCCTAAAAATAATATCCTGAGATTTGATCCTGCACTTCTTATTCAGGCTCAATTAATCAAGGTTGCCTAACTCTTCACAAGTACTTTTCATCAGCAGATTGAAACCACTTTCCAAACGAAATGGGGATCAGCATCTCCTTTTTACCGTGGGGAACCTGAAAATGAGATTGCACCTGAGAAAGGGCTCTCAGGCTAATTTAGGAGTACTGTCCAAAGGGATGAGGAGTCCATTATTCAAAGTTATCTTTTATATTAAGAAATAAGCTTTTCCTTTCAGACCACTAGCAAGTGATATATCACAAAATTTATCATGCTGTCTTGGAGAACCTCACACTAAGAGAGCATTGCACATTCCAAAAGAATATTTACATCATCTCCATAGCTTCAGTTTTCATTGTGAACACCACCCAGGACTAAGCAGAAATTTCTGAATTAAGAAATTAAGTATTTTGATCAGAAGCCACCTGTAACCTTCTCTGAACAGACAGAAAAATATCACCTAAAGCTAAGAAGGAAGATGACATTTATATTTCAAATACTTAATTGTAAGATCTGAAAACATTTTCTTCTCCTTTGAAAATAACATCGTACAATTCATACGTAAAAGCATGTTGAAAAAAAAGCCCTTCAAGATAATTTCAGGTTCTATTGTACAAAACCCACCTCTCCACTAACAATACCGGTTCCCTTTGACATTCAAACTGAGATGCCATTAAGAAAATTTGAGTTTCAGAAACACCACAGGTTTGTTTGGCTAATTCAACTAGAGGGTCAATCGTTCAATGATTAATTAAACACCAGTTTTGAAAATCTCCTCACAAGACAAATAAGAGCCTAACCAGAAAAAAAAAAAAAAAACCTAAGCACTATTGATAACAAGATATCAATATCCTTTTGTAAAAAATCTATTCTTTAACTTATGTGCATCCTTTTAAACAGTGGCTCAGTTATAAAAATAGTCAAGCTGAAGACAAGTTGTTCTGTGTTATCCATAAACCCTTCCATGTAAAATTGCATAAATGCAACATATACACCCCAAGAACTTAAAGACAGACATATATTCTTTTAAAAAGGGTGATTAAAATCCACTGTCAGGGCACTGAGAAACTCTGGGGCAGTTCTTCAGTCTAAGGCAAAACAATACAAAGAAGATTCTGATATTTCAACAGAACGATGGCAAGAGTAAAGAGAAGTTAGCATCACCAACACATCAAAATTAGTATTAAAGAATCATTACCTTCTCCAGTGCATGATAGGTAGACTTCAGTCAAATTTCCAATACCTGAAAGTACAAATTCAGATGGGAAAAGTCAGTTATACTGATATTTTAATACATTAAACTCATTCTTGTTAAAGTTGATTTATTTTACAGAGAAAGGCTGTCTTGGATTATTTTTAGTTGGGTATTCTCCAAGTGCCACAAGACAAAAGCAGTAACCTGGTCAGGTGCTCTACAGAATTTTTCCACTGCCTTTTCAGTTCCCTCCACTCCATGAGTCCATTCACCAGCTCACTGCTCAGCTGCAAACTCTCCACTGGAACTACTTAAACCTTGTTTTACCAACTCTGACTTCAATAAAAGCTGAAACTCTTTCTTTCCCTGATAACTCAGTGCAGCTCTCAGCTGACAACCAACCAACCTAAATCCCAAAGGAAGGGCTGAAGCACAGCCCTTTCCCAAGGAGTTCCAGTACAACCATTGGATCATCCAAACCTCACACTAACTCAAGTTTGAAAAGTAGGGGAAAAAAATGGGAAATTTCTTCAATACATGCTTTAATCATAGAGAGACACGTTTTGGGTTACACAAAGAACATGATGGATGGAGAAGATATGTTTATAAAATTAGAATTCAGTGAGGACACCAAAATGTAGCAAACATTCTACAATGTAAGGAAATATAAGTTTTATATAGGCATTTATTTCTGCACTATAGGAGAAGCAGGGGAAAAAAGTCTGACCCTTTGCCTAAAGATAAGCATCCATTTCCTCCCTGGAGGGTTGTAGGTTGGATTCTCACTCAGTATGAACAAGTCACAACCAGAGGATCCCTCTGCTTCAGTTCAAGTCTGTAGTACAGTTGCTACTAAAATCCCTGAGAAACCCATATAATTTGGTATTAGAAAGGAATTCTTTGCTGTGAGGGTGGGGAGGCCCTGGCACAGGTTGCCCAGAGAAGCTGTGGCTGCCCCTGGATCCCTGGAAGTGTCCAAGGCCAGGTTGGACAGGACTTGGAGCAACCTGGGATAGTGGAAGGTGTCCCTGCCCATGGCAGGGGGTGGCACTGGGTGGGCTTTAAGGTCCCTTCCAACCCAAACCAATCTTGGATTCTATGGATACAAAAGGCTTCTACACCACATTCTGTACTAAGAAATTACATCACTGGTAGTTGAAATGCATAATTATGCCTTCATTTAACATATTTGCCCCACTCACACCCATCAGCAGCTTTTAGGCAGGACGTGGGGTGACACTTCCTGCTCTGCACAGTCACACTCATGGACCAGCCTGTCTAGTTTTCCTGGCACTATCTTCCACCTGAATTTGCTGGAGGGAAGAGCTCCCTTCCAGACCAAGAGGCCTGGAGGGGGAACAGGTGGGATCCAGCACCAGATCCGAGTCTGGGAAAGCTCTTCCATGGAGGAACAGGCTTCCAGGCAGGCAGAGCCAGATGGAGCCCCACCGAAGTGAGCACCGCGCCGGGTAGAGCGGATAAATATTTGACATTCAGAGCTACACTAATTAGACATCAAGAAGAAACGAAAGGTTTTGTACCAATCAAAATATTACTCTATTTACTGTAACTGTTCAACTTATCACTTCAGTCAGAGAAAGTTTTGGAGAACAACTTGCACGAGTTAAGAAATGCTCCAAGACCAACATCACTACGTATTTTTAGACACCTACAAATCCATCCCTTGGTGCTGAAAACAAAGAGGGAAAAAAAACAAACTGCAGGGGTTTTTTTTACTCTGAAAATTCTGTTCTTCTCAGCACTTGCCATCTCTAAAGTATCCCTGAACTTATGTGGGCACATGGGGCCAAGAGCCAAAGCAGAAGAGGTTTCTTACAGAACACCTGCCACCCAACCTTCAGAGCTGCATTTGCTTTGGGTTGTTGTTTTTGAAATCCCTGTCATGCTTGTGTGCATAACTGAGCTAGAACGGCTTTTTTTGGCACTTATGTGGGAGACTCTGGATCAAATCTTCATTTTTCTCTTCCCCCACAGCCCCAGCAAATGCAATTACTACCAAGCTCATTATTGCTTTGTTCTGCTGGAGCTGCTCCTGTTGGGTGGATACTCACCCGAGCAAAAATCTCATCTCCCTTATGCCCATCGAGGACTTTGGATACTTAATTTTGGGGTAAATGGTTAAAAAAAAATCCTCTACCTTAGGACTTCTGTCTACTTAAGAGATCAAGCCAGCAGCACAGACCTACTCAAATCCTTCAGAAATTTCAGATTCCAACCACAGAAACACTTTTATGGACAATTTCTTAGAACACCCTGCCTTGGCAGAGAGATACTGGCTTAGACCAGGGAACAGGCAAATTCAGAATGCAGTGACTTTGGAAATACAGTATTTCATCCCATAAGAATTGCAAGAGGCTGAACATTGCTCCTCATAAAAGCTGGTGATGTGGTGCTCAGGGACATGGTTTGGTGTGGACCTGGCGGTGCTGGGTAAATGGTTGGACTCAGTTTTAGAGGCTTTTCCAACCTTAATGATTCTGTGTTTGAGACGGTGATTAAAATAATTGTACATTATCCTCACAAGAAGCATTGAGCCTGGACTTCCAGGCTGGAAAACCTTCAGCATTTAAATTACACCACCCCCAAACATCAGCAGTGTCCAAGGAATTTTACTAAATAATAAAAAACCCCTCCTATACTGGAGGGTTTGGCCACAGCCTCCACTGAATTCTGACACACACCTTCATTCCAAGGGAAAACCAACCTGGAGCAGGCATTGAGGGACACACACTGTGCTCTCTCCTTTAGGTGACACCACACAAGACACAACACTAAAAACTTGAGTTTAGCAGGTTCAGTATTTTCTGCATCCCTTGTCAACAGAAGGCTTCGGAAAAAAAACTTCAGAACACAGGCAGGAAGTTGTCTCCAAAGGAAAAGGCAACAACACTCCTTTAATGCAGCTCCCCAGTCACCACTGCAGTCGTTCTTGAAGCTGTAACTTCCAAAAACCCTAAAAAGAAACTCAGTTTTGTGCAATCCTCATTTCATGTAAAGGAACAGCGCATTCTTCAAGGAAAAAAAATATCACTTAAGGATAGAAAATAAAAATAGAGAGGCAGCACTTCATTTCACAGAAATACTGTGTATTTGCACAAAAAAATTCCACTTTTTGTTTTGTGTGTGTGGAGGCAGTTCCTTGGGAGCTGGCACCAGGGAGCACTGAGGAGAGCCTGGAGAAGTGCTGATCTCTCATCTGTTGCCAGCAGAAATCCATACATCACTCTCCAAGTTCATATTGACACAAACTAATGCAGACTGAGCTGAAAGAAGTTATCCCACTGAAACCCAAGGTGCATTTCCCACCTGGAAGTTCATTAGCATAATATGCAAATCCTGACATTCCTAATGCAGCTTTCCTCAGAGCACTTGGAGGGAAGGCTGCAGAGGAAGGTGATGGTATCTCTCTGTGGGAGGAAATCAAGCCTGGTGCACAAAAGGGACATTAGTGATGCATCAGGCTCTGAATCCCCAACCAAAATTCTCCCCTGGTCACTTCAAACAGGAAAATAACCAGCAAATGAGTTGTTGTATCTTTTTACAGTCCCTGGCTCCATTCTGGGTTTAGGTTTATGGAACCAGCCTGCTCTGGCACTGGTTTTTATTGCCTATCAAACCACAGAGTTGTCCTATCTTCCAAATTCACCGTTTTTAAAAAAGATTAAATAAGAAACAACAAGAGTTTGCACCTCTCTGCTTCATTCCAGTCTCAAAAGCCCTCAGACTATGAGTTTGTCTTTATCTCAAACCCACATATGCTGTTTAGGAGCTTTCCCTGCTTCTGTTTTCTAATATGACCTTGATATTCCTCAAACCTTCCACTTTTTATACAGGCGATATTCTTCACTTAACAAGCTAAAGAAACAAGAGAACCACACTCCTGTAGACTATTAATAAGTCCATAACAAGTGTGTCTGAACCTGCTCTTGCTTATTTTCGTTCCCAGCAGTCCTACCAACCCTGAGGAGCAAAGATGTTCCCTGCAGCTGCTCTGCTGCCATCCCTATTCCTGCTCCTGGAGGACATTCCACGCCCACCCACCTCTGCTGCCTCCTCAAAACCAAAGCCAGAGGATGTTGGCCCTGAGGTACCACCCAGTTCTACCCCCTGGATCAGCATCATCTCCCAGCTGCAGCCCAGACTCAGACTTGCATCCCTGGCTTTGCCTCCTGCTCAGGAATTCCAACTCTGTTAATGAAACAATGGATTGATTGTGGGAGCTCAACGGAAGAGACACAGTTTTCTGAAGCAGAAAAGATAAATCCCAGACTCAGAAGCATTTCCTGAGTGTTTAAACACTGCCTAGTGAGTCAGCCAAAAGCATTTTGTGAGTGTCATCCATCTCACGGAAGCAAAACTCAGCCTAATCCCCCACCACCCCTCTCCCAGGGACTGATGGGTTTAACTTGCAAGCAAAATGCTGTCAAAATACAGCTCTCATGTGGTTTATTCCAACAAAAAGAGTGAAAAATGAATATTTCAAACTGGTATTTGGTCTCATCAAGTGTGGATGAGCATTCCACATTTATATTGGATTTTTAGGCTTTACAGTGCCACTTGTTGGATGCCATTTGCTTCACAAATGAAAAGAACATTGACCTGCATGGCTGCATATTGATAATAAATCTACAGACATCAGAATTCTTTGGAGAGAGTGTCAAAGAAATCTCAGAGGGATTCACCAGCTGGCTCATAAACTGAACTTGTAAACTACATAACCCTTAAAATTGTCTTTGTTACTTAAAATGAGCTTCCCTGCCCCATCAGAATAGACTTAGGAAAACTTACTAGCTGTGTACAAAGGCGGTTGGATGTTCTTCCAAAGCTGTTTTCCTATGGAATTCAGGGGAAAAGTCCATATGTCAGGAAAAGCCAAAGAGGCTGCACTGGCAGAAGATGATGTGTTCATCACCTTTCTACTGTAAATGCAAAGTAATGAAACCCATTAAATTGGTTCTCATTGTCTGTGAGCGATGCCTCTGTCTCTCCAAAGTGCTGATTAAGAGATCCTGTCCTCATTTGCATCCAGCACATCAACTTCCCAAAGGTTATTGTAACTCAGCTTGTCAGGCTTTGATGACACAAAGGGAAGACTCTCCTCTGACACAGTTGGGTTCTTTGCTTGTGTTTTTTCACTACCAAGATGGAAAAACATCATTTTCCAAGCAGCAGAAGGGGGTGGGTTGCACAAATTTAGTCATCATCACCATAAGCTGAAGGTTTATAATCTTAATTTTTCATGAGGTGCCAAGAGCCCAGGTAGTAGCTCTAATGCTGGACAAGACCCAGTTTAACTCCTTCTCCTCAGGGGACTGAGGTTGCCTGAGCTCTCCAAACCATCCCCAGGCCATGATTCTTTTGAGAAGAGCCACCACAGCTTTACAAAACTAGATGGGATCTTCTAACACTTCTGTATTTCTGCACTTTAAAGCCCAAGCCTGTCTCAGCTGAAGGACACGGTGCAAAGGATATTGCCCAATGTCCCATCTGAGGGATTCTGGGCATGAAAGCAGGAGCAGAAGTCACCCACCTGTACCTACCAGACAAGGGAGGGCAACATTAGTTCCCTTTCATTTCTTGTTCTTATCACTCCATCATATTAAATGTTTTCTTCCTGGCATTGAAGTGCCAGAAGCAAAAATCAGAAGCGATCAGAAATCTCTCTAATCACTTGCAACCAATTACAAAGCACCAAACAAGAAAGGCTGGTGATAAAAACCAAATTGGGTATTGAGTAATTAATGTCTACACAACACATAATAATTAGCAACCCTGACAGTTCATTTTGCATGTTTTACCATTCAGTTTTTATTCGAGGTGACAGTTTAGTGCTTATTTGCAAGCTAAGGTATGTATTCACATAGTCCCCTGATTGCTGCAAATGAAGGCCTTAAATATTTACTGCTAATAAAACATTTTCAACTTTCAGCAAAATTATCTTCCAGCACTCAGCAGTGAGATTTTTTTATGACCTCCTGTGTGGAGGACTCATGTTCTGCAGCGAGATGAAATGGATGCACGCCCACAGCCTCTCCTTGCTGGAGCTACAGCTCCATCACCATTAAATTGTTTGTTTTGCTTCTGCTTAATTTGTTCCTTGTCCTTGCAAACCCGAAGACATTTCAGATCGCCCACATACTCCCTCAACACCATGTTCTCCAAAAAAAAAAAAAAAAACCAAAAAAACCACAAGGTCTTTTGCTTTCCAAGTTGGTTCCTTTTAAGAATTGCTAAGAAGTTGCACAAGTAGGTCGCTCTGAGCACAGTTACAGGGAGTCTGCAGAGGGGTTTGAAGTTCAGTGTGTCCACATCAACCACTAAATAGACACCTCCTGGTGCTCACCCCCCTTCTTTCATGTGAAAAAGCAACAGTATGATTAAGATATTTAACTTTTTATTGCTCTGTTCCACCAACCTGGATCAAAGTGGGGTGAGCAGAGACATGACAATGACACTACAAGAATCAAAGCTGGTAAAACAGGACTAGAAAGTCCCGCTGGATTTGCAGTTCCCACCACCAACATGGCCTGAGGGGTGTTTGGTGTGGGAGGCACAAGGCCTGCTCATCTCAAGGGTTCCTCCACAGAACAAGTAAAATTTTTCTTTTTAAATTTTAATTTTTTTTTTTTTTACCTGTTGCTCTCCAAAGTCTCGGGGAACGAACAGTTGGACTTGACATTTCAACGGCCCTGTTGTATTCCCATTTATCAACGCTCTGAAAATCATCACAGGCACATTAACACACTGCTCCTGCTCCTGGGGTCTCCCCAACAGCCCAGGGCGAAGCCAGGGAGAGCAGGTGTCCCACTGGAAAAGCAGGAAATACCCAAGGAAACACCTCCACTTCTACAGCCTTGAGAAAAAAAACAAACCCAAACTCTCGTTTTTAAAAATGCTGAATTGTAATTAAACAGAACTGTTACATAATCAATCTTTAAGACAATCAATTTAGCAAGTCCTGGGTGCCACCAGGGAAAGCTGGAAGAAATACCCAAAAAAGCCACCTTGACCTTAACAACCAGCTAGAAAAGGTGCTTATACACAGGATTTTGAGAACAGCAAAGTGATACACAAACTGCCAAGGGTTTGCAGTCTTAAAACCCAGAAAACTACTAAAAAATGTGGGTTTTTTTACCTTGTTCAGCTGCTCTAAGCAATGCACAGCAAGGAAAGCGTGAAATAAAATTGATATTACACATGGCAACAGCAAAAGCCTCACAAGAACTTCTCAAGTGCAGAAGAATCATTAGTGACAGGTACAATAAACCTCCCTGCCTGGAAAGAGCAATCAGGATTCCTTGTTCCCAGCAATTCCATCACTAATCAGCAATCCATGTGATGAAATTATCCCTCAGTCAGAGCCTTCTTCCAGAGGATTCATAAAACACCCAAAACCACAATAAAACACCACCTTTTCTAAGGTAAGTTCTTTCTAAATTACAGTTTATAAATGAAACCAATTGATGCATTCGAAAATCTCAGTATTTAGCAGCAACAGGCAGCAACTAAAGGTGAGTACAAGCCAAAAATCCTCAGAGGAGGAACAAAATGAGAAAGGTTGATGGAAATAATGGAGAAAAAAGTTTCCTATCTGAAAGAAACCCAAGGAGAACGTGCCATAAAGGTGGCAGAGATGGACTGTCCCCCAGCTGGGACAAGGGTAAGCAGTTCAAAAATCCAGAAAATCCATTCATTTAGTCTTGTGCCATAAGTCAAAAATTTAATTAATATTCTTTCCCTAAATTTCACCAGAAACACTGACAGACCACAAGGATTTCTTTTCACCCAGTAGGCACAGTCTTTCTCTTCCCCTTTAACTTCCCACTACTGCATCAACACTGTAAAAGAACTAGGGAATATTTTCTCAATTTCTTCTCTCTGAGTCACCAGGTTATGACTAGGAAAAAAAAAACCTAAAGAAAAAAATCAGTTGTAATGTAATCTCTCCACATTCAGAAGCACAGCAAGCTATTAGTCTGCATCCCAGTGATACCAAGCCCTTTTCATACCAACAGCAGAACAAGCTTAGCTACCCAGCCTTGACATCTGTCAAAACAGAACAGGTCTCAAGTAGTAATTTATATGGGAGCTTTTTTTTCTCCCCCCTCCTCTCCCTCCAGGAGTTCAATTATTGCAGCAGTATCGTGAATAAGCAGGATTATTTTCAGGGAAAATTAGAGAAAAAGAAAAGGAAATACAATAAGCGTAGGATTTGCCAGAATCCCTTCCTTTTTCTTTTTCTTTTTAATACGTGTATAAATTACTCACCCTCCCTTCATTTTATTCCACTGCTGCAGACAGATCAACAATTTCCCTTTATTTCACATTCCTATTTGCCACGAGGACAGAGAGAATGTGTGTTCTGAGCAGGCCGGGTTTGGTTCCACAGCCCAGAGCAGCATCACCTGGGGCAGGCGGAAAAGGCTGAAGAGTTGGGTGTGTGATTCTGGGGCCAGGATCTGACCTCCATGATCCTCGGGGGTCTCTTCCAACTCAAGATATTCAACGATTGCAAGTCCTTTTTTTATTTTGTAACAGTAGCATTTTAAGCCATTTTAAATGACAGTGACGAGCAAAGCCTGGTGTTTTTCAATGCTGAGCTGCTCAGCTCTTTGCTGTTCTCAGCACCAGGTCCTTTGGTACCCACCACTAAAACTCAAGCAAGAGCTCAGGCCACACTTCAGCAAGAACATCCTAAGGGTGACAGGCTTTTCCAAGACTAACTCTCCCAGCAGCTTCATCTGGATGGGTGATGGGCACAAAATGCTGCAGCCCATTTTGTGAGATCAAAGGGGATCAAAGGGGAAGAGCAGGGGGGGAGTCACAGACAGACTTGCTTGAGGATCACAAATAACCCCATAAGAACAGCCAGAATCCTGCTGATGAAGGTCAAAGGGAACTTGGCAACTGTGAGTCCACAAACCAGGATGAAACACTCAGCCAACCACACCACATGTTCAACGGCACAGGCAGAACCTCCAGAGCAAACCTGATCACAGCAACACAGGGAATGGTTTGGGTTGGGAGGGATCTTAAACATCATCCAGTTCCAAACCCCCTGCAGTGGACAGGAACGCATCCCTAAATCCCATTCTGACCCCACTGATATCCAGAGAATCCAAGCTGGCTGCAGGAATCACCTTACAGAGCTGGTGACACCAACAAAGCACCTGGGAACTCAAAAAAAGGAAACAAGAAAAAAAAAAGGAATTTTGATTCTAAATGAAAGCAGCCAAACTTCAAAAAACCCCTCATGTTTTAGGGGGAAAAATTTCTTCCTACAGAATAGGAATAAGTTTGGATCCCCCAACAGATGAGGGAAAGCAACACCAGAGCCTGGCTGGTGTTCCCAGCAATGTCCACCCTTGGCCAAGACACAGGAGGATGAGCAGAGCTTGGGAGAGACAAAAACTGGAGGCTTTTGGTGGTTATTCAGTAAACTTGCACACTTATTTTCCATTTCATAGAATATCCTGGGTTGGAAGGGACCCACATGGATCATCCAAGGATGATTCAAGGATTGTTTAATTCAATGTGCAGCTGAAACCTTGGAAATGGCAGCACCTTTTTCCAGCTTGCACCTGCACCCAGGGCAGCAGCACTGACACCATCCCAGGATCAGCCTGGCCAGCTCCAGGCAGCACATTCTTGGGAAGCCTGAGCAGTTTGGAGCAGGATTTGATCCCTTTCCAGAACCACCTCCAGGGCAAAATAGCCAGTTGGTTCATTCCACTGTTCCACCAAACACTCATTATTAACAGAACAGATTTGTTATGGCTGCCATGCCATGACTGGTGATGGGAAAATATGCCTTTGAAAGCAAAAAGGAGAGTCCCAAATTTGCCATAATACAGAAAAAATCTGAATATTAACATCTTAGAAATGATGTTCATAGGATGTAACATTCAGGGTGTACGCAGTGTATAGAATTATCAGTGTAAGCACTTAATATATTGTGCCATAAAAATAATGAGGGCTCTAAGATGGGGTAAATATTTTTTACATTTCACAGGAAAGTATAAATATGCTGTGAGTACCTTTATACCCCACATGAAACACTCCAAGACTTTCAGCTCTATCAAGACAAGCACTCAGACACTTGAAACTTTCAGAAATCCAACGTTTTTCTTCCCCCTGCACTACAGTTATCTTTTATATAATGTATTTAACTAAAGCCTGGGGTCAAGTGCAGCTTAGAGGTAAAGCAGCAAGTCACAAAACAGTTTTGCTACATCTACATAAATCAGACTCTGGCTTTTGGGCTGAAGTCTCTGTTATCACTGCAACAAAGCTGGTCAGAAAGAGTTCAAGAGAAATAAGAGTCACAAAACTCAACATTTTACTAGTAATGTCTTAAGGAGAATGGAATTTTTAGAGAAGTTTTGATTTTGATACGTATATTTATTTATGTCCTGAAAAAGATAAGTTACAGGTTTCCTTTTAAAAACATGCAACTGAAAAAGTTCAAGCATTCAGGAAGTAAGCCCCAGGGGTTTGGTTTTCCTAGCCAGTTCTATTAAAAATGCCCTTAATTTCAAATTCACATCAGTGTCAAATCAATCCTATCCCTGACTTTTAATTCTACTCGAATCTCCTGCTCAAAGGTGACATGGAACATCAGGGATCCTGCTCCCACCCAGCTGGAGTCAAGTGCAGCAGATCCATTTCCCCTCCCTGCTCCTCTTGAAAGAGTTAAGCCCAATATCTCCATCTTCAAAGTCATTATTCTATCAATATGCTGAATTATTTAGTAGGTAGCTGTTTGACTTGACATTTTTACACAGGTCATAAACTCCCTAATACACAGAACCCTCCGCCTGAGCCAGGATTTCCGTGGGATGAGGCTGCTCAGGGATTAAGCCACACACAGGCTGCTTGCAATCATATCCCACAAACCTCAGTTTCACCTGCCTTTGAGAGCATTTTATACATATTTTGATGAACAAACCCGATTTTCTTCCCCCCAAAAAATACATTGCTATTTACACATCTGTAGACAAAACACTGATGAATTCTTCACTCATTAATTTTATCATCTCTGTACAACATGAAGGATAGTATTTAATCTTAAAGGTTAAATGGGTTATGATTTGTATTAGGCCACCTAAAAAGTAGGAATGAGGAGGGTCAGGGGAGGTTCTTTTGGAAAAAAATTTCTGGCTGATCATCCCCAGAGCTTTGAGCAATGGATCAAATCACAAGGGAACTGGCCAAGTGCCTAAAAGAAGTTGTTATTTCAAAAAGATAAACAGTTCCTTTTTCTTTTCAGCATTCTTTGCATATGCTTACTAAAATGCATGGAAATACAAACATATAAATATACATACATAAATACATGTAATAGAACAGAAGGAATTAAGTTGTAAATGCAAGGGAAGGGAGAGCCAGGAACAACCCAGCACAGAAACCACCAAGGCAAAAGCTGCAGTGAAAAGCACTGTAAAGCTGTGTTGCATAGAGTAAATCCTCTTTATATATGGCTACTACGGCCCAACAGTGGAAAATACTCCTATCACTGTGGCTTTGAGCAGGAGTTCACTAAAATATCCTATAAGGTTCTGAGCAGCTTTAAAACCCAGCTGTATGGTGTGCATGACTTGCAACACGATGGTGCAAAGAAATCCCGAGTACAATGATAAACCTGGCCCCAAAATGGTTCTGAATACAAATTAATCTTTATTTACAACCAGGAAAAAACCCAGTAGATATTAGAGACCACCCTTCTGAGGCCAAGAGCACAGAAAAACATTTCACAGGAGTCTCATTAGCTACAAGGCTTCTCTGACTCACGTAGTAGTAACTACTACTACCTACACACCCAGAGACCTCCCAGCACTTCACGTTTGTTAATTCTTGTGTTCACATCAGCCCCCCAGCACATGTATCAGGGCTTATGTTTGTTGTAAATGGATGAAAAGGACTCATCTGCAGGACACTGAGCACAGGTCAGTAATTAACTCCAGGTACACACTCACATCATCAGGAAAACAAGGATTATCTACATTATAACATTACTTTTACCAAGGGACCTGCACAGGAGATACCAGGGCAAAATAAAGTTCTGTGAAACAGAGCTCCCAGAGGCACAAATAAACACAGAGCCTGAGCAGAACAGAGCAGAGCAATTTACCCAGTCCTGTGCTTAACCCTCAGAAACACAGAACTGCCTTCAAGTAAAATTCTTACTCCACCATGTTCCACAACTCCCAAAAGCCCAGGTCTTCCCTGAGCAGGACCCACAGCATCCCCCCAAGAGCTCCCCACCAACTCACCAGAGCTGGAAAGGGGTCCCTCCTGCTCTCCTCACAGCACAGAGCCAGCAAAGCCCGATGGTCCCCCCCAGCCAGGCTCTCTAATGAGCTCCTGCAGTGCTCGTCTCCTCCCACCCCACTCCAGGTGTGTGCCTGCCCACCCAACCGTGCCCGGCTGGGACAGGAACACGCGTTATTCCTTCCACAGCACCTGTGTGAAAATGCTGGGACGGGGAAATGCTAAATGAGGAAGAAAACTGAGTGGAAACGTGGCTTTGATGCCTCCTGATCACTCAGGGAGGACGAGAGAGGCACCTCCTCAGTCCCAGCAGTTGGATTATCACCATGGCATAGCATTCCCAGACAATATGAACCTGGCACTGGCGTGGCTGGGAGATATTCTGCTGAGCCCAGAAGCAGCAATGAGAAGTGAAAAGATACTCTCCCTTGAGCTGAGATAAAATCCTTCACTGAGCCCAGGGGCCTCACCAGCTACAGCAAAGGAAAGCCCCTCATTATCCAGGCACCGGCCCAAGAGGAGCCACGGACTATCCCAGGGGATAACACCGCCCTTGGTGCTACTCAGAGCTCTTTCATGAATCCCAAATATTCTCCCAGATCTTCAGAAGACAGAAACACAAATGCTAATGCAGTGGCCTTGAGCGAGCAGCAGCACGGGGCAGCTCCTGTCTCCATCTCATCCCTTCCCAGCGCACAGATCACAGCTCAGCCTTCCCCGGAGCTGCTGCAGACCCAAGGTTCGCTGCCTGCTCCGCAGCAGGGGAGGATAAAAGCCCCTCACTGGAGCTCGCAGATCCTCTGTTATGCTAATGCTCCGAAAACACCGTATTTCCTTTCAAAGGACAAAGTGCTGGAGGATGAAGGATGGGAGAGAAACGGGCTGTGACTGTAAAGTCTGGCATCAGAGCGGCTCCAGGAGGGGTGATGGAGGGCTGAGGAGAGCGGCAAGGGGAATAAAATCATCACTGTTAGGACTGAACATGAAAGCCACCATTGCCCTTGATGGCACTCATAAAGTACACCCTTAGTAGGAATTACTGTAATAGGGTAATATTTTGTGTTCGAGCTGCTACATGGAGAGCATTCATCCGTGCCCGGCGCCGAGGTCACCGTCTCCCGCTCCCTCCCTGGGATTTACATCCACAGACCCAGCCCTTGCTCCTGTTACGAACTCTCTTTAGTGCGAGGAGTCAGAGAAAATACTTAAAAATGGCAGATGAACACAGGCCAAAACCAAAATGCGGCACCACACGCCCGATCTTGCAGAAAGCAAAGCAAACCAAAGGAGTCCCAGCTTTGTCTAGACAACCGATTCTGGGCAGAGAAACTGTTGGACGCACCAAAAAAAAGTCAAAAGGTTTGCTCTCAACTGCAATTATTTTAACTCCGTACAAACACATCCCTTCCTTTACCAGATATAAATAACTCTCCGCAATTACGTGCTAATTACTCACAATTAAATCGCAGCGTAAACACGGCACCGCACAAAGATAATCAGATAGTTCCTTGTACAATGTAAATTAATTGATAACAGGAGATTTACAATTGCAAATGAGAGCGATTACACTCGGAATGCCCTGTTAGATGTTGGGTGTGACACGGAGTTAATCACTGGGGTTTTCCCCCCCTCAGTAGGGTAAAATGACGCCTTACAGGTGGCAGTGGATGCTCCACTCCGGGTGACAAAGGCAGGCAGGAGGTGACAATTTACTGCCTCAGCACAGACCCCCTTTGCTGTTATTTCCGACATAATTATCCCACGTAATTTCCATCCCTGGCTGTTATCTGAACCACTCGCCACGCTGCTGGCAACAGGACACTTAGTTCTGATTAGCTTTGGAGAGAGAAATTTCCACACCCTTATCTTCCCCCTGCATTTCTGATTCCCTCTCCTCTCAGCTCCATCCGGCACTCAATTTACTTTCACTTGTGTGACCGTCTCCAGCTATAAACATAAATTGTCTGCAATTTTACGCCTTCAAAATCCCGGGATTTTTTCATTATTTCACCAACACGCAGAAGGCAAATCTACCATCTATTCATAAAACAACAGCAGTGGGTGGTTTAGCTGATTACTGGGATGAGTTTGTCCTTCCCTTAAAGGTTGTGCGTGTGTGTGTGTGTCTGTGTGTGTGTTTGTGTTTGTCCCTGGTTTCTGTTAGAAAAGGAATGTCTGCGGTGGTTGTTTGTTGATTTTCTATTGACTCGCTTGAGGTTGAAGGTGTTTCTCATTACTTTCTGATAATACACTGAGGACACCGATTTAGCAACATTGACCTTGTAATGATGTTTATTTCTTCTTGTGTCGAGGAGGGGTTTTATTACCCGTCTTGTGTCTGTTTTGCTGATTTGGGATGACGTGAAGCAGTTCTTAGGCTTGGAACCCAGCTGCCTGTGGTCAGTAAGTCTTGGGATAGTTTTGCCTAAATACACCTAAAGACACATAATTAACATTTAATCAGCAACAAATGAGGCAATAAAATGTAGAAAGAGAACAGTAACCTGTACTTTGCTTAAGCTCTCAGAACATCAGGGACAACCTCAACAGTTTAAAGTAACTTTAACATAAATCTGCAAAATTTGAGATTTTTTCTTTTCTGCTTTATGACTCTTTCGTTTTAGACTTAAACTTTTCCAACTTGATCCTGCAAATAGCCAGAAACCTACCTTAAGTGGAAGGAGAAAGGACACCACGCTGTGCCAACAGGAATAATGAATTCCTCCTGGGGTTGTTAGGCATGCACTGATTAAAACTCCAACTGCACCTTACAAAAAGAGGCCGTTTTGGTAGTTTAAATGGCTAATTTTTTATTATTTCCTCAATAAAGGTAAAGATGGTGCCAGAAGGATTATTAGGAACTGAGACCTTAATTGTTTCTGAGGTTTTTGCACCCCACAATGACTCACACAGGCTTCACAAATTTGAAACATGAATAGATCCAATGGAAAGTGCAAAAAGACTGGACAATCTGGAGGAATCTCTGACTGCATCCATAAATGAGATCTTTAGGATTTTCAGGGTGTTCAGAGGTAGAGAATTTCAAGCAGAATGGCAATTTTCTGACTATTTTTTCACAGCTGGTAGTCACAAAGATGAAGAACTGTTGTTGGCTCACAGAACGTCCCATTTTCTCATGAAAAAAGTTGTTATTTCAAATCATAACCACGTAACTTTTTTTCTTTTTAGTAATTTATAAATCCACACCAAATGCTTCAATAGCTTTGAAAATACTTTCTAGCATGTGAACACTTTTCCCCTGTGTCACAGGTTTTACACCTCACCCTTCCAAGCCAAAGCCTGATGTAGAAACACAGAATATCCTAAGTTAGAAGGGACCCACAAGGATCATCAAAGTGCAGCTCCTGGCTCTGCACAGGATAACCTGTATTTTGATGCTACAGACACCTAATCTAAGATCAAATACAAAGTCTGACCTAACCCTAACCCAGCAGAGGGAGGGAAAGGGGGTCCCATCTTGCTCTGCACAGTCTGCAGTGAGAGAGAGACCCACCAGCAGGCACAGAGATCTTCCCATGTCCATGACCATGGGAAAGGAGAAAGTTGAGAAGAAACCCATTGTGAGCAGCACATCAGGAACTCGGGGTTTGGTGTAATGTGGAAAGGAAAGGCTCACAGGAAAAGTTTGCTTTGAAGTTCATTTCCTTGAGGAGTCACACAGAAGGCCAAGGCCAGGTTGGACAGGGCTCTGAGCAACCTGGGCTGGTTTATGGTGTCCCTGCCCATGGCAGGGGGTTGGAACAAGGTTATCTTTCACATCACTTCCAACCCAACCCCTTCTCTGATGGTCTAGATTGCAGGTGCTCTACTTCTGCAGCTTGCTCAGTACCCAGGTAGGAACCTCAATGCCTAAGACAGGACCATTCAACCAGAAATCTCTATTAATATCGAATTTGTCGCTTACAAAATAAGAAATTATCATCTCTGTGATCTGGAGGTCACCCAGCTAAGCTGGGCTGTGTAACCTGCAGGTTAAACATGCCTGATTATATATGGCTTGTTAGAAGCATGACTGAACTAATTGATGGAAAAATCCTGCTGCACCCAGCTGACCTTATTATTGTTCCCATTAAGAAAAGGTCCCCGCAGAGCAGTGACAGCCAGAGCTTCAGGAGTGTTCTCAGCTCTAATGTGGCATTTTCCCAACACACAGAGGTGTTTCACACAGCAGTCACCCCCTCCCAGCATCCTCTCTCAGATGCCAGAGAGGAACCTGCCCCCCCTCACGGGGAGGAATCCTTGGAGAGGTGATGTTGTGCTGGCAGGAGCATTAAAATGCCCCACGTGGAGCGTGGCTGGATCAGATCAGGATGCAGGGGGATGTGGGGGCTGTAACAGGGGACAAACTGGCTCCAACCTTCCTATTCATGTGGGATCCCTTGACTACAGACCGATTCCAAAGGGGAACAGGCTCTCTGTCCAGGTCTCCTGCTGGAAAGGGAACACAGGGAGAATCCAAGCAGCTCTTTCCAGCGAGGCCAGCTGAGAATGAGGTTATGATTTTCAGTTTGCAAATGCTGAGTGTATGCATGGGTGAGAATATAAAGGCTCCCTTACAAAAGGGAAAGAGAGAGAGAGAAACAGAGCACATTTTACTTATTCTTCAGCTCTATTATACTTTCCCTGTAGGAGGTGAAAACTGGCAATTACTCTTGAAGATGCACAGGTAGGAAGGTAGAACATAAATCAAAATAAAAAGCATCTGAATGCATTCTCCAGTTATTCAGTGGGTATTTATTCAGCCTGGGTGCTCGGGAAGGCTCTTACAAAGAGTCACACGGCACATCACGAGAAGCTTCTCGGGTCTGCTTGGAGTTCCTTGGCAATCAGAAGAAAGGGAGATGAGGAGAAGTGATGATCCCAACCCAAACAAAGCCATTTGGAGAGGGAAAGGTCAGCACAGGTCAGGTCAACATGAACAGTATTTCTGTGAAGTGTAAGTGGTTCACAATAAACACACAGATGAATTTTAGCGACACTTAAACCAGTTTTATCCCTGCACTCTCTGAGGATTTCAAGGGAAGAGAGGACAACATTCACGTGGACAGCACCTGATTTTAAAGACCGTATTCTTGCTTCAAAACCCCCAAACCTTTGTTTATTTGAAGGTCAGAATGCAGATGAACTTGCTGGAATTCATATTCATCAGGAAGAAACAAAATAAGTCCCGGGAAGCCCATTAAAAAAATATAATGTGCTTTTTCCTCAGGAATTACTGTGAAATTGGGTGTCATGTATCTGAATTAATGCTCTAATGGCAGGACTTGAACACTAGGGGAGGATTTACAGGAAATATCTGCTCCTTATCTGATTATGGAAGGAAACCAAAGTCTCACAGCCTGACACTCCAAGGTGGCTTTGCTGTCAACCTAAACCTCCAAAATTAACTATTTATCATTGGATTATAGCAGAGCTCAGATCACTCACATTGTTCAAGCTCAAAGACACTCAGACCCCAAAGGAATAGACCAAAAAAACCCACAGAGCAGGCAGGAAAACACGGAGGGCACACAACAAGTGAGGTGACCTGAGCAAGAAATACAACACCAGCCCTCAGGCCAGACCTCCAGAGAGGCTGGAAATGGTGACAAACCAGCTCAGGGGCAGATGCTCCTGGAACAAAGCACCTTAAAGAACCTTTCTGCACAAGAAGTGATGCAGAAGATTGCCAGCTATCAGGAAATCATTCAAAATGATGTTTTTGGAAGGTGTCTCCTGATGGCAGATGCAGCAGCTCATCACCAGGAGGCGGGTGGAGGTTTGGGGGGGCTGGAGGGAGCTTTGCAGAGGGGGTTTTATCCTAAAAGCAGGTCCCTGGAAGCAACTGGGAGCACGTCAAGGAGGCACAGGGCACTTCAGGGATCTCAGAAAGGTATCACAGTGCATAGCAGGAGACAAATGGTGAGAGCTGGGTTAGAGGCAGGGGGTGCAGGACCTCCCATTACCCAGCCTCTAATCCTTGCTCCAGACCTGCTGGACATCCCACCAGCCATTGCTGAGGGAATCCAAGGGATTTATAGTCCAGGTGCTATGTCTGATTGTATTATATTTGATGAAATTAATTATTATTATATGCTATTATAAATTATTAAACTGTTCAATGTATGAAAACAGCAACACCAACACACTGTACACCCTTACTTTACACAAACTATATACCCTTATTTTGCACAAACTCTAGGCCCTTACTCCACACAAACTACATGCCCTTACTTTACAAAATCTTCTGGTCATAATTCATAAGAACTGTGTCAAAAGGCCAAGGGCAATCCAGGGGAAAAAAATCACAAGACAGTGACCCTTTTGCATGAAAAACTCCAGCAGTACACTTTGGGCAGGAAAAGGAGGGAGGTTAAAGTTTAAAAAGCTGGGTTTAAATAATAAAATTATATAAATATCCACCAAAGTGGCTGCTGAGAAGGACTGTGCTGTCTCCATGGCAGAGCCTGGAGCTGGAGCACCGTGGGGCTCAGCTGGAGCGATGCCTCGGGGAAGGAGCCTCAGGCACAGGCTGGGTGACAGCACAGAGGCAGGAAGACAATAATAGATGTTTTCAGGCATGCAGAGCTCTTCTGATGGGATATTTCTAATATAAATATCTGGGAGACTGGGGACAGCAGCTTATTTTTTTTTAGCAGCAGGATAAGTGAGATTACTTATGCATGAATGCAATATTACAGCATCCAAACAGCAAGCAGGGAATTCTCTCCCCTCTCTGGTTTAAAGGACGAGGTCACAGCCCTGGCAGATGCTTTTGCAGTGGTCTGGGGGAGCTCCTTGGGGTTTGTGGCACCAGGAGACAGCTCAGATAGCTGAAGACCCTCTGTCCTGATTCCTTCTTGGACCCACTGGCCGGGTCTGAAAGGTGCAGATTTCCCACCTACTGAATCCATCTGATTTTTCCCCAGCTGTACTGAAGAACTCATATAATCTGGTTTCCAAAGCTTATCTCTACTTCCATCAGTGCAAGGCTCCAGGACACCTTGTCATACACCCTACAACTATTAAATAATACATAAAGAACCATATGCACAACACTTGCATATGGGGAAAATCAAATATCATGAGGCATCAGCATTTGGTAGCTTCTCCATCACCTTAAAAAAGGTCCAAGCTGCCACCCCAGAGAGGGTTTTTTTAAAATAGTCTTAATTATTGGGCTTCTCCACCTTTATTTCAAGAGCACAAGGCATCTCGAGTAGAGGAGGAATGTGCCTTTGCCCAAAACAATATGCAGCGTGAAGGAAATTCAAACTGACACAATTTCAAGACGGCAAAGACAAACTGATTTAGCAACTCTGACAGGCATTTATAAGCAAAATAAAATGTGAATCTAATTTTGGCCTACTGCACTGAAATAATGTGCAGCATGGTTTGATGTCAGAGCATGAATATTTCATGTATGAACAGCATCTCGTTTGGGAGCGAGACGCTCCCAGACACCTGCGAGGGGAGATCCTGGGAGATGGGAAAGGCTTCACTGCTGCTCCTCAGCGAGCAAACCTGAGGGTAACAGCAACTTTTAGCTCCTTATTGACTTCTTAACTGCTCTGCCAGCTGTCAATATGTAAAAGTTCACGAGTAAAAATCACGGCCGAACCTTTAATTCTAATTAATGCCCGTATTGACCGGCCAAGTTTTCCTCTTGCCTCGTGTCACAAAACCGCTGGATTTCAGAAGGGTCTCTGCCAGAAAGGACTTTATCCTTCTGCTTGGAGTAAAAAGCAAAGCCTGAACTCCCCAGCCTCGCTTCTTAAAAGCACATTGATGATGAACAGCCCAGTGAACTGGGGCGAGGTTGGGTATTTACGGTCTCCAGGGCATTTTGTTTTGATTTGCATCGAGTTTCAAGGGTCAGCAGTTTAAGGGCCGGCACGGCCACACTTTCATTTCCTTCATTTCCAATCTGGAGAAAAAAGCATCACGAGGTTACATCTCCAAGAAGAAATCAATCCCAAATTCCACCTGGCAGTTCACCAATGTGTGTAGAAAACCAGTCCAGCTACTGCTGGAGTTTTGCTGAGTTTTGTTACAAAACATTTGCAAGGCCCTTCAAGTTGCTCAGTTTGTAGCCTGAAAAAAATGCACATAATTTAAATTACACTGAATATTCAGTCATGGTAATGACTTAAATATTAGAAGCTCTTTGATGCTTATTTCTGGGGAAATTGCATTTGTCCTTGACCTTTGCTTACTCATTATTTTGTCTACAAATAATTAACACATTCATAATATCATATAAATGCCACTTATTGATACTGTCCCAAGGGCAACTAGTTATCTGGGAGAACATGGACACATTAACATTTACTAACTCATTTAGCTTCTCTTCCCCATTAAACTGAAGAAACCCATTTGTCACATCACCCAGAGATGTATTCTGAGCAGGCAGGGTAATGGTTTAAGTGTTGTCAGACAACAGTGACAGTCATTTAAAGGGACAGCTCTAATGAGGGTGGCCATGGAACGACTGCTGCCTGGTGGAACCACCTGGAGATTAAACACAGAGGTTGTAAATATCGTTTACTTCCTTAGATTTTCACATTTTTTCCACAGCAAGCGGTGATGTAAGTGGAGAAAAGCATCAAATTCACTGTCAGTGACCTGTGCCCACTCGAGAGGGAGATGTTCCCCCAAGGCACCAGCTCAGCAAGGTGTGAGGTCACCCAGGAGTTCAGGTATTTAATCATATTATACAGAATCTCACCTACAGATCTCGCTGCTCTGTGAGATGTTGAGCATCTCCTGCAGCAAGGCCGAACCCAAGAGCCTGGCAAAGGGGTTTAAGGAAAATTAATAGTAATCCTGTATCCTGTTTTTCCCTCCAGAACACATTCTCCATTATTCATCAACGCAACTAAATATTCAGGGCCACTTCAGATTATTTTGAGCATTTTGTTCACTGCACTTGACTTTTATCTGGGAATTATTTTGAAAGACTTTCCTAACAAATCTCTGGTAAAACACATGTCAGCACTTTGGCAGGGCTGGCCAATTTTTTAGCGAGCTGGAGTTAAATTTAAAAATGGAAATTGGACTAATTAATTACTTCAGATGGAACAAGAGGAGGATTTTCAGCATAGGACTAAAATGAAACAATGCAAAAAAGCAACAACTGGCGGCATTCCAGGGAGAAAAAGCACAGGCAGCGCTTCCCAAAGAGTGGGAGAGCAGGCAGGAGCAGGCTCCAGCCTCCCACAGAAATGACCTGGAGAAAGCCAAAGAGGAGTAGCAGGCTCTCAGGATGACACTGTGGCATTTTGTCTCCTCAGGGAATGAAAATAATAATTAGATGTCAAAGGGAGAAGCGATGGATCCTGGCAGGCCCATCACCGGGGCTGTAGGTTGGAAGGAGTCCTGGGGGTCAGGAATGTGCTCCCTGTCCCCGGGTCACTCAGGGGGCACATGTGGGGGTGGGCAGCACAAGGAAAGGTGCAGAAAGTGGTGCTGAAATCCAGCTGCACCCTGGTTGAACTGGTTAAAAATCCTGGAATGGTTTGGGTTGGAAGGGAACTTAAAGCTCATCTTGTTCCATGAGCACCTTCCACCAGCCCAGGTTGCTCCAAGCCACATCCAACCTGTCCTTGAACTCTTCCTGGGATGGGGCAGCCACAGCTTCTCTAGCTGCAAGCATGGCCCTATATTATTATATTATTAATAAAATCTGTACTAAAAGTTTGCTGTTTCCAAGGCAGAATCTTCCCATTCAAGCAAAAAGACAGAGAAAAAGCGCTCGGTGAACAGCCAGGGAATATAATCCATGAGGCTCCAACTGGGAAAAAGAAAATGAATAAAGCAAGAAACTGCTACCAGGTTTTCATTTTGTACTTTGACAATAGAAGAAGGAACAGAAGTGAAATATAATAAGTGAGTAAGAAGCAGGTGATGTAAGGAATCAATACACAAAGTTATCAAATAAGGAAAGCTGTCTGCTAGAACAGACCATCTGACAGATCCCACTGGAGGACAACCTACATTTCAGCATTAAAAAATAAAAAATCATAAGCAGCCCTGGGCAAAACACAGATTCTTCCCTGCTAATGTTGATTTAAAATATGTAAATGCATTCACAAGCTGGAAGGTGTGGAGAATGATTGTTAAACGTGCAGAACGGTGACCATTAAAAGCAATAGAAGCAAGTGCAGAAAGGAAAACAGTTTTCCAGTTTGATTTCTCTGTGTGCACCATGGAAACCTCTCTCTGAGCTTCACCATCAAGTTCAGCTCAAGACATAAAATGGGCAAAGTTTTACCTTCCTTTTTATTTGGATAATGGGCAGAATTTCCCCCAATGTGCTTTTTCAAAACAGTGTGAAACATGAGTGTTTGTCAATCCATAGAAATAAACTCACAAACTCCTCGCAAATCCAAAATTATCCATTACAAAGTCTCAGCTTCTCTTTTAGGGAAAAATGGTAATCTGAAGATGAAGTACAGCAAAAACTGAGCAAGAGTGTGATTTGCCCAGCCCTCCCTGCTTAATATTCCTCTCCTCTGGCAGGACGTGCCCAGAAAACGCATCTGGAAGTGTCCAGGGTCCCTGACAAATTCGTGACAGCTGATGGATGGATCAAATCCAACCCCTGGAATACAGAGTGCCGAGGTTCAGCAAGGAAGGGCTGAGTGACAGTGGCTGAGGAGATGAACGGCCAGGAGACCTTGGCAGCACCGAAGGCCGAGTCGCCTTTCCCTGCATGGGAAGGATAATGAATGAGGTGACAACAGCAGGAATTCATCTCCAGCTCGGAATATTGGTCCTAAAAAAAACCTCACAGTGCTTTTGTATTTGTGTTTGCAGCATTGGTAACGTGTGGGAGGTTGTTGAGGCTTTATGAAACTCAGCTCTGACCGAGGATTGCGAGGGTCTGTGCTCCCGTGTTTGGGAGCTGGGAATACTCTCCTGCCTCACAAATCCAGCCCACTCATCCTACCAGCACTTCAGTGCCTTCCCAAAGCCATCACAGTCACCTCAAAGACAGTTTTATGATTTCTGAACATGTTCAGATTCAGAAAAGGATAGGAAAGTGTTCAGATACGTAATATGGCCTAAAGAGCCAGAGGATTATAAAACACAGAGGGAGAAAAAACAAAGCATTTTGGATCAAAGCACATTTTCTGCTCTGACCACCTCGTTCAATGTAGCTTGGAGACTATTTAATAATTTGATCTCTTGTATCATTAGCAAAAATAAACAGTCTCCTAGATGAATTCTCAGGAGTGTCCTGTTTCACTGACATTTTCCACCCGGGAAAGAAACTGTTTAAAGGAAAGTTTGCAGAAAGCAACACTTCTCTGAACTACTGCTCATGCCTGCCTCTAATGCAGCCTCCTCCCTGTAAAGCCCAGCCTAACTGTGCTCTGTCTGCCACGCTTCTATTTTCAGCTAATAGATGGAGCCATTTGCAGCAGTGGAATATGAGGAGCCATCCAAAACGGACACACATTTCCTGCTTGTTTTGCAACCAACTAATTCTCCTTCCCTCCATATCCTGCCTGTCCAAATGACATCCTTCCTACAAACCAGCTCCAAGACCACAGGACCATTAAGCAATCAAACCATGGATGCTCATTATCTGCTTCTCCTCCTGCTATTTACTTTTTTGGCCTCTGTTTGCCTTTTCTTCTCAACTTACACAATATTTGGGTCGGCGCCTTCGGTTCTTTGACTTTTACATTGTCTCACACACCCTGGCAGGTGTTGTGGGAAATGCATCTATTTCAGTTGGATTACTTATTTATAAAGATTTACAAAAATTACCCAGAAGTCAAAACAGCCTTGGGATACTTGGCCAACTTTAGCTCACAAATAGCCAACTTTAGTTCTCCTTTTCAGATTATATGTTTGATTTCAGAGGATTCTCCTTTTTTTTGGCCTACAAAAGAATCCAGAAAATAAAAAAGGGCAGGGAGTGGCAGGAGGAGGGGGAATGGTTTCCCACTGCCAGAGAGCAGGGTTAGATGGGATATTGGGAAGGAATTCCTGGCTGTGAGGGAGGTGAGGCCCTGGCACAGGTTGCCCAGAGAAGCTGTGGCTGCCCCATCCCTGGAAGTGTCCAAGGCCAGGTTGGAGCAACCTGGGCTAGTGGAAGGTGTCCCTGCCCATGGCAGGGGGTGGAATGAAATGATCTTTAAGGTCCCTTCCGACCTAAACCATTCTGAAGTTATTTTTTCTAGTCCTGAGTTAATCCTGTGGGAAATCAGTGGAATTCAAAGGGCTTTTTTTTTTCCTCAACTAAACACCTAAGTCAGCTCATGCTCACCTGAACCTCAGTTTACTTTAGCAGGCTAAAGAAATAAAGCAGCCCATCAATTATTTAAAGAGTTTGGCCCTGATCCTGCGCACACAATTTCATCCCAGTCTTAGAGCCAGAATCTTCCACAGCCAGAGGCTGGGACAGAGGGAAGTGGCTGGAAAAGAAAATGCATGAATTGGCTTTTAGAGTGAAAAGAGTCATTTTGGTTGAGGATGAAGGATGCTCTGAGCACACAGCCAGGATGAATCCAGACCTGGATAATCAGGGAATGCTCCTTTCCACTGTGGTGGTGCCCTGAGTTCAACCACCCCCATCAGCAACCACCTCCCAGAGGGATCAGAGCTGGACACTGGGGGCCAAAAGTGGGATAACTTCCCATTCCCCTTGTCCTGTCACTCCATGCCTTTTTTTTTTTGGTCTGGTTTTTTTTGCAGGCAAAAAGAAAAGGAATGCTCTGAGATGAATGCTGAGGGAGGGGTGATGGTGTCCCCCAACCTCATGGCCATGGGTTAGACCTCAGGGTGGCTGAGCCTCAGCCCTGGCTCACATCCAGCTCCATCACCTGGGACCTTGACAGCAGAGCTGCTGAAATACAGATGTAGGAATTCAAAAAAGCACAGGTATATAATTATAGATGTAAAAAGTATCCTCGGTGATATAAAAATAGAATTAGAGCTATTACACCAAATCTTTTCCTCACAAGAAGTGGATTGCAGGGGAGAAATGCATTCTTCTGTTCCATGGAATTTAATTAGTTGCTAAATTTAGATTCTGTCAGTAAAGTTGTAGAGGATTCACTGCAGTTGGATTTAAATATTGCCTGATATTTTATATTTTACACAGTGCTAATGGATGACATTAGTTAGTAGAGATATTGTCAAGTATTTCTCTGTGAATGCTTAGGTTTATTCATAATGTTTTAGACAGCTAAATCATATTTGATTGCATTTTAAAAAATATACTTTCAGTCCCAGATATTGGTAGTTTTAAAGCAAGTATTCAGTGAGACCCTGAATCCCAGGAGTTGGCAAAGACTGATCTAAAGCAAAACCACAGGTGCAAAAATAATTAAATCTGTTTTAAGCATAAAACAGCTATGATGATGCAATCCATGGGGGGGTAGGAAAAGAAGTCAGTGTTAAAATTTGTCCTCTGTCATAAATTTATTTTTTTCAATAGCTCCCTACCCTAAACCTCAAAAATAAATTGGGTAAAGCTTAGTAGAAATTCAAGTGCTTAAACACCTCTGTGTCTCTGACCATCTTGGCACGTGCATCTCAGTTCTTCAGCTCCAATAAAACAGCTCACAGCCAGCTCCGGAGAATTCCACGAGGATAATTAAAGACCTGAAATTGCAGGTCTATTCAGACACTCCAGTAAAAAGGGTCAAACAAGTTCTCCAGTTTGATTCAAACTGCAGAACCTCACAGGGTATTTTCTCCTGGAGATTTTGGGCTTCATCACAGTCTGGCCTAAATTTTCAGAGCCTTATGCAAAAGTCACTAAGACAGACAGTGTCTGCCATTTCAAGCTGCTGCAGTTTCTGAAGAATTTTAGAAATCCTCAAAGAGCATTTCCCCCACCTTCTTTTTTTTTAATTTTTTTTGTTTTTATTGAGCAGATTCACACAGCCCAAATTACTCTGCAAGGTCTGTGACACCACGGGGCTCATATTCCAGGGCTGCCAGAGAGAGAAGCTGGATGGGCCAGGACTGGAAATGCCATTTGAAAATGTGACCCTGAAGTTTATTTTTGACAGATGGGATTTTCCAGGTAGCTGAGCTATCTCTGTAATATCTGAACTCAATTTAAGTTTGATCTATAAGATTATTTTCATTCCAACCCCTTTGGACACTTGCAACAACAATATTTCCCTTCTCCCTACACGAATTTAATTTGGTCTTGCACTGCAACTCTGCTTAGAAAGCTGTTTAGTGGCAATGTTTCAGAAATATGAATCAAATTTTCTTGAGGGAAATAAAATTAGCCATCTAGGAAAGGATAATCCACTTTTCTAGGGGCAGTAGTTCCATATTTTAGGTAATGGCTCTAAAATACAATAATAATCATAATAATAAAATGGCTCTGAGATACCGTGTGTGCTGATAGCAAACAGGCAATCAGAGCAGTCTTGCTGTCTCAGGATAAACTGGGAATGATTGGAAGCATTGCCTGGTCCACACACCTGCATATTTACACCACGAATCTCAGAGCTTCATGACAAATTAAAATAAAGGAAAAAGATGGGAGTGTAACAGCTGAGGGTTTGGTTGCAGGGCTGGTGTTCGTTTGGAGACCACTCCAGTGCCAATGAAGTGCTTTTAAAAGAGGATTTGAGGAATCTTCCTCCTGGACCATAACAAAGACACCTGTGTTAAATGGCTTGACCTCTTCCCTCTGCACCAGCTCAGTGGCCAGGAGGAAGGTCCCTGGGGATGGAGGAGGAATCATAGAATCATAGAACCATAGAATCAGCTGGGCTGAAAGGGACCTCTGAGATCACCAAGTGCAACCCTCGATCCACTACTGGTGCAGTTCCCAGCCCATGGCACTGATGCCACATCCAGTCTCTTAAAAACCTCCAGGGATGGAGAATCCACCACTTCCCTGGGCAGCCCATTCCAATGGTGATCACCCTCTCTGGAAAGAAATTCTTCCTAATATCCAACCTAAACCTCCCCTGGCACAGCTGAAGACCCAGCCCTCTTGTCTTGCTGATGGTTGCCTGGGAAAAGAGACCAATCCCCAGCTGGCTCCCCCCTCCTGTCAGGGAGTTGTAGAGAGTGAGGAGGTCTCCCCTGAGCCTCCTCTTCTCCAGGCTGAACAACCCCAGCTCCCTCAGCCTCTCCTCATAGGACTTGTGTTCCAATGGGACAGTCCAGCTGCCCACTGCCAACCCCTCCACTGCTGAAGCAGGAGAGACTCCCTGGCAGCAGACCCACAAAAAAACCCACTGATTTTTTTGGCAAGTCTTCCTTAGGTTGTGCTGACAGAGAAGCCCCCACACCTCAGTCTCCTCTGGAGCATCCTTCTCCCTGCTAATTGCAGGAGTGACATTGCTGGAGCCACCGTGTGAGCGGAGCCACCTGAGCAGAAAATGATGGCGGAGCCTGAGGAGAGGAGAAAGGGAGAATCAAAGGGAAGATTTTTTTTTCCTGGCCTTTTGAAGCTGTTGTTTCACGCCCCACCATTCCATGCCTTCCCTCTCCCAAAGCAGAGGTGACAAAGCCTGCAGCTGTCCCTGTTTCTTGGAGCTCCTTCCATCTCCTTGGCTCCTGCTCAGCACGGGCAGCTCTGGAGGAGGCAGAGGCACAGGCACCGCTGGGCAGGGACAGAGAAGCAAATCTAAAGCAATTAAATAAACAGCAACACAAACACAGCACTCCTGCCCCTGTATGGTGGCAACTGCAGAGTGGGCTCCTCCATCCAGTGTGTGCACAGGAGCTGGGATGGATCACTTCATCTGCTGGAAGGACCAAGGGGACCAACAGTGGGTTATTCAGCCCCAACTCCAAGCTCCCACTTAGGGAGGATGGAACAAACCAGGGCAAGGTACTACTGAGCTATTATTGGCATCTTTTGCCCCATGTTGCCAAGTTTCTAACTTCAGTGGTCCAGAAGGTTGAAATGGAAAAGAGAGTGAGAAGGTACAACCATGGACAGGCAGACTTTGCACTGGACGAACAAGGAAAAAATCAAGATTGAAACCAAACCAAAAAAAAAAACAAAAACAAACACACCTGATCCATGCTGTTAAGCACAACTCTGTGCCATCAGGGGACCCGAAAACACTCAGAACACTTTGGGATGTGACCATTTTGGTGCCTGAAATCAGAGAGCTTCAAACATTCATCTTCTAGAGCACATGTTGCTTTTAAACAAAATATATTCATCATGTTGTTCTGTTTTCTGCAGAAGAATCTCCAGTTCATACCTAAACCTGTAGTGAGAGCAGATGACCTGCTTTGGGGTGGTTTTTCCCCCCAAAGAGCAAATGTAGCTGAACCAAACTGCAAAGGTGCTCTGGGCAGCTGAGTCATCTGCCAAGATCTGCAGAGTCTTCCTAAACTTCAGAAGTGCAAGTTCAGAGCTCACAAAACTGCCTGACGTGGCCAAAACCACGCAGTGACACTATTTAGCAGTTACCCAATCCTGCACATTTTCTGAGGCCCTCTTGGGGGGCTTTGATGCTGCTTTGCAGCACCATCCATCCCCCTCCAGCTATTGTTGCAGGTTTAACTTCCATGCCCTTGAGGGTGATTAAGCCAATTACCAAATGTACAACCAGCTCTCCAAGATGAAGTGCTCAACAACTCCAGTTTAAATCCAAGTTCCAGGAGCTGCTGCTGGTTGCAAACAAGGTGACCCTTCTAAAAATCCTAAAAGACACACACCAGACAGACTGTCAGCTTAGGGCATCATCTCTTCTCATCTCAGCTATGCCCTGCCTACCAACATGCCAAATAATTTGGCAACTGAAAGAGGACTGGAACCTTCACAGGAACTGGGATCATCTGTCAGTAAAGGAGGCAGAACCAGAAAAAAGGGCAGGAGCAAAATCAGGGCCAGGAAGATGTGGGGCTGCAGCCCTCCTATGGTCACTGCTCTAAAATAGGAATATTTCTGAGGATCCAAGAGAGATTTCTGTTTTTAAACAGCCTGCATGGGTTTCAGAGCAGTGTATGGACAAAGTGCTCTGTCAGCCCAGACCAGATGGGAGGACCCATCATGGAATCACTGTGGCTGGAAAAGCCCCCTAAGATCATCGAGTCCAACTGTTAACCCAGCACAGCCAAGGCCACTGCTGAAATATGTCCTCAAATGCCACATCCACATGCCTTTTAAATCCCTCCAGGGATGGTTATTCTACCACTGCCCTGGGCAGCCTGTTAATTTGGAGGTGATCAAATATCTCCTCACTCCTTTCCAGTGGCAAATATTTTAAGTGTGGTTACATGACCTGTAAATGTTACTGGACATACCATGCTCACAGCTTTCAGTTTTCTGTCACAGTGTGAGATAAAATTTAGAGGATATGAAACCTTTTTAATCAAATCTCTGGTTTTTTATGGACCTCCACTAAAAAAAAAAAAAAATCTGCTAAAACAATGGCATTAGGCTCCCATAACACCAACAGGCTGAAGGGTTTTTATTCTCCCTTTCAAGTCATTCTTAGTGAAGTACCAAGAGTGCAAACCCCAGTCCCAGCCAGCTGGCTACACTTTCATCATCCCCTCTGGGGGTGAAGGACATGCCCCTTCCTAACCCCCACTTGTGGGAAGCCCTGAGCCTCTGAGACCACCCCATTCCCACACTCCATTTAGCTGAGCAAGCGAAGCTGGGAACCCATTAATTTACTGTGTGAGTTATAGTTCCCTGCAGCACCTTTTGTTCACTGTCAAGGTTCTGCAACAATGACGAATGCAGCTACATTCAGCCCCAAACTCCAGAATTTGATATACTAAATCATTGCAGATATTAAATGTCTCGGCGATAAGCCTGGCAAATGAATTCCTCTGGAGCCCACACTTCTTGCTGTACACGAGGCAGGAGGGACTCCACATACAGTTCCCTATTGTTTCATGGAAAATGATGCAGTTTAGTAACACTGTCACTCCAGAATCCCAGGAAAATTCACCCACAACTTCCAGTGGCTACTAAAGGAGCTGCAAATCCACCTGGATAAGTGAGGCAGCAGAAAGCAGGGAGGGGCATCAGGAGCTTCCCAATTCCTGCTTTAATAGCAGTAGCTGGACATGCATATAGAATTCCCACTTACCCTTGTAAATAAACAGAAGAGGCTGCAGCAAAATAAAGAAACAGGGGCACACAGTCAGAATGCTTAAACAGCAAGACACAGGCAGGTTTTCAGTCTTACTCTTACCAACCTCACTATTAATCTTTTCATTTAGAAAGACCTCTTTCCTTCAGCCCCAGCACACTGCAGTCAGGAGAGCAAATTTCACCTCGACTCATTTATAAAGAACACACAACTTTTCAAAGCAATCCTCGACCAAAGCACATCAAGGCATGAAGAGGGTGGAACAATTGCTACCTCATTTTTAATTTCTCCAAATCGCCATCAGATAGATCACAGTGGTTTGCAGCAGGAAGATTTTGCAGGCTTCATAAACAATGGAGGTATAACCCATTATCACACAAGTACAAATTAGTTTGACCTTTCCAGCTTTCTCAGACGAGGCTTCCTTTTTTCCACTTGACTAGAGAAAATATTGAGTCAGTCCTTGTCCTGTGCTCTTCCTTCCCAGATGTATTTCACTAGTGTTTTTTCCCCTAAATCTGCAATTAGAAGAGATCCATTAAACACTGAATTCACCAAGGAATTCTTTGGCTCAAACCAAGACATTTCTGGTCCTCCCTAGGAGAGACTCAACCCTTGGTGTTGCTCCATGTCTGCTCTTCCCATCTCTGCCTCCTTGGTAAAATAATATGTGATATGGTCATTTAAATATTCCCTGTTAACAATATGAAAATGTTGCTGTGGCAGCAGAGATCATCAGAGAATCCCAGAATGGTTTGGGTTGGAAGGGATCTTCTAGTTCCACCCCCTGTCCTGGGCAGGGACACCTTCCACCAGCCCAGGTTGCTCCAAGCCCCGTCCAACCTGGCCTTGGACACTTCCAGGGATGGGGCAGCCACAGCTTCTCTGGGCACCCTGTGCCAGGGCCTCCCCACCCTCACAGCCAAGAATTTCTTCCCAGTATCCCATCTAACCCTGCCCTCTGGCAGTGGGAAGCCATTCCCCCTTGTCCTGTCCCTCCATCCCTTGTCCCCAGTCCCTCTCCAGCTCTCCTGGAGCCCCTTTAGGCCCTGGAAGGGGCTCTCAGCTCTCTCTGGAGCCTTCTCTTCTCCAGGTGAACCCCCCCAGCTCTCCCAGCCTGGCTCCAGAGCAGAGGGGCTCCAGCCCTCGGAGCAGCTCCGTGGCCTCCTCTGGACTCTCTCCAACAGATCCATGTTTTTCCTGTGCTGAGGACCCCAGAGCTGGACATGGTGCTCCAGGTGGGGTCTCATGAGGGCAGAGAGGGAAGGATGCTCAGTGCCTTCCATCCTTCCTGCCCACAGCCCTTATCCCTGCCCACTGCAGCACACCTTGATGCCCATGAGAACTCAGATCTCTTCTGCCACATGGATTTAGGGATTGGACCAACACCAGGTTATCCTTAACATATACATTCCCAGAAAACCTTCCTGTGTGTCACCAAGGAGGAGAACAGCACACACACAAGTGACCCCTTATGCCAGGCACCTTCCAGGAAAACTTCCCTGCCCAAGCTGTGCCCTCACTGCTCCTGGACATGGATCCCTGCAAAGTTTAAAGTCATTCCTCGTGAATAATTGCTGCTTTTTATCAGCCAGTCAGACTGTGCTTGATCCAACAGAGGAATCCTCTTGTTCTCTGGATCATCCTGTGTGGAAACCAAGGGAGCTGGGGAGGAGCAGGGAGAGGGTAATGCTGGGACAGCCACAAAAACTGTCCCTGTCAGCCAAAATGTGGGAGGACCTGCTGCGTCCAGGGGTGCAAGGAAGGATGGATAACTCTGGGTGGAAAAGCAGAGGTGAAATGAGGGGTACACTGAGCAGTGGAACAGCTTTGGGGGGGGCAACAGAGAATTCTGACACCAAAGAAAGGAACCTGCCAGAGAGAAAATTGAGGCATTTTTGTGGCGATCCCTCAAAATTAGGAATGCTGAGAAAATCCTACTGTCAAAATCGTGACTGGGGTTATAGGAACAAAATCCAGCCAAAAACCTGCAAGCTGGCCCTGGCTCTGTCCCAGCTCCCAGAGCAGGGTGCTCCCAGCACTCTGGGGCTGGCCATGGGTGCTCCTGGCTATGGGATGCTCCGGAGGCAGGGATGCTCCCGGGATGCAGTCCGGAGCAGTGCTGTGGGCTGAGTGCTGCCACCCTGTGGGACCGGTGTCACTCGAGCCTGTGCCTGTCACTGCCGAGGTGCTCAGCAACACACCCGAGTTTGGGAAACAGGAGGGACTTGGAAGCCCCAAACAACGTGTTCCCGGAAAAGCACAACACACTGAAATACCCCTGACAGTTAATTCAGGAGTTGGATTTAGAACAATTCAGAAATTCAGAAATAGGACTTAGAACAAAAGAAAGTTCTTGAATTCTGACCAGAATAAGAAGAATTATTGTAATTCAGCCTAATTTGCAAGTCAAAGGTAAACGATCTGCTGTGTTTACACAATCCCTATTTACTCCCACAGATCAAGGCCTGGATTGAAATCCAGTTCCGTGGCTAAGAGCTGCTGCTGTTGGAAATCACTCTTCTGCTGTACTTCATATTTCATTCATTTCAGCTTCCAGCTATACATGCACAACAGAGGGCATTATACATCTCCCTAATTGAACAATACAGCTCAATTAAATATGAAAAGTCATTCGTGGACTAAAACCCTCTTAGGCAAATGTTCTGCTCTTATGCTAAGTAACTCTTTTTATAAAGCTGGGACTTGAGTGCTGCTCAGTTTTATTTATTTTTTAATTTTTTTTTTCCAAAAGACTGGGAGACTGAGACCAAGAAGATTCATCCATTCATTCATGACAAGAAGAGACAGAGTTTTGACTCCCTTTTACAAGAGCAGCAGAGGGGTTTGAGCAGAATTCAGTTTTTCTACTGATTGTTCATTAGCAGAGCCCAGGAAAGGGGAAATCACCTAAACCATGGCTGTGGATCAAGCTGGAGAAAGATCTCTCTGCTCAAGGTTTTATAGCTCTGGCTGGAAAGATGGAAAAATGAGAGATGAGAACCACTAACCCAGAGCAGGGAAAGCCCTGTGCCCTGCCCAGCCTCAGCATCCTGGGGGCTCTCCCACATGGCCAAGTGGCTTTTCACACTCCTATCACTGGAAGCACAGAGGTGGAAATGTGTTTAATTGTTTGACTGTAATGCTGTTTGTAAGTATTCTCAAATAAGGAGTTGAATAAACCCTGCACATACAGATGGGTTAAAAAAAACCAGGTAGGTTATTGCTAGTCAGCACTATTCAGATTAAATGACCATCCATAATACAGGTTTTACCAATACAAACCCTAGTTTTGCTATTTGTTCCCTTTCTTAGTCTTCCATTTGACTAAAGTGACCTGCTAAGCTTTATGCAGATTGGGTTTAAACATCACAGATCCTCCTGGGCTAAAGACTTATATAAATGAAGTATAAACACAGAGTTTGTCTGACAGAGTTCTTACACTGATAGAACTGCTGGAAAAGTAAATCAGTCTGGAGTTAAAAGCAGCTCAGGATTAACTTGTCTCCTGAAAATCTGGAGGAAGCCAAGCCTAAAAGTTGAGTCTTTCAACCACATCTTGGCTCAGCAAACACAGATGGGGAAAGCCCAAATGTGGGGGTTAATAACAGTTGTGTCCACTGAGTCTCACTGAAACCACTGGAAAACCAAAGAGGAGGAAAGGTGCTGGAGTACCATCCTGGCACTTCTAATGTGTAGTAAATACATCTCAGGAGAGCTTGGGACTGGATGGATCCAAATTTTTATTCATTAAAAGATGTTTGGCCACATCTGAGACACCTCCAGCAAAACCTTGAAGTGATAGAGTATCAACTGCTGATCAACTGGGAGCTTAGGGAAGAATTAATAGAAGAAACAAATGTGGTAGAACCTCATTTTTGAAACCTTGAGTTCTTTAAGTCAATTAAAAAAAAAAACCAACATTTTTTTGGAATAATGCAGTGAGTGTATCACTTCCCTCACTGGAGGCCACATGCTGGTACATCTATGCTGTAATTATGTACCTAAGCAAAAATCCCAGTTTCCTTTGCAGGATGGAGGCAAAACCTGCTCCTTGTGCTCTGCCTTCCTAAAGCTGAATTGTGCACGTGACACTCACTGGATCGTTTTCCAAATACTTTGACCTCGTTGTTCTGAGGGCTTGATTTTCATTGATTTAACCCAGCAATTAAAAACACCCCAACAAATCTTTCTCTTTCTTGGTGTCATGTCGAAGCAGATTTTTTTATCCTGCAGATTAAGATAAAATGATTGTATCTAGGGAATGGCAAAGAATGAAGTTATTTCCCAAATACAACACCCTGTTCAGTGTATAAAATACTCCTCTCGGTTCATAATGAACGTGAACCTCATTTGTATTTAGATTACAAGCAGATTTGACACAAGAGCTTCTGTTTTAACATCCCCAGTTTTGGTGGATGATGGGAGGAGACAGGGAATAGTTGTGCAATGGTGTGAAACACTAAATCAGTTGGGTGTCATCATCATACATTTGCCTTGCTAATAATAAAAAGAATGAATCACTACTGTCCTGATATTCCTATTTATACCTGAGTAACCACTGCAGCAGATAACAGGGAAGATGTGTGCAAGTTTAAATCTTGGCAGCACGCCTAGGAGAGCCTGAGAGCTGACATTTGTGGGTTTGGGGTGATTCATGGCACTTTGCTGTGTTTGTGATTACCTTCCTGTCAGGGGCTGCACATCACTCACACACCAAGCTGCAGACTCCCAATTGCTGCATGGGAAGGAAAATTCCCAACTGTTGCACCAAATCCTCTTCAAAGGGAGGCTCATCCTCTGTGTAACCACGGGGCTGAACACCAGGGCAGCAGCAGCATCAAAGGGAGTGTGTGAACTGCTGTTACAGGGGTGTTATGGGGTCATTTCAGGCCACAGCGGGAAGAAACCCCAGACTTGCTCTAATCTAACAGACCTAAAAATAGACCTGGGATGATTTATGGACTTTCAAACCCAGCAGAGTATTTTTAAGGAGTAGCATCTTCCCTGGCAGGGCCTGCACAGCACCAGGGCTGTGTCCACCCCTGCCCCTGATGGGGACCAGCCACTTCCATCATGTCCCAGCAAATACAACTCAGAAAGACCACGAGAGCAAATAAAAAGGCAATTTAGTTATCTCATGGTTAATATCCTTCCTTCACTCTGCCTTGTCTTTACCTCTGATTTTTAAATATTGTTTTAAATTCAGCTAACTACACAGAACTGTCAGACAAAGCCAACTCCTTAACCCAAGGGAAATAAATCACATGGCACCAGAATAGCTACAAAATTATTCTGAAGTTTTGCATCTGTGGTAGAAATTTTTCATGAGCTCAGCCCTGCTTTCTGGATGTCCCTGATGGGGTAACACAGGAGTGAATTTGAAATCAAAGAAATGGTAATCCAAATAAAAAAAGACTTGGATGGCAACGAGAAACACTTTCCCTACATGAGGAGGTGCAAGTTTGGGAACCAAGGAGGGCTCTCTCACCAGTTGTTTGGTGCTGCCAGTGCTGCTGTTCCTCCCTCTCCAACAACGCTCCTCAGCCAAGGGCTGAAAATCAGCAAGCAGGAATCAAACCCTGGAGGGATTAACACTGGAAATACAACTCAGGTCACCCCAGGGAAGGGTGGCTGTGGTCTCAGAGACCACCCACCCCAGAGGGCTTGTGCCACACCACAGCCAAAGGTGTCCTGTGGCTCAGGGAACAGGACACGTCACCACTCGCCTCCTCCCACCACACCGAAGACACACTTGCCCTCCTCGGACACCCCCGGTGAGCTCAGGTGAGAGGCTGAGGAGCTCCAGACACCACTGTTACCCCATGGAAAGTCAGGGTTTGAAGGGTTGCATCATTCCATCAGGTTTGCCACGAGGCTGCTCGCAAAGGTGAGCTGCTCTTCCACTGTCATTCACATTCCCAACACACGTCCTGTCACCGCGCACAACAGCACAGGCTGAAAATTCTGGGAGCGCTGGATGGGCTACAGAGAGCTCAACTCACTGCAGAAGGTAGGGATGGGAGAACTTCCAGCTCCCCAGAGTTTAGCCAGGATCATTCAACTCCAGCTACCTGCAGGCACACCCTGGCTCCCTGCAGCCCTTCACCACACAAGTGCTGCCTCCAGGCTATGGGCACGTGGGGCAGGAGACCCTGGGAGCCTCCCAAGAGGTGGTATTTACAAATACACACTAAACAGTGTCTGGTTTGGCTTTCTGAGAAGGGTTAGTTCACTTGACCCTTCCTGAAATGAAGTAAAATCTTGTGAGAGGGATTCAGCTCTGCCCAGAGTTCAGCACAGGAGGGAGAGGTTGCTGCACACCAGTGGAAGCCATTGTCTAGAGCAGCCTGCTTTGGGAAAATTAGCAGTGTGCACACCTCTAAATGAGGCTGTACAGCAAGTAAAAGAGGGATTAGCCATGTAAAGTAAGTCCTTTTTGTATTAGATTAAAGAGGGGAGGTGACTTTGAAGGATTATTCGAGAGCCATTTAAGCAGTTTTCAGGGACTTACAAACGCGGGGTAAAAATGCAGCTCCTCGGGTCCAGAAAAGAATAAAAACCAGTGTCCTGGCCAGGAAAGCAGCAGAAAAAGCTTCTGGAGGGACCACCTGGCTGGTCCCAGGTGCAGACGCCCCCACCCCGCTGCCCACGATCGGTACCGGCCACGGTGCGGCCGGAGCATCACCTGCACACCCGGGCTGGAGCTGCTGCAGGGAGCCAGAGGCACCGGGGAAGGGGCTCCCACAGCCACGATGCCACTGGGATGTGTCACAGCACCTCCAGCCCCACGGCGGGTGGGAGGGCAGCTCTGCCCACCGTGCTGGACACCGTGTCGGGAAGGACCTTTGGAGCAGCACGAGCGTTAGAACCGGAGCCTTGCACCAGTCCCTGCTCTCACCTCAGTGATTTATCGGCTGGGATGCAGGTCCTGAACTGAGCCATGGAAACGGGAGGATGCGCCAGCACAAACACAAAAACTGACTTCTCTCCCCAGCCGAACGTTCCCCTGCTTCCCTGCACCTCCGGGTGCCTCATCAACATGCTGGCTCTTAATCCTTTGCCCACATTAATCCAGCGAGTGGAAATGAATACGTGGCTATAAGACATCAGGCGGTTTTATCGAACCCTCCTTGCAAAAAAACCCACAAAACCTCTTTTGCTGAGCCTAAAAGGTGACGGATAATTAGTATGTAAGATACCAACTATTCCCACTTGTTATGCAAGCAGCATCCTTTAATTTGTAGTTTAGAGAGCAAGTCATTCCTGTCTGGGATAAATAAAACAACACGCTGCAGTATGTTGCTCACGACACGGGAGCAGCATCAGCCTGGGGAAGGCAAAAGGAGCTTCAACTCCAGCCGCGTTAGCCAGCAAAAAGTTCTGCGTGCGTCTGTGCCAGCCTGGCGGGAGCATCCCTGCGCATGCAGGGAGGGAGGGATGGAGGGAGCGAAGGATGCTCCCGGTCCCGCCGCTCCCGCTCCCCGTGCCCGGGGGCAACGCACCGACCCCCGCCCGGGCCGACTCTGCGGACCCCGCGCACAGCCCCGCACAGAGCTCCGCCCGGCCAGGAGCCGCGGGGGCACTGCGGGGAGCCCGGCGGGGCAGGCACCGCGTCCGCCCGGCCCCGCATCCCCGCCGGCTCCCGCAGCGCGGCCGCGCTCTCCTTCCCCCGAACCGCAGCCTTTCCTAATTTCCTTATTTATTCCTATTTTTTTCTTCCCTTTCCAAGCCCCCCTCCCTGCTCCCGGTGCCGAGCCGCGCTCACCTGTGCGGGCGGGGGGGACATGCCCTGCCCTGCCCTGCCCTGCCCTGCCCGGCGCGGCTCCCGCAGCCCCGCGGTGCTCCCGGCGCTCCCGCAGCCCCGCGGTGCTCCCGGTGTTCCCGCAGCTCCCGCAGCCCCGCGGCCGCAGCATTGAGCGGCAGCGGCGGGGGCCGGGCGGGCTCCGCGCAGACCCCACCCCCGGCCCCGCCGTGCGCGGGGGGCGGGCGGCGGAGCGGCGGCGGCGCGGCCGCGCTTAACCCTTCGCTGCCCCTTCGCTGCCCCTTCGCTGCACCTTCGATGCCCCTTCGGAGCCCCGCCGGGCCTCGGGGCAGCGTTCGGTGCCCTCCCGCGAGTGTGCGCGGCACCGGCGCGGTCCCCGACCCGCGGGCAGCATCCTTTGCCCTGCCCCGTTCCGCGCTCCTGCAGCCCAGGTGCTGCTCCTCCCGCACCTGCGGGATCCTCCGCGGCAGCCCCGAGCCTGTTCCCGTCCCGCTCCCCGCCTTTCCCGCATCCTCGCCCAGTCCCGGTCCCGCTGACGGCAGACCTTGGAGTCCCAAATTACCGCTCGCGGCTTTTTTGCCCTCCGGTTTTAATCCCAAATTTGCTGTAATTGTCTCGCTCTTCCAAAGGAGCCTTTCTCCTCACCCGCCTGCTCGCTCAGCCCTTTGCATCCACTTTCTGCTTTCCTTCCCTTCCTGATCCTCCTCGTCCGAGAAATGAGTGTCTCGTGCAGGCAGATGAGGAGCCGGAGAGCGGAGCACACCTGGGGACCAGCTCTGCCGCTTCCAAGCCCTTTTGGCACCCCTGTGCCCAGGGATGCTCCCAAACCTTCCGCAGGATCCCTCATCAGTGTCTTTACTTGCTACCACAATGCAAATGATGAGCCGCGAACTGCTTTCAGAGTCGTGAGTTCAGGCTTAATCAGCAGCGCAGTGTAAAGGCACAAAGAAAAGAAAAAGAAACGTATTCAGAAGTGAGAGTGGGACCTACCTGTGCCCCTGTCCCGAAATTCTGTCCCGGGAAATGCTCCTAAATGCCTGTGCAAAAAAAAAAAATGCCTTCCAGTGCAAAGAGGGTATTCAGTCTTAACTGTGCCTCCCCTGGGTTTTGAGGGATTAAGTGAAACCCTTATTATGTTTAATTATCTCTAGAGTTGCTCTCTGTGCTTGCTGCCTTGCTTTATGGTTTAATAAACTGCACATCGATATAAACTGAGTGACAATTAACGTTAGTGCAGGTTGGATTCGTGTTTATTGCTGCTTTACAGGTTCACCTCGACATTCTTTCACTCAGATGTTTCATTGCCATCTATCAGAGCCTCTTTATTAGTGCAGCTCCCCACTCCAAAAGGATTCAAAAGGATCCAAAAGACTCCAAAAGGTTGGGAAGCAGCCTGAGCAGCACAGAAGGGTGGTTGCCCCGGTGGAGACTCCAAGCTCAGCCCCATGCAGGGCTCAGCTCTGTGGGTCCAAGGGCTTGGGCAGCAGCACATGGAGCAGTGAAAACACAGTGGAGCATTTCCATAGGCTGGGAATAATGGAGCATCTTTAGTTGGCCCAATCCTGAGCAGCCTCTACCCTGGTGCCTTGGGAATGCTCAGCTCTTAAAATCCCATAGAAATGCTCAGATCCCTTAAAATCCCATAGAATCACTGTGGTTGGGTAAGACCTCCAAGACCATCAAGCCCAACCTTCATGATGGAAGGTGGCCCTAAAGAGAGTCCACTGCTCATGGGGAGGGCAGGAGGGGCCAGTGCTGCCTTTCCTGAGTCCTACTGAAGGTTTAAGGTTAGACCCAACTGCAAATCAAAGTCTGGAGGAGGCAGGAGTGTTGCACTCGGGCCGTGTGTGAAAGAATCCCCTTGTGCTATGAAATGTTATATAAATGTTGGGTATTATTTGTGTAATCTCCTCCTGATTTATACAGGAGTGGAGCCTGCTCAGCAATCCAAAGCAAAGTTGAGCGCCAAGTGTTTTCAATTTGGGAGTGCCTGTGTCTCCAAGGTCACCTCATCAATCCTGGCACCGTGGCACGGCGCTGCCAATCTGCGTGGGGTGTAATAACTCTGGAGGGAAATCAGCGCTGGAAGTGCTTCCGAATTTTTCAAAGGGAACATGCATTGAATACATCATCATCATAACCCATCTGAGCACGCAACATCCAGGGAAAAAAACATCACCCACCTCGGCTGGGTGGCAACCGAAAGCAAATCAGATCTGAAAGGTGAAGGCAGGGCAGCAGTGTGAGCAGACAGATGGCTTCCTTGAAAAGCCTTTTGGTCGTGCCACCTCCCCTGCACACCTTATAACTCACCCCTGAATGAACAAGCAAACCAGGTCACCTGCTTTTTTCTTTTTTTTTTTTTTCCTTTCCCCCAACGAATCCACAAATAAGGCCAAAGGTAGAAGAGTCAGCAATCAAAGCCTCCGGTTTAAAATTCAGACACATTCCTTTGAACAAATAGTCTAAAATACTTCATAAATCTGGCAAGGAAAACTGCCTGGCGGGTTTTTGAGCTCGGTTGTAACAGTAAAGCTGACACTTTGAATCAAGCCTTACAGCGCGACCTTCAGAAGCTGCTGCGGCGCAGCCGGGCTGTGATTGACAGCCGGGAGATTCCTGCCAGAGCATCGCTCCGCTCCTTAGCGCGGGGATGTTAATTAGGTGAAAACAAACTGCTTTGGAATCACCGGGAAGGTTGTCACATGGAGATGCAGGGCCAAGCAGGAGGTAAAACTGGCACCAAGTCCCGCCCTGGGTTACAGAGGGGTGAGGAGACCCTGTGAGGAGTGCCCTGTGTGCCAACACAGAGCGGTGAGTAAAGCAGCGCAGCCTCCTCCAACCTGGTGTGAAGCACACGCGGGCTGTGATTTATGGGTGCTGAACTCGCAGCCTGAACTTGGCAGAGGCTCCTCTGCTCGGGCTGCAGCTTGTGTAAATCCCGGCCAAGGTTTGGGCACGGTTTTACTAAGGCAGTGAGACTTTGTTAAGCAACTCTGCTTTAAATGACTGCTGCAAACCATCGCCGAGGTTTACACTGTGGGTTTGTCTGACCTTTAATTAAAATACCAAGGCTATCTTTACGTGGTGATGGCTATTTGTAAAGTCCTTTGAGAGGTTGTGTAAGTCCAGGGCTGTTGTAACTCAGTCACACAGGGAGCTACACAGCTTACAAGGAATTTTGGAGAAAACCTCCTTTTTAACCATCACCAGCTTCACTTTGTAGGAGCTTCATTTTAGGGTAATGCACGAAATGGATAATTTTTAAGGAGGTGCAGTGAGAAAAGAGTAATCAGCAACTGCTTGAGAATTATTTGTGATGGGATCTGTAAATATTCCAGAGCCCACAGACATGTGACAACACACATGGTGATTTGTAGGAGAATAAATCCATTATACAAGGTTGGAGTGATTTTAGTGCCTAGGAAAGCTGGTGGTTAAATGGCCTTGGAGACTTGTGTCCTGTTTGGGAGTAGGGAAGAGACTGAAGCAAAACCTCTGTGTTTTTCCAGCATAACACAGTGCTTTTTTCAGAGATAACACATTCAGTGTATGCTAAGACCATGTTTGCTCCAAAATGATCCAATCTTTGGCCAAATATGCCAGTTATTGCCAATTTTAATGAAGTATTTTGAAAATGTGGATATTTATCACTGACAAAATTGTTGAGAACCAAAGATATCAACCTACAAACTTGATGTCACCAAGTAGCCCTCAGGTGTTACTTCAACAACTTCACTGTCCAGGCACAAAATACAGCTTTGAAAGCATAGATTTCTAAAGGAATCTTAATTTCCTCAGTTTAATTCCAAATTCTTCAGATCCATAAAGCCTCTGGAAGACAACAGCAGTTCTGCCTGCCTCAAGGAGCATGGGAAGGAACATTATAGCTGGGAAAGAAAGTCTTTCACAGTTTGAAAAGCTCAGCTTAAGTAGCAGCCCAGTTCAGAATCTTCCCATTTTCACTGGACTTTCTGTACTCAAACTCTCCCCGAACTTTTATAAAAATTCCTTGAGGCTCACACTCCCTACTCACATTTGATAATAAAGCACATTTTTATGGCCAATTCATGAAATTCAGGATTTTTTTTCATGAAAATTATGCAATTCTCAAATGGTAAAACTATAATTTATAACTCTAAATTAAGGCCTTAGGTTGCGAAGCAAGGAAGTTTAACATTAAAAAAAAAAAAAGCAGAATGGGAAGACCCTGAAGCTTCTCAGTCCAGTAATTATAAATTATTTTTTGTCATTATTAAAATTCCAAGGTGACACCCACTGCCACGTTTTAGTAGTTAAGGAAACACAAGATAAACATCATTATCTGCAGCGAATTTTTTTAGACTAGATTGAAAATGCAACAATTCGATTGCTTCAGAAACCAAAATAAAAACTCCCTGTGTTTCCAAATCGCTGCCCAAGGGACGCTTCAAATGACACAACCTTAATAATACACACATTAAAAATGGTAAAAAATAAATACCTTTCAAGCCACACAGAATTCTGAGTGTGCCTCCACGATAAGGTGCTGACATTTATAAATGCCATGTGATTAGCATGTGAAGGAGAGATACACATTCATTGTGTGCTAAGACCTATTAATCATCCATCACCTGATAAACACTCAGCATAATGCCCTCCCCGGGCCTTTCAGAGTCCTACCAAAGATGGCTGGAGGTGCTGATAACTCCAGCACTTCCTCACATCCCTGAGTTTGGAATTTTTTTAAACAAGAGCTCCCTGCACCAGCTGTGAAGGAGCAGGATCTCTAAACAGCACCATGAACTTTGGATAAAGGAAGGAGCATCAACCAACTGCCTTGTCAACTGTGGGGCTGGGATTCTTCTTCCAAAGGTTTCCCAGATTTACCCACATCCTTGTGCATTTTCTGTTGGAAATATTCCACTGAAAACTTCGGGGTTTGGCTTTCAGGGAAGCACTGTAAGCTTCTAGAGTGGTGGTTAGGTTTAGATTGGATATTGGGAAGGAATTGTTTCCTGTGAGGGTGGGGAGGCCCTGGCACAGTTGCCCAGAGAAGCTGTGGCTGCCCCATCCCTGGAAGTGTCCAAGGCCAGGTTGGACGGGGCTTGGAGCAACCTGGGCTGGTGGAAGGTGTCCCTGCCCATGGCAGGGGGTGGGATGGGATGAGCTTTAAGGTCCCTTCCAACCCAAACCATGTGATTCTATGATTTTGTAATGAAGCCCCTCTAGCTCCAGTCAGCCCATGATCCCAACACACCTCTGCACGATCCTCCATGAGCCCAACTGTGTGATCTGGGGACAAGTGACAGCTTTGCCTCCCAGGGAAGCCTGTGGAGACAGGCTCTGTGAGCCAGATCCGATTCCAAGTATCCAGAGAAAAGTCAGCTTGGGGCACTGAGGAGTTAATGGCATAGGACGAGAATTATCAAACCAAACCCCCTCCGTCCTGTCTCACATCTTGCCTCAAGTCATGGTTGTCGTGAGTTATTCCAGGGAAAGGAGTGAGAAATGCCTCCTTCCTTTGGGGCACAGAGAGGGTGGACATCCTCCAGCGTGGTGTTCAGACCTTCTGTGTCACCCACCATCCCACTCATAGATCTGGTTGCCAACAGCACCATGACTACACTGAGGAATGTCAGAACTCTTGGGAATAACTTCCCAAAGGAAACTTTTTGTATGTTGCATTAATACAACCAAATGCAGGAACTATAAAGACACTTTTACACTTTTAATCCCAGAAAGACTTGCAGAGCTGCCCCTTTCACCAGCAGAGCCTCCGATTCTGGAGCAGCGTCATGGGCTTGATGTGGTCCTTGCACACACCACCCGTGGGGCTTTCACTGATTCAGAGACTCTGGATTAAAGCTGTGGGAAGCTCCCTAAAATCCCCTTCAAGATAGGAACCGCTCTTCCCAGTAATGAGAACAGGAAAGACTTTCAGATTTTCCCCAGAATGGGAGCGACGGAGACAATTCTGAGCAAGGCACGGTCTATTGTTAACGTACAGATAAGGAAGGGCAAAAATAGAACTGTATAAATTTCAGCACAGAAATACAGGGAGAAATTTATTTGTGCTGAGGCAAGAGAAAGTAATACAAATTTTTATTTGAAAGATTTCTATAGAAATCCATTAAAAACAGCAGAGAGAGGGGGTAAAAAAACAACAGTAAGGGAAAACATCTCTCTGCAGCTTATGAATAACAGATAAACTTTATTCCAGTAATGATAGGGTAGGTTTGTATTTGAAGAATAGCAGCCTGCCAATAATAAAGATAAAGACAAATACTTTCACGGCTGTTAGAAGAATAAAACAAAGCTGACTTTTTTTTTTAATTGAAACAATTATTTTTTCCTGAGGACAGTTGGGTACCTTCGACAGATAAGTTATTAACTGTCACTTTTTGAATTTTAGCTTTCCACAGCACTTCCCAATTGACTGGCTGTGCATACATAATTTCCTAAAAGGGATCATGTTATTATGGAAGTCGTGTTAGCAGGGTATGAACACGTATATTCCCGTTTAAGTCATTATCTGAAAATTATATCCTGAGTTGGATACATCCTGTGGGACAAAACAAAACCAAACAGCTCTGGCCCAAATGTATTTATGATATTTCTGTAAGCACAGGAGAGATATTATGTAGATGATGAGGCCAGAAAAAGGCCAAATCAGTGTAAATATGTTGTAGAAGGTTCAAAGAGCTGCACCACCGAGGCCATGAGACATTCAGTGGGTACTCAGCTTTATTTGACTAACCCATGTATCTCCCAAACCTGCAAATAACTCTGCAATTACTTCACTTGTGGGAAATTATCATCACTTTTGGGACTAGATTTAAGGGAATGGTTGTGGGACTGATTTCACCTGAGCTGATGTTTCTAAGGTGATGTTTTGCCTCTGAAATCACAGAATGGGTCGGGAGGGAAGGGACCACAGCAGGGTCATCCCAGAGCACAAGGAACAGAATTGCCTCCAGACAGTTCTTGAGTATCTCCAGTGAAGCAAAACCTCTTTGCATCAGGATCAGGACGTGCAGTAGTGTTAACTTAATAATAAAGTGGTCTTGAATTTGACTTTTGTGTATTCTGCCAGTTTTATGGACCTTCCTGTAGTGCCAGGGCAGCTGATCATTTGTTACGAGGAAAAAGAAGAAGAGAATGTCTGAAATCTTTCAAAAGCTGTGTTATTTCTTCTTTATAGAATGGATTTCATTTTGTCACAGGAAAGTGAACCACCCGAAACCCTAAGGAAATGCTTACTCCTCCCTTTGCAATGCTGGGAAGTTCCACTAAGGCTTACATTATTAAGAGTCTTCCAATGGATTTATGAACAGAAGATTACATTCTTAATGCTGCTTCTCAGAAAGGGAGTGAATAATTCAGGGAGCACCAATATACTATGGAAAACAGCAAAGGACCTTACAGCTGGGTGCCCTACAAGGAAAAGTGAGGCTCAAGCTCGCTCAAGCCATATAAATGTGATGTATGTGACATAAAGACCACTGTGGATGAGGCAGCAGCATGAAAGGGGGGGTATAAAGCTCAGAGTGGGAGCTACAGCCTATGTAAACAATTGCCAGCTAATGCACATGTATAAGGGAAGATTGATAGCACTGCCCGTGACAAACATAGGAGTTGGACCATTAATAAGACCCTTTTGTGCTTCATATTGACAGATTTAGAGCATCTGCTTGTCAGGAGTCAAAGAAATCAGAGTGATGGCCCAGGGCACTGAGTCAGAGACCGGGGCAAGTTCATCTTCATGTCAAAGGAGAGAGGAGCTGCCTCTTTAAACACCTGCACTCCACCCCTTTACCAATGGGGTTTTTTTTTTTCTTTAAGACTGCTCATAGAAAATAAAAATAGGCTTCCATCAGATCTGTCTGGGTAGAAAGAAGATGTGTGACCATCTGAGGTAGGTTGCCCAGAGAAACTGTGGCTGCCCCATCCCTGGGAGTGTCCAAGGCCAGGTTGGACGGGACTTGGAGCAACCTGGGCTAGTGGAAGGTGTCCCTGCCCATGGCAGGGGGTGGAATGAGATGATCTTTAAGGTCCCTTTCAACTCTGGCCATTCTCTGCCCCTGTGATTCTGTGGTATCAGAGGTATGGCAGCGTTCTGCTGGATTTGACAGCAGGGAGCTGCAAACACGGGGGTGGCACAAGGAAACTCAAGATGGGAATGGTTTAATTGATGGTTATTGTGCACAGCTCCATTTACTGTTCACTTTCTGAAGTGAACAGTAAATCAGTCACCCCAAGACATAAATTCTGAGAAGAAGCCAATGGGGCAGATACCCTTATCTAAGCTAAGACATTACAAGAGAGGGAAGTGTACGATCATCAAACCACTGTATTGAGGTGCTCAAGGAAATACCTCTTCCACCTCCTTCCCTATCAGGAATTGGCATCACTGATCCTTTCTGTCTCACCTCAGGCTGACAACAGGCCTTCATGTCCATGTGGAGCAAGACAACCTGCCCACAGAGCCCAGGAGCTGTGCTGGTCCCTGGCAGGGTGCTGGAGACAAAGATGTGCTGAGGGGCTGGAATGAACAGCAGGAGGTGTGATCCCTGCTGATCCCTGAGAGCTGGGACAGAGAGCAGCTGATGCAAGGGTGTGATAATCCAGCAAAGGGATCTCTGGGGAAACATCTCCTCGAAGGTTGGCTGTTTAATTGTAAAATGAGGACTGGTGTTTATTTGCACATCTATCCCCTGGGAACAGTTGTTTTTGCCCAAGGAATCCATGTCCCTGAATGCCAACCCAATTGGCTTTTCCATCAGAGTCATTACCTGCCACAACTGTCCTCAAAGCACTTTTCTGTCTGCTCACAGGATCAGTTGGGAAGTGCTCAGGGGGTGTGAAATCCAGGATGGCACAAGCCTTCTGTGGAGCTTTCCCACGAGAGCTGAGCCACTGTGGTTGTGCCAGGGCTCGGGTGGAGCTTCCCAGGGTCAGCTCAGCCCAGTGGGGAAAAAGGACATTATCAAAGGACTGGTCATGAGCTTTCTGATCCTGAGACTCTTACCTGTGGGACTCAGAGGTGAAGTAGTCCCCCAGGAAAGGTCCTCACTGAGTTTTACACTGGTTTGACCCTGCCTGAGCAAAGCACAGATCCCTGTTTTCCCCACCTTCACTATAACCCCTGCAGGGAGACAAAAGGTGGCACAAAAGAGCTGATCCAAGCCATCCTTAGCAGGAAAGAGCTTTCCCTTCTCAAATGTCCACGTCTTGACATCTGACTCAACCTGACAGTTCAAATTGATCCCTCTGTGATGTCCCAAAAGCAATAAAGGGTGAAAAATTGTGTGTCCTTTCCTGCTTTTGGGCTACCTGCTCCCTTGTTTTTATTTAAAATCTCAGATGATAAATAAGGAGAAAGAAGAGGCAAAGGAGGCTCTAAGAACAAAGGATCCCAGTGTTTTCCCTCCTGCAGAGCCACCCAGCTGATGTAGCCGTGTAGGAATGTTTGATGCCTGCTGCAGGTTCCTTTGCTGGGAGCTCTGAGTAGCTCTGTGTGGTTTGTCTCTCTGCTGTCTTCCTTTCTGGCTTATTTTTAGATCTGAGAAATGTTCAGCAATTAGCTGTTTCTAACTGTGGTTGTTCTTTACCAGGCATTTGCAGGTTGTCTTTTCTTTCCTGCTGGAAGTAAAACTGTAGCTGCAGTGAGGCTTGGCTTGCCTTGTGCCACACACCCAACAGAGATTTGGGTACAGAACCCTTTGTTTGGGGAACCTGAACATGCTTCATTTTCTTTTCCACAGAGGCACTGTGCTGCCTATGGCACAAATGCAATTATGGGTCTCTTTCTTAATCATCCTTTGTTACTCTGATATTGAAGTGGATAAATTCAGTAATAAGGAATTTGTTGCCATAGAATCATAGAATGGCTGAGTTGGAAGGGACCTGAAAGATCATCTCATTCCAACCCTCCTGCCATGAACAGGGACACCTTCTACTTTCCCAGGTTACTCCAAGACCCGTCCAACTTGGCCTTGGACACTTCCAGGGGTGGGGCATCCATCAAATAGAAGAATCAAGTAGAGGTAAAAAATTATATGTAAACATTAATTCAGTACTATTTGACACAGCCATCATTTTACTTTTGTTGCACAATCCCACCCTCCTGAGCTTTCTAAAAGTCTCAGAAGTTCTACCCCTGCAACATCCACCTGGCACACCTCACATGTAGCACACGGACATCTGAGCACGGTCGGGTTGCAGACAAGGCAAGCAGCTGGATATTTTTTTAATGCTTTGGTAATACTCATGACATTCGTATTTAAAGTCAACTCCCTTCTGATTTTACAGGCAATTATGGCTCAGTTACGGCTGTCACATCAGCCTGGCTCTCCTTCCTCCCTCTCTTCCTTCCCTTTTTATTCCTGCATGTTAATCTGCTGGAAATCAGTGTCAAAACCTGTTTACACTCTTTCCCAACTACCACTTACACGGGCACTTTAATAATGCACCTTTGCTGTAAGCACATCACAGAGGCTTTGTTTCACATGGAGAGAGGCAGAGACCATAAATGAGTAAAAAACATGCATTACATTCCGTGGAAATAATTTATTTTCAGTCAAAAAGCCAATGAAGGACTATGTACTATTTTTGCCCTACTTTGAGCTTTAGACAGTGAAGCTGAATCAGTGAAATGTCTCCAAGATGGAATTAAACTGACAGAGAGTAGGGTTAGATGAGATATTAAGAAGAAATTCTTGGCTGGGAGGGTGGGGAGGCCCTGGCACAATTTGCCCAGAGAAGCTGTGGCTGCTCCATCCCTGGAAGTGTCCAAGGCCAGGTTGGACAGGGCTTGGAACAACCTGGGATGGTAGAAGGTGACCCTGTCCGTGGAAGGGGGTGGGACTGGATGGGCTTTAAGTTCCCTTCCAACCCAAATCATTCTGTGATTCTGTGGTTCTATAGAAATAAAACACTTATGAACCACTTATGGGTGGTAAACAGTAGAAGAAATAAAATAAAATAAAAAAAATAAAATATAATTAAATTAAATAAACCAGTTATTCTTATTAAAAGCAAGCCACTTCCTTTCTGGAATTGAAGTCAGTCTGTGCACTCCCAGTCAACCCTCAGCTCTGCTCTACTTAAAACAAATAAAACAGGCTCTCCTTAAACCAGGACAGCCTGTGTGCAGACACAGGCACTCACCCTGGGCTTTTTAAGCATCATGGATTTGTAAAACAGAGCAGGACAGGAGGGGCTGGGAAAAAAAGTAACTCCACTTGCTGACAACATATTGTACATTTTCACTTCCACCCCCTCATTTGGAGTCTGTGGAGACTTTACAGCCCTAGAAGAGCATCTTTTTACGTGCTCTCACTTGCTGGGAGAGTCTCCTGCCCAAGTGGGGCAAGGAGGGCTGTCCCAGGCTGTGCCATGCTGGGATGTCACCTCCATGCCCACAGCAGATACAGTCCAAGCCCTGCAGGCAGGACAGGGAGGGGGGGACTTGTTTCTCAGCTGGCACAGCACTGAATTGCAAATTAAACTGGCAGAGAGGGAGCTGCAGCCCACACGTGATGGCAGTGACAGGACACACTCCCTGGAGGAATTGGCTTCTCCTACCAGAGAGGACAGGGATGTGAGAGTGGAGGGTGTCCCACCAGCTGCTGCTGCCTCCAGCTCCCTGCCAAGACCACCAACAGTGCAAAGAGGGGGCTGGGGTTTAGGGGGCTCAGCAGGGCTGATCTGGGTCATCCCAGGCTGATCTGGGTCATCCCCACTCATACTTCCCCCATGTATTCTCCCATATAGAAGAACATAAAAAAGAGTGATCCTCTGCAAAGTCTTATTTCCTCCAGTTTGAATCTGCTGTGGTGCCTCAACAATAACCTCCCACAAGTGAAAGTGAAGCTGTCTCATCTTAAAGCAAAATAAAATAAGAAACCCATGTCACTCTCTCCTATCTCCCAACTTTTACAGCCTGATATTCACAATCAGATCAGAACAGCTTGGATCTCTTCTGTCGTTCTGCCCAGCACACACTCCAAATAGCAGTGGAATTTAAACTACTATCTGTAATATTTTTATTGAGAGCTGTGTTGGAAGAAGGATGTCTTGCTGAAATAAGCACCTTGGCCAGTTCTGCATTTCAGGGTTCCTCATTTCTGGTGACACACATACAGGGAGATGACACTGCACGTGAACCTTCCTGACACACCGGTGAGGCAGCAGGAAATGTGCAGCCAAAGGTGAATTCCAACACTGCTGGTATTTGTAATTGCAGTGAAGAAAGCAGATGAAGAAAACTTTTCATCTCTAACCTCCCTGACACATCAGCTGAGCCTCGGATGACCTTCTGCAGTGAGTGTTTTGCTCAAGCTTGTCTGAATCTATGGGCTGGCTTAAAGTGTCAGCAACAATATGCATGGACACTGCTCACTTTGTTTTATTAAAGACTTATTTCAAGTTTAAACTAGGTTTTCTGGAAACAGATGCTAATGGCTTTTCTTCTCTCTGGTGAGATGAGTCTCATTTTGCACTTCAGGTTCCAACATTAAAAGCTGTGCCTGGGGCTCTTCCCAACTTGTGTCCAGAACAACAATCATGTGGAGGGACTTTAAATATGTGGAAATATTGAATCACAGGATCATAGAATGGTCTGGCTTGCGAGGGACCTTAAAGCCCACCCAGTTCCACCCTCTGCCATGGGCAGGGACACCTTCCACTAGCCCAGGTTGCTCCAACCTGGCCTTGGACACTTCCAAGGATGGGGCAGACACAGCTTCTCTGGGCAACCTGTGCCAGGGCCTCCCCACCCTCACAGGGAAGGATTTCTTCCTAATATCCCATCTAACCCTGCCCTCTGGCAGTGGGAAGCCATTCCCTGTGTCCTGTCGCTCCATTCCTTGTAAACAGTCTCTCTCCATCTTTCCTTTTGGCCCCTTCAGGTCCTGCAAGGCCACAGTTAGCTCACCCTGAAGCTTCTCTTCTCCAGGCTGAGCAGTCCCCACTCTCCCAGCCTTTCCTCCCAGCAGAGCTGCTCCAGCCCTCTGACCATCCTGGGGCCTCCTCTGGACTCTCTCCAGCAGCTCCATGTCCAGCTGGGCCCCCAGGGCAGGAGCAGCTCTGCAGGGGGGGTCTCACCTGAGGGGGCAGTACCTTTAAAATCCCAGTCCCATCATATACTACTTTTGAGTTACGATACTCACTACTTCTGAGTTAAGACAGATTGATTAGTGTGCAAAACATGTTCTTCATCTATCCTTTGTTTTCTGCTTGATGTCAGTGTTTGCTTTATAAATAGGCAGCATCTCTCAACATATGTTTGCTCTGCTTTGTGCTCTGAACAGAGCACACAGGAGTGAGAGGAAGAGATAGAGTCCAAACAGGATGGCTGTGTTCCCTTGGGAATTATTTTCTGTTTATTTTACATTTCCTAAGACACCTTTTAGGGTCCTTTCCTACTTTCATATGTCATCTCACTGAAGCCACTTCCACTTGTCACACCTTCAGCAAGAAACAAGAAATTCTGAGGGTCCCTGAGCACAGCAAACTCTCCCATTGCTGCAGGGGGGACTGTTGACTTTAGGATTTGTGTCTGGAGTGCAGTGTGCCAGTGCACCAAGACACTCCAGGAACAACCCCTCCAAAATGCATTTTACCTGGATTGGCACTGGCATATGGATTTTAAAAAAAGTCAAAGCTCCAAACCTGGGAGAGGAGATTTTTCCTTCTGTGCTGCTGTTTTTCTTGGTAACATCTATTGGACTTTTTGACTCGATGAAAAAACAGCAACCCACAGATAGCACAAAAACAAAGCTCAAAGGGCAGGTAGGAAAGTTTCCAAACTCACCTGTCCATCAGTCTGTAGCTGTTCAAGGCTTACAAAGGCAGTGTAGGTGAAACAAAACCTCTTCTTGGAAGAGGCAAACCTTCCAAGACCTGGTTCTGCCCTGCACCGGAGCAAAAATCCCCCTGCCTACTAAAATCAAAGAAACCAATCCATCTTTGTCAAAAATCAATTGTGTTGAGACTACCTATCTGGGCAGAGAGCAGTTTATTATACTTAAAGAATATACAAGTTCCTCAGTCTGTCTTCAAAATGCTTCCTAAAATCCGTGCAAAGTTTTGGCTGTACAAATGAAACAGCTAAAAATCAGAACAATCAAGCACTCCATGGAGAGCAAGATGTTTAGAAAGCTGGTGTATAAATCACCTGGTGTACAAAGGACACATGGCTTTGTTCTAAGTCAAGTTCTAGTCCTTGAACCACCTCTTGGTGGCTCTGTTTGTTATTTATAGAATCACAGAATCCAGACTGGTTTGGGTTGGATGGGACCTTAAAACTCCTTGTGTTCTAACCCCCCTGGGATGGGCAGGGACACCTTCCACTAGACCAGGTTGCTCCAAGTCCCATCCAACCTGGCCTTGGACACTTCCTAACTAAAACTAAACACTAGTTTGTGATATGGGCAACCATAAAATTAAATTCCACCTGACTTGTTCGGTGCCTCAGCAGTGAATTAACAGGGACATTTTTGAGCATAAAATATTGATGTTGTACAGTCAAGTGATGGAAATCCAGATACTGAAATAGCAAAATGGCAGACTAAATATCTCCACATGAATCATTTACCCGACCAGGTAATAACAATTGCTTGGAAAGAGAAATCAACAGATCTTTTCCTACCCAGCACCCACCTCAGAAACCCCAACTGAATAACCACAGGCAGGACACCAGTGCCACTGTCACTACTTTCTCGGGTCTTTATCTTGGTGCAAAGGATCTGGTTTTTACTGCTTGTCTTCCCTCAGCTCATTATATTTCTCGGTTTCTTTTGCTCTTTGTGTTTTTGCTCACCAGCAAAAGGCATTTGAAGCATAACACTGGTTTTCTATTAAAAAAGACAGTAATAAAGGGAAACCCTGGAGTGTTACAGAGAAAGGTTACCTTGAGCTATGGGAATTGTCAACATATCAAAGACATATAGCTAAGCTTTTGTTTTGATTCTCCCTTACAGTTTATGCTGAATTTTTTACTCCTGTCCTCATTGTCTCCTTAATAAATTCCATCAAATTAGTGAATTTTACCCAATTTCTTTATAAAACCCAAAGACCCACACAACTGCAATTTAATTCAGTCTAAGTAGAAACTTGATTGACGTTAATACTGCAACAATACTCTAATGAAATTTTCCCAATTCAGATTTTAAGGGATAAAACATATGCTGTGAGTAACAAACAGCTCTCGTCCTCCTCAGAAGCTTTGCCCCCCAAACACGAGTAAAGAAAACAAATGGCTCCAGTAATTAAATTCTACATAAGTTTGGTTTATGGGTGGTGATTAATAAAATAATGGCAATATGCAGATCTCGAGGGCTGACACAACAGTTAAGCACTGGCAGTGCTTGGTTGAGTTACAGCCTCAGACTCTGCTCCAAACAATGCCCCTAAATTAGCTGCCATTAAAAAGTAACTGCTGCACTTTTACTGCTTCAGACTTCGTTATCCTTTTTTTAATTTGGATGTTCTTCTCACGCAGCCCTGAGGGCTTAAAATGTTGTGCACATTGTCATAGGCAAGCTGGTCCATATTAAAGGTATTTCAGCAAAGAACACACTGGAGGTTGGTCTTTTGAGAGAGAGAGAGACTTTCCTTGAAGAATATCCTTCCCATTTATATGTATATATATATATATATTTAATGCACCTATGAATAACTAGTAACAGATTTTATGAAAACTTTCTGAAAGATGGAGAGCCCAGTTCAAAATGTCCTGTGTGGTCCCAGCCATATGAAGGCACCTACAGCATGTGTTTTGCCTTCCTTTCATCCTACAGGGACTCATTGTAACCTGTGCAACAGCTCCAGGTGCCAGGAAGGAAAGCAGACTCTTGAATTTCCCCTGTCACCATTTTTCAGCTGGATCTTTGTTTTCACCCTTCAGCAGGACCACCAAAATCCTGTTCACTTCTGTCACCAAATTTGTAATATTCAAATTCTGTTACGCACTCGTTGGCACAGCCACTGCCTTGAATTCTTACTAATTTCCCCCCAGCCCCACGTGGTTTTTCCTTTCTGTGGTGCCTCTTGAGCCCTTGGGAAAACAGGAGCATGGCCAAGCCTTTGAACCTGCCCCTCCTGCAGCTCAGCTGGCTCCCATGGCTGCAGGAACCACCTCCTGCCGTGGTTTTCCTCAGTGCATCCAACCCCACCTGGGAACGAGCTGGATCTCATTGTTCCAGAGGTCCCAGAACTTTATTCCTACAATGCCTTCTAATTCCCATCCTGATTTCAGTGCTGATGAACCCAGATCCATGTTATGTATAAACCTCTGGCTCCACATCCTCTGGGATGTTTAGGGAAAGCAGCCGTACCCCTCCCTCCTGTGTGTGTCCAACCTTTTTTAGCCATCCAGCCACACTTTGCTCTCTTAGTTTCCTCTTCCAGGCTCCATCATAAGTGCCCACACCCCTCCCAGCTGCACCTGCCTCGGTGGGAATTCATCCTGCTCCGAGGTGTCACCAGAACTGCACAACTCAGAGAGGGAAAGAATTTCAAGATAAATGGGGTGCATCTGGTAAATCTGCTCCCAAAACTCCTTTTGTTTGCTGGACCAGCACTTCCTCAGCAGATCACTGAAGGGCTGTGTGACCTTGGCTGGTCAGGGGGGTTGTGGCATCCCACAGACAGACACTGCAATAGTTCCATCAGAGCAGCAGCCACGGCAGCTGACAGCAGCCTGTCACCATTGCACCTGGACAGCTCATTCCCCCACTCTCAGGACAGAAGTGTTACAACACTGCCTTGTGTGTTAACACCCAAACTCTGCTTTTAGAGGGCAGCTTATTCTCCCAGCACAACTCTGCCTTCTCTCAGCCTCCTGCTGAAGTGTTGATTTGGCCATAGTTGCACCTCGGGAGGGAGGTTGTGCTCGTTTGGAAAGCTCAGGTGATGGGAGAGTTCAAACAACAACCTCCTCTATTGATCTTTCATACTTCTAAAATGAATTGAAGGTGATCTTTCCACTGCCTGCCCTGATTAAGCTCATAAAATATTTCTGGGGAAAGCACTGTGTAAAAGGAGAAGTGATTATTGAAAGTGTTCCTCAACAGTACCCTGGCTATAAGCAAGACCTGTCATTGTACTAATGTATGTTTTATAATTACTCAGATAATTTTTATATTGTAAAAGTGACAGCAGTGAAAAACAACATTGTGCAGAATGAAGCATCTAATATTTGGTTTGCATGGATTTCCCCTCACAGCACTGGATTCATCATATGTTAATAACAGGAAATTACAGAAACACAAGCCTGGAAATAGCTGAAAATAATTCAGAAACTACCAACCAAAGGATGCATCACTTTGTTACAGAAATATGGAGCAAACTTCCATGAATTTCCATGATTTTCATCCATGCTGGGCTTGCCCTGTGAGCAGCTGCAGGCAGAGGGTTGAGTGGCTGTGCCTCAGCACTCAGGTACCACCACCTTGGAATGCACTTCCAGAAGTCAGATAAGCAATTTAGGAGGAGTTACACTTCCAACCAGGTCATTTTTTGTGGCATGAAAGTGTCCAGATGCACCCCAATCCTGAATAGACTTGTTTCTTCTCACACATCCAAGCAAGGAGTGACTGCCCAGAGGGAATTGGACACAAGTAGCTTAAATAATTTGCAAAGATTAGGCTGGCAGATGGGGAAGAGTGGGAGGGGGAAGAACTGATCCTGGTTCCCAAAACCTCCATTCCCTGCTGCTCTGTCAGGGTGCTGAGCTCACCCCAGCTCCAGAACAAGGGACTCCGTGAGCAGTGATGGAGAGAAGGGTGTTGGGAGACCAGAGAATGAACATTATAAATGTTCCTTCAACTGCAGTAAACACTTGGGGATGAACAAATCCAAAGTACATCTTGATTTTCACACTCAGCCTGGCCTGCAGGGATATTCCTGCAGCTGCCTTGGCCCCATGTGCTCATGTGTGTTAGCAGGGCACAGTGGGAGCTCCCCACACAACTCCATGACATGTTCCCCAGTCACTGCTTTCCTCCAAACTGTCAGCACCCAGGGACAGGCAGAGTGACATCACCCAGGGAGCCAGAGGATTATTTATCCCTCCTCACCCTGCTCCACGCAGGAGACACGTTCTGCCAAGGCCTGTGTGATTTACTCCTCGTGCCCAGGCCGTGTTTACAAGAACAGATTCCGTTCTCCCGGGGCTGATTTATGTTTAACTGCAAAAGAATTCCATGGGAGATCTATCAGAAGTAATAGGAGATGTAATATTTCCTAAGAAGATAATATTTTCTATTGGCAGCAGCAAGTGGATCCTGAGCAGGTTAACACAGAGCACAGCCCTACTCACAACCCTACTCACTGCCCTGCTCACAGCCCTGCTCACAGCCCTGCTCACTGCCCTACTCACTGCCCTGCTCACTGCCCTGCTCACAGCCCTGCTCACAGCCCTACTCACTGCCCTGCTCACAGCCCTGCTCACAGCCCTGCTCACAGCCCTACTCACTGCCCTGCTCACAGCCCTGCTCACAGCCCTGCTCACAGCCCTACTCACTGCCCTGCTCACTGCCCTACTCAGCAGAGCACAGGGAGCTGCTTGGGTGATGAGAAGACTCCACCCCCCAGTTTTCAACCCAACTCCAGGTGTCCACACTTCCCAACCTCTTCCAAATCCTCCAACCCCACTAATTTCTGATTTTTTATTCAACTTATGCCTCAGGACCACTTTTGGAGGTTGGAACGAGATGGTCTTTAAGGTCCCTTCCAAGCCAAACCATTCCAGGACTGTATGAGAAATTTTGTTGGATTTGAAGGTGAAGGATGGAAAACCTTCTCCTCTGTTTGAGCTGTTCAGGCAGAAATAGAGATGTAGGGCTTGAACCCCAATTACATTTGAATATTTACATATCTTTGGACTCAATCTCCTTTAGATTTCTTCATGGAGCAATTTACATTTTAATGAAGCCTACAAATAATTCCTGAATCAAAACACGTTTCCTATCAAAACTACAGCTGGACCTTGAACAAAGCTGTGTGGCAGCTTCTGATTCAAAAGCTTTCAAGTTGAAAGGGATCAACATCATTTGTCACTTTTAGATTTTACTCATTTTCCTGGGGTCTATTTTGAACAAACTCATTCCATAGAGTCACAGGGTTAAAAATGAAAACGAAATAAGCATTTCAGACAATAACAGGAAATATTTGGCATATTTTGAAAATAATGGGGCTTTGGGAACTCATTAGATCGAGACCCTTATGCAGCACAAAACAGGTGCTGTATCACCTGTATTGAGTCTCTGGTCATACCAGTGGTCAGACACCCTCAAGAACATTGTTTTCTCTCACTGAGAGCTGATATTTTATGGCAAATATAAAGCAACAAGGACTATAAACATATATAGGAAGTGAATTTTTAAAATAAAGTCCATCTCTGTCAAGGATTTTTGTGGTTTGTGCTAAATTGTATTTGTCACAAAACAAAGGACATGAACATTGAAACAAATCAAACCTAAAAAATCAGCTGCCTTAGCTCCTGGAATGTTTTGTTCTGCAAAAGGGATGGAATGTGTGACACTAAATGCAAAGCAGCAGCACAGAGAGAGAGGAGTTGGGCTTTGCTCACTTCCGAGGAAAAGCCTCTCCAGGCAGATCTGCATCTGGAATTTGCCACCAGCACTGATTGCCACTGAATATTCAGCTGAACCTCCAGGTGAGCATCCCCCTGATTTTTGCCTTAAGCTTTTCCCAGGGAAGGATGACTGTGTGTGGTGACAATTGGCCTCCTTGGTGACAAGCACATGGAGGTTTCTGGCAGCTGAGGTGGTTCAGCTGCATCAGGCTCAGCCTGGGAGCAGCATCCCAGAGCAGAGGTGGCCAAATGTCTCCATGTAAGCACGACTTCCACACAGCCCCAGGATCCCAGGACAGCTCCTCATCTTTCCCACACAGTGAAAATCACCTGCTCATGGGATGGTTTGGGTTGGAAGGGACCTTCAAGGTCATCTAGTCCGACCCCTGCCATGGGCAGGGACACCTTTCGTTGTCCCAGGTTGCTCCAAGCCCCGTCCAACCTGGCCTTGGACATGCCCTTTTTACAGAAGACAAGCACAGTGACTCCCCTGGTACCAACACAATGACTCTGACTCATCCCCCACAACCATCAAGATCTCAGTGGTTTTTTCAATTTAATGGCTGTTGACCCCTGAGCAACCAGAATAAGGTCAGATTCCAGTGGGTAAAACTTCAGCTCATTCTGCTTCTCCACATGGCCCTCATGAACCTGAGCCTGGGGGAACTTCCATTCCCAGTGGGATGGGATCCATGTCTTGCTGCCCAAGTTTAGTCCTGGCATTGACTAAACTCAATGACATGGGCTCTGCTGACACCCAAGCCCACAAAAATTAAAAATATTCGGTTTCTCCACTGCAATTCCTGCTGATTCCTGCATATATTCTGTGACCCAAGATTAAGAATATCTCTAGCAGAGATGGTGCTGTTTTGAGATAGCCACGTAATTATCTCATAAATAATTGCTTCATTTTCCTGTATTCTCTTTCTTGACATTGACAAGAAATTATTAGGATAAGCTTTAAATAAGATGATCTAAAATAACTGAAAAGGCTAAAAAAAAAAAATTCCAGAGCATTCTTTTCTTGATCTTGCTTGCTTTTATTCCCATCCTGCTTTTTGGGGATTACATTAACTAGAAAATCATAATTTTTCCTCTGTTTTTTTTGCCTTGTTTCCTTCTGCAAGCTAATCTGCAAGTGAAAAGAGATTGACAAGAGAAGAATAATTTCTAAAGGACAAACGTAAGGTCACCTCTGATGCAGGATATTGAGTGCTAAGGAGAGGGAAGAGCTCTCCTGCCCAAGACAGGACACAGATGTATCACGGGGTGGAGGAGGAGAAGATGTTTACTCAGGCTTTCTTTCTGTGGCTGTGAACACACAAAGGGCAAGTGCATGCAGGAAAATATAAGCTTATGCTGGGCATAATTTATCTTAGTCGTGTATCCATGGAAGTGGCCTTTATTTGAAAAGCAGCCTAATTACTGAAATTACTGCTGCTGAAATCCTGCAGCACCGCAAAGGAATCCAGATATTCCCCGCTGCTAGAAGGTTTCCCACATTTTCATATGAGTTTCAAATAGCACTATTGATCAGGCAATTACCACATTAAAACCAGCAGCAGAGCCCACGGAAGGAAAGCTGAGTTTGTGCCCCAAAGCATCTCAGACACATCCATGTGTGTGTGCCTGTGTCTCGTGTTCCAGCGGGTCTGTTTTTCAGAGGGGCGAAGGCGAATCCTCAAGATAAGAACAAAAAGACTACATTTTCAAAAAAAAGATATTGGTAAACATCACTAATAGGTATAAAAAAATGGCAAAATGCAAGGGGGTGAACACTGCACCAAGCCAGACATGCCAAAAAAAGGGGCAAAAGCCTACAGCACCCGGTATTCCCACAAAGAGAGAAAGCTGCCCCTGACGCTGCTCAAAAAGGCTCCGGGCATTTTCTACCCCATTTATTCGTTGGGATTTTTTTTTCTCGGCCCCATCTGTTTCTTTTTCTGTGGAGCAGAGAGGAGAGCCAGGCTCTAAAGATCTGAGAGCAGGTGGGATTGGGAGATAATTTGCGAGGCACAATGCGATGTGCTCCGAAAGCGGCGCTGCTGATTTGATGGCTTTGACTGGTAACCTAATTTGCCCGCTTTTATTTATTTATTTATTTGAAAACAGGCCTACTCTGTGTGTTGGGGAAACAGGTATTTGTGATTAAACACTGGAGATCCTACAGATACTATGCTAAGGAAAATAGTTTTCTGCCAGCTTACCTATTTTTAAAAGGATCATAGCTCACACTGCTGCACAGGAGCTGAAAGCAACTGGAAGAGTTCTCTCTCTCTCTCTGCAATCATGTGTTGTGTCATTTGTGCACAGCAGGTTGTTCAGTCAGAGGGCAGGGCAGGGGAGGTGTCACTGTCCCACCCTGTGGGACCCGTCAGAGGCAGCTCAGAGCTGCCCCTGGCTGAGGGCAAAGGTAGAAACATGTGGGCAGCTCTATAGGTCTGAACATGTATGTAAAATAATATAATTGTGTCATAGAATGTCCTGAGTTGGAAGGGATCTAGAACGATCAAGTCCAACTCCAGGCTCTGCCCAGGACGCCCCAACAACCCCACCCTGTCCCTCAGAGCGTTGTCCAAACCCTCCTGGAGCTCTGGCAGCCTTGGGGCCGTGCCCACTGCCCTGGGGAGCCTGGGCAGTGCCAACCACCCTCTGGGGGAAGAACCTTTCCCTGAGATCCAACCTGACCCTGCCCTGACACAGCTCCAGCCATTCCCTGGGTCCTGTCCCTGCTCACAGAGCAGAGCTCAGTCCCTGCCCCTTGTGAGTCTCCTCCAGACTGGACAAGCCAAGTGCCCTCAGCCACTCCTCATATGGCCCCTCCAGACCCTTCACCATCTTCCTGTCCCTCCTTTGGACACTCTCTAACAGGTTTAGATCTCTTTTATTGTGGTGCCCAAAACTGCCCTCAGGACTGGAGGTGAGGCCCCCCCAGCACAGGGCAGGACAATCAGCTCCCTCTCTCTCATTCCCTCTCTAATCTTTATCTTGCTGGAACACACCTGACTCTAACTTCTCTCCACCCATTGGAGAAGGAAACACAGAGTCATGACAAGCACAGGACACTGTGATGTCCCCACAGGACCAACCTGAGCCAGATTCCAGTTCGGATTTTTGCCCTTCACTGAATCGTGGGGTTTCCAGTTCTATTAAGTTTTATTTATTTATTTATTTTTTAACAGTTTCTTTACTACATTTTTAAAGTGAAAAAAACCTAAGCACTCCTCTTCAAATTCTAATAAAATTGGCACCTTAATTACGCTGACCTGATCTATGTACTAGTGGAGCAACGGTGGTGCTTTTGCCTTTCCTAGAGCAATTGGGCTGATGGTGTGGTATAAAAATTTAATGCTCTTGTTTCTTCTGTCTTAATTATGCCTAATGAGCTACTTGCTTTTTATAAACAAGCAAATTCCAATATCCTGTCTATATTTTCCCCAGGAAGACAATATAAAGTGAGATGAAATTGTCTTTCTCAATAATTGAGCGAGTTTAAGAATAATAAGTAATATGATCTATAAGGGTGTCTATATGATATAAGCTGGTTCCCTCCATGGGTACCCACGGAGAGGGTTAGTTTATTCATTTATTTATTAACAAATGTTTCTCCCTTAGGCAAAGCTGGTCCCAATTAAGAGCCATATTTTCGAATGATGAAAGTAAGTATTCTAATAAAGACACTAATTGGCAAGTATGTTCTTTAAAGAGAGCCATAAATTAGAATATCTCATGGCAAGTGATGCCATTTCCATTAGCATCTCTACAACACAAGACACAATTTCCCTATTAACCAGGTTTGAGTTTTACAAAGTGGAAAATGCTGAATTCAAACACCCTTCAGGACATCAGTGAAGCAGCCATGCTTATGAACTCACCAATGGGTAGTTAGAGGCACTACCTAATTATTGCTCTTTCTGAATCCACAATTAAAAGCCAGCAGATGAGCAAAGAAAACTCTCATAACCCAAAAAATTATTGAGGGATCAAGCACGAGGCAAAAAACGCCGGAGTGGGGACTGGCAGAAAGGCTTACACAAAATGAATTCTAAAGATGAGTAAGGATGAGACAAAAATGAGAAATTGGGGGGAAGAGGTTTTAGAGGAAGAGAGAGATAACAGAACAGAAGAAATAAGCCCCAGTCACTCTCCTTCAGAAGACAGACCTGGTGGGCTTTTTATATGCAGATCTTGAAAAGCTCCTTATGATTTTGCAGAATGAAGCTGAAAACCATGAAAAGAAAAAACATTATTTCAGGGACTGGGGATCTTCCCACAGCACCTGAGGGCTTAGTCTGCAGGGCTGATCTGAGCCTGATTTCCACCAGCCCCCAGCACCTCTGTCCCAAACTGTGGGTGTGAGCTGAACAACCTCACTGAGAGTGGGTTTGGAACAGAGGCAAATTCATCAGGAACAACTGGATTCATTAACATCAATTATATCATCACTTCTTGTGGGCATTTCAGTTGTGCCATCACTTCTCGTGGACATTTCTAGGCAGAGGCACAGGGATCACTGGTGAGAGCTGAGCACAAGTTCTGCAGGACTGAGGCAGCTGCACAAATTATAATACAACATCCAGAAAAGTGGGAATTTCCTTCCTTCAGGAGTAAACCTTTGCTCTTGCCCCAGCTCTACAATAACTCTATTTTAGTTAAGCATTCAACAGGCTAATAATGATCTACATCCATTCCTCTTTATCCTTGGTAGCTGCCTAACCAAGAAGGAAATCCAGGGAGACTGGCTTTGCACAATGGTTTTTGGCTGAGAAAACCATTTATTGCAATATCTCATGTTCTGCCTGACAATTTTGTGTTTTCATTGTTCACTTTAGATAGGAGAGATACACAAAGATTGAGTTTAACTAGAAAAGATGAGGAAAATTTAGTGAGGGATGGCAGCACCAGGAAAAAATGGGAAAAGAGGATCTTCCCTTGATAAATAGCTGTAATGCTTCTGTTGCAGGGAGGGAAGAGTTTTCCACTTTATGAGAAGCATAAATGTACCCTCTGAGTGTCCTACACATCCTACCTGTGTGTAAGCACGTTGTGCCTTAGGAGGGTGAGGATGAGAAGGATCACAGCTTAATCCAGGGGGAGAAAAAGAAATGTGAACATCCCTGCTCTATCCATCCCTAAAGCTTTTGCCTCGGGGTCTTTCTTGCCCAGCATTGACTGATTTAAGAAGATCTGCAGGTAAAAAAAAGAGCAGATAGGAATGAAATAGAAAAAGCTGGAAACCCCTTGGTGTGCCTCTTTGGTAGGTACAGCAGGCTCAGGAAATACTTCAGGCTTTACTGGTTGTCTGCAAGTTACTTCAGGCAGGCTTTTATGAGGGAAATAAAATAAGAATGGTTTCAAGTCCTGGCATTTTGCTGGAGATGTTGTAGAGGAAACAGATTTGCTTCCCTGTAATAAATAAAATAATGGCCTGTCGAGTCAGGTGTGCTGGTGGGTGGGTGTGCACCCAGTGCTTACTGGGAACACCCTGACTGGTGCCACTTGGCATCTCCAGGGAAAAGGGATGTGCAGCTGTCTTTGGAAATGTGTGAGACAGTCCATTAAGAAGTGGGCTCAGCAACAGACACTTGTTTAATGCATCAAATTGGTGAAATCTCTCTTTGGAATTCACAATCTCATAATGCGGCAAAAAAAAATTAGCATTTATATACCAGAGGTCTTTGTAAATGAAAACACAAGTCCGTGTTTATCTACTCAGCTGTCACATTTTCCACTCTCCCATCTCATTTCCATATTGTCTAAGTATATCTCTATATTAAAATATGGATTATTTAGCCTCCTTTAATGCTTTCCATTCAGAAACCTCCCAGCTCTTCACAAGGCACAGCGAGCAACAAATTGCTTTGAACCTGTGGTCAGACCTGATTTAAAGAATAACCCAGAAACCAAAGTTGCTGCTTTTCCCAGGTGTTTCCCCCAGGCTTGGCAATCCAGCCCAGGGCTTCCCTGGCTGTGTGTCCTCACGGGCCCTGACCTTTGCCAGCAATTTGGGGTGTTGTGCCATGGACCTGGAGGGTCCCCCCAGCTGTTGTTGCTCTCTGGTGACCCACAGTTGCACAGCTTTTTTGGGAGAGGAGACAGGAGCTCTTAGGGAGAAAATAAAGCAGAGATAGAAAATAAAAAGTAAGTCCTCTTTATTTTTTTTTTTTTTTTTCATATTTCATTTTCTGGGGGGAAAAAGTCCCTTTAAGTTATACCTGAACCAGTATGGAGCCATCTCCTCTTTATGTACAGAAAAGTGAGAGTGAGATAGGAGTGGAGAATTTTTTAAGTTTTGTGGGGCTTATAAGGAAGAAAATCATTTGGTGTTTTCATTTACCCCCTTACACAATTTACACATCTCCATTTATACTTCCCAAGAGAAATTGTTATCCAGAACAGAATAAATTCAAATATGGAGAAGGACCAGATAAATATTAGAGGGTTCCATAATTAATCAGTAACTGCAGAGAGCAGTTCTGGACCGAGCCATGAGTGGGCAGATTTTTATTCTGAGGGTTTGTTCATCTTCATTCCTTCCTCACTTGTTCAATCCACACATTTCTGTGGAGTAACTCTTCATTTTTATGTGATTGAAATCAGACTCAAACTCTCACTACACAGAAGTGCAACAGTGCTCTGGGAAGCTGCTTGGATGATGCAAGGCAACAAAATGGATTTATTTGGGCTGTTCTCCACTTCTGGGTGAGTTATGGATGGGAACAAGATCAGGGTTTAATGGGAAGTGGAGAAGTTGCAGGGTGGTATCTGCTATAGAGAATCACAGAATATCCTGAGTTGGAAAGGACCCACAAGGATGTGTTAAAGTTTGCAGCAGTTTTAAGTGGAAAACAAGGAAAAGAGCTAAAATGAATCCAGCAGCTACCAAACACACCCTGTTTGAGGGACATGCAGGGTTACCTCAGGTAAATCAGATGATTAAAAACTGCACACGTGATAGAAATATGAATACTTCAGAGGAAATTCCAGCCCTCCACCTTACATCTGTATTCTCATAATCTAAGTAACATTATTGGAAAGAGAGAAAAAGGTGACAAATTAGCATCTCAGTGCATTTGGGGTTTTTATGGGGGGGCACTGAAACCTTTTCTCTGTGTTTCACCTCTCCCATCCTTTTCTGATATCCAGATGCTTCCTTGGAGATGCTGATAATCTCCCACTGTTGGGAATCTCTCCACCCTGGGAGATTTCCTGTGATACTGCTCTGGCCTTTTTGCCTAAATTGAGAAATTATTTTAAAAAAGAAAAGGTTCTACACTAACTAAACATCATATGCATCACCCTGAAGTATGGATGTAGATTGTAGCATTGTGGACTTTTTGACCCCAATGACAACATGCAACATTCAATCACCATTTTGTGGTGTTTCCATGGAAAATCTCAAAACTGTGGTTGCTTGGGCATCTTACAGTCCCTTTATTATTTTTTTCCCCAAAGCTTCAGAAACACTTTATATATATATATATATATATATGAAAAATATTAATATCTAAAAAAAGAGTAATATGAATATATGTTTATAAAGAATAATATGAATATATATTTATAAAGACTAATATGAAAAAAAATATATATTTACAAAGAATAATATGAAAAGGGTTAGATAAATCTTCTGTTTAAAGGGAGATTTCCTGGCTGTTGGGTCATGAAAGCCAAGCTACAGGGCAACCCAGTGATCTCCCCTGAGCAGGGGAGCAGAGAGTTTTATGTTATCACTGCCAGTGAGCTTTTGCAGGATTGTGTTCCACTTTGGTACAGATGAATGACCTGTAGTGCTACAGAATTCCTGATGTTCTGCCTTTAATTAACCTCCCTTCCGAGGGAAGCTGAACAAGAGAGAACACAGTCCTTTTCATAAAGGAATATTTTTACAGTCATTAAATACACATTAATACTCTTCATAATATATAATTTTGTGGCTGACATGGGCACTATTTCTACAGCTGTTCTTTGGAGAAAGAATGTTTCTCATCATTAAAGACTAATAAGTGACATTACAATCTAAGTGCTTGCATTAGATATGCTTCTTTGAATTTAATGATGGGGCAATGAGGCCTTTAATTAAATAGTCCCAAATTTTCTACTGGGAGAAACAAAAACAAATTCATCTACAGGTTTTCTTCTCTCTATAAAAAAAACCCCAAAAACCCAGCACCCATCTGGTGGATAATCAATGCTTTTAGCCCTAAAATTGAGCCTCACACTATTTTGTCTTTAAATTATTTGCCCTATTTATGAAATCCACATAATGAGATGAAGAAATTCATCTTGGTGGTGGATGTGGAGTTCTGGTTATTGAGACCTGTGTTGTGTCTCCACAGAACTTTTTGCAGGAAGAGGTGGCAGAACTACACAACTATTTATTTTTAACACACAAAGTTCTCTGCCATGGATCAGTGAGTTATGATAAACAGTATTGGGCTGTATTTTATGGCACTGTATATAAATATTTTTCATTTAAATTTCATGTATCCAATCATTCAGAGACCCAGTAGATGCTACAGGTATTATCAGACTTGCAAAAGAGGTGAAAAACTGGCCAGGTGATCACATTAAGGGAACCATAGTCATTGTTATTTGAAATAAAAATCAAGTTAGGTGAACTTTACTATTTTTTCTTGGGAAAATTTTCCAGGTTTAACGTAAAATTAGCAAATTTTTCTACACTAAACAACAAGAAAAGTGGTACCAAAGGGAAAATAAAGCCATTGCTTGTGGAAGGTGTTATTCCTTAGAAACAGCATTGCAAGGAATTTCATTGAAGAGTAATCCCAGAACTGTCACTAATTTCTCTCCACTTGTCCCTGAATTGTGCTTAGTCTGCTTGAAACTCTTGAAAAACAGTGAAGTTCTAATTTTTCCAGCCTGAGTATTATTTAATGAGATAATGAAGAAACAAAGCAGCACCCTCAGCCAGAGACAAAGTGTATTATCACGTAGGAAACTGCTCACAGCTCCATCTGCTCGACCAGGGAACATTCAATATTTTTCAAAAATTCTAAGCAATTAGGAAAAAAATTATGAACTTAAACGGTGGCTAAGGCATAATTTCATTTTTAACATCATACTTGAAATGCATCCCTATTACTGTAACACCCAGAGAGCTAAAAATAGCACATGAATAGAGGAGACATGCTGAAAATCTGATCTAATTTGGGACAGAATTACAAATACACAAACAGATTTGCACACAGGCTTATAGATTCTACCCTGAAAATATATATGACATATTGAATTTTAACTTCAGGGCAGTGATAATTTCAAGGTATCACCTTGTGGTGGTAATAATAATAATAATATAATAATAATAATGTATTGTGGTAACAATAATAGTAATAAATATAATAAATATATTTATTACAGGGCTGTGGCCCTTCCTGAATTAAATTCCAAGTGTAACCTGCACCCCAAAGCTCCAGGTCATGATTCTTTGATTTTAAGGAATCACAAAATGAAGGGCTTTTTAATTGTAACACAGAGCATTGTAATATCTGTAGTTTCCTGCTTCAAATTTATATATACCTATATATATACACACGCATATATAGTTATATATATATCTACCCACATCTAACTTTAGGTTATATATAGGTATGATTAATCCATGCCTGGGAAACTAAAGGCTGCAGCAACATTTTGGGATGTCTGAGATTTTTAAAGAACATACTTTGAAAGATGAAAAAAGAAAAAAAGAACCATAAACCAAGCAGAATTGGTGCATTGTGTGGAAAGCCTGAGAAAGAGCTCCAAGAGTCTCATTGTGAACTACAGAAAGTGTTGGAAAACTCTATTTCTACACATAAACACAACATATATTCCCAATATAAGAGGATCATGGAATCATAGAATGGTTTGGGTTGAAAAAGACCTTAAAGACCATCCAGTTCCACCCCCTGCTATGGACAAGGACAACTTCCACTAGCCCAGGTTGCTCCAACCTGGCCTTGGACACTTCCAAGGATGGGGAATAATACATATTTTCCATGCTGAACACGAGAGCTGACTGTGTCCTAATCTCCACACATGTTTGCAGTGCTGCAGGTGCAGGTAGGACACAGAACTGCTTTTATTATTTTAGGAATTTGTCTAATTTACAACACTCAGCTGTTTACAGGTTGGGCCACTGCTCAACTACTGGAGTGAGAGTTTCTCTCTCCAACAGCTCGGGGTGCTGGAAGCTGCTGTGGGATCTGCAGCAAGTGCTGGAAACAACCTGAATTGAGAATTACTGAGAAAATTGTCAGGAGCTGAACAGCAGAGTTAGAGTTTGGAGACATAAGGAACTCCTCTGAATGAGTAAGAAAATCGGGACAGATCATCCAGGACGTCGTTGTGTCTGTTGGCTTTATAAAACCACCTCTGCTCTCCCACGGACTTTCCTTGCTAAAGAAGAATTTAGTGTTTATCCAGTTCAAAGGCAGTGGCCTCTGCTCTGGCTGCTCTCTAAACATTTCAGGTTGTTCTCCTTCTTCCTGCTCTTGCCAACTCATCTTCTGCTGAGCAGATACTGTTAAATTTACTCTGTGTTGTTACCTTTTATGAGCGAGTGTCGCCCGACGGGACGTTCCCTGCTCAGGTAACGCTGGGCTCACGTTCAGCTTGGCTATAGAAACATCCCAGACCTCTGCTTAAATCAGCACTAACAGAAAATCTATTGTGCTTTTCACTGTAAGTTTGATCCAGTTCTTGGCTCTAAAGATGTTAGTGAGAATAAATAAGAGCAGAGCGTGCACACAACTGAGCCACAGAATCCATAAAACACACCGGGGATGAGATGAGATGAGATGGAAGATGTGGCACAGCAAAACGTGCAGGATCCAATAGCAATAAAAGAGTTGACCTTCCCATAACTCTGCCCACCTTCCCAATCAGGATTTCTGTATTGGCATCTAATTATGTAGCTCTTCATTCACCTCTCCAACCTTCCATCACGGAGGAGTCAATTGAGAGGCTGCCATTAAATGCAAAGTATGGCTCTCATTAACCTCACCAGTGCAGGCACACATCTATCTCTCCTGCACTTCATTCTCTGCTGGTTGTTTATCTCCTGTATCTCTTTCTTCCTGCTCTTGTTTCCCTGTTTTATTTAAAAAGTAAAATGTAAAGAGCAGCTACTCTGTTATCCCGTGCCTTTGTCTGGGATCTAAATCAATGGAGCCCTGCTGGGCTCCTGCCTCTTCCACTGCAACACAAATAATAATCACCCTGATCATATCTCCTGCCTCTGCCTCCTATAGAAGAGGACACTTAGAAGCCAGTTGCATAATAGCCATAAACATGAGGTATCAGATAATAGATCTTCAAAGATACATCAATAATATATTTCAGATCACTGCTGTTACTGCAGGGAAACTGCTGGGCAAGAGGAACGCTCGCCAAATATCCATCATCTTTTACTGTCTGGGTAAATGTTTGGAAGATAGGCTGTAAAACTGCATTAAGTTTACAATAAATTTCGAGGCTCCTAACCTCTCACAGAGGGCCAAATGCCAGTGTTCATCCGCAGGCTGCTGGGTTTGGAAGGCTTTTGTGCTCGCTTCCCCAAAGAGCAGCACTGCATTTCACTTTATTTCACTTTATTTTCTGATTTCCGCTCGCTGCTTGGGGACAGGTTGGTTTGGGAGGAGAAGTAGGAAAGTCAGAAGAACAAAACTGCAGAAGAAACCTCAGAGACCGAGCGGAGAGAGGGAAGTCATAAATATTTTTAGTTCTAAGCTGCGTTAACGAAAACAATTGAAAAATTATATTGGGAAATATTTTTTGCTCACACTCTGCGTGAGTAGCTCCCCATGGAGGTTGGGAGATGTGACAGAGCAGATAATTTGGATTTCTTGAGTGGTTTAGAAGAGAAGGAAATGCAAATATCCACCTCACTGAGAAGCTGAGTCCTCTCTTACTGCTGTTCTCTGGGCAATCTGAGCCAAGATTTGCAAGGCTTTGCTGTAGGAAGCCAAGAAGTATCAAGAAGATCATCTAGATAATGCTTTTCCCTCTGGAGCATAAGATTTGTGGGATAAACTATAGGAAAAACTCCAGACAAGCTTTATGCTCACCTACTCCTGTAATCCCCAGGTGTTTTTTAGGGAACAGGGCACTGCACACTCAAGATTCTGAGTCCTTTACTGTTATTTATTAGTGTTCCTTTAGTGTTCTCCATCATCCACTGTGAAAAGTTCTATCTCTGGGAAGGATGAACACAAGGTGTAGAACTTACTCCCTCTGCTAATAAACATTTATTCCCTGGAAAGCCTCATGCTGGGAGCAGAACCCTTCCCAAAACCAGGCAGAGTCTGGGAGAGCTTGGGGAGCTCAGGTGCAGGAGCTGGGGGTAGAGATCCATCATTAATGTGAGTAATTCTGGTTTTTGTTCTTTATTTTCATGCCATTTTTCGTACCCCGGGCAGACACTGTGCTCTGTGCCTTTGCAAATGTGGGTGAGCACACAGAGTTGGGTAATTAAAAGCAAACAGCTCTATATTTAAGGAAGTTTAAGCTAATAGGTATTTAAATCAGCTTTCATAATATTGTCACTGGAAGGTTGTGCCTTTTAGAATAGAGTGGGTAATTATTAAATCCTAGTTACAGTGGGGATCATAGAATGGTTTGGGTTGGAAGGGACCTTAGAGATCATCTAGTTCCAACCTCACTGGGGCTTAAAAACTTAACTACCAGCTTTAAGGAGAATTATATTTAAAGTAAGCCCAGGAAGTGATTCAAGGGTTTGTAAATACACCAAAAGGGTGAGTCACAGTTGGATAATTGACCATTCTGTACGTTTTGGCATTCAGTGACCCCCTGTTTTCCTTTGTGGCTTAAACCTGCAGAGAGTAGATATCCCAAGGTTCAAAGGGGAACTTGGAAAATGCAGATGAGGCATTTGCCTGTGAAAGCATTTTGCTGCCCTCTAAACTCTCATTGAAATCTCAGTTCACTCAGAAGGCCCGAGTTCTCATTCTCTTGGCCGTGCCAGGAGGAACACGTTGATGCAAAGCATGGGATGGGTTGGGTTGAGCAGGTCAGCTGGTCTGGGACACCAGTGGGGGATAAATAAATCACTGAAAGCACCTCATAATTCTTCCTCTTGCTGCCCTTGGCTAATGGAGAGGACTAAGCCAGTCCCCTGCCCTGGCCAGTTTGGGACTAACCTGGGGCAGAGATATCCCATGAGCTTTCTCTCATCTGCTGCTGAGAGATGAGCACCTTTAACAGGAAAAATATTGGAAGAACTCCTCTGCAAGTCACTTTTCCCCAACTTTCTGAAAGCTTTCCTATAAATCTCTGGTTTTTTAAAGACTGGACTTTTATGGAGCGATGTCTGCATGTTTGGCATTTAGAAGTAGGAATGACTGAGCCCAACAAGCAGCTCTCCAGTTCTTTTCCCTGGGATACACCTGACCAGATCATTGCATGAAAATCTTATGTCCTCCAGCATGTTCTCAGACAGGTGACCCCAAATCTGTGTGCTTGGGAGCAGCCTCAGCCCCTTCCCATCCTGTATCTCCTGGTCTGGGCAACCTACAACTTCCAAGGCAATTTTGCCACCAACCCTTCTGTGTTCCCTGGTGAATAATTCAAGAGCACTTGTCAGAATGGGTCAACAGTCTGGTTTAAGCATCACTGTGTCTTGATGCATCTCTCAGCCATCACCATCAAACCCAAAATTGCTTCTACCATCCCTGGTGGCTGCTTCCAGACAGTGGAACAAGTTCAGCTGTGCCTAAACTGCTTCACTCTCCATTCTTCCTAAAAATTATCAATCCAGTATAGAGGGTTAGAAATTCCTCTTCTTGGGGCACTACATGTTCCCCATTTTCTCTGAGGGTGAAAGGACAAGAACTGGTCAGAGAACACCCTCAATTTTTCAGGCTGGACACAACACATTTGATCCCAAGTCCATAATAATCAGATTCCCAGAAGATATCCTGGATTCTAAACTACCCTCATTGTGAAGTGTTTGATCCTAGAAGGTGTGAATCTTACTTTTGCAATCCACAAAGTTTTTCTTTGATTCAGGGAGTGGTTTTGCACTTGGAGCTCGATCCAAAGCCTGCTGAAATTAATAAGCAGCTTTCTGTTGACCTTAACAAGCTTTGGGTTAGGCTTTTTGTGAAAACCAGTCCACTGACTTAACCAAAGAATATTTATGAAGTTAAAGCCGAAGGAAACTTATAGAAGAAGAAGAAAAAAAAAAATCTTCCATTTCATGTAGTATCTGTTTTAGTGCCAAAAATACAATAAAAAAATCCTGCGACGTTTTTCTCTTTATCATCATCTTTACAGGCTTCGTGAACCTCATCTAAAAGGTGCTCTGGGTAAAAAGTATTATCATTTTGATGAATGCCAGCCCTTTGACACGGGGAAGAAATCTTTTATTCTCTGACAATGTCCCTGCCAAGCTAAGTAGGAGATGTAGGCAGAAAGCTTAGGGGGAAACCCTGATGCTGATGAATCAGAGCTCCCTGCTGAGCAGCAGCCTGATGATCCCCACCCTCTAAAACAGTTTAGTACCTTTTCAGCAGGTTTAAGAATCGAGTTTGCCTTTTTTGCGAGGTTTTTAAAGGCTGAACCCGAGCCTGGCTCTTGGCAGAAGGAATGAAATCTGTTCCCCGTGTGTGACTCTTCCTGTGTTTTCACTCCCAGACCTTGGAGCACGGATTCCTCTGGAGCACAGATTCCTGTGTTGCCTTGTCTGAGGGATCAGGCAGCAAACTGTCAGCACCCAGTGCTGGGGGTGCTGGGTGGGGAGGGGAGATGCAGACACTGAGTTCACAGGAGCTGGGGACTCACAAAGCTCATCAAGCCCTCCAAAAGCAACTCAAAAAACTCCCTTTTAATTCAGCACTTACGATGCCTTGTATTTCCCATTAACTGGAAATACTGTAAGAATTCCTTGTATTTGGATTATCTTTTTACATTATATGGGCATTGTCATTTCTCCTCTGCTGTTCTGGATGTCACCAATAACAGAAAATATTAGTCTATATGTTAAAACAACTACAAAACCCCCCAACACCACTCAGGTTTGATTTTTCACTGTGATGTTTGAATAGTTATATTTTTTTCCTGCATTCAGCTCTATCCCTATCTAAAATTAAGTGCAGCAGCTGTTTATGGCAGATTATTTGTGTGAATGTAAAGCCTGAAAGCCTTTACATCAAACTGGGGATTCACTGGGCCAGGCACTGAATAGACTGACTTTGTTATTAGGGAAACCTCATATGTAAAGTCTGACCAGAGAGAAAATCTGTTTCCATCCTACATGTGCCTTGTCTTTATATAATATAGAATCACAGAATGGTTTGTGTTGGAAGGGAAATTAAATCTCTTCCAGTCCCACCCCCTGCCATGGGCAGGGACACCTTCCACTAGCCCAGGTTGCTCCAGCCTGGCCTTGGACACTTCCAGGGATCCAGAAATCCTGTGCCAGGGCCTCCCCACCCTCCCAGGGAACAATTTCCTCCTAATATTTAATCTAAACCTACATATTTTTACCAGATAACATAAACACCAATATATTCATTATTTTTCCCAGGCTGTCCCAGCCTGAAAGATTTACACTCCAAATAGGAGTTAAAATGCTCCGAGTGTAAACTCCAAGTGCATCAAACCCCTGTGAGTTGGGAAGCAGAGATACAAGAAATTGAAATGAGTTTTCCAAACTATCCCTGTGACATACGGCAGGTTTGTATCAAAAATATGAGGCATATTATTATTTTGCTGTGCACTGGTAATTGGAAATAACTAAATTCTGCTCAAGTAGAAATAATCATTATAAAAAGTCAGAAAACCAGATCATTCCTGTGCCTGGTTCCACATCCAATCCCCTCCTGTCTGGCCTGAGTGCCTGGGTCCTGGATTGCCTCTTGGCAGAGCTTGGTGTCCTTTCAGAAGTGTGGTGTTCCCCTCAGCCTGTCAGGCAAAGTGCATATTACAGTTTGTTATTAAATATTTTGGCCGCTCTGTCTGTGTTTCTGTTTCATCCCCAGCTCGGTTACACGTCCCACACACTATATTATTACTGACTTTAAAGCCCAGAACAAGATCAAGCCTTGAAAGAGCAGTTTCTTTTCTGGAAAGTGGAAAATTGGCAGGAGAAATCACTTCTGCCTTCAGAGGCAGTGGCAGAAGCAGATGCTGAGTGCATATTGTGCGAGGAGAAGCAATTGGAAGAGAAACTAATACAGAGATCACACATGATCTGCAGAATTTAAGAAGCAAGATACATCCACTGCCCAGCCACTGCTCAGAGCACAAACTGAAGTAGACAAGGTGAAGAAAGAAAGAGAGCAAGCTGAATACTTTAATCACTTCATGTGAAGAGAGCTTGCTATAGAGGTGCCAAAACTGGGGATATTTGGAAAGGAGAAAATTGATTACGAAGAGATAAGAGTGTGGGAGCTTAAAAAAGGCAAGTTGGATACAAATGAAAGGGGGGAATCGCTGCTATGAAATTGTTTGTCGTGGTGAGGAGGAGAATTTGCACAAGGTAATGAATGGAAACTTCAAAGTCAAGGACAAAGACAAGGAAAGAAGAGACCAATTACAGCCATCAAGAGAAGCTCATTAGAAGAGCTTGAGTGTGTACATCAGAATTTTTAAATCTGAGGAGTTTGGTTCAGTGAACACTTGGGTGGCTGAACTTCAAAGAGTTCTCAGATCTCCTGAAAGGTTTGGGTGCAGTCACTGTGTCTGTGCATCTGCTTTTCCTCTCATTATCAATATCGTGAAGCACAAACAATTCCATCCACGATAAAAGAGAAATATTTGACCCAATATTGTATCACCACAAATACCCGCTCTGAATGTGCCCGTTTCACTTTTTGCAGCTTCCCAGTGGGAAGTACAGAAGACCCACCATGGGATGGTCCCTTGAACCAAACTTCTTGTCCTGCAGGGCTGCTCAGCATCCATGGACAGTGGGAATTCCCAAAGTTGCCAGAAGTGGAATAGATTGGGTCAACTTGAGGCAGAACATTTAGGTATGGATGGAATTATGTTATTCTACATGGAAATATGAACATGGCTTGGAGGTTCAGAGTTCAGACCCAAGGCTGGTCATATTCCAGGGCACCAAAACAAGAAGAAAAATTGTGGGCAAAATATTTCCCCACACAGAATAAATGTTTGTCCACATTGCCCACACAGTGTTTTCTTTTAAAAATGTTTTAAAGAGCTTACTTCTACAGCCCCCAAATCCTTAAATTCTAATTAAAGGCGTCAGTGTTGAAATATTATGAAAGTAACAAATACCAAATGTCTTGCTATGATTAAGTTACAGGTGTAGCAAATAATAACCTTGGAAATGTAGGAGTGAGAACAAAATCAGCCAAATGTTGTAAAGTATTTTCTTCATAGTTTATAATAATCCTTCTAGAAGCTCAAAATGTTTGCTTACCAAATATTCATTAGCTAATATTTGTACAGTGCCTTGAAAATGTAAAGCCCTAAATATGTGCTAATTATTATTCTAATTACTTATTATTGTCAAGCTCTTTGTTCTCTTTGTTCTGTGTGACTGTGTCTAGGAGGAGGTTGCTCCCCTGGAAGCACCTCAGCCTCTTAAAGGACTGAATTAAAGACATTGGTTTCCTGGGGGAAAAGAAAGGAAGAATATTCAGGACAGGATTGCAGAGGGAGCAAAGATGTGGAATGTTTCAGCTTCACCAGGGATTTTTGTTATATTTATGTTTACAAGCCTTATCCAATGCTGTGTATATATATATATATATATATATATATATATATATATTTGATATAGAGAGGAAACAATATATAAAATTCCCATTCTGCCAATGCTGGAGGCCTTTTGGCCATGACACACATGGGCCCATCCTCCTCCTCATCGTGGGTCTGCTTCTCCAGACCTTATTTCTTCAGAACTCCCTAATTCCCCCAAGTGATTCCGTGCTTTTATTTAAAATTCAACTTTCCCATCACCAGTCAGGCTGGAATTCCACCACCATTCATTCCACCACTTCTTCCTTCCCTCCCTGAGGATTCACCTGCTGTGTGCTCCCTCCATGTCCTTTTCCTGGCACCAACATGACGAACTAAACCTGATATTTTCAATTTGTGTGTGCATATCTATGCACTTAAAGAAAAGGGGCCAGAAAAGGGGCTGGAAAACCAAAGTCTTCTGCTTTTTGCAGGATGTGGAAAGGATGGAGAATTTTCCCCCACACCAGGCAATCCCTGAAAACCATGGGAGGAGATTGACCTTCCTGCTTTCAGGAGTCACTCATTTCACTGCTAACAAGGTAATTCTGGGAGGAGGAGGAGGGGGTTTTCTGGGTTTTCCTTCTCTTTAAAGGATATCTTGTGGTTCTGAGCAGAATGTTGAAAGCTCTTTCTGTGCACAGCTTTCTGTCTGTCTTGTCCAGCACAGAGTGACACGAGAGCAATCCTTCCTATAAAAACCTCCCGAAAGGAGCTACTAATTATTAATGCAGAGAATTCCAAAGGAGAAAGAAAACAGCATTTCACAGCAAGAACTTGTAATGAGAGTGCCATTAAGGCAATCAGCCTGCAAACCACATTGAAAGGCACCCTTTCCTCTCTGCTGGGATCACAAGTTTTTTTTGGGTTGTTTCCCCAAAGGATAGTCCAGCACCACCCAGCTGGACCAGAAGGATGGTGCCAAACACTGGTGAAAGGGGGTTTTTGGGTGGCACATTTGCCTCGTGCTCTGGGAGCCCAGCAGAGCAGCAAGTGTGGGGTTAAAATTTGGATCCATGAAATTCAAACCAGTGGAGAACCTTCAAACCTTCACCACTGATACCTGCCAGGGTCCTGCTGGTGATGATGCACTGACTTTGGAGTCTGTGCCACTCTAGGCCAAAGACCATCAGCTGGACTTGGTGATTTTGGAGGGTTTTTTCCCCCAGCCAAAATAATTCTATGATTCCAAAAGTGATGCAGTACTTGGGCAAGCACCAAATCTCCAGGATGAGACCAGGAAGCAAAAGTAGTTTATCCAAGGAGGGTTGTTGAGAATCCCAACATTCCTGTGTACAATTCTAACCTGCCTTCTTAAAAACTGTAAATCTGTTCAAAAACTTCTATTACAAAGAAATGTTTTATAGAAACCCAGTGCAAACATACTTTTACTAAAAAATATTAAAAAATACTTAGAAATGTGCTGTATAATGAACACCTCAGTTCCAGTATTTTATAGTGTTAAATATTTGTATTGATCATATTTTTCATATCTTTTCAATGAAAACAGTGATTTATCAAGACCAGTTTTAAGCACAATCCTGCCTTTAAAGTCAAGGGTTAAGTTATGGTTGCATCACTTTGAGGGATTTAACATCCACAAGATGAGCAGAGGTAAAAATCTATTTATGACATTAACTCGAGATTGAGGAGGAAATAAAAAGGAGATTGTGGGGAAAAATAAACTAAATACACACAGACTGACATTACATGGAATTAAATAATATGAATGCAGGGTATTTTGATAGCAGCCTGGGTGTTTTACTGAAGCTTTGCAAATGAAGAAATAGGAAATGGCTTTATGTCCTATATACCCTAAAGGTTTAAACACTCTATTTGCAAGACACTTGTTATTACTCTGTTTTCTTGTAGGTGGATGAATTCAGAATGTTTTGCAAGAAAAAAGGTCCCTGCTGGTTGCTGGGTTTTGTCAGTTTTGGAGCATCAATATTTCTTCATATTTTCTGATGTTCTTGTGAGACCTTGTTGAGGCAAAAAAAGCTTTCACCTCTTCCAAAGTGATTCCTATTATTAATATTTCACTAAGAGGTCAGAGCATGATGAACCTTCTCTCACTGTGGTACTAAACAAACATTTTAAGGAGTGTGGTGGTTTCACCAAACAGAATGGGGATGATGAATGGCTTAATCTGCCTCCAGGTGGGGCAAGTTATTAAAAGAGAAGTCACATTTTTATAGATGGAAATTATGTAGCAGAGGAAATGAATGGAGAAGATCTGGAAAATCCAGAGGGAATTCTTTCCTTTCAGATAAATACAGTGTAATGGAAAGGAGAAAAGCTTTAAATATTAGCCCTAAAACCTGGAAATCTTCCTTGAAAACAACTGAGAAATCCTATTTAGAATAACTGAGGCATTAAACTCTCCTGTTTGTTTTCTTAAGGACTCAGATGTTTCTTTTTTTATCACCTAAAACAGTTGGATGATGTTTTCCATGGGGGCAGGTGAGTCCAGAGAAGCAAAACTAATATTTTTGTACGGTCCATGCCTGGTTTCTGTCATTCCCAAGACAGTTTTTGTTGGCAAAGGAGGCTTCCATCACCTTCCATCAGAGGCTTCACCATGTAACTTTGGATAAGAGAACCAATAAGTGACAAAACTCAAAAGAAAAATGTTGGGGAGAAAAAAATCCTGAAGGGAAATTTAGAACAGGTAAGAAAAAGGAGAGTGAAACCAAAAGATTAGACAATTTCTTTGCCTTGCAACACATAATAGAGAAGCAGCAAAGAAACACAGCAGGTGTTTTGCCAGAGGAGTTGAATATAAATAAAGAAAAAGAAGCTTTGTTACTGGTGCAGCTTTACCTGGAGTAGGTTTTGAATTGGTCATCACAGAATTTCTTGGGGATAATATAATGTCTTTTGAAAAAGAGCAGCTTTAGCAGAGAAATGGGATGTCAAGAGATCTTGGTTACGAAGGAAAGGCAAAGAAAATTAATTTCAACCTCACTGCCAATAAGAAAAAAGAAGACTCCATAATAACTTAATTAAGTGGTTATAAATAAATGATGAGGAAAGTGTATATGATCAGTCCTCACATTCTTATCACATTGGCACCAAAACTCCAGGGGGGGAAAAGTGCCTTCCATCCACACACCTGAAGCAGTGCAAGGAGAATATAAAAAATTCAGAGCAAGCGAATTGAAAACATCTATCTTCCTGCATGGGCCTTTTACAATTATCACAGGCACAGCCTCTGTGTTTCCTTCCAAAACTAAAAACCCTCTGTAAAAGAGCTTTTTCCATAATCCTCACGGTGAGGGCCAAATTCCTCGTGTATGAAAATCAGAATTATCCAATCAAAGGGAAGTAAGAAGCTTCACATATCTTTGAAGAGCAGGTTGAAATAGTACTAATTTTTTTTTTTCTTGAATCTGTGTGGTATTTTGGTGCAATGTCATATCAAGAACTAGACGAGTTGACCATAAATAGCTTAAGTTTAGGGGGAAAAAAAATCTCACGGAACTCTCTAAAAAATTAAATAGTTCAGTTCTGCAGGTAGAAATGACAGTCACAGCCATGCTGGGAAGTGATCACTTTGTGCTGTTCTCACAACAGGCACCTCAGTGCCAGGGCTCACGAGTGTGTGGACCAGGAGAGAGGCTCCAGAAGTTCATTCACAGAATCCCAGAATGTGCTGAATTGGAAGGGACCCACAAGGATCATCCAGTCCAACCCTCAGCCCTGCACAGGCCCATCCCAAAGGCTCCCACCCTGTGCCCCAGAGCATCATCCAAACCCTCCTGGAGCTCTGGCAGCCTTGGGGCTGTGCCCACTGCCCTGGGGAGCCTGGGCAGTGCCAACCACCCTCTGGGGGAAGAACCTTTCCCTGAGATCCAACCTGACCCTGCCCTGGCACAGCTCCAGCCCTTCCCTGGGTGCTGTCCCTGGTCCCCCCAGAGCAGAGCTCAGTCCCTGCTCCTCTTCTGCCCCACCTGAGGAAGCTGGAGCTGCAGTGAGGTCTCCTCTCAGTCTCCTCCAGAGAAAAGGGGCTGGTCCTGCTCCCGTTTCACCTGAGCTCCACCAGCTATTCCCAGTCCAGCCTTGCAATGAACACTTTCCTCCATGGAAACACTTTCCTACATGAAAACCACTTGCCTTGTCAAGGCTCCAGAATTGATTGACACTGAGGAGGATCAGGAAGGCCCCAGGGGTGGCTGCCCCACACGATGGGTCAGAGAAAACACCGGCCGGGAATCACAGACAAAGCAGGAAAGAATCAGAAAGGTTATCCCAGGGCATCCTGCACACAAAGGATGGGAGAAAAGAAATCAAACACGACCCTCATCCCTGCTGGCAGTGGCTCAGGGTGTCTCCAGCCCGAGGAGTCGTTATCCCTGGCGGAGGGCACTTGGTGTCCTTCTCTCCTCGGAGTTCAAAGGCACGGCTGTAAAAGCAGGAGCCAGTGCTGAAGTGAATTGTTCAGGTTAGAGCAGTGGGAGCTGTGCTGGGGACGCAGGAATAGTTTCATCTGCACTCTAAATGACAAGTGAAAGATTCTCAGCCACCGGCTTCAGTTCCCAACTGCAGCAAAAAGCAATTATTGTAACTGCACCACCTCCTTCTCCGCTGCTCTCCACTGACCAGTGCAAGTGTGTCGAGCCTCAGGATAAGGAGTTGCATCCCTGCTCTGGAAGAGATGAAAGACCTCACATGCAGCTATTTTCGTGCCTTTAAAAGTGTTACTTAACAATTAAAAGAAGCCCACATCTACTGATTTTCTCTATTTCTACAAGATTGAAAAGGTAGCTTGGGGACTCCATATGAAATTCCACTCAGCTGCTCCTTGGCAAAAATAAGGAAAAGAAGAAACTCCATTAATTGATTAAATTTAATCTAAAATTCATGCAGAAAGTTGATTTGTTCACTAGATGAGGTCCTATTTCTGAAGCCTCCAGCAGAAATGAGTAAGTGCAGCTCAGCTCATCTTTATTTCATTGAGCTCTGACTGGACTATTTCACTGCACTACTTTTACTTGTATGGACTAGTCCTTATCATTGCCCACTATTTCAACAAAATTTTGATTTTATAAATTAAAATCTGGCGGGTGACTCTGTCATGAGCTTTCCTTCACACCTCTAGATATCATTTAGTTCTGGTTTCACCCTTAGGTAAAAAGTCAGGAGCAAGGAGGTCACTTCCCTTTTGGTTTTAGAATCATAAAATCATAGAATGGTTTTAAATTTTAAAGCACCATCTTTGTCTCTGTCTCTCAGATGAATTTTTTTGATGAGGGTGTATGTGAGGTCACAGAAACATGGGCTTTGCAGACTACTGAGGTGTTATTCTAGTTGGACTTTTGTTATGGTTGCCATCCATGAAGTCCACAGGGGCCATATCTGAGTTTAGTTGATGGCCTTTCAAGAAAATAACAAAAACCAGACCTATGGAAGTGATTGGGAATCTGGTTCATCCATTCACAAACATGCCCTGTTTGGGGTGGGGATTCTTATTGCTGGGTTTTGGGTTTTTTTCGGTCAATTTTTTTTACAATTTGAACAGTTGACACCATAAATATAAATCTAATCAGTGCTGACAAACCAAGACATACCAACATCACCCTGACTCAGAAAGGAAAAGGCATCTCTCACCAACCTCCACTGTGGCTAAACCCCCCCTACACCTCCTCCAACTCTTATTCCTCACTATTTGGGTCAATTTTTTTCCCCTGTGATTGCCCAGAATAAGCTGAGGACAAGTCCATTGACTTCAACATCTTGGAGCGAGGATCTCCTGCAGCTACAACCACATTCCCATTTTCCACAGGCTGCACAATCTATTTCTTCCCAAATGCCCAAGCTGCTCGTTTCACTCTGAGCTCAGCTCCAAGTTTTCTGCCAGAAAACAGAAGCACTGTCAGGGGGTTGAGTTTGGATCAGTGTCTTTTGTCCTGAGCAGAACCAAATATGTTGAGATGGTCTTTTCCTTTTGGCTGCCCAGGAGATTCCATTTATTTTGCTTTTGGAGAGGTGCTCTGTAAAGACTGCAAAAGTAATTTAAGGCCACTGATACTTTTCTTTGTTGTGCTGTTGAAAGGGAAGGTATTGACTCCTGCAAACAAAAGGGGAATAAACTACCTGATGCTCCCATCACAATCCTGAACCTCTTTCCTGCTGGATTATCAGCCTATTACCTTTGTCTCCATCTTCTCAATTACATATATTTGGGTGTTCTCCTGTTTCATCTCTAAATTGAAAAATAAATGGCAAACCAGGATAAATTCCAGGGGAATTAATGAGATTTCCTCTCATACTTCCCAACAGATTTAAACACAACTCTTGTTGCATTAAAGAGCAAGGGAAAGTGTGTTATACCCCAAGCAGACCCTTGTCTCCATCTTTTTGAAGGGCAGCTCCTAAAACTGTTCACATAAAGTGGTTGTTTCATGATTTTCCACTTGAAGGACTACAAAGCAAGTACACACTTGGAGTTAAAAAAAAAAAAAAGCTAAGAAAAGCTCAGATGTGGTAGGATTTCCTGGGTTTCCATGGGCTGGCAAATAAACCTGGTATTATTTCTTCAATATAAGTCCTAAATGCCAGTGTAAACAGCAATACTGATATGGATTTGCAGTCAGAAACAAAGAGTAAATGAATTGAAAATGGGCTGCTATCAAAATACCAAAATTGGAGACCAACCCAGGGACTATACACATGGATAGTAAGATAATCCACCTCACTGAAGCTCGTAAATCTTGTGCAACCACATGGATATGGTATCACTTCACCTCTATTCAAAAAGGTATCTACAGTATTTTTGAAAGGGAAACTAATTTACTGAATTTTATATAAATATTGGAGCGCAGATTAAATCCATATTTCCAAGATTTTTCATTTAGCCATTGCTGTGATTTTTCATCAGGCAATAAATAAATAAAATATATAAATACCTTGCAGAAAAGCTTAATTATCAAGACCTGTTTGTGATAAAAAACCTATGTATTTTTACAGCAGGTTGTGGCTTAAATGAAAATACATAAGTGCTGCATGTGCCCTTGATACACATGGATCTGACAACTTTTAATCTATTTTTTTCCTGGAGGTTTAACATGAAAAATGGGTGGTTTGCTTTGGATGAGACTTGTTTGAGAGGTTGTGTTGGGTAGGGCTGGAGACAAAAGGTGCCTTCCCACCATATTTCCAGCCTTTTGGTGGCTGCACTTCAGTGCCAGCCAAGATTTCTAGGAAATAATAAATAACACCTCACAATGCCATGGCATTCCTCCAGTGCTCGTTACAATTAGCACAGACACATTATTATCCCCATTTCATCCATGCGGGAACTCAGACCAAAAAGCTCAGGTCTTTATGGATGAACTAATTAGCCTGAATGAATCATTATAGGCACAAATTTATATGTCTACACAGACACATATATATAATTATTATAAATATTTTGGCTAAAATGTTTCCTATTGGGTTTGCACAATGCCCCATCCGGTTTGCAGTGGCTTCCCTGGAAAACCCTGATTTTTATTTGCTTTGATTTGGATTTTTAAAGACAACACTGCACAGAATTAATCCTGGACTGAAGAAATCCACCCCTCAACCCCAAGGCCCTGCGGCAGTGGGATGAAATATTATTTACAAGATGCTTTTTCCCTTTACACTTCCTGCCATAGGATTATCACTGGGATGCCTGGAATGCCCAATTTCAGGATGCAGGTGCTTCTTTTCAGGAGCTCACCTAATGTCACCGTTCTGAAGATGAAAGTGAGACATGAAACAACTTCCTTTTTGTTTTTAAAGTTGTGAAGTCTCATTTCCCAAGAGATTATCCCACTTGGGAAGTGCCTGATCCACCAGGAGTGATGGCCCCTTGCTTGAAAGGGAAGCACTCAGGTAAGGGGAACAAAGGATTAAGAATAAAAAAGGTGTATTAAAACACAGTTCCTTTTATTTTCATTAATTGGCATAAAAATTTATGCGGGGTTTAAAGATTGAAGCAATGTAACATGCCAGAATTAATAGATGCAACGAGATAATTACTGCCTCTTAATGAATATTAGAATATCAAATATTCAGGCCTTGGAGTTGACTTTATTTCTATCATCTAACATTTTAAGATGGGCTGGATGTAAACTCAGGGAGAAGCATTGAGAGCTGGCAGAGATTTGTAATATCAGCCTGACCTGTCTGGAATCTCAGGGAAAGTTTAGGTGGGAATTTAAGAGCTCCAGGAATTTGTGCCCCTCTCTGCAGAAATGCCAGTCCCACTTGTTATGACAGAGCAAATGTTTGCCTGGGATCCTAAACCACCAAGATATTGCAAATTTGGGCCACTACATCCAAATCTACACCTGGAGAAACAATATGTATATAAAATATATAAAATACACGTGTCTTTTGCCTCCTTAGGCTCTGCCCCAGGCTTCAGGATTCAGTTTTTCCAGTGATTTTCCAAAAGCCTCACCCTGTGCCTTGAAAAGGCTCTAATTAGTCTTCCCTACCAGTCCAAAAAGTCTTTACATGATTGTTTTTCAGCTCTATATACAAAAGGCCCTCTAATGATTTTACACAGCTAAATATTGGCCTTAGACTTCTAGAAATAAAAATTATTTGTAGAAAAAAATGACATGTATTGTCACTGTGTAACTGAACCATCATTTCCCCCATTATGAATTTGCATTAGTAATTAACAGTGGTATGTATTTAAACTACTTAAGCAGTGTAGATCTGTGGTTACTGACTCTGGGTGAGCAGCTGTGAGGTTTTATTAACTTATAATTATCAAATTAGTTTTACCTATTTTTTTCCAGTCAATTTACCACCGAAGAATTCATGAATAATTGAATCTTGAATAATATAAGGATAGGAATAGTCTCAGGTGCTCCTTGAGCTGTGGGTCAACCACTGGATTGCAGAGTACAGTGGAGTAGATAGGAATCAGAATCCCAGAATATCTTGATATTCTGGGATAATTCTCCTTTTCCTGCCTTCCACCTGCCTTTTATTCCTCCTCTTAAACTCAAAAAAGAAAAAGAGGAGGAGGAGGAAAAGGAATAAAACACAGCAGAAACTGGGAAGAGTGGAACAGCACCAAACTTCAGCGCTGTCCTGGCTAAAATGAGCACAACAATAAAAAAAAAAAAATATTGATGTATCCATTTCTTGGCCTTTCACTCAGGCATATTACACTTATAAAAGTCAGGCTTGTAAGTGCTCAAATACCACGGGAATCACATCCAGAGAATTCCTTCTCTGCTTTGAGGTCTGTCACAAACCTGCCATTTGAGCCATCACTCATCCCTGCTGGATGTCCAACCATCTCAGGCCCTGCAAATGGCAGCAGCAATGTTGTCCACATCATCTGGCTCACAAGGCTCTATTTTTTTTAAGCTTGGAAATGTCAAATGTTACATCTCTGCTTTGGAGATAATGAGTTGTGTGCAAGGAAACAGTAGGACTCCAGTAAAGATCAAACATCTGTAAGTAATGAGAACCACTCCTTGGCTATTCAGGATTAAAAAAAATAACTGCAGAAGGAATCACAGCATTTATATTCCAGCTACTTAGTGAAAGGGTGGGAATTCACATCTTTGTATGGTGTCCAGATAACACCTGCAGGTTTTTCCCTATTTTCCTGTTATTTGGTTGAACCCAGGCCAAATAAAGGGGATAAAAGCACCTGATCCTGCAGAATTTACAAGAAATCTGCCATCCTATCCAGGGAAATGATGATTTTCAAAACACAGGATGTTTGCTCTCTGGCCTGTCAGATTTTACTGTGAGAGATATTTGCCTGTAACACTTAATAGAGGAGATCAGCCACAGCCTTGGAGAAAATCACCACAAACCATCTTTCCTTCAGCCCTTCTCAACAGCTGAGCTTTTCTTTCAGCGAGTCTCTGATCCCATCTCAGTCCCTCCATCCCATCCAGTGGCATCAGGGATAAACCAATTTAATCAGCACAAGGGAAATACTGAAGAGCTGCTCTTTGAGTTACTATCAGTAATTTAAAATCACTTTAAAGCAAAAGGAATGGTGAATGTTAGTGTTTGATGGATGCTTAATTGCATGTGGGTGAGATTTGGCAAGACTCTTAGTGAAACTCTTAGAATAGAGGAACAACTTTCTCATTCTCCCCTTTTTTAGGAGATGAAACATCCTGAATTAAGCTGAGTCTTTTGGAAAATTATTACAATGACTGTGTATTGTGACAACAAGACACGATTGATCTTGAAGAATGACTGTGTAGATAGAAAAAGTGCAGAGGGGAAAGAAAAAGGGGTTGAAATTACCACTGCTGTGTTCTCTGGGTGCTAAATGCTTGCCTCATGTGGACAGAAAGCAACCAAGCATTAAAAATGTAAAGTAATTTAGGTTGAAAGGGACTTTGAAGTCATCAGCTCCATCCCCAGCACTCAGGGAAGGACCAGCAGCTCGAGTCTGACCATGACCAAGCAAGTGAGTTCTGATTTTCAATAACAGTGTTTCCACAGCCTTTCTGTGCAACCCATTCGAGCGTCCAACTCCCCTCACTGGAAATGTTGTTTTTCCCATAATATTGGACAAGAATTTCCCTTGCTGTGACTTTTTTTTTGGTTCCCCTTTAGCTCTGGGTCTTTGAGAAATAAAACTGATCTTGTCCTCTCCGAGTCCCTCATTTGGCAGCAGCTTCTGTGCCAGACATGGGTTGTCTTCTGCAAGAAGCTTTTCAGACTCCAACTGTGCTGTTAAATCAGGGCAGTCAGGAGCTGCCACCAAGGGCAGGTGCCCATTCCCAGTGACTCAAAAGTGCCCACTGGCTGTTCTCTGCAGAGCCTGCACTTGCCAGGTTTTCTATTAAAACAGATTGAAAAGAGGAGCAGTCCATGAAAAAGCGATTTCTGCAAATATTAAGTATTTGAGAAATCAGAATACGGTAAGAAAAATGAGGGGAAAAAAAAAGAAAAAAAAAGGAAAGAAATATAAGAAAACACCTTTTTATGCTTCCAGAAACTTATAATTCTCACTGACATTTTTGATTACTATCTCGACTTTTCTTATCTGAACTTTGTACCCTTCAAACCTTCGATAAACCGAGTTCAGCAATTTTCTTTCAGCGAGAGGGAGGTTGTGTCATAACACGGCGTTATATAATGATTAAAACCTGGGAAAAATACATGGCAACTGGAAAGAGCCCAGCTTTCAGCTGCATCCTTGGAGCTTATCTGTAACAACCACAGAGCTGTAATAAAAATGAACTGGATGGGGATGCATGAGTAAGCTCTTCAGATGTAACAAACTGACTCGTGAAAAGAGCAGAATACAGTGGTGCTCATGAAACAGTACTTTCTTCCCATCAGAACTTGGTGCAGGAGATGGAAAGCTACAGCCACAAATGTATTCCCAGCATTGTGATTTAAATAACACATCTGCACTGCAAGGCTGTATCTACACAGACATAACCAGCACCGGGGCTTTGCTGATATCAGTCACAGGCAATGAAAAGGACCGGGCTGAAAGCATCATTTATTTGCTTTAGAACTGAACAATGAGAGGCTATTTATGCTGGAAGAACTATGGAAGAGACATCTTGGGAGAGAAAGTTGCCCGTGAGCGAAATTCTCCCGGAAGCTGAGAGCGGATTGTTTGGATCTGAAGAACGTTTGTGCTTTGGTGCTCCCTGGTTCTCTCCTGCCTGGTCCATCCTGCTGCAAGAGCTGGGCAATCCTGCCCTGAGGCAAGTGGGACTTCACAGCAGATCACAGATCTCCTGTGCCAAGACGTCATTTCGGTCACTTCTGCAGTTGCTGTAAACAGACACTGTGATTTTCCTATTTGCTCCTGTGATTTCCCTATTTTCCTATTTGTTTCTGAAGCTTTTCGCTCTTGTTTTGTTTGCTTTAATTGCATGACCTGCTGTCTTTGCAATTAAGAGCCAGCAGTGCCCAGAGCATCTGACTGGTGAGTCTTACACTTTTATAAGTTCAAACAAATAAATACCTAATTAAATGCAGAAACAATGACCTGTAGTAAGTCTTTTTTCATTTCTTATGCCCGTGACTGGAGAGGCAGAAGAATCAGAGAGCTGTTTGCACATCTCAGTTTAAAAATGCCATCACACTCCTTTGACTGTTCTAGAAGGTGGATAATAAAAGAACTGAGAGGGAAAATGGGAAGGACAAGGTAGAGATTTGGAAAAAAACATTCCCCCAAAGCCCTCTGAAGTGATGCATTGTATTACAATCGGGGTAAGCTACTTCTAATGATCCTTAATAGCACAGCATCCCTTTAATCTTGAATGGTTTTATTCTTATAGTGCTCTGAGGGCAGGGAAGTGCTATTCCACTGTAGAATATGGAATTTGCTTAAGTCCAGAATAAAAACCCCTGATCCCTCACTAAACTGCTGCTGAGGCTGGATCTGACCAAACTCAGCAGCCTCAGGACAGGTTTGCTTTTTGATGTCAGACCTAAGTGTCAAGTAGGCTCAGTTCACACCCCCCCGGGGGTTCTGTCACAGCACAGCTGAGCAAGGACATCTGACAGGTCTTTGTGACCTCAATTCCCACAGCTTGGATCTCATTTGGACCTTTCCAGCTCATGCAGCAGATCTAGGACTCTCTTATGCCTCCTAAATCCAAGAGTTGAACATGATCTTCCCAGATATCCAAAGCACCTGTGTGGCAAAACATACTTGAAATCAGAAGTTCTGCTTTCAGATTTAACCACCTAGTCATTTTTGTGGACTTCAACACCAGATCACTCACGAGGATGTTTTTATCAGCTAATTTGGACTACAACAGCTCCAATTAGAGCAGAAGTGTTGCTATATTTTCCTGGATTGTTTTTATCCAGCTTTCCCACTGCTGCACTGAACAGGTAGGAAAACCAAAGGCACTTACTGTCCTACTGATTACAGCCATAAAATTATCCCCAGGGAGCAAGAACATGGAGGGACACAGCCTGGAATTAGGAGTGGATGGCACAAACAGAATGTGAATTCTAAAAGAATTTTTTTTTTTTTTGCAAAACAAACCACTTTCTAATCCTCTCTTGAGCATCTTACATCCAATAGATTCTCGGAGAAAGGAGAAGGAGAGGAGTTTGTTCTGTGGTAATTTTATCTGTCACATCCTGTGTCAGAGCAGCGCTGACAATGAGCAACCCAGTATAAACTCTTTGTACTAATCAGGGGCAGAAGGGAGTTTTGTGTGCTGTTGCTTGCCAAGAAGAAGATGAGAAGGAGCAGAAGGCAGCCTGTCAGCCTGCTCAGATCACACAGGGCTGCAGCAAGGCTGCTCAGTGAAAGTTAGAGCTCATCTTTGTTAAACTCGTGTGGGCTCAGACTGCGACCCTTTGATTTCAGGCTTTCCAGTAAGTGCAGAGTGTTACTCAGATGTGTTCCAGTTCCCCTATCCCAATGGAGTGTTTGTGAGCAAGAATGATGTTCTTTATAAGACTTCCCTTTCTTGTAGCAGTAAAAATAAGCAAACAAATGCTTGTGAGCAGCAGCCTGAAGAACACGGTGTTTTATGAACCCTTCTGCTGGTGAGGGGAAGCCTTTGCTGACTCCTGCTGCATTTAATTTTGTTATGGAGAAATGGCCATTGTGTGACTATCTACAAAGATCCCTCTGCCCTGCATTTACAACATCACCAGGTCCTAAAATCCCCTCTGATTGCCTTCCAAATATTTCCTCTTTCTTTGGAGACATCTCCCAACTACTTCCTTTCACCACGCACTCCCCACACACGCTCTCCACCCTGTTTCTTAGAGGAAAAACACTCCAGAAAAAGAGAGAAGAGTTAAATTATTCCAATTCCTACCCTAAAATATTGCCAGGGAGGAGAAGAGAAAGTGATGTTGCTCCATGGCATCTGCAGTGGCAGCTGGAGACCAGCCTGACCCTGCTGCCAGAGGGACAGTCACGGGCTGGCCATCAGGAGCTTCCAGGAGTCAAAGATGAAAGGAAATAACGACAAAGAACAGGAATGATAAGCAAAGGTTAAGTGGAGGATCAAATAAACACATTCAGCAGGTGAAGGAAGGGAATATGCGGTTGACACTGGAGTTTCAAGCTGATCCAGGCAGTTGAGTGCAGGAGAATTGCTTGGAAGTGTGCAGGAGCACAAAGGGGGGATTCAAAACTGCGGTGGAAGGAAGTCATTAAGCAGACAACTACCTTCAGCATTTGTTTATCTATCTCTATTACTGTTTGCCTTGTTTATTAGGATTATAAACTCAAGAGGCCATCCCAGCTCTGGAGTGACTATCCTGTGTTTCTCCCAACACAAGCTCAGTTCCTGATTACAATGCTCCTCTGGGGTGCTGCTCCAGGAAAATAATATAATAAATAATGGAAGTGGACCCAGGAGGAAACTTAGATGTTAACTGTGTAGAAACAGGAAACCTGAGGCTTCATTGCTGTATAAATTTAATGTTGGGTTTAAAGCTCGTGCTGTTCGACGGGGAGGGCTTTATAAACCTGAGCAGGGATGGGATGGCACTTTTAAAATGAAAAGCACTGAGATTTCCACTCTGTCTGCTGCTGCATTAGCACCAGCTCTGTCTCTTCAGATGTTTCCTGCTGGTTCTCCTAGAGCACAGGAAGCAATGTTCTGGTGATTAAGCAGCAGTATCATTATAAAAGCCAAATGAATAATCATTGTGTTAATGAACTTTATCTTCGAAAAGATTAGGGTTTTTTTTTTAATGTTAAGCCTCTTTCTCTATGAAAGAGGAAATGCACTCTCATTTCATTTAATCAACCCTGAGCTGATCATGATCTATACAATTTAATTTTGTCTGTATTCTTCCATATCTGCACATCCAGTCGCTTAAATGATGGCGTCAAACCATTTTAATACATCAGGGATGATGCACTTCCCTGTGTGCACTGCTTGCCAGATTACTAGTGCAGAATAATCTCCCTGCAAGGGATTTCCAGAGGTCACAGCTTCCCAGACCACCGGCCCACTGCTCTGTGGAAAGCCAGTAATGAATTATGGTGAAAACCACATATGAATGGGATACGAAACAATATAAGGTAAAAAACACTGTACAAGTAAAAGAACACTTTATAAGTAAAAGAATTAGGAAAGTCAAGGGCTAGAACCACAAAATTCCAGAGGAAAATGATGATTTGGTGAGATCCTGCCTTCCAGTTTGAAAGAACCACCAGCAGCTCTTTCCTCTGCCTGGGAAGAGCTAAACCTTGGGAGAACAGCTCCCAGGATACCCTGCTCTACAAGATGTTTGGAGATGAGGCAGTCAGCTGTTGTTTTGGACTATTTGTGCCTGTCTGGCATCTTCTTAAGAAGGAAAAGTAAGGTGTGAGTGACAGAGGTGTCACAGCGGGATGTTGCAGCAGTAAGAAGGGAAAGGTTGTGGTCACAACCATATCAACCACTGTTTTCAGCTCATTTCTCTGAAAGTTCCCATTCAAAGCATGTCCTCAGCTTGCAGGAAAATCCTGATGCACGAGAGAGGAGCAGAATACCAGGAGGGACCGACAGAAAAAGTCCTTCCTGGGAGCAAATCGTGGCTGGATGTGTCTGGTTGCCTGGGAAGCCAAGCCTGACCACAGCATGTTACTGAGAATCACAGGGCATATAAAGGAGAAAAAGCAAAGGCATGTTAGAGATATCCAGAGCCTGGGCTAATTTTCCAGAAGTGGAAAGCACAAGGTCATAGAAGTGGTCAAAGGAATGGAATAATGTTTTTATTGCCATAAAGTGACTTCTTTTCTTGTCAATAAAAAAAAAACAAACCCAAACTGCTTTTGCCAGAACAGAAACATCTCAGATTTCAAAGTGGTTTTGGGACAAGAAAGCAGATGCAGTTGGAAATTCAGTATTAATTTAAGTCAATGGATTTCAATCAAACCAACACTCATAGTAACCAAATCTGGCCTTCAGAAAACACATTGTGTCAGCTGAAAATATAAATTCTTTACTGGTCACAAGGATACCTTTATTAGAAACATAAAGGTCTAATGGATTCACTAGGGCAAAGGAAACATTTAGGATTAATTTTGGGTGCTCAGGAAGGTGGGTTCACTAGGAAATGGTTCTAAAAACGAGCAGCACACATTTCCTCAAGTGACAAACTTGCCCCACATGGCACCCGCTGCCTCCTGCCTTTCTGCACGTAATGCAGCGAGAAACGAAAGTGTTGAGCTGTCTTTAATTAGTGCATGTTGTCTGGCAATCAGTGCAGCACTTTGTTACCCACAGCATTGTGTTGCCATGGCATTTTGCCCCCCATAATGTCATGAACAGCACGACAAGCACGGCCCAGGCTCACGTAAAGGAGCGGCCGCTGACTCCGGGGAAGTTCTCGTTTATGGGGCTGTAATAGATTTGGGAAATGGGTAACATATGCTGCAAAGAGAGAGCCAGACACCAACACATGCTAAGAAGTCCAGAGGGAAACACTCAGCTAATTACAAGCTTTTTGTGGATTAATCAGCCTGCAAAAATGTTGGAGTGGTGTTAAGCACCCAAACACCCACCCAGCTCCCACCGAGACACCAGGCGAGTTGTCCCACCCCAAGTCTCCCACAGCAAAGGTGCTGGTTGCCTTTTCAACCAACTCTAACAGGGGACCAGGTCCATTTGTGGGGCTCCACGGCACCAATCTCCCCTGAGGGACAGCGGGAGCTGCACCACAGGGCTGGTTTTGGCATCCCCCCCGTGCCAGGCGCTAATCAAAGAGGCGCCATCTGGAGCTGCCGCGTTGGCACCGTGGCAAATATTGATCCCTGCTGTGACAAAATGTGACAGAAAGTTTGCAAATGACAGGATGGGCTGGCAGGAGCATTTTTGTGTTATTGGGACAGGGAAGCATTACAACTGCAACTGGATAATTTGATTTTTTTGGTTTTTTTATATTTGAGGTAAATCCCCCGAAAAGACCGTTATTAGGGAAAGCGAAGGTGCTCAAAAGTGAGTCTGGCTTAAAAAATGCCTTTAGAACAAGAAAATAAAATAAGTTGGTTTGAAAGTCTTAAATGATTTCCTTTGGAGTACTTCCAAAATGAAGTCTGATGTTTGGAAGAACACAAAAGACTTTCATTCCTCTTTTCAAAGGGCTAAACTTGAAAACATTGCTCACAATGTAAAAGTCCTTCTTGAAATGTTTGTGATTTGGTGTTTTTGGGGTTTTTTTTAAATGAAATACTATAATTAAAGATTTTTAAGGAAAAAATTCTATTAAAGTTAATCTGACACTCCCACTCCCCACCTTGTAAGAACTGCCTTTGAATTTCACTGAAGTGACTTTTTCCTGACAACTTTTACTTCATGCATGAATCTCCAAATTCAATACCTTCAACTGTAATAGAGAAAAAACGGGCCCAATGTCATGATTTTAGGCAGAAACTGAAACTAAAACACAGATTTTCTTTTCCCCACCCTCCTGTTTTTCTCTCCCTTAACTCCTCACTTGTCTTCTCTATGTAAATTAGTTATAAAATTATGAAGAATAAAATTTGTTCAGAAAAAGTGAATTGGGTTGAAAGGCAGGAAAGTTGGTCTTTAACCACAGCTTTCTCTGAGTTCCAGGAAAAGTTAGAGAGAAAAATCTGACAAACAAACAAAAAAAGCTTTCCATGTAGGCAGATGAGGTGAGCCAAAGGTAACAAAGTCAAAATATAAATGTGAAGAAAGAGAGAGGAAAAGCAAAGAGAAATCTGCCATTTTATTTTTAAACCCTATATTGAAATAGAAGAGCAGAGTGGGAGAAGGTATTAACCCAGAAAAGAGAACAGATTGGCAGGAAACAAGGCAAGGGTAAATGCCATCTGTATTTGTGGTATTACCTACCCAAATAATAAAACTGGATGGAAGTTTTCAAGAAGAAAAAAAAAAAGATAGCCAAGTTTTCGAAACAATTTCTAGGTCTAAAACAGGTTGTTTGGTGAAGAAAAGCTCTCCCCCTCAAAAAAAACCCCAAACCAAACCCAAAACCCAACTTGCACTTGGGCAATTTCTTATTCTTCATGTTTCTGGAGTAACCAACAATCTCAAGTAACTTCCCAACCACAATACCCAACGTTCCCTCTCTTCTGTCTTTGTCCTTAGAGATCTACCCAACAGTTTCCATCTGAGCATCTGATGTAAATGTGATTTACGGGCTGTTTATTTCTCCCCTTCCCTGCCATTAATAAAGGAGGATCACTACTTTTACAGTAACAGTTAAAATAAATCAACATGTTAATTGGAATTCAGGTGGGGACCTGCAGCAAACAGGATGGAAAGGCAAAGATCTGTGGGGTTTTACACCTGGAGCAGGACTGTTCAGCAGGGAGAGCGAGATCAGGAGAAATCCATTAGTCTTCAGACTTGTCACATGGAAACACACCCAAACCCCTCCCCTGGGCTGCAATTCCCTCCATTCAGGCACCAAGGCTTGGCAAGTATCCGGAAGGAATTCTTCCCTGTGAGGGTGGGGAGGCCCTGGCACAGGTTGCCCAGAGAAGCTGTGGCTGCCCCATCCCTGGGAGTGTCCAAGGCCAGGCTGGACGGGGCTTGGAGCAACCTGGGATAGTGGAAAGTGTCCCTGCCCATGGCAAAGAGTGGAACAAGATGATCTTTAGGTCCCTTCCAACCCAAACCATTCCACAAATCTATGGTTGTGAACCCAGTAGGGCCAGAAAACGAGAGTGGAAACCACAGAAATGAAGTTTTAGGGAGTCTGGGAAATATTTATACCTCAACAAAATGTGTCTTTACATTCTTTTTAAAGATCCAGAAAGTTTCCTTTGGCTTTGCAAAGCTGAGCTGCTTTGGCTTGCTGAGCTGTGTCTGGATATTACATTTTCAGAGGGGGTCAGAGCCTGCTTTGATGTCCCAGCTTGCATCACGACCACACCACGTGGATACAAGAACATTCCAAGTCTGGAATTAACAGCTTTCTCAGCACTGTCTGATTGGGCTGCATGGGCAGAGGGGTGGGTGTGTATGGGCAGAAAAGGAGGAGTGGAATTAGGGATTGCTGCCCTTCATGGAACTGCTCCCTCCTACCCAGTGGCTCCACCATGAGACTCATTCCCACCTTATTATTCACTGCTTCCCTCCTCCTCCTCCTCCTCCTCCTCCCGGCTGACTGAACTCCTGAATCACATTTCAACCCTCTTTACATAGAAAGCATATTGGGGAAAAAATAGGAATTGTTATATTAAAATCAGCTCAACAACAAACAGCAATTAAAATATACAGAACCTGCAGCCTCTACTGGGTTGTTCTTTTCCAGAAGATTTGATCCAAGAACAGAGATATGAGAACAAATAAGCAAAAAAACCCCAAACAAAACCAAACCAAAATACCCCTGGATATGGGGAAAAATAACCCAAAATTTATGCCCCTCAGTTGTAACAAAGCCTTTGTTTCAGTAGTGATGGAGCCCAAGCAATGTTTAACCCAAGAGTTATCAAATATTTGAAACTGCTCACTCTTTTCCTCAAACTTTCCTCAAGCTGATCTAAAAACCTCTCAAACTAACAGAAATAGCAATTTATTATACTGGTTTCATTCCTTTTTGTCACCACCTAAATTAATGCACTGAACCTGGAACACCTTTACAGATGAAAAGCAGCTTTAGCATAAGAATGGGACAAGTCAACAGAAAGCAATGATGCCAAGTTCCAAAGCAGCCATTTATATTGTCTGCACCAGCAGTGTGTTGAGAAAAGAGGTTTAGAGAGCCAATAAAAGCTTAAAAAATCCAAACCCAAAGCTCACACACGTATCTTTTATACTAAAACACCAGCTGAGATGGAGGTTGGATATGCACACACCACCCTGCCCAGCCTGACACGATCCAAGAGCCAGAGAGATGCACCAGAGCTGAGCTGAAATCCAGCCAGCAATGGCAGGTCCATCCCAGCAACGGATGGTAATGAGGGAGATAAAGAGGTTTTCCACAGCTAATGAGAACCTGCTTAACAACAACCTGCCATCAGTCTTTGCAAAGCCTGCCCAAGATAAGCACCAACCTCAGTTTAAAGACACTGACCTCCGTGGAAAACAGTTTAAAAAGTGTTTCAGCTCAAAGTGTGCATTTGGTGTGTCCCCTCTCCATCCCTCCCTCCCAGAGCCCTCCTCTGGACCTACCTGCACACAGGGGGGGTTCCCTCTATCACTGCTGGGGGCTGGGAGGGATCAGCAGCACAGCCTTCACCTGCCAAAGAGAAGGTTTATGAGGATCATCTCATGGAATCATCAAGGAATGGGTTGGGTTGGAAGGGAACTTAAAGCCCTCCCAGTCCCACCCCCTGCCTTGGGCAGGGACACCTTCCACTGGCCCAGGTTGCTCCAAGCCCCATCCAACCTGGCCTTGGACACTCCCAGGGATGGGGCAGCCACAGCTTCTCTGGGCAACCTGTGCCAGGGGCACTGAAATTATTTGGATTAGGATTCCCCCCTCCAATTCCCACTCTTAAATAAATATGGCCCATGGAAATCAAGTGTCCATCACAACAGCAGGTGAAAAATCCTTGTTCCTTTGCTGGGAAAAGGCCACATTATTTTCTCTGGCCCCTTGCTCTGGATAAGCATCTCTGCTTTGTTTCCTTGCATTGCTGAGCAACCACAGAAGAGAAACCAAACTGTTCCATTATTCCATGTAGCCTACAAGGTTATTTGCCTAAGGACTGAAAAATAGAGGCAGGAGAGAGATATATATTTTTTTTTATGAGTTTGTCTGATTTTGTTCTCGCTGGCAGACTTACTCTCCTATTTTCAGGGCAGCTTAGTGTCAGATAAAGCACACCAAAAACATATTATTTAAAACCTGTCAAAGAGAACTTGCTTGTGTCTGTAGTAAGAATCTGGCACACTGCTGAATCCTAAAGTTTGCTGCTGCTTGAAGGGAACACAATAGACTGTGCTTCAATGACACCAGACATCTCTCCCTTTTGTATGCTGGGAAAGACTAGGCAGCAGATTAATAATTCAGTGCTCATTAGAAAGTACAACATGCAGCAAGCAATCAGATATAATTAGGCAAAAATATATACATGATTACAGAGTGAACAAGATCCATGGATCTATTCCAGGTGAAACAGCATCATTTTTTCAGTGGGAGGGTCAAGAATAAAAAAGAACCCTGTGAAATACTCAGTTTAAATGCCTTTTTTTTCCTCCTTACCATCATCTGTCTGTTAGAATAATTTTTCACTAGGAAACTGCAACTACATCCAGCATGTTCAGGCTCACTCCAGGTTTCTTTTCTTGCATTAAAATCCCTGAGAAAGCATGTTTCTCCTCCAGATCCTTATATCACATCGGTGTACCTCGAGGCGAGTATATGACCACATAATTGAGGCAGTAAATTGATGACAATTAGCACATTAGCAGTGAATAGCAGCAAGTGATAGTCTTAATTGACAATGCAGTGGTTAGTAATTGATGTTAATGACTCAGAAGAAGGGGAGAATAGTGACTAATAACTGCAATTTTTAGCTGTTTTCCCTGCTGGTAAAACATTGGGGCAGGTGGGGATGTAGGTTGGTCAGGGAATTGGCAGAATTGACACCTGAAATCAAGAGGCTGAGGGTTTAACCAAATGTTTTGTGCATTATTGAGAAGCAAATACAACTTTTGACGGCTTAATAAAATAAATTACAAAATGCTGTGTCCACCTCCTTAAAGAAAACTGGTAGTCTTTTCCCCCCACATCCACAATTCCTAATTCTCAGAGATTTTTGGCTGAGTTGTGCCAGTTCTTTGCCAGGCAGGGAGTGCAGCCCCTGAGGAGTGCACACAACAATTAGGGGATGTTGTCCCCTCTTCAAAAATGCATTAATGCAGGAGGGAAAAAAACCAGGCATTAAAAACAATGCCTATGGAAAACTCCTAAAAGCACTGGTTCTGCTGCCTGGACGGATGGTAGATTTTGGGGTCCTCCTGTCACTATAAACAACTCAAGGAAACTAAAACCTCCATGGCATTGACTGGGCTGAACTTGCCCCGGGGGAAGGGCAGGATTAGGAGCTTTATTTTCCTGTTACACAGGAATTTTCCTGCTCCTAAAGATATATTCCCCTGCATAAAGCACATATTGTATTGAAGAAGAGGAGAATTAATCATCCTTCACAGCAAAACATATGGACAACCATGTGGGTTGCAACAATTATCCAAAGATACTTAACATGATGGCACGGAGAGAGGGCTAATTATAGCTTTGGTCTTCCCTTCAGTAGGTGATGCACAACCACATGCATGGAATAATCCCTTCCTTAAAGATTGCTGCCACTGGAGTGTTTTTGACATGTGAAATGTCTCCCTCACTTCGAAGCCAAAAAATTCTTAAGGATGAGTCTCTTATGAAGCTTTTTATTTTTAATGTTGGAGCTCCTCTTCTGTATTTTATATCGATTTTGAGAGCGATTAAGAGCCAGTCCATGCCTGGGCTTCTGTCTGAGGGTTATCATCTTTCAGGTGATCATTTCCATTGGAGTTTGAATGATAAAGGACTCCCATAAATTTTAAAATTAACTCAGTTCTCTTCCTATTCCTCCTTTGCTCCAAACCGTGGCCATGTGTCTCCAGAGCCTTGGCAAACCTTCCCACGGCCAGTCTTTAACACACAGAGCTGGATCCTCAGCCTCAGGGAACCAAATTTGATGTATTTAGGCTGATTTGCACCAAGCCAAGGCTTTATCCTGCTCCTTGGAGTGCTGGTGATGTCCCAGGCGGGGGGTCTAACACCAGTTGTCACCCCAAGAAACCCACAGTGAGTTTTCCCAGTGTTTCTGCACCTTAGGATGAATCCCAAGGACTTCCACAAGTACTTTAGTGCTTGTATTTTCTTCCCATTATCATGAGAAAGAAATTTTTGGCCCCTTTTTGCTGCAGTTAAAGACACAGAAAAAGGGATGGAAATTCTTCCTGCTGCAGAGCCGTAGGGATAAATATTCATATTTTGTGTTGTTTTTTTTTTTTATTCCATTCTCCAGAGGGGATTGTCCCTGGGGGGAATTCTGTGCTTCCGTGGTTGAAGGAGAGTCTGGTGGCAACAGGTTTTACTGCAGCTTGTCTTTCTGCTTAGATTTGGAGGAAGACAGATGAATAATCTATCAAGAAAGAAGAGAACAAGAACACCTAAGGGGCCACTCTGAGTCGCTGAGGCACCTGGAAAAGCCAAACTGGGGAAATTATTCAGGTGCACTGAAAATGAAAACTTTTTTCCTGGTCAGAGGCAGTTTTTGCAGGTAACTTGTGAGCGTGCAGACCCAGAGAGTGCTGCATTAATGAAGGAAAATGCTTCATTCCCAAAAGGTGATAGTTTGGAAAGCGTCTTAACAACCCAAAAGTCAAGGACTGTTTGCATACAGCTGTTACTCCCTACGATACACGTATTTTAAAGGACATTTTTAACAATGCTGTGCTCATTCCCTCTTCGGTAGGTTTTTCAGCTTCAGTGCCTGAAGATTAGAACGGCATTTGTCTTCAGTAAATGCACTCATTAATTATTTATTTTGCAAGAAAAGTCCCTCATTAGGTAGGATTCAGGCACACACTGATGCCTGTGACCTCTAGTTGTGGCACATGTTTCCCAGTGCTGCTACACGGTTTTCTTAAACCTCCAAAGCATATAAATGTGATATCCATCTCATCCCTGGAAAATCACAAACCACCAGGCTGAAAAAGGCTGAAAACACAAGGCAATAAGACCATTCCAGCTGTTTTCAGGAAGTGGAAGGCTCTGTGGTAAGTGCTGGGACTTCTCGTTGATGCTGAAGGTGCTCGGGCAGAGATGGAGCTTTTCTTCCACTCAATCAATGCTCAGGTGGAGTGAGAGTTTTGCACAAGGATTTCTTCAACAGGAATCACAGGGATGGTGTCTCTGAAAAGACAGGCACCTGTCACACAGAGGGAAGGGGGAGTTGTGTATCACACAGCTCTAAAGCTGCTGTGCAGGGAAAGAACCTCCCTTTTGGTACAAAGACAAAGACACCTCAAGTTCCTCAAGCCTACCAAGGAACAGGAGTGACAGAAGCACCTTAAAGAGCTGCCATGTCAGGCTTTAGCAGAAATGATCAGAGAGACACGAAATCTTCCGCTGCTTCTCTGATTTTATTTTGGAATTTTGTTCTCAGCAGTGGACTCCTGTTGTGGAGTTGAGAACAGACTTTCTCATAGCTGCTTTTCCCAGCCACCAGTCATTTTCTCAGCCTAGCTAAGGCAGAACTGTGAGATAAAAGAGAGAAATGCAGTCCTTTTTTTTTTTTTTTTTTTGCTTTCCGGGCATATTTTGCAGAATAAAGCACAGAGATTCCAGACCTGCCTCCTGTGTGGTGGTGGGATGGTTCAGGTGCCTTCACTCCTGAGCTAGGCATGGATGGATGATCTCTGAGCATCCCTTTGCTTGTTTAACACCATTCCTGGAGCACAGGGGTGCCAGGGGCTCCCTCTCTTGTGCTGAGAACAGTCAGGAGGGAAGGTGCCAGATCTTGGTCCATGACCCTCAGAAAGGCTCTTGTGGGTTCAGGCCATCTGGACCAGCCTCCTGTGAACCTGAGGAAATGTCAGATGGCTCCACCCAAATCCAGACCCTTCTGATGTGCTTTGCAGCTCCAGATTGCTTTCCTCAGTGCTCATGACAAATTTTTATAGGTGTCACTGTAAGCCAAGGACCTGCAGCAAGTTTTGCTTCTCCTGCTGATTAAAAGAAAAAGACCAAAGGGAGAAAGAAGAGAGAAAACCTAAAAGTTCAGTACAATTTTAAAGTATTAATTTTGCCCTGATTTATTGGCTGTATATTCAAGATATACACAACAAAACCAAAATATTTCTCAGTGACATCTCTGTCACTGTCTGACATCAGTGTCCAGCTCTGTCTGTTGCACTTGTTTGGAATTATTCATTTACTTTGGTCACAAAAACATTTCAGCAGCTTGTAGAAAGTTAAATAACTCCCAGAAATGTGAATTTGCATATAACTTGAATTTATGAGCTTTTATAAATCCTATTTTGTGCAAAACTAATTATTATAATGATGGCTGAGTAAGAAGCAACACCACACAAGACATAATTCAAATGACATTTGTGTTATATTCTCTTATTTTAATTTTGCAGCTTCGCTGAATAACTTGAAACCTTCACAGCTGTAGCAAAGTGCCTCATATATAATGTATAGATCTCATCCTCTCCCCATTTTTCACAGGTGCCTGGCTATTATATGGTTCAGAATTCATTCATAGTGCCTATTAGAGGTCTTTATATGTAACTGCCTTCCTTTCTTGAATATTTATAGCTTTTATGAGACATTTATGGGCAGACCCAACAAGAGTTTCTGAGGAAATACTGGGAAATGGTTCTGTATAACATCATTAATATACTGTTCTTTGATGGTAATGGCCACAAATGTCATCTAATTGCTATGTTCTTACTTCGTCTGAGCGTGGTATCGATGGGGAGGCTGCTCCAGAGAGCCTCTCCAGCCTAAATCTTCTGGGAAACCATTTGGCTCCCAAGGAGTGGAACACATTCCAGCCTAGAAATGAACCATTCCAGTCAGGATTTCTGCCTTCCAGTACATAAAAGGGGATTACTGGAAGGCTGGAGGGAGACTTTTCACAAAGTCGTTCTCTCCGCTTTTCAAAGGCGTGGAGGGACAGGACAAGGGGAATGGCCTTAAGCTGGAAAAGAGTAAGTTTAGATGGGATATTGGGAAGAAATCCTTCCCTATGAGGGTGGGGAGGCCCTGGCACAGGTTACCCAGAGAAGCTGTGGCTGCCCCTGGATCCCTGGGAGTGTCCAAGGCCAGGTTGGAGCAACCTGGGCTGGTGGAAGGTGTCCCTGCCCAGGCAGGGGGTTTGAACTGGAAAATGTTTAAGGTCCTTCCCAACCCAAACAATTCTGGGATTCTCTCTTGCCAGCAACCCCTGTGTGTTGTCTCGAAGGTTGCAAACACTTGAATGAGAGACAAAACACAGATTATCCATGTAAAAGTGTTTGTGGAGCAGATAAGGTTGGCTTGGCTCATGTGGTGACAAGGACAGTCCTGAGAGCACGAGCAACACCGCAAAGACTAATGACTTAATGTCTGAGAGGGAGAGAGGCTGTTTGGTGGAGTGATAGTGAGATTGAAATATCAGATAATATTTGTCTGCAAATTCGGAAAGGCAAAGCTCCTTATCAGAGATACCTCGAGGGTTTAAGACAACATCTGCTTCTTCTAATAAAGTTGTATTCATCAGTGACATCAACCAGGTTATAACAAAATGACACTTTTTCCTGCTCTACCCCTATTAACTGCTTATGTGAGAGAGGAGGATTGGAAATGTGCTTATACATATATATATATAGATATACATACACACACATATATCTATAATTTCAGGCTTTGTTCCCTGTGGGTTTATGGATTTACCTCTTCAGATGGCTTTGCTTTAGACAGCATTGTATCAAATAGAAAAAAAAAAGTATAAGGTAATTAATATTTGTATGAAAACACAGAGTCATATTTTTCCACCCTGAAGTTCTGCAGTGAGAGGGTTTCATACAGGAGGAGCTGCTGCTCAGCACAGTGTAAATCAGGAATTGTGGCATCCACACTATTTGAATGCCAGAGTTGGCCAAATAAATGGATTATGAGATAAATTTGGGTGTGTGCTAAGACCTTTCATAAACCAAGCAAACTTTCAGAGTTCCTCTGGATGCAGAGTGAAGTATGAGTCTCTCAACACATGTACAAACACTCTTGTTTTTGCTCACTGGCTTAAAATGACAAAGATCTTTCTATATTGTCTAGATAGAATATTAACAAACAAGGTGCGAAATTCTGCTGATACTGAGGGTAAATATTGTCTGTGACATAATTCACAAGAAATGAGAATTCAAAATAGCATTTGGTTGTTTTTGGAGGCAAACATTAAGGGCTTTCTGCATAATCTTCTCTTTGTCCCTCCAAGTGCTCAGTGTACTTTCCTACCACTCCCCGTTGCTGGGATGAGACTTCTCTCTGGAGTAGCTCCTGGCATCTGGAACAGCTTTTCTGCAACTTCCATGCTTCACCAGTTCCATCTATTTTTATATCTCATCTCTTCTCCCCTGACTATCTCTTTTAATTTCTCTCCATCTGCTTTTTATATTAACTTTATAACTCCATATAACATTTGTGAGGCAGTTTGCATGTAAAACACCAGCTACCCAAAATAAGGCTGGAGTTTAGTGTTAACACCACGGGATGGATTTGCTGCTGTGAGAGGCTGTTCCTCCTCTGGCACAGGCAGGAGCAGACCACTGACAGTGGTCAGAGAAGAGAATCTCAGCATTTTAATATTTCAGCATTAATCCTCGTGATGAAGAGTTGATTGCACTCACTCTTGGGCAAATATATAAACCAAGCTCACAGACAAAAAAATGTAAAATATTTATAAGCACAATGGTGGCGATGATAGAAGAGGAAACATAGAGCAAACCCTTTTTGTTTATCCAGACCATGTCTAGAGCTCAGCTGACTGACAGCCCTGTTCATGGAAACTGCTCAGCTCCAGTGCTTCAATATTCAGCTTTTTACCCCTAATTTTGCCCTCCTCATATTATAGATTTTCACAGTAGATGAACAAACCTCTCCCTACAGAGGAAAAGTCCACATCAGTCAGTTGACTGTAAATGTACAACGTTTAAAAGAGGTTCCAGGTGGGTCATTCACCATCTCCAATACTGTGAATATTAAAGTTAAAAAATAAAGAAGAGTGCACTCAGCTGGTGCTGTAACTTCCCACTCAGTTATAACAATAACACAGCAAAGAGTATCCTGGATTTGGAATTAAACCTGATTGAAATCTAGATATAGAATTACTCTAGTCAGTGTAGGCTGGTTTTCACTAGCTCTGGAAGCCCTGTAGTGGTTCAGCTGCTGCCCATAAACCTGCATTTTGTGCTCTCCAGTGCCATAACAATTATTTACTCCAGCTAACAAATCTTCAAGGCCGTGTAACCTGTGTTTCACCCATCCTGACCTCCCCCACAACTTACCAGAGAGGTGTAAAATGCCATAAGTGCATTTCCCTGTGCATTGGGCAAAGTCCATTTTTCTTTTGGATGTTGCTGAAGTACATTTTATCTACGGCCAGTATATTAAAAATCTATTAATGTTTCACCCATAAAATGAACACAAATTGAGCTACTGTAAGATTTATATTGCAACGTGGAGAGGCCCCAAAGTAACTCCAGTGTTATTATGCCCCTGCCTGTGCCAAATTGAACTTCCAACACTACTGACAAATGTTCCAAAATTCACATGCATTTCTCCCTGACTGCTCTCCCAGTTCCCACTGCAAGTCAAGCCAGTGAATTACACCTGCAAGAGCTGCTTTCCAGTCCTGCTCAGAGACCCCCTCACCTGCAGAGAGAAAATTTCTGAAGGGAATCCAAGTATATTCAGAATTACTTCACTAAAATGCATGTAAGTTATCCCTTGAAAATCAGACATCAGTCTCCCCCTTATTATTCACTGTCTGCCCTTGGAATACTAACACAGACTCTAAATACCAGTTCTTTGCTCACTCACTCAGCTCTCTTCCCATGGTTTCTTTCTCTATGCACTCATGGCTTTAAAACTTATTTATGCCTCTTCTTTTGAAAATACCGTGGATTACAGTTATTTTCTTTGCTTGCTCTTTTTTTGGCAGTCCTTCAAGATGTCCAGCTTAGCCTGTTATGACATAGTTTATGAACTTAAGCCAGTGGTACGAGCAAACTACTGAAGCTGAAATCACAAGCTAAAGAACTGGGGAGTTTTCAGTGTTTGTGGTCTGAATACGGCAGAAAACTGGGCTTGGAGAGACACAGAAAGACTGGAAGATTCTTTCCCATTCTCCAGCTCTCCCTGGACCTTGCTGGGCAGATGCTTCTCTGACCTCTTCTTACTTTTTTTTATGTAGAGTCCACAGGTTCCCTTGGCATTTTTTTTTCCAACAATCACCTTTCCAAAAAATGAAGGTTTTTTTTAAAAACTTTCTTGTTTTTTTTTCCTTAAAAACTCAAGTGTCTCTCACTGCAACCTGGATTTGCCACTGCTTTGTCCAATGCACAGCAGGAGGGGAAAGCATCCTAACCTCTTCCAGGAAGTGACCTTTTAGGCTTTTGAAACTTAATCCTGACAAAATAGCTCACAGTCCTTCCATCTTTCCTTACAGGTCCTGTTTTTGCAAGAGGAAGAGGAAGAAGGAATGGTATTAATGGTTGGCATGTGGGCACGGTGGGCATGGTGTTCTGGTGTTGATCAGCTTGGAGTGTCATCATCATCACCCTCTCCTTCCTGCAGGGAAGGACCCACATTTGCTAGATGAGGGCCAGAATCTGGACCAGAGCTCTTTTCTTTTTGAAGTCTACTAATGTTACCTTTCCCTAATGAGTCACTCTTACATCCTATGATATTTGGATAGCAGAAAGGAAACAGAAATATAAATTCCTCCCATAAAGGAAATACCTTTGTTATGTCTGTCCTTCCCACCCTTTGTTGCTGTCCTTCATACTGATTAAATCTTGATTTAGCTTCATCATTTTTCTCAGGTTTCGTCTCACATGCTCGCTACACCTGGTTCCATAATCTGTTGTCATGGAAATCAGATAGATGTCAAAAACATGGCTTTGTCACTTAATTGTGTGAGCCACACAAGAGAGAGAATAATGGAGAGAACCTGATGGGAAGTCTTGCAGGTTGAAACCAAACAAGGAGACAACAGTGAGCTAAACCCCCCCAAAAATTACCTTTTACACGTAGCAGTGTTCTCATTGCAGCCACCGGGAAATGAAAACTTGCAGGTATTGTTTTATGTGCTCATTTTTGTCTAGTATTTTATGTGTTGAGCACTAAAGGCTCCTGATCTGTGTCCTTCAGGTGATTTAGTGGTGTGGAATGTTACACGGGGAGTATCCATGTGTAAGCTGCTTACACAGGTCGGGCTTTGCAGGTGTTCAGCGAGCTCAAGCCCTGCAAGGAGCATTAGAGGTTTCATACATGTTAATCCTTCATTAACAGCAAAACAAGAATAAACCCTCAAGCACCAATCCCCCAAGATAATCCAGCAGGATGGGCAGAGGAGTCTCAGCTCTCTCACCAGAGGAAATGGCATTTCAGTTCTTCCCTGAGGCTCAGCAGCACCAAATGGAGGGTGATGTCCTGCAGTGTTCTCAGGAGTTGTAACTGCCCCAAAATTCTGTGATCCAACAATATATTTTTAAGCTTAGCTGAAGGGTAGGGTGGAAATCCAGTCTTGAGGTAAAATGGCATCAAACAAGGCCAGTTCCAGGGCTGCAAATAGAGGCAGCAGTAAGAAGCTTCCTACTGAGGGCACTACCCTAGTGACCATGACATTTATCACATCAACATCCACAGCAACAAATTCAGGAATTCTGTGCTTTTAATGCTCAGCTCTGTTAAGAGTGTCACCTTCCGTGTGTGTTCATCCTGTCAGGTTGTTCCCTTCTATTTTTTATCAGGTTTCTACTAAGCCCAGAATAGATTTTTTTCAGGCTTGTTGCAATAGCAGCCCCACGATACCTGCTTATACATCTATTTGAAATGTCAGCCAGACAAATGAATCCACCTAAATCCTGCTGGATCTACAGAAATTTTCCCCCCCACAGGAAATTTGCAGGGAATCCTTGTTATGGGTGCAGCTTGATTGTGCTTTGAAAATTAACCATATCACATTGGAAACACAGAGTGGAAACACGGTTTTCTTTAAGGTATAAAAATACTCTGAAGTTCTGTCAGTGTAGGTAAAAGAGTGAAATGAAAGAGTGAAATCAGGATGGAAGCAAGGATAGAAGGAATAAAGGAAGGACTGAGCTGAATCCCTGATTTCAGGATGAGTTTACTGAGCGTGGCTGTCGAGGAAACAACCTTGAATTATGGATGGGGCACATCTGGACAGGAACCACGCAGAAAGCTCAGTGCCCACAGTTTCACACAATCCAGATGAGAGCAGCATTTTCCACAGCTCAGGATCTGCAAAATGTGCAGGGAGAGCTTTCCTCCAGGCAATCCACATGGATGTGCTGAGACCTGCTGGCTGCACTTTAGATCTGCCCCAGAAACCGCTTCGCTTCAAACCGGCACAAACGCGACGACACCACACAGAGCCTACCAGGCTTCTCCTATTTTATATGGCACAATGAATTGTAGCTTTCCAGGATTAATTCCTATTGCTGCAACAACGTTGTCACCAGGGAAGGGGAAAATTAACGTGTTATTTATGCTGGAATTGCGTTGACTCGCAAGCGGTTCCTGGAAGGCTGAAAAACGGAATAATTTTGAATAAATTATTGATGATTTTTAAAAGCCTTGCTTATTGATTACAGGTTATACTCTTAGATTAAAAGAGTGCAGCTAAGTCCTGTCAGAGTCTTTCAAAGTCAGAGTTCATCAGAGCAAACAAGTGCTGTAACCAAGAGCAGCCAGAGAGGAGTAAAGTGCTAAAAAGTTGCTGCGTGGTTTTAAACCCTTCAGTTTATTATTAGTTTTTCTTTCTAAAAGTTGCTCTAGAAGAAAATCAAATAAATTAAATGCTCTAGAAAATCAAATAAAATTAAATAAAATGAAGTATAACTATATAAGGTGCAGCACGTCCTTGAAGACTGGACATGGTGTTTGGTGCTCTGGTCTGGGTGACGAGGTGGTGATGGGCCAAAGGTTGGACTCGATGATCTTGGAGGTCTTTTCTGACCTTAAGGGTTCTGTGAGTCTGCTCCATAGTTCTCTTCAGTGCATCCATGACTGGATGAGTTGAGTGATACCTTGTTTGGTCATCCAAAGGAGCTGCTCCAGTTGTGAGATGCCTTAACACCACTTAGCTCTCATATTTTTCCCCAACTGCTCCTCTAAAAATGCTCTGCAGCGTTATAAACAGAGTTGCAACATTACCACAGGCTGTTCCCAATTTACTCCTGGATAATTGAAGTATCCCATTACTGTGTTTAGTTTCTCATTGTGTGCTGTGGTCGTGTGCATCCTGCCCCAGAGGTCTCCAGCAAATTCCTGTAATTACTTCTCCGTGTCTCTTGTTCATTCATTCCGACCGAAATTATCTCTGAACATTAGTTCCATTTGCTAAATCTCTCCTTGCTTTATTAACTTTAATCAAACTAATACATACAGCTAAATGAAAGGTGGGCCAGGATGCCCATACCTGGCTCAGCTCCCTTCCTGGGGGTAAACACCCTCTTGAAACAGTGACACGAGTTAATTTTGCAATTGTCAGAATAGAGAATTTGGCCTCTGCAATTTCAGTTATTGAACAGGTACCATTGATGCCATTTGAGAGCTTCATTGCTACTGCAAAATAGATCTGAAAAACATTCCATGTATAGTCACTTGAATTTCAAAGTGAGCTCCCCCTGCCATGAGATTGCATCTCCATTAATGTTTGCTTTTCATGGAGTTTAGAGTGGAGGAAAATTCACTTGGGCAAAGTGCACTCCCTACTCGTGGAGGGATGTGATTAAAGAACTGAAAGAGAAAGGGTTTGGCTTTCATTTGTATTTATTTTTAGAATTTGTGAGCTGCACGGATTCTGTGGTATTGAGAAAACACAAAAGGCTGGTTGAATACTCTCTAACTCCCATCACTGCTGAGGAAAAAACTGCCAGAGAAAAAAAAATTCGTGAGAAGTATGACAGCTTTAAAAATCCTCATTAAAATCAACCTAACTAGACCTCTAAAACCATTTGGACTTCAATTAGTCTGCTTTTCTGTGTCAAATACACATTAATGGCCCAATCCTGTTCCCATGGCAGTCAGGAGAAACAGTGCCCCTTGACTGAATGGCAGTGAGCAGCAGTTCAAGAGTCAAGCCAGAGATCTCTGAAGAACAGATAAAAGCTGAGCCTCAAGCTCATGTTTTCAGAGTGTGTTCAAACTAAGATAGCTAGAAAAGTTGATTTTTTTTTCTTTTACATAGCGATATGTAAAAGTGCTATATAGATAAATTTAGCAGGCATGTTGATGCTGTTCATTTTATAATTTATAATTGAATTATTACATAGAAAGATATGGAGGAGAACGTCCTCCTTTGTGCCATCATAAGTAACATGAGCTTAGAAGCAGTTTGGTGTGTTTCTGTCAGCTATAAAAGCATTGCTAAAGCACACAGACTGTGAATGTATATGTTTGACTTTAGGATGTTTCCCAGTAATGAGCAAAAAAACCACTTAATTTATCACAGTAAACTGAATTTCTTCTGCTGCGTGTCAGACATTGCATTAATTACTTGACTGGGACAAACACAGTGAGTCATGTGGAAAAGAAAAGGTTGTCAGGGCTGTGATGACAAGCCTGGCATGACACAGTTACCAAACCTTCTGTGCCAACGAGAACCAGCAGAAAGGGCAGAATAGATCCTTAGTGTGTGATTTCTGCACCAGCTCTGCCCAGACAGCTGCTGGGCAGCTTTTGGGGGTCTGAGGCCGTCCTTAAAATGTGGATGGAGCTCGTTCTGCCTTTTAATTGGAGACCAAAAATCGTCCAACTTGTGCAACAGCACCTAAAAGTAGGAAATGTGAGGTTGGAAATGACTGAACTTCTCGTTCCTGTGGAGTGACCTCTTCCAACAGCAGAATATCCATCATTAGCCAGTTTTACAGGAGTATTACGGGCAACAGACCCAACTCAGAAAATTCCCTGACTTCTGGGATAACAGAAGGGGGTATTTATTGATATGTTTGGGAGTTATTACAGATTTTTGGTGCAGTTTAATTGGAATTTTTAACCCTACAAACAAATGGGGCAAGAACCTGCCATGTAACAGCCCAGGGTAGGATCCCAGCTGCCACACTGGATTCTTGCTGCCTTCACAGGTGGGCTGCATGTGGAATCCAGTTTTTTAATGGCACACATCACTTCCTTCCCAGTGGATTCTGGCAACATGGAGCTCAGGACCCATCCCACTTCGCTCTCTACTCACTGTGGACTGGGAGTTCCTACAGGATTTGCCTTCCCTCCCCTCTTTCCTGGACAAGACATCTTTAGAAGAACTGGGAAGGAATCTGGGCTTGCCAGTTAAAACTCACTGTGGACTGGGAGTTCCTACAGGATTTGCCTTCCCTCCCCTCTTTCCTGGACAAGACATCTTTAGAACAACTGGGAAGGAATCTGGGCTTGCCAGTTAAAAACTAATAAGGAAAAGCAACTGGGAAAAAAAAATTGCAAGATGAAAATAACAAAAATAAAATTTTGTCTGCAAACCTCCTGAGCCTTCAGCTGTTCTTTGGTTTTTTGTGGGTTTTTTTTCCAGACACATCTATAATCCTCCCCCTGCCTCCCAAAGAGAGGTTTCCTAACCTGTAGAAGTTAGATAGCTGGCCTCTTTTGTCCTGAATTTATCTTTATAGGAGTCCCCTTGCAGGTTTCAAAATTAATAACAGCACAATCCTTGTACCTTACCCGAGTGAATTTGATGTATTTTCGTGCTGTTCATCTTTAAATACCTGGACTGGTAGTTCCCACTCTCCCTCAAGAGAAGATTTAAATCTCTCAGTCACATACTGGGTACCAAGTTATCATTTTTAAGGCTTTGTTGTAAGACTTAGACCCTTGCTGGTCTAATTATATGCTAGGTAAAACCACAGAAGATGTGTATCTCTTACATTGCTTGCCTTGTAAAATCAGATATCTCAAATAACCCCATGGAAGCTGATAAACCAAAGGGAAAAAATAGCTCAGATAACACAAATGAATAGGACAGACCCAAGTTACCCTGTGGGTTTTGGAAAGGACTGGCAAATACTGAGCCTAAGGAGCTAGTTTTAGATGTTTCTGAATTTGTGCCCTTTAAATTAATAGATTCACACTTACTCTAAAGTTTGTAATGGGTGGATCTTTCCTGAAGTTTCTTGGATGTGACAAAAGTATAAATCCCCTTAAATCTTCATTTCAGGCACTATATTATATAACATTTCTTATCTGATCCTTTCACTATCTTTAAGCCATCAAAGCGTAAGGCTGAAAATATCAAGATCTGCTAATTAGCATCTTAATGTGATTGATGTGTTATTTTGATTCCTTCAGTTTTACAGCATTTAATTTTAGACTGTGCACAGGTCTCTCATGTCAGGAGCTGTATCATTTATACAAAGAGCGAAGCCCCTTTTAGCAGCAATTTTTAGTAAAGGAAATTACTGTAACCCAGTAAAAACCATTGCAGGTGGCTGCAACTGGTTGTTTAAAACATTTTGTTCTCCAGATTATTTTAAAATGGGAAATCTTCCTGGATGTAGTAGCCAATGCCTTCACAGAAGACATGATTTATCTTCCTAAGAAACAGTATTTACAAGCAGAATATAATTGCCATGACAAACAGCTAAAAAACCTTAAAATATCCAAAATATGAAGTGTTTCTAATGAAGGAAATTACAGAGGTAAACATAAATATTTAACAAATACATATCTCTATTCTTATATTAGTAAAGGGTGTGTGTTTTCATACACACAGTGGCAGATTTGGCATATTTTAAATCATGCAATTTTAGTATTTAGGGGATGGACAGAGCACATTTCAGCAGCAGGATAGAGGTGCTGGATTTTTGCCCAGGACAACAGGGGTGTTGTAAAGGTCTACTGAAAATATAGGTTTGAACTGGAGTAATTTAGTGGGTGCCTTTGATGGGCTGGGCATGTGGAAAGAGGCTTCAAACCTTGAAATCAAATCCATTCTGCCCAAGGACAGAGTTCAGGTGTCTCATCTGTGGAGCTTGGGCTGAAAAGTTTCCCTGGTATTGGCAATGTTAAGACATTATCTATTTTCAGGGTTGTGCTTGTATCAGGATCAAAGGAAACAAAGTGATAAAACATGGATAAAGTTTTCTCTGGGGCCCAAACTTCTCAGAAATGTGGCTGAATGCTGCAGCGGGAGCACTTCTCACACCTGGAGTACAGAAATGTTGTGGAGGAGATTAAGCCAGGATGAGGAAGAAGGGACACTCCTTCCCAGCTCTGTGTGCCTGTTTGTCCTGAAAATCAAATCCACACATCCCAGATGGGCAGCTCAGTGAATCCACAACTCCCTTGTGCTTCCCTTCACTCCTGGCATGGCTTAAAAATAAGACTAAAATTGAGATGTCTTGAGAAGCTGTGTGGAATAAATCAAAGCTGATGGAGCTGCTGTTATTTTACACTGCAGGGACACCTGGGAGAGGGGTCCAAAGGCCTGGGAGCCACCCAGGGTTATGAAAGACCTACTTAGGACACAACTGAACGTGGATGCAAACGGCAAGACAGGCATTTGAATTACACGGGTATCGACTGGGTTCCCAAGAAAGGAAAGTCTCGGCGAGCACATTTTAATACCTCGCAAAAGCCTTGTATTCAGAGCATGAAGAGAGCAAGGTTTGAGTCATCCCAGCACAAAAACACCCCCCTGAAGCCCTGCAGTGCCATTTTCCCAGCAGACCCAACACGGCTAAAAAAACCCTCTGGTGCGTCAGCAAAGGCTCCGGGCCCCGTCGCTGTGCCTGGAATCCTGTTTTCCTCCTGATTCCCTCCCTAAACTCTTGAAATGCCATAAACTTCCTGTTGCCTGCCTGTCCTGGAGCCCGCTCTTACCTGCAGCCCACGACGAGCAGCTGGCACAGGCTGTGCCCAACAGATGGCTGGCACAGGGGCTTGCGTGCATCGGCTCATCCCTGGCACTGTCAGGGATGAGCGGGATAAAAAAGCTCCTCACAGTTGCTGGATGAAAAAAAAATCCCCAGGCTGGTTCACCTGAGCAGAGTTGTTATTTCTGTTATTTTCCAGGAGAGCAGGTTCAAACTTGGTGGGTTTTCAAAGATCAGCTGAACCTGTGGAAAAAAAGGCCAAGAATTATCTGATGTTGTTGTTATCAGCATTAATGACAGTGATGCTGGTCGTTGTTTAACCACAGGGATTCCTCTGGCTCTTGCTTCAGTCAGCAGCTCAGAGAACTCAAGTCACGCTCAGGGGATTTTTTGTGGCATATATTTTGTGAGGACAGAGAAGTTGTGGCTGCCCCATCCCTGGAATGTTCAAGGCCAGATTGGACAGGGCTTGGAGCAACCTGGGAGAGTGGAAGGTGTCCCTGCCCATGGCAGGGGGGTTGGAACAAGATGAACCTTAAAGTGCCTCAACCCAAACCATTCTGTGATGTCCATTAACACAGGGAGATCAATCTTTAATCATCCCAATTAATTATTAGGAGAAACAAGAACCAACAGCAAAATAGCAGACTTGGTTTCAGTAAATCCTATCTAATTCCTGCCTTGGTAGGCTCTGGTTTTTGAATGTCAGGCTGTTTCAAAAAGCAACATATAGTGTGTGTCGTCTGAGCATGTTTTGTACGTGCCCTAAATGATATAGGAAAGAGAAGAACCTGCAGGAAGGAGGTCCTGGAAGAGCAAACAAAACGTGAGGCTATTTGTTAAGCCTTAGAAAAATGAAAAGGGAGGGCAAAAAGTGGAATTTAACTGAGTTTGATCTGGTGCTCTGTGATATTCATGTTTGTTCGGTTCATGGCTGCTTGTGTACATCCTGCAGGATGGCTCAGAAAGATGGAATACCATGGGAATTGTGGATCCCTACTAGGGAAAGTAAGAAAAGGAGAGCTCAAACCAGTGTCAGTGCTGACTGCAAATTATTGCCCTAATAAAGGTTCAGGAGAAGTTAAAAAAATTGAGTTTAGCCACAGAATCACACAGTCATTAAGGCTGGAAAAGACCTCCAAGGCCATCAAGTCCAACCTTTGACCAAACCCCCCCATGGCCACCAAACCATATCATGAAGTGGCACGTCCACTTATTTTTTGAACCCTTCTGGGGATGGTGACCCCATCACTTCCCTGAGGGACCTGTTCCAATGCCTGACCACTCCCAATTAGCACCCATGATGTGCTGTCCTTCAGCTGTGTGTGTGAAGCACACGAAAAAGCCTCACCTGACAGGCTGAAAGAGGAGTTTTCCAGATATTTCTCATTTACAGTGTGCACTTCATCAAATATTGTAAATTTAATGATTTTTCTTTTGCCTACTCAGGATATCTATCTGTTGATTCCTCCTCCCAGTGTCCCAAGCTTTGATAAATCCCCCACTGCTAACTGGAACTAGTCCCTTCACAAAGAAACCTTCCTTGCTTATGCACTCCTATTTTTCTCAATCTGCTGTTTCATCTTCAGCTAAAAATAGTGAGGAAAAAAAAAATAGAGTTTTAGGGAGAAAATGTAAACCTCAGTTAATTTCCATATCTATTAGTGAAGAGTTTTTCCTTAAGGCATGGTCCACAAATATCTGTAAATCTCAAATTGCAGCTTAAAATAGATTTTGTAAGTAAAGCTCTACAAATGAGCAATTAAAATGTGTTCCCCTCTTTAGGAATTTCTGTCTCTTTACAGTGAAAGATTTTTTAAAGCATAAGGCTCAACTCTGCACTTCCAAACAACCTAAAATAAAGGCAGGGAGGGGGTTAAATCCCCTTTTAACCTTCAAGAAGCATCTGATGAGCAGTAAAGTTGTCAAACTAAGCCCACGCTACCCATGGTGTAGACCTGGAGCAGGCACCTCATAATGAGACAGGTTTGGAAAATCCCTCAAAGCTGGGATTTTTAGGTTCTGCTTGAGTTATTCAGACTGCTGGAAGATGTTTTCCATCTATACCCTCTTGCCAGCTCTCATGGTGACCTTCATCACCGTCCCTGAGAGGCCACTTGCTCCCTGTGAGTTGATGTGTCTTTCCAAGGGACAAAGACAGGAGGCATGGGGCTTTCTCTGCTGAGGGATCCCTTGGGGCTTTAGCTTGTCACTGGCTGTGAACCACCCAGGGACAGCTGAGGACATTTAGGGACAGTGGTGTCTGTGCCCTGGGGCTGCCTGGTTTGTATCTCACGTCTGGACCATGCTGGGTGACCGTCCCCAGGGTCTGGCTGACACCAGACCAGCAGATCCAGTGCTGGGGGAGATCCAGTGCTGCAGCTTTTCCCTGTGTTTGGGGTATTTGTTCTTTTAGGATAATGATGCAAAACCTTGAGAATACAGGGAGCCCCCCATTATCCTTCAAAACCTTGAGGGAAAAACATCCTCAGCCAGGCCAGGCTAGTTTTCATCGAATCATAAAAGCAAAGAATATCCTGAGTTGGAAGGGACCCACGAGGATCACTGAAGTCCAGCTCCAGGACTTTTCTTTCTGGTGCAAAGTCCAGTGACAGGACATGGAGGAACGGCTGGAGCTGTGCCAGGGCAGGGTCAGGGTGGATCGCAGGGAAAAGGTTCTTCCCCCAGAGGGTGGTTGGCACTGACCAGGCTCCCCAGGGCAGTGGGCACAGCCCCAAGGCTGCCAGAGCCCCAGGAGGGTTTGGATGATCCTCTGGGGCACAGGGTGGGACTCTTGGGGATGGGCCTGTGCAGGGCTAGGAGTTGGACTGGATGATCCTTATGGGTCCCTTACAAGTCAGCACATTCTGTGATTCTATAAACACAATTCACACCTTCGGAGCTTCTGCCACACGCCCAGGCTGTGCCAAAACTCTCTGCCGGGTGACGTGGCCAAGCAGGCTATGACCTGTGGAGTTGCAAAACCCAAAAATATCAGCTTCCTATAATGGGAACATACGAACTGGAAACCCTGACAAATGATAGAATATGTAATCCATATCTCTTTTTTTTTCCCAGATGCGACACATCTCGAAACCACACGCGAGCAATTGAGTTAAAGAGGAATAATAAATGTAGCAATATAATTGGGGCACAAATAACTCCAAACCAGCAGAGCAGCACAAATGCACTGGCTAGAGGTCAGGGCAGCATCTGCTTTTGTGATCTTGCATATCTGGAGAGGCAGGTAGAGCAGTTTGTTCCCCTGGAGCCGTTGGAGCGCCCGGAACGCGCCATTCCAATAAACGGAGACCTTCTGCTTCAGCTTATGTTGCTTTCTTCCTGCTGCTGTTCTGGGATTTATCTGGAGTTCACAGGCTGGGGAAAGTGTCCACTAATCTTATGGCAGCACACTGAGAGTGTTTTCAGCAGAGCAGCTGGTGCAGGGGAAGCCATTCCCAACCAGGCACAGGAGCCAGCGGGAGGATTTGGGGGGATTTTTCCCTGTGAACAGGTGAAAGCAAGAATTCTTTTCCACCTGAAAATTTGGGAGGGGAACAAATTTTGGCCTTGCTTCAAACAGGAATCAAACACAAACTCCAGTTTCCAGGCTGTTCATGGTACTGTTAGGAAAGGGATTTTGTGTGTGAGTCAAATTGCTGCATCCTGGATGGCTTGGAGAAACCACACGCATGGAAAAAAACCCACATGGAATAAAAATATAAAGGAAAGGCACCAAACAGAGGAGGAAATATTTCCTCAGAAGCCACTGGGGAATGCAGGTTTAAATGAGTGTTTTGCTGTGTGTTAGTGTGTTTTATTGAAGATGTTCAGTTGGGTTTGTAGGTTGTATTTAAGTAAAACAGAAACAGTCTCCTGATCAGGCATCCAGTGCTGTGCTGCTGATCTATTCACCTAGAGAGTCTTTGCTTTGCTCCCAGGCAGTATCTATCTATTCTCTTGGGTGTTTATGTCTAAACAGAAGGTTTTGGTCAAAGATGCAGTTTCCTGTAGCTGCTTGGGGCTTGCACAGCTCCTGGGGTGGGTGGTCCTTCCCCTGCCACTGCCCTGGGAGGGGATGCTGAGATAAAGCACGAAGGAGTCAAGGAGTGAAGTATTTGGGACGACATTGATTCCCTCCAGTGAAGCAAAACAGGTGGCTTTGCCCCAAACCTGGATGCTCCTTGGAAGTGCAAAAGGGGGAGAAAGAATCTAATGGCAGTTTTCAGAACTGGACCTGCTGAGCTGCCCCTCGAGTGCCGTAGAACCACAGAAGCATTGGAATTATGGTTGGAAAAGACCTCTAAGGTTGTTGGGTCCAACCATCAACATGCCATGACCATGTTCACCACTAAACCACGTTCCCAAGTGCCACATCCACATGTCTTTTGAGCACTTCCAGGGATGGGGACTCCACCACTGCCTTGGGCAGCTGTGCCAGGGCCTGACTGCTTTTTATATGAAGAATTTTTCCTGAATATCCAATCTAAATCTTCCCTGGCTCCCCACCCTTGTCAGGGAGTTGCAGAGAGTGAGAAAGTCCCCCCGAGCCTCCTTTTCTCCAGGCTGAGCCCCCCCAGCTCCTCCTGATGTTCCAGACCCTTCCCAGCTCCATCACCCTTCTCTGCTACTATTCCAAATTGTACCTCAGAAACACAGTTATATTGTTTAAACCATCAGCATTAATCACCACCATGAACAAATTGAGAAGAAAAGCTCAAAATTTGGCCACAGAGACTGAAACCATCTGCAGGGAGGGCACATTCACCTGCAGGAACTTGGGAATCCCCTGAGAGCCACAAAACCCCAAAGGACCAAATCCCACAGCTCAGGGCAGGTGTCAGGGGAATGGGTGTGTGTGTGTGTGAAGTTTTTTCAGCAAAACAAATAAACTTTTGACTATAAATGCGAGGACAACATGTGCAGCCACCCAGGGCTCTGCCAACAACAGCAGAAATCAGAGGTGCTGAAATAATTCTCCCTTCTTGACCTCAACTTCCCACAGCTCAGCATTCATTGTAGGCTGGTCTATATTTAGCTACAGAAAAATTAGACATAATGTAATTAACCCAGAATATTCTTTATTTTTTTCTATAGAAACTGGGAATAACAGCAAATTATGGTAAATAATTATTAACTACTTGCAGAATTTCCATAGACAAGACAATGCACTTTCATTTGATGAAAGATTTCGGAGCTGTGGAGGTAAATTACTTTTCCCGTGGTTTCAACATAATGGGCTGTGCAGAGAAAGGATTTTTGTGGGAATTTGAATGCTTCCAGATGTTTCACATATTTCTCTCATTGATTTAAACTTAATCTTCACATGATTGTGCATAGGGAATTCATGCAAGGTATGAATAAAAGGCAGGGATGTAAATGTAGCAAATGTAGAATTTTATACCAGTTTTAAATGCAAATGATGATTTGATTGATTATAGCCAGACAGAAATGTTGCTAGTGTGAGATTTTGTGTTATTTCTCATATTGTGCCAAGAGAATTCAAATCTATAAAACTAATAAGCTGATTGGAATAGTGCCAGTTTCAATATGTGCACTCCAAGTTGAGTCTGAGGGTACTTGTTGCCCAATTTTAAGATCTGCCTTGATTCTAAGATCTACTAAATGATCATAAAGATATTTTTGAGGAAGCAATCAAACATTTAATCCAAAAATTAGACACACAGAGGCTTCCTCAAAGCACAAATAAATGTGTTTGGTACGTGAGTATGACAATAGACAAATAACCTTCTATGACACAAAGTTTCTTTAGTCTGTGGATATTTGAGTTTAGAGGTGGAAGAAAGCAATTAATAGGACGATATTTCCTTTTTTTATTGCCAGAAATTCAAGCAATAAATCATAAGGCCAAAGCACAATGCTTTGGAGGAAGGTTATTTACAGCAATAATACTTGCAGACTGGCTGAGTCCAGTCTGCAAGAACATGGTGTAGGAATGTTTTTCAGACCAGGCAGCTGCAAATAAAAGTTTTTTGGTTTTTTTTAATATAATTACACCAAGGATATTCATACTTTGTGAGGTTGCTACTGGTTTTGTCATGTATTTTATTGTAGACTCAAACATATCATGAAATATATATAATTTTCTTGCAGTTTACCTGGATCAATGTAAAACATTTATTGTTTTGAGATCTCCTTGCTCGTGCACGTGGGTGAGTAGCTCAGTACCAGAAAGCATTTAGTCCCAGGCTTAACTTCAAGCACACACTTAAATCCCATTGAAATCAGAGCTTTGCAGGTGAGATTAAAGCCAAGTAAGTGTACATGGAATGCTTTGCTGCAGGGAGCTTTGTGCTGGGGAAAGGGTTTAATGGTACAGAATCCCAGGATGATTTTTGAGGTTGGAAAAGCCCTCCCAGCCCATGGATCCCCCCTGTGCCCCATCCCCACCTTGTCCCCAGCCCAGAGCACTGAGTGCCACGGCCAGGCCTTCCTGGGACACCTCCAGGGGTGGGCACTCCAAACCTCCCTGGGCAGCACCTGACCACCCTTTCCATGAAGAAATTCCTCCTGATGTCCAACCTGACCCTCCCTCTTGTTTTATCCCTTGTTCCCAGGGAGCAGAGACTAAACCCCACCCGGCTCCACCTTCCTGTAGTTGTAGAGAGAAAGAAGGTCCTCCCTGAAGTCTCTTAAATTGCATATATCTCAAAGCAGACAAACAAACTTTAGGTTGGTGTTTGAAAGCTATTTTGTTAATCACACGTTTCCCATCCACGTTAAATGGATTATCTGCAAAATACTCATAAAAATATGTAGCAAGAAAAAGACCTATACTTTTCAGTGAAAATTGTTATCCAATCTCTTTTAATTTTACACAGTAACACAATCCTGAAATCCTAAGTTTCATTTAAAAAAAAAAAAAAAATCAAAAGTAATGCAACTTTCTTAAACTGGTGATTTAGCAGCTGAAAGCAAGCACTGCAATGCGATTTGAAAGTTTATAATAAACTTTGCAAATGGTTAGAAACGAGATGTAAATTAGCCTGTGATAGAAAAGCAGTCTTTGCCAACTTATTCTAGTCTTAACTAAAGTTTTCAGCAGCACTGGGGATGTTTCAGAGAGCAGGGGGAGCTGGGTTATGTGCTGGCTCCAGGCATTCTGATCCCAAAACCCAGCTCTTGTTTCAGCCCAGCATTTCCCTCCTGAGGGATCCCACTTCCACCACCATCCTCACAACGACACCACAAATTCCACAAGTTTTCAGACATGACAGTCTGAATCTTCAAGAAGGGTTTTTAACTTCTAAATCAGTTTTTTGGAAAGATTTGAGAGAATTCTGGCAATTATATGGCAGTGCTGGGTTAAGGGATGGACCCAAAGATCCTACAGGTCTTTTCCAACCTTAATGATTCCATGATTTTATATTCATGAGAATGCTTTAATAACTCCATGTGAATGTTTCTGACGAGCAAAGAGCAATAGCAAGATATTTCTGCCTTAAAATAATCAAAACTCCGTGTTTTGAGGGGTTCATTGAGAACAAATAGAGACGCAAGAGGAACATATTTGATCTCCTGGTCATGTCCAGCCATGAGCCAAGAGGATATTGGCAAACACTGGGAAGCACAAAATAAAGTACTGATCTTTATGAGAATATCCATACACTCCTAAACCTGTAGAGTCTTAAAAACCACAAAGTGATTGTGAATATAGAGCTCCCTGGTTAATAGCTGGAAATCAAATGCATTAGGAAGTCCAGTCGGAAGACGCTGATATGAAATATCCTTTGTTCCTTTGGAAACAGCAATACTTAAGATAAAAAGTGGAATACATTTTAGAGTGGAGATGAATCTAACTTCCAAATAAAACATGAAGTGAATATTGGAAAGAACAGCAGGGGAAGCAGTTTTGATTTGCTTTTGGAGCTCAATATATCTGAACTTCAAAAATAATTTATTTCTTTTTTTTTTTGGTGTTGATAGCTCTGTAGTAAAAGAAAATCTCAGGTTTTGCAGGCTTTTTATAGTCTGCATGGTTCTTTTATAGCTTGTTTGCTGTTGTGGGTTGGTTTGTAGTTGTTTTTTCTTCGCTTTAAAGCAGTGTTCTCTGTTTCAACATTATTGGCATCAGGCAAAGAACACCTGACACAAAAACTGCATGATGGGTTCAGGACATGGAGTTGAGCTGTCATGGGGTGTCCTTTGGGCTCCTCCATGGGTGCTGGTATTGAAGGAGGAATGTGGCAGCACAGCAGAGATGTCCCAGGTGCTCCATGAAGTGACACCAGGCAGGGACAACTGAGACCCTGTTTTTTCCCCACATGGACTTACCACCACTGTGCTCCTCTTTTATCAGCCCAACAAGCCCATCCTGGCTTTAGCAGCTCTCTCCTTACACAAGTAAACCCCAGAGCAACAACAACAACATGGGAATCTCTTCTTCCATCTTTCTACTTGACAAGCAAAATACAATTTGTGGGAAGCTCAGCAAAATATCCACGTGTCCAATGGCCAAAACATTGCCAAGGAATGTGAAACAAATTCCAGAATTCTTGATCTTTGTCAGGATCAGGGGAAGGTATGTGAGGACACTGAGGGTACTTGGTGTGTTCAGCTGGAGAAGAGGAGACTGAGGGGAGACCTCACTGCAGTTCCACCTTCCTGGGCAGGGGCAAAGGAGGGGCAGGAACTGAGCTCTGCTCTGGGGGGACCAGGGACAGCACCCAGGGAACGGCTGGAGCTGTGCCAGGGCAGGGTCAGGTTGGATCTCAGGGAAAGGTTCTTCCCCCAGAGGCTGGTTGGGCACTGACCAGGTTCCCCAGGGCAGTGGGCACAGCCCCAAGGCTGCCAGAGCTCCAGGAGGGTTTGGATGATGCTCTGGGGCACAGGGGGTAACTGTTGGGGATGTTCCTGTGCAGGGCTGAGGGTTGGACTGGATGATCCTTGTGGGTCCCTTCCTAACTCAGCATATCCTGGGATTCAGCCCTGATCACTGGATCATTTCTCCCCTTCATTAGTCTAATTCTCCATGATTTCTTTTCCTACCTACATTCAATCCATCACCTCCCCACTGCCTTTACATGTTCAGCCACTTGTTTTCCCTTCATGAGGAGAATTGCAGGCATTGGAATGAGCTCAGAATATTCAACGTGGCAGCAAACCCATCTGTCTGTCATGTGTTCATCTCATTGGGATATCAGTAACATTCACAGGTATTTAAAAGAGGCATTGAAACCTCATTTACTCACAAGCCACATCAGGTTTGCAGTGCTCACTCTGCTGAACGCTGCACAGCCCATTTTTCACTGCAGGATAAATAAATGGGTCTTTTCAACAGAAGGAGAAGTGGAGAACATGACATATGTAACAACTTCATGGGCCTTTGATATGACTCTTATGGAAAATATCCCTCAGAAGTTAGCCTGTAGCAAGCACAAGTGTAGGGGTAAATAAGAACTCCACCTTCATGTTAAAAGTCCCACACAATCAGGATTTTGGACAAACAAGACTAGAAAAAGATGGGGGAAAAAAAGCAGTTTCCTTTGTCCTTTCAAACTTCTTTCAGGTTTTAAATATAATTCTCTAGGATTCAGCAGGGAATCTCAGCCATATGAATTGATAATAGCAAGTGTTGGAGCTCCCTGGGATACTCTGTAGGTTTTTCTCAGGATGGAAATTCTTCTCTATGACTTGAATTTATCATTTTATAAAATATATTTTGCTGATATTCATATTCAATCCTTCCATAGACAGACTGTGAGTTAAGACCTTTGGACCCCAAAGATTCCTTTGCCCACTCTGCTTTTGTAGGAGGAAGATCAGCCCCAGCTGGGCTCCAGCAAAGCCTTTGGGTTGAAGATAAGGAAAATTGATATTTTGACACCGTTGAAACAAAATCTTTAGCTTGACATCACCTTTTCTTGTGGGTGGTCTTTTGGAGGTGCTTTTTCTATCTGAACCAAATTCTCCAGCCACTGCTATCAAGGATTTTATAGAGTTCATATCCTCATAGAAAGAGATTTCTGGAACCTAATGATGGAATTTTTTGGGGTAACCTTATATAGCAGACATGAAACATCCTTCATATCAGACATCCCAGTCGTACAAAAGCCAAGAAAACCAATGTCTTCAGTATTTTTCCCCTTGAAATCATCTGGCCTTCAATAGGGAAAGCTGTCAATATCTTCAATTAAAATAGAATTTCATGACATCAGTGAAATAATTTAGAAGGTGTGGCTCTGATTTCTCATCAGGGATTTATTGCTTTTCTTACTATGGTGATGTTATTGCTGCAAGAAGGGGACAGTTGCTGGTTCCTGATACTTTAGATATTTCCCCTCTCTGTTTTTTTAACTGGTTAATAATTTTATCTCCCAAAGTTGAACACAATTATCTATCATAAGTGGTGTAAAACTGAGGATAGGACAGAGTGGAAGTGAGAGTTGTTTGTTCAAGTGAGGAGATTTTATAGCTCTTTCTTTCTTAACTTCAGGGAATGAGGAAAACACACCTCTTTCAAGCTTGGCTGGATTTGAAATTATCTGTTGTCATGCTTCCTCTAGCTCAGCATCCTCATGGGTTGCTCTTAGGAACATCTTCATTTTAGGATTATATAGTCTATTTAATGCATATGCAGCAGACTTCTAATTGCCTTTGTTGCAACAATCCTGGGTCATCAAATTCCTCTCTCAAAGGCTGGCACACACTTCTGGAAAAACGCTTTTTCCACAGCAAGTTCAAAACTGGGGCAAACACGAGGAGCTGGGAGAGGGTGAGGGAGGAGGGAGGAAAAGCTGGAGCATCTCCAGTGAAGCTGATGGATGGGAGAGCAAATCCTAATCCCTGTGCTACCCATAAAAATTATCAGGAGGAGGAAAACGGGCGGCGTCGGCCAAAGCTGAGGCAGCAGTGCATGAACAGGCAGAAACAGGTCAGATACGAAGGGGAGGGTTATTTAAAGGATTTACAAACACTTCTGAAGTAAAATCACAAGTTGAGGAAGTTTCTTGCCTGATATGATGTTCCTTTTCTCCACTGATGCATCATTTCTGGTGGAATTGAGGTGGAAACGTAGAAGCCCTTTGGAAGCTCAGGCACAATTTCACCATCTCATTTAAAATTGTTGACCATCTAATTAAAGTGGGATTAGGTGGGCTCTGACAGGTATGAAGTGAGTTTCCATTCAGTCTCTTCTCACTTTTCCTTCATTCAAAGCTTGGCTGAACTGGACATGTATATGTTCTATCTCTCCATCATGTGGCTTTTAGAGTTCACTTTATCTATTTTTCATATTCATTTCTCGGTAACACTTGTGAGTCCATTAGGGTGTCTAATTCTTCTTAGCCAGCAAAAGCAAGGCATTCCATCCCATTTCCATCCTACACACACTGACAGCACCACTCAGCTCACACCAGTCCTACAGCCTGACCTGGCAAGTGCTGGAGGAGGGACTGCAGCCCTTAACAGTTTTACTTAATTACAACAAAAACAGTTGTGAAGAACTAGAGTAACATTCGACCACTAGGAAACCATCACAACCTTGTTTCCTTCCTTTAATTAGCAAAAAAAACCCCTAACTACAAACTTTATCTAATGAGAATATAAGACAATATCTTATTAAGAGACACCATCCTGCCCATAACAGAATTTACTCTGGTGAGTATCTAAGATCCATACATTGCTTATGTCAATTTTTTTTCAGAGGAAAAAGCCTCAAGATCCACAAGATATCCTGTCAGATTGGGCTATTGAGGCAAAACATGAAACCTGGATGTTGGAAATGTCTGGACTAGACACCAAGACTCACTTCTAGTGACTTAACCACTGTCCAGAAAGCAAGAGTTAATTGGTAAGAGAACAGTGAGCCCATGGATGGTCCTGGTTCCTATCACAGGCTTTTATGTGAATTTTGGGACCTGGAGATTGGTCACTTATCACTTGAGCTCCTCCCTGAGGCAGGATAATGTCACCCACACACCCGGAGGGCAGAAGGTCACGGCTGTTTTTAGGGGACAGCCTGAAACGTGGCTCTGCCATCACCCTTCCTCCCCAGAGCTGCTGTTTGCAGCCTTTGCCAAACCATATAAATCAGCCACTGCCATGTTCACAGCTCAGCATTTCTCACAGAAAGAGGCACCATCTCTAGGAATAACCCCAGTGAGACAGAATCCCTTTTTCTCATCAAAACAACTCCACTTTTCACCACAGTCTTTAAGACAGAGTTTTAAAAAAATCTCTGATTTAGGATCAGTCGAGGTTGCTGCGATGAGGGAGATATATGCAATTGTTATCTTATATATTTTGCTAATATTGTGCATATTTTTAGCTTGTGACCTATATTTAACAAACATATGCAATGTGACACATGCCATCAGAAATTAGACATGTCATTATGAAAATATAAAGAACGTGACACACACCATTAACACGTGTCAAAAATCATTACAGTCCTTCTCCATTAAAGTTGCCCAAGCACTTCTAAAATGAGGACACCCAGCCCCTTTAAAAACACGTAGTTTAGCTGGTACACCTTACATTTTGTCTTATAAAGGCTCATGTCTAAACCCTGTGTCATTATTCCCTGTTCCTTGTTTGCTGACATTACATCCAGTCTTTCCTGTAATACATGGTCAGAAAAGTGGCAGCAGAGGAGCATGTTTCTGGTAGCACTTGGCACATGCCCATGGGATATATGCAGATTAAAATGTAAAATGAAATGATAATGTAATGCAAAGTATCTTCCAGCCCTAAATCAGAAGCAGAAAATGTAGCAATCTTGTTTTCCCTTTCACTAAGTCTTTCAAGAAGTCTTGATCTTTGCTTTTCTTCCCCATAAAAGCAGGTGATGCATTTCTCACTTTCCCCATTCTCAGTATAAAGTAATTAATTAAAATTAAATTCCTGGAAGTGTTAAAGGGGTTGCAGCAACAACATGTGTTAATATCTCCAGCGCTATCAGAGTCATCTCCACTTTAAAGAGGCTCTTTGTTACTAGGGAGAAGTGGATAAAAAGCACTTTCAAGCCAAAATAGCTTGTTTGGAAAGGCTGTGTTAACTGGGTATTAAAGAAACACACCTTTATGATCACTCAACCCGGGGTTTATCAAGGAATAATGGAATAAACGTGTATATTGTTATTAAGGGAGTAATTTGAGGGTCATATCAGGAATGTGCAGAGGAACCTCTGAGCCTGAACAGCCAGGTGGCGAAGAGGGGTGAGACACACAGACAGTGGAGAGACAGAGCACTGCTGAGGATGCATTTTGACACCTTTGTTCTGCCCTGTCCTCTCCCATTTTTCACCTTCAAAAGTCCTTTTTTTGGACCTGGGAGATGAAGAAAATTCTGTTTGCTCTTTCCAAGTTCTGCGGAGGGAAACGCGAGGTCTCAAAGCTCCTCGAGGTCATGGAATTTAGGGAGGCCACAAAAATCACCCCGTGCCCAGGCAGGGGAGTTCCCCTGGGATGGTTTGGCTCAAGAGGCAGAGGCAGAGGTCACAGCCGGGCTGTGCATGTGGCTGTTTGTGCAGAAGGTGGCAGAACGAATGAGCAGCTGTCGTGTTGAACTGCCGGGGAACGGGGAGAGAAATTTTAAAAGCTTTGTCAACGTCGATTTGCTTCCAGAGCCCTTCCTGCCTCGCGGTCCGGGGTGTCTCCGGAGTCATCCTGGAGAACTCCCGAGCCCCAGATCTCATGCTCTATTTATCCCTGCTGACTGCTGCCCTTTGATTCATTAGCACAGACAAACTCATTTCCTTCCCCACCCCAACCCGAGGACTCGGCTTTGCTGCGCCGCCAAAACCCAGCCTAGCAAGTCCTAAACTGAAAAACGTTTCCACCGCATCTGGCTTGCTGGGAAAGTCTTATCCTCTCCTGCCACACTGATATTTCTCCCACTGCTTTTGTTCTCCCCTCAGCATCCCCAGCTGCCTGCGTGCCGTGCCGAATGGAACACGGGCAGGATGTGCTTGTCAGCGTGTCAGGCTGGAAAAACCTCTGATTAAAAATTATGTTGCTCATTAGTCATTGCAAATCATACTGAGAACAATGCTCTCTCTGGCCAATTTGTAAACAAACATTCTGTTCAACCTGTTCCGTGGTTTCTCTTTAAGGGAGAGAGCAGGAGACCAGCTCATAAATAAATAACTCCCTAATTCTGCAGGAGACACACACTCAGGGCAGCTTACTGGGTGAATAAATATTCCATAATTTCATTTTCTACAAAATTGCCTCCTACAAATTTGGGCTTCAGATATCCCTAATGCCAATAATGATTCATAAATATTTTATGGCAGCGAGCTCAGTGTGTATGTGAGTGTCTGTGTGTGATGTGCGTCTGTTCTCATGTGGACAGAGAATTATCATTAAAAGTAACAAATTAGTACCCTGAGAATGCTGTCAAGAATATCACATGAGTGAAAAAAAAAAAAAACAGCCCTCAGTCTCAAGAGAGATGAATGTTCCTCTTCAGTTTGTGAGCACCCAAAGCCCCTGTGAAAATGTGTCAATATTACAAAAAAGGCATTTCCAGCATAATTTCTGCATATTTTCTCCTCCACAAACACTCTTGCAGTTCTCCTGGGCACCTGCAGGTCTAGGAAGAGCTTTGAATCAGTCCCAGGGTTCCCTCACGTGTGTGAATTAACATTCATGGCCACAGACAAGGCTGAAATCAGACACCAGGCTGTGCCTCAGAAAAGAGCATTTCCTTAGACTTCCAGCAGAGTTGAAGCAAGCACAGGCCCATGGACCTTCCTGCTCTGTCCTCCCAGGAAAGTGGCTGATTATCAGTGGAAAAAAGAACAGAGTGTGAGTGATGTTGTGTTGATGAAGGTGTTCAATGAGCTGAGCAGCCCCCACGGAAGGCAGGGCTGGGGCCCTGTTTGTAGGTGAAGTGCTTTGGGCAGGTCTGAGCCTCTCCAAGGGATCACTTCATTCACAGTGCAGCCGTTTTCCAGCTGGAAAAATGGCTCTGGGTTTGGTTCAGAGCACAGGAATCACTAAGTGGCCCAGCTCCCCAATGTCCCATCCTCTCTGTGAAGGAGACCAGAACAAACTCCAGAAAAATGCCCTGCCAGGGTCTCCAGGAGATGGTTATAAGATAACATGCTCTGTAGAAACATCCCTCCTTACTGCTGGCAATTAGTGGTTGATCAGTAACCGGAGGTAGGAAGGTTTACACTCCTGGAATGACCCTGTCCTAGTTGTTCCCAGACCCACAGAGAACATTATTACAATCTTGATTTAGTGTTCCTGATGGATTTAGTGGCAGTTGTGTATGTACAAATCCTAACATGGAACTGAAGAGCTCCAGCCTGAGGACTAAGAGAATATTAATTTCATTTTTTGGTTTGATTATTTTTTAGCAGCAATAAATGGGATCTATAAATAGTAAGTGCTGTAATAATAAGTGCTGTGAGATCAAGGTGTCCCTGCCCATGGGGAAGGGGTTGGAACTAGGTGGTCTTTAAGGTCCTTCCTAACCCAAACCATTCTGTCTATGATTCTATAATCTATGTATTTATTCCAGTTTAGTTCATCAGATTAACATCAGTTTGGGTTTGTCTGTTGATTTTCCAAGATGGTGTTCACAGACAACAACAAATCATCTGCTATGCTTCACTATCCTGCTCTCTTTTAGCTCCTGTATCACCAAACCAGTGGAAATGGAGAGACCCTTCAGGAATGGGATGGTCTGTGATCCAGAGCTGTGGTTGTGCCCACAAACTGGGCACTGGGAGCTCTGGGTGCTCCCATGCAATTCATGCTACTGCATTTTCTCCAAGTCCTACTGTTTGGACACCCTGATTCCTTAAAGTTGAGCAGAAAAGGAAATATTCCTGTCAGACCCTGTTCCACAGAGCACTATGGTGCAGCACAAAAACCCCCAGTTTTTCCTGGTTTTGACCCCAACCTGCACGAATTCAGCACACTGGCAGGAAATTATTTGCTTTTATAGTATTAGATCATTCAACACTCCCCTTATATTCCCAGCTGGAGGTGCCAGCTGAGCATCTCTGCTCCAAGCAGCAGCAGGGAAATGAGAGACAAGACAACCCAGGCACTGGGTCTGGTCAGAAGGGAGACACATTCCAGGTTGGAAAGACAAAGGGAAGACTCTTCCAGATGAGCCATGTGACAGCACCACTTCCACCTCCAAATAACTGTTCAGGTACCAGCTGAGGCTGCAGAAAGGGTTCATCAGAATTTTTGTGCAAATTTCTTCTTAAAATACAGAAAAAAAAAAAAACAAACAACAAACTCAGGCAATTCAAGTTTCCTACTCAAGACTTATAGAATCACAGAATGGTTTAGGTTGGAAGGGACCTTAAAGATCATCCAGTTCCAACCCTTTGCAGATTTCTTGTGCTGTTTCTAAACTTATTTGTCAGACAAACCACCAAAAAAAAAAATCACCCTATTTCCATCAAATTCAGTTCTTTAAGTCCTCTGGAAACCTGAAGTAACTAAAAGTACAAAACTGAGAAATTACACAACCGCTTGGAAAAAATTTCTTGGGCTGATTAGTAATATTTTTGCCATTTTCATTATTTGCATAATAAAAAATGGCTAAATGTAAGCTGCACAAAAATTATGGAAATGTGTTAAATAGATGCAAGGCCATAATATAATTACAGAAAATTAAGGCTGCGCTACCAAGTAGAAAATAACTGTATCAAAACAATTTCTAAATGGTTCATTTTGTTCTTGCAGACCTCCCATGGGGGAGAGCCCAGAGCCAACATGGGCTGTCCACCCCTTTGCTTTTTTTTTACCTATTTCTATGGGAAAAAGAGCTTTTTCCAGTATTTAAATAGAATTTCAGGATACAACATGACTGCCTTTTGTCTACTACATCCTTAATTTTGTTAAGGCCAAAGTAATGCTCAGTGAGGGGAGAATAATTTCAACATGTCTGGTATTTCTTTCCTACACATCCTACTGTGCTAATTTTTATATTACCCTTGTCCCTGGATTGTTTTGGTTTTTTTTCCAGTCTGGACATTTCATCAAGGTATTCTGAAATTTACTTTTATCCTCCAAAGTACTCTAAGTTCTTCTAAATTCACAAGTCTGAAAGTTTCCTATTCAATCATTCACATCATTAATAAAAATATTGGATACTACTACAAAATCCCATTTGATGTATCTTACCCTTTTTATAAGGAAACAGGAATTTTTTAAATATGTCTGTCTAGTGAGTTTTGCAGCCAACTCTTGTTTCACAAGACAATTCTTTCTAAAAATGTATTATCAAATCTCTAAATTATAGGAAAGGTCAAAAAAATGGGGAAATCATAGCAAATAGAATTTGGCAATATTTTCCACTGCCCTGATTCCTCACAGACCTATTTCTTTGCTGATTTATATTATCAGAACGATTGCTTGGGTGCTTTAAGCCAAGTCCATACTGAAATAATTTTAGACCTTAACCCGGATTGAGTATTTTGAGAATTTTGCTTCAACTCCAAGGCAAAATACTCAGTGAAAATATAAATAGTAATGACTCTAAATTAGTGAATTCAGTAATGATAAATGATTTTAATTACACCAGCAAATCTTTCTTCGTCAGCTGCATTCTCCTGGTCCTAAAGTGGGGAAGGTTCATGGATAAAACTCCATTGCTTCCCTAAATAACAGTGGCTGAGAGATGAGCCCTGGATGCTGATAAGCTTCTCATTAAAACAGATGTATTGATGATAGTATTGCCTATAAAGACAACATCATATATAGACAGCTGGATCATATATAATTTAAACAGTTCTCACTTTACAAACCTGACAACTGAACAAATATAATTGATTCGTGTATTGCAATATTCATTCCATTAGTTGGAATATATATCCAAAATTGAAGATGTCAATCAAATCAAATGAATGCATGTTTTCATAGAGTGCTGTGATTCCTTTTATTAAAGCAAAGAAAATAAAAAAGAAAATCAATCCCTATTTTTGGATTCAGATTCAACCAGAGTGTGACTCCTGCAAGTTATGTGGCAATAAATATACATGTTTGTTTTGCTCGTGCTAGAATATTACTCTGGCTACCTTTGATCTTTTTAATGTGTAAGAAAATAAGCTATTTATGCTTGCAGGGTCTATAAACACTTTAAACAAATAGTTTCACCGACATATAGGAACAGGAGATAGTCCTGATTCCCACTTACACCAATTTTATGCTCCATTGGTTTCAGTGGAAGTTACTCTTGATTTACACCAGCACAGAAGAGGCTGGAGCAGCCCCATATTTTAACTGCTGTCTTTCACACCCTGATCTGCAGCTCTCCCACATTGCTGGATGAATAATGTGGAGGCAAATATTACAGGTTTCTGTCTGCGTTTTTGTTGTAATTTACTTTTGAACCTCGGGAATAAAACCAGAAATCTGTCACAAACAAAGCGCTCGTTTCCCTCGTCTGGAGCTCTGGCTGAGCTCTGCTCGCCATGTAAAACACACTGGGAGGGTTTTGCTTCTTCAGAAAGGATGCACAGACACTGGTTTAATGCATTTAGAGTTCCTGAGACCTGCTCTGAGCTGAAGGTGTGCTATGACAGCCCCTGCATGGGCAGGACATCGTGGACATCAGCTCAAGCCATGGTGGCACTCACAGCAACAGATTAGGAAAGTTGAGCTCATTGCAGTTCAGCATGACTTTTTTTTTTTTCTCCCATCTGTAAAGAGGTAACATTTTTCCTCTTGGCACCTTTTCCATGATATCTATAACATGGAAACCTGTTCAAGGAGCTGCCTGCAAAGGGCTAATATAGCATAACAGAGCTGGGGTTCTTTATTCTGCAGCAGCTTTACAAGCGAGTAAAAATGATTTATGAGCGATAGTGAAAACCAAATGTCTTTGTGCCTCTTGCACAATGTGAAAACAGTGGGACAAGCCAGGACCCCAGGAAAGGTTCATGCACAATTAATGCATTTTTAGGCTAATTTATCCACAGAATGTACAGACACAGGGAAGCAACGAATCCAGGAGAGTAACAAGAATCAAGAGTCCTGAAATGTGGTGTGAACAAAATAAGCATAAATTATAGAATGGTTTGGGTTGGAAAGGTCCTCAAAGCCCCATCCCATTCCACCCCCTGCCACGGGCAGGGACACCTTCCACTAGCCCAGGTTGCTCCAAGCCCTGTCCAGCCTGGCCTTGGACACTCCCAGGGATGGGGCAGCCACAGCTTCTCTGGGCACCCTGTGCCAAGGTCTCCCCACCCTCACAGGGGAGAATTCCTTCCCAATATCCAACCTAAATCTCCCCTCTTCCAATTTAACTATTAATTGAAAATATTTTTGTTTCAACATCTTTTAAAACACGTATTAAAAAAAAAAATCACCTTGTTTTCCTGCTTAAAGGTATGAAATGAGCAGCCAAGTTTATCCCACAGCATCAGTGCTTAGGGCAGGATTTTTCCAGCTTTACCTCTGGAATAAACAGACCACTATAGCACCAAAATATCTGTGCTCCCTTTCCAAACTAAACACTCCATGTAGCTTTTTATTTTAGTCTTTATCACAGGGATGCATTTCTTCCTATCAGACTCATGCTGAAAGCTCAGCAAGGAGTCCTTATTGCCATCAATACTGTCCAGGCTAATAGTATATCTCATAACTACTCACAAGAAGAAATGTATTTTTCCCTGGAAAAAAAACCCAAAACAAAACAGCAGAATATTTGAAAATATCTGGGAAGCTTCTAAAACTCAACTACATTGGCTACAGACAGGAAATTGTGCATTTACAGTTTACACACAAGTAAAATGTACATCAGTAAATGGCCTTTTCCTGATGGAGGAAGGAGCTCATTTCCAAGCCTCAATTCTGCACCATGAAGGCAACCCAAAAGTTCAGGAGCCTGGAGGGTAATTAGCACATCAGTGTAACAGGGTTTGTTTGCACTCCCGTAATTGTTTTATGAAGCCTGTGTGGTAATTGGGAAAGCAGTTTTTAAGTGGATGGCTTTAAGAAAATTGCTGTGATGTTACAGGCTGGGAAAGACCAATTTGTCTCAATTACTGTAACCCACCATCGTGGAATTCCTGTGACAGGAGAGGGCCTTGGTGCTTCATTGACCTCCCCTCCATGTAATCAGGGCCTGGCATCAAGAGATCTGCTGGGATGGTGGATAATGGTTGGGAAATCAGAGCAGTTGGATCTGTTAGTGCTCATCTTGTCCCCACTGCTGATGTTTAGACAGGAGCCCCCCTGCTCTGGAGCCAGGCTGGGAGAGCTGGGGGGGTTCACCTGGAGAAGAGAAGGCTCCAGGAAGAGCTGAGAGCCCCTTCCAGGGCCTAAAGGGGCTCCAGGAGAGCTGGAGAGGGACTGGGGACAAGGGATGGAGGGACAGGACAAGGGGGAATGGCTTCCCACTGCTGGAGGGCAGGGTTAGATGGGATATTGGGCAGGAATTCTTGGCTGTGAGGGTGGGGAGGCCCTGGCACAGGTTGCCCAGAGAAGCTGTGGGTGCCCCTGGATCCCTGGAAGTGTCCAAGGCCAGGTTGGAGCAACGTGGGCTGGTGAAAGGTGTCCCTGCCCATGGCAGGGGGTGGCACTGCATGGTCCTTAAGGTCCCTTCCCACCCAGAACACTGTAATTCTATGTTTCTATGAAAAATGCAAATCCTACAGCAACTACATCCTCATTATGTGCATGGGGTGCCACTGACTTCCTCTGAAAGTTGTCTGCCATCCTCATGATCTTTTGATGCTCCTTCAGCAGTTCTCCACCACTGACACCTTCCCATGCTGCCTGCAGGTTTCCTTTGCTTTATGTTTCCTCCCCCAGCATCTCCTTTGCCTAAAAACTTGCTCTTTCTAATCTGCTTCTGCTCCAACTGAAGCCTGAAGTGCTTAAGAAAATATGAGCATTGTAAGGAAGCTCAGAGACAACAGCTGGTTGATCAAATATACATAAGGAAGAATCTGCTGCCTGGTCCTTTAGAGCTCTCTTTTTCCTGTAGTCATCACCAAACTCTGCTTTTCCCTGGTACAACATTAGAACACATTACATGACTTGTCTGTCAAAGGCCTCGCCTGAAACAACTCCCAGCATGGAACTGCTCCTGACTCCCAAATTGCTGCAGCTCAGGATCTTTGTTAATCAGTGGGTTTAAGATCTACGACACAAAATAAGAATGTGCATAAGAGAAATAACAACAAAATTGAGCTAAAACTGAGTTTTGCTGCAAGCCAAGGAGCACCACTGGGCTGTGTTGTCCTCAGAATGGGGCAGGGATTAAATTTTGGGAGACTGATGTTTTTTCACAAATAAAAGTCTGATTTCTCTAAAGGAAAAAACACCACTGGTGAGGTGGGGGATAAAGAAAATGGGGCTTTGCTAGAGCCTTTATTACACCTCTGTAGATGTTATTGGTGATAAAATTACATGGTTTAGAACAAAGTGAATACTCCACATCTTTCTCCAAAAGGTAATCAGGAGAACGTTGAAGCATAGCAAACATTCCATAAGTTCACACACACAACACTGCAATATTGCCTAAAAATTACTCTAATGGACTATGACATAACAGAAATGATCTTGCAGACTATTTCTGTGTTAACAAAGATAAAAGAGAGGCTCAAAGACATCACTCATTTCAGGTTGACTGGGTTTTGCACCACTTGAATCAATTTATATTATCCCAAATTTAACGTGCTGCATTGCATTAATTTGGAGAATGATCACCAATGTAGTAACTGGCTCTTTACGGGGCAACCAAGTAATCTGAAAGCCAGAATTATTCCATATTTCCAAGTAAAAATAATCTGCATGTTTATGGCTCTTAATGACTAGATCAAGTGGAAAAACTGAACGTGCATCCATCAGGGATTGCACGCATAGTTAATTAAGGATGAAATAATAAATGCCTGATTTCTACAGGATAGGGTAAACATCCAATTAAAATAAGACACAGTGTACACTTTTCACTCTCATTAGTCAAAGCATAAAGCATTTTTACGTTTCCTAAATTATTTACTTTTATTAAAATAAAGTGAGATGCTTAAAACATTAATAGGGTACTTTACAATGCTGTAGTCAATAAGTTGCTATAGGAAGGCAGGGTAAATAATTCATGGCTCTGTTCAGCAGGAACAGGCTGCAGTTCTCAGCAGAGCAGGGTCCCACCAAGGAGAGGCAACAGGCACCTGGCCAAGTTGTGCTAAATGCAATAAACTCAATAGACCACGGAAAAAAACATCCCCCGGGGACAAAATTTGGTGATTTGAGCCTGTGGGTGTTGGAAGTACCTGGTGGAGCTCCCACCATTCCAGGCTCCCTCTGAAGGAGGCCATGCTCAGCATCAGTTCCCTGTTGGCTGTGGGTTACACCACACCCTGCTCATGGGAACAAAAAATGGGACTGGTGTTTTCTGAACATGAAGAAACAGTCCTTGACCCCAAAGATAACCTGAAGCATCAGAGTGGCACAGACTGGAGGTGTGGGATGCTGAGCCACTGGCACAACACCACCCAAGGGTCAATTCCCATGGCCTGGGAATTGACCCCCCAGCAGTGCCCCCGTCCCTGTTCTGTGCTGTCCCATGAACCCCTAAACATTTCCTTTCCAAATCCATGGATTTCTATTGCATTGGGTTAAACCCTGAGCATGTGTGGTGCTGACAGAGCCCACGTGTGCTGGACCTGAACCCTCCCCTGGCCTGAGGGCAAGGGCAGAACTCTCAATTTTCAGAAGCCAAGTGGGCACAAGTGGTTCAGAGCTGTGAATTTGAATAATGTGGGTTGGTGATATGCACCACACAGCAGGCATTTCAGCTTCAATTTTCTGCTAAGAGTCAAGGTATGGATGTTAAAGCTGGGCTCTCTGATGAGAAAACACATGTACTGACTACCCAAGCAGATTCCTGGATCAGGACTGCACTACATTATCAGCAAGTATATAATAGGTGTGTGGAGAGAAACTAAATTAAGATATTTTTCCCATGTAAAGGAAGTTTCCCTTAAGTGTTGCATTATATAGCTACGGTTATAATAAATAAGAATGAATTTCATAATAAGAAATTTTTAAACGCTGTCTTTTATCAAGTGATGTAGGTAATATCCTGCTCAAACTTTGATTTATAGCTCAGAAAATATATAGAAACATGGCATTTGGCTGAGACAGCTTTTGAGGTTTCTCAAATGCTGGAATCACTTTTCATTAAAACTGTGACAGAAACTGAGAATCTGGCACGGTGCCTTTTCTTATATATACATTAAATCATCATTTCATGGCAGGATTTGTACATTTTTTTCTGTTTATAGAAGTCTTGTACAATACCTTCCTTGAGTCACATCAAGATCCATCTGTGTAAAGACAGATTTGCCTGGTAAAGAGGTGAGAGGAATGTGCTGCCCCCAACCCCTGTGCCAACCTCCCAGTCCTGGCTGCTTTACGTGACTGATAAATGAAATTATTGGAAGCTCATTGTGGACAAGGTTGTGCCAACCGTAGGTGGTGAGCAGGTGGGAAAATATGTTTGTGGATATTTGAGTGCAGAAGGCCAGGTTGGCTGAGGAAAAGCCCTTTTTTATAGGTCCTCTGTGCTGTTGAGCACTCAGGACTGTACAAAGTGACAGCAACTCTTTGCTCTTCCCTCAGCATCTTTTCTTTACTAGTTATATTTTTATTATTTTTACTGTTCTTATACAACCCATTTTAAGGACCTCCTGTGGTATCCTTTTGTAAGCTGGGTATCATAAGCTCAGGAAAGAAATTAAACCCAGCTTTAGCCCCGAGGAGACCTTTGCCTCAGGGGACGACTCATCATTTGGAAACACAAAAAGCAATTCAAGCTGACAAATTCTGTCTTCAGGGTCTCCATCAGGTGGGGGAAGAGGAACAGGGACCTTTCCTAGGGCTGCCCACGTGGGCTTTGCTCTCCTTGGGCCATTTTTCCTCCCCACCTCTGGTCACTGAACCTCCTGGAGTAAATATGCTTTATTCCTCATGATTCTCTCAGAAAAGAATTACAAACAGCATCATCTTCACCTTCCCCAACTCTCTTGGAGCTGTGTGAGAGGAAAGAACCTGCTCTCACTGTCTGCAACTCACTCCTTTCTACAGGAGTCTCGTTTCTATGACAAGGTTGGTGGAAGCCTAAATTAAATTTGGGACCTAATTTTAAAGAGAATCTCAACCTCCCCAGTAAACAATAGATGGAGCCTGCCTATTAAATCATCATGTTTTAATTAAATCCTTTGCAGCTCGTGAGTTCTTTGAACGGGAGCGAGGTGATAAATGCATTGTAATTTTAATAGGGTTATATTTCGTGTTAAACTCACACACAACAGTGACACAAGATAGGTCCTGTGTTCCCACAAAATCCTGCATGGCATTCTGCTGATAACTGCACGCTTGGTCTATGGCAGGATGGATTCAGCACAGAAACAGAGGCCCTGTAAAGTGGGTTATTTTCAATTACAGACAAAGATGTAGAAGCACAGGAGTATTTGTGGCACTTGCAAAAAAAAAAAAAAAAAAAAGAAAAGTATATTCTTCATTTTAATTCTTCATATCAATGATTCAGAATCCTCTGAAACCAAAGGGAAATCCACCTATTGCTTTGAAAGGCTTTTGGGTCGGGTCTCTGTGTTATTGAAGTAATAAAGTGAAACAGAGAAATCCACAAAAATTGTCAGGAATTGCAGTGATAGGACAAAGGGGAATGGCTTCAAACTGAAAAAGAGCAGGTTTAGATGGGATATTAAGAAGCAATTCTTGGCTGGGAGGGTGGGGAGAGGCTGGCACAGGTTGCCCAGAGAAGCTGTGGCTGCCCCTGGATCCCTGGAAGTGTCCAAGGCCAGGTTGGAGCAAACTGGACTAGTGGAAGGTGTCCCTGCCCATGGCAGGGATGATCTTTAAAGATCACTGGATGATCTTTAAGGTCCCTCCAACCCAAACCATTCTGGGATTCTATGAAAATGCAATCCAGCTTCTCAGCAGCACATGTAACAGCACTAAATCTAAATAAAAGAGAGGTCCAAAGAAAACCACCGACAATTCTTTTGTACTTAAACGACACAGGGAGCTTTAGGAAGTCACTTAAAAAAGAAAAAAAGTTGTAACTTTAAAATGACCTCCAGCACCATCCCTGAACATCTCAGCTGCTTTATCACAGCCTGTGTGCAGATATCTCCCCACAAAGCTCTGGGCATCATAAAGTCTCCTGGTAGGAAATATGACACACTCCTAAAACATATGTCAGAGATTTCCAGAATTGCAAACATGCTATTTGAGATGGCGAGATTCTTTCCCTCATAAAAGCATCTTTAAGTTGTCTGACAGAGAAAATTCATATCAGGAATAAAATCCTGGCCCCAACGGAGTCAACGAGAGTTTTATGCCTGATGTGAGTGGAACCAAGGCTTCATCTCTGCTTTTTACAGTGTTCCTGTGTGTGAGCACATGCTGATGGTATCAGCACCTGCCCCGTGACTGAGGGAGGATGAACTCCTTGTTGGGGCCCACCCTGTGTCCCCTCTGCCCACACCGAGGTGGCACCAGGCTCCCTGAAAAGGCACAGCTTTGGGAACCTGAAAATTAATAAGGCACAACCCCCCCTTCCCTGCCATGTGTGAGTGATGCTTAGAAAGCATGATATATAATGGCAGAGTTGATAGCTTTCTGCTTGTAGAGACCTGATTATTCCACCTGGATAGTGGTTTAAACAAAAGAACAACCAGACAAAAGAAATATATGGGCAAAGTCCAAGAAGCAGGCTATTATTTCCTATAGAGGTGGTGTGGAGTTTTTTTTCTCCCTGGCATTAGCTGCAGTAAAATGAATCATGCAGAGCAACATTTTTCACAAACCCCAAACATCCTACATTCACATAAAACTGATGTACACCAGGAATGTTCACTGGGCTGGAGAATGGGAACAAAGAGGGCTGCAGACGTACAATTTGTCATCCTGATTTTATATAATAACAGGATATAAGCATATAAATGGGCAGGTTTGGCAGGTGAAAAGGAAAATTATAGGGAGAGAGGAATATTGTAGCTAACTCAACAGTGGCCATATTGCCAATAGATCCTTTTGCCATTTGACAGCTGTCTCAGCAAAGGGCTGAAAAATCATGTTTACTCAGATCAGCCTGATCTCTCTTTTGGTTATTTAGGACTCTGCATATTCCACATAAAAACAACACTTTCAGCTCCTAACTCCAATTGAATTACCATGAAATGCCCATATTGGAGGACGTGCTGTCTGCACCTCCTGCAATAGGTGGGAGCAATAAGGTGAGCCCAGTCCTTTGCACATCCCAGTTTGCAATGCCATGTAAGAAAAGCAGCTTTTCCTACACACAAACAGGAATAAACACAGTTTATTTTTTTTTCCCAGCCTGATATCAGTATTTCTTTTAAGATCAGTGGCTGATTAATATGCAAAGGAAGCCAGTGAGCTGAGAAGATCTCTTTCTATGGGGTAAATAAGGAGGGAAGCTCACAAGGGCTGCCCTGTCCAGCAGGTGTGACAGAGCCAAGCCCATATTCCAGGGCCAGATGTCGGGGACAGCAGTGAGGGAGGGAGTTCAGGGAAGGCTCAGTAAATAGCTGACAGATTGCTGCTGCTGCTGCCTTTCTGCAGGGCTCGTTTTCTACTGTACTGAGAAACTTGTAAGACTGGGCTGAGCTGAAGTGGTGACATTAAACTAGGTCCTTGTGCTCCGGGCTAGGTCTAGTGCTTCATCCAAAATCAGATCATGAATAGTGCTAACTTCGTTGTTGACAGACCTTTCATTCACTGGGAGCAGGTGCCTGGGGCACTTTTCTGATGTTGACCTGATCACTGGCATTTGGGGTAAGAAACTTGGAGAGCAGAGCATTATTTACTCTCACTGCACTGAGATGGCATTTCTGTAAGGGATCTGGGGCAAGGAAGGATATTATACAGTGTGAGAGCATCTTATTCTTTGAAATTATTATGTTGTTTCTATGTTTTCCAGAGTTCTACTGTACAACCCTTGTGTGAAGGGATTTTTTTTTTTAAAGGGTGCTGACCAAAGTACTGATTATGAATCTCCTCTGCGTGGGCTCTGGATTTGAGACATTCACCTATTTGACAAGCAGATGCAGTCAGGTAGATTTGATGGTTATTTGAATTGAACTGGATTTAAATGGAAGAACAAAACTAGCAGCTTAAAACCCTTCCTCCTCTATATGATTTAGGCATTAGGCTGAGAGCAGAGCAAGTGAGCAGCCAAATACAGCCAGATAGACATCAGGGCAGGGAGAAAAAGAACAGGAGGGAGCTATTACAGAGGGAACTCATGTTTATAAAGCACCAAGAGTAATGGATGAACTCAACAAAAGCCATTAAAGCATCAACAGAACCTCAGCAATAGTTTAGGCAGCTCAGACTAATGAACTCTGAGTGGTTCACCTCGCAATAAATGGATAATGAGCAGATAAGAGGTGCATACATTAATATATTTGCAGGTTAAAGAAATTGGTAAATGGTTCCCTGGTTCCTCCAAGTCTCTGTTCTCAGGAGCAGTGGGGCAGAGGAGGTGGACAAAAGGCCTGTCCTACACCCTTATTGATCCATGTGGAAGTACAGCAGGAGCCTTCCTGAGTTTCTGTGGTGGGGTAGTTTTGCAGAGTAAATTATACATTTGTTTGATGCAGCTCAGAGCATCTCCACCCCATCTGGGTGCAGATTTCATATGGTTTTGTGAGTTTGTGTGCAGCTTATTCCTGGTCTCCCTCTCTCCTCCTGAAATACTTCTGGTAACTGCTGCCAGCAGGAGGTTCCTGGACTTTCCTGTCTGATCACATCCAGCAAATCCCATATCTAATGGGGAGGGGAAGAAAAAGTAAGGTCTGCCAAGGGAAAAAAAAATTGGGCAGCTGAAGAAATAACTCAAATATATGAAATGTAATGCTCAGATGGAGTGGAGTGGGAAGTTCCACAACCAAGTGCCACAAGGGTTGGGCTTCTCCTTGTCCCTCTTCCAGACAAGAGTTAAAATCTAAAATATTAAAAGAGGATGTTTTCCACTCTGCAATCTGTTACAATTCTGAAATGTTCATTGTGGCCAGTGAAAACTTCCATGAAATACACCTGTTTAAGGAATGTTAGAAACTGAATCCCTCAGTTACACCTCACAATCTCATGACAATGGATCACGTGAAATATTTCCAATATTTACTAGTTCACAAGGAAAATCAAGGTTCAGTACACTTGTAAAGTGTAGGGAAATACTCAAAGCTACAAAAACCTTCTAGACCTCGTTGTAAATCCCAGTGCAAGGTGAAATTACCTCTTAATTCTTACAGAAAGAGCATCAGAGTCAGACACAAAGAAAATAAACCAGTTTTGTGAAAGAGCTGGGACTGCTGGGAATTTGTATGGAAGTTTTTGGGAGGTTTTTTCCAGACAGGTATTGGATGAATCATGAACAACCCAGTGTCAGCAATCAGCTGAGAATCCTCAGCTTCAGACTGTGCAGCAGATTCCCCCATAACTTAATTCAGCTGCCAGAGAGGGCTGGGCTGGAATAAAAAAATCTGAGGAGCACCCTGAGCTTTCAGTAGATTTCTGCAATATCTGTGCTTTTACACTTGTTATTTTCTGTGCAAAACTGCCAAAATATAGACAAGCTTCTATAACACACACAAAAAAGCCTCCCAGGGAGTTATCTGAACCAAATATTGTGGGAGAGTTCATTTTGAGGGAGTTAATCCAGCCTGAAATGGATGGCAGCGAGATATTTAATCATGGCATATCCTGTTTAATCACATTTCGAATCCTCTGGAAATTAAGCTTATACAACTTCCTTAATTTAGAGGACAGCATAATGCTTAAGTACTTAATCTCCTTAGGATTGATATTGGACTCGAGTCTTTTGCAGAGTTTCCTGAATAGATGTAACTTCAGAAAGACTCAAATTAATGAATCATCCATTTCTCCTCCAGACAATTTTTTATTTTTTTTTTCCACCCTCAAATTTGTAGTTATTTTGTTTTGGTCTTGATTTTTCACAATTTTGTTGAGTCTTTCAGTAAATGGATGCAACATGATAGTTCTCCTCATTAACACGTGGCTTAATGAATGGATGCAAACCCTTCCAACACCCTCTGGAGAACCTTTATATTGTGTAATTTTTAGTCTGTGCCTAGAACTCAGCTGCATTTTAATCTCCAGGTTTCTCTTAGTGAGATTTGGGATGGATGTGACAGACAACAAGTTCCAAATCAAAGCAATGGATGATTTTGTTTTAGCCTACCCTGGATTTTCATGCTGCTGTTCATTTTATCATACACAGATTATAAAGCCTTACATAAAATATCTCAATTTTGGTATTTCAGGTAAATTCTTGAACAATATTTAGCTCTGTTCTGTCTTTATTTCCCGGGAAGGCTCCTAATTCAGGATGGTTGTTGACTGTGCAAGTGATGGAGGAATATTGTAGTCAAAAATGTAGGATGATTTTCCATCCTTTCCATTTTCCTAATGGGAAATCTCACCAGCCCTCAGTGGCACAAGGATTCTTTTTATGATGGGAAGTCTGTAGAGAGCAAAACCATCTCCCTCCTTGCCAGGAAGGGCAATTCCTGTAACACTGGTCAGTGTTTATGTGCAAAAAATAGCTCCCCCAAAAATAAATATAAGGCAGTGACTACTCCTACTGATGAGTAATACCTTCAAATTTGGACCCTAATTAAAAAAAGCCACTGCAAAGAGGACAAGAAAATGAAAGCACTGAAAGCAACACCAGCAGAATCAAATGATTATTGCAATAAAAATATTCACCAGCAATTTCTTATCCCTCTTATCAATCTTTTTAAGCAAAAAATAATCACTCCAAGTGTCTCCTGTACAAGGCTCTAACACCATTCTAGCATTGAACCACGTCTCATAAAACAAGATGATGCCTTGTCTCAAGATGTACTTTAATAATATAGTATTTGGGGGTTTTATGCCTAACAGTAATTTGATTTTTCTGAATTTATTGATGAAGAAAGGGCTGTAAATTCACCATGAGCTCTTTCAGTAAAGAACACCAAAATATTTCCTACAAAAAGTATAGGGAATCAAATTGAAATAATAAATTCCAAACTCATCCAGGCAGGCAAAGTGCAACGCTGAAGTAAATTCACTGGCAGATTTACAATTAAGATCCATATGGAAGGGAAATAATAATAATTATAAACTCCTAGAAATGCTAGAGCAGCTCGTACCTTGGAGTCAGCAGGGACAACTAACTCATATTTAGTTTCAATAAAAGCATAATTCCTGATACCTTCAAACACCTTCTAAGATTGGCTTAATTCACCATATTCCTTGAGAAGGAATCTGTTTAAAATCAAATATTTCTGGAGGCAAAACGGAAGGATGAACTGTCCCATTTGACAGGAGGGAAAGCTCCTGCCAAGCATCACCTGCAAGAGCAGAACCATCCCAGAGCTTGATGCTGGGACCGTGCTCCTGGAACATCATTTTTGCCCTATATCAGCCAAAAGAAAGCAAAAAAAAGAGCAGGTCTGATGATGGCTACACAAATTAACTTGTTTTTTCCCCTCCCAGCTGATCTGTGGGTCAGCAAAGAAAATGAAGCCTGTAATTAAACTTAATGTAACATCACTTAAAATAGCTGATATTTTACCTAAAAAAAAAAAAAAAAAAAAAAAAGAGAGAGAAATCATGAATAAACTGACTTTTTTTCTTCAAGACTGATTCTTTTTAAATGATTTCAGTAAAGGTGTTTGAAAGTATGGACAGAACATAAACCATGAGATGTCCAACTTCATGTGAAGTTCACTTGCATAGACACAGGACAGTGCAGCCTTTAGGCTTTAACTCAATCCTTTTTAGGGGAAAACCTGCCATTTGTTTGGGTTTATTTCCTCAATTTAATAAAAGCTATGAAATATATTCACAAGGAGAAATTGAAATCAAAGTGAAATACAGACGAACAAAAGTTAGTTGTAACTTTTTGACATTCAATCAAAATTACTCCTCTCTACCAAAACATGACCATCCTCATTGCAGATCCTGTATAATCCCTTATCACTATTATCAGTATTTTGCCCAGTTTTCTGGCAAATTCTGTATTCTGGGATTTCAAACCCTCAGCTCTCTTCTTCTGGGTCTGCTACTCTAATAATATTGTACTTGTCCTTGAAAATGCATCACTCCAACCCAGCTCTTCCTGTGCTCCCAGCACTTGTTTAAGGATGGAGAGAGCACGAGAGCCAAGGACAGATTTTTCCCTCCCACCATCTTTTGCTGGGGTACTTTTCCTTGTTCCACACCTGATGAATTCCCTTGGGAAGTGCCAGGTTACCTTGGACACTCTACCCTTGCTATCAACACACAGAAAAGGAGATTAGCTGGAGAATTTTCCCTACTAGTAGCTTGTCTTTGACTCCCTACAAGTGAAACATGGGAAGTTCAAGGACATGGAAAGTTCAAGGATGAGGCAAATCACTGCAGAAATCCTGGAAAAATCACCAACTTGTAAAAACACAGGAGACAAAACAAGTCACCTCTGAGACCTGTGACTACTGATGTTTAATGAAGTTCTATCATCTGTCAGAGTGGATATGAAATCTTATATTCAGGGTAAAAAATAACAACCATAACCCTCTACAATTAGGGTTTTAAAAGGGAAAGGGACCTTCAGGAGAGATTTCACTTTCCTACCCAGCCCTGGTGCTCTTCCCTCTGCTCATGGCCCTGACTGACACACTGGCCACTGATTGGGCTTTCTGGGAAAGACAGAAGGAATTATTTTCACTTAATGCTTGAATAAAGCCATTGTACATGCTTTGGGTGAGGGATAAAATTGAACTGTTTCAGGCTAAGCACTTAAATGTTGGATCCCATCTTACACATACTACTTAAATCTCATTAGGATAGAAAGCTTCACTCAGAAAATGGGGTTATTTTCTTTTTCCAAAGATTTCAGGTCATAGCCTGAAACAAAACAGGAAGGTTTTTAAGAAGTCTTTTCAATTCTTGCTTGGCCTAACAAGAACAATGAAATGTATCTTAAAGATATAGATGGAAAATAGCTAATCCATAGGATTCCAAGCAAGAAGAAAAAGGTAGAGAAACATTTTCTGGAAATACATATACTATGTTAAACTGTTCTTAGAGGGGACAAAAATCATGAGGAAAATCACAGTAAAACAAATCCACGTTGAAGGAGAAAGACTCGTTTCTCAGAGGCGAGGGCATAATTAGTATTCATGTCATAAAATCAAACAAACCATTCCTGCTGATGGCTCCAGGCATCCCCTGTGGGCTGAATGCCCAAAAAAAGTGGCACACATCCCCATTTCTGCCTCGGGAAGAGTAGGAGAGAACACCACTGTTTAGGGGAGATGGAAAACAGGATGAGCTAAATATTAACATTTCAAGAAAACAAAAACCACAGGAGAGCTCTGATGGTCCCTTTATCCTACTGAGTGTTTTAATGGAGAGGTTTACACGGTCTGAATGAATCACTGTTATTATTTATTGCCTTGGAGCACGATAGTCTAATATGACAAGGAAGGGCTGAAAACTATTTCCCTTCCAGCATCTCTCTAACAGCTGTAAAAATTAATACACACTGAATTGTGGCATTAAAGACTCATCAACAAGCCCAAGCATCTAGAAAAGGGAAAGACAAATACCGCGTGCATTTAAAAGGTGAAGAATAGTCCATTCATGCCTCTTATAAATGCAAATGTCACCATCAGAAAGGTCGATGGCAGTTGTTTGTAAAGAAGCAGCTTTTCTTAAGAGCTCATTCTCTCCTCAGCACCACAGTGCATTAGCCAGACATTCCAAAGGCCTCAATCCAGCCACGAAAATCTGTTTGCACCAAGGCACAGGCAGGGAATTGTTGACTAAGAGAATGATTTTTGACTTGGCACCTTCATTTCCTTCAAAATGCTTATTATTCATGCTAATACTACATGATTTTTTTTAAGCCTATTTTCATCTTGGAATACAAGCATTTTTAAGGTTCCCTTACCTAAAGTGCAGATATTGGGAGGTACAGACAGCACCAGACCTGTTCTTTTTGGAAGAGCTTGGTAGCCAAGAGTCCTAGAATGGTTTGGGGTGGAAAGGACCTTAAAGATTATCTTGTTCCAACCCCCTGCCATGGGCATGGATGCCACCCACCAACCCAGGTTGCTCCAAGCCCTGTCCAGCCTGGCCTTGGACATTTCCAGGGATGGGGCAGCCACAGCTTCTCTGGGCAACCTGTGCCAGTCCATCCTCTCCAAAAGTTAAGAGTGGCCAGAGCTGATGTTGCAGGAGAACAACCCCACTGGGCAAATTTATCAGTTTATCCAACTTCAACATCCTATTTCCCTTACAGCTTCCACCCCCTCCCCAAGGGGAAGCTCATCCAGGCTTGTTGGTGCAGGCAGAGCAGTGTGTGCCGGGGAATCCACTGGATTTACACCCGTGAAGAGCTTTCAGGGAGGGTTTTCGGAGCAAGAACACAGAGGAGGAGGAGCAGGAGACCTTACTAAGAGTCCTGTAGATATTTAGACCAGGAGCACCCTCGGTATTACCCCCATGAGTGATGTGAGCCCCCAGGGTGAGCACTGGCAGGACAACCCAGACTCTTCCTCCGGGGCAGTTCCTTGGGACATTCCCAGTGCCCACAAACCCCCCAAATCCTGGTGCTCATTCCAGACAGGAATGCAGGATGCTGGTCCCTTTAAATGTTTGGATTGCCTATGGCTGTGCAGTTAAGATATCAGTTGAGTACACTTTAATTAGCCCAGAGGAAATCACAGTAGGGATTAAATGAGTTGGGTTGTTATTCTTCTGTTTTTACTGGCGGCAAATAAAAGCATGTAATTAGCTTTTTTAAAGGCATTTGCAGGATCTTAAAGGTTATCATAACTGTAAACAATAGTATATTTATCTAATCTGAGAGTGGTACTTGAAGTATGTTTTAGTTCTGAATAGGAAATATTAAAATTACAATTGGTCCACAGGCTTTTGAGGAATTTTATTTGGGTTGAAATGCCCAGTTTAGCAGCAGTGGCAAAGGAGAATTTTAAAGATTTTCAAGGAAGAAATGCATAGTTTCCTGATTTACTTTAGCAATGTCAAAATATATCCTTAATATATTTTTTTTATTTATGGCAATTAATTTATATTAAAATTTTGGTTTGAATAATGTATTAGTTGTACAATATTACATAAATTAATCTCTGAAAGACTAAGATTTACCCAAATAATGCTCAAATGAAAATATTAGTCACTTCAAAATGATACAGTTTTGGTACAACTGTAATGAAATAATTGGCTGAATTGTTTTTGAGGAATTTCCCCACGTATTTTCCACATCATAATTTTAAAATTTCCAACCAGTTTATTCCACTCTTTTCTTGCTGCCTGCATTTCAGACAGACCCTTCCAGCTTGGCTTTCCTCTCAGTGATGCTGAGGTGAGTCAGGAATCATTCAATGAAGTCACATCAGCACAATTAAAAGAGCAGTTTCATCAGATGTACTTTACTGAAATTTCATTTATTAGTTTCAATAAATTCCTCTTACAAGATTTGTTGAAGGGGAAATCCCAAGGCTGTCGTCTTCTGAAGAGTCTTGTGGGTAGATTTGAAACCAAAAAATCGGGGAAGTGGTTTGAAACAGGAATTAAAGAATATAGGAAACAACTGCAAATGGCCTTTAGCAGATATTTTATGGGAGATATTTGTGCTGTTATCACCCCATCAATAACTGCCCCCATCCTGCAGCCACAGCAGAGGTGCCTCTTCAGGAGGATTAAATAAAGCTTCACGAGAAAGTTGGTTTGTTGTTTTCTAGGGAAACTACGGTGCAAATTAAATATCTGAGGGAAAATCAGCACCAACAGGTTCCTTAAAAAAGAATATTGTTCCTTTAATGGAAAAACAGTCAGTGCTTGAAGTATCCATATTACAAACCTAATGGGACACAGAGAATGAAGCACTGGCCTCCTGCTGAGCTCACTCCTGGTTTTTATTTGATACAAATTCCCCCCTGGGTCACACCCAGTGCCAACCTGCAATTTGGGAAACAACAGGAACATCAACCACGCAAACTGGAGCTCCACTTCTGAAAGACCCCACGTTTTTATAATATTTAAAGTCTTACTGCTAATCATAGAATGGTTTGGGTTGAATCTCATCCAGTGCCACTCTGTGCCATGGGCAGGGACACCTTCCCCTAGCCCAGGTTGCTCTGAATCCCATCCAACCTGGTCCTGAACACTTCCAGAGTTAATCGCATGTTGTAAAATGAAAAACACACAAAAAAAGGTTCCCTCATGAAAAAATATGTGGGAAAAATCCCTCTTTTAATTTTAGAAAGGCAGCATAAACTCAGGGAACAAAGAAACAAACAGGAATTTATTTGGCATGCAGGGTCCTTCCCCCACCGAGTTTTTGGGGAGAAAGACCCTTTGGCTTCACATCTCATTCATTTTATAGTATTACAAAATCCCGCCCTTTTCCAGATAAATTAAATATATTAATTTTTATCTAAAAAAGTTTTTTTCTCTAAAAAGGGGCTTTCCTTTTATTCTGACTGGCTGCAAGGCATCCCCTGTCAAGGATGATGGATATTCCTTTGTTCTTAGCCTAAAGAGGAAGAAGAACCCCTTTTGTACAAAAATGGCCCCAAAAGATTTTAAGAACTCTTGCATCTCTCTTATTCAGCCAAAAAAGACCCTGATGCTCAAGTCCAGTATTTTTGAACTTGGATATCTTACAACTTCCCAATATGCCTGTAAAAAATTGGATTTTTATTTCTCACAAATACATATAAACTACCAACAGCTACCTTTAGGAATCACCTTCCAGCTTGCATGGGGATCCCCACACATCGAGGCTTCCCATCTCCCCTCAGCCAGAAAACTCCCTGTATTTTGCCGGGTAGACAGAATTAACTGACAAATACATTCACTATCAGCACTGCAGATACCAGCCCGGGGGGAATGGAGTTTGTGATAGTTCCTGATCAAAGGAATTATCACTGAATCCTCTGGACAGGAAGCTCACAATTCCCATGCAGCACAAGTCCATCTTGTATCCATCAGCATCACACTCTTATATTCTGCCTTAGTGACAGTGCAGTGATTTTTAGTCATTTTATCCCCCCAGAACCGACGCAGCCACAGCTGAATGAAACATTCTTAATATGGTTGTGATTGTCCCAAATTTTATATGCTGAATTCCTACTGAAACCCCAATTCTCCACTGAATCTGGGGGGAGTTGACATATTAAAAGTGGATTTGAGGGGATTGAGAATCATTACTGCAGCCTAACCAAAGATGAGTGGGTGGAGAAAGAATGACCAGTTCTCCAATTTGCAGTGTGTGAACCTCCCAGCATCAGTGATTTTGGTCACCATTAGGACATGCAGGGTTTCAAGCAGTTGGGGAAACAAACTCCAACAGCTCGAAGTTGACTTTGCAGACAGAAAACATTACATGGCAATTGGCTCTGATGGGAATTGCTGGCTGGGTGACCAGTGGAATCCCACAGAGCCTCCTTTCCCAAGGCAGGTTTCCCATTGAGAGACTCATCCTCCTGTCAACACACCATCAGAGCTCCTTAACTCCTTACACACTCCCTCAACAGTAAATCTTCCACACTTGCTGACTGTTAAACACCAAATTTTGAATACAATAATCTAATGAACTTTTCTACACACTGACCTTTTCTAAATAAATGCAGTAAAAACTGTATTTGTTTTTCCTTTGGATGAAAAATCCTCATTCCTCTTGCAGTACCTCCATGATAGATGGCAGCATAAACACTCAGGATTTTGAGCTCCCTGTAATAATTTCCCTGCAAAACATCCTTAAATTCCTGTCCCATCAGCATATATTGATAACACCACTGATAACTGCAACCCTGCAGAGCTTATGCTGCTGTACAACCCTGATACTACAATCATACATTTCGTTTCTTTGCCACGTAAAAAGCTGCAAATATCAGGCTTTGTTGTTTATTTTATTGTAGAAGGAGGGAAAAGAACAGAGCACTGTTGTTATCCAAAATCAGGAATGCTCCTTACAGCCTCTGGAAACTCTCACCCCCCCAGAGAGGAGGAGATAAAGGCATTGGTACTAAAGGGGATGTCCAAGGTCAGCAGCTGAGGGGCCAAATGAGCTGTGTAGGGCAGAGAGGTTGCACAGTGCTGGTATCAATAGGGGATCTGTAGGGCTGCATTTTTATCCCTGATGCAGCTTTCCAAGGAAATACTGGTTTGTGGCATTTGCTTTATAGGCCTGATTGCAGCAGATCCAGACAAAAAGCTAAATGGACATCAAACATCCATCTCCCCCTGCCAGCAGTGCATCGCCAGCCTGAAAGTCTATTTTAACTCAGAATGATGACAGCATTTAGCTCTTAAATTCTGCTTTTACTTCAACAAAAGCAACAACACATCAACCTAATGTCTTCCTTTATTTGGTGACATCGAGGTCACTGCTGGGAGATTTATTTGATTTCACAGTTTGGTTAATTAATTTGCTCATTCTGAGCATACACCATCAGCACTGCTTTCACAGTAATGCCACCAAAGCAACAGATTCATTTACATGCTACAGTGCATCAGGAATAATTATTACCCCCCAGAATTGTTATTGCTCAGAATCTGAGGGGAAAGGGAAAAGTTTCCTACTGTGATAAAAGGGCTCTGTTGTGGTTTTATCTGCTGAAAACAACTACGTGGACTAAATGACAAAAGCAGCTTTTTGTAAATGTTAAGCAACACATATTACAAAAGTCCATTACAAGACCAAATTTGTTCCTCTGATTTAGTCCTTATCACGTTATATTAACAGTCTGAAGAGTCTGAAACCACTCCCACTCCTCCAACAGCTTCACCAATCAACACCAATTAATACAGCAGCATTTTTTCACTGTTGAAGAATCCTGCTGAGCCCCTAGTCTGGAAAAATCAGCCTTTTCCTAAAGATGTGCTTGAAAACTGGTGGGATCACAGGTATAGAAAGCAGAAGATTTTAGGGAGACAGTAAAGTGTGACTGAAAGCATTTCACAACAAGATAGTTAAACAGTTGGAGTTCTGGACAACTGATTGACCAAGAGGGAGCAGGTTTGTTTTTCCATCAAGAGTTGATCTAAATTCACTGGTTCCAGTTCTTGGGTCTTTTATTTGCTGGAGGCTCCTTGCTTTGACCAACTGATTAGTTCTTTTCAGTGCCCTGCAAGAAGCAATCATTCCTGACTTCTCTCTGGACATCCAATTCCTGCACATCCTCCCTGTTCCTGTAACTTGCTATCTGTTCATGAGACATCAGAAAGCCTGGATGGATCATATAGAATATTTATTTTCTGGTATTCTTGGAAATCTGTGCATTATGGCAGTGAAAGGAGCTGTAGGTTTTGACTCTTCCTGCCAGCTGAGGGTATTTTGAAGTTAAAGGTCAGAACAATGTGACACTTCTATGCTCCAGCATTTTCAGTTTTCCAGCAGTGATTTCCTTGGCACACATGGAAACTGGGCAATGCCAAGCCCAGAGACTACTGAGATAGATCCCAAAGGAGAAGAGTTTAGAGGTGGGAAATCTATGTTGGGCAGATTTCGTGAACATAAGAAAAAAAGCAGCTAGTTTTTGAGTTCTCTGGAGTCCCCCGGTGAAGGTGTGAGCAGTTGGCAAGTGAGATGAGGTAAAAGGTAAGAAGTCAGTGATTAACCTTTCCTAATTAGCCTCGGGATGAATTTGAACAGCTATCCTCAAGTCAAGTGAGTCAGGAACAGCCTAAACCATTAAGTTTTAGCAGGTGATTGGCAGAGGAGAGCACCTGGAATTTGCAACCAATTCAGAACTGCTCAGGTGGGCACAGTGCCCACACCCCCCATTCCCTGGGCAGCACAGTCACACTCTTGGCTCAAGCACATCCTGGATTTACCCTTTTGTCCCGTTCTTAACTTCCCAGAAGCAATTACTATATTTAAAAGTAGAAAATACTGCTTTGATAGACATGTGGACTCCTGCAGGCCTTGAGCATTTAAACTGGTGTTTCAAGTGTGACAACTTCAAACTTGTCAGGGAAGTTTCTGGGATGTTCTTCTAGAATGTTGTGACAAAAGTCCTCTGTGGGAGCCCAAAACTATTTAATATGACAGAAGGATGTGGCCTGGGCTGTGACAGCCCCCAAAAGCAAGAAGAGCAACCACACCAGCATTTCTGTGTCAATGCTCCTCATCTGCAAAGAGGCAAATATCAGTATTGGATGGTTTTTAGGGATTACACTACCATTGTTTTCCTGCAACTTCCATTAAAAAAGACACTGCTGTGTTGACCACATGAAGTTCAAAGGGATTTGGGACAGGAGTATTTGATCAAATAAGCTGAGAAAAGTTTTATGCCCCTCTCTTCCTCATTTTAGCAAAGTCACCAAACAGCAAAAGTGAAACAAACACATAACATGCCCCCCAAAATGTATATTTGTTATTAAACTCTTTATAAAAATGTGGAACTTGCAGTAGCAGCAGAAACAGCCATTTCCTGACCTTTGGAGTTTATTCTTCTGTACATCAAGCCTGAGAAAAAGGTTATTTGCAACTATAATTTATCCTATTTTGACCCCATTCTTAGGGTCAAAAATAACAGCACACATTGACTTCAGGGAATTTTGAACTCTATTTTCCTACACCAGCTCAGCACTGCCACGGGGAAATCAAGCCAGCCCTGAACACCAGAAAAATTGCAGCATCACCCCCATCTCACATGAACTGGTCAATTGAACTGGAATATTTGAAGATTAAGATATTTATTAACCCTACTTACATACCATAATGCTGTCTGCATACAATGCAGACCCTGCAAATAGAGAAAAACCCATTCACCCTGCATGAAATATGTACCAATCCTTCCAATCAAATCTTCTCTTTAGTTTCCAGGAATCCTGAAAGCTTGAATACAACAGGAAAATGTCTGCTCTTGGTTGCAAATGCACAAGAACTTGCCTGATGTTAATAGCTTAAAACTGTGGCCTACAGTGAAAGGTGAAGTACTTGATAAACCAAAGTTTGTACCGTAGTAGTTTGTTTTTTGAAAGAAAAGAGGGAAAGAGTGGAGCTCTCCAGTCCAGCCTCTGTTCCCAAGCACAACTGTAGCAGAAAATAAGCAAAACACAACAACACCTCCACTGTTTCTTTCCCCTTCCACACAACACCTGGATTTTAAACTCTGTTCCCAAGTTTTCATTCTCCAGCAAGGCTGTACCTGCCACAGACTCCACCTCCCAGTCTCCAATAATTGCAGGATATAACAAAAATTCACACAAAATTCTTGCCTACCTTGCCTTCCAAGTGCTTCCCAGGTCAGCCACAGCCCTCTGCTGCTCTCACTGAGGAAACCAAAGCTCCTTCTGCACCTGCCTTAAATAGATGCCCACAGAAATGCAGAGTTTCAGCCCACAGGTTCAGTTAGATTTGACAAAATTAAGGGGAATCAAAATCACCTGTGTTAACTCTGGATTCCTCCCAATGAGATGAAAGGAAAATGTATAACGTGGTAATTGAGGTAATTGCAACCACATGAGGGTCAGGGGCAAGTTGTTGCCTGAAGGAATGAAACTGCCTGAGATGCATAAATACATGCAGATATATTTATCTCTATATCTATACACACATGAGTATATATTATATATGTGTGCATTAAACATATATACGTAACAATGATATGTATAGGTGTTTATTTAATATGATCTTTTCCAATAGCTCAGCTTTTCAATGAAAGTAAAATGAGCACTGTTGTTCCTTCTGATCATTAATTAACTCATGGCTTCCAAACATGGCCCACCCACTTTGCCAAGGCCATCCATTGGACTTAGTGCTGGTTCTGAGGTTTGTCATGTTCTTCATGATCCTTTGCTTTCAAGCAGTGTGTGCATAGATATTTAACCCTGCTGAATGTTGGATATCAGCATTGGATTACAGCTGCATGGACCTCATTGAAAACACATTATCTGGTAATGGCAGAGGGGGCCTATTTCACATCTCTGGCTTTCTCAGTCTCTCAGTCAAGCTCAGATCACACCAAAAGCTGTGGCTGTTGAATGCAGAGCTAATAAAGTGTAGAATGAGCTGTGATAGTGACCCATTGCCTGCAGGACAGGTCCCACCACCACAAGTGACACCCACTGTGCTGCTGCAGGTGGGATTGGGTGGAGTTGCTGGGGCAGAATTGCTGAAATCATGATAGAGATACATAGTTTTTAAAAAATCAGTTCTGTACTCAAAGCTACTGCTTTTCTTTACCTCCTGTGGAATTGCCTCCAAGGATTTTTCTTTTGGGCCCAAAAAAGCTGGTTTTGACTGCACATGAAATTTTAAGGCTGTTGTTTGGGCATCACCACGAGTGTCAGACATGGTGGTGTTGTCACAGAACCATGGAATGGTTTGGGTTGGAAGGGACCCCAAAGATCATCTCATTCCAACCCCCCGCCATGGGCAGGGACATTTCCAAGTAGAAGGAATCTGGAAGAGCAGCAAAAATTTGTTTTTCCAAGGAATCTGCAGGCGATTTTACCCTCTGGAACATGAAGGTCTGGAAAGGCTGCCACTCTTGATTTGGCCCTTGGCTCCATGACCTGCAGGTCAGGACAGCATCAAACCAGACCGTGTCCTACCAACTCCTGCTGTGCAGATGTATATGATGGTATAGAATCTGTTGCTTCCTGAGTTCCCTGGTTTAGTGACCAACTTTATTCCCAGAGCTCTTTCTAGTAAGCAACAACACTTACATTTTCTCCTCCAAGTGACAACCAACATAAACATCCCATGGTTTTTCAGGCTGCTTTTACACTTCCCATAAAAGCACAGGGGAACTGCACTGTACTGAGCGCTGCAGGAACTGTGCACAGAACTGTGCCACGTTTTTATTTGTTTGGTCTATTCCAAGAGCAGAAGAATATGAACTGAGTGCCTAATTAAAATGAAGTGTAACTCATAACAGTTTATTTGCTCTGCAGTGCATTTGCCATATTATTTATTACACTGCACTCAGTACCTTCCCCCACTTAGTCCCATACACTGGAACTGCCACTTAAATAGGAATGAAACATGTTCTTTCTAATATTTGTGGCCAGAGTCTTAAGCATCTGCTTTATGGGGCCTCATCTGTCTGTACATCATGTTACTGACTGCAATAAAACTCTAATTGAACGTGTGATTGAGCTGATAAAAAGGATCCCTGGCTTTTAGCAGTGGGCAAAACTTCAGTGATTTATTCCCCATGACTTTTCTGTACGTAAAGTTGTGTCGGTCTTACTTTTTAATGAGTCCAGAAATCAGTGGAATATGATGGTATAGTAAATTTTGTTCAGAGTAAAATTAGTCCTGCAGAGCTTTAGACTGATTTTAACTGGAGATGGGATTGCAGTCTCACAGGATGTATATATATCACAGCTGCAGTATCCAAACCATCTCCTCACTGGAGAATATTTGGCTTTAGCTAAGGAAATTCCCATTCATCATGTCATACATGTCTAGAGAAGTGATATAAGTACAGACAGAATGATTCTGCTCCCAGGGAGGACATATTTCCCCTGGTTCCTTTCTGGAGGTGTGGAGTCCATACCTACGAGAATATATTATATAAGGAATATTCTACATAATTTTATTAAGGTATGTAGAATATAAATCCACTGTATATTTCCTCTAAGCCAAGGAATCAAAGCCAATATACAGCATTTCCAAGGCACTTCATTGTTGTCATTATTTGAAGGCAGAAGTGAGTGCCTCAGATGTGTGCCCAGATGCTCAGAGAAGTCAGGGAGCAAATGTGCATCAATAAAAGCAACATTTTACCATCAGAAGTGATGTTGCCCTTGAAAAGATTCACACACAGTTATATTTATATGTGAATTACTGATTTGATGAAAATCAGTGAGCAACACGAACCAATCATTTTCCTGTGCACATCCTTAATGTTGCAGGATGATGCAAGACTGGGATAAACTTTCATTTTAATGATATTCTTGAATGACTCCTTATTAAAGTCATTCTTTAATTTGTAGTACAAACCAAAGGCAAATGACAGCCATCCTCTGCAATCAGCTCCTCAACAGTGTCATCTCCCCCCCCTCCAGAGCACAGCCTGAAGGATTTATTTTGTTTCTAATTGCATGTGGTGACGACAAAACTACTGAATCTGAAATTTAAACCAGGAACCAGCACACTCCTAAACTGATTTGGAAAGTCAACAAATCTGCATAGTCTTTGAAGAACTGTCTGTTGGAGAGAAAACAAAAATAACAGGGGGTTGTAAAAAGACTTGCACAGTGCCCATACTGGCACGGGGCAGGTTGGGGCTTATAAGGGCTGTAACCACACATTAATTGATACTTGCTAATGTAGATATTAAGAATGTCTCTGGGATGTAATTACATATTGAATTCTTACAGCAGCATTGAAAATAAGGGAATTTTCCCCAAATTAAACACTTCTTGCAGAGGAAGCGATGTGCTACCTCCTTCACATCAAACACAAGGGTTTTAATTCAACATCAGTGTGCAAAAACTGGGTCAAAATGTTGGTTTAAAAACGTTGCATCTCTAACTAGGAAGGGGAATTGTTAATCCATGAATGTGCAGACCACTGGTGCAGCTGATGACTTTTTTCTAATTGTTTTATAATTGTTTCCATTGGTCCTAAGCCTAAACTTTGGGCTTCAATAATTCTGCTTTTACAGGTCGTGTGAGGAAGTTCAAGGTATCTGTTTATTTTTTAAAACAGCCTTTTCAGAACAGTAGAAAATTAGAATATTCAAAGCAGTGCAGGCAAATTTTGGAGATGTGTGGCTGGACACACACATTTCTCTCTGTCTTTAACCCAGCCCAGCCCATGGACTTTTGCAGCTCCTTGGAAAACCTGCAAGGGAAATTTATACTTCTCAGGTTTTCCTATCTTAATCCATTTTTTTCACATTTTTTTCCCCCTCTAAAACTCTTAAGTCTACAGAGAGAAAATGCTGTTGTAAACATGACCCAGATATCCACTTCAAGTCTGATAGTGATCAAAATTATCATACAGTTTTTGCAATCTGCTTTCCAAAGTTCTGTTTGTAAGAGCTTCCTTTGCATTTGTTTCCTTTAAATATATCTTTTTTAGAATATTTATGGAGACTGTTCTCCTTCTGCACAGTCCTTGCCCTTGAAAAGGAAGCAGCCAGTGTAGCTTAGGATATACCTCGGTATAAATAATTTATTAAAAGCATAAAGTATTGAAGAATATTGTCTTAAACTTTATTCTCTGACAATATAAAAAGAAAACATCATCTAATTAAAATGTAGGCTTTATAGGAAATGGAAAGAATTTGTTTTCTCTGAGTTATGGTACTGCAACCTTTGACAGGATGGGTTTTTTTAATTAAAGAGAAGTATGTTTTCTAGAAAAAAAAAAAAAGCTAGGAATGACTTATCCCTCAAGTACCTCAAGTAAATATCCAGCCTGTGGAACATAAATAACAAGGCTAAAGGAAGAGGAATATAGATAAACCAGATTAAGAGAAAAGATGAAAGCATAAAAAGAATGAGTGTGCTGAGGAAACTCTCCTGGGCTAACTAGAAAAACTTGTCAGAGTGTGCACAGGGAGAAAAGAAATAAAACATTAAAGATCAAACAAAAAGCTCCTGCAGATTGGTAATAATTCCAGGTATTTTTGTGTACTAACTAGGCAGCTACATGTGTAAGAACCACTGGCAGGAGAGGAAATGCTAATGAGGAGGAGGCAGAACGATGAGCACTGAGGAATAAAATGCCATTTCACACCAAGGTTCTGGTACCAGGTTCCTCCTGTGAAATTCAAAAGCCCTCATCCAATTTTAGGTGGTGTCTTGCTCCACTGATGTTTTTCTATGGTGGGTTGGGTTTGTGGGGTGGGGGTGCCAGCACAGGAACTCCAAGACTGGTGGGACTCCATCGGGGTCATTCCCTGCAGGTGAGGAAATGTGTGGATGTTTATGGGCACAACCAGACTTTGTGCTTTCAAACTGACTCAGTATTCAAGAAACAGGTATAAAAACCCATCAAAGGTGTTTTTCTAGCCTGGTCACAGGCCAGAGCACCCTCTCCTCTCAGCACCCAAGGAAACCTTTCCTGAGCTCTTTGGCAGGAGCCCCACCTGCAGCTGGGTCTCCCAAACCTCAGGGTGAGCCACCAGCTCTGTGCCTGGGTGCCCTGACTGGCAGAAGGGAAACTTCACCCCCTGCTCGAGCCTGGGGGGTCTCAGCCCCTCTCTGTGGCCCTGCAGAGGTGGTGGTGTCCTCCTCCCAGCTCCAGAGCAGTTCTCCAGGCTGCACTTTCAAGTTAACTCGATTATAGCGTGTTTAACTACAGGGTATATTAATAAATCTGGTTTCCTTAGACAAAAGATACCCAGGGCCATGGGCAGCACTGGTGGCACCACTTGGATCCCAAAGGCTGCTTGATCTTTCAGCCCACAGGGTCACATCAGCTGGAGGGAGAAAAACTTCTGTATCTATGGGAGGGGGACATTTTATGAGGCCATGTAGCAGTAGAACAAGAAAGAATGGCTTTAAACTGCCAGAGGGTGGGGTTAGATTGGATAGTAGGGAGGAATTCTTCCCTGGGAGGGTGGGGAGGCCCTGGCACAGGTTGCCCAGAGAAGCTGTGGCTGCCCCATCCCTGGAAGTGTCCAAGGCCAGGTTGGAGCAGCCTGGGCTAGTGGAAGGTGTCCCTGCTTGTGGCGGGGAGTGGCACTGGATGGGCTTTAAGGTCCCTTCCAATCCAAACCATTCCATGATTCTATGACAATTCCATGACCTACAACTCCATCCATTTCTCCAGTAAAACTAAATAAAAGGCAAAGGTAAGTGGGGCAGCTTTGCACCAGACAATTTCTAATACCAAATACCACCTGCAATCACAAACCTTTATGACTTTTGATAGAGCAAAATAGAACAGAACAACTCCATATGCAAATATATTCGAAATTATCTCAATTTGTGCCTCCTCAGTGTCTGTGCTCTGCTTCCTGTGGCTCTGCAGATAGGACTTGAACCCAGGTGGACTCTGGGCTCAGAAAAGCACATTCCTGTTTTGCTGATAAAAAAAAAAAAAAAAAAAAGAACTTGGTAAATGTCAATTCAGAATTAAACCACACTCCAAACCTTTTGTGGAACTACATTTAAAATGACTTTATTGCAAGATGAATAACTGAGATATAGCAGAGTTTTCTTCTTGTTTTCCACAGCTTCCAGACAGGGAGGTTGGAACCAGATGAGAGTTGTTTTCTTCTCCCAGGTAACAAACAACAGGACTACAGGAAACAGCCTCAAGTTGCACCAGGGGAGGTTCAGGTTGGATATTAGGAAAAATTTCTGCACTGAAAGAGTGGTCAGGAATGGGAACAGGCTGCCCAGGGCAGTGGTGGAGTCACAACCCCTGGAAGTGTCCAAAAAAAGTGTAGCTGTGGTGCTTAGGGTGGTGGGTTAGAGGTGAACCTGGTAACTGTGGGTGAATGGTTGAACTCAGGGTCTTAGAGGTCTTTTCCAACCTTGAACATTTTATATGTAGCTTTTAAATTCTTGTAAGTGAATGCTGAGTACTTTGAATTCTCCATGATGACCTGGAGGTTTAAGACATTCCAGAAATTACTGCTTAATCTGAGGCTATTAAGAAATGTTGGGGTTTTGTTGAGGTTTCCTTTTTTTGCTGTTATTTGCTTAATTACCTTCTTGGCCACGCTTGCATCTGCTGCCTGGGAGGGAGTGAGGTGGACTGTGGGCTTTTACTATTATTAATGACTGTAAGTTCTGCCAAAAAGTGTTACAAAAAACACCAAAAAAAGCAATTTCAGCACTTTGAAGGATGTTAGTCATGACTTACACAGATTTCCTCACAGGCTGCTTCTACTCTAGTTCTTGGCTATTAAATATATCACTGAGTTTTAGTTTGACAGACCTGACTTTTAGTCAGGCTGCCAGAGCTCCAGGAGGGTTTGGATGATCCTCTCAGGGACAGGGTGGGATTGTTGGGGTGTCCTGGGCAGGACCAGGGCTTGGATTGATGATCCTTGAGGGTTCCTTCCAACTCAGGATATTCTATAATTCTGTGATCTGAATAAGGCCTTTCCACACTGCCCTTTAGCAAACAGCTTTTCCACAAAAGACATTCTGATTTCTTGAAATATTTCTCACTTATTTTGTGGGGGGGGGGGAAAAAGAAAAAGGAAAAAATAAAAAGCCTTGCTGCAGTGTCAGACTTCAAATCTGGAAGCATTCCTATTGCCACAGCAGTCCCAGACAGCATTTTGCTTAGCTCACAGATTCCAGGGACTAAAACCCCGTTGGAAGCAGCACCTCTAAAGAGCAGAGCTTTCAGAACTGGCGTTTCTGTGCTTTCCATCCTTGTTCCCAGCACGGATTTGTCATTCCCTGCTGGCACGGAGTGTCACCCAGCAGATCAGGGGCCTTTTGTGTGTGGCCACCCTGCCTGGGAAGGGGACATGGATCCTTTCCAGGGGCTCTTGGCTGGCTCTGCCCGTGTCCTGTGTTCACCGGGAGCCATCTGGACCCACGGAGCTGTTCCCAGGGTGCTTCTCCAGGAATTGCTGCTCCATTAACAGCTCCCACGTGGCTTTTGGCTGGATCCAAGAGCCCCCACACCGAGATGGCATCTGTCTGCAAACTGCCACCAGGCACCTTTGGCCTCACAGGTGCCTTGGGCTTGAGCTGCCCCTAAAACTGGCACCAAATTCCCATTTACTCTCTGCAGTGATCCTGTTGGGAGGAGCAGAGATAAGCCTGAATTATATATGGGCTTTAAACTATTCCTTCTCTTCCAGCAAGTGCTAATCCAGACCCTACGGTTAAAGAAAACATTTTGGTGTTTAGTAGTTACGGTAAAATGTTATCACAATAATCACAATAAATAATTCAATAAGTAATTCGCTGAGTAGTTTTTACTTTTTAATTATCCATGCATATACATCTAAATATGTAAAGTGGGATATGATCATCTCCTCTACTCTTGTGGGCGAAAAACATGCAAAAATGCTAAATAAATTAATATAAACAGTCAAGGCTGACTGCAAGAATGGAGAGAAATTCAGATTTTATACGTCGGGATGTTCAACAGAGTTATTTAGAATTCATCCCTAGTTAATAATAAATACATTTTGCAATTAGTATTGGAGGCCAGTTGTAAAACTAAATCTGAGGATGAAATCATCCTGTGTGAGCTGGAATCATCTCCAAGGTGTGTCTCAGGTGGGGAAGGGGGGACCTGGCAGGAGCCAGAGCCATGGAGTTGCCATGTGGTGCTTTGGGCAGAGGAGAAGGAGATGAATCATTGTGAGAGATTCCTTTCCTTGAAATACCTTTCCTGTTAAAATCCTGTTTGCCCTTGAAGCCAGTGGGAAAACAATATGCTTCTGGTTTACTCAGATTTCCCCAGATAGGAATAAAAAGGGTTTGATTCTGCTCTGCTTTGGTCTTCTGTGGGTTTATTCCTGGTGGCATTAGGAGGGCTTTCTCAGATTTATATCAATATGAGATCAAACTCCATCCTGGGCTAATCAGAGCATCCAATTAGACATTGCAATATCTTGACTTTTAAACAGTCCAACTGGAAGTGGTGTAAAATATCCTCCACAACCTCAGAGCACTAAAAATCTCTTCAGTGTCCATAATCCCCACACCAGAGTGTCCCACTATGGCATGAAAATGTCAGTAGAAATTATAAACCACATTAATGTTACCCAATTATATCAGACAACTTCTTTTAATATCTGATTTTTAACAGAAACTAATTTTCTCAACATCTTGAAAGAGCTGGGTATTAACCATGTGAATATAATCATTAAAACAGCTTGTCCAAAACTTAAAATAGATCCTCAGGTATAATTGTTGCCTCTATTGACCCTAAGGCAGAAAAGGGACTTAGACATCCTGTCAAATATAATCCTTTCTTTTAAAAGGATCTCAGAAAAATAGGGGTGAAAAAAGAGGAAAAGAAGGGAAGAAAGCAAATATTCCCTACAAATTTTAGTTTGGAATTAAAAGACAGAATATAAGAACTGATTCACACATTATTTAAAAACGTGGGTAATTTAAACATCAAGTAATCCCATCTAGTTTATTTAACTGGTTTTATTCATTCCCCAATCCACACTCAGACACAGCTGGAGCTGCATCCAGGATTGCTGGGCTCCACTTTGTGTTCCCAGGACCACCTTAATCCTCCTGGAAGCATTTTAGAGCATCTCCAGGCTTGGTCTGCATCAGGAACTGGCAGGTATTGCAGTTATCACTGCTACAGCAGCACACAATAAATATGAAACCTAAAGAAATATATTTGCTCCTCTCCCACACCCCACCTTTGTCCTTTCTCTCTGTGATTATGTGGGAAAAGAAGCCTTTATGTCTCTGATAATGCCACTATTTCTTTAGTAAATTGGAATCCGAGGCCACGGGGAAATGCTACAGCTCATCCAGAATAGGGGTAATGAACCAATCTGTCCTCTGTGCTGGGTTTTTGGTTCACAGAGCAGGACTATGAATGTTTATAGTGCATTATTCTCATCTGGTTATCAGTGACAGGGACCAGTCAGTGCCATCACTGGCCTCCCTTCCCCTCTTAGAGCAGAAAATTACCCCGGCCCGGCACTCCGGGCAGGACACCGAGTGCCCTGGAAACTGCAATCCAGGCTTTCATTCCTTTTCAGCTCGCCCTCCCAAGAGTAATAAGGTAAAAATGAGTCGTGCAAGGGTCAAATACATATGTCAGGATGCAATTCACCTGATTCCCTGCTTTGGCTGCGTTGAGTTTGGAAACTTAATGTTTTTTACTGTGTGACCTTTGGTTCCGGCATATGCAGGGAAAGGGAGCTGAGAGAGCTTGGATGTACTCTCTGGCTGTTTGTTGGGAGATTTAAAAATACCCTCTTACATCTCACACTGAAATGTTTTCTCATTGCTACGACTGCCCAGACTATTGGGAATTCTGCACAGCTCTTGTATGGAGGGCAGGGAGGGGAAAACTTCCCGGGGATAGTGAGGGCAGGAACCTGCTGCCACCCCCTCCTGCCCTCTGGGGACCTGCACCATCAGCTCCACATCTTTAGGTTTGGCTGCACAATGGTAGGAAAGGACTGTGCACATCTCAAAGCTTTTCAGGGGTGAATTTGAATTATTTTTCCCCTACTTGCCTTCTCCGTGTGAAATTCTTTTCTCTTAAGTAAAGAAGGATGCAATGGATCCTCCCATTACATGGTGTGGCTGACTGGTCTCTCCTCTTCATTCCTGGGCTTGCCATCCCCAGTGTTTACCCAGGGATGTGTATCCATGGCCTTTCCTGATGTCATGGAATATATATTCATGTGCTACTCCTGAATATGCAACACAGGTAATTGTTTTGTCTTCTGTAACTGTGCAAGGAGGTGTGTTGAAAACTGTTCTTGCAAAAGGAGGGGAGGAAAAGGAAAAGGCCACTTGAGAAGCTGTGAGGAGAGACAGTTTAAGGACAGAAAAATTGTGTGAAAGGAATCAGTGAGAGCCTGAGTGAGAAAGCTCATGACAGTGTTCCCCCAGTTTCAGCCTCACCCCCTCACCGTGCAGTGTGAGCCCAGACAGGAGAGGCAACAGAGCTCACTCACCTTTTATCTGCTGAAAATGCTGTATTCACCTCAATTCTTGTGCCAAAGTGCCTTGGAAAAAAAAAGGAATTATCCACATACAAAACCCCAGCAAGGAAATGCTTTTACCTGCCATATTTCTGCGACTGTAGTGAATTTTCCTCAATCTTCCTTGAGGAAATGTGGATCTCTGCCCTGTGGTTTAGACCCACAAAGGAGGTTTCTGAAGTGAAATATCTGCTTTAGCTTTCTGTTCTCCAGAGGAGCCCTTCTGTGGGGGAGCAGAGGAGAAGGAGAGGTGATTCCAGCAGCCCCAGGTCCCACCCTGTCCCCACCTTGCTGGGGCAGCCGCTCCTCAGGGTTCTCCAGCAGCATTTCCTTGCTGTCTCAACAATTATTTCCTTTACTGAAATCATCCAGAGTTATCATTTCTCTTTCCTTTCACAGATATCAAGGGTGAGCAAGCAGAGGAGCTCCAGTAGAGCTGGAGAAGGAGCAGAGGAGGTTTTGGAGTGAGTCCTACAGACCAGCCCAAGCACCCTCCCTGCCCTCGGTGTCCCCTGTCTCAGGGGACATCAGTCCTGGCAGCACCAATTGCTTTCAGCTGATCAGAGCTGAGTCAAGCAGCTCAACATTTTTAGGCACAAGCAAGTGAGCTAAATTCCACTCCAGAAATCCCATTTCCATTCCTGTACTTTTTATCCCAAGCACTGTAGCAAACTGCACTCTTGTCCAGACATGAGGTAAATTTTAATACCAGAATTAAAGCCAAATCACTCAATACATCTTTAAAATTAACTCATTATCATAACACTGGAAAATAGAACATTGATCCACTCACACAGCAATGCAAAGGGCCCAATTTTATTGTCTTCTTCAGACAATTTACGGAAAGTTGTCACTATAAATTTATAAAACAAAACACTCCAGAATGCTTGACTGCTCAGAACTGAGGGGAGAAAATGAATTACAGTAAAAACACATGAAGTTTTGGAATGCAAAGCATTACAAAAATCTTTTTTTTTTTTTCAAATATAGAATTCTACATCTCCCTTTGATTATATTTGCACATTGAGGCATTTGATAGAGAGAAATGGCTCTGACTGTAAATATGCACCCATTAAAAATCCATATTTAATCTTCTCCCTAGTTTTTGGGGAAACATGGTGTGCACTGTGAGATATATATATACATTTATATATGCACAATATACATTTACATATATACATTTATATATGCACAATACAGATCTTGAAGCAAGAATTATTTTCTCTGCCTTTTTGATCATCTTGAAGTATTATTTTCTCCATCTATTTGATCCCGAGGAGGCTGCTTTGTTTTCACTTGCAGTTTGCTAAACATACCCATCCAGCAACACAATGTCAGGGATTCATAAATCATCATATTTCAGATAACTAATTGACAGAAATCAGCCCCCAGAGGAGTCTTCTCACAGTTTCCAGAGCTCTTTACAATGAAGGACTCTCTCACTTGGAGCTAAATTCAGCTTGAGCTTTGTACCAAGACCTGAAGGTCAACGAATGGGAGCTTAGTCAGATCAACATGGAAACAGATATCATCCTGAAAGCTTCTTTATTGAATAACCTGCTGCTCAGCTCTGTTGCCTGGCAAGGCCCTGGACACGGGGAGAGAGGGACCTAAATAACCCCAACCCAGGCAAGATCACAGAATCATGGAAAAACATGTTGGTTGGGGTTGGAGGGAACTTAAAGACTATAAAGATTGTCCAGTCCCACCCCCTGCCATGATCTCCCAGGTTGCTCCAAGCCCTGTCCAACCTGGCCTTGGACACTTCCAGGGATCCAGGGGCAGCCACAGCTTCTCTGGGCAACCTGTGCCAGGGCCTCCCCACCCTCACAGGGAACAATTTATCCCTAATCTCCAGTTTAAACCTACTCAGTTTGAGTTTAAAACCATCACATCATTCAGAAAGAGCCGAACTCTGGAAGGAGAGAGGGTTTATGTGATCAAATCACCAGTAAGAGGTGAAGGGGGTGCTCCCTCCACCGCAAACACTGCCCACATCTCCCTGTGCTCTCAGCACAGATAAATCCCTGGAGAAGCCCTGGAGAACATTCCACTGGATATTCCAGAACAGCTGTTTGAGCTGGATGTCTGCTGGAGGAGACACCTGTAGTGCAGATGGTAGGAAACCTGTAAAACATGTTCCCTTCTATAGTAATTGTTTTTTTTGCATCCCCAGGTGGGGTGAAAAAAATTAAATTATTCTGTAATTACATTGAACAAATTCCAATCCATTAATTTGCATCTGTACTTTTGACACACTGAATTTTTCAATTTGTTTTCTTTGTTGCCTTCTGTACAAAATGAATTCCAAAATGAAGCAAGACTTTTAGAATGAAAAAAACAGTTTGTCAGAGGTATTACTGAGATCTGAAGTGTCTAAACTTCTAGGGATGGAGAACCTCCTGGAGTCCCTTGAAAATTGTCCTAAAGATTAATTGTAAATCTTGAATTATTATTGAATTATTCTGACTATTCTGACTGGATAGACTGCCTGAGAATTTGAGAATTTCCCTTCTCCACATAGATGCTCCCAGACTAAGCTTAGCCCTTGATCTCTGCTTTACTAAGAAGAAAAACAACAGCTCAATTAGCTCCCTGTCTCTGCACTCGAGGGCATGTTTCCAATCCTTTTTCATCGTTCAGTGCTACATATCTGATCCCATTCCAATTTATCAGCATCCTCCTTGGGCAGTAGCCAACAGAAAGGGACAGAGCACTGAAATAGCAGAATAATCTGCTAGTAATTAAAATTCCTTTGCTTTATCTGAGGAGCCCAGGGCCTGGTTTGGCTGTGGTGGCTCCAGGGGACCACGTGGTCAGCGTTGCCTGTTGTGATTGCAGCGTATTTTTTTTGGTGGCTGCTCCTCCAGGTGACTTACGCTGAGTTTAACTAAACTTCAGCACTCATTTATGTCCTAGTTAATGAGTTACTGAGTTAATTTAAACTAGAGAGAGAGGGAGGATGAGCCAGTGAGGAAGGAGCCCAGCACAGCCGAGAGGGTGAAAGGCTCAAAGCTGGCACTTTGGACAACACACTTGGGTGCATGGTGGGTTTTTGGGGTTGTCCTGTCCAGGAGTTGGAATTGATGATCCTTGTGGTCCCTTCCAACTGGGGATATTCCATTATTCTCTGTGGATTCAGCTCTCTGCTTCCCACCCATCCATTTGGTGACCTTGACCAAGCCAGATTTGCTTCTTGTTTCTTCCTTCTCTCCCCACGTAATGATCAGATTCCTCCTAACACCGGGGGAGTTGGGAGGATAAATAGATCAGAAAGATGAGCCAGATCAGAGCTTTATTTCCATTTACAATGTATAAATGTATATGAACACACTTTCACTCTTCTGGCCAAGCATAAAATGAAACATTTAGGAGGTAAGATCCAAAGAATTTCATTAAGAATCCGTCGCAAATTGCAAATGACACCTCGTGGATTGGAACGTGAATTGTGAGCTGGGTGTTGCAGAAGTGTAAAATTATTCCATAAATTATCTATGACAAAGTCAAAAAACGTATCAGTCAAAAACTGTATCAGTAAAGCCATAGTTTATTTTTAGTCCCTCAAACTGTGCACAGCCACCTGTATAATAGAGAAGTAATTATTCCTCTGCAACGTGGTGAAACAAAACCAGAAAGAAAATATGGAAAGTAAAAAATAACGTGAAATTCATTTGTGAAATTGTGAGATTTCTACCTGATGACGTCTTTGAAAGCATATTAATGTTACATTAATCAGTCTCCTCCATCATGCAGGGAGATTATGTGATTCTATCTCATGTATTTTCACATTTTAATGCTCATCTGAAGGTTTGCCTCATATGTCAAGGGATAGGACAGATGCATGTGTGGCACCTCATCTATCCTGCATGAAATTTGGGACAGAGTTGATTCTGAATTTTAAGCTAAAGTTCAGTTAAAGAGTCTAGAAAGTAGGTTAGAGAGAAAGGGAGATGAGTGGAAAGGAGAGTTGTTTTTTTCCCTCTTCTCCAGTCCTGTGTGAGCTGCAGGATGGACCTTCATGCCTGCAGACACGTTTCCATTGTCTTTAAATTGTCACGAACCTCTTGTTAAGTAATTAACCAAATAAACAATTAAATCTGTCACTTGAAGTCCTTTAAAGGACTTTAAATTTTTCAATTTATTTTCTTTGCTGCCTTCTGCACACAGTGAATTCCAAAACAAAGGAAGATTTTTGGAATGAAAAACCCTTTGTCAGAGGTATTGCTGAGATGTGAAGTGTCCAAGGGATGGAGAAACCTCCCAGAGTCCCTTGAAAATTGTCATAAAGATTATTTGTAAATCTTGAATGTCTAACTTGAACTTCTGACTCTTTTACTGTTGTCATTAGACAAATAAATGAGACAATTAATGTATTAATTCAATGTATTATTTACTATGGATTCATCTGAAATGACTCCCTTGAGATATGAATGAGGAATGTGAACTTCCCAAAACTGTTGTGGTCACTCTTATTTATTCAAAATAATCCAAGACTTCATGTTGACAAGGTGGTCAAGAGTTGGTCTCTGTGATCTCAGAGGTATTTCCCAACCTGAATGATTCTGTGATTTATCACAGAACTCAAGGAATTTGATGAAATTAATATCAAATGTCACCTAAATACTTCCAGACTTGGAAATCTCCACCACTAAACGGAACATTAACTGAATTAACAGCACGAGGAACAGGCTGAATGTCATCCTACATCTCAAATTTCATATTCTGCTGGTTCTGAACCACTACACCAATGTTCCTTAGAAGTATTTGTGTGTTTGCAGTTATTCATCTCCAATTTTCTTCAATCCCAGGGAATAAGGCATGACATTTTTCCACATTAAGATAAACTGAGTGTGTTAGTGAAGTACTAGGATTTTTTTGCTGTTCACTGTTTATAACATTAATAGCTGTGCTTTAAGAAGTGTACTATTGAACTGTCAGGAATGATTTGTTACCAGGTGTTAGCATAATTTGCCACCTGTCATATTTTAATCATTTTTATTTGCCTAAAATCTGACACTAAACTTCAGTGGTAAATCAAGACATATAGCAGAACTTATTTGATGCTACAGTAGCTAAGGGAGGGAAAAAAACTCCGAGCATCCTACAAGTGATATTGTATTTTCAGACAGAGAACAGATCCTGGAGTCCACTGTCATTCACAATTCCCACAGAATCACTCCTGCTCTCCACAAAAGTTGGTTTTATTGGAGCAGTTCAAGCAGCTGCTGCAGGCTCTTGTTCAAGGGAGGGTTTGCTCGTGTGAGGAGCTCCAGCAAAGCTCTTCAGGTGGCTCTGCTGAGTAAAATGCTCCTCATGTTAATCAGAGAACACTAAAATCTTGTGCAGAGTTATCCTTGTTCTTAACTGCAGTGAATTCAAGGCTACTCTTTTTTTTAGCTCATATTTAGTGTTCTAAAGAACAAGACTGTGGGATGAAGCTGTAACTAATTTATGATCCATAAGAACAATGAGAAGTGAACAGATGAGAGAGAACACAGGAGCTTGTTAGATGAGCCTGAATTATTTTATTATTATTCCTATTTACTTGCATGTCAGATAAAAGATTAATGTGCAAAAGACTGCAAAGCCATATTTTGATATCAGTGAAACACTTGATTTTTTTTTCATGAAAAATCATATTTGGAGCGTTCACTCTGCCTGTTTGGGATAGAAATATTATCTCCTGTAGTGTGGATTAAAAGGTGATTGATTACATGCAATGATAAAAAAAAGATATTTATTAAGTCACAAAGAGTTTTATGAGTTTCACCAGCAACTTATTGAATCTGATTTTATTACCTAATATTTTTGACCTAAAAAACTCAAGAATCAATAACAGGGAAATGCAGGCATGTTTTTGTAGCAAGAAATGGCTGTAGAATTTAGGGCTGCAAACAGAGAAACATCACAGAAGTGGCAAGAATTTCTCTCTGGCATGATTTCCTCTAGAAGAAAATTATTTATATATATATAAAATGTAGACTCATTGAAATGCACTGGTTCATGATAAAAAGGTGGAATTGTGTGCAGACAAAGAGAAAAGCCTGTGGACAGCTACAGGATAGGGAACAGAATGGGGACATCCTCATTTCAGAGTCATAAATTCAATAAGAAGCAGAAAATTAGAAAAGAACAGGGAGAAAACTTCCTCAGAGTGAGACAGAGATTGGTAGAACTGCATCTTTCAGGGCTTTTAAACCCAGTCCTGTTGCATTTGGATCACAGTCTCAGCTTTTCATATTTTTTTGGCACAGGGGTCAACACAACAAGGCTTCAAATATGGCTGGAGTCACTGACTGCAATTGTATTAAAGTGATGCTACAGTGGGGTAATTCATGTTGATTCATAAAGATTTAGTTCTGAAGGTTTTGGCATCTCTTCTAAATATTCCTAATGCACCCAACATTCCCCTGAAATAATCCCTGTAGTTCATGTTGCCGATCAAAGAGTAATTTCAAAAAGACATTTGGAAGCAGCAGCAGGTGGTGAAGGACAATCTCCCCGGTTTTTCCCAAAAAAGAAAGAACTCTCAGTCTTAAAAACATATGTATTATTTCTTGTTTGAATATATCTTGCTTGAGCTTCCCCTTTGATGTCTTTTCCATGTAGGATCTTTCCAGGGGGTGCTGCCTGGTGCACGAGCCCAGGGTTGTCCCCACAGGTTCTGGTGGGTTCTGCCTGAGCCCCCCATGAAGGTGCTTCAGTGACATCCCCTTTTAATGGAGCCCCCTTTCAACAGGAAACAAATCAAACCCTTGATTTCCCATGGAGACACATTTACCTCCTCCAGTGAATTTCTGCTTTTTCCCCAAATTCTTTTCGCCAGCCCCAGTATAACTCATGGGAGCCTGGCATGGATTTACATCCCCTCTGACTGCTGCAGGTGCCTGTGAGGATCATGGAACCCTCTCAGAGCTGCTGTTCCTTTGCTGTGTGGAAAACTAAATGGTTCCCATCGGGATAAATTCCAAAGTACCAACCTAAATTTAGCATATATGGCCTCATTCTTGTTTTCTAAACACATCCTCGGATCTGACTGTGCTAAACATTGTCACTCTGAGGGAAGGTTAGTGAGGGATCCAGACTGCTCTTTACTGTTTCTCTGCTCTCATGATTATTTACCTTCCCATCAATCTTTGTGTCATCTGAAACTTTCACAAGCCAGTCATTCCTGAAGATGATTAATAGCAGCAAGCAGAGACAGCAGAATCCCAGCACTGCACTTCATTAGGATTCCCCTCTGATGGCTCCATTTCAGATCCATTAGCTCGCCCCTTTTTAATAGACTTAACCTCTGTTTTATTGCTATTGAATAATCTTCATTTTTAACCGAAATATTCCCAAGGCTGAGTGAAACATCTCACAAAAATCAGAGGGTGACAGAGCTGGGAAAGATCTCAGGGAAACAAAACCAGGTTTGTTTGTTTCACACGACCTGTTTCGTGGCATCGTGTGGAATGACAATCATCTTCCCATCTTCCCTTCTTCCTCTTGAATCTTATATCAGCTTTAATCCCATTATTTACCCAGGACTGAGGTCAGGGGAAGTGATTTAGTGGTATCAAAGTTGTGCTGGATGCATTTGTGGAGCTCTGACACAACATTAAAGCTCTTCTACTGGGATGGAATTTCCCTACTATTTGATTAGGGATCAAACCCCAACGTTCTCCTCAGCTGGGTAAAGGGGTCACCCTCTGTAGATGGTATGAGGGCTGTAAATATTTAAATATTTGTATTTATATGTGTTGTTTAACATCCTCAGTAGTTACTAGATGACTCCTAAATACTTCATCCTCATATTTCTTCTGAAAGTAGGAGACAGGAATGTTTATGGAGCAGTTCTCCTTTCCCTGCATCATTATTAACAACCTTGTAACCACTATTGTGAAGTGATAAACCCAGAAAACCACCAGGATTCCTTTTGTACAAAAATATATTAATTGCATTCTGTTTTCCTCAACTCTTATGAATGGATTAATCCTGAGAATTTTAGCTTTTCTTTTCAGCTTCCTGTACTTCTAAACTCCTACTTTCTCATGCTCATATACCGGATTTTTTAAATTTCACATTTAATATCTGATTTCATTTTATATCTTCCACACAAGGTCCTTTTTCCCCCTGATTAACAAATCAGCTTTTACCAACTTCTTGAAAAATGCTATTTATCACTTGAATTTTCCATCTAGGCATTCTAAATATTTTCTTTTCCCACATCCCTGTGCTAATTTTTCTGTCTCTCAGGGATCTTTGACCATCAAGTGTTGACTCAAAGGAAGGTTTGGACCACCTGATATGATCATATGAGGGTGGGGAGGCCCTGGCACAGGTTGCCCAGAGAAGCTGTGGCTGCCCCTGGATCCCTGGAAGTGTCCAAGGCCAGGTTGGACAGGGCTTGGAGCAACCTGGGCTGGTGGAAGGTGTCCCTGCCCATGGGGCAGATGAGCTTTAAGGTCCCTTCCAACCCAAACCATTCTGTGATTGTAACAAAATACTGCTTTAAGATCCCAAATTTTTAGATTTACACTCATCAGTTAAATATTCTTAAAAATCAGCAAGCTCTGACTGCACCTGTGCTCCCTCACCACCTTCTCCAGGCTGGGAGGCTTTTCATGGGATACAGTGGCACTCACACCCTCACCAACTGAGCTGTAGGATCCGGCTTTCTTGGCTTAGATATACAATTAGTCTGCTGGAAACCTCAATAATGCAGACTTAGGAGCAGTGCCTGGAAGTGAGGTGGAAGCCAGGAAACATTAACTACAAGTTTTCAGCAGATAACCTGGAGTAGAAAATCCAGCCGAGCAAACTGTCAGGTTTTTGGGCAGCTCATGCGAGGAATGAAAGACAGGATTGCAGCTGACAAACTATTTGTTGTGACTGTTTTTCCAGTTCTGCTTGTAACTGAAAACAGGAGTAAAAAAAAAAATTGATTCCCTTAACATTTTCTCAGTTGTGACAATGGCTCAGTTGTAGAGTCACAGAATCACGGGATCGTTGGAAAAGCGCTCTGGGATCATCGAGGCCAACGCTGCTAAAATGTAGGAATGTGGAAATAATTTCATGGGTTGTTTTCCTGGTGTTATCATCTCTCATCCTGATGATATTTCCACTAGAGAATTACTGCATGTTGAAGGAGTTGCAATGTCTGACACATCTCACCTTGAGAGGAAGAACTGAAAAAAGAAGCACTTTGAGGAGGCTGGAGAAGGCTAAAGGGAGACATGGAAACAGGAAGGATTGGTGGCTTCTCCATGTCTATGCCATGGAATGATTACCTTAAACTGAAAGGGAGATTTGGGTCAGACAAGGAAAATTTTTCTCGGTGTAAAATGAGTTAATCACTGGAGGAGCATCAGGAGCCTTTGAAACCTTGGTAGCTTGGAAGTGGTTCCACCCCAAACAGCATCAGCAGTGGTGAGGAGGGGAGGAGTGGTTAAATTAGGTGACCTCTGAAGATGAACCCAAAGTCCCTTTCAGAGCAATTTTCTCTCGTTTCATGTTGCACCTTGAAAAGGTTGTTTTTTCCAGAGCGAAACCTCTGGGAAACCAAAGAGGGAAAAATTATTTCAAGGCTCAGGGACATTTATTGCCAACTACAAAACATGACATGTCATAAAAACTTAGTGAATATATTAAATATGTCATTATATTTATTATAACAATTAAAGTAACAAAAGCTTAGTAAGTAATAAACATGGAGAGAACTTTGCTTTCAAATATATTTGGTGATAAAGGATTATTTTTGACAGCAGCATTTATCACGGGCTACCTAGAACTGTTATAGCTATTTGTTGTACTTAATAAACAATGATAAATATATCTTTGTGCAGGAGACTAGCTTAAATGTGTGTTGTGCAATCTTCTTGAGAAATTGTAGCCAAGACTAATTAAATGATTCTAATTAAAATTGTGTAGATAGAAAGGAAATTAATGGCTTCATTTGTACTATTTGTTTATTCCATTGTCAAGTGTACTGGATATAATTGCTGTGCAAAGAAGAAATCATCAAAATTATTTTTTCCTCCGTTGATTCCCTGTTCCATCAATTTATTGTAGAGCCTTCATTTTCTCTATCTTCAGAGAGAAACAGTGCTGGCAAAATGCAAAACCTCAACAAAGTTATTTTCTTGTTTGGAGCTGTTAGATGGAGAATACATTTATTGAACAAAATAAAGGTTAAGCTTCAATTAAGCATTCTAAATATATTTAGTGAGTTATTGAAAAGCCATAATGTCTTGGCCCACGTGGTTCACCCGAAGCCCTGAACAAAAGAAATGATAATAGAAGCAGAAGGAGTGCTCAGATGGTGAGTCCCTAACACATGACTTACAAAAGAATGTGGTGTTGCTCCAACCATCTATTATGTTGGGATCAGATAAAGCAGGAAAAAAATCTTTATTAATGATATTTTCTTTTTTTTAACTGCAAACAGTCTCATGTACAAAAGCAGGAGAACACCTGATTATTTTTCCCAGGGTAAGGTTTATATTTCACTCGTCCTGCTGGGACTCCTCAGATTCGGGGGACAATAAATCAGATTAATAACCCAGCTCTCCCATTCTGTTTGTGTGCCTGCAACACCTTCAGCTGAGGCCAAGCTGGGGTTTTTCCAAGCAGCTTGGAGCAGTGTCACCTCTCCTTCCTCCTTCCCTCCCCACCCACAGGTGACACAGAGGGAGCTGTGGCCACCCTGGAGCCCACTGGTGACACACCATCACCATCCTGCCCTCCTCTGCTCCAGGGAGGGAGGCTCTGCACAGGTTTCCTTTCAGGTAATTGTTAACTCACTTTAATGAATTTAAAGAAAGGCAGAAATGTTTGAGAATTTCGTTTCAGCTGAAAGACATGGAAAGGAAAGATTCGGAAAATTCATGAGCTTAAAATACGTTTATATTTGGCTGGACTGTGCCCATGAAATCCATTTCTTTGACATGTCAACGTTTCCCACAGAAAGCAGATGTTCTTTGTGGAAATTTCTGATTAATCAAAAACACAGTTTCCTTTTTTAAATTAGTTTCAGTCGAGCAATTTTGACAAGTGAACCGTAGCTAAATCCTTTATGCTGAAAATAAAATCCATCTTTATGTTTTTTGTCTAAATGTGCTTCTGCAATGCCACACACAAACTAACTTTTATAGCCTTGATAAGTGGAAATACGTGGGAAATGAGAGCATATTTGAAAATACTTCCATTAGAGACATTTGTTAGAGCTAGCCAGACTAATGGCTTATTTTCTGCCTAAATCAGAGAGATTAATCTGTATCTTTAAAATCAGAACCAAAAGAGCTCTGCTGAAATGTAAAATCTTGAGTAAAACAATTTTCTTAGAGAGTAGGAGACTCAGTGAGTGCTTTTTCTTTCTCTCCGCTCCTCTGCAGCTCATAAATGCCAATGTACTCAATGAAACCCTGGCATTCCTTGGGACTGGTGGTGTGGGAATGTGTTATCCTCCCTCCTGGGGGCTGGGATGGTCACCTCTGGAGGTAAAGAATTACCTGGAAAGTTCTTCAGAGACACTCAAAATAAGAGAGTGAAATACTGAGGTAATGGCTGCAACCCTGACATGAGTGTCGTGGGCTTGTTATGAGGTATGAAGTCATTTAATAAATGTATTTAATAAATGTATTTAATAAATGGTCCTTGACTGTGTCCCGGCTGGACATCCCAGAGCCTCTCCTTGCTGCCTGCAGTGGGTTGGGTCCTGGATGTGGCTCTCCAGGCTGCCACTGGAGAGCAAAACTTCTGGAGGAGAGAACATAATGTCTGCCTGGACATGTCTTAAAGGTTTGTCTTCATGTCTGCCCTGGTTTGGCCCCATGGACTGGAAGCTCCTTTGGGCTGGAGGGGCTGTCAGGAGATCCTGGTGGGAATTGTTCCCTCCAGCACTGCCCAGAGGGATCACTGCACATGGACAGCACTGCCTGCTGTGAGCTGGAGGATGAGGAGCAGCTGAGGGAGCTGGGGGGGCTCAGCCTGGAAAAAAGGAGGCTCAGGGGGGACCTTCTGGCTCTGCAACCCCCTGACAGGAGGGGGGAGCCAGGGGGGGTCGGGCTCTGCTCCCAGGGAACAAGGGACAGGAGGAGAGGGAACGGCCTCAGGCTGTGCCAGGGGAGGGGCAGGTTGGACATGAGGAGGAATTTCTCACTGGAAAGGGTGGTCAGGCACTGGAAGGGGCTGCCAAGGGAGGTTTGGAGTGCCCAGCCCTGGAGGTGTCCCAAGGAAGGCCTGGCCATGGCACTCAGTGCTCTGGGCTGGGGACAAGGTGGGCATAGGGCACAGGGGGGATCCATGGGCTGGGAGGGCTTTTCCAGCCTCAGTGATCCTGGGATTCTGTGATAGCAGAGATAGTCAGGAGATTTGCCTTGGACACTCATCCCTGGCCCCCCTGGGTTTGCAGGTCCCCACAAAGCCCTACAGAGTCTCCCCTTTCCTCCAGCTGCAGCAGGGGTGAGTTGGCTGGAGAATCCTCAGTGTCATGTTGTGTTGGTGCAGTCACTGTGGATCAGTGGCTGGAATGCTCCAAGGATATAAGCAGAGCAAGTTCAGTAAAGACACTATTTTTTATTAGATCAGCTGATACAGCTGAAAGAAAAGCAGATAAGGTCTTTATTTCCCACGAGAGACTCTTGGGATGCGAAAGAGAGCTCTCCTGTTTCCCAACAACGTGCTTCCAGAAGTTAGAGGTCCTGGATCTATGTGGGTTGGTAAAATAACTTAAAATCAAATAAAATGCATAACAGATGAGTGTGGAGGTGTGGAACAGCACCTTCACAAAACCAGACTCACCTTCTCCCCCCCCACAATGTGATGTTCACATGCTCATAACCCTCCCACGTGTGCCATCCAGGAAACCTCCAGCTGCAAAATGAGCCACACACTTGGTTTGAGTAACTTGGTAAGGTGCCAACAGACCAAAAAAATCCCCTGCAAGTCCCAAGAGAAAGACCTTGGTTTTGAGTTACCAACCCCTGCTCACATGAGCAGAAAGATGAAACCGAGTTCTCAAACCTGGGGGTGTTTTCCTATTAATTAAAGTTATTGTGCTAAACAGCTTTTTACTGGCAGAGGGGTGGAAATTACACCTTGCACATCCAGGAGCTGTTTTCTACCAGCTAAGAGGAATCATTGCTCAGAAGATCTTATTCCTGCTTGTTGGAGTAGCTGTGATGAGCTGCAGTACCAAGAGCGCACAAGTGTCGTGCCTTGAGAAGCAGCACAAAACCATCACTGCAGGACCTCCCCACTTTGGCTGGAGAATCCACAACAACCAGTTTGCTTTATAAATTTTTTTTCCCCTCTTAATTGTTTGAAATCTTTCAAAAAATAAAACAGATTTTTTTTTTTTTTTAATTTTTGGGGGACTTTTTTATTATTAATCCACTTGCTGCTTGCTGCTCTTCAATGAATATTTCCTATAAGCCAGCTTGGGTATCATCCTCTATGAGTATTCCTTTAGGCATTTATTGTTCACCATTCAGTATTAGAAGGGGTTGATTTGACATCTGTGCCAAATGGAGGCTTTCAAGAAGCCACAGACCACTCTTTTCTTGATGCCAACCATGCAAAACCTCCCCAGTTTGAGGTGTGGCTGTAGGGGGTCAGCAGGTGCTCTGAATACTAAGAATACCCTGTGTTTACTATGAACCCAAAGGCAGCTATTTTGGAGCAAAAAAAAAGGGCTCCATTTTCTAAACATAGACCTGCATGAGGGCATCCTGTAAGAGAAAAAATCCCTGGGGTTTAGGAACCAATTTCTGGCACAGAATTGGCACAGAATTGAGGGGCCAATGCACCTTACTGTGGGATCACCTCTCCCTCACCCCACTGGGAGTTTCTACCCTAGTCACTGCCCTATTTTGAGAAAGGAACAAAGAGGATTCAAAAGAAAAACTGGATTTCCTTAAGAACCAATGTTACTTTTCCTGGATCCTTAAAAGCATCAGAGGTAACTTTAGTGTCTGCATGGCTGTAAAAAGAACTGCAGGGATCAGATAGAAGGAGGACACTTGCTTTTAATTGTCCCTTCACCCTCTCCCCACCCTTATTTCACAGCAATATTGCCCAGCTGAGTGTTCTTTTCTATATATGACTTTTTTCTCTGATACTGGATGCCAGAAAATGGTATATTATAAATACAGTAATCTTTCCACTTTCCTATTGAGCAAGAAAAACATGGAAGGAAGGCAAAATGTGCCAAATTAGCAGCTTGCTGGCAGGATTCAAATGCAGGTTTGTGTGCCATCTACCACATCCCTGGTTTTGTGCCCCTGTGGGGAAGGGGCACTGGAATAACTAGGGAATGCTGCTGTGCAGAAAAGTAGGAAGCTGCCTGAGTATTAAATAAGAGGGAAATCAATGCAGTCCAAAGGTTGCCTCCAAGGAAACAAAACAACATTTATAAACACGCCCCTCTTGCTTCTTTTTTTTTGCTGCAAACTCTGCTGGTTTTGCTAAAGCACCTCCTAGAAGAGGGATGTAGCCCCTGTGGGCTGCTGTGGCCAGAGCTCCTCCTTGGCCAGAGGTCATTGCCCCTTCATGTCCTGGCCAAAACACTTCTCTGTGCTCTCCAAACCTGATTGTGATCAATCTGAGCTGATCTGGCTGGAACAGCAGCTGGGAAATGGGTTATTGGACCCCGGTGCTGGTGGGACAGAGGAGAAGGTGGGTGGTGGGACAGGGAGGAGGGACCATGGAGGAGAACCCACATGCACAGAACATCTCCAGGCATCACACCCAACACAGGAGTAGCACCAGATTGGACAAGCTCCAGGTTTTCAGGGATAAAGTGGTCCCCACATGCCCCTCAGCCCCTTTGTCTGTCATCCCTTTTCCCTTTAGGCCCCTTCTCTCCACTTCTGGGGCTGACTGGATGTTCTGAACACATTTTAGGCTTCCTGGTTGCCACGTCTGGGTCACAGGATTGGTTGCAAAGGGCATCCACGTGCCTGAGTTCATGGCCAGGGGTTTGATTCCCTACAGGTTTTCCAGGTGGGAATGAAATGTGATGGAAACCAAGCAACCCCAAGTCAATTTATCTCTATAATTTTATTTTATTTGACTAGAGAACTGCTTAAATACAGATTCAAGGACTCTGAAATATTTTTTTGTGGCTTGGCCTCAGAGCAAATTTACATTTTATTACATAGATCATATTTTTTTTCCTACATGTTGATGACCACGGACTGTGAAAGTGAGAGAATAATCCTGACAAAACAAATACATAGATCACTAAAGCTGCCTCAGTCCCACAGTTCAAAACAAACCCCTGTTCATATGCAGCTCACAGGTAACACAAATTTTCATAGGCATTTTTAATACAGTTGATATATCACCTAATTACATAATTACATGATGCTTTGTAATGGCTCAGTGATTTGGGGGAGATAAAAACTTCCCTGGCAAGCTCTGTGTGATCATAAGCTTTAAAAACTCCAGAAGGGATTGCCAGGTTCTATATATGTTTTTGTCAGCTTTTTAATTTGATATTTCCCCGAAATCATTAGACTATAATGGGCTATAAAACAGGAAACACACTTTTTTTTTTTTTTAAATGCAAACGTCTAAAATAGATTACCAAAATAAAAGTTAGTTAAATTTGATATAAAAGGCAAAATTCATCTTTTTGTCTGGATAAATAGTTCCAGGACAGTAAAAGTGTTAGGACAAAACTGAGAAAATATACTAAATGGAACAATCCCTCAGAAATTAAGGGATAATATTGTGATACAAATTGGCATTTAATCATTTCAGTGCAGGATAAGTGCAGTGTAGAATGAGTTAGTTTTGAAAAGGTCAGGTCATACCTTGTGACCTTCTTGCTAAACTCTTCAGTTGTGTGAATGACCACCCCAGGCTGTTGGCTGGGGAGCCCACAAGTGCCAGCAGAGAAAAAACTGTGCCATTCAAGGGTGGCCAAGTCTCTTCTGCAATTTGAACTGTACAATAATGTTGCTTTTTCCAAGTCACACTGTCCTGTATCACCCCTCTGCTGGTTTACAGGCCTGAGGATGCCTGAAGATGAGGTTCCCCTATCCTGTGAGTCTGCTGAGTGACTGACTCTTAAATGGCACAGAATTGATACTTTTCATAGGATCACAGAATGATGGAGTAGTTTGGGTTGGAATAAAACTTAAAGGTCATCTTGTTAGTCCCTGCCATGAGCAGGGACACCTTCCACCAGCCCAGGTTGCTCCAAGCCCCGTCCAACCTGGCCTTGGACACTTCCAGGGATGGGGCAGCCACAGCTTCTCTGGGCAACCTGTGCCAGGGCCTCCCCACCCTCACAGGGGAGGATTCCTTCCCAATATCCCATCTATCCCTGCCCTTTGCTAATGGAACAAACACAGGTTTGTGTTTCATGAGCCTACAAACAGGACTCATTCTCTTGTTGATGTGTGAGCACATAAACAGGGTGAGGAGCAGCTCCCAGAATGAATCAGGAGTCGGGTCCCTGGGGCTGCAGCCAGCACTGCCCATGGTGTGCCCACCTTACCATCACAGTCTGACAAATGGGGAGATGGATGTTGAACTGCCTGCGTGGGAGATAGTTGTTATCTGCTTTGACTGATAGGTTAATTAGCACTGAAATTAGTGGGTTAGTTTGGGGTGGGAGAAGAGAAGGGTTCTGACGAACAGATTGGTGGTGTTGAGTTACATACTTTGTTAGATACTTGCCTCCATAAAACCCTGAAATGACCCATTAAATTATGCCTGATCCTAAAGGACTGAAGGTCCCTCTTGCTTCTGAGACAAGCCAAAATCACCCTGGCTGCCAGCCTGGCAGGTGCCATGCGAAGTCCTTGGTCCCTTCTGTCACCTCTGCAGGGGGGAACGGGCAGAGTTCCAGGAACCAGCTTCCCCACTGCTGTTATGTGTTTGCCACTTAAACAGAGGTTTGGGATAGTTCATATGGGATGTTTAACTGAAAACAGAAAGAATTAAAAGCTGATGTACTACTGGGAAATACATTTCCAAACGAACGTGCCACCAGGAGAGTGCAAGGACTGGCTCCTCAGCAGATATTAAAATGCTGCCACTTCTGTGACAAGCCAAGGCAAACCTGTTCAGTGGAGCAGACACAGGCTCGTTAGTGCCTGGGAGCTTAATTTGCTGAGGGATGTGCTGCAGAGCCTTCACCCAGTGCACCCACACCCTCCCCAGCTCGGGAAACACATCCTGGAGCAAGGGGCTGGATTGGAGGATCCTCTGGGCACGAGGGCTGTTCCCATCACAGATACCACAGCCAGGACACACTGAGCCTTGTCTCTGAGCCTTGTCTCTCTAGCACTAAAGCTGCTAGAGAATTAAAAGTGAGCTCTTGGGAGGAGTTAGATACTACTTTGTCACCCAGATGCATTTCTGGATGTACTACAAACACAGGACGGCAACTATGATTATTTCTCCAGATATTAAAGTATTTCTGGGTTCATTTAACAGGTCTGTAACAGTGTCTGATAAACTGAGTTGCCTTTTGTGCAGCTGCACCGTCCTCATGTCTCCTCCAGAAAGCTGAATTTTACTGACAAGTGCATGTCACACTTCCATATCTCACATTGATTCTCCATTAATCTGCATTTCCTTTCGCACTTTAGAGGGAAGTAATGCAGAGCTACATGGTGTCCTGATTAACACCTGAGTGCAGAAGCATTTGTGGCGTGCTTGATTATTAATAGAACAAGTGGAGTTAATTGCATTGGTCGAATCGTCCCTGTCACTGATTAATGACTAAGTGCACTCCTCGTGTTTTCAAGATGGAAATAGAAAAGCACAGGGATTCATGTACTATCTGAAAGGGATTTTTTTATTTTTTGTGATAAAGACAACTGTTTGGAGAGAGAACATTTGATGTCTTATTATAGACTGTAAACATATACCATCTAAAATTAAGCAATTTTAGTCTTGGCTTTTGTTGCAGTCGGAGCGATGTGTGACTGATGCAGCTCAGTGTGATACAAAGTGCTTTCTGAAAGATTTAATACAGTGCTTCTCCTATGCCTGAATTTAATCAAACTGCATTTTAAACAATGCCTTGCCAGTCATGCAAATCACTGGAAAATGTAGGAATGAAAGTATTCTATGTGAGGCATTTATGCTACAGCAGCCTCTCACAGAGCCTCCCTCCTCGATAGTTCAGTATATGTTAATACCATCATCTCTCTTTGAATTTTAAAGCTCAGGGAAAAAAAAGAGATGGGTAAGTTCCCCACAGCACTGCTGCTATTTTAAATTGTCTTCTTTTGCATTTTCAACAATTGCCCTCACTATTCAATGGTCTTTGTGCAGCCCTGCCAGAGTTAAGTACTCGCATTTTGGAAGGTGCAAAAGAAATCAAACCAGCAATAGCAAAAAACTGAGTAAAGAGCACATCACCTGTGATATGGGGCACCAGGGCTATGGAAAAAACACTAGCTGACAAATAACTTGATTCATAATGGGAAATAACTGAATGAAGGAAAATGCAGGCCAAAGCTGAGGCAATTGCACTGAAGCCACAGAAATACCCTAAAAAGGAAAGATGCCATTGACACAGGGCACAAAATCCACATAATTCAGGAGTCAGTGTGCATTGAGAGAAGAAAATACAACTTCAGTGGTGTTTTTGCTGAATTTGATGGAAACATTTCAGCAGATGGACAAGGAACCACAGCCTTGAGCAGCAATATCTACATTTTCAGCGATGATTCTAAGTCTGCTGAGGAGCCATTTTTTGAAATGCATTAGGATTTCCCTCCCTTCATCCTCTTCAATTCATTGAATTATCCCTCCAGCACTGGAGGTCTTGGCTGCCTGATATCTACTGGGGAATCATCTCACCCATCAGCTACCCCTGGTCTCCAAAAACATGCCATAACCTCTTAGAGGCAAGTTCTATTGGGAATATTCCTAGTTTCCCACTGCTGAGGAGCTGCTCATGCAGTGCTGAATCTTCACAGCTGCCATTCCTTTGGGAATCCAGCATGACTTTTGGCACAGCTCTGGGCAGGAGGGTACAGAGGAAGGTCCCATATTTAGGGCACACTGTGGTTCCCCTCCCTGAGGAGGGATTTGGGCTGGCAGAGGTTTTCTCCTGGCTTAGCAGCAAATGGTTCTTATCACAGCACATGGTGGGATTGTTGGGGTGTCACGTGCAGAGCCAGGAGTTGGAATCCATGTCCCTTCCAGCTCAGGATGTTCTATGATTTTATGAAACTCTTTTCCTCCCTTCTGTACGTTATGTTGCCAGGTGAGTGGGGAGAATAAATCTGCTTTTCTGGCTGGCTCCTGGCTACCTCTGTGCACATTCTTTAAGTGAAAAACTCAATTCCCAGAGGCTGTTGAAGTTCTTGTACCAAAACCTGCTCTTGGGCCTATTGAGTGGTCCCAAATATAAATTCCCAGGCACAGCAGTGCACAGAAATTGCTATTTTTCAGACTGAAACCTAAACCTCCCTTTTGTCTCCCAAGGGATGCCCTTTGTGCATTTCTGTGGCACCTCCATGATTGTGGTGCCTCAGCAGTGTGTGGTGTTATGGGAGAAAAATCTCCAAATAAATGTCAAAAGCTCAGCAGAGAGTGACTCAGAGCAGGAGAGTTGGAGGAAGTGGGTGGAGAATTACCAAGTTTCCACACATTTATCAGGCTTAGTCATAATCCTGCTGCTGAGAAGCTAAACCATGACAAAGCCTGGAGGGAAGGTGGGGGTGTGAAGTGGCACTGCAGGTGCCTCAGCAAACTGAGGAAAGCCAGAGGTGATGGCACCTCTGGAGTGCAGGTGGGAGCAGAACAGAGTTCTGAATGTCTCTGTTGGATTAAGGTTAATCCTGACATGGATCAACCCAAATTAGGGACAGGGAGACCTTCACCCACTTCAAACTTCACCTGAGGGCAGGGGCACACCAGTGGTTTGGCTTGGGATCACACCAGCAGTGCTTCACTTTGGTCTCAGCAGCAGCTGGATGAACGTTGGCTTCCACAAAAATCTAATTCTTATAAAAACTGCATTTCACATCGAAGAAATATTCCGTTCTGCCAAAAAAGAGAAAATTTTGGGGATGAATTTCTCAGCATATTGGTTGGTCCTCATTACTTATTTTATCTCCTCATTACTTATTTTATATCCTTGGCTACTTTTTTTCACCGAAAAAGAGATCTACAGGTTTCTGAATGTTTTTTTGTCATTAGCTGTAGAAAGAGCTTGCAGTGGAGACTCAAAGTAGATTTATTTATATTTATATTTTCATTTTTATGACCCTACAGCCATAGCTGTGACCATCCTGCATAGTTCATAGAATGGTTTGGGTTGGAAGGGACTTTTAAGATCACCCAGTTCCAATCCCCTGCCATGGGCAGGGACACCTTCCACCTTCCACTAGAAAGTTCAGTCAGAACTGGAACTAGAATTCAACAATTTATCTCATTGTCATCTAACTGATGACAGAATACATCCTGCAATACAAAGAAACCTGAGAGCCATCAAGTTGCCACAAAAAGACAGCGAGCCCCAGTTTGCCTTTTCTTGGCCATCTGCCACCCCTGGGCTGGGAGTCACTGATGATCTGTCCCACAATTAACACAGCTAATGAAGAGTCCCAAAGTTGCCTCATTTGCCAGCCACCAGTTGGAAATCCCTGTCCTGGAGCTGTTTGGTGCCACACCTGCCACCCCAGCAGATGGAAGGGGAATGGGATGGAAGAGGTGCTGGTTCCTGAAGAAGATGCCATGCAGGGATAATAAGGATTTAGAGATGAACCCCCGCCTTTTTGCCAGGCCCAGGGGTGTGACTGCCCTGTGCAGGTGACACATCACAGACCCACTGCTCTCTCTCCTGCCCACGGTGAAACCCAGAGATGTTCTGGCTTTTCTGCTGACGCTGAAATTTCCATTTCCATCCCTTCAGCAAAGAGGAGAAGGGTGCAGAATACTAATGTAGCTCGTGGAGTCCAGGATCAGGGCATCTCAAATCCTGCAGCTTCCTCTGATGGATTCTGAGGGCTGAAGGGGCTGTTTTGGTTGCTGAGCTTTGCTTTGTGAGCAGCACAAGTTGGCAGAACTGCACCCAGCAGTTCTTTCATCAAGCCAATAAATTTTATTTGAGCTACAGCATCACAGGACAATTTGGGAAATCAGCCCATGTATCAGTCAGGAATTCCAGAGGGAGTTTTGAAGTCTGTGTTACAATGACCTGGATCTTTACATGTCCAACCTCACACTGGCACTGGATCCAGCTGGGGAACAGCCCACACGTGTCTACCTGGGAATGAGTCAGTTTTTAAAGACGTTGTGTGGAACAGACTTAATTTGGGGAGAACAAAAGAAAAAGGGAATTGTCGATATTGCTGCTTTTCTCTGAGCTCTCTGCAGGGTTCTGAGAGCTGAGAGAGCCTAATTTCACCATATCCATGCAAAGAGATCAGTGATTAGTGCCATACCTTCAATTCAGGAAGCCTGCAAAACTCAGAAAAGATGCTCAGAAAGAAAGGGAAGCTTAAGCAGGAAATAAAACTGGTGGATTCTGGTTTTATGAAGAAGATGTCTCCTTCAGTGCTGGGATCAGACAAAACAGAGAAGTTTTTTGTAACTCTGGGAAAAGGAGTGTTTGTATCTCTGTTTATGAACCTCTAAGGCTTCTCTTCAATTACCCAAATACATTAGTGAAGGCAGACAAAAAAATCAGTGGCAAATTCAGTCTCCATGAAATGCTTTTTAATTCCCGCGTCTCTCTCCCTGCATTCAAACACAGACAGCTGCAGCTCCGAGCTGAAAGCATTCCCTGCTTTTGAAATTCATGGAAATTGCTGAGAAATTCATGGGAACTGCTCCCTCCTGTGGAGCAGCTGCTGAGCAGGAGTTGTTCCCACCTCCTGGGATTGCAGCCACCACCCAGGGACCTCGGGCATCACCTCTGTGCCATGGCCAAGGTGCCAGGGTGCCATGGGTGGAGATGAAACTCCATCTGGGAAGGGCCATCGTGTCCTGGTGGAGAGCTCAACACAGCAACACCCAACAGCAGGCAGGTGGGAAAGGAAAAAAAAGGAAAATGCCCTTTGCTGTGTGGCAGCAAAATGATTAATTCCTCTGCAAGAATTGAGCAAAACTGTTGTTTTTGCCAAATCCAGGTGGGAATGGACGGGGCAATTCCACCTCTCGGAGCCAGGGGCTGTGCAGACCTTGTAGTGAATTTTAAGGTTGGTTTTGCCTTGTGAAAGGCTGGATATAAATTGCTGTAAAATGAAAATATCAGATTTCACAGCACAGCTTGGTGTCACTGTTCATTGTGGGGAAGTCAGAGGGCTGACACTTCAGGAACAGGTGGATTGGATGCGTCCAAAGGCCCAGTCCCACACACTCCCCAGTGGCAGTGCTCTCTTGCCCTCCTATATTGTCCAGTGACTCCCTGTGCCACCTCTGGTTGTGTTCATGGGAATACATGGTGCTTCAGGAATCATTAAAATGCCCTGATGAAGGAACAAATCTTAAAACCCAGAGTGTTTCCAGAGCTCTCCCTGGATGAAGGGGTTGCTCAGCAAAGTGAGACCGACCTTGCCATGGGACATGCTGCATCACAGCATCCTCCACTTGTTCAGTCCCAGTTTATTCCCGAATTCCCAGTTCAGGATGCTGGGACAGCCACATCCTGCAGTGACTCAGTCCAGGTTCTGTCCCTGCAGCACAGCCCTGGTTCATCTCCTCCCCACCTGCTGCTTTATTAGCACCCTACAGCTCCTTCCCCTCACATCAGGGAGCATCCTCTGAGCAGTCTGGCCTGTATTTAGGATTTTATTACACATTTCCCTGCCTGAGGGAGCTGGGAATCTGCCACTGGCTGAGCAGCCTGGCAGGGAAAGCCACAGTGAGCAGTTCAGCTGCTGGGGAGCCACGAAATACAGATGTGCAAAGGTCACCTTCAACCTTAACAGCCCATCCTGCCTCCCCACATTTCAGACTGTCCCTGGGACCAGATGAGACCACCTTGGGAGTGTAAATATGTTTCAGAGAGGCTACCAAATATCACTGGACACATGGAAGTTGTCTGATCACATTACATACATCATTATTAGAGTCAGCTTGCTGTTGAGTCTCATCTAAACAGGTTCTTTTCACCTTCTCATGAGCAGCAAATCCTGCTTGAGCGGGTTCAAGTGTAAACTGGGCAAGTTGAAAGGAAAAACAGTGTCTTGAAGCAAAAAGTACTGTGATTTTTAATTCATTTTCCAATTATTCTTTTCACTTCCCCTCCTCTTTCTCCCTCTTCCCTGAGCAGCAGTTAATCAGCACCTTTGAGCATTCATTTCCTCCATTCCAGAAACTCTATGGAAAGGCAGAAGCACACGGGGAGAAAAATAATAAAAAGTAAAATATATGATATTGGCATCCCTGTGCCCAGCAGCACAATTTATAATGTATTCCAGCTCTTGTCAAACACAAAATTCAAATTTAGAAGGATGTGCAAGAAGCTGAATAGATGAGAACTTAATAAAAATATCTTCTCAGAAGCAATGAAGAGACCATCATGTCAATGCCCCACAATCCAATAAAAGAGTCTGGGCAGAGTTAAAAGGCAGCAAAGTGATTTTCTGTGCAGAATATCATGGTGGAAGAAATGGTGGGAAACAAATCTGAGTGTAGATTCCTGGGTTTGTAGTGGGAACTCTGACAGACCTCTGGGACAGGCTGTGAGAGCAGGGGCAGGATTGGAAAAAGGCTTGAATGCTGAGTGGGGAGGATTTCGATGATTTTGATGCTCATGAAATGAACTGGAATGATTTGGGGAAAGCTGTGTGTTCCTGGGAAAAGTCAAGAGCTCTCTCAGTGCTCAAAGTGTCAGACAAATGCCAGAAAGAGGTGGGTTTTTATCAGTGCTGAAAGGAATCAAGGCTCAGCTCCCACACTATCAGAAGGAAGAGGTGGGTTACCTCTTGTATCAGCCGTGAAGTTTTGAGGTGAAATGAATGAAAAAAACAGGTGAATGAGGAGGTTTCCGTGATTTGAAATGGAATATTTCTTAAAGCATTTTTTCTCCCTGCTCCTGGAAGATCCACGTTCCTGCTACTCATTTCCCTGAGCTAAAGGAATTGTTTCTCTTCGGGGTTTTGAGTGAAATGATACAAAGCCACAAGCAGAGTCCTTTGGGGTGTTCCATCTGCTCTCCTGAAGGAAGAACATGGACATTCAGCAATGTCTGCAAAGCAGAGAACAGTCAGTGCAAAAGGTTATTCCTCCTAAAGGTGTCTAAAGCCATTGAATCCCAGGATCACTGAGGTTGGAAAAGCCCTCCCAGCCCGTGGAGTCCACTCTGTACCCAATCCCCACCTTATCCCCCAGCCCAGAGCACTGAGTGTCACGTCCAGTCCTTCCTTGGACACCTCCTGGCATGTGAAATGCTTGAAGATGATGTTCTGGCCAGGAGCTCCTGTAAAAATTAACAGCTTGAAAGGGGAAACTCAAACATTAATTAAGAACAAAATGTAGGTGGTCAAATATATAAATTCACTAAAGAAATAACTCCCCTGAAGATTGGAAAGCAGCTGGTTGACCTCATTATTAAAAAAAAAAAATAAATAAAAATCAAGGTGTATGCTAAAAAAAAGATCAGAAAACTTAACATCATTTTATAGAGAAACGTTGCCAAAAGTTATTTGAAGATCACAGAGGAAAAAAAATAAAAAAGCAGAGGGAAGTCTACAGAATTAAATACAGTCAACAAGATTTCAGCAAAGAAAGGTCAGGCTTCAGTAGGTTTTGCAAATTCTTCAAAAGCATGAATTGCCCTGGGGGTTGCAAGGACCAAATGTTCAGGTTTTCATAAAGACATTACCAAAGGCTCATCCTGGGAGTTTGTGTCTAAAGTGTGAAACCAAAGTCAGGAAAATTTGAAGCAGATGCCATTTTCCAGGGCTCTGCTCTTAACTGGGGGGAGAAGCAGCGAGTGCCTTCAGCAGAGTGACAAATGGCCAGGGACAGGGAGGAGGAGCTGAGCCCTCCAAAATCCAAACAGATACAGCAGCAAACAAATGTCTGAGCTGTTTGTATGATGTGTTGTTCTAGACCTCAAAAAAATCAGTGAATTCCATTTTAAATGCATTTGATTTACCATAAATGTGGGACACCTGTGGATTCTGATGGGTCAGAACGTGCACAGTGCTCGTATTTATCATGTATGACCTCAGAGCTGGATGGAAACAACGGTGATTTAATTATGTTCTTTTTTGTACTGGATTGTGGCAAACCCAAATTCTAATTAAATAATGACCTGGAATCAAATTGAGATGGTGTCAAGCCCGTGGTCATCTGGAATTTTAAGTTTTCTTTACTCACCTGCTCTTTACAAATTTCAAATCGCAAAGGCAATTTCAGATTAAAATTCAAGTTGAAAAATGAAACATTTTGCTCTGAGTGTGGAGTGGGATGTTTCAAAACCAATATTTTCTGGAACAGGGAGGTTTTTCCATGCTTGGTTGTTTTTCTTTTTTTATTATTATTATTCTTTTTGTGTCCCACGCAGGTTTTTGATGAATTGGCACTTCTATTTTTGAAAAAAAAGTGTTGGCGAGTTCTCAATCTGTTCCATACCAAGAATCCTGAAAGCCTCAGGATGTGGCTGGCAGTCCTGGATGTGTTATTAGATCCTGAGATTTCTGACATATGTGAAAATCCTCAGTGGAGAGGAGAACATTTGATCAACTGCAGAAAGAATGAACCCAACAGAAAGCAGAACAGTGGATGCTCAGCTCTGGGATGGAAACAGGTCCCTCACCAAGGAATTCAGGGAATGATGATGTGCCTGGCACAGGGGTGAATTGCTGTAAGGGACAGCAAAATGCCTTCTGAATGCAAAACTGTGCTTTTAAATACTGAAATTCCCACAATAAGAGACAATTTCAGATGCTGCTGCTGCTCCTTGAACAAGGACTAAAGAATGTTTATCATAGTACAACAGACCTTGAAAAAAAGATTCTTATTCATGTTTCAAATATTTTCAGTACTAGTATTTTTCTTGGTAGAGAGAATTGCAGAAAATATTTTGAAAATCATTTTCAAGGCACTGTCACAGTTTGGGAAGCATCAGTTCCAAAGATCCCAGAGGGTGACCTCTTAGCCTGTTTTTTTTTCTTAAAAGAAATACAATAAAGTCAAGCTTGCAAAAATAAAACTTGCCAGAGAAGTCTCTGGGAAGCAAGAACTGGTCAGAACTGCATATGGATAAATGCAATGGAGCAGTCCAAGAATATTTCTGCTCCTTATTGACCTGAGCTCCTTTGTGCCCAGCTCAGGCTTCGTGCTTTTCCCTCTTTGATGGATACAACCACAAGGAAGCAGAGTGGAACTTATTTTTGGAGCTCAAATTTAAGCCCTTGAATATAAATGGATGTATCGTGTCCCATCTGCTTCAAGGAAAACTGGGAATGTCTGGGCAGACAGTGCAGATGGAAGGATGCAGCTTTTGCTGTTGGATGCTGAGCTCCCTTTCATCCATGGCATGGACACATGGCCAGCACAGGAGGAAATCTAGGGAATGGGAAGCCAGGAGGAATGGGGAAGCCCACAGCCCTTGGTTTCTGAGGGCTCATAAGCTACTAAATGATCTGCACAGCACTGGCAGTTTTACCCAGGCTGCCAAGCTCATCCCAGGGCACAGGGCAGGATTTCCTGGTGACATTGCTCACCCAGCAGATGTTACACACAGGCCCTTAGGGCTCCAGCCAGGTCCTTTGGGCTTTTTTGCTGTTCTGGCCCTGTTTCTTGGAGCTCAAAAACTCCCTTGGGAGTGAAGCCAAACCCTCACCTCTGGCTGGCCTGGGGGGTTCAGTGAATGCCACAGCCATGACCCCCCTATGGATCCTTCCTTCTCCATGAGAATTCCAACCCCACAGCCCATCCCCAAGGGCTTTTCACACCTGTGGGACAGCTGTTGGCAGCTGTTGGCTGTCTCTGGGTGGCACACACATGTCTAGGGGACGAGGCAGCAGCAGGGCAGCTCCCTCACCAGGGTCTGACTCCACACAGGATACACGGGATCATCACCTGGGCTGTGCTCTCCCAGTGCTCCATCCCAGCTGGACAGAGCAGAAATCATTGTAGAGAACACATTTCCACTTCCAGACCTCCTGTAGACACAGAGTTTTGTTCTCTCCAGAAGACCCACAGACCCTTCTTTCCCCATCTCCGTCCCTCCCTCTCAGCCAGCGCAGGCGCTTTCTCCGTGTTGTCCTAGAGATGACTGGGAGCAGATGGAGGAGGGCATGGAGTCGCCCTCATTTTCCATCTGGTACCATCTACTTTTAGCTCCACCACTCCCTGGAAGGGTTTTAAGCCTCCTGGCTGGCTCTGTCTGCTCCAGCACGGCCGTACCCGCGGTGCCTCACGCGCCTCACGCCGCACAGCTCCGAAATTCCCAGGTCTTCTTGGATATTTTGTGTTAAAATAAAAGCACAGGATGGATTGGAGGCTGCTGCACGTGCTGTGTTTATGCAGCACATAAAAAGTTATAGGAATTCTTGCCAGTTTTCTAAAATACCTTTGAATACATGCGATTGTGGTGCAATAGAACCCAAAATCTTCTCAAGGGGAGATTCTGGAAAGGCACCTTTTCTTTTTGTCTGCTACAAATGCAGACCTACCATGTTAGAGCAAGAAGCAAATACAGACAATACAGACACTTGGATTTCTGGATAAATATTTACAAATATCCTCATCAAGTCAAAATTTGTAATATCATGGTGGGACCTACAACCTGCATTTACTAAACCAGGGCAGTCTTGAAATGCCTCCTTTTATTTCACTGTTGTAACCCAGCGAAACATTTATTTATACTGGTGGGAGTGCATTCATTTGAGCAGACTCTCAATGACTACACATGCAAAATTATTGTTTATTTACTCCTTTGTAACTGATTTACCCATTTATAAACTCATTTGGAAAAAAAAAATCTGTATATTTCTTTTGGGTTTTGCCAGATGAGGACTGATCCTTATTTAGGGTAAATAATGATAAACACATATAAACTTATTTTTTCATGTATTTTTTCATGGTTCCATGGAAACCTAGACTATGAGAAGAGTGAACATAAGAGAACATGAGAGAGAACAAAGCAGGAACAATCCCAGTGATACTTAATTCTGAAGTTATCTGCAATTCAGGACCTTGGAAGTGAGGAACAAAGCAGCCTGGGAACATGTAAATATGTAAAAACCATTTGAAATTACCTCAGCAGCACCAAAAAGCTCAAGTTGTTGGGATATTGGGATGTTGGGATATTTATGAACAGCACTGTGACTGTTGTCCCTGTTTTCATCAATTATTTGGGGTTAGGAACAGCTTTAAAATGCCACTTTTTAAATTGGGATTAACACGATGTTTGACACACATAGTGCCTGCATAGTACTTAGAAACACAACTAATGTTATATATACAACTAATGTTATATATACAACTCATATTATATATACAGCTCATATATGCAGCTAATTAATAGGCACAATTCTTCAAAGAAATGCATGGAAGGGCTGAAATCTTGTTCTGCTTGGATGAAAGTAGAGAAAATCACACACTGAGCGTCTTTTCCCACTGCAATAATTACTCCAGGTGTAGACAATACACAAAAAGCTTGATATTTATGAAGCCTGGACCCAAAGTTTGATTTGTATTTAGGCATCCTCCTCAAAAAACAGCTTTCTGATAAAATTTCAGGTCAGGGTCCATTTTCAGGTGGAACTATTAATATTGTTTCCTTCCTTTCATCATTCCTTCCTTCCATCTCTGAATATCAAAATAATTTCAGTCTGGGCATCATTAATAGACTGTAAACTGGAGTTTAAGTTAGATTCTTAAATTAGATTAACTGGAATTTAGCTCAGATTCTTTTTAAGTATCACTGTTCTCATTAAAAAAAAAAAAATAAAAAATTTAAAAGCCAGTTTATTTTGATCTCTCCCAACCCGAGAGCACCCAGTGCATGTGCACAGATTGAAGTGGCCATTTTCATAAAGACCACGATTCATTCCTGTCCCTGATACACATATTTGTAGCTCAATCTTTCCTGCTACAAAACAAGGGAAGCAGCATCTTGAGCTGGGCAGTGACAGCACAAAGAATCAATGAATTCTGCCCCAGGGAAGCTCCCCCTCCTCTTCCAGGGTGACCCTTTGGCCACTTTGTCACCTCCCCAATCTCAGGAGTTTCACAGGGACGGGGTTGTGCAGAAAATGTTGGCGTGTCCCTGCACATTCCCCAGCTCAGCCACCTTTTGTCAGCCCTGATAAACCCTCTCTTTTCTCCAGGCTCGTGTTTAATTTAGAAACAATGTGTGAGGCTGAAAGGAGAAGGGGAAAAAAATAAAGGAAAACAGGTTTTTGACTTCGAGAACGTCGATGTGTGAAATCGGGCTCTTGGCTAAAATAGGACGTAAAATTTAAAATCTTCAGAAAGATGGGTGGTGTTTTAGTCATTTAGTCCAAAGAGAGCCACCAGAGATAGGTGGGATAGAAAATATTCCTCTTTGTTTCATAAAGCAAAAAGGATAACAACTGTTCTTCAGCAGGGATCTTTCCCCCCATTAAAATATTAGTTCAGTTTTAATGTCATGAATTACAAAATGTGGTTTCTTTGTCCTAATGACTGCTAAGATTGCAGATTTCAGTGACACTTCCAGAGCAATTCAAATTTTTAATCTAATATCTCTTTCTTAGTCTGAGTTCAAGAGAGCACTGAAAAGTGGAAAACAACAGACTGAACATTTTAAAACTGATGATGTTGGATCTCATTAACCACACATTTGTCTGTGACACCGCTCCAAAATGTTTTTATTAAGAGGAAAAATGCGATTTGAAAATAAGTCTTCATCCTTGGGTTTTAAATCTGATCCCTCACAATTTTTTACAACTGGGTTTCTTACCCTTAAAAATCCTTTCTGCACATTAAACAGTTCAGGTCTCTCATGACATGTGGGAGCAAACATCAAAATTTCATGTTCATGATTATAGGGAACCTGGTTTAAAGGCTCTATTTCCCGTTTTGTTTGGTACAACTATGACACCCTGGACATAACACATAACCCATCCTGAAATATTCCAGGAGAATTTGCAACTACTCCGTGAGTGGAAAGAACTCCAGGAAGAAACAGCCTAAAACAAATTCCTAACACAGTGAAGCCAATTAGGTCCTTTCCCTACAGATCTCTGAGTTTTTGGCCAGCATCTGCTTCTCATCTCTGTGGTAGAACTTTCCCTCAGCCATTGATGATGGGGTTTGGTCAGATATCTTTTGAGATTTGGAAGGTTTACATCCATTTTCCTTTTCCTTATGTTCAAGCTGTGTGAGAAACTTAACAAAGGTCCAAGGTCTCCTCAAAGTGTCTTAGTTTTTATGACAAATCCCTCAGTTGTTTCAGAGTTGGTGAATGATGGTTAATGATAAGTGAATGATGGTTGAATTAATTTAATTTTGAAGGAGCCTGAGTTTTTTTTTTCATAAGAACAATACACCTTTCAAAGAGCCAGTTTAACAGAATTAGGCCTGCAGGTTTCACAACAGAAAATTCAGGAGGGGTGGGTTTGTTCAGCCTGGAGAAGTTTTGAGGTGACCTAATTACAACCTTCCAATACCTGAAGAGAGCCTGCAAGAAAGATGGAGAGAGACTATTTACAAGGGTGTGGAGGGACAGGACAAGGGAAATGGTTTCAAACTGACAGAGAGTAGAGTTGGATTGGATATTAGGAAGGAATTCTTCCCTGGGAGGGTGAGGAGGCCCTGGCACAGGTTGCCCAGAGATGCTTTGGCTGGCCCTGGAAGTGTCCAAGGCCAGGTTGGATGGGGTTCGGAGCAACCTGGGCTAGTGGAAGGTGTCCCTGCCCATGGCAGGGGGTGGGATGGGATGAGCTTTAAGGTCTCTTCCAACCCAAACCATTCTATCATTCTGTGATTGTGTGCTGATGAAACCCAAGGTGGCACATCCAGAGTGGGAACATCCCCAGCACTTCAGGACAGCCTGGGGCAGGGCTGTACATGAATGTCCACTGGAGAATCCAGGATAAAGACAAATAATCCTGAAGGCTGGAGCAAATGGTGCCAGATGATGACTGCTGGATGTCCTGGGAAGTGAAGAGGAACTGAGCTCTGTGAGACGATGGTTTTTAATGCACATAAACGACGTGATGAGGTTGTGGTTGGGTGGGGGGCAGATGAAGAAGGATGGCTCCAGGGAGCTGCTGCTGACTGGGAGTGAGGAGATCCAGCCTGAGCAGTGTCAGGGAACTGCTGCTTAGTGCAGATTTGGGGAATGAAGATGAACAATGTCAGAGGACAAACTGCGAAGGAAATGTAAGTCAAACAAAGATATATAATAGCAAAGGATTATTACAGAAACTATATAGGGAATGAAGACAAATAAAGTCAGTCACTTACTGAGCAGATATTAGACAAACAAAACTGAATATAGCGAGATAAGAAAGATCTACAGCACAAACAATGTCTACAAAAGATTCCTTTAAATTAGTTAAAGAAAAGAACAACTGGTCTCTCCCTACAAACAGATTTTTCTTTCCTTCCCCTCCTATTTCCTGCACAGATTTCCATTTCACTCCTAAATCTACTGGTTTTTACAATTTTCCTTCTCACTTGCTCAATTGCCCTCAGATATTTACATATTGTAATATTTGGCCAAGAAAAGACCCATAATTTGGGACTAGTTCCTTTTGCCTCTGTAGTGGCATCACTCTATAAAGTCATGATGAAACAAAAACAGAATGATGCGACTGAGAATGAGATTTGGCACAATTTGCTTTGGACAGAAGTAATGGAACAACAGAAAATACAGAAGGAACAAGAAATGCCAAATAATTATATCAGCTGAGAGGAAAAAAGAGAGAAACTAATTACTCTAATTACAGAAGGCTCCAAAAGAACAAGCTGGAATCACATCTAGATTCATCTGTCCCACACATACAGCATTTTCTCTTGAGTTTACAGTCAAAAAGAAATATTAGGTCCCAGGTTTTAGGGTTTAGAACTGGGTTTGAATGAATTTAGGCTAAACAGCCCAAGTAGGGGAGACAGAACACACAGTTCTACTGTGTGTTTTAAATTAAAATGAGCTCAGAAATAGCTGTACTAATCATGGCAGGGCCAGAGGAAATGGCTGCTGTGCCAGTGTCAGGGTTTGTCAACAACACAAGGTCAGCACAGGAAATGGTTCAATTATATATAATCATCTGCTGTGTATTGCCCTCTGAAGTGCAGCAGCCCAAAAGAGGACTATAAATGACATACAAACCAAGTGAGGGTTCTCATTGGCTGCCCAAACAAGTGGCTTTTGGTTCTCCATGGTAATTTGGGCCATCTGTTATTAAGGAAGAGCTCTCAGTTATGTGCTGGGCCAAGTGCAAGGCTTCATTTAGAGCCCTGGGGTCAGAAGAGCTTATTAGCAGCATCTAATCTGACTTTTCCTTGAAAAGGGCAAACACTTCCCCCTGAAGAGGGAACTCACTTATCCCGGTTTAGATCATCCTCTTCCTCATGTTTCATTCTGGTTTTAAGCCATGAGTGTTTGTGGCAGGAAGCTGGGAAGCAACAAAGAGGGGCCATGAGGGGGGAACACTGGGAAGGAATTGAATGTGGGATCCAGATGAGGTAAAAACTAGAGGAGCCAACTTTTACCTTAATGATACAAACTTGTTGAGATAATCAATAGGAGCTCCAGAGCTTTCCTTGCAGCTGGACCTCCGAGTTCTTTGGAAAAGATCAAGTGCTGTCCCTCAGAACAGAAGCCAATTAGTAGGAAAGAATAAAGATTTTGGAGTGCAGGGAAATTGAATGCAAAATTTTTCTTCTATATTCATTCCAAATTATGTTTTCTTATAAATGATTTCAAGTCTCTATCAGCCAGGCAGAATGAAATTTTACACCACAGATTCTGGGACTCTTTGGGCTGAAACAAACTTCCCAAATTCTCTTCCCAGTAAAGCATAAAGAGTTCAGATGTGTCCTCTGCACTATCAGATTTTTAAGATTACTCAAAACCCCGATATATCCACACCTCCCAAGACAAGAGAGAGGCAAAGCTTTAATCGCGGCCCAATTAAAAGGAACCATCCTCTAGACAAGGCTGACTTTGAGCTTCTCATTGTTGTACCACTTATCTCTTGAGGGCTTTCCCCTTTCTTCCTCAGCACGGCTGAGGTCTGTGCAGGATGAACTTTTGAACCTCTGTTTCATAAAAAAATAAAAAAGCTGAAGAGATTCTCAGCTTCGCTACGGGGAAGACAAGATATTTGTCTCAGTGCAACATGACCTACCCAGAGCGAGACTTTGCAATGTTTCTGCCCTGAACAAAGCACAGAAGGCAAAAGAAAGTGGGACAGATTCACTCAGTGTGTGAATGAGATGGGTGAAAACTGATTAACATGAAAATGCCTTTTTGCATTTGCTTTCAATATATAGCAATGAAAAAGAGTTTGCAATTGGACCCCCAAAGGTTAGTCTGACCATTTTCTCATCTTCCTGCACTGCAGAATCGTAAAAAACAACACAAAACTCAGCTCCCCAAACCCAATGGCCCAAAATTTGAGCTTCAGTCAGCTTGGGGTATGTTTTGTTTTTTTTTTTTAAAAAAAGCTTCACTGTGCAAATATAAGAAATAATTCTGTGTGTATGTGACACCAGAGGGACCTGCTGCAACCAAACCTGCAGCCACCAGCACAGAGGGAGAAACCAGTGTTCCTACAAAATGCTTACAGCTGCAAGGAGGAAGCTGTTACACTCACTCAGTGCAGCTCTTATCACCCATATACAAGATTATCATGAGACTAAAACCCACAGGACTGTGGCTGTTATTATGGAAAGAAGAAAGGCATCTGTTGCACAAAGAGAATGGCTGCATTCAAACAGAGCTGAGCATCAGTTGTGAGCAGACAAGCCTTTGTTGTTTCGTCTTAAAGAACACTCTCTAGCTAAGTGGTAAATTAAATAGTCACCACATCAAGAAACTACGAGGAAACATAATTATATTTATTCAGGCAAATATGTCATGCCCACATTACTTTTTCTCTGCTGTTGCTGCTGAAAAAGCATCTCAGTGAGACGGTGTAAGGGCTCAACAGTTACTGAACAGCACTTCAGGACGTATTTAATAAAATACATAAAAATAAATGGGAGCACAGCAACAGCTTTGCAGATTTTTAGGTCCAAAGATTCTTGATGAAATACTGTGGCTCACTGCTCCTCAAGGGTGATTTTTATGTGAGATCAGATAAAAGCTGCTCGCTGCAAATAAAGCTTTTGATGGGCACGGTGTTGAAACGGGTGGAAAAAACGTTTGGCTTTCCAATCTTTAAAAGAATATTGTCCCTGCATAAAGAGAAATCATAAAATCACCTCTCTCCGTGATGATTCCCTTAGAAATATATTGCTTTTAATTCTCCTCAACTCTGCCCTCACTGCCCACCCAGCTCCAGTGCAGTGCTTTGTTGGCAGTGCTGTGCACGCCTTGATTCCCGCACTCGGGATGAGTTTCTGTGCTCACCCAGCAAAGGAATGAATGATTTGCTGATATTAATTAAAGCTGACTGAAGGTAGAAACAGCATCTGCCCGAGGTAGACTGCAGGGCTACACTTTTTCTACCAGTTTGAAGAGAATGGCCTAAGTAACTCATCAATAGATTCTTTTAAAATGACCTTTTAAGACTGAATTTTAGCCCAAAGCCTTTTTCTTTGCATCACGAGCACCTCAAAGAGCAATGCTAAAGGACTGGGGAGCTGCTGCACAGAGTTCTTTGATATTTGCTCACCTTCCCTCCAAATCTCTCTTTACTTGAGGTTTGCTTTCAGGCAGGGCTCAGATTAGTCTCAGGGAACAGCTCCTCAGATCCATAATATATTTGTCTCAGCAGGATTCAGGGTTGGTTCTCTGCTCCAGAGGCTAAAAATGACCAAGTGACTTAATTTTCTAGCTTGGGTGTCCATAGCTATGGACCTGGACCTCTCCTCCCACAAATAAATGCCTGGATAAGACTCTTCAGGACTGTTTGTTCATCACAAATATGAAAGAAATTTTAGTGGGTGCCAAATCAAATTGACACTTCCCAAAAAGTCTTCAAATATTAAGTCTATGTATTAATTACAAACAAAGAGGAAATCCTACATTACAAAATTGAAACTATAGAGTTTCATACAAGTTGCTTTTGCAAACAATGTTAATTTTCCTTCCAAACACTGCTGGGGAAATTTTCCTAATGATGTGTATCCAAAATAACTGATTATTCCTAATGGAGTTTTTATTTTTCCAAGTAGAAGTTCGCAGACAGTTTTCCAATCAATGCTCCCGATTCCAAATGTTTCTCTCAAGGACTTCAGGTCTGTTACGTTCCATTTCATTTTCAGTTGGGAATATCCTGGTCCATCTACTATCAAAGGAGAAGAACTGACTGCTCTGTTCCTGCACTTGCAGAAGAGGGAGAAAATTTTATTTCTTTCTATCCTATCCATCCTAAAAGGATTACATTAATATGTCCCAAAGGAAAGAGAGGATAAAGAGAATTTGTAGCCATTCTTCCTCCCCACTCGTTAGCTGGGGAACCTGATTAATAGATTACGAGACAGCATCATTGGAGTATTTTCACTCAAACCGGTTGAATTTGGAATTGATTTATTTTCTTGTACTGTACACTAGGTTTTCTTCCCAGCAGACCTGTCACTGAGGATATTTGATGAAAATCTCTCACTGTCTTGTCCGTGTTCTAATCCCTTTGTTTGCAGGCTGGGCTGTGATGGCAGTTCCCTCTTCACACCATTGTTATTTGCCTTGTGCTTCATTGTTTACTCATTGTTTACTTCTGCTTCATGTTTCTTACTAAGTCCTTCAGAGGTTTTCATGAGTTGACAAGAAGACCTTGAGAATTCGCTTTTGTCAGTTTAGACTTAATTTTGAGTTATTGTTTAACTTCTCCATGGCTTCTGTACTTTTGTTCTGCAGGTGGAACAAACAGAGTTGTCCTTGCCTTCCTCTCTTTATTTGAGATTTAACTGCTGGTAAGTCAACTGACAGGAAAATGACTCTGTGGAATGTGCTGAACCAATGAATGAATGAACCAATGAATGCAAAGTGCACCAGAGTATCTGAAAACAGGAAATGAAATTTGAAATGATTTTATTTGGAAAGACATCCAGAGGTCAAGGATATTCTGAGTTTTGAAGGGCTGAATATGGGAGGGTTTTTTTGATTTGTTGTTTTGGTTTTTTTTCCCCTAATTTCATGATTAAATTCAATTAAAACAGAGATCTTTGTCATTTTAACCATTGTGATTCAGTGCAATATGGAAAGGAGAGGAGCAGAGAAGCCTGTTCCTGTTGCTTTGCCCAGCCCTGGTGGGATGAGCAGGCTCAGTTCAGCACCATCCAGGTCTCTTTGAAGGGTGTGCAATCCTTGTGCCAGCCCTGCTCCTCCCTGCTGAGATGCAAATCAAAAGCTGGTGGCCAAGAAACCCGGGGAGTGGTTCTGCCTCTGCTCCTCGGGGTCCCAGGGCAATATTGTGAGCGAAGCATCCTTGGCATGTCTTTGTTGGGAGTGCAGGAGGCCGGAGGGTGAGAGGAGCTGCTGTCAGCTTTCTGTGCTCAGTGTGGATGATCCACACCTTGCCAGGCTGGGTCACCTGCTCTGTCAGGTGTGGAGGGCACTGGTGTCCTCTCTTCAGCTCTGCTGAATGCTGGGAAAAGACAGACACCCTCGGGTACACAACTTTTCTAAAAGGAAGGGTTATCAAACAGTCCTGAAAGATATTCAGGGGTTGTTTCAAATTTGAGTGAACTCTGTGCAAGAGCAACAAGGGAACCAGGAGCTGGTGGCAACGGTTGTGGTTCTGGGAAACACTTAACAAAACAGACTTGAAAAGTGACTTTGGATCCTAAAAAAACAGAGGAAGTGATTTATTACATGGGCAGACAGTGATAGGAGAAGGGGGAAGGGCTTTAAACTAAAAAAGGAGAGATTTAGGCTGCATGTTAAGAAGGAATTCCTCCCTGTGAGGGTGGGGAGGCCCTGGTACAGGTTGCCCAGAGAAGCTGTGCCTGCCCCTGGATCCCTGGAAGTGTCCAAGGCCACATTGGACAAGGCTTGGAGCAACCTGGGCTAGTGGAAGATGTCCCTGCCTATGGCAGGGGGTGGCACTGGATGGGCTTTAAGGGCCCTTCCAACCCAAACCATTCTGGGATTTTCTGATAACATGTCCAGGGTCTCTAGTTATCACATAAATACCACCCTTAGGAAGGCAAAGAGGTGCCAAGTGTTGGGTTGACACCTAAAGTACTGCCCTTCCATAATCCCTGGATCCATGTGAGGCACTGCAGTGTCTCCCTGTCTCCAGGAGACCGGGACTTTGGAACACTTTGACAGCACCATTGAGCAGCTGTGCAGCTTCAACCCAAACACAGAAACTCAGGCTGAAACAGTGGAATTAAGTGAAGAGAATACAAATTAGCCACCAGATTTATTTCTCACACTGACACAATAAACAAATATTGATGGTTTCCCGTGGTGTAATACATCCTTATTCACTGCTTCACAACTCACTTGGAGCTTCATCATTTTCCCTTCGCTGCTTCTAAATGGCTGATTTATCCCATACTTCTGGAAATATTAGTCTGTTTACAGTCTTCAGATAGCAAACAGATTGTGCATCATTGAAGTAACAACGTGGAGACTTGCCATGGTTGACTGTTGTGCTATTCACCTTTATTTTCTTCTTTTTTTGTGTGCAGCAGAGTTTTAAAGACGAGAAGCAGAACTGCATCAGCTTTGTCATGGCCAGGAACATTGTGATTGTGGATCTTTGTAATCACTCTGGGATAACTTCAGCGCCTCAGAATGGCTCCTGCCTTCGGAAAAATAGGATTTTATAGGTGCCTGGCTCAGAAGAAGAGCCAGGTTTGCAAACTCTAGAAAGAATGATGGGCCCCAAGCTGTGAAGTGTGAACTCACAGTGTAAAAGTGAGCCCCAGGTTTCACATGAATGGAATCATGGAATCATCACAGGATCACAGAGTGGTTTGGCTTGGAAGGGACCTTAAGGAACAATTCGTCCACCCCCTGCCATGGGCAGGGACACCTTCCACCAGCCCAGGTTGCTCCAAGCCCCGTCCAACCTGGCCTTGGACACTCCCAGGGATGGGGCAGCCACAACTTCTCTGGGCAACCTGTGCCAGGGCCTCCCCACCCTCACAGGGAGGAATTTCTTCCCAATATCCCATCTAACCCTACTCCCTGTGATGGTAAAGCCATTGCCCCTTGTCCTGTCAGTCCAGGTCCAATCCAAACACAGTGAAGTCCAAACACTCCTCACATTTGGTGTGTTCACAATTCAGATGAAAATAGACACTTTCTCCTGTTTTGAGTAGATCCCCAAACCCTCCCTTCACTTCCCAGAGACAAATGCAGAGCCATCCCTGCAGGAATGCTGACTGAGACATTCATGTATTATAAACATTATTTCCAGCTCTTTTTTTTTTTTCCCCTCAAAATGAGAAATACCCTCATGCATTAGGCATTTAATACTTTTTTTCATAATTAAATTCCCCAAATATTGAGAAATTCTTGGCAGAATTTCTAGATGGAATCTTTGTGCATCTATAAATTGACTGAGTTTCACTATGAACTTTCCCAAAGCCTTCATGGGAATGAAGTGGCAGAGTGGTTTTAGTCCAGTTCTGGACCTGCACAATCTCACTCAAATGAAAACATTTCCAGTTAAGACCCATAATGATAAAATTAATTTGAAGGTTTTATACTAATCCTGAGATTAAAAAAAATATCTCTCCTGTGATACAGTATGATTGAAATTTAAATAAATAAAATGCAAGCATGCTGTAAGGTTTCTGTGCAGAGAGAACAGAACTCAGACAGCACCAGTGTAATGGGTTTTGATTGAAGTTATTTGACAGATTTTATTCCACTGTTTTCACCTTATTATGTAGAATTGCCTCCAGATTTCTGATTTAATTTCTTGACATTAACACAGAATATAAATTAGAAGTCACTTTATAAAGTGAGTTCTGCTGAGATTTGAGAGTTTGGAATCAAACTCCACATAGATCAAAATACTCACAGTTTGCTCCGTGACACTTGAGTTTTACTAAATGAGTTAAATGCCTAAAAAGTTTCTTCCACACTTTCAAAACTTCAGACATGAAACTGTGCCTAATTATGTTATTTTGTGCTGTATTCTAATATTGTCTTTCGAGTTATTCTATGTGAGATGTGAAATGAATCAAAGGCTGCCAAAAGGTTTAATTTGCTTTTGGAGCATTTTTGGAAGCAATATGTTAGAAAGTGTAATCCACAGTTTGTTTTAAATGGGAGAAAAAACAGATATATCAACAGAAAGTAAAAGTGTTTTGCCTTGATTATTGATCTCAGAAAGAGGAACATTTTAATTAAATCTTCCATTTGCAATGCAATGCTCCAATTTTGCATGAGCATGGGTTGGTATGAGATGAAGGATGTCTGTAGAGATGTGGAGAAAATCACACTGCTCACCAATGTGGGCTGAGGAAGAAAAGAGCCCCTCGTGGCAAAGGCTGGAAGACACTGTTTCCTTAACACCTGCTTGGAGTTTTTTTTGGGGATTTTCTACCTTGCTTCAAGGGTTGAATGATTTAATCCACTGAGAAAACTGGGGTTGGAGGTCGATTCTTTCTACCCATTCTCATCCTTCTCCAAGACAGCAGGAACACCCTCACCAGCACCTCTGCCCTGGCAAGGAGCCCAAAGCACAGTTAGTTCCCTTATTCTTTCACTCCAGGGGACAGTAGCTGGGATTCCTGGATGGGTTTCTGTCAAGAAAGACAAATGTCCATCTTCTGATGCAGCCTGAGGAAAACGTGTCCCCTGGGCTGAGCTTGGGCAGCTCTGCTTTGGCAAACACCTCCAACAATCCCACTGGCTTCACATCCCCTTTCTTGGCTGGACAGCATTCCTCTCCTGGAGATGCCTTCCTGAATTTTTTAACCTGGGAATATTCCAGTTTTAATCCACCTGTGACCAAACCATTTGGGACACTGAAATTGTTTTGGCAACAAGTACAAAAGCCCAAGGAGTCTGGTGATTGACAGGCTCATTAGTACTGATCCTGTTATCCCAGAATTTTTTAGGTTGGAGAAGCCCTCTAAGATCATCAAGTCCAACCATTCCCCCAACACTGCCAAGCCCACCACTAATCCAGGTTCCTAGATGCCACATCTACGAGTCTTTCAAATTCCCCTGGGAATGGTGATTTCCTTGGAAAGCCCTTTCCAACACTTCTGGTGAAGAAATTTTCCCTGATATCCAACCTAAACCTCCCCTGGTGCAACTTGAGGCTGTTTCCTCTTGTCCTGCTGCTTATTACCTTCCCCTAAAGCCTGTACAAACTCCACCAGCTCCTTCCCAGCTGCATTTTTCATTTTCTGGGACAGAATTGCAAAGAAACTTGCACTTACAGCAGTGCCTGTGTTGGGATGCTCCCATGGTACATTAAGAAATATAATGGGATTGCCAGGAGCCCAAATAACATCTGTCAGCACATCTTTGTTTGTAGGAGCACCTATTCCCCCCAAATATTTTTGCTGGAGGATTTAGTCACAGCCTTTTTAGCTGCACTCCTGTTCCAGCAGATTTAATCCCACAAGTACCTTGTGCTGTCTGAGGAGCACACTCCATATCCATCAGGAATTATTATTTTGGACACTTTGCTTTCACCCTCTCCCAGCAAACCCCACACTGCAGGAGATGTGGGGGCCATCTGTAAATTGTAATAAAACCCACCCAATTCCATCTTTCTCAGATTCTGCAGGAAAACCACTCAATTCCCAGAACTGCTGAGAACATGAAACTCCCCCATGATCAGGTTGGTGCCCATTTCCCTGAATTATTTCGAGTGGCTTTTCCATTTCTGCATAGCTGCAGATTTCCAGCTTTTCCTGTACAGCCCTGTAAAACACAATAATCCTGCTGCTCTCCATCCAGCTTAATAACACCACGAGATTGGCTACTAAATCTCCTTTTTGAAACAGAACACATTCCTGGCTAGTTTGATTTGCTTTCTCCTTTTCTCGATTCGATTTCTCCTCCTTTCCATTGCAGTTTTTCTTTTCTGTATGTGTGGGATAGGAAAACACTTGTTTTTCTTGAGGCCAAAACTGAGATTCACATGAAAAATCAGCAGCTCAATCTGTAAAGGCAAAATCATTTGGATTGAATTCCACATTAAAGCTGTAGAATATTACAGTAGTGGAGACTGTTTTCACATTCACAGATAAAATGGTGTTTCGACCCATTTGCAACAATCCATTCAAAGCCCAAATGTCTTTTTTCCCCTCCTCTTGTCTAAATCATAAGCACTTATGATTAGAACTCATGGATTGAATCTTTGGAAATAAATTATTCAGGTAACTGAGCTCCTTCTCTGCTCGTGAATTCCGTGATCTGCCCAGGATTGCTGCGGGTGTATTTATTATTAAGAGCTGTTAATAATATGCTAATTAACAGGCCAGACCTCTCCCTGCACTTGGCTCATGAAATTATTGAATATTCACTATTTAGTGAGGAACTAGTCACCTGAGTTACATGAGTTGCTCTTGTTTGATAACTGACAATACAGAAAAATAACTAAAAAGTAGAAAATATTTATTTACATGGAAGTAGGGACTTATGAAGGAAGAACACCCCTATCTGAATGATGTACAAAAATTATTCATAAAAATATTGATGAATATTGAATGATTAAGGGACTGGAATAAAGCCAAAACCAAACTGGTGTCTGGAATCCAAAAGGGCATATTCAGAATTTGTTTGCAGCAAGCCAAGAGCTACATTAAGAAACTATTTGAGGCTTTTTTGCAGTGTGTAACATCCCTTGTAAAATGAGTTCCTGCATATGCGAGCTCATGTGCATCCAGAGGAAAGCCAGTCCTGAGTGAATACCTCTCATTCCCTGATTTGCTGCTCCGTGACTTTTCCCAAGTAATGGCACTTTATCAGCGAGCAACACACCAGGATGAAATCCCACCACAATCCCAGTGCTTCCTCACCTCTCAGGAGGAGCATTCCCGGGCTCTTCTGCACTGAACTGCTGTGAATCCACGTCCCTGACACAGCCCTTGGCCTCCAGGTTTTAACATTCCATCACATCCCTGTGTTTAAGTTGAATATAGAACTCACACATCTATTTTTCATCTGATTCTACAGCACTGAGCCAGAACTGAAGAGCCTGGAAAGGAGCAAATCTGACCTCAGGTCTCCTGCTGTTTTCTCCTGTGCTCACTCTGGGACTTCAACACAGTTACACTGCATTAATACTTGAAAAAACAGATTTGGCTGGGATTTGGTTTCCTCTTTTGGGGAGGGGGAGGGAAGCCAGTGAGTGATTGCTCTGGTAATATTTGAAAATTGCTAGAAATTAAAAATCAAATAACTTCCCTTGAAGTGGAGGGTTTGGATTTTTCTGAGGTTTTGCAGGAAGTTCCCACTGACAGCAGCGGGTCAGAGGCTGGTCCTGGAAAATGTGTTTTATACCCCAGTGAATAACTGTGGTATCCAGCTTGTGCTGGGATGAAACCCTGGCAACAGGAGTTGTCAGATATATCTAATTGAAAAGCAGGAGAAACAGTAAACAGCATTCACGACCTCTGGGAACAATTCCTTCCCATGAACTGCAGCCAGGGAAAAATCCGTACCTGAGCTGGGTTTCAGAGCCAGTTTTCTATGGCAACTGATGGATTCAGGTGGATACCAGGACTGCACCTCTGTGAATCCCTGAGCCTGGGCACAGAGGGCACCTGGAGCCAGGGGCTGTCACAGGTCAGACCCCACAGACATTGTCACTGTGGGTGTGATGTGTCCCTGACTTAAATACATCTGAGCACTCACTCAGCAGTGTTTCTCAGCTGGGGTTTCTGATCAAGGTGCTCCATTACTCTGCAGTTCCCCCTTTATTACATTTTCTACAGTCCTGGTCCTGGGTAGAATGAGATGCATTTTACCCAGAAGAGAATTTTGGGAAATAATTTTGGGAAAAATTGGGCTTCCTGAAGCAAAGTTGCATGTGTAACACAGCCCCATGTCCTGCCAGTGCCCTCCTGCTCAATCCTGACCTGCTTCCAGCCCACAGGAGACCCAGAGAGGGACCTTCTCAAGGGCATGTAGGATTAGGACAACAAGGAAAGTCTTTAAACTGTCGTAGGGAGTAGTTTTAGACTGGATTTTTAGGAAGGAATTGTTCCCTGGGAGGGTGGGGAGGCCCTGGCACAGGTTGCCCAGAGAACCTGTGGCTGCCCCATCCCTGGAAGTGTCCAAGGCCAGGTTGGACAGGGCTTGGAGCAACCTGGGCTGATGGAAGGTGTCCCTGCCCATGGCAGGGGGTGGAATGAGATGATCCTTAAGGTCCCTTCCAACCCAAACCATTCTGTGATTCTACGTTCTAGATCTGTTTGACATCAAAGCAATGTTTAATTTGAAAGCAGTATTTATCCAAACTCTCACCTCTATACAACCCCTAATTGGACTTCAATTCATCTGATTAGATGCCTATTTAAAAAAAACAAAACCCAAAAATCTAACTATTTCTGGGTCATCTACTTGTGTTCATCGACAACACTAAACGTGACCTGTACTCCTGAATGTATTTCCACGTGCTAAAATCAATATATCCAGAATCAATGCTTCCATTCAACTCTGAGCTTTAGAAATGCAGCTCAAGGTTGTAGTTGACTGAAAATTTACTGGTTCCTTTCTTAAGTTGGCTCCACTCTGCCTTTATTTCATTTTGGCTCTGCACAAACTGCAGCTGAACATCCCAGAGCCCACATCTCCCCACCAGCCTCCACAGCCACGTGCTCCTGGAAAGGATAACAAAATCCAGGGATTTCAGCTTGTTAGAGGTTATATGCAAAAAGTTAAAGGAGATGAATGAATAAAGATTTTCCCCCCCCCCTTGTTCTGGATTACATGGAGCAGAAAGAGGAGCCATTTATTATTTTGTGGCTGGAATAGAGCTGGCAGCATTATCGAGGCAAGACTTAGATAACCCCCAGGAGAGATAAGCAATAAAAAGTGCCCTGCAAGCAATATTACCTCCTAAAGCACCATGGCCAGATGGATATACAGCTGAATTTCATAGAGCATCAGTGATAAATTACTTCCAATTTCATGTGTGATTTACAAATATTCTTTGGAGACTAAAGCAATGTCTTCTTATTTTAATTAACCACCATTTCCGTCTTCTCAAAATAGGGTGAAAACCTCAAGTGCATCTGATCCAAAGCCTTTCACAAAAATCTGAGCTATTAGCTCAGAAAAAGTCATAGTTATGCCGCCTTATCTTTCTCAAACTGGATTTGTTCTGGGCAAATTTTGAACAGATGGTTCCCAGTATCTAATGAATACAGCAGACCATTACAAATGGGACATGAGATACTCTTAGATAAAGCAAAAGGAGTTTGAAAGAGTGTTTCAAAATACTTCAGAAGTTCGGGAAAATGTAGAGAAATCAGACTCAGGTACAACTAATGACATGAATTAAAATAAAAAGGCATAAAATGTTTTCAATTTGAAATGAAACTCATTCAGCACATCTAATTATCCTTCCTCTTATTTGAGAGCTTTGCCAGAACTCCTGGAGTTACTGAACGGGAGCTCACTTTGTCCTTCCATTAAATACTTTGGGGGAAAATGGAAGAGTAATTTCCTTTTTTAAACAGAGTATGAATAGAGGTAGAGGGTGAAAAAAATGAAATTTGAGTCATAACAGTCTATTCTTTAAGAAACACAGAAATAAAGATTTGGTGATAAAAAAAAGGGAGCAGAACTGAGGAGAACTTCCCAGCTGCAGGAATAAAAGAGGTTTCTGAGAAGGTGTTTCCAAAATGTCTGTGTGGGACTCCAGGTGCTGATGGTCAGATGGGATGGGATAGAAGTAAAGGGTGTGCTGTGACCCAGGGGTGGTGGGAAGGATGGCTCTTGCTCTGGGACTTGTGTTATCATGGTCCAGGTGGGGATTTTCCCTAATTTGCCCCAGACTCTTTCAGTCTCATCGTACATATTAGTTGTGAAAACAGCACAAAATGAGCAAAAGGCAATTGCAGGATAAAACTGTGTGTGAAGCAGCTTCTCTTTGGGCATCCTCAGGATGTGAGGACTTGCTGTTGCAAGGTGACAACAGGATTGCTTGGAAACTCTGTGTTAAAAGGACCATCAGAGGCTTGATGGTCTTTCACTGCCTGGTGGAAACCAGAAAATGGGAAGGAAACTGAGTTTTGTACCTACCATAATGAGCACCCAGATGTGTCTCCTGCAGCTTCAGGGGAGAAACCATTGTTGAGATAATGAAATATAAACTCTTGGAAGACTTTCCAGCATGGAAAGATGTCACTAAACTACATTAAACTCCTCAAACTTCCACACAGGACTAGTGGCTACAACTCAGCTGCTGTTTGGGGGACAAGTCTTAACCTGAAAGTGGTTGATGTTTGTTCTGAGGGAGTTTGTAAAACTCTCCTGGTGTTGCTTCTAAATCCCAGAATCATTAAGGTTGGAAAAGACCTCTAAGACCACCAAGTCCAGTCCAGCACCACCCCAGTGTTCACACCTAACCATGTCCTAAAGTGCCACATCCACATGTTTTTTGAACACTTCCAAGGATGGTGACTCCACCACTGCCCTGGGCAGCCTGTGCCAATGCTTGACAAACCTTTCCATGAAGAAATTTTACCCAATATCTGTTCTAAACCTCCCCTGGCACAACTTGAGGCCGTTTCCTCTCGTTCTGTCACTTGTTGCCTGGGAGAAGACCCCAAGCTCCATCTGGCTCCTCCTCCTCTCAGGTAGTTGTAGAGGGCAAATGCTGTAGTTCACCAAAGACCAGGCAGCCCTGGCTTGGTCAGGCTTGTTGGAAGTCTCAGTTTGAAAATGTAGCACTGATGGTGTGAGCACTCACCTCAGTGTGGCCAAAACCCAAGCAGGCAGGAACCCTCCTGCTGTGACTGAACAGGGCTTGGGGAATTAATGTTGCCCAATTCAATCTTGCTGACAATTAATGCTGCAAACCTTGACTGACACAGAATATGCTGAGTTGGAGGGACCCACGAGGAGCATCAAATCCAGCTCCCAGCCCTGCCCAGGACACCCCAACAATCCCACCCTGTCCCTCAGAGCGTTGTCCAAACCCTCCTGGAGCTCTGGCAGCCTTGGGGCTGTGCCCACTGCCCTGGGGAGCCTGGTCAGTGCCAATCACCCTCTGGGGGAAGAACCTCTCCCTGAGATCCAGCCTGCCCCTGCCCTGGCACAGCTCCAGCTGTTCCCTGGGTGCTGTCCCTGCTCAGCCAGAGCAGAGCTGGAGCTACCCCTCCAGAAGAAGCTGCAGATTTAAGAGGAAGGTGACAGAAGCCCCACAATCCCTGTGCTATTCCCTGTTGCCCATCACCAGGGCAGTTTGGGGTGCAGAGTCTGCTGGCACTGTTTGCTCCCCTCAGGCCCATCATTGTGCTGCTGTTTGCCTTTGATCCCTCTCTTTTTTCCTCTCTTTTATAACCCTTTTGGTGAAAGCCTGTTGAATAAATTGAAATCAGAAGTGCCAAGCCCCTGCATGGAGTGTTGCCTTGTTGGAGAGGTCCCTCTAGGAGTCCCAGACAGCCCCAAATAAAGGGCTCGAGGCAGAGCTTAAACCATCTGTACGTGTCACTAAGTATTTGTGTAATCTGCAAGTGCCACTGGAAAACTGATAATTCCTGCTTAGAAAAATGAATGGCAGAGATGTAGTGCATTTTTAATGACAACAGCTGTAATTTTCTAAAGACACGGCTGCAAAACCTGCCACAGGGGAAAAAAAAAAAAGCCAATAGTGCCCAATTTGTCATTTCCCAGCCTAAAGAGTCTTCAGATGAAAAAAAAAATCCCAGTCTCGTGTGTGGGATTAGAATCTCCTGTGCGAGTGTATTGCCAATGAAACTGGTTTAGTCAGTTAAATTATCATTTTGCAAAAAAAAGAGATAGATTTGCTTAATAACCTCCCTACTCCAGAGGAGAAAGAAGAAATTGTCAATAAAAGCAATTACAAGTTATATGAGAGAGGCAAGCACAGTACAGGAGGGGTCTGGCCTTTTTTTTTTTTTATTTATAATTGCAAATAATTGTCCTTCCACAAAGCAACTTCCCCTGTGTGTCAGACAACAGGTCAATACTGGGGGATCACCATTAAGATAAATACAGTCAGGTAGAAAAGAAAATCTGAGCGATTTTTCCTGGACAGGACTCTCTCTTTGTGCTGATAGGAAAGATTTTTTTGGGGAGGAATTGGCTGAAGTGGCATAAAAAAAGTGATGTTTATCATCCCAGATTTCAATTACAATGGAGGCAGATTTCTTGCAGGATTTCAGGCATTACTATTAACCCAAACCCTAAAAGAACCCAATTTCATGCAGTTCATAACTACTTTTTACCCAGGGAGCTGCTTCCTCAGCAGCTCCATCCCTCCATTGCCATTGGGAATTCCCAGAAGTGCCCAAAAACTCAGTTGAGTGTTACCTTTGGACTGATTTTGAGTGGAAAAGAGGCGTAACCTGAGATCCCATATGGAGAGCAGGACTATAAAAACCAATTTAATCAGTTATGGATATTGTGGGATAGTATTCCATGGGGAAGGAAGATTCATATATATGGGTAAAAACTGGACTTCAGGATTGTGGGAGTCTTTTTTTTCCCCCCAGAAGTCTTAATTATAATCTACTTTACTGATGAAACAACATGGCTTGCTAAGGAATGTTATTTTTCATGGATGCATTTATTTTTAGAATCCCAGAACAGGCTGGGTTGTGAGGAACCTGAAGGAACATCCATGGCCAGGGACACCTTCCACTAGCCCAGGTTACTCCAAGCCCTGTCCAACCTGGCCTTGGACACTTCCAGGCATGGAAATAAAGGAAAGCTGCCCATGGGAAAGGGGATATCTGAACTGAGCATCTTTAAGGGATCAGACAACTTGCAGGAAGATTCAAGACCCAGCAGCAACTGATTTCCTCAGGAAGAGACTAAATCTCCCCCTTGTTCCCAAGTCAGTGAGTTCAGAGACACCACTCCAGCTTCCAAAATCTCCAGTTTCCCAGTGAACAGAGGACAGGAGTGTCTCAAATGCTGACGAGTTTATGTGCATAAAGCACTGAAGAGCAAACAATTAAGAACTGCCCTGATCCCAGGGCTTTAGTGTCACTTGGAAATGCAGGGGGAGGTGGCACAAACACTTTTTCCCCCATTGGCAAAACTGCTTTCAACCTTTCCTGGCTCCTTCCCTGCCTCCCCTTCTGCTGCAGCCTCAGTCCCCACGGGGCAGATCTCCCAGCTCTGGGGGCTGTGCTGGAAGCAGGACAGATGTAATTCTGTGGACTCAGGAACTGAGAGCACAACAAACCTTCAGGTTGTGTTTTTGTAACTCGGATCATTTGCTGATCCAATTTCCAGCATGGCCCTAGAGTTCCAGGGAGGGGGAGGAATCAAGGGAAGGGGGGAGGAGAAGGAAGGACCACGAGCTGATGGTTCAGCCTGAGAAAATGCTCTTCTACCCAAACCCTTGTCTTAAACTCTGTCATGAAGACATAGATTCTGGGGATAACAGCTGGGGTTTTTTGTTGGATTTTTTTTGGGGTGTGTGTGAGGGTTTAGATAATTTCAAAGAGTAAAATTCTTCCATATCCAGGAGGTTTTGGACTGTCTGTCTCTTCAAGTCCAGGCTGGACAGGGCTTGGAGCAACCAGGTTTAGTGGAAGGTGGCCCTGCCATGGCAGGGGGTTAGAAAGAAATGATCTTTAAGGTCCCTTCTGGCCCATTCTGTGATTCTTAAATGCAATGTGGGTTTTTGTTTCCAGCTAAACCTTTCAACACTCATTGTTAGAGTCAAACCTCTACCCCTGTAGAAGCAGAAAGCACTGGGAGGACGAGGGAGTGAGGGATGAGTGGGGTGGGAGGACCTTCCCCACATGTGCAGGTGCTGCAGGCCTGGCCCTGTGGAGCTGTGACCCCCCTCCTCGAGCTCCACAACCTGCATTTAACCAGAATTTGTCCTGTGAAAATGTCCTTTTTGGGGTAATCCCGCCAGGTGGCTTGCAGGAGACGGAAAACAGCTCTGGATGTCTCAAATTCTTCTGCTTCCAGTGTATTCAAACCCACTGGAGGATTGTTTTGAATAGCTCAGAATGAATAAGTTTCCATTCCAGGTGGCTTTTGCTTTTTTTTTTTTTTGATTACAAATGAGTTTTCAGTCCACCTGAAGCAGATCAAACATCACCACTGGGAAGAGTCAGTGGGGTTTGGGCACTTCTGGAAATCCTGCTGCTGTGAGTATTGTGAGAGCAAGGCAGAGGAACTGCAAACCCTGATTGACAATGGTGAACAGAAAAGGGAAAAATAAATTATTTTTTAGTACAACTGGAAATGAAGGTTGAAAGAAAGCTGGATGTCCCTAGCAAGGAAAAAAAAAAAAACCACGAAAAAACATGAAAAGAATACCCATTATAACAGAAAGTATTGCAAGTCCAGAATATTTGTTCTCAAAAATAGAAAAGATGAGCTGAGCTCCCTGCTGATGGATCTGTGTGTTTCCTTGCTTTGTTTTCCTCTTAACTTTTATTACCCCTTTAAATATTGGGGGAGAGAATTTTTTTCTTTTCTTTTTTTTTTTTTTTTTTTTAAGTCGAAGCCTCAAAGTGAGAATGTTTGGACAATTTTGAATCTGCAGCTCGAAGACCAAGCGTGGGTTCTTTTTACAACGTGAAGATTGAAGAGTTGGGCAAAGAAAAGAGATTTTTCAGCACCTCAGTTCTTAGCCAAGGTGATAGTCTCTTCCCAGCTCCCAGGAGTGCTGGGAGCCTCTCCAGCCTGGTACTGGGATGGTGTTTTAACACCATTTTAGCAGTTTAGAGCCTTCTCTGTCCCCCCATCACCCCAGGTGTCCATCCCTGCTGCCCTGGCAGAAGTTTCTGCCCCTCCAGATCTTCCCCTAAAGCTGCAGTTTTAGTCATCCCTCAACCCAGTTCTGTCATGGAGATCCAGTTAATTTGAGTACTTTTAATAGCAGAGGTTTTTGGTTTCCTTTTCCAACCTGGGTGCTTTTGACAGACTGTGGAACTGAGTGGGCAGGGAACGAGTCACACTTGGACAGATGGTCCTTCCATTCCTGGGGCTGCTGCCATGGTGGGGCTGGGGCTGGGGCTGCACTGCAGGAGCTGCTGCACAGAGATAGGGAAAGAAATCCCATCCTGGAAAAAATTCCCTCCCTTAAGACAAAATATCCAAGAGAAGGGAGAAGATCCCTTTCCTTTTTCCTTTTCCTTTTCCTTTTCCTTTTCCTTTTCCTTTTCCTTTTCCTTTTCCTTTTCCTTTTCCTTTTCCTTTTCCTTTTCCTTTTCCTTTTCCTTTTCCTTCCCCTTTCCTTTTCCCTTTCCCGTCTTGGAAAAAATTCCCTCTCTTAAGACAAAATATCCAAAAGGAGGGAGAAGATTCTTTTCCCTTTCCCTTTTTCCTTTCCCCTTTCCCCTTCCCCTTCTCTTTCCCCTTCCCTTTTCCCTCTCCCTTTCCCTTTTCCCCTTTCCCTTTTCCCCTTTCCCTCTCCCTTCTCCTTCCCTTTCCCTTTCCCTTTCCCTTTCCCTTTCCCTTTCCCTTTCCCTTCCCCTTCCCCTTCCCCACTTTTCCCCTTTCCCCCCTTCCCCCCCTTTCCCCTTTTCTCCCTTTCCCTTTCCTTCTTTTCTTTTCTCTTCCTTCTTGGAATGGTGCATCAACCTCAGCACAAGCAAGAGCTGAGTCCAGATCCTGTAGGAAAACTGTAGGAAAACCCCACTAAGAGTAGGAACCCCCAGATTTTTGGACAGATTCAATGGGTTTATCAGCATGCTGCCTTATCCCAAAAGTTCATTATATATTAATTTCTTCTGGACAATTGCCTGGGTTTGTCCTGTTGGCAGCAGGGAGGCAGGTGCTGCTGGGGGGGTCCTGCTGCAGAGGTTAGTCCAGGCTCACAAAGGAACCCTCTGACAAGAGCAGGAACTGAACTCATTTCTACATCTATTGACATAATCCCAAAGCCAGCAGTTCCTGCAGCCAGCAGAGCTCTTCCAGAGCTGGAGAAATTCATTTGGCTGCATTAAGGGGATGCAGAGATATGAATACAATGGATAATATTCTAATTATCTTCATTATACCTCAGTTGGTTTGGTTTTTTTCTATCCCATTTTTCCCCTGTGCTGTGTTACACTCCCAGGATGGATAATCCTGCCCTAATTGCTGATTGATCACTTTGCCTTTATTCACAGTTTGGCCCCAGGAAATATCTCTGTGTTATCAGGGAAGGGGTGAAAACTTTGTTAGATAAGGTCAGGAATTTCTTTGACAGGTCTGTGTACCTGGAATACCAATCCAGACACATCAATGACTGAAAGGGGAATGGGAATAATCACAACAAATACCATATCCCAGCAGCTTCCTCTGTGGCTTCAGCTGGTTTTTCTCCTTGCATTTCTGGTGAATTAATGCAATGCTATATGGTGCTGTTAGCAGGGTTTCTTGTTCTTCCTTTGATATCTCAAAGCCAATAAAGCAAGTTGTGGTGGCTGAACAATTATGCAATTAATGGCTCAATGTGGTTGGCAAAAGAGGGAGAGAAAATTATTGTTTTCCAGGGAGAGAAAACGATTTCCTTTTAACAGTGCTGTAATTCCGGGTGTGTCCTGAGGAGTTTTGGAGTTCCTGCCTTGTTTGCTGTCATCCTGCTCCAGATGTCAAAGTGAGAGAACCTTGTTCATGTTGTTTTGAGAGCACAAAGGAAGTGGAGCAGAGAACAGCCCAGTGTATTGGATTTCACTTGGTTTTTTCCATCTTCCTAAAGAATTTTCTGGCCTTTTAATTTTTCTCTATCATCCTGTTCTTTTTCTTCCTGTTGGAATGGCAGTAAGATGGTCTACATAAATATCTTTATTATATAATTCCCTCAGTCAGGCTGTTGTCTGTAATTATTTTCTGCTCTTACTTTTGTCTGTAAACACCAGCAGGAGGTTTTCTCTTAACTCCTTTATATTAACAGGGCTGTAATTTTATTTCCAGGGGTATCAGATTTAAACACTCCTGTTTAGTATGAGACAGAGGGTTTGTCCATGGCTGTGGAAAGCTCAGCTTTAGAAGCTGCTGACTATAATTATGCTCAGCCTAGGACAGGTTGACTCCTGTGGTGGTTCAGGAATAGGGAATAGAGGGGATGCCATCCTTAAAGGTTCCTACAGCATCATCCACTCCCTGCTTGGAATTTGTGCTGAGGAGCACATATGATGCTTAAAGATTAACTTTGCAATTTGCACTCCTTTGTCTTCTGCTTGCTTTGAAAACTTTGGAGGAATCTAAGGAGGACTCCAAGGAGGCTTTCCAGCAAATTCCCCTTCCATTGACCTGCTCTGCATTTGCAATTCCACTCTCTCCATTAGCAGGAGCCTCCTGGCTGAGGGTTTCAGGCTCTGAGGGACTTGTTTGTGAGACACTGAGGCTCCTGTTTGAGGCATCCTGGGATTCTGTGGTTTAATGACATGCCACAACAATGGTCTGGTGCAACAGAAATCCAAGGAGAGGGGGATTGTGTGCACTTAACATTTTCACAAAGATTTCCTGAAAAATGTGGCGTATTTTCCAGCAAAAGTTCTGACTTTTGGGAAATGAAATTTCTATTCTGCTTCTAGTCCTGGGAGGTGAGACAGAAAGTGAGAAGGGATAGAATGGATGTATTTGGGATCTATGACTTGGTAGGAATGAAAAAATAGGTTAATTCTTCAGGAATAATAATAATAAAATTCAAATCAACACAAATACTGTGGATGTGACCCTGTGGTTTTCCCTGACTTTTTAGTCCAGAGATGTGGAGGACAAGTAGGATAGTTTTGCCCAGGTGCTCTGTGAAATCTGTGGCTGTGCTGCCTCCCACCCCAACAAAGGAATTTGTTCTCCTTTCAGAGTTTGTTCACCCACCTGACCAACCTCCTGCTCTTGCTCTTTCCCTGCTTCATTAGTACAACTTAAACCTTATTTTTTGGCAAAATCTGTTTGGATGTTGTTGGCACCTCAAATCCATGATTTGGAGGTGTCAGGAAGACAATCTAAGGAGAGATTTTACAGATTATCACAGATTAATCAGACCAAACTACAATGGGTCACAAAGTTGGGGGTGCCCTTCAGTGAACCACCTGAACATCCTCTGCCACTACAGGGGTTTTATTTTCATTGCTTTCCTTCTAAAGGTACCAGAGAGATCCGAAAGAGAATTGCTGGAGGATGATTTGGTATTTCTGGACAATGTGGAGATGAGTAATGCAGCTATTTCAGCTGTGAGCAAACACATCCCATAGACAGCAGGAGCAGCCCTGCCCTTGATTCTTTCTGTCAGGGCCTGGTGGGTGCTCAGATCACTGAGCTGTTTGATTTTAAATGTCTCTCTTCAAGAGCTGTGAGCAGAACAAGGCCAAATCCTGGGATGAGGAACACAATCCTCACGTGGAGGAGCCCCTCTGTAAATGACAAATGAGTCACAGCGTTTTGACTAATTGATCTTGTCTTGTGAGTTTGTTTATTAACATGAAACCACCTCCTGCTGTTCCCAGTGTGCTTTTGTGTGGAAATGAAGGTTACAAGTGGTTAACAAGCCAGGTTGCTGTGGGAATGGAATGGTGAGGGATCACCAGGGGTTTTCAGGTGGGTTTGTGCTCAGGCAATGGCAACAGCATTTTATTATTTTTTTTTTAATGGCTCATTCCTGGCAGTCACTGCTTGGGGTTGAAGGTAAATCCTTGGACATGGTGGTGTTTCCAAGAGTTTGGACTACACTTAGTGGGTCTGCCTTGAGTCATCTACCCACATCACTGCCCCTGACTTAGGAACTGGTTGTTATGAACTCCTTTTCAATCTGTCTCAGCATTTTTCTAAGTTCTAATACCTAAGAACACCTTTTTCTCCCCCCTGAATTGGAAGTGGTGAATCTCCACAGGCCAAACAGAGGTTCAGAGAAGGTCAATGAAGCTGGGAAGGGGCTGGAGCAGCAGGAGCAGCTGAGGGAGCTGGGGGGGCTCAGCCTGGAGAAGAGGAGGCTCAGGGGGGACCTTCTGGCTCTGCAACCCCCTGACAGGAGGGGGGAGCCGGGGGGGGGGGGGGGGTCGGGCTCTGCTCCCAGGGAACAAGGGACAGGAGGAGAGGGAACGGCCTCCAGCTGTGCCAGGGGAGGCTCAGGTTGGACATCAGGAGGAATTTCTCGCTGGAAAGGGTGGTCAGGCACTGGCAGGGGCTGCCCAGGGAGGTTTGGAGTGCCCAGCCCTGGAGGTGTCCCAGGAAGGCCTGGACATGGCACTCAGTGCTCTGGGCTGGGGACAAGGTGGGGATGGGGCACAGGGGGGACTCCATGGGCTGGGAGGGCTTTTCCAGCCTCAGTGATCCTGGGATTCCCTGACTGTGTTGCTGCAGTGGTGGCACAGCACAGAAATGCCCCAGAGCTTTGTTGTCCTGTCCCACTGAGCCCCTGAGCTGCAGCAGTTCTGCTGCGCTTGGTGTCAAATCCACCCTCGGAAATGGGATAAGAAAGCAAATACTCAGCTCCAATTGTCTGTATTTCTAAGGGGGAAATGACATCCCATAAATACTCAGCTATGCTATTCTCAACATCCAATTTCCTCTATTGGATTCATTTCTCAAATCTCCTTACTTTAGGAGGCTGAAATGTTAATCTAACAAGTCCTGCAGTTTTAGAAGCAGCGTGGAGCTTTTCTTTTCATCTGACAGTTGCATTTAAATGACCCCACAGCTTTAGGGCATTGAGACAACCATTATTTCAGTATAACAGTCCTATACAATAATAAATAACTCCATGCATGATGACTCTTGAAAGGAAGCACCGTGCATATGGTTTGGCTGGAATCAACTACGGAATTAATGTGTGTTTTTATGACAGTTTGTCTATGAGCACCACAGGAAACCAGTTCCCAGAGGCCAGATATCAAGTGTGCAGTAAAACTGAGCAGTTCCTCACACTCTTTCCCTTTTTGACCTCTGCATTGGGACTGCCAGAGAAAAAAAAATTCTACTTAATGACAGCTCTGGTAGATTGGAGCATTTGCAATTTTGGAGCTGTACTGAGCTGTGCACCACTGAGCACTTGTCAACTGTTAATCAGCCCAAGTCAATTAGTGCTCTAGCTATGGATTTGTTCAGGGTATGACAGCACTGAGTGGCTCCATGGGACCACAAAACAGCAAAGAAAGAGGAAGGAGACATTTCTAGAAATTCCTGCACTGAAAACTCAGGACACTCGTGCAAAATTCTGACCACAGTTTGTAAACTGAAAGTTTTAACCAGTCCCAATTGGCTGTTTTATTTAGAATTCTGAAAGTTCTGGCCAGCAGGCAGTCGGTTTATCCTTGGAATGGTCACCTCCAGCTTTTCCCTCTGAGTGCTGGGATTGCCCAGCAGGTGAGTGTGAGGGCACCTCAGTGCCTGCAAAACACCTTTATCTCAGCTGGCTTTTTTGGTATCATCTGTTGCACCCAGGACTTGTCTGTGCCCAGGCACTGCTGGGGAACATGAAGGGGCTCCAGCCTATGGATAATGTGGAATAAGTGCAAAAAATGCCTCCATTTTGGGATAAGAAAACACTGTGCAGGAAAGTGTGGAGTAACTTCATCTGAGCTCTTGGCTGAGCTTCTCTGAGCCCAAGGCTGCACTAGACACCTCCTGAGGCCCCATCCAGCCTCAGTTATCCTGTGCTCCCAAGAAGGTGGGAAAGAGAAGGAAAATTCATGACTTTTTGAAAACCTAAGATACTCTAAGAAGAAACACTGTGTTAAATGTGTCATCTCAACTCTCCCCTTTCAGAGCAACAAACAGCTCAAACCAATTAACTTCATTCCTTCATAATTTGAAGCCATAAGTTTCCACATTCAAAATTTTGGGCTAAAAGTTTTAAATTTGTTTCAAGGTTCCTCTCTTTTTCTCTCAGGAGGTGTATTCCACTGGAAATGTGCCCCTACATGGACAATGGTGGTTCATTAACTGGACGAAGTGTGGGGACTTTGCTCTGTTTTGTTGACACTTCCTTTCATATGGAAAATCCAGTGCCAAGTTTCCGTCTATTCATGTTGTGTCACCTGTTGTAAAAGTCGATATTTCACTATTTTCTGTCTGTCAGCTGAGACTGATGGCAGCGCTGACTTTAAAGACGGGTCAGGAAGGCACTGGGAAAGAAAAAGCACCAACCTTTGCTGAAGCAGAGTGATGCTAAATGTCAGAGAACAAAGATTTGGATGCAATTTAGAGAGCTGACATGCAAAATGTGTGCACTGAGGAGTTCAGTGTCTTGGTTAAACCACGACTAAATCTGCAATATTACACCCAGGTTTGTTTCTTCATTCTTCTCCAGAGTTCTGATACACCTTTTAAGTCCCAGAGCTCTCTCCTAGTGTTGCAGCTCTGCAGCATCCAGGGATATGCTCAGTGGACTTTGCAGCCTTCCCATCAGCTGGAAGTGTTTCCACCCATCCCCACATCAGGATATTGTCTCCTTTTCCATTAGCCCACTGGTCCCGATGGATTCAGACTAAAAGTTTGGCTTAAAACTGCTTTTGGCCACTGGGATCATCATTAGAGCAGCTCGAGGAGAGAGTAGAGACTCCCACTGGAAGTGCTTCAGAGCTGGGAATTCTGTGCTGGCGTCAGCCCCATTTCCATCCCGTCTCCTGCTATTTTTTTTTTTTAAATTCATGCATTACCATAATGGTGCAAAGTACTCCAGAAATGTCTCCTTTAACACACAAAAAGTTTAGTCTGAGAGCTGAGCTGGAAGAGCCTTATTCAGCCAAGCAATTGTCATCACAAAGACCTTTCCTCCCCGCAGAGAATGGGATGGAGGGATTGGGATGCAGATATCTCTGCCTGTCACTCTCCAGAGGTCACTATTTTGGCTTGATGAATTGGGAACCAGAGGATCAGCCCATGTACAGTTTAACACCTGATTTTTGTCTGTTCTTTCCTGTGACCTCTATTGTGATGCCTGTATTGTGACTTCATGCTGGAAATCAAAGGCAAGCACAGACTAAAAATACAAAAAAAAAGAAAAAAAAAGAAGCTTTAATAAGTTGATCTTACCTTTGCATTTCAAAGGATCTGTCACATCATTCCAAGAGCCCCTCCTTTGTAGAGATAATGCCACCTATACCAGAGACACTCTTTTATTCACACCAAAAATTATTGATATTTTAGCTGAATATGAGTGAAAATACAAGTGAAATAGATACTCTCCCGTCCAGTTATGTGCTGTAGAATACATCAGCCCAAGGTCACATGATTTTATACATTTATGTATAGGGATATATTCCTTCTTTCCAATGTTCCTCTGGTTTAAACCACTCACATGGAGGATACAAAGGTTGAAACACTCAAGTGGAGACCTCCCTCCGGGAGCAGCTTTTTGGTCAGATGTGTCCAAATTCCTCCTGCTGAGGTACCCAACAGATTTCCCCAATAACCCCTTTGCAGGGCATCTGGTTCTCTGAGTGCTCAGAACTTCTCTCAGATTTACACAGAGGTCCTGAAGCTCCCAGACTCATTAATTCACATTTTAAAGCATCATTAATTCACAAAGTTTTCCCGGATGTTAATGGAGGATTTTATGAGCTCTTATTTATAGGAGGATGAAATAAATGAAAACAATATTCTGTCATTTCCCAGTTCCACGCTGCACCTTTCTTGGAAAGTATGAAAACAAAGCAAACCTGCCAAAACCATTTAAAACTAAAAGGTTTTACTTTCAACTTCTGATTTTCCGAGCTACTCCAGGGGAACTTGTATCTTACGTCCGATATTTTAAGAACTTTGATCAGCATAATAACATGGAGGAGATTTTCTAGAATTGGAGGATAATTTCTTGCTTTCTTGCTGTACAAGGGTTGGAATAATTGTGAGTGACAGCCACAATTATTTAAACTATTGCACTGTGTAGCCCCACCTCCCCTTTAATGGTTCAGGGGAGAATATATGTATCACATTAGCATAAATTTCATTTACTGTCTCATATAAAATGCAAATCAAGAAGGCTAAACTTTAAGTAGCATTCATTTAGTTTTTCATGCAGGACAAGGATTCTTACTGAGGGGGAGGGAGAAACATAAAGGGAGTAATCAACATAAAGCTACAAATAATTTGAATTAATCCATGAAGATAGAGCACAGTCCTGAGTGTCCCTTAGATACTGGTTTGGGAATCCTAAATATTTTTTTCTGTATCTGTCAGTTTTCTCAGATGTGATGAGATGCAGCCCCCCTCAAATTCTGTGCTAAAACCCCCTTATTTAAACCCATTTTGAGGGCAGCTCTTCAGCAGTGCCAGTGAATTGCAACTGAGGGTGTGATTCCTCAAATATTTTCAATCCAAGACCAAAATCTTTCTTCTGTTGAGGCTCTGATCCCTCAACTCATCAGTGGATGATCCATTTCCTTCCATGGGATGATTAATCCAACAATTATCACGGATATGGGTGTCAGGAGCCAGCCCTGGATCAACATCTCAGAGGTTTGTGCCTTGAACACTCAAACCACCCTTATGAAATGCTACTCTCCTGCACAAAATCTCCCCTCACAACCTTGTTTTCTGGCAAGCCTGGCAAAACAAACAAGCTTTGAAGTATTCCCTAAAATTCTTCCCAAACTGTAAGTCAAGAGCGACTTTCTACGGCGTGACAAGAGTTTAACATGATTCCTGTGTTTATAAATATATATATTTTAAGTCAGAGTTCCTTATTTATCATAGGATTCGAGAAACAAAGGTCTCCTGCCTTTGATTTCCTGGGAGAAAACATTTTACAGCTGCCTCTGTGGAGTTCTAAGGGTTGTTTAAAGGCATCTGCTTTTTTCAGGACGGAAGTTCAAGGGAAATGATTTCAAAGAACCTCAGAGGAGAGAAGCTGAAGTTGGCAGATCTTCTCATTTGTATATTCCTTAGCTCTTATTTGAAAGGAGAAGAAGAAATCTGGTTGTTTTGTAGAGACAGAACTGAGATGGAAATTGCCAAAAACACAAATCAGCTCCGAAGGAATGAAGACTTGCCCTGTCATCTGGATGTTGGTCACACAAGTGGAATGGTAAAGCCAGAGTGTAATGGTTAAACCTCTTTAACCTCATCAACCCTCTGTTAAAGATGCAATTCAAGGCATCTGAATCAAATTTCTCGGGGAAACCTCAGTAAAACTGAAATAGTGGTGAAAAAATGATGGAAAAGTGTCATTTTGTTAATTTTCTCACCAGTTTTAACTACAGATTTCCATTTGTGTTCAAAACACTGCTCTGCCATTATTTGCCCTTTTTTTTTTTTCTTGAAGCTGTTGGAAATAACTAATAATATCTAGGAGATTTGCTGGAATCGGAGGGTAATTTCTAGTTGTAAGTTGCTTTTTTAATGTACCAACAACATTCCTGGAGCAGCAGAAGTCAGAAAGAGCATTCTGCAGTCCCTTTCCCCAGGAATCACTTGACCTTTGAAGCAGACACTGTCTGGGAATCTACTGTTTCTCTTCAGGGTTCCATTTAGAAACAAACACTGCAAAAAGGTTGCAGCTTTACTGAAAAACCTTTGGTTTATTCACCCACTGAAAAACTGAACCTGCAACAGCAGCAAGAGACTCTGTAAACGGGCTGCAACAGGCCTTGCTGATGATTCCTGCTTGCAACATCATCTCAAATTATTATATCATGTTAAACTCAGAAAAATCAGACAAAGCTTTGGTTAATTAAAATAAGTTGATTGCTTTTCATTTGCCATTGGAGTGTTGACAGTTCCCTCGTCTGTGGCACCTCCTGAACAGCTCACAGCAACGTGACACCATAATTTCAACCAGGGTGAAGTGATTACGTGATCCAATTTAGGAGACAGTTGCATCCTGGGAAGGCAGATTATCAGACAAAATGGTGTGTCAGCTTCGTTCACGAGAAAGGAGAATTCGAGAGATTATTTTGCCTTCAGATCTAATATCCCCTGTTCATAGTTAGTGACTGTATTTTCTTCTTGGTCACAGTTAATTTTCTTTCTGCATTTGACGTATTTTCCTGGTTTTCAGAGAAATATCTTGTGCTATTCTATTGAAATATCTTGTGTTATTCTATTGTCTATAAAACCAAGTTCTGTTTAAAGATAGTCCCTTGATTTCATTTATTTGTGTCTTCATCCAGCTCTACTTTTTTTCCCAACGTATTTAGGGCTCAATGTCTTAAGAGGCCTCTCCAGAACACTCAAATGGAAGTATCTGACAGCTCATTTTAGGCCTCTCTAAGCTAATCTTCTCCAGCCTGCACATCAGATCCCTGCTCATCCAGAACTCTTGGTTAACAGCCTGGATCAAGCCAGACCCTCTCTGGATTTCAGCTGTACAAAGAGGAGAGTAGGAAGCACTCTTGGCACACAAGAAATAATTTACTATGACGATCAGAATAGAAAAATTAAGAATTATATGTTTCCACAGATCACTTTACTGATTAATTTACTGAATTATTTCAGCAGACCAAACTCCAAAGGGGGTGGTTTTGCTCAGTGTCCTCACTCTTATTGCTTTCCTGCCCCTCACACTCACCACCTCACCCTCTTGCGTTTGAGGTTGGATCAATATTAGCAAAAACCTGACCTGGCTGCCATTGAAACAACAGCAAAACTTACTTTTTTTCTTGACTGGAAACACGACCAGGCTCAGATTTTTTTTTTTGTCTTTTAATTACCAGGAGGTTTTAAAGGTGAGCCTCGTTCTATCCGGCTTCGTTTGATCTGGGTAGTGACCTTTCCTGGCACCCTCACGGCCACATCTCAGAGCCTTGAGCTGCAGGGAGAGCTCTTTCCGTGAGGTCAGAGGAGTAAAGCCACAGAAGGATAAAACACCCAGCTCTGAAGATGTCCCCAAAACGACAAAGAGCACAACTAATTAGATTATTTTATGCTATTGAATCTTTTCAAGCGATTTGAGATCTGTTTTCCATCTCCCCTCCCCGGTGGCTTCTCTGAGCTCTACAACATCAGTGTGTTCTTTGTAGCTGCTGTTCCCCAGACTAAATTAAACCCTGGTGAAAATGGCTAAGCCTGACTTTGATAATCCACTTGGGCAGACTAATGTCTAACCTGAGCTGTGCTTTCTGTCCAGCATGCTTGGCATTCTCTCTGCTGTTTTCAAAACACCTTCATATAATCACTGGTCCCAAAGAAAGGATTAATCTGTCATTTCTTAAGATTAATTCATCTTATTTAAATCCTTCTTCGATAAATATTTGAAATTAAGACAAATGTTACACATAAGGGATTTAATTAACAATGTGGTTTTAGTATTCTTTTCCTTTCAGGTTGGGTTTGGTTTTTATACTTTCTGAAGTCTGGGGAGATTATTCAGTTTCTCTTGCAATCTTTTAATCTCTTCTGTATGAAATATTTAAACTTTCAACATGTAATAATTATGAGTAAGATCAAGATTGGAGCTTAGAGCAACTTAGGGGAAATTCTTTCATTTCATCCTGTGATGGCCTGAGAGCATTAAAATTACAAAATCAACATTCTCCTGTTTCCTTTAAGGCCATAGCGTTGCTGCCCTTTTATATTAAAATATATCTTCTTTTTTTTTTTTTTAATGTTCTTATCATATTTCAGACTCCCTGACTGAAAGATCTAAATTCTACCTGGTTGATTTGCCTATAAAATATGGTTCTTCAGGTTGTTTTATCTGAGCTGTGGGTTTAGGACTGACCTTAGGTCTTTGGGTTTCTTACTTGAGCAGGGGATAAGCAGCTGTGTCCTGTCTGTGGGCCTCACACAGCCTTCAACCAAACCATGGGAAAGATTCATTCCTGAATGGGAGGAAGTGTTGAGGGACAACGATCAGAGGAAGAATTAAAGTATCTATCTCAAACCTTCTCCAGTCCTAATCTTTTGGACATTTCGGAGAGCCCAGTTTTAAGTGGATTGTGAAAGAGCACAGCAAATTCCATTGCAGATCTGAAAATGGAACTGAGGGCCTCAAAATCCCAGGACATCCCTCTCTTAAACCTGTCCATGGGCTTGGCAGTGCTGGGTTAACAGTTGGACTCAAGGATCTTAAGGGTCTTTTCCAGCCTAAATGATTCTTTGTCCCTATTTTAAATGGACCAATGGTTGTGTCTAACAGGAATGGCTTTTCCTTTTCCTTCCCTTTCCTTTGTTTCTGTTTTTCCTGAAAACACCTCATTATGCCAAACCAAGGCTCCTCTGATGTTCCTTTTTATCACCTCAAAACTTTTTAAAGCCAAACCAGCTGTGGGTTGTTCCTTCAGGAGGAGCCTCCTTTATTGCAGCTCTGAGGCACAAACACATCGTTGGCTTTACTTGTAGTTTTAGCTTCTTGTTTGTTCTCCTTTACCTTCCTTTCAAATTGGGGATGTAAAACCAGCAAATGTCTTCATTTGGCTTGTGCTGATTTCATCACTATGTGGGGCAAATTCTTCCCGGTTTTGTGGCTTCATTTTGTTTCTTAGTCAACATTATTTTGCTGTTTGATCTTTTTTTTAGTCAATGACAAAAGTGGCTTTGGTGACAATCTCTCTGTTCCTTGTATTCTCTTTAATAATTGTAACTGTGTGGCTTTACTGCAGTTGTCTCAGAAAATATGTGATGGACAAGGTACAGAACATGCAGAAGGCATTCCCTGTCCTGGTGGGGCCTTCTCCTCCCTGTGCCCACAGGAGCACAGGAAAAAATGGGGAAAAAATGTCCAAAAGTTTCCTTTTTTTCCCCCTTTTTTTTTGTAAACTTTGTTTCTCCCTGCCTGGCAGGAGGGAGAAGCAGCTAATGTCTCCCTGCTGAAAGCATTAACTGATTGCATTGTTGCTTGAGCACAGCAGCTGTCCTTATACATTTAGACTCCCAGTGACAACAAAATTAAGGCAGCCTCCCCTTCTGTCAGGCAATAAAATGATTTTCTCAACTTCTTTATCTCTTCTGAGAACTTCTCAGTGCCTGCCTTTCTCTGGCTGCAGTGAGATGCTCCATTTGAACCCATCATAACGGAGGGGACCTTTTACTCAGTGTTTGCCAGAATGGAAAAAAACCCCCAAAATAATCTGTATTCTGGCATGTCCTGGGGGCTGATTTCCTCCAATTTTCCATTTGCTTTGAGTTGGTTGGTGTGGGTGGGTGTTTAATCTCATTTGTGCTCAGTAGTTGCCCGTGGCTTTTGTGATTAAATGGTTCTTGTTTTGCCCCTGGCAAAGCTCAGTTCCCTGGCTGACAGGAAGGAGGGTGCTGCTGCAAGGGCTTAACTAGTGAATTTTGGAGCCTGGGAGGGTTCTCAAGCCTTCTGTTGGATCACAAAACTAAATTAGCACCCAGAATTTTCTAGTGAGCTTTCTGTGTGTTGTTGCTGTCCCTTGGCAGGTGAAGGGCTCCCAGGTGAGGGTTGGAGCCAAATTCCATCTTCTCTTGCTCTCCTCCAGGGCTGGTAACACCAAGGGGGCAACCAGGCTTTGGGTGTCCTGCAGCAACTGTGCTGATCTCCTGCCACTGCTCCAGGCTCTGTCAGGGTCCATCTCATGGGGCAGTTCAGGATTTCTGTCAGATCTAGAGGAGGCCGAGGTCTCAGGGGGGCAGCCCAGGACAGCCCTGGGTTCATAAACCACCTCCAACAGCCCCGTGATCCTTCTTAACAATTTTACACCTCTTTTTTTTAGGGCCAAGGGCTCCCTCTGGCTCATTTGGGCAATTTAATTGTTCCATTTTGCCCTTTGTACAGACAATGATGTGACATCCAGAAGTCCCACATAGTTCCCCCTGTCAGGATCTTAGGATGACATGAAAGTACAATGGACTAAGAAAATAATTTTAGACTCAGTCTTTTCTTCTTTCAGTGACCTATTTTGGACCCTTCTCTTGCAGCAGCCATCCCACCTGCAATCAAAGAATTAAGAATTGAATGTGTATCACCTCTGCTGAATAGCTGATTGCAGTGCGAATATAGATCTATATTCTTCTGATTTTATGTATATTTAAATTTAAAATGTATATTTAAATTTAAATATCTGTTGTTTTTAATGGTAGAATAACTCTTCAATCTTTTAATACCTTGTTTTGCCCAGAGCTGATTGTTTCTCCTCACATGCACTCGCCAGTTCCAGCTCAATGTTCTAAAACCACCAACTCTAACTTAGAGACTGCAGGGTAAAAGGCTGCATCATCCAAATTTACCACAGCAGGATCCTTCACCTATTTTCTGAAACATTTAGTTTCATTTTTTCCTCTCCATCTGACCCTTGCAGCTCAGCATTGGTAATTAGCCCCCTGCTTCTTCCAGAGCTACTAAAAACCAGGGAAAAATAAATGTTTCCATTTGAAACCATTATTGCAGAGGTAGCGCCGTGGAACACTGGAGACTCACTCCTGATGGAAGGGCAATTTTCATAAAACCACACTCAGGCATTTGGGTTCAAGTTTTCAGAATTAAGAACAATATATTTTCTTTTCTTTTTCTTTTCTTTTTTTTTTTTTTAATGAAAACTTGAGGCGGTGCCATTTCTGTGTTTCAGAGTATGAGCTCAGCTGTTAAAATCTCAGCTTGAGATGCTCTCGTTCTAAAATCCCTGATAGAAACCCCTCCAATTTGAAAGAATTAAAATTAGTATTAATGGAAGCAAAGAAAAAGCCATTGGGAACATCACTTCTTCTCCAGTGGTACCCAAAGTAAACGATGTTTGTATGGGAGGATGCTCAAGCAAAGAATTGTTTTTTAGAAAATTGCTATTTGCAAAATAATTTACCATCACACATAGTCCTAACAGTGCTTTTTGTAGTAGCTCCAGCAACAAAATATCCTTCCATTTACTCCATCTTACGCCACTCAAATCAAACTCGAAGTTGAAAGAGTCCAGGAAAGGCTCAGATCAGCTGCTCTGAGCTTTCTGCACACAGATATGATGAAGCAGATATTTCGTTCAATCATTAAATACCAAAATCAACCCAGAATTTACCAAAACCTCCCAGGAAATATTGCACCTTGTAACTCGGGCTCTGCTGCTCTGCTTCTTGTTCCATCTATGGATTTAAATTTAAATCCTATTTTCTTCCTCCTGCAAGGGACATATTAGAACAGATGTTGTTGACTGTTAGAGCCTAATCCTGCAATGACACCACGTCCAGCTCATCCCATTTTCTTATGGAATTTGATGGTTTTCTTTAAGCTTCAGCTGCTTTGTATCACCCAGCTGTTTAAGGAGCTCAGCCTCTCATTCATTCCAAGAGAATTCCTGAACAGGCAGGATTGAGGGCTTGGAGGCCCAGAAAGCCCCACATATCTAAATGTCAAGATTGTTGCCTGTTTTGTGTGACAACCGTGATGTTTTTAATGTGTTCACCCAGAAATAAGGGGAGGTGTTCAGGGATGGTGAGGAGGAGCAGCACAGACCCCCCTGAGAGCCAGAGCTGGGGGTGGATTTTTGGAGGGCACTGCAATGACAACCAGAAAATCATGATGGGGCAGCTCTGCTGGGAGGAAAGGCTGAGAGAACTGGGATTGTTCAGCCTGGAGAAGGGAACCTTTGGGGTGACCTAATTATGGCCTTCCAGGACCTGAAGGAAGATGGAAGATGGAGACAGACTATTTACAAGGGCCTGGAGTGAAAGAACAAAGGGGAATGGCTTCAAACTGACAAAGGGCGGGGTTAGAGAGGATATTGGGAAGGAATTCTTGGCTGTGAGGGTGGGGAGGCCCCGGCACTGCCCCTGGATCCCTGGAAGTGTCCAAGGCCAGGTTGGATGGGGCTTGGAGCAACCTGGGCTAGTGGAAGGTGTCCCTGCCCATGGCAGGGGGTGGAATGAGATGGATTTTAAGGTCCCTTCCCACCCAAACCATTCTGGGATTCCATGATCTTACAGTGTCCACTGGTTTAGCTTGAAGGCTCCAACTTCCCCTTTCTCCCACCTCTCTCTTCTACACTTGTGATTTTCAGAGATGAATCAGAAGCAGTGTTGTCTCTTTGTGTGTTTTATCGAGTTCCCCTTTTCCTCTGAAGGTTTTATTTACTCCCCTCTTGACTCGATGCCACTCTGCTTCAAAAATTCTCCTCAACTTCGACTTCTCCTGCAGCACAAAGGCAACCTGAGGGCCCTTAAATCCACCATTAAAATGTTTATTTTCATGCCTTTCCAAGCCCCTGGAAATACACATTATACTACACGGTATTGTTGTAAATACCATTTCTCTTAATGCAATGATCTCAGCCTAATCTTCCAAGGGTGTGAATATGCTTAAAGAGATGGATGCTAAAGAAATTAAAATGAGCTAAGAGAAGATGCTTCATAACCCTAGAAATATTGCAAGCATTATTTAAAGCAGTTAATATTTTTACAGCCTCGTGAATGCTAATCTCTGGGAAATCTCAGGTACCAAATATAGTTTTAATTCTCAATTTTAGTTATCACAAACTGGAACTGTAAATTAATTTCAGCACTATAAAAAGTAATAGAGACGTTTATTTTCTTAAGCAATCTGGCTTATTCAGCTGCAGACTAGAGCTGAATTAATGGTCCTGCTATGCTGAATGCAAAATTAGTGATAATGGGAAATGCATGTAATGATAATATCTGCTGGAAGAGTTATAATGCTGGGGTCCAAATTTTTCTCATTAATATACTCCATTACTATTAAAAAATGATACTCAGCTTCCTATCTGGCACTTGAGTGCTTTTATGGTGAGTTTTTTTATAAAATACGGCCCCTTTTGCAGCATCAGTACAACCTGAGTGGGCTTCAATCTTTTGGGGGGGTGTTAAGTGTAGAATTATGGTGCCTGTTGTATTTCCATAATCCAAAGTCAGGATAAGATAAAACCTTGAAAAAGTCACTGGGTGTGGCTCCAAACTTCAGTCTGGAGAGGTGGAAGGAGGTGCTAAATCGGAAAAAGTAGAGATCCACAGCAGATCAATAACAGGACCCTGCTTCCCCCATCCCAGAAGAGAATTTCCTAGATTACAGATTGAGGGTTTATGTGGATCTGGATGAACATGTACAAGAGACAAGAAGCAGTCCAGAGAAGTGCACGAGGAGACTGAAAATGTGATCAAGAAAGAAAGTGAGAAGACTTAGAGACTATGAGATATACACATGGAACTGTGAGAAGGAAAAGTGGCTTCCCGTGTTGGATCCTGTTGTGCATCAGAAACCAGAGAAAAACCTTTTGATTTTATATTTTATTGTATTTATTCTGTCTGTTATGTTCCCTGTGAGTGATAGGGTATTGCCAAGGAGATTTATTGCTTGGTTTCTCTCCCTAACAGAAGCATCTCCCAAGACTATCACCGTCCCTCGACTCGCTCAGAGTTTGTTATGAAGGAGTTTTACTTCAGTAAAGGTGTTTCTCTAAATGTAGCTCTGACAACTGCATGGAACAGGAGTGTCCAAGCATGGTGGGAGGTGTTAGACCTGCAGGAGGAGGTGGGATGAGCAGCCCAGTTCCTCCCAGCAGGCCCCCATGGTGAGCTGAGCCCTATGTGCTCAGAGGTTCTTTTCAAGCTGTTCCAAACATGAATCGCTCTGAGCTCGTGGCATTAAACAAAAGTCAGAGCAAAGAGCAGAGCAAGAGCAAACTGATCCTCCAGCATTAAAGATGACCAGCTTTAATGTGAGAGCATGCAGAGAACCACAGAGTCATTTGAGCTGGAAAAGGTCTCCAAGATCATCGAGTCCAGCTTTGGATCCCCACCTTGTCACCCAGCCCAGAGCTCTGAGTGCCACGTCCAGTTGTTCCTCGGACACCTTCAGCACCTGGTTCCAGTTCACAGATACTCTCTATCAGAAAAATTCTGCCAGGCCACTGAGATTCACAAGGCTTTGAAAATTTCTCCTAAAGTCTGATTCATAAAACAAACCTCATTAAAAAAAAAAAAAGCCTCCTCCAGTTGTTCCTCGAATACCGGGTTCCAGTTCCTTGGACACCTCCAGGGATGGGGACTCCACCACCTCCCTGGGAAGCCCCTTCCAATACCTCATAACCCCTTCCATGGAGAAATTCCTCCTGATTTCCAACCTGGACCTCTTCTGGGGCAACTTGAATCTGTTTCTTCCTGTCCTGTTCCTTGATCCCTGGGAGCAGAGCCCGACCTCCCCCTGGCTACAACCTCCTGTCAGGTTATTTTGACCAGATCCAGGGAGAATGCTGGGGAGGCTGGGATGGAGGGGAGGGCATCAACCTGCTGTGGTGGTGACACCTTCCTCTGCCTAGAACACAGTGGCTTCCAAAGGGTTTTATACCTCAAGGTGGTTTTGTGGCGAACACGAAATATTTTGTGTTCTGCAGTGTTTATTTTGTTTTCTTTACTTTGGACTAACGAGCCTGAGTCAGGAAACCATGCAGGCAAAATCAGTATGCACAGTGCAAGCATCAGTTTAAATCTACAAAGTTGCAGTGGGCTATATAAAGATTTATTAATCAAAACATTTGCAAAATATTGACTGTGTGTGTGCGCTGTTAGGCCTGAGAGATCATCTCCAAAGTAAAGCTTGAATTAATCACTTCTTCTCATCCATTAATCTTGGAAGAATTAAAAAAAAAAAAAAATTCGTAGGAGATATTTGTGGATAATTTTCTAAGTGTGTTTTTGGTAATTTCATTCTCTAATTGAAAATTATTTCCACTCAACAGTTGTCGTGTAGAGCTCAGAAACAACAGCTTGGGGTAATCAGCCAAAATGTGGCTCATGGAACAAATGGGGGTTTGGTGATTCCTGGCTCCTCCCAAATCCCTGGAGGATGAACCCAGGACCTGAAGATCCCAAGGGACCAACCAGAACCACAAAATCACATTTTGATGCCTCTTTTGGCTCAGACAGTCCCGTGAAGACAAATCTGGGGAAATCTGGTCAGGAGGATCTGGCAGTGTCTGTTCCCTGCACAAATGGAGTTGGAGCACGAGAGTAAAGAAGAAAATGTGATATTGTTGGGGAAAAAAACAACCATGTTTTAGTATCCAACTAAAGGAAAGTTCCCACTTTTCTTTTTAAAATTACGTTTTGTTTAAAATGTCTGTCTTGCATTAGCTGAATGAGAAATATTATGCAAAAGCATTAATTAATTAAATTTATTAATTAAAGCATGTAGTGATAGGACAAGGGGGATTGGCTTCAAACTGCCAGAGGGCAGGGTTAGATGGGATATTGGGAAGGAATTCCTGGCTGTGAGGGTGGGGAGGCCCTGCCACAGGTTGCCCAGAGAAGCAACTTGCTTTAATGAAGACTTTGCATGGAAAAATATGCAAATCTCTGGGTGTTTTAGTTCACATAGACCTCACAAACTATGCCATAAAGATCAAGTATCTCCCATAAAGTGGCCTATGATGCAGTTCCCATCCCCTGAGGGCTGGGAGAAGCCCATGGATCCAGCCTCCTGCCCACCCTGAACGATGCTGAAAGCCTTGATGTTGTACTGACTAAAAAGCAGTGGCATCACTTGGGCTTTAGTTATTTATTTTATTTTATTTTTATTTTTGTCTTTATTTTTATATTTATTTTTTAACTTTAATTTCATTAAGTGCCAAGGAATGTGCCAGTCCAGCCCAGAGTGCCAATGAGTCAATAAGTGCTGGCAGGTTTATTTGACTTAAAGTTTGTGAAGTGCCACAGAGCAGCCCTGCTGTAGTTGATGGCTTTAATTTAAAAAAAAAAAAAAGAATCAATTTGTAGGGCTGGCATGATGGGGAGCAACAGCCATGATTTTATTTCACATGTGCCTTTTAGTGGCTTCATGAGGAGGTTTTATAAACAAGGTTTTAAAGTGCAAGGCGTGTTGTTATTTTATTTCCTCCCAACAACTAATAAGTGAGAGAGCCAGGGATGTATTTATAGCTGGATGTGTTTATGGCAGGAATCTTCCAGCCACTGGAGGAAGGAACACACAATCTAATGCAGAGGAATGATTGGGAGCTCCTACTTAGGAATGTGGTGCCAGAGCTGAATTAGACAAATTATTATAGCAATGTCTGCTCTACACTACCTGCTACTGCAGAATCACTCTCATGATTTTCAGTCTCAGGCAGAGAGGAAAAATAAGAAATGTGGTGCTATTTTCATTGCACAGCTCTCTATTTTCTGCTCCCCATGTATACATATATATAAATATATTTGTGAGTATATATATATATTTATATAAATATATATGTAAAGCTCACTTAGTTACTATCTTTTCTTTTTAATTTTTTTTTTACTTTTACTCTTAATTTTATTCTTGCCAAGGGTGGGCAGGTAAAACTGCAGGAGATGTTTGTGCCCCTCCCACTGGGTACCACTTCAGAGCTGTGCATTCATTCCTTGGAGACAGAAATCCCTTCTGAGGAAAGGAGTGAAAATGCAAATCCATAAACCCAAACTATTCTCTGCATTAAATCCATTACTTAATGGAATAAACTTCACCTTTTGCCAAAAATAAAATAGGTACAGAAACACAGTTCTCTCTTCTAATTGTGATACTTGGTTATGGGGAGAGAGGTGTGTGTATATTAAACAGGAGCAAAGGCCTATTTTAGGAGTCAGACTTTAAGGGAAGTTTTCAAAGCCTTGTAAAACTCAGTGACATGGCAGAATTATTCTGTTAGAGAATATTTGTGAACTAGAGAGTGTGGGTTTATAGACCTTCTCTATAAAGCTATTTATCCATCTATAAGAATTTTACTTTTTATATTTCACTAGATAATGCAAATATGCAAATATATATATATAAATGTAATAATACTGACTTATAAACTGCCTGCAGAACAGATTACAGGAAATAAGAGTAAAAATGTCTCATCCTCCAGACAGGAAACTGTGATTCTTTGATGGGTGGTTGGAAGGATCTGGTTCCTCACTCCAGTATTTGTTGGAAAGTGAGATTTGCTTGGCCAGGGTGGCCTGTTGGGGCAGTTCAATCAAGACAACAGCTAAGAGCTGATGAGATGTAATTAGCCAAATGTTTTAGGGTCAAGGGGTTCTTTCCTTAATTGGGAAAATGTTAGAACAGCCATGACAAAGGGCTGTTGTATCCACTTCCTGGCACTGCAAAGCCATGTCAGCACCTCCCAAAAGCTCCAACTGCAGGAGCACGTTCCCTAAAACAGCAGGAAACTCAACATTCCGTCCTTTGGTACCCTGGGCTGCCCTGAGCCTTCCCCAGGAGCCCAACTGCAGCTCCCAAGCCCTTGCTGGGTGAAGGGGACAGTGACAGCAGCTTTGGGAGCAGCAATGAGCTCTGAAAAATGTGTTCACCCATTGGAGTGAGGAGAAGGAGCATCAGGATAATCCTCCTCTTCAAAATTCAAATGCCTGACTGCCTTTTTACCAGTCCAGCCATCCAGCTGCTACCTGGCTAAGGCTGGGGGCTGGATTTAACCCAGGCAGGGTAATTCCACAGGGGTTAAGCCTTGTAACTTCTTTGCTCTGCTCTGCATCAGCATTTGTCTCCTACTTTTCTCTGCTGGAAGCAGGAATACAAAAAAAGTACTTCCAGCTCAGCCACTGGATGATTTTTATCAGCTCATTTTAGTCAATAAAGAAAGAAGTCAATCACTCCTGGAAAATAGCACTTTCCAGGGCTGTATAAACCCAGGCAGTACAATCACAGGATAAATCAATAACTGCATTAATCAATAGGATGTAAACTGCTGATCTCTGTGGATAAATTGTACTGGTGTAAGAAGGCTTTCAAATAAATTCTGAGCCCACTCAAACAGCACAGGCTTTAAATCTGCTGAGGGCAGTGGGACCCGGGAAAGATTTGTGCCGTTTCTCTTTAAAATCTCTGGGATAGCAAAGCTGCAGAATAATGTAATTAAATCATGTTAGTAATGCTCACACACTCACACACAAAGTTTACTGTAGTGAGAGCTCCAGAAAATATCCTTTCGCTCAAATCTACCTGGAACAGGAGGTTTCTGGGATTGTGTGGCACCTCCGGAGGAAAAGACAGGGTGACTAAAGTGGTGAGACCCTGGCACAGGGTGCCCAGAGAAGCTGTGGCTGTCCCTGGATCCCTGGAAGTGTCCAAGGCCAGGTTGGACGGGGCTTGGAGCAACCTGGGCTAGTGGAAGGTGTCCCTGCCCATGGCAGGGGGTGCAACAAGATCATCATTAAAGTCCCTTCCAACCCAAACCACTCTGTGATTCTATGATTTCTGTGATTTCTATGATTTCTGTGATTTCTGTGAAGAGGAAGGAGTGCCCAGAGAAAAGAAGGGAAAGCTGAGCTGCCACCTGGTTATTTTACAGCCCCAAGAGCTGTAGGAGGTTTTGCCTCTCCAGGGATCTCCTTTTCTTATGAAACCTCCACCAAAGCATCTCAATTTTCATTTAACGTGTCACCATAACATAGTCCAATGTAGGGCCTTGGGACACAGGGCTTGTAAGGGAAAAATCAGGTTGTGCCTGAGGAGATGGGACTCCTGGCACCAGGCTGTCCCTCTGCTCCAGGAATGTGGCTGGAAAACCAGCAGGAGGAGGTAAACCAGGGAAATAATTCTGGAAAATTTGTGTTGGACTTTTCACTGCGGGTCTGAGCATGTTGTGCAGAAAGAAGGAGGTGATGAAAGCCATGGAGTTGTGCCCAACATGAGTGGGAATGCAGCAGGGACGGGCACAGGTGGTGGGGATGGGCTGAAGGGAGGTTTCAAGCTTTAGTGCAATAATTAATAGATGTGCTCTGAGCAGGTCGGGGTCACAGCAGCCCTTTCTGGCAGAGCAGGGACCAGAGCCAGGCACGACAGGGCCTTAATTAACCTGGCCCACCTCCCACACCGGCTGTGGGAAGCTGGATTTACTCAAGTGCCACAATTCCAGAGCCTTAAATGTGTCTTCTAAAAAACTTCTGGTGTCCTTTTGTGCTTCAGAATTGCTCCGATTTGTCCTCTAAGGATGATGAACGTTCGTAGCTGGTTTTCAGTACTGAAATATATTGGTGTTACAGAATAGATTAAGTAAAGAAACAATAGATAACAGTGTGATTAATATGACATTTTAATTGCTACGTCAGGCATATTTTCAAGTATTAAGTCCTATGAACTGATAGAAAAAAGTTCATATTAAAAAAAAACCAGAATGATTGAAGCCATTTAGAGGCCCTTGCTGGACCATGCTGTCAAAATGTCCAGCTGACCTTTTCCTCGTGGTAAATTCATCCAAGGGAGATTTTATACAAGCTATTTTAATTTGATTTCCCCACCCTCCCCCCTGGTTTTTGGATTAGATAATGGTCAGAGCAACAGAAATGTCAAATCCTTACATGTACTCTGCAGATGGCCAGGGGCCATTCTATATGAAGTCTCTGCAACTTTATTTAAATTTTTAGAGACATTTCTGAATGCATCATTTGCCACTCTTTCACATTTGCAGTTGGGAACAATCCTGGAAGTGTTATCCCTCCGTTAACTCCCAGGCAGGAGCAGAAGGTGGCACGTAGGGATTGTCCCAGCTCAGTGGAGGTGGGATGGGTCACTCCCTGGCACCAACAATGCACAGACCATGGGTAGTGCCTGTTCCTACCCGAGCTGTGCTTTGGAGAGCTCCTCATCCTTTGGAGCAGCTCAACAGTCCCCTGTTGGTATCATCACTTCTCAATCCACACTCACCCAAAGGCAAAGACAGCCTTGGATTTTAGGAAGGAATTCTTCCCTGGGAGGGTGGTCAGGCCCTGGCACAGAATCCCAGAGAAACTGTGGCTGCCCCATCCCTGGCAGTGCCCAAGGCCAGGTTGGACAGGGCTTGGAGCAACCTGGGCTAGTGGAAGGTGGCCCTGCCCATGGCAGGGGGTGGCACTGGATGAACTTTACAGTCTCTTCCCACCCAAACCAGTCTGTGATTCCCTTTTGTTGTGGCTACGCCTGCACAGGCACTTGAGACATCAGATTTGGGAGCCCTGAGATGCAGCAGCTTTTTGCCACTTCAAGGGAAATTGTGAGGGATGATCCTTGGAGGGGATGAAAACCATTGGTTTATTCAGAACAGGACAAGTTCTGCCTTATCTTTTGACCAGGGAAAGCAAAGATTTGGAAATGTGTTCCCTAAAGGGACAAAAACCCACGGAGGGGCTTGAGGAGGGAGCAGAGATCCCCCAAACCTCCCTGAGCAGGTGAATTCTCCCCTCCACACAGGCCCTGCAAATCACCAGGGGGGAATTCTCTGTGACTGAGGTGCATTCACATATTAATACAATCTTTTTCCGCGTTTACAACCCATTTATTCCTAAGTGTGATTTAGAGCTCGGTGTCAAGTCGTCACCAGGGCAGAATTCCAACGGCACGCTGGAAACACTGAGAGTTTCTGCACTTCAGGATAATGTTGATTTAGGGGCTGGTGCAATAGCCCACATGGGCTATTTTATTTAGTTTCTTGCTATTCCTATTCAAAAATTGCCCCATAAAAAAGGGAGAAGGCGTTAAATAAAGTTTAAATGCTCATAAATCTCAAAGAAACATCATGTTTGGAGTGAAGGGAAACGTTTGGATAGACTCAAAATTGCTTTTTTCATGGAGAAATGTTTTGTTGATGTGTTAAATTTAAAAGGAAAATCTCTGACTGTGAGTTTCTTTCATTTTTTGATACTTTGCTAAGGTTATCAAAAGAAAATAGGTATTACTGTTCCAGCTCTTTGAAAATTTTGGCTGTGATTTGATCTGGGACCTCTGAAGTGTGGTGATTTTAGATCTGATGCCTCTAAAATCTGGCAGAACTGGACCCAAGTTTTCCTAATTTGGGTACCTTTGAGTGGAGTGTTTAATTCATCTTCCTGGTTGCTAAAAATCAGGAGCTCTGCAGAGTTTTTTGTTTGACTTCTTCCACAGTTTTCATTTTGTCTTCTGGTTTGAGGGGATTTGTGCTGTTCCTATTTCTGCAGTTTTTCCTGCAACTATGAGTGACAAAACTACTTTTTGACCCTTTTTCTTCCTTTTTAATGAAGGCTGCCAGCCATGTGAACTCTTCCAGCATCAGTTGCTTTAATAACATTTTCACATAACATGGAAAGCTGGAATTCCACTGCTTTGGGCAGCTCAGACTCAGTTTGTCCTGGTGAGGCACCAAAAAAGAACTGGAGAGCTGAAGGGAAGAAAATGAACCTGCACAAGTTAGAGGGGTACAAGGATTTAGGGAGGATGGGCTGACATTATAGCAATATTTAAAGGATAATTAAAATATAAATAAATATAAATATATTTATACAAATATAAATATTAATTTTAAATATAAATTTTTTAAAATTCTCCTAAAGAATGGTTGGAATTCCTCTCCTGAGGCAGAATATTCGCTTTTGAAGGGAGTTCAGCAAGGGAAGAGCTTCGCTCATGTTTTTGGTGTTCCTCAATTATTCCATCCTTTCCAAAGGGCTGCTCTCATGAGAGTAACAAAACAAACCTGATGTAAAAATGATGAGGTTAAAGGGCCCGATTTGGCTCCTCCAGAGTGAGAAAAGGACCTCAGTGCTGCTCAGAGAACAGAGCACAGATCTGAAGAAGCGATTCATTGTTTGCTTCCACCGCCAGGAAAAAATGTTTTTACTTCATTAAGGTATTACCAGGATTTTTAATGCCACATCCACTTCTTTCTAAATCATTCTATTCTTTTGAAAAAGCTGTGTTAAACCTCTCCCTAATAACTCCTGTGATTATGATCTTTGCAGAAATCCCAGAGGACAGGCTTCTAAAAGTGGCATTTTATTTCCAGAGCCTCCCGGTAATTAAGCATCTCTCAGACCTTCTGTATTCAGCTGCATGGAACTGCTCTGCAGAAAATCTCTTTTCACTCGAATAAAAAGATGTTTTGTGTAAACTTAAGGGAAGGATTTCAGTTCTGTTACGAAATACAAGGGTTTTAGGCTCAGTTTAATGAAGGAAAATAAAGTGTACTCTTTGCTTAATGGACACAAGGAGGTCTGTGAGTGAACAAAGGTCCTGCTGGAGACCTGATGGGAAGGGGTGATATAAAAAGCTCTTTTAAACTCAAACAAATCATTGTCACCTCTGTAAAATATTTTATTGAGTTCAGTGTGGGGATTATTGAACATCATCAGATGTAAGTGATCTTAAAGGTCCCTTCCAACCCAAATCATTCTGTAATTCTATGATTCCATGATTCTATGAAGTGATATTTGCTTCCTGTGGTTTTGCAATTTTTTAATCATTTTTCATTTTATTTTATGGCATTTCCCCTGGAAGTCCAACTTATGGGGTCTGTGAGTGATTATAGAATCCTAAAATGGTTTGGGTTGGAGGGGACCTTAAAGAGGTACCAAAGTTTTGGCAGCTCCCTCTAGGAATTCACATTTTAGACTCTCTCCCTGTCAATTTGGCCTCCCACACTCATGGATAAGAAATATATTTATTATGCTGTTTGAATAATTATCAGGTACAGATGAACCTCTCTTCTTTTACTCATTCATGTGCTTGGACATCACCACCCACATTCAGAGAGATTCTTTTAAAAAATATTGGGAGGGTTAGGGTGTTATAAAAGGAGGTTTCATTCAGGTCTGGTTCAAGGCTTGCTGATGCCACAGAAAGACTTTTTCTGGAATTCAATGGGCTTTGGGTTGGTACATTTGATTCTTTTTATTCAAGTTTCCCATTTCTATAGAAAAAAGTCCAAATAATGCATTTTACAACACCCTCTCTAATGCAGATGAGTGTAAAAAGTAAACAAATAGCTTTTATTTAATTGAAAATTGTTGGGTTTTTTTAACAGGTTACATTGAAGAACAGGAGATAAATAATATCCACATCACAAGAAACTGCAACTCTCTTCTTGCCTCAGTTCTAGCAGCTTAGCACAGCCTTTCATGTTTGACACACCATTAAATGGGGTTTCAGTAAGAACTACTTGTAAAAAATTTGAGACCACCCTCCTTGTAATCCCAAATTACCTTTGGCACCGCTCCATTTAATTAATGAATGTACATTTATCCAGTCATTTCAAAGCTTATTTTCAAAAATTCAGGTCACATTGATAACATTTCCTTAATGACAGACCACTTGTACCTCCCTCCCCCAGCCCCACTTGGTTCTTTACCAGGAATGTTGGTCATGGTGAAGTATTAAGATAAAATCTACAGGTTTTATTGTTAAAAGTCCATGGTTGAGCTTTGCTTTAATCATCAAGGAAAAGGGGTTACAAGAACAGAACTCAACAGCAGGGTCCCAGATGCCAATATATGGTTTAGCCTTTGGGATGCTTTTGTTGCTCCAGAGCTTAAACCTGTAGAAACAGAAGCAGATAGAGGTAAATTTGTGTCAAAAATTACTTTTTATTATGCATTCTGACATAACCATAATAATTGTCCTATTTTCAAAATGAAACATTGGCCACAAATATTATATTTATTTATTTATTTATTAAGTTGTAGTAGCACTTCCATGGAGTGAGGGTTTGAATTATCTCCAATAACGAATATTTACTTTTAGGAGGGGCTTGTTGCAAAACTAACTATTATAAATATATATATATTATATTAAAATGCTCCATTTTTCATGAAGAATAGGGTATTTCTGGGAGCTAAGGCTGGATCTTGGGCCACCCCACCCCAACCATAGAGCAGGGCTGGGCTTCTCTGTCCCAGCAGAGCTCCAGAGCTGTGTGAAAGCTGCAGTTTTGACTTCTCATTTGGCAAGAAATCTCATTTCTTTTTCCTTCCCTGAGCACTGCGGGCAAGGGGAGATGGAGAACCACACCAAAAACAGGGTGTTTCTCCTCCACTGAATCTCAGAGTATCAGAGACTCACCAGGAGGGAGGACTCCTCTGGCCACGGGAAGGCTGTTAATCTGTTGTACTTGGAGGCACAGATTTCTTCTTATGCAACAGCATTCAGAGAGGAATAAAAAAATGTCTCACTTACTTGATATTTTTGGAATCCTAATTTCCTCGCTGCTGCTGCCATCCCCACCATCACTGACTGTTCTGATTTCTATGAGATAATCTTCTTCAAACGGGACCAGAAGTTCAGCTGAAGTGTTGTTTGTCTCCAGGATATGTGCTTTGCTGTGTCTGTTTTGTCTGTACAAAATCTAAGGAGAAGTGGAGTGGAAAACAAGAGTTATTTAATTTATTTTTAAGTTTTAATGTTGATTTTGGCTTTGTTTGTTTTTTTTTGCTTGAGAGATTCTTCTGTCGTGTCCCAAAGTTTTCAGAGCACTTTCAGCATCCTGAAGAGCATTAAAAGCGATTTACAACATGGAAATATATTCTACAGGATTTTTTGGTGGATATCACAACAGGCATTTATCCCAAATTTCATAAAATCTCACAGGATGGTTGGAACCTTAAAGATAATCCAGTGCCACCCCCTGCCATGGGCAGGGACACCTTCCACCAGCCCAGGTTGCTCCAAGCCCTGTCCAACCTGGCCTTGGACATTTCCAGGGATGAGACATCCCCAATTTCTCTCAGCAGAGCCTGTGTTTGCTCAGAGGGACCTTCTTAAAATTAGGATTGGGAAATCCTTATCCAATACACTTGTGCTCTTCTGTAAATATGGAAGTTGGACACACCTTTAAACAAGACTTCACTCTGCTACAACTTTTTTATCCAGAACTCATCTGACAGCTCAAGAACTGCAAATCCCTGTTTTTACTGCTATTATAAACAACTTGTCTGATTAATGAGGTAAAGACTTACTTTGTAGCCCAACACCTCTGACTCGTTCTCCATTGTCTTCACATGTTCCCAGTTCAAGCAGATTTTGGAATTTGTCAGCTTCCAGGCAATGTTTGCCGGGGGTTGACTCGGTGCTTTAAAAGAAAAAGATGCTGATAATCACAAGATACAAGTGAATATTAATTTGATGGTGTAGTTGAGTGAGCTGCTGACATGAGAGAAGCAAATGCATGGGGGATTCAAACCTAAAAGAGTGAAAAACCCACTTTCCAGTCCATCATTGCTCTTGTGTTACTCAGAATAAAGATCTATTCATAGCACAGAACCATTTGCTGTGAGGGTTCACTTTCAAAATTAGGAACAGCCTGAGAGTGTCTGACAGTTCAAGTTATATTTGATGGATTTGGTTGAAGTAAAATGTTGTTCCTGTCTGTATTTTAATATACAAGAGGGTGTTTTGCTTTGTGGGTCTCAGTAAAAGCTCCAACTAAGAGCAAACAAGATTTTCATCAGCCATGAGGTTACAAAGAGCTGCACATTAAAGCCTCCACCTGATCCAGCAGGAAACATTGTAGGATTTTATAAATTCTCAGCACAATGGGCTGAGAGGAGCTTTTCAAAGGCTTTCTGTGCCTAAGTGCCAGGGCTTTGAAAATTTGCCTACAAGTGCCTGAAATCCCGGGTGAACATGGGAGGTGGAAACTGTGCCTTTGAGCTGCAGCTCAGGTTTGGAACATCATCATCTCCTGCTCTGTGCTGTGCCCTCCTGGACCTGCCAGGGAGGAGGGTGGCACTGGGGGGGGATGGGGTTACAGGAAATAAGGAGTTGAACAGAATTAAAAATAGGGGGAGAGATTTGGAGAAACACATTCTGAGCATCCCAGCCCTGACTCCAAAATGCTCAACCTCTGGAATCGTTCTCTTCTCCCTGTGGTTCCTATAGTTCATGATTTATGGATGCAACTTAGAAAACACTGGTTTTTTGGGAACATTCCACAATTTCTTTAATTTCCCATGGACATAAAATAAACTGGTGGAGCCTGCTGGTTCATAACTCTCTGCCTCGTGATGGTGGAGAAGTTTAATCCATCCCACTGGAAGGGAAAGGAGGTGTTGGTGAAGCTCCCAGGTGAGTATCCATGGATGTCCTTCCATCAGCCACACTGCCAGTGTGGGACAAAGATTCCTTTTAATTTTGAAGGCATTTATATCCATTCACATAGATAAAATAACAAATTTGTTTAAATGTTGCTTCAAACCTCTTAGTTGCTTTCAGCGAATGTTTTGTATAAGGAATTGGAGAGTAAAATAATCACAAGAGGTAAAGAATGTCAGATGCTTCATTGTGCTCTGAAAAGTCTTGAAATCACTCCAAAATGGGGGAATATTGACTTGGTCAAAGCTCTTTAGCATAGAAATTTAAAGATATCTTAATTTGTGGTCTTTGGGCTGAAAAACCACCGCAGGAGGATTTTCAAAACAAAATTACCTGGGTTTTTTTTAAGCCAGGAAACAGAATAAATGGTAACACAGCACTTCCCCAAATCCATAGTAATATCCTCAAACAGAACCACGGCAAACAGGTCTAAGATTAGCAGATCATTTCCTCAATTAATTTCTTGTAATCAACATCATCAAGGAATAATAGGAGTGTCAAGTATCTGCTTAAGTTTATTAAGTTAATGAAGTTCCTCTCATGGTTTAGGTTACACTTGGCTTTCTTGCTGCACTGAGCTGAGCTTTATGCAGGCAAAATATCTCTAATATCCGTAAAATATAGATGTATTACAGGAATATATGCATATATTTGTAAAGCAAAAGGAAAAGCAAAGGAATTTTTGAACTCCACAAGTAAAGAAGCAGAAGGGAACAGCTCCTAATGGAGTTGTGTGTCCATGAAAGGACATCAATTCCACTTGCCTAAGTAGTTTTAACTTAAACCAGGATGTCAACTTAGACCTCAAATTGATCTTAGATAAGTATGTTTCAATCAGAATTGCACCTATCTGGCAAGAAGGATCATTTCAGCTTTGCTTAGTCTCTGCAATAATGGGCTGCAGAGAATGTTGGGATCCTGGAGGCTGAGCAGGAAGACAGAGCTATTACTTTGGAGCTCCATCTCCTGCTGCAGATGCACATTGTTTGCATTCTCCTGACATATTATCTCATATTGAAAGTGCTTGCATCTCGCAGAGACAGAGCTTAAAAATTTAATCTATATATTTAAATATTAAAAAGGTTATTTTGACTTTAATTTTTAAATGAACCATTAGCACGAGCCCGAATTTGACAGCAGATAAAGTCGATGTAAAACAAAAGCAAATTTATTCCTTCTATGTCTTGTCATTCCACTGCCTTGTCTTTAACTTGTCTTTCTTATGCACAGAGGAATAGAGAGAAAAAATTCCAGAGACGAGTTCATTTTCACTGAGAAATGGACTGTGAGAAGATTCACAAAATGACAGAATTTTTGGGATTGGAAGGGACCTTAAAGACCATCTCATTCCACCCCCTGCCATGGGCAGGGACACCTCCCACTATCCAAGGCTGCTCCAAGCCCTGTCCAACCTGGCCTTGGACACTTCCAAGGATAAGTTCTCTTTGAGTCCTTAAGAAATATCTTCTCTGGCTTTATTTGGATTTATTTTATTTACATTAAAGATGTTTCTGTGGTAATTAAAAGTCAATTAATTAATTTTACAAGTTGTTTCTTGTCCTGCACTTGGAGTAATAGCCTGGAACAGCACATAGACAAAAGGAAAACTGGTGAAAGCTGGGAGAAATATTTCCCTTTCATGCAAAAGGGCTGATCAATTGTTTGCTGGGAAAATATAGTCCAAGGAAAAAAACACAGCACGAGGTTTGTTTCTACAATTGCAGAAAATCTTAAAAAAATAATGATTAAATAGCATTTATATGAATTTATCCCTTATGCTGCCCTCTGTAATGCAGTTTAGAGGTCTCAAAAAAACTCTGGATTTGGAGCATTCAACAGTTTTCTTTAAAAAAACCAAAGCAGCATATTCTCACACCCAAATTTATTGTTTGACCCGTGGAACATCTTTCCTTTATTGACTCTGCATGACTTTGAAATCCCCTGAAAGCGAGTCTCCTCTATCCCAATGGAAACAGAAATCCTTCCTGATGGAAGGACAAGAGGAAGCTCATTTCTTAGCCACGGATTTTGTTGTTTGATTTTATGATGAAGTTGGGGATCCGGTTTTCTTCGATATTGAAACATTTGACAGGGATGAGCTGAAATGTCACCGCCACACCCAGGAGTTTGGGACACTCATTGTACCAATTAAAGTACTCACGTGATTTTTTGGTGGTGACATTCACGGGGGGGCTGGAGGGCCCTGTCCCTGCAGTGTTGTAAGCTCTGACTGTTGTAAAGTACAATGTGTTAGCTCTCAATCCCGTGATGTTTTTGGCTGTTACATTCCCGCTGACTCTGACTTTCCCGGCTGTGCTTTCCTTGGGGTCGTCTGTCCAATATAAAACCTGGAAAGTGAGGACAAAGAGCAGGCAAGTCATTGTTTCCCAGCAACTAGAGGTGTGGCTGGGAAGCAGACGTGCTGACAAGGAAGATTTCAAGGAATATAGGACCTTTTGTACTCAAAACTAGCAGGATATGGAACCTGGTGGATACCTGAGCACCCCTTGGTCCTCAGACAACATTATGGATTTGGGAGAGGAGCTCTGATTTGGGAATCAAGAGGAAGTCCTTGCACAGTATCCCTCAAAATACTAAACTTCTATAGTATCCCTCACAATGGGATACTAAACTTCAATTAATCTTGAAGTTTTCATTTATATGACAGAAGTTCTGGGCCAGAGCTGCAGCCCCGGGCTGGAAATTCTCCTGATTATCTCAGGTGAGATATTGCTACTGAGAATCAGGGGAAGAGCTCCACTGTCCATTGGCTTGGAAGCAAGGGATGAAGGACCAGAATGCCAAGGTGGCCAGGACAGGGCCACGTATGAGGGGTCAGCCCCAGCCCAGACTCACCTCGTAGCCCAACACCCTGCCCGTGTGCCGGTTCCACGCCAGGGGCTGCCAGGACACCTCTACCTCCGCCGCCGACACGCTCAGCGCCGACACCGCCACGGGAGCAATCTGAGGCTCTGGGACACGGGGAGAACACAGTTGGTGGGACATGGGTGGTGTTAAAGGGAGGGAGAGTCAATACAACAGGAAGAGGTGTTGGGGAGCAGCAGGCAGAGGCTCGGGAAGCCTGGTGCAATCTCTACTTATCGTGGAACATCGACAAAACCTGGGTTTAAAGTTGGTCTTTACCCCCCTGCTGGGACAGATTTTCAGAGGAGATGAAAATCAGCTGCTCTGAGTGGTCCAAAAAACTAGACCCTCTGAGAGCTACACCTTTGAAGGTCTGATTTTTGCAGCACATTCAGCAGGAGCACCCTGGGGACAAATCATTGAGACATGCCCTCTGCTGCCAATGATCCTGAAAATCTGCCCATGGCTTTTTTTACTTCCATTTACCATCTTCTGTTTCATGTCTCTTGTCAATATTCAATAAGCAGGCTTAAACAGGCTCCTTAAATCCCTGATCACTTCTGGGACCCACTGGTGCTACACAACCATTACTAGTTGGAGTAACACATTACCATCTTCTCCTGAGTAGATGATGGATACGGAGCTCAGGGTCCCTTCTCCCTCGTCGTTGTAGACACCAACTTTCACTTCGAAAGGAAACAGAGGTGTGATGCTCTCGTTCCTATAAACATATTTGCTGGATTCCACCGAGGCCACGGCTGCTTTTGTCCAGGTGGCAGAGCCCAGAGGCCGGAACATGACGATGTAGCCAAAACCTTCCCCGTTCTGGAGTTCCTCCGAAACCGGCTGCGGTGACAAGGTGGGCAGTCAATAAATGTTTGCAATTATACACTGGTTTAATTGAATCTTCATTCTCTGACTATATTTTCCCAGTATTGATTTAGTTGACTGTGCCTCAGAGAAGATAATAATGTTTGCTCCATCAGTCAATGTAATATTGAAACAAAAATCAAAATTATAAATCTATCGAGGCAATCAATTCAGAAACAAAAGATCTGATCAGCTCCTTTAAAGTGATTCTCTTTCAGGCATGAAGTTTGCAAAATTAAAAGCATTTTACTCAGTACAAGTTGAAGCTGGGTTTTTTTCCCCCCCCAAAGGAGTATAGGAATGCTAATTTTAAATAAATGATTTTAGAGGCAAAAAAGAATTGGGAAAGGAGCAAATGTACACACAGAAATATGTGTCAGCTGTATAATTGCTGCATATGAGTACAGTACTTATGTCATTTTTTTTAGCAAAGAGAAAGTCTCAAGTGCAGGGCCACATTCTTACTTAAGTTTTTAGAACAGAAATGTTACTGCAAGTCAACATGGCAAAATTAATGTTTCTATTAATCAAACCTCATGTCAAGATATGTAGGAATATCTCATGCTGAACAGGCAATTACATCAACACCGTGTCCAGCATGAGCTTCATTGTTTCCATGAGACAAAAATACTTCCACATTGGCTTCTCAAAGTAAGGAAACATTTATGAAACAAAGCCAGCAGAGTTTCTCAGTAAAACTTCATTTACTTCAGGTGCTTGCATCAGAGTGAGGGGCATGGAAAAGCAGGCATGGGAAATGGTGCAAAAAAGAGAGGAAGACAGAGGGGCAGAGCCTGGTTTTTGTCTCCAACCCCTTCTCCTTCAGAGAAACTCCTGGGAGCAGGAATGAGGTAAGAACCTCAGAAGTTTTCAGAGCAATTATTTTATTCTTTTCTCCATAATTTCCTTCTAATTCTAATAACAACTCACACGTAACACACGTGTCTTTCCTTAAGTGTTTTACAAACATTAATTTCCCCGATATGCTCTTTTCCATCTCTTTTCCAGCCCTGAGAGAGTTAAGTGTGAGGGAGGATGGTGCCCTGGGGATTTATAAGAGTTCAAGCTACTTTCTAGAGCATTTAATTTGTTTCTGAGGCTTCTGTGACCTCGGATTTAATCAAGATGCTTAGTGAGTGCATCACAGAAAGCTGAGAGTCGTGTTCAGCGTTGTTAGCTGGGCATAATTAGTATTTCTTCTGACTATTTTTCGTGACACACTGTGGAGTCCAACAGGATAATTTGATTGAGATCTCTCAGGCTGTTTTTGATTTTCATGTTCTTTTGCTCCCAAAGAGTAAATCAGTAGAGGAGAAAATGGAAAAAAAAAAGAGTGAAAGATGCAGATGGAGGAGAACTTAATCCAGGAAAAGTGAAGTTTCACTGTTTGCAGCATGTGGGGAGGGGAAAACATTGGCAGTGACATTTATCTAGTGGGGATTATTTTTTCTTTTGATCTGATCTTTTTCTGTTTGACCAAGCACCTGCCCCATCAGCTCACAGAGGCTGCCTGCCTTCATCCCCACTCCTGTGGGAGCTGCTGGGTGGCTGGACAAGGAGGGTTCCTTCCCATACCACTCACTTTGCACTCTCTGAAATGACCTGTGTTCACCCTTTGCAACTTGTATGGTATTAAAGGTTCTAAAAATGTGTATTCTTTCCTCTCACTGGAGTGCTGGAGAATTAAAGGGCTCATCTCCTTTAACACATAATAGGATATGTCTTGTCAGCACAGTGTTCCAGAATGGGAAACATGTAAACAAAAGTAGGAAAAATGTAAATGCAGAAAATGGCCAAGCAGATTAGTGTGTTAAGCACCTCCTGTACAATGGAGATAAGAGGGTTATACAGACTTCTAAACATCTTTACAACATGCCCCTTAAACTGTTTATTTTTATAAATTGTTGGCTCTAAAGCAGCAAACTTGCTGTATATCTTACAGGCTGCTTTCTCTCCGCATGCAGGGGGAAATCCAAGCTCAGCCACAGCCAGTGACCAAAAAAGCCTTTGGATTTCAGCAGGGCTGTGATTTCACCCACGGATTCTCCCCCATTAGCCAGCTTGGGTTAATTGAGCTAATTACCTCCCATGTGATGACCAGCTCGGAGCGGCTCCCTCCTCCTCCACTGATGTTTGTTGGTGCCACCACAGGAACTGGAGGAGAAAAGATGTTGGTACTTGTGACTGGTTCCCCAAGGCTCAGGACTGGACCAGCCATGTTTAATATCTTTATGGATAATCTGGACAAAGGGGTCGAGTGCACCCTCAGTGATTCACAGGTGGCACTAAGCTGGGTGGGAGTGTTGCTCTGCTGGAGGGCAGGAAGGCTCTGCAGAGGGATCTGGACAGGCTGGATCCGTGGGATGAGACCAGTGGTCTGAGATTCCACAAGGTACAGCACTTGCATCCCAACAGCCCCATGGAGCACTCCAGGTTTAGGGAAGAGAGGGTGGAAAGCTGGGAAAGGATCTGGTGGGGGTGCTGGTCACCAGCAGCTGAACATGAGCCCAGGTGGGCAAGAAGGCCAATGGCACCTGGCCTGGATCAGGAATTGTGTGGCCACACCTCAGTGCTGTGCTCTGGACAAGGTGGTGACCAGTCAAAGGTTGGACTGGATGATTCTGGAGGTCTTTCCAGCTGGATGATCAGAGCCTTTCCCAGCTCACATGCAGCTATTCCATCTTCCAACAGGTAGAACAGGGATTCCACTGCATAACAGCCTGTTTTAAATGAACTGAAATTATGTTTACACATTTTCAAGTTTCTAAGGCTGAAGCCACAGATGTATTTGATACATGAGTACCCTGGTTCAAAAAATTAATTAAAGAACCTTGGAGCATCAAGTATCTGACATTATTATGCCTCATCAACTAATTGGCAAAATGATGTTCCATTCAGACTGTAGCTGCAACACTACTGATTTACTAATTATGCATTTGTTCGGTAAACACGTTGTTGGAGCAATATATTAATTTTTTTTAATTGGCTGGATGCTTTTCTTAGGAAATTCAAAGCTCACACTTTGCTTTTTCCTTCTCCCGAGACTGTAAGTGACACAAAGTTGGTTGTTTAGAGCTTGATCTCCCCAGCACTGCTCCAGGTGTTTGGCACCAGAGGTACAGGCTTGAGATCAGGCTCTGCGTTGGTGTTGGAGGCTGAAGGGGCTTCTCATCACTCCAAAGGCTCTTGGTGGAGGGACAAACAGACTCTCAGCATTTCCTGCCTCTTGCTCTTCCCTGGGAGAGTTCAAGCCCAGGGTGGATGGAGCTCTGAGCAACCTGGGCTGGTGAGAGGTGTCCCTGCCCATGGCAGGGGGTTGGAACTGGATGATCTTTATGGTCCCTTCCAACCCAAACCATGATATGATTTTGTGATTCTATGATATCATGTTTATTGTCACCTGCTAGAGAAGTACGAAAAAAGAAGACAACCCTGGAGCTGGCAGAGACAGGAACCCTCCATGAGACATTTGGACTGGTGCCATCTCCAAAGCCTTGGTGCTGCCTTTAGAAATTCCATGATTGTTCTGTCAATCCCTTTATTCAGCTCTCACCGTCTAAAAACCTGATGTGTCGAGTCAGGGCTGAAGATGGGGCAGAAATAGGTGGGATATTTGTGCCTCTGAAGCTTTTTCAGAGATTTTGGCAAGTTTGGCCATATCTGCTTGTCTTTCCCTTCCATCCACCCGGTGTTAGCCGAGCTCCAGGGGTGACAACAAAACCAACAGCACCCGAAGCTCACAGAAAGTGATATCAACCCGCTATCATTCTAGATTCCAGTTTCCACATATTCCAGATTCCACATGTAAAACTTTATCTGATTTCACCCTCTCTAGAAATGCAGGAATTTCAGGATAGTTTTGCTGTGCAGCCATAAAAGCGAGTGCAAGTGCAAACAGTCTGGGCTCTCTTGGAGGGTTTTGTCACTCACAGTCAATGTCTTTGTGCACGTCAGAGGCAAATAATCTCAGACTGACAAGAGCTGCATTAAAAAGGCAAAACAGACTTTCAAGCCTTGTGTTTCCCTGTTTCATGATCCAACTGATGCTCAATTAGCTCATGTGTTAAATGTGTTCAGTACTTACTACATTTGCATGGGGGAAATTTTGTACCACTGCTCAGTGGAGCCTCAACTGGGTCAGAGTTGAGAAACAGATGAAAATTCACAGCTGAATGCACTGACAGAGGCTCAATTAATTCACAGCTCCATTTTAATGAAATGAACAGTGGCTCATTTGCATCCACAAATCTACTAATGCTCCGATTTCAGCTGGCAAAATTGTTATTGCAACAGTGAAGCTCAAATTCACCCTTTCCTGGCCAGCTGTTTGCTGTCCCCACTGTCCTACTGCTTTCAGTCTCCTGTTCTGAGTAAAAAAATAAGATAATTGCACAACAATGGTTTGAGACAGAGTTATTTACAGCAGTGAAGGGGTTAAGCAACTAAAACCTGAAGAGAGGCTTGCTCTTCCTTTTGTTAAACTTCAGACAGTGTTACACTGTAAGGAAATAATGTTCCTTGTGTTATTGCCATGATAAATAATACTAATTTTGTTGTTTCTTTCTCTTTGTAGCCCTAACCCTGTGAATCCCTCTAATAAAAAAGAAATACATTAAAAAAACCTTTAAAAGTTGAAAGCTTTTACTGACTTTATAGCTGGTTTTGAATATCACATTTTACAAAGCCCCTGGTAACAGCAAGAAAGACTAATTTGGGCTTCATGTGATGGAGAATATATGTCTGTGATAATCTGTTGGGAAATTTAAGAAATCTGACCCCTCTGGAAGGTGGCCCTGCCCATGGCAAGGGGTTGGAACAAGATGGTTTGTAAGGTCTCTTCCAACCCAAACCATTCTATGACTCTACTTTGAGAAACAAATAGATCCCCTTTTCTAAGGAAAATGTGTTTTCTTCTGTATAAGGTACCATACTCCATTTTGAGTCCTGTCCTGAAATGCAAACTTCAGAGCTTGGCAAATGAGAGAAACAGAGAAGAAAAAGTGGATTGTAAAAGCTGCTTCCATTTTACTGCTTTCAACCCTATAAACACTGATTTTAGAGGTGGGAGAGGGTTGATAAGCAGGGGGCTGGAGAAACATTAAACAGGCCAAAGGTTTGGGCTTCAGATAAATTGTACCAAACTGAGCGGGTCAAAGGACTGACCCTGTCAGTCACTCAAGAATGAGTGTGCTTCCCATGAGTTGCCAAGTTCCAGAAGATAAATGGGTAGAGGTTAGACAGATAGTAAGGATCTCACCCTGGAGCCAGTGGGATTTGGATGCTGTAAGTCATTTCCTCCAGTTAAAGCCAATATCCTGCTCCTCCTGATGCTCAGATATCAAACAGAGGTGTTTGATTTCTTGTGCTGGGATATGTCAGACAGCTGATGTTATCATTTCATATGCAGGTCCCTGAGCAAGGGATAAGCTTGGTTTTAATTGGAAGAACACAAATGTTGTTCCTCAATTGCCTGAGCGAAAGGTTGTGTTCGGGTTAGGGATTAGATATTTTTTGAGACATGGCAAAGGGAGGAAGCATGGGCCAGCTCCAGCCTTTAGCACAGAATGGTTTGGGTTGGAAGGGACCTTAAAGACCTCTAGTTCCACCCCTGCCATGGGCAGGGACACCTTCCACTAGCCCAGTGTGCTCAGAGCCCTGTCCAGTAATGTTCTCTAGAGGAAGTTCCCTGCCCGTGGGAAATAATCCTGTAGGAATGAGTAGCTCTGCAGCAGAGAAATTCCCACACCTGGGACCTGACAACATGTCTGGGTGGAAAAAACTGCCAGAAAGCAGGGACTTACCTGCAGCTTTGGTTTTCAGGAGAGCTGATGGTCTGCTTGGTTCCCCAATCCCAACGCTGTTGCTGGCGACCACACGGAACTCGTACTCAACCCAAGGGCTCAAATCAACCACCGTGGCCTTGTGAGTCCTGCCATTAATGACTTCAGGAGCTAAAAAAACAAACGTGACAACAACAGGGGATTTTTGAGGTACAAATTGATGGTATAGGAAAAAAAATTCCGGGCAACTCCCCCATTTCTCACCTGTGGAAACCGCCTGCCATCCCACCGAGAACGGAGTCCTGGTCTGGACACTGTAGATCTGGACTGGACTGTTATTCTCTACTCCAGGCTTCCAGGATAACACAGCAGTAGTGCTAGAAACATGTTCAACTTTAACATCTTCTGGTGGACCTGGGGGGCCTGATATGATCAGCATTTTAAGAGGAAGGTATTGGGAAGAGAAGATTCGTTGCTGGAATGGGTTGGGCAGGTCTTACTTTCCCAAGCCAGTGAAATTATTCATGAGGCTGCAGTGGCATAGAAGCAGCACAATCTCTAAGTGATGGCTCCTTGCCTGTATTACATTTTGTAGGGAATGAGGGTGTATGAGTCAGGAGAATGAATGTCTTTAGGTTGCTAACATGAAAACTACAAACAAAGGAAAGTGGGGGTTTTTTGTATGACAAAGAAAGTTACTCTGTGTCTGTTGTTGAACCATCCAGCATCCTCAGAATTCCTATTGAATTCAAACTGAGGTTTAGGAAGAATGAAGGATGGGGCACTACACAGATTTCTGATTTCTCTGAGGGTTTAGAAGGTCTACCCCCTCCCAGCATTTCCCTCCCTGCTGGTACTAAAAGCTGAGTTAGTTGCCCATAGAAAATATTTTTCATATTATCTCCAAACAGAGGAAAGGAATGAGGCCTCTTGATTTTCCCAACCTGCACGGGGACCCAGAGATGCCTGGAGGAAGTGAAATTAGGGGACCACATGGACCTGTGTGGCCAGAAAACGTTACCTTCCAAGGAGCCCATGGCAGACCAGGGTTGGGTGAATACCAGGACCGTGTTGGCCAAAATCTAAATCAATTTTGGTGCCAAGAGTACAAGATATAAAGCATTTAACTATTGAAACGTTGAATTGATATTGGGATCATTCAAACAAGAGCTGATGGTAGGAATTTGGGATTCTTCCAGAAGATATATGTGTCCCCATTTAACAGACATACCTCTCACAATGATATCTGCTGTTGCAGATTGACTGTCTAGAGTTGTTTGCACCATGCACACATATTTCCCAGAATGATGGAGCTGAATATTTCTTATCATCAAATCCCCAGCAGATTCCTGGAGATACCAAAAAAAAAAAAAAAAAGTAAACTAATCCCTCACAACGTGCTTTTCGTTCTGGGCATTTTTATAAATTGCTCAATATTAATAAAAAATCCAGCTTTTAAATTAAAATATTCATAGCTCTCATCAGTTTCTTTCATGTGGACATTTTTATTATGGCTCCACAAATAACTCAAGTGCTTTTCTGAAATTTAGGGAAGAGAAATAAATGGTTGCAGCCCCTGTAAAGAAACAGTGATTTGCCAGGCATGTAAACAGGGATGGGAGAATTATGGTGAACATTTGTGTGGTCTGAAGACTGTGGCAAAGGGTTTCATCGAGGAGTTTGGGAAACTTACCCTTCCAATCCTTTCAAAGTGATTTATTCCTCTACTCAGCTCAATTCTCTGGCCATTGAATGACCACGTGAACACCACGGCAAGGGAGGGGTCGTGGGACACCTGGCAGGGCAGGACTATGCTTTCTCCAACTGTTGCATCCGTGTCAGAGGGTGGAATAGTGATTACAGTCCTTTCTGCAGAGACAAAAACCAGATCATTTTGATTAAAATGCTTATAAAAATAATAGATCTTGAAGGAGTTTTGTCCCATTGCTGAAATGATTTCCAATTGGCCCAAACGTTCCATAATAAAGGAAATTATCTCTAATACAATGATGATGTCAGAACACTCCTGCCTGTGGGTAGCCCATTGCTTTGGCAGTACCAACCCAAGGAGCCCTGTGTGCCTCTAAGAGTGAGCAGATGTCGAGGGTAACATTCTAAATTAGTCATATTTTACTTTGCAAAACCCATAATCGATAGTTATGATTTCAGCTCAAAAAGTAAAGACTTCATTAAGACTCTTAAAAACATCTTCAAACTTGAAAATCTCTCCTGAGCAGAAACTGCAGCAAAAGCAAAATTTCTGTTCATTTTCACCTCCTTTATACATGGCCATCCTTAATCTATATTAATGTTAGTGGTGCTTTACAACACAGCACTGCTTAGGTTACAGCTTCAAAGATACTTTCCCAGGCAGGAAAACTATTTTTTGGATCATTTTTAACCCATTACACTGAGAAACAAGCTCGCAGCTCTTATTAAGGGAAGTATTAACTCGCTGAAGGGGAAAGAAATGGGTTTGTATGGCTTCACTTGTGTTGATATGACTGGCAGGCAGATTAGAGATAACAACCACTTTGTTGTAAGCAATTCCCTTGGATAAAGCTTTTGTGTGTGAAAGTGTTATAAAATAGGGAGAATTTAGACACCTGTATGAAATGAGAGCAGAATCCTTTCAACAATATTAATTTGTTCTGAAAATAATGTGAGAGGGGGAGAAGAAAATGTGCACGAGCCGTATTAGTTCAGTGTCATCACAGCTTAACTCTGTGTCAGAAATCCTCAAATCCCAGGCTGGGTTGGGTTAGAAAGGACCTTAAAGCTCATCCAGTTCCACCTCAGGGACACCTTCCACTAGCCCAGGTTGCTCCAACCCAGCCTTGGACATTCCAGGGGTGGGGCAGCCACAGCTCCTCTGGGCAACCTGTGCCAGGGCCTCAGGAGTTTGGTTTTCCCAAGGCTGTGGTTCCAAAGGGTTGGGGCAGAAAGGGGATCTTCTGACCTTCAAACCTCTTTTCAATCACACTGTCCCCAGCTTTGAGGTCACAGATTAGTGTGTGAGTGGAGGTGGAAACTTGCAGGGTTTCTTCCCAGGATCCGGGATGCTCTGGTCACTGGGTGAGGGACTGGATGGCAGGGGGTGAGTAGAAACAAGGGAGAATGTTGCATTTTCTTCTAATTTTAAAAACAGAACAGGATCTTACTAGTTTGGTGACATTCAGTGATATAGTAGAGATATACTTGATGCACTCATCAAGAAACCTTTTCCAAGGGAAACAAAGAACGAATTTGTCTGATTTGTATTATTAGGGACAAATTAGTTTGGGGTTTTTGGTGTCATCCAGAGAGTGTCTGAGGTTCCCCTTGTGAAGCTCAGACTTGGAACACCCAGATTTCTCTGCACACTCTGATTGCTCTTCACAGCCTTGTCCTCACTGTGGCCTCTCCACCAGGAGCTGAGGACAAGGTCTGCAGAGATGCTGTGGCCTCAGAGAATTGCCTTAAAGATACTCCATCATTAATTTGGAGAGATCTCTTCCTCTCCCTGGGAATGGTGTGTCACATGCCATAAATTCCAGATGATTCCAGGGCCAGGTTCTCTCTCTGTTGGCACAACTCCACTGATTTCAGCACATGCTGGCAAAAAACTCAGCTCCGTAAATCTCCGATGAAGTAATTCCACTGAGGAGTGCAGGGAACTTTGAATACATAATTTTGAAAAGTATCTGGGAACTCCAGAGAAACCTCCACAAAGTTTTCTCTTCTTGCTTGTCCTCTTGTACTTCTTATTCCCACAGCTGAAAAAGAACTGCATAAATGACACTTAGAGGGGACACATTAATTTTATTGATGGTATTATCATCTTGTAGCTCTTGTTCATCCTCCTCACACTCAGTGATCCCACTGATGCAGTGTTCACTTCTGGGATATTTTCTGCTTCTTTTATGGATTTGTCTCCAAGACTTCCACCTCAAATACTTTTAAAAGCTTCTTAAAAGCTCTTGGTTCTGTGTTATCTATCTTGCTTAGCAACAGCAGATATGCATTATATGGCAAATCCCATTCCAGAGGAGAAAAGAGAGAAGATGTTGTGAGTGCTGGAGGTGTAATAAAGACTTCTTCCACAAAGAACAAACAACTCAATGAGCAGCAATAAACTTAATTTGCACATTAGATATGCTTTTCCAAGTTCTGACATTTCAGTTGAAAATAATGCTGAAGCAATGAGGCCTATAATTGAACAGCCAAAACTTCTCCAGAGGGGAAACAAAAACAAATGTTCCCTGCAAACAAGATCATTTTTATACCATGTTGTTACTCAGTGTTTTAATAAACTTCATAAATGCCAAACTAAATATTTCTTTTTTCATGTTTTAATGTGATTTTCCCATATCGCTCCAATGTATGTGACATGTGAAATGGTACAGAACCTTAACAAAGAGCTGCCTAAACCCTAAACTTCTTGGTTTATTCATTGTTGGCTGTGCTGTGGCATCATCTCAGATCACCCCTTGTGCTGCATCAGTGCTAATTGGTCTTTCAGAAGATGAGTATGGAAAAGATTTCCCATCACCAGATGCAGCAGGCTGGGGAGGAGGTCACCCCTGCAGGCTACAGGAACTCTGAGAGCACTGAAAACAAGAACATTAAGGAAAAAAGAGAGTTATAAGTTCGAATCACAGAGTGGTTTGGGTTGGAAGGGACCTTAAAGCTCAAAAGAAAATCCCAAAGTACCTTTCACGACGAGGTTCCCTGAATTCCTGGCAGCTCCAAACTGGTTTGTTGCCACACAGGTGAACACTCCAGCGTCTGCCCTGGTGATGTTGGAGAGCCTGAGGCTGCCATCCTCCAGGAACACCACCCTGGGGAAAACAGAGAGAGGAGAACCATGGATTCACAGCATGGGTTGAGTCGGAAGGGACCTTAAAGTCCATCTCATTCCACCCCCTGCCATGGGCAGGGACACCTCCCACTAGCCCAGATTGCTCCAAGCTCATCCAACCTGGCCTTGGACACTTCCAGAGATGTGGAAACCACAAATTCTCTGGGCAACAATAGAAAACCAGAGTAAAAAAACAGACTTCTGTTAGATGACAATGTCACAGTACTTTTAATATCAAAATGTTTCCATTTTTTTTTCTCTCCTCCAGCCAGCTGAATATGTATCAACCAATTTTCACCTCTGCTTATTATTGATTTCTGTATTAGCAATGTTATATTGACATGCTGGGATTGATCACTAACTGTTCCAGCTGGCTTTTGAGCAGCAAAATCCAGAGTCTCCAGAGAAAGAAGGAAGACTCAACTTGTTATTTAATTGTGCTTTATTTTACCAAGGGGGCATTTTTTTTTTCAGATCCCAATGCTCCTAAGCCTTACTAAGGTTGTGTCTGAGCCCAGTTGTCAGGATTATTATTAAATTAAAAGATATTAACTGACTGGCTGAAATGTTGAAATGCCACCTCACAAGCCAAGGAGCCAAATAAAATACATGATTTTCTCACAAGGTCTCCAAACCCCCTTATCAGTCACCAAGTTGTTTGCACCACTTTGCAGAATATTGGGGAAATCACATATAATAGTAATTTCAGGACCACTCCTGGGTTTTATGGACAAAATTAATTTTTAGTCTTGTTCATATGATTCTTCAAGTCCAGGAGATGCTTTAGGATGTAAGTCAGAACAGAGATTGGAATATGATTTCCTGGGATAAACTCTCAGTTCGTGCCTGGCAACTTCCAGCTGTTACACACAAAGTACTTCAGGATTCTGGGATCTTCTTCAGAACACACAGAACACATATCTTAAAGTAGAAAATTTTAAAATGAAAACTGGATTAAGTAAGTAACGAATTTTTGCACAGAAAACATCACCCTGTGATGGTTTGTTACTGTTTTTCTCAGTTCCTCATCTACATGTTGCACCTGATAGGTGTGGAAGTTCTTGACCAAATTTTTTTCTGAGTTTAGAAGAAATTTGAGACATGAAGCTCCTGGAAGTTTTATAAAAATGGATTCAGGATCTCAGCTTCTCTTGGCACTAAACACACTCCTTAACAGGCATAAAAAATCTGCCCCCAACCACAGAAAAAGCTGCCTTCAAATGCCTTCCTTACACCTGTCAGAATCCAGCCACAAATCCATAGGAAACCAGGCTTCATTCATTCCAGCACTCACAGCAGCACTGCATCATTTTTTATATTCCTCTTTTAATTGACATTTAACTCTAAACCAAGGATCCTTTTATAAAATAGAAAATATCTCATTCATGCATCACAGCTTGGGTATTTAATATTTATTACTAACAGCATAAGATTGGGTGATGTAATGAATTATTAAAGGAAATGAACAATCACAGGAGCAGAAGTCGGAGCTGGAAGTAGAATCAGAACCATTAAACACACAAAAAAACCATCACAGTGTCTCCCTGCTTTCCTCTCTGGGATTTATACACTTGTAGCTACACGAGGAACACGCATCAGACCTTGTCCAGCTTCCCAGCACACACTTCCAGCCTCTCAGGGGTGAAGAGAAGCACTAGACTGGGATTTCTGGTGAACTTTTCACTTAAATCTCCCCAGTTTCATGTCCCCCACACCCATCTGACCTTACCCTGCTGAAAGATCTGCCCCTGAGCAGGGCAAGGTGGATTTAGGAAGGAGAGAGGCTGAGATGTTCCTGTGGTTCTGGGCATGCTGTGACTGAGGTGTGGAGCTGAGAGGGAAAGGGATTTAGGCTTCAATGAAAAATCTTTGTTTCCTTGGCAATAATCACCAGGTACTGCAGCAGCTGTTAGTTTAACATTTGTAGAACGGTGAGGAAATAAGTTCAGGTTTAAAAATCCATTGTAGATCCATAATAAACTTGAGCAGAGCAAAATAGGAAGCAAAAAAAAAAAAAATACACTCTTCGATCAACTGATGAATCAACTAAATGACATTTGTTGGATAAGGAAGGATGAATGAAGCTGTGCCAGGGCAGGCTCAGGTTGGATCTCAGGGAAAGGTTCTTCCCCCAGAGGGTGGTTGGGCACTGACCAGGCTCCCCAGGGCAGTGGGCACAGCCCCAAGGCTGCCAGAGCTCCAGGAGGGTTTGGATGATCCTCTCAGGGACAGGGTGGGATTGCTGGAGTCAGGAGTTGGATTTGATGATCCTTATGGATGCCTTCCAAGTCAGGATGTTCTGTGATCCTGTGATTCTATAACATGTACCTTTCTGCTGCTGTGACAACTCTGCATCGAAACAAGACTCATGGGTGTCTCTCCCTCTTGGCAGGGGGACACACAGGGAGACACTATTCCAAAGGCAGGTTTAAATATGAAGAAATCCAAGTGTTCCACTCTGCCTCTGCCCTATTTTTTGCATTAATGATGCATTTCTTCCCATCAGCTTTCACCAGTCACCAGAAAGCATCATCAGTAGGAACTGCTGGTGATAAAACAGTGGATGCAACTGAGTGGTTGGGTAACATATGGTGTTCATCAAACAACCTCCAAAGAGATTCGAGTGTGAATCAGCAAATGTTCATAAATTGGATACCTGAATCATAAGTTATAACAAGCCACTGTGGTGTCTTTCTCTCCATCAAATATTGATGACCTGTTATTTTTACTGTAGCTGCACCTAAAAGCTCTTAGGTGCAAATTAGAATCTGAAAGTGAGCACGAGGCAAAAAGAAAAGAGAATCTCAGTCCCCAAAAGGCTTCAATGTAGATAAATACTGAAGAAAAATGGGCTGTAAAATGTAGAATAGCAAAGGGGACAAGCTTTGAAGGCACAGGCTCTGACTGCAGCTTCAGTCAGTTTAGTCATGTCTCACTCAGATTTTTCCCCTCCATCCTTCATGTGGATTTGAGCCCTGAATAATTCCCATTTTTCTAATTTATCCTCTGAGAGTGGTTTGTACCCACTCAAGGGCTGACAAAGGTGATGTTTGATCTGAAGAAATGCTGTTCTGAAACAATATTTCAATGGCTGGGCAGGCTGAGGGTGGAATGGCTCTTTCGATGGATCAAAAACAGAGCTTAACAGAGAGAAACCACGTGCTAAGGAAAGCCTGAGAGCTCTTTGAAACAGGTCAGGCTACCTAACAACAATTAGGGATGAGCAGTAAATAAGACACTCAGGCAGAATTTATCTAAGAGCACAAAGAACTCCAGAGTAATCAGTTTAGTGGGGAAGGGGATTAAAGAAAATAGAAAATAGAAAAAAAAAAAAGTGAGACATTTCCAGCTGTCCTGAGGTCTGGGTCAGGAGAGGGATGAGAAACAGAGCCTGGCCAAAAATCAAGATGATACATTTCAGATGCAAGACAAAAAAAAATCCATGTGAAAAACTGCCCCGCTTTGCCATGAACAACAAAATCGCCATCAACTCCCTCAGAGCCACGACTTTCCACCCTGGCTGGGTTCAGAGGGGCTGCACTTTGTCCTCTTCCATTTGTCTTTCAAATAAGGGAGCTGGGATGCAGCAGGACACGGGAATACTTCCTTTAATGGGCTTTGGATCAAGCTCTAACAAATGACTTAAAAAGAAGCTGTGAAATGCTGTCTCACCTGCTGAAAGGCTTGCTGAAAACCAGCACTTTTCACAACATTTTAGGCTGTGTGAAGGCTATAGAGAATAATTCTTAGCAGCTGCATCAGAAGACGAGGTAATTCCACGACAGAAAAGTTGAACTTGTCCAATACAATGCAAGGAGAGTATTTTGTCTGCCAGGAAAACTGGACTTCTCTCTATAAATAAATAAGTGCCTGTGGAGGGACGAAAAGCAGATTTGAAGCAGGTCTAATGAATGCATCCCTGTGAAAGGAGGAGAAGGAAGAACTCAGGACACAGCTGTTCATAAAGCCCTGATGCAGCAAGAGATTGCTGAAGCATAAGCCTGAGTCTAGGCTGGCATCTCTGACTTACAAAGTGCTTAAATTCTTATCAGAGTTGTGCTGGTGCCTTGTGCTCCTGCCTGAGTCACACAGGGGCTGCCTCTGGGGAACAGCTCCACTAACAAAGCTGAGAGGAAAAGAAGAGAGAAAAATCCACTTCTGTAAATTCATAACAAGTTTCTGCCCACGAGGGCAAATTAGGAAGACCCAGAAATATCATTCCATGTAGAGTCCCAGGATGGTTTGGACTGGAAGGGACTTTAAAGATTATCCAGTCTCACCCCCTGCCATGGGCAGGGACACCTTCCACTAGTCCAGATTGCTCCTACCTGGCCTTGGACACTTCCAGGAATGGGGCAGCCACAGCTTCTCTGGGCAAGCTGTGCCAGTATTTTACCATTGTCATTGTAAAAAACTTCTTCCTTATATCTTCTTGCTTATATTTATTCTAAATCACCCTCTTTTAGTTTAAAACCATTACACACAAGTATTGAAAATCCCCTCTGAGTGACTCCACCAGCAGGATGGATGAACATCATGTGCAGGAAGGGAAAACAAACAGCCCAGCCAGGACCTGCTGGAGTCAGAACTCTGTGTGATGTTCAAAAAGAGGAGTTTGCAAAGTTAGTGCAGAAGACACGAGGCTGGGATGAAGTGAGAGCTCATTAAAATTGTCACACATAGTTTTTAAGCAAAGAACTCGAGAAATCAAGCAGGGATGATAGGTACAGCTTTTAATTAACCAGACCAAACAAACCAGCTCCCCATGTGTTGTCTCACGTGAACAAAAGATTGTTGATGGCTATTTGCTTTGATCTTAAGAGCATGAAAGAATAATATGTGTTTAACAAGGCTGATAGAACAATAAAATCCGAGGAAAGAAAGAGGTGGCAGGTTATTAGATTTGAAAGTGCAGCAGGGGTAGGTTTGTGCACTGCTGGATTGTGTAGCCAAGCTGGTTTTGGGAGGGGTGGGATGTTAATTCGTGGATGTGAAATGCGTGGATCCAGTCCAGAAAATGCCTTTGAAATCCTCACCCAAACTGGTTGAGGTGGGTTGGTGTAAAACTGGGGGTGAATGGAGCCCCAGATTCCAGCACTGCCAGGATGGCACCGATCTCTCCAAGGGCACAATTCCTTCCCAAAGAAAGGAAAACCCTGATACTTCCTGTGAAGATCCCTCTCCTGGTCTCCTGGCTGCCTCTACCATCTGACACCTCCTGAGGCTGGTGAAGCCATTCGTGACACTGAGCAGATAAAAGGGAGGAATCTGGATCTGATGAAATCAGAGGCAAAGTAATTTTTATTATCTGTAAAATCCTATTTGAAACCGTGTCTCCTCAGCCCCTTTTTGCTGCTTGAGAGCAAACCCACTCCTACTTTCCGGGCTGGGCAAAGATATATTGTTTATAAATTTCGGCAGACACACCAGCAGACGCTGAGACAATATCTGACTTGTCTAATTTTACAAAGATTGAGAGGCAGGAGAGAGGCTGAATTAAAAACTACAAAGGGAAGAAAGAGAGTGAGGGGTAGAAACAGCCCAGCTCCCAAGAGGCTCAGAATTACAGTGATTTATGCAGATGGAAATGTGAGTAAAGTTTGACTGAGTGAATGACTTGTCCCTGCTGATGACAGCCCTGGTATTTTTGAAAAGGTCCCACTGAGTCCCATCTGAGATCTGACTGTCTGTATCATATGTTAATGATCTTTGTACCTGTTTATTCTATTCTGAGGGTAATTTGTATGCTAATAGTATTGCCATTTAATAAACTATGCTTAAAAGATTTTCCTTATCTGCATGCTGATATAAATGAGCTTCAGGGTTGACTGACAATTAACTGGAAATAAAATAAATGCCATTATAATCTTTTAACTATTTGGATCAAAACAACATTACACAGTCTTGCCGAATAGTCTTATTAAAATATTTTAGAAAAGAGTACTATTAGAATTTATAGAAGGTGATGCTATAACACTGTTCCTTCCTATTTCTAGAAATTCCCTTCTCTTCCTAAAAACAGAATTACTTTTGCATCAAATCTCTGCACTTTGGGACCACAAATATTTATTTATGTAAATACATACAGACATCTGAACTGAGCTACACTCCCTCACAAGGCTTCCAGAGAAAATCCAGTATTTTTAGGAGCTGCAACTGCCTTTAACACAAAACAACAAACGTTGTTTTGCCCTGTCTTTAACATACTCAAGGATTAAAAGCAAGGCAGAGGTTTTTATGTGATGACCAAAGAAAAAAAAGTGACAAAAATACCATATGTGTAGAGATGTGCCTAAATCTATTGTAGTAACACATCTCAGAACTTGCAGCGAGGAAATACGGGGCGACAGCACCTCTGTGTGTGGGGGGAAGAAAAATAGAAAATGAACTGAATTGCCAAATAAATCAGTTGGCAAATTTCTGTCTTCCAACAAGTTCTACTGACTTTATGAAATCTTTGCAACTCCACTACATCAGACAGAAGTTCTTTCAGCACAGGATGGTCTGGCCAAACAACCACTGTTCTAATCCACCATTAATCTTCATTTTGATGATCCAGACACCATTAGGAGTTCAGACACAGCCACTCATACAGCCAAATTCGCTCCAGATGTAAAACTAAGCCCTTAATATGGGACTTAAGTGGAATTTAACAGTACATAAGGCTCTGAATTACCCTCTGCAAGGGAGTTTAATTCAGTTACAGGAAGCTTCTTCCCTATCTGCTTGTCAGAACCAGTTTCAAAAGGAAAAGCACAATAAAACCTGCTGTGAAGTTGAAAGGATTCTGTACAAGCCAGGAGCTGACACCAGTGTGGTACTGCCCTGATTTCAGAAATCCTGGAAATTCACCCACAAAACAGAATCAGAAAATCCCACGATGGGTTGGGTTGGAAAGGACCTTAAAGCTCATCTTGTTCCACTCCCTTCCAGGGACACCTTCCCTGGCTTGCAGAAAACCCTCCCTGGGCTAGTGAATTTATACTCGATTTGAGACACAATTATAGGCACCATATATAGTTCACTTGGACCCACATCCTTGCTCAAAATAGCACAGAAATTTTTTGTCTTCTTAATGTGTGAGTCACGTTCTGTCACTTGTGTGTGTCCCTTAAGCTTTTCCTCTCCTTTCTCAGATTTCCCTTTCAGTGAAAATCTGAGAAGGGTTTTAGTTCTCACAGAAAAGTATTTCTTTGTGATAAAACCCTGTGGCTAAAGCAGAGCTGTTGGTATCCTCCTGCAAACTTCATGGCTTTGTGGTTGGTGCTCGGCTTCGTGTTGGCCCAACATCAGCCCCTTGTTTCAGGTGCTGTTTCTGGGCTGTCACTTCACACTCCAAATGATTCCAGAAACTCCTCCCTGGAAGACTCTTGGTTCATCATTCCCAGTCCATGTTTGTCCTGTGCAGGGCCAGGAGTTGGACTCTGATGATCCTTGTGGGTCCCTTCCAACTCAGGATATTGATTCTATGTGAATCGATATCTCATTTTATATCTCATAAATCATATATCACTCAACATACCCTGATCTGTTACCTCTAAATTACGTTTTGTTTGAAAATTTTGACATCAAAATCTTTTATTTGGTGCCTGTGCAGCACATTTTCCACCCAATCCTGCTATTTTTGTATGCTACAGCAACACGCCCCAGAAGAGTTCAGCAGTAATGATGTGCATGGCAGGACAACTTGGACTGGAAGAGAAGCACAGAAGGTTGCATTCTCTCATTATTTTTTTGTGCAAGCTCCTAATTAGGAACCTTGATTCCCAGCCCGCTGAAGTCAATGGAAAAACTCCAAGGAGATTATCTGGCTTTGGATGAAGTCCTGAACATCAATCAGAACATGTGCACGAAGCAGGGACAGGACAGGAGCTCGAAGGGAGAGAGGGCACAGCGCTGCCACTCACTGGGGTTGGGTTATTGCAGCTCCATGTGGCATGGAAGAGTGACAGATTGCCTGGGACACCTTGGCATGCAGGACAGCCTCTGGAAAGGCTCACCTTAGCAAGGTTCCCAGGATGAGTGGGAACAATTTAGAATTGTATTAGAGAGGTGCCACGCAGAGGGGAGCTGTAATAAATCCAGTCTCAGGCAGGGTTTCGTTCTTTCTCACACGTAGAACATATGGTTTGTCTGCTGCCCCCATGCTCACACTCTCTCATGTGCTAAACTTGCTCTGAGTAGTCAGCAATAAACAAAGAAATTAGGTTTATTGGCTTGTTCCATTGTGAAACTCTCCAAGGAGAGAGATAAGAAAGGCAAAGCCCTTTTCTCATGCCTTCCACTGCACTGACACACTCTGCCTGCTGCCTGCCAGCGTTTTGGGGGGTCAGGTATAAATGGGGGTCCCCTCCTGCCTCCTTGTGTCTCTGCAGTGGGTTCATTTCGAATGCAAAGAGAACAGAGAGAGGGGGAAAACAAAGGGAAACAAGATAAAGGAGGAAAAATAAAATATTGTCTTTTTCTTCCCCTCGTCTGCGCTCCTTCTTCCTTCTCCTTATTTCTCCCTCCTCACGTTTCACTCACGTTTTCCATTCCTCTGCCTTCACCCCCAGCGTGGGGGAGAAGACAGAAATAACTGGAAATGTGGAAAAGAAGGGAAGACTGAAGGTACTTCAGGCCAGTCTGAGGTGTTTTCTACCAACTCTTTGGTTGTAAAACTTTTCTTATGCCAATCTCACCAGTTTTGCTGGATCACCAAATATTCCTGTGAGGGATGTTCCTCCTGTAGATTCAGTGACATTATTCCAAAGGAAGCACAGGCAGATGCCTACAAAGGCCCAAACCAGAAAAACACCACTACTGAGAGCAAATAAATACTCAATAAATACATTAGAGCTGCCTCACTGGTCTTTTGCACCACATTTTCTGAAATTGAGACCACTGTAATCTGAGCAGGGGATATTTTTAGCTAGAACACAAAATATTCCTTCTCAGGAATTCCCTCAGGACGGGTGTAATGGTGGGGTTTGTCTGGTTAGAACCAAACATGCTGTAGATGAAAACCAACTCTAAACAGCAGTCTCAGGTTTTGCAGGAGTTTTAACATCTGAACATGGAAGTTCAGAGCAAGCCCTGAGAGCAGGCAGGTAAATCTGTGCTTTTGATTTCTGTCCATCTATTTGTCAGTAAGGAAAGGAACTGAAGTGATTAATCAAATTTAGCAGATGTGGAATCAATTCCATTGGTTCCCTAAGCAAAAGCAGAGTTTCATCAAGAGATAAGCTTAATTTGCATTCCTGTTGACTTGCAGCAGTGGTGTCTGAGAGCTGGAATTGCTGTGATTGCTGGTGCCCACACTTCAAGTGCTCTATTTAAATACTAAAATAGGAAATGAACCTCTTTACAAGCACACAGACACTGATAAGACAGAAGGGTTAAGGCAGCTCCTCAAAGCTATGCAAAGCTGCTCGTGGTAGGAAGAAAGATAAAAACAGAGATACACTTAATCCAGGCTTCAAAAACCAGACTTAAAAAATAAAATAATAGTCAAATTAATATCCCATTGCTATTCACCTGGAATGCTGGGAATAAAATGGTAAGTGCTGGAATAGCATAAGAAAAATATGCTCTATATAAAACTTGCTTCCAGCACACAAATATCCAGAGTATTTTCCATGCACAAAGCACAGGATTTTTTTTTTTTGGTGGCCAAATTTTTTGGTTTGTGGCATTAAACAGCCTGACAAGTAAAGCTTCTCTTTGCCTGTGCTGCTCATCAGTTTGACTTCAATACAGGCAGAGGGTTTTTTCAGACACTGTGGATAAGTTTCATTCCCCCAGCTTTGCTCAGCTAAAACTTCGGTGTCTCATTTGAGATGGAGGCACCTGCCAAGGAAAAGTAAACAACTCCCTTAGGCTGCATATTGACTTCAGCTAAAGAGAAGTTAAGTGACATCAATCTCCTCCTTTGTTAGCAGACTAGTGCAAATTTTGGAATTTTCCATCCATTTTGTCTTGATTCCTCCCCAAGCAGAGGTGGTTTTTTTATTTATTTTGAAAGATAAGGGATATTGTGGAAGCTGAACCAACAGAACTGACATTCTGGTAATTGAAATGTTTCACTGGAGTTTGCTGGACTGCCCTGACACATTTCTGCTCAAATTGGCTTCAGCTGAAATGCTGTTTCACAGACAATATATTTTATACGTTGTATTTGATCAGTGGATTGAGGACTTCGCCCGTTTACTAATAATTATAGAATCATGGAATATTCTGAGCTGGAAGAGACCCACAAGGACCATCCAGTCCAACCCCTGGCCCTGCACAGACACCCCAATAATCCACCCTGTCCCTCAGAGCATCATCCAAACCCTCCTGGAGCTCTGGCAGCCTTGGTGCTGTGCCCACTGCCCTGGGGAGCCTGGTCAGTGCCCAACCACCCTCTGGGGGAAGAACCTTGTCCTGAGATCCAACCTGAGCCTGCCCTGACACAACTTCAGGTCCTGTCCCTGCTCACACAGAGCAGAGATCGGAGCTGCCCCTCCTGAGGAAGCTGCAGACCCCAATGAAGTCTCTCTCAGTCTCCTCCAGTTTAAATTATCTTAATTTTTAACTCCCTATTTGTCTAATTCCACCCACAGAAACAAGACAATTTTTCCCCAAAATAAAGAAAAGGTTTAAATGTGTTAGAACTCTCCTGGTTTTGGAATCTGGCTGTGGACAGTGGAGCAGCAGAAGGGAGGCAGGAGCCAAGACAACTCAGAAGGTGGCACAGGAGAAAGGTCCTGCCCAGGTAGACCACAGGGCTGTGAACAGACCCAGCCCTTCAAGTAATAAAACCTGCTGGGTCCTTGTGTTTCCCCTGGGAGCAGGAGAACCACCCCCCCTGAGTCTGAGGCTCCAAGGGGCAGCTCAAAGAACTCAGCAACCAACAGATAATTCCCCCACCCAGTCCCGCCATCTGCTCTCTCTGCAGAAGATTGGTTGCAGAATTCAATATTTTGCAGAGGGTTGTTGAAAGACAGCTTTTCATGGTGGTGCTCAATCATTCTGCCCTGCTGCCTTTGAGTGATGGCAGCAACTTGAGTGTAAAGCACCAAACCCAAGTGTGCCACAGCAAAGAGAATTCACCACCTCGAGCAGCTTTATTTATGGCAGAGAATCCACAACCATCCCTCACAGAGATGGGACTGAACCGTGTCCTACAAGCAAATCTTGGAGCCAACAAGAATTGAGCAGATCTTACTGATTCCCTAAACGTCCCTCTTGCCCAGTCCCCCCCAAAAAACAATTTAAATTATGAATATTTGCTTATTACTGATTATTAATGCATGGAAAGTGCTGTATATGACTAATGCATTCCTCCAGCCCACCTCATTTCTCAGCTTTCCCTCAGCTCCCCTCATTTGAATTCCGAGTGAAGTGAATCACGTATGTTTATGTGCATTCACTGCAGAGCTGGGGGAGCCCCAGCCCGTGCTGAGGGAATAGCACCTCTCCCTGGCAAAGCAAAACCCAGTCCAATTCCCATTTATTGAAATGCTTCAATCAAAAAGAGGCTTTTGTAAGATAACTTTTCCATGAGGGTCCTGATCCTGAATTCACTGAAGGCGCCAAGGCAGGCGTTCGGGATGAGAACGTCTAGACTGGAAAATTTGTTTTATTTAGTGTATGAATCGTTCCCTTCTTGTCTTTCCTTCCCTCAGTGGACACCAGATGATAGAAGTGAGAAGAGAGATGAAAAAAACTCCCTTTGCACACAGTGAGAATATGACACACATGAAAATAGCTGCTGTGTGTGTCAGACTCCACAGGGAGGGAGTTGGGAGCACAAAGCTCGTTCTTTGTTGTGTTTCATTTCTGCATCGAGCTAAAACCCACAGCACAGGCCAGGAGAAGCCATTTATTCTGCAAAGGGCAAACAAATAGTTGTCCATTCACTCACAAAACCCCATTTCTCAAGACTTTGACCCAAAGGAGAAGGTTAATTGCCCAAAAGAGCACCCAAAACTGTCCTGGCAGATGAGCTGATTGGGGATCACGTGGAGAGGGAGCAGGTAAACCCAGCCAGGATTAGCCAACTGGAGCATTTCTTTCTGATTCCTGCAGCTGATAACCTTGAATTCCCTCTCTAAGGTGGCCAGCAGCATGGACCAGAGATAAATCCCATACTCAGAGATTAAACCATATCAGTAAGGGTGAAATGAAGGTATTTCTGAAAATTTTGAAGGAGAATACTCAATGGAGAGGGTTGGGAATAATAAGCAAATCTGGTACTGGTATATTCAGGCTTTGTTTCACTATCTAATATAAAAAATGATTTATTTTGGCATTTTCTGGAGGACTTGTACGCTGCAAATGCAATAAAGTATTTTACAGTAACCAGAGCAAACAAGCTGTTGAAAATCTGGGCAATGATGTGTTTGAGCTGCAGAGAAGATGGGAGAGACAAATAGGGCTGGAGGAAACTCCCAGTGCCCCAAAAAGCAGATTGAGGGCTGAGGACCTTCTCTGCTGGATCTGGCAAGAGATGCAGAAAATCACACTGCTAGAAATTTTAAGTGGGTTTTTTTTTCAAATAGCAGGGGCCCAAATACAGCAGCTTCATAAGCTTAAAAATGATCCATTAAAAAAAAAACTCTGAGGAAATCCAATAAAAACAACATTTAATGGTGCTTTCGTTAATGTGGGTAATCTATTTTAGAGTTTCCTATTTAGCACTCTTCTCTTTACACACTTACTAACTAAATTTATTACAAAGCAGGGTTCTCTTGTTATGTCAAGAGCTCAGCTGATCAGGGAGAGCAGTCACCACATATTCAAGACTATCAGGAATAAAATATTATCATAAATGAAAGGGAGAAGGTGAAAAAGAAAGAATGTTCTTCCCCCTTTGGGTGGAATAGGTTGAGTTGCACTATTTCTGTAACAAAAGATTGAATTTGTCTAAATGATTCCAAAGAAGTTCTGTGATCTGACTCATTTAGCATTGTGTCCATCCCAGTTTGGCTGCCAGAGCTGGGAGGGATTGGTATTCCCTTTTTTAGCATCTATAATCCAACCAAATATTAAAAAAAAAAAGCTACTAAAGCAGTCCATAAAGATGATAATTGCTGGACAATAAAATGGGAGCAGAAATAAGCTGAGCTTTAGTTAAAATAGTTAATCTGTATGTGACATGGCAGGGTTTAATCACATATATGGAGAAAGGCAGGGCAGGTTCCTTCTCTTTTTTATGACCAAAGACCAACTTAAATGGAGCACTTTAATTAGCCATGTATTTACAGCCACACCACTCCTTATTTCATTGTGGTTTCTGTCACAGGTCTCTGGAATAACAGTGGAGAGATGATTTATTTCCCCTCCTTTTAAACCACAGCATTAGCTATTTTGTCATTTAACAATCAAAAAAAGCCTCATAAATTTCACTTTGCACCAGTGGCCGCCCTGGTAATAATGTTTTGCACACAGAGAGCTTAAACACTGTCTCCCTTTGTAAATCCTGCTCCTGTTGTTTACTCCTGCAGAGCCACAGGAGCCTTCTGGGATGTTCAGAAATTACAGTGTGCTTAGAATTATTGTTAGGAAATTAATACAGAAGCACAAGTAAATACTGTGAGTAACGTGTAAATATTTTTTTATAAGTAAATCAGATGGGGAATATCAGAGTACTGGAACCTGAAGATCTAGGCTTAGTTCAGCCTGTTGAATAGACCATACAATCAAAATACAAATAAAGATTAGACTAAACACTAGTTACAAAAATATTTTTCATCATGAGTAGTTAAAATGAAAATAAAGTTGCCACTTCTGAAAGGGGGAAAAGCACTGGGAAGTTTTCTATGCCCTTGGCATGGATTGATCACCCAAATTTTTCCGTTTCATTGCCAGTACCAAGGTAAAATTCTTCTCAGATTTGCACTTTCATAACTACTCCTCTGATTTACTTTCTTCTTCATTGTACATTACTGCAACATACTGTAAGTAAGATTTCTTTGTGTCACAGCTTTGGATAATCTTTTAGTGAATTATGATAATTTTAAGTCTTATGTGACCCAAACTGACCTCCTTGAGCAACTGGTCCAGTGTGTAAAATGTGGCATTCAGCTCCCAGAGCTTTCTGAATTACTGACTGTGGTTTTCAAAGCCTGACAACAGGATGTGACAGAGCTTTGCTGTCATATTGGTGATCTGAAGGAGATGCTGAGAAGGCTCCTCAGCCGTTCTCAGCAGTTCTGAGACACCCATTTCATCCATCTGCCTTCATTTGTATGTGGAAATATCCTCAGGGCTGTGTGTTGTGTGGAATATTCACAACTTCTGTCAGTAACCCACTCTCATTTTCATATTTTACGTTGTTTGTAATCATAGAACCAGAGAATATCCTGAGTTGGGAGGGACCCACAGGGAACATCGAGCCCAACTCCTGGCCCTGCACAGGACAACCCCATGTGCCTGAAAGCATTGTCCAAACACTCCTTGGAATATGATGATGTGGATGGTGCTGGCAACTCAGAAATAAGCTGTTAGTCATCACTGAACACCATGTGACCCCAAACCCATTGGTGAGAAGTGCACCAGTGTGCTGGGCCAGTGGCTAAGCCCAGCCTAAACGGGAGTGACAGAGCTTGGTGGCTGATTTCACTGTGGGTTATTGTACAACCTGTACAGCAGAGTAATTCTGCCACAGCCTGGGGGTATATTTTGCTTCCCTGAAGCCTCCACTGATGTCTGCCCTTGATGCCTTAAGACCCTTTTAGTTTTTTTTGATTTTTCTAACTTTTATAAGCTTTATAAGTAATTACAGTAGAAGTAGATTTTAGAAGTAGCTATATTATATCCCTCACCCTTTAGCACAATAGTTTATACATTCCCCTACCCCATCACCCCATTCTATGTTCCCCATATCAATCCTACCCCTTAATTCCAGTAGAAAATATTTAGTCTTTTGTCAAGGCAAGGCCTCTTCTGTTTGAGGACATCTAATCCTGGCCTGAACCTCAAGGGTACAGTCAAGAACTGGGTGACCGTGTACCCTTTATGCTCTGAAGAAGATGGAGATGATGAAGATGATGAAGAGGTGGTCTCAAAAAGCACTCCAGATCCAATTCCCAGGGGGTGGGCTGGGGGTAGACCAGGGCAAAAGCTACGGGGTGGAAACACTTGGGATTGGACAGACACTCTTATAAATTGTAACACCTGTGCATGGCCGGTGCGCACATCTTGTATTTCATGCCTAGGTACAAATTAAACCCTTTTCTTATCTCATCCTCAATTAAATCGCTTTGGAGTTTTTTTTCCCCTCAGCTCCTTTAGGCAACACCCCTCTCCAGCTCTGTGTGTGGGCACCCCCAGCCCCGCTGGCCTGGCAGTGCTGCCGTGCTGCCGAACAGGAATGCGCGGATCGCACGATTCCCTGCGCGGCTCCGCTCGGCCTTTGTTCTCCCCAGCTTTCCAGCCACACAACCCCGTGGCCACTGCTAAAGACAAACAGGCCTCTGGCATCAAAGTTTGCTGTCAACGAGCTGTCAAAAGCAATACCAGGCCAGCTGTGCTTCAGCGAGGTTTAAATGATATCATTAAAGCAGCCCCGGCGCTGGTTTGTGACGGTACCTTTTGTTCTGGTGCAGAACCTCTGAGCCCTTTCTCCAGGTGATGACAGCCCTGGGAGAAGCACTGGGTTTACAACCAATTGTAACTTCACCTCCAACTTGAACGACAGACATTTTTTTCACGGGATTTTTGGAAAAATCGGGGGCTGCAGCTGAAAATGGAGAAAGAAGAAGAAAGAAGGGCAGAACAATATTCAGCTGACGAGGCATTAAATGAACTTTTTGAATTCTTCTCTTTGAGTTACACGGCAGGTGAAGTCAATAATTGCTTTGCTTTTGAGGTTCCTGCAAAATACATACAAATCCACCATGAAAAATGTATTTAAGTAACAAAGATTTAAATTCATTGTATCTTATTTAGTGACTTTATTAATGCTGTTTCTAAACTAGAAACTGGGTGACAATCTTTCCTGAGGGTTATCTGGAGACCGGGAGAACAGGTCTGTGATGAAGAATGAGGTTCCCGAGCAGGATAAAGATCACACTCCTGATCCAGACACCTTTATTCATCTGCAGAGAATATTCTGTTACAAACACAGCTTTACTATGGCTTTCTTTTCACAAACATCCACTGTTTCCTGAAAATATGTTTATTTTCCCAGTAGTTTCTGTGAAAATTCACTCTTGGTGAAGAAGAAAACACAAGACCTGTGCAACAGTTGGGTGCTCTTAAAGTCTGTATTTTACTGGTTTCACAATATTTGGCTGTTGAGCAAACTTTATATTTGGATATCTAGATCAGAAGACTTTTATAAGAGCAAATTCCATTTCATGTGCATCTCTGGCAAACATTAATGAGATTCCTTGTTACATCTTATTTCTTTATGTACATATTTGCCATATGCTCTTTGTTTATAGCTAAACCTACTTTTTCCACTTCCTAAAATGACTTTTAAACTTGCAGAATAACTATTAAGAACTCAAAATAAGCCAGAAGCAGCATTCATTAAACTCGTGTGCATGTGATAAAAAAAGACCACACACGGATTACATTCTTCCCCCAAACGAGTCGTGAAATGAAACTAAAAAACCCCACGTTTGCACGTGGGTGAAGAGCAAACAGCAAAGAAATATCAACAGCCTTGAGCTGCCAGGTGGAGTTTCATCTATTCTTAAATTCAGATTTTTTTTTTCAGAGTGTCCTTTAGACTCATTTTAGTGACATTTACTCACCCATCACCCTCAGCTCAGCACTGGCATAAATCGTATCGTGCTGGTTTTCTGCCACGCACTGATAGAGGCCAGAGTCTGACATATTCAGCACAGGGATGATAAGAGTCCCATTTTCTATTTGGATTCTCTCCTGACAAAAGAAAAACAAGGCAAAACACTGAGTGTACAAACCAAAGCTTTTTTTATTATCACAGTAATGCACCTGATTGTAATTCAGAAGCAGGAATGTTGTTTTCTTGGAAGCAACGTGGATGAATACGCCAGAAATATGATTTACACCTTCCTGTGTGATGGTGGGTGTGTTTTGAGCCCTCTCAGCTCTTCAATCTCTTCAAGAAATCCAGGCACACATTGCAGTAATTGCTTTGGGCAGGTTTGCCCAGATGTTCCAGCTGTCCACGTGTTTTCCCTGCACTGCTGAGCTGTGAATCCGGGGTTGTGCTTCACCAGGAAGATGACACAGAAGGAGCTACCTCAGGGCAGGCACAGCTGTTCCTCACTGGGAGCATCTTCTACAGGGCTCTCAACACCCCATCCCTGTCTGGGGGTGAAGCATCACCACCCCCCTCACCCACCAGATGATCTGATAATGATGATCAGAGACGATCAAAAAAGCTCTACAGGAGACAGAGGTGCTCCAGTAATGGGACATTTCAAATGTCTCCAGACCGAGGAGTCACGGAAAAATGAGCCACTGGAAAAGCTCTACTGGAAGCCAACACTTAAATTCCAATTAGAAACCCACAGGAAGCCCCTCAGGGCACAGGGAGAGCTTCCTCCTCAAAGCTTGAATTTCTAAGCACACCAACTTTCCTCGGTGCAATTCTGCTGAAATAGAGGGAACTGCACAGTAGGTAAATTTGGAGCAGAGCTTGGAGTTTGCTGTATTAAAAGAAGTTTTATTTGCTCTACTTTGGAAAACAGAAGAAAGCCTGTTTCATGCTGCAATCATAACTTAAAGCTAAATATTTTGTGATTTTACAATTACTACCCTCTGGGGACAATAATAGTTCTGCTGCAAAGTGTAGCACTGAGAAAGAGAAAAAAACCCCAACATTCCCCAAAACAGATGACTTTGGAAGAAACCCACAGGGAGCATAAATTCCATCACCAACTGCAAGCCTGAACAACAGATATTACTGGTATGATTATGCTGCTCCTTTAGTCTGGTTCTTCTGCCTTGGAAGCAGGAGTGGAGGAGTACTGAGTACATTTTTAGAGTATGCAGTGCAGTCTCTGATGGGCAGCTCCAAGCATCTCAAATGTATTTGTGAACTGCTAAACTTATGTCATAGATACCCCAGAATGATTTAGGTTGGAAGGGACCCTAAAGCTCATTCAGCTCCATGCCCTGCCATGGCAGGGACACCTTCCACTAGCCCAGGTTGCTCCAACCTGGCCTTGGACACTTCCAGGGATGGGGCAGCCACAGCTTCTCTGGGCAACCTGTGCCAGGGCCTCCCCACCCTCACAGGGTAGAATTCCTTCCCAATATCCCATCTAACTCTGCTCTCTGTCAGTTTGAAACCATTCCTCTTGTCCTGTTCCTCCATCCCTTGCAAACAGTCTCTTCCCATGTTCCTTGTAGCCCCTTCAGGTCCTGCAAGGCCACAATTAGGTCACCCCAAAGCTTCTCATCTCCAGGCTGAACAATCCCAACCCTCCCAGCCTTTCCTCCCAGCAGAGCTGCTCCAGCCCTCTGATCATCCCCAGACATGGCAGTTCCACAACCTGCTGGGGGAATTCCTCTGCCTCCTGCAGAGGGGGAAACGCCACATATTGAGCCCTGGAGCTCTGTTTTCCAACACTCCAACTTTTTCTTGGAGGCCTCCCAACCACGAGGTGACCCAGCCCAACCTTGTTTAGCTTGGAAATGGGATGAGAGCACAGCCTGGGGCTGCGTGGCTGCTGTGTGGCAAACTAATTAAGAACATTACATTACTTAGCCACTGATAATGGGCTTTTTTGAGCCTCTCACTCCAGATATCTTCTGCACACTTAGTTTTACCTCCAGGCTGTTTGTTATCCTCTCCATGCATTCTATTTTTACAAACATCCTTTGAATATAAACCCCCCTCTGAAGCAACACTAGTGTTCCACACATATCCCAAATTCCCCACTGTTCTCTGCAGGCTCTTTGGAGCTGTGCATTCAAAGAGAAGAATAAAGCACCCTGTGTACACAAGCAGGAATAATGCTGGGATGACCAGGGAGGTGGTGGGGCAGAAAGGTTTGACAAAGGGTGAAAAATATGCTCAGAACCAGCCTCAAGGTGCAAAGCATCTGGAGTTATTCTTCCTGTGAGGATTCCAACAAGCAGGTGCTGTGACAAACTGAATATTTTATTATACCTCTCTTGTCCTTTCACCTCCAAACTGTCCATTTTTGTCCACTGAGCAATAACACCCAGCATTTTCTTGCCTGAAGTATTGCATTTACAGCACACTGTAAGTACTGGGAAAATGTTGCCTGAAAACGTGTCCACAGAGCATTTTATTCTCCTTTATTGAAGCGATGCAATTGAAGAGTGACAGATTCTAAATATTGCTCCCTTTAAAGAGAGAGAAACTGGAGAATCTTGCCTAGGCAGAGGTGACAATGAGCAGAATGATCAGACTCAGGAAAACTGCAATCCAAGGAAATCCTGGCTATTTTCCTCAGATGAAGGTTGGGTCCATTCAACTAATCCATGGAAAGTTGAATGCCACTCCAGCTTCTCCAAATAATTACTGCTAAATCCAATGAGTGCTGGTTCTGCCACCCAGCAGGTGCTAATTTGTCCCATATGTTTTGGAAATTATTCTGTACCTGTTCTTGCTAAACAGAAATTAATCACAATACTGTTTTTTTCCAACCAGGTAAAAATGCATCACGGGTAAGTCCCGCCATTCTATTCCCAAGAGATGCTGGATGGATGTTTAATAAAGAAGGGAAAGCTTCTTTATTAAAACTTCACAAAGTGCAAACCCAGCAATTGTCACAAAAGTCAGTCTCCAGGAGGTTACCAACAACTGAGGGCTGGAGGATGGATGTGCCAAAGCTTGGCCACCACAGAAATAGAATTATTGTGCCTGGAAGCTGGGGTCTCAAAGATCTGGCTAATTAAGGATCTGATCTTGTTTCTGAAGCATTTGAGCTCCAATTGACTTCCCCTCTCCTTCCACACTCCTACCACTTCACTAATTCCCTTTCCACTTAGTCCTTGGTTTGCTTTGAAGTGAGATTTTGCACTTATTCATCTTTTCATTATGACTTTATGTGGCTTTCTTTAGTCTATTGTCCCTCTACACAGCACCAGAAAATACTACCCTCAATATTCACTGATTTTCAGAGCTGACTGATTAATTAAGTTTAGGGATTAGCACAGCATGGGAGCAGCCATACTGCAGGGTATCAAAGGTCCACCCAGCTACAGACTCAGAACAGAAACAGAAGAAAAGTGCAATTTAATGCTGATCATTTTGCAACTCCAGCTCTGAAAAGCTCTTCCAGTCCGTTGGCATCCTCCCAGTTCCCCAATTTACAGATTAAGTCTACAAATGTATTTAGTGTTTCTTCAGCCCTTCTTTCAGCAATTATAATTGATATTTTTAACCTACTGCCATATCTTGGAGCAATTAGATGCTCTGTAAGATAAATTACACCAAGAAACTGTTGTTTCTATCTAAACTACATCATACATTTGCAACAAAGATGAACTTCAAGAATCAAGGCTTTACGTTACAAAGAGTTTGTGCTATTACATTTATTTTGATATATTAATCCTCACCTACTTTTTGAAACTAAATTAATGTACTGTGAAATGAATTTTATGATTAAATCATGAAAAAATTGCAAAAATACGAGGAAAAAAGCCAAGAAGACAAGAGGAATCTTACCTCTGACACCAGGGGCTGGCCATTTTTTAACCAGCTGTAGGAAGGGTTTGGTTTTCCTTTTGCCTTACACTCCCAATATAAACTGTCATAGAGAGACAGAAAGGCATTTTGGATTTTTTTATCCCATTCAGGGGGTGCTGAAAAGAATATGCAAATCATTTTAAGCAGGAGAAAAGTGATTTTGTTTGAGGTATGTTGCCATTAATTAATGAACTGAGCAAGGCTAATTAATACCTGTCCAACACATTCTTATTATGCTACAAGTGAATTCTGCACAACAATTCCCTGGCATTAAATTTTAGGACAAGCTTGGGAAACTGTTAGAGGTCAAGTGACCAGGGGGAAGGGAGTTTGGTTAAGAAATTGTCCATTTTTTTGGCCAAAATTTACAGAAACAATGCTATTAGATGTCTGAAATTCAAGATATTCTTGAGGTCCCTAACTTCTGAAAACAAACTTTCTCTAAATGCACTTGAATATTTGCACCAGGAATATATCAAAATCTTTGGTCAGCAGGTAATAAAATCATAGATTGTAAAAATTACCTCCCTGTTTTGCCCACATACCTGTGACAGTGGGCTCAGAGCTTGAGTTCTCAGGTTGTAATTTATACCACAGATAGTACACAGAGGAATTAGGGCTACTCAGAGTAGAAAAACCCCTCCTGGACACTTGTGGAACACTGACATCAATCCACTGCAGTGTAAAAGGAATCACATCCCAGCTCTGCAAACACCCGAGAGCCCAGGACTGAGCTGAGCAGGGATTATCTTGAGGCAGGCTGACATTTAGAAGAGTTGTCAAGATAAAGGGGAATATGAGAGCCATGGAGAGTAATTAATATCCATCTAAATTTAGGGTAGATCAAAGCCACGGGGAGGGAGGAGCATCCCTCTGCCTCTGGCACAAGTGTCTGGTGTGTTAACGTGCCATGAGAAGTTTTTGGTTGGGTTATGAAATCATAATACTGCAGTCTCTATATAAATAAATATATAAATATATACAGGCACACTTGTAGTTCTTACATAGAGTAGTTTAATTTTAGGAGGAGAATTATTATCCCTTGTGACCAGCAAAACCAGCCTCCCTCTGGAGCTTGGGAGGAGCTCCTGACTCTACCCCACAAAGTACCTTGTGGGTACTTTGTGGGTCCAACCCCAGGTTAATGCACTGCCAGTGAGCTGCTTCCCAGAGTGGGAAAGTATCTGGGAGAGGATCCCAGAATGGATTGGGTGGCAAGGACCTTAAAGATCATCTCATTCCACCCCCTGCCATGGGCAGGGACACCTTCCACTAGCCCAGTTTGCTCCAACCTGGCCTTGGACACTTCCAGGGATGGGGCAGCCACAGCTTCTCTGGGCAACCTGTGCCAGGGCCTCCCCACCCTCCCAGCCAAGAATTCCTTCCCAATATCCCATCTAACCCTGCCCTCCGTCAGCTTGAAGCCATTTTCCCTTGTCCTGTCTCTTCACTTCTTGTCCCAAGTCCCTCTCCAGTTCTCTTTTTGCCCCTTTAGGTACTGGAAGGTTTATAAAGTACTATAAAGGTAGGGTTCTGGAAGGTTTTATAAGGTACTATAAAGGGAGGGCTCACCATGCCTAACAATAATTTTAATTACATGTCTTTTTTATTGCTCTCAGAGCCCAAAGCACAGACTGGAGGCATCACATATGAAGCAGCAGAAAGTGTCCAGGAAAGGAACCCTATTTTTGGAGACAAAACACCTCAGCAGAGAAATGAAATCAATTATGTAGATAACACACCAGCCCACTCCTAAAAGGACAAAAAAAATCTCGTGTAAAAGCTTCATGAGCCCTGTTTATGTATTTCGTAATGAGCAGCTATTAATTAATGTAGAAAGCACATTTAATAAGCACATTGTTTTAGATTGAATTAACTGATCATAATTTTGTAATTGCCTGTGCTGTTCTCAATCACGTCCAGGTAATCCACTGAACTTCATTTTAATGGAACTGCTTGATGGGTGTTGGGAAAAAAATTAGTGTGCAATGAGAGCAAAAATAACCCCTTAAAAGCCAAGAAATAATTAAATATTCACACAAGCAGCAGACTGTTCTCTTCCTGGCATATATCTTGATATTAGCCATGGCTGCAGGAGGCTGGTGGCTTATCAGCAAAGCTGCATCTCTTCATTAAAAGAGATTTACTTTATAAAAAAAAAAATAAAAAGAAAAATACTTGCCAAAGTCTTCTCAATGGATGTTAATTGTAGGCTCAGTCTCTCTTTCTGTGATTTTTCTTACTGCTGTTATGTTTAATTTTTTTTTTCCTTTTCCTTTGAAAGATTTATGAGGTAAAGGCAAAAAAAAATCTCAACTCTTATTGCTGTCAAAATATGTTGCTTTCCCTGGGTGTTAACAATGGGACTAAAGAACATATAATTCACCTTGGCTCTGAGGGAGCAGCACGTGGGACTGTGATCACAGGAAATTAATGCACGTGGGAAGTGAAAAGGGGAGGGAGAACAGACTCCCAGGAATATTATTCTCTACTTTTGAAGGGAGAACTCTTTTCCAGATCTATTATTCTCTACTTTTAGCCAGCAGGAAGGAGAGGGAGGAATGGAATGAGCTTCTCCTGCTTTACCCTCATCTGTTTATGGAGCTGAGCTCCAATAGGAGGGGAAATGACCTTCCACTGCCAGGGATAAAACTCCTGAATCCTCCCCTGATCTGCATCTGGGGCAGCACAAATTCTGCTGCTGAGAAGGAATCTCTGCCTTTAAAGTTCCATGTGAATGTACCAGGGATTCCTTCCTGCCTTTTATTAACCTTTCCAACTTCCTCATGGCACAGCCCACACTTCCAACCTGAGTTTTAATGCAAAATATCTTTATTTGCTGAGGCTGTAGCTCAGGGAAGGTCACTCCAAACAGTTTTTAATCAGCTTAACCTGCCCTGCATTTTACACCTCCAGTGAGGGGCTAATAAGACCTCATCTGCAAAACCCAAGAGAACCCCACCCTGCTCTTTAAAAAGAACGAAAATAAAATTAATCTGCTTACCATAGACAAATAATTGACCTCTTGCAATGTTTATTCCTCGGCTGTTTCCTGCAACACATTCATAAGAACCTTCATCTTCCTGCTGAACATTGGGGATTTCAAGAACTCCTTTGGTTTTGTTGGGTTGAATTTTCTTTGTCAAGGAATTTCCATCGGACCTCCTCCAGCTAATACTTGGGACAGGGCTAAATAATTGTGTTTCATTAGGGAAAAACAGAGAACATTGGTTACAGCAGAGAAAAAAGAATGTGAAAGCCTTCTTTGAGAGTAATAATATTTTTTAAAAGACGTAATTTCTGTTTCTAAGCATAATTCTTAAGTCAGAGGTGTTCTAACCTGTTCAATTTATTTAGGAGCACAAGTCCAACAGTGAGATGAAATGCACAGTCAATTCTATAATTTCTTCTTAGGCCAATTTGTATTTTCCCCTTAGGAACTTACTGAGGGCTCAAACCTTCTTTTAAACTCTGTGACACCGAAGGAACAACTTTACAAGCCAAAGGAACAGCACAGAGGCGCTGAATTATTGACTGGTTCTCACAGCAAACTGATTCCCTGCAGCATTAGAGGTATTTTCACTCCCCAAAATAGGAAGTATTGGCCAAGAATTCAAAGGATCTAAAAATAACAATAAATCTGAGTGAGAAGAGGAAAGCACAAGACACTGAGGCTGAGAGGAGATAGAGACAAAAGGGAATATTTATTTTTTTTGTGGTTTTTTGTAGCTTTCTATCATTTTCGTTTATATTTGGATTAATGCATCCTGTAAAACAACAAACCATAGTGAAGTTTGAAGGCAGTTATAAATGTTTTCTGGATTTCTGGTAATATCCCAAATCATCCAAGCCTCACTTTCATGATCTATTATGTCACCAAAACCACTTTAAAATATTAACAGTCTCGGATTTCACAGTTTCTGTTTCTGCAAACTGAAGTAAGTTGCTTTTTCTAACAACTTAGATTTTGAACAGTTTTTTCCAGAGGTTTTGGCTAAATGCTGACTTCTTTTCCTTTGGAATAACATGAACAGTGATGGAAAACACAACTTTCATGGAGATTAAAAGTCCTTGTGACCAGTCTCCAAGGTCTCTGCCTGCAGTGCTGACTTACAAAGGATTTGTTCCTTTTTAGCAGAGACTGTAACAGCTCACACCTTAAATTATTTAAATTCAAATCCTTGCTTGTTGGACAAAGAAATCAAGTCACAGATATAGAATGGATTAATTATTTAATATTTCAGTAAGTTTGGGCCTGATTTGTGCCTTTGGAGTTGGTGTGGCTGTGATTTAACCCAAAGCAAGAACCAGAATTTGGGAGAAATGTGAGTGCTCAGCAAATGCCAGGGATTGAACAGCTGGGCAGGTATTAACAGAGTAACTGCAAATGTCAAATCAACAGAAATATATCTGTATGGATCACTACAGGTGTGGATAACTCTCATGTACATGTACACATGTTCTGACTCTTATATCATCTCAACAATTTACTACAAGTGAGAGTGGGACATGTCAGGCCCCATTAACCAGTGAAAGAGCTGGGAAGAATAACTGAGATTTTATTCTTCTCTTCCCCATTTTGGTTCAAGACCTGAAGAGTTGTTTAAATTTCAATTCTTTCCGGCCAAGAGCTGTTGTCATTACCACCTTTATTAATTGCCCTTTACTGGGAGACCAAAAGCTATTTCAGATGCACACTTGTCCAGACTAATCTTGCATGACATTATTCATGCAGAATTTTTTGCAAAGCGAGTTAGTTATTTATAAAGCAAGATACCTTTAGTTATTTAAAAGGAGCACAGCTCCAGACTAGGTCTATCTCATGATTGTCGTGCTCCAGGCAGGAAAAACAGCCAGAGGAGCTTTTGCAGCCTTGTGTTGGATTGATACAGACTGTTGATGACATGAAGAGGAGCATGGCTGGTTTTTCAAATCCTCCTGCATATTAAACAGTGGGTGAGCAGCTCCTGGAGAACTTCAGAATGCCAGAAGCATTTAACTACTTCCTCTAAAGGCATCTCTTCTGGATTTTAATTTTTTATTTTTTTTTTTTTTGTATAAAGGAACCTAACAGCCACACAGGAGAAGAAAACAATAATTAGATGCATTCATACATTCTCTGCTACCTGAAAGTTCTTCATCTCACTGTTTCCTGTTCTCTCAGCCCTTTGTTTTCTCTCAGCTCTGACTATTCATGAACGAGGGGAGTCTGTGCTGACACCAAGGCCAGAGGCAGCGCTTGGTGGGAAAAGGCCCCTTCTGTCAACTTGTCAAGTCAGGTTTAGCAAGGTCTGAGCTGAAGGCACTGTCCTGTTTTCCTTATCCACGCCACAGACTTATAATGACATCCTTGGGGATGCTTCAAGGCGAGCTGGGCTCTTTGGCTCGTTTTTGGCCGAACACGCCGGTGTTTGAAAGGCGCTCTCTCTGCATTTCAGCTGCAGCAGGAGGCCAGGAAACCCTCAGTTTGGTTCATCACCTTGGCTGTGTCTAAAGGCACAACTGCAATAAATAGTTATCAGCTCTTTGCTGTCCTGCCAGGCAGCCTGGCCCTGAGTGCCCCAAGTTTATCAGGAGAAAAAAGTTGTTGGTCAGGGCAGCAGCTCCTCATCTGCCCGAGCTCCAGGTTAAAGGAGCAGTGTGGGAGCATCCCCCGCTCAGCCACTGCCACTACCCATGGCAAGGACCTTCTCTACAGGTCTTTTCTTCCTTGATACCTCGTTATCACACACTTCCCAGCATCTTCAGTCAGTGTATTTTGCAGAAATCAGGCTTTTGGGGTTGGTTTCACCTTTTTCTGATGCTCCTTCACATCTTTATAACCAAATTTCTTTTTCACATCTCTTACTCCAGATCATGTGAAACCTTTCAAGGTAAAAAAAAAAATCCAAAAAAACCCCAACCCAACAAACTTCTGAATTTCCATTTAAAATTTAGATTGACTACACTGGGTTCTGGAACAACTGATCTATTTAGAAGTTGATGCTTTAAGAAGTGAAACTGTCCTTTAGGTGTAGGTAAATATATATTAAAAAAATAGTTGAATAATATAGCCTTGTGGTTTTTGTAGGATTATGCTCCACAATCATTTGCTATGAAGACCAGTGTCTGACATTGCAACACAGACCAGTATCTTCCCATGCAGATTTGGGGCGTTCCTGCCACTGGTGGGTCTTTTTTTTTCTTTAGTCACTACCAATAACCAGATTAAAACAAATAACTGCCCAGGACTAAAAAGTTTTGGAATATATAAAGAAATAATGGATGCACTTCTCAAATTTATTACACTTCATAGCCAAAGTCTGGCTTTCACCTGAGTAAATAAGAAAACAGCGCATAAATATGAGAATGTCTTTGTACATAAATCTGCAGTTTGTTGGAAACCTTCAGAGCATCTAGGAGGACTAATTTAATTTATATTCCACCATACAGGCAGCAGAATCACGAAACCATAAGTTACTAACTCGGAGAGAAAAGGAGATGGAAAATATTTTGTGGTTGGTGACAAGTGTTGTCAGAGTGAACACGGAATTAATTTGTCTGCAGCATTAGAGCCCACGGTGATGAAGGTGCCACCTTTTTGCAGGCAGATGATGCATTGAGACTGTGCCTCATCCTTTGTCCTGTGCATCTGGGGGCCCTTCAAAACGAAATTAAATCTACAGTTTCAGTAATGAAGCCCATGGTTTGTCAGACAAATGAGACAAAGCTGAGGTTTGAAAGCTGCTCTGGCGTCTGCAGCGCTGCTGGCACGGGGAAGGATTGGGATCCAAGGAGCACTGTGATTAGAACACTCAATTTTGAATTATTTTCATGTTTTAGCTGGGAAACAGCAAAGTTTTCCTAGACCTGGTGTTGTGGCTCATCCTCCTGGAGGCACAAGTTACTCACCCCAACTACGTGAGAGAGGATCTGCTGAGCCCTGAAAACACAAACCTTCAGGCATTAGTTTTATGTGGGATGAAAGCAGCAAACTTCACTTGTGTTGGCAAAAGTCCTTCACATAGACATGATTTTCAAATCCTGTAATAGATCCTTTTATAACTTCCTACATAAACAACTTGAGAATACCCCAGAGGTGAAGTCTGGTCTTTTAATGTAAATTTAGTAAAGATGGTTATTGGAACCCCCCTGTAGCTCTGTGATTATCTCCTTGTAACAACAACCACTAGAAAAACCCTGCCATGAATACATTTAGAGGAATAAGTGGGGCCTTCCCATGAAAAATGAATATTCTGGGTTGAAAGAAATCTTGTTTTATGTTATTCACATATGCTTTTTACAACCTTAGCTGGCAACAGCCCATCTGCAGGGATTTTGAACAGATTATTTCCCTACCTTCGAGAGGGGAATGAAGGAAAACATAAACCACAGACAGAATTTAATAAATATGTGCACCAGACATGGAAAGTACTGTGCTTTTTTTCATTGCAGGAACTGTTCTTATTTGTGCAACAGAAAAAAAAAGTTATTTTGGGAGAAATCTACTGATAGAGGCACAGGAACTCAACTGAACATAATTCTTTCCATGGTGCTCAATCCTCTGAAAGACACAGGGAGCAATAATTTGGATATATGACATGATTAATGCAGCTTGATCCAAAGCAGGACTTTTAATACTGGCATAATATTAAACACTGTCAACATAATGAATATTGGTGCAGAACACAAAGTCTCATCTCTTCTATTAAACTGCCACAGGCTGCAGGATTCAAAATAGTGAAGCCACTATTTCATATTTCAGTTTTCCCTCTTTTAAAGAATTAACTGCAAGAGGCATTTGTTTGCTTGTTTAGGTCATCTGATAGTTGCACTCTAATTAGAGAATTTTTTACCTAATTGTATTTCCATCCCAGTGAGGACTAATTTACTTTGCAAAATCTTCCCTTCTATATTCGTGGTGTCTGTTCTACAAAATCAGGTTCAGAGGCAAGAAGTGGCCCAAGCACATTTGGGATCCATCCCTCCAAACCCTCATCCCAGAGATAAATGCTGAGTCTTTAACCCTTTTATACTTATTTCCCTCAAAACAAGAGTTTATGGGGCTGATTTGTGAAAATCAAGAATGATTTTTTTAATGTAAAATGCAAAAAGATCTTTGTGGAATGTCCCTGCCCCAGGGTGCCCCACGGCCAGGCTGAAGGAGACTTTGAGTTCCCTCAGGGGAAAAAAAAAATAAGGCATCTTTAAGGTGTTTTAAACCGAGTTTTAAACTCTGGCCTCTTGTACCTGCATTTTAAACGAGGAAGGGCCTTTTGAGCAGAGTCCAATAGGTGTGATTTGCTGTTCCATATAGAAAAGAGATGCTATTTCTCTAAATACCGTAAAACTACTCGCATTTAAGACTTTTGGAGCCCAAAGCCCCAGCGGGTTGCCTATAATCTGCCTTTAACGTGAAAGATTTCTGTTATTCACGGAACACAGGGAGCAGCAGCCACAGCATTGTCTGAACCACCGGACTAACAGTGGGAATATAGAAAATTATGGATAATGGGAAAGCAGTTCTGAAACCTGAGTGAGATAATAACCCTCAGTGCTCGTGGCAGATCAGAGGTACAGCTCAACAAATGCTGGGCTGAATTGATTTTAACATAAACAGACAATAGCAGGGACCAGTTTTAGTGGAATTTCAGCATCCAAAGGTGCTGCTGAGTTTGGATGGGTCTGACTGTGACTGCAAACAGCTGGAGGCAGGAAACTTCCAGCTTTTCACAATGCCACTAATCACCTACATACCTGGAGAAATCTCTCCTTGTCTAATAAGTTAAGAGCATTTCACCTGCAATCTGTTTCTCTTGCTTGATTCACGTAGAAACGCTTTATTTAAAAATAAAGCTTTATTTAAAAATAAAGCCTTTTGCACGCGTCGATGTGTTGGTGCAAATGTGGTTCAAGGCTGTGTTCAGGGAGAAAAAAAGCAGGGAAAGAGAAAAAATACATTTCTATATGAGACAGCCAAACTGTAAAATTTAAAATCCAGCAGGAGAAGTTCTCCAGTGATGCCACTGAAGAGCCTCTGCTCACAAACAGCCCCTCAAACACTGTGCACATCAGCCTTGGATACAAAAGAGTTTGTGGATGATGGATTTTGGCCCATGGATCACTGGTGTTTAGGCAGTAGAACTCCAGGGAAGTATGGCAGCACTGCTTGCAGCAGTGAAGAAGAAAAATATATATAAGAAGAATAAAAAATACTCTAAGGCTGCATTAACCCTCTCAGGCATTCCATTTCTAAGCACTGCACAGAAAATACTGTGCTCCCTGAGGGATCTCGTTGTCTCTGTGTCCTTACAGTTCACTTTTTTGTCCTTAAGATGTTCTTAAAATGGTAAAATCTGTGCATCATATTAACATAACCCGTCTTTACCCCTTCAATAAGGTATCACTGTTTTCTACATCTCATTTACTCTGTTTTTTAAACACTTTTCTGCAGCCAATGTCTCATTGTTCCCCGCTTCCCATGCAACAGATGGGAATATGAAATGACAACTTGAAATGTAAAGCCTGCACGGACTAACACACAATTAAGGAGGTATTTAAAGAGAAGTAGCTTGACAGTATTTGGAAAAGAAAATCAGCTTCAGCAGGAGTGCTCCAGTCTGGTACTTGTTTTGGGCCAAAAAATGCACATACCTTTAATAAAAATTAGCTGTAAAATTAGTTTATATAGAAATCTCATCTGAAAGGCGAGGCCATTTCGATCTTATTAACTTTTTATTTGCTTTATTTTTCTCCTTCCCAGCGTAGGTTCCAGAGGAACGTTTGATTAATTTGTGCTGTCTGCAAGTCAGGCTTTTAACCTCTGGGAAAGCTCTAAACACTTTAAAAGCTCACAGCCTTAAAAGGGATTGTCAAAGTGAACTTAAACTAAACAGAGGTCAACAATCTGAGGGTTGTTTTGGCTTTTCCAGGGAAAAGGGATGTTCACTGGAAAGACTGGTTTTGGTGGGCTGGTTACACTGATTCAGTTCACCACCTGCTCCTTGAACGCAGGGAATGGGGACAGTAGGATGAGTAAACTTGGAGAAGTACTGCAAGGAAGGTGGATTTGTAGAAGGAAAGGCTGCTGTTAGAGCTTCCCAGAGCTCCTCAGCTCCACTGTGGAGACAAGGGTGCCTGAAGGATCTGTTGGATCCATCCTGCAGAGTCCATGTGCTCTTGAAACATAACCTGCTTCCCTACATTTAATTGTGAGCAATGAGCGAGTCCAGAGGAGGCTCCAGGATGATCAGAGGGCTGGAGCAGCTCTGCTGGCAGGGAAGGCTGGGAGAGTTGGGATTGTCCAGCCTGGAGAAGAGAAGCTTCAGTGTGAGCTAATTGTGGCCTTGCAGGACCTGAAGGAGCCAACAAGAAGGATGGAGAGAAACTGTTTACAAGGGCCTGGAAGGACAGGACAAGGGGGAATGGCTTCAGATTGACAGGGAGTGAGTTTAGATGGGATATTGGGAAGCAATTCTCCCCTGTGAGGGTGGGGAGGCCCTGGCACAGGTTGCCCAGAGAAGCTGTGGCTGCCCCATCCCTGGAAGTGTCCAAGGCCAGGCTGGAGCAACCTGGGCTAGTGGAAGGTGTCCCTGCCCATGGCAGGGGGTGGAACAAGATCATCCTTAAGGTCCCTTCCGATCCAAACCTCTCTATCATTCTATGATGTCACACAAACAGAAAGAAATCCTATTTTGCTGTATATCAGATGTGACTGTGCAGTCACACTGAACGCTGTCACCTGGAGTCAGATCTCATCTCAGAGTTAAAACTGCTCTCAAGGAATATAATCTTTGTTCTGGTTTCCCCCCCCCTTCCCACACCTCCTCCCCCTGCTTCAGGCTGCAATCCAGTGAGCTTCAGTTATAGTGCAGTTTTCTTTCTCATTTCCTTGCCAACACATTGCACAGAAACCATCAAACCAAGGTTAAAAAAATAAGTTTCACGGAGTCACACTCTGACCAAAAAAATTCTAAGGGGCAAATTCAAGAAAGTCAATATTTCTCCTTGTAGGAGAGTGTCGAAACCCCCATTTTAATAAAAGAGAAAACTCTTACTTTCCAAGGGCAAAGCATTCCAGTCTGACGGACGAGCCCTTCGCCGCGTACGTTGTTTCTGGAAAACGGACTTCAATCTTTGGTTCGTACTCCCCCATCACACCTGTTGAACATCAAAACATCTCACTCCAGTTGAGCCCCAGACCTGTCTAGCACAACAGAATTTCGGTGTAAAAGAAAGGGGTGGCATTAATCATGTCAGAGCCTCACGTTCCACCCGTGGCAATCGGGACAGGATGGAGCAGATTGAACCTTCTGGGTGGAATTCAACCCCATGCTGGAAACTTCTGGGAAATCTGTGAGTTCCCTACATTTAGGAGTTGAGGAACATGACTTTATACAAGTAAAAAGAATTTAGTGTATATATATATACACATGTAAAAGAATTTAGTGATTAGTGTTTCAGAGGTAATTTAGAGTTCACATCTCTTGCCAAGAGGTGTTAACAAACAATGCCTTTAACCTTAGTCACTTCTCAGGACAATAAATAGATTCTGGGTGCAAGAGAATTACAGAATTCTCAGTCCAAAATACTTTCAAAATGCTTCGAACTTCTTTAAAACACCCAAATGTGAGCTGCAGACTCGAGAAAGGCTGGTGTAATTAGATGGAATTATCACATTTGAAAATCTGGCTGAACATCTGATAAAGCCCAGATAATCCAGTATCAATTTAGGGCATTTAATTTTGCAGCAGATTTGGGGGTTGATTTGGGAAACTAAACTTTGAGCTGAACTTCTTAAATGTCTTTTATGCATCTTGCAGTGGAACTCATTGCAACAGCAGGGATGAATATAAATCAGTTCTTTTCCTGCACAGTGTCTTTGCCCAGACCCCACATTGAAGATGAACCAGTTCTTATTTTATATTCTTATTTATATTATTTTATATTTAATTTTTAACGGGAATCTGGGTAATGTTGCACATTTCCACTGTTGCTGCCAGCTTTGGACCCAACCCAGAGGCCACCAAAGTGAATGGGAGAAGATAAAGAGACAGATAGAAGGAGCCTGAGAAAAGGAATAGGGTGATGAAAATGAAAAAAAAAAGAGAAGTCAGAAAAGATGTTCAGAATTTACGATCACAATCTGTACCAAATTATTAACTTTTGAGCTGGGGAATTACGACTTTGCTTTGTGTGATCTGACTGTTATAGAACAGCAGAGTCTCACAGTGAAAGTATTATTCCATAATACACAACTGAGTTTTATTTATCCTGGAAATCCAACTCCATGCAGAGTTTTTTTCCTGATTGTCACTGCTGCTTTGCAAACAGTACAAGTATATTGAAATTTAGGTGGGCAAATTTACAAAACAAACTTTATGTAAAGATTTCCCACGTCTGTATTCCTCACTGTGAACATTTCATTACAAAGTGTTGCCAGAGAGGTATTTGTACATGTGCAGGTGAGTTCCTCACCTCAGTGACTCATTTGGAAGCAGCTTGCTGGGGTTGATGTTTGAGCTATAGTTAGGTTATAAATTTAGGAAGCTTTGTCAGATTTAAACCTCGACACAGGCTTGAGATGAGAAATATTAATGTACCATGTGACATCCTCTGGCTGCTTTTCAGTGACACTGAGCACTGCTTCCTTTGCATGTGTTTATCTCATCAGCCCTGTCCTGACACTTCAAATCTCCCTTCAGCCCAGCACATGCTGTGGGATCGTGTCCTGATGCACAACCTTTCCTGGGAGCTTGTTACCTCCATAGGGATGTTCAGGGGTGTGAATTCCCAACAACCAGAGCAGGACCAGTTGTTTTTGTGCAGCTGATGCCTTAAAACAGGAGAAATAATTCTCTGAACTATTTTTGAGTATTAAAAGGCAAAACCCCCTCCTTTATTATGGCGCTGAGGGTGCACAGGAATATTTTGCACACCCAGAGTTGCACAGGCTTTACAACTTTGTACCATTATATAATTACAATATTCAGATCCTAATTACAATATTCAAATTCTAAGTGCAATATTAAAATTCTAACTACAATATTCAGCTTCTAATTACAATATTTGGACGTTCCCTCATCTGTTACACCCACTTCCAAAACCATCCGTCTCACAGCACCGCCCTTGCCATGCCTCCCAAATTTGAGTCAGAGGTCCCAAGAAGACCCCATTTTCACCTTCTCTTCCTCTTCCTCTCCTTTGGCACAGTATCACACCTTCTGGGATAGTTTTAACTGAGTAGCTTTGACTACTTATATCAGGTGTTATATCTCTTCCTCAGGGTGTTTTTACAGCCAGAAAACCTTCGCCTGGTTCTGTTGAAGCTTCACAAAGAATGATGATACTGCACTTTAGGAGTTTTTTGTCCAAAGGTACTAACAAGCTAAAGGGGCCAGTAAGTCATCCTGAAACTTATGGAATGTAGGTTTTATGGCTCCACTGCCTGTTTTTAGGCAGACAAACCCCCCAGGCTCTTACCGTCACTGCGGAGGGTGAGGGGGGTGGGAGGTCCCCTGGCACTCTGCTGTGCCTCCCTGTTGGTCACCACACAGGTGTAATTCCCCACATCCCAGGGCTCCACCTTGGCCAGGTACAGATTCCCTGTTTCCTGGGAGACAAAGCGTCGGCCGTCCTCCCCAAGGTCCAAGGTGTCATTGTTGAACATCCACGTGTAGGACAAGCCTGGAAAACACAGACCTGCTTCAACCAGCTGCAGTTTAGTGACATCATTTTTTACCAGGGGAGCCAAAACTTCAAAAATCACCTCTTTTTCATCATGCTCTATTTGCTTCTTGAACAGTTTCACAAGCTCTTCAGCAACGTTTGTGTAGGCAAACTGCTCCTTCCTTGACTCGAGTTCTGCTAAATTGCCAAATGCAACCAGGCACGTTTCTGTCAGAGCTGCATTTTGGCAATGAATACCCAACAATTTCACTAACATAGGAACAACACCCATATTGATAAGCTGTGGCTGCAATGTGTCATTCTCATTGCTACAGTTCATCAGCATGACACAAAAGACAGTCAAGAGTTTCTCACTGGCTGGATCTGTTTTACTGCACTGTGACCTTAAATGGTCTATGTCCTAGTTAGAACAGCTGGGACCAGTTCATCACTGGATGGGTGTAACCCAAAACTGTGTATTCTACAGCCTTCCATGCCATTTCCCAGAAACTGTTCTCAATAGACCATTTACAGCCTCTGCCCAGAGTAGCCTGACACCTCAGGCTATAAACTGGTAGTGTTCAGAGGCCTGGAGATAGGAGGATGCTCCTGTCCTCACATCGACTGTGGAACTCCCTGCCCTGAGGGAGGTACTGGGCATTCCTGCCTGAAATGGAGAATGTATAATCTTGGGGTCTTGGGACTTTTTTAACCACTCATGGGATCCAGAGGGAGACTGCAGACCACCACTCTCAACCAGACTGAGACCACCACTCTCGACCGGACTGCAACCACCACTCCTGACCAGACTGCACCAGCACTCTCACCAACAGGTTTTCCCCTCTCCTTTTACTTTGGACTCAGGGGGCCCAACAAACACCACTCTGTTCATGCCCCAGGGTGCTGGGTTATACATCTGGATTTTGTGGGTTAAAACCAACTGTTTGTCTGTATAATCGTACTTATTGTATTATTTTATTAAATTGTTATTCTTACTTATAATCTCTCTTTTGAGTTGGCTTCATTTCCCCTGCTGGTTTACCCTTAAACCAGCACAGTCTACTACAATATGTGCATCACCTGCATGGTCAACTGTGTTCCTGCCCTCATGGCTATCATAGCATATATTGCCCAGGGCATGTCCTGTTTGAAGCAATACTTCCTGGTCTTTGCAGTTTAACAGCTGCACCAAAGGAGGGATCAAGCCCAGCATCCACACAAATTCCACATAAATTCCCTCTCCCAGCATCATCTGCTTCCCTGAGGAACGAGGCACCACGGGGCAAACCACCAGGGATGCACAAATTAGCAAAGGCAAGGTAAGCATTGCTTTGGTTTTAAACTCGTTTCAAGCCACTTCAGGAGGTCACAGGAGTTTTTGGCCCCTGCTACTTTTCATTTCCCCGCTTGGTCTGTTTCTAAGCAGGAATGGCAGCGCTGCAATGGCATTAGAAAGCTGCTTTGGGGAATTATTTCTGCTTATAACACTCTCCTCTGAAAATCCAGGGGGCAGTGCTACAGCTCCTTTCCTCACTCTGAATATGGAAAAATGAAACTGGGACCATGGAGCTTTGTCATTAGATTTTCATGAAGTGGAGAGCTCAGCTGCACAGAAGTATTTTGGTGATTACTTTGTATGTGATCCTGTCTCCTTATCTTCCATACTTAATTCTACTCCGCAGTTCTTGTCCTATTCTCACTTCTTGGCCTTTTTCTGCCACCTTTTTTCATACAATATTTCACAATGCAAACCTCAATAATGTGTATTTACAGTCCAGGCTACTTAAACTGATTTATTTGACTATCCCACCCTGGAAAGGCAGATATCTCTCCAAGAACCTTGCTTTTGGGCAAGAAATTTTGGCCAAGGCTTGGTCACTGAGGAGCAGGTTCAGAGCTCATCCCTCAGCTGCTGCAAGGTGGGTGCATCCAAGGTGTCCTGCCAGCTCTGCTGTGCTGCTGCTCCACATCGCTGCAACACTCACCAGCAGGAGCAGGGCTGAAATCCTGCCTTGTAGAAGCCACAGTAAATCAGAAGTTTCAAAATCTACCAGTTTAGCTTTCCTTAATTAAATGCATAATTCATAAGCCAGCAGTGTTGTGCCAACAGCTTCATTTTTCCACATTTCCCCCATCAACAACCCCATTCGGAAAAGATTATTTACGTTCCTTTCCCCCACCTCAGTTCCAGCCTGGGAACAGGATGGTAATAAGTCTGCAAACTCCACTAGTTCCGTGGAGTTTTATGTTATCAGCTTCCAACATTTTAGGAGTCTCATTAGAAATGATGCACCTCCAGGGAGCAATCAATGGCTCTTTCTATACTTGGCTAAATCCTGCAACAGGCACTGTTTTATTACAGCTTAAACCTTTTTTGTGGTCTACAGTAAACCTGGAGGATGAAACAATTAATTCAGTGTAACACAGCACGTGTGCACATGAACATGTGCTCACACACAGGATAACCCCCCCTGTTTTCACTTTTAATGCCCATGTACTTTCAGGTGCCTGGTTAAAGCATCTATTTACAGAAGAGAGGAATTTTCAGCTAGAAATAAGTGATGTAACCACGAGCTGATACATCTTCCAGAGATATACAGACTGTTTGCCTGTCTCAGGCACAAAGTTTGCTGACTATAGTTTGTCTGGACAAACAGACAAAGTGACTGGTGTGGGCAAAACTCTGATTTCAACTCGTTCTTTGAAGGTCTCTAAACTGCAAGTTGGGCACTCTACAGAAAATGCTGAAGATTTGCAAGGTAAATTCTTTAATGGGTGTTCAATTAAACAGTGTGCTGTCAGCTTGGGTTTTGTGTGGAACAAACACCCTGGATCTGCCATCTCCTCAGATCTTACCCTGAGAACTTTTCCTGCCAGTTGGAACCCCTGTTTTCCTCCTCACACAGACCTGCAGATTCCTGCTGTAGGACCTGGTGATGCAGCTGAATTCTCTGTGCAGGACAGATTATAATAAAACTCTATTAAACCCAACTTTGTGCTGTGCAGACATTTTTCAGGAGGTCAATCTGTGAATTAATTAATCAGCAAAGGAGAACCAAACCTTTTGTGTCCTGATTTCAGTTCTCAGGGGGTTCCAGTTGACTTCATTTTCCGAAGTTTCTGTGACTGTCTGTGCTCCACCATTGCTTTAGGGCCTACTGATGAATTTTCCCATTAACTGAGAATAAGCATAGACCCCTCCTTTTCATATTTAAATCCCTTTTCCCCCCAGTCTAAGGGATATAAACACTGTCTCTCTCCTAACTGCAGGTTCATCCTCACCCATCCCTAGGCCAGGTTTGCCTAGAGCCTAATTCAGCTCCACCAAACTCTGTAGAAACCCTAATTTTAATTAACTTCAGTGGGAGTTGGATGAGATCTCAAGAGAAAGGAACTAAACTTTGGAGATGGAACTTTTCTTCCTCTCTTTTAAGGCATAATACCAGCAATCCCTTTCACAGTGTCTTTTCTTAGGAAGTTAAATCAACAGGTAACAGAGTAGAAAATCCAATGCTGTACCATAAAAGGAGTTACTATAACTTAAACTTTTCCATTTGGGGTCGATCTGAAGAATTCAGATTGTAGCAAATCCATCAAATGAGCAAAAGAAAGGACAGTGGGAGAAGATGCTGGAGAAGGGAGGCCTTCCAGAGATGTTCACTGACCACTGTGTGTGGAGAAAAGCACCTTGGAGTAACCTTGGATGAGTCCTTACTCAGTGGTGATTTAGAATTTGGTCCCAGATTGTGGGGTGGTTTCCAAAAATTTTGAAGGAAATTGTTCACAGTAAAAGTTGAGCTGGTTCCAAAGACAAACTATGATTTATCCTTAGGTAAAAAAAAGTCTGATTTATAGCCAGAGAGAATCCCTCTGATAACCAGACCTATAAAAAAATGACACTATAAATATCAGAGCACTCTGAAAAGTTCCAGGATTTAGTTCCCACAAACTAATAATAAAATTATTAATATCAAGTAAAAAACTGAGGATAGAAATAAACACTTATGTGCCAACAAGGTGTTTTCCAAGATGGGCTTCAAAAACATTAGTCAGGTAATTAATTTTTAAAATTCTCTGTGGCTATGGGACAATCAATAGCACGACCCTTTCCACGTGGTTAGCTGATGGGACTCAGCCCAAATTAACATATTTGAGCCCTGAATGCTCAAATATGTTAATACTCAAACATCACAAATGATGTTTTCTCTCAAGAGACAGTGATCTCAATGGTGGTGTTGATTCTGTGAGATTCTTGGTGGGCAAAGAACTGCTTTTAGATCAAAGGGGCTACACGTTAGTGGAGGGATAATTGATCACAGCATCCCAAACTTTGTCATGGATGTGCCAGAGCAGAAGCTACTTTATGGTGTTGCAATATTAAGATGTGTTTTAGGCTTTTTTTTCATCCAAGGCCAGTGACTGTGGTGTCAGTCTCCTTTCTGAGCCCAAAGACCCCCAAAAGCAGGTGAACTCCACCTCTCCCAAGTGGGCAGGTCCTGAGTGGGGCAGGCAGGAGAGCATCACCCGGCAGCTCTGAGCCTTTCCTGCAGAGCACAGCCGGCAAAGAGGAGAGCTGATAATCACTGCTGATACACTGGGCTGGGCATAGAACATTTCAGTGCTTCCCTCAGCCCTAGCAAACCCAAATCAATCCTGCTCCTTGTGCAGCAGAGCAGCTCCAGGCTGGGCTCAGCGAGGAGACCCTTCCTTCCCTCCCTCCGGAGCTGCAGGAAAGCTGGATTAAAGATTCACGGGAGCAGAGAGAAAGGGACTCTCGGCTCATGACTGAGGCACTCAGTTTGTAAAGGGAGAGGCACTTCAAACCTTCTCAGATTATGCATTTTCTCAAGTGCAGCGTTTCACGTAAAATGCAGAAATCAAAGACCTTTTTACATCTCATCTCATCCTCTGCACACACCCAGTTCCACGTGCACCTCCTTCCCCAGCCTTGGCTGACTGAGGATTTGGCACATCCCCCCTCTAAGCAGGTCCACAGGGCTCCTGCTTCCTTAAGAGTGTTTTATTTTTCTAAGGCAGCCTCAATACGGCGGTGTCAGCACAGAGAAATCCCACAGCCTCAGCTCCCAGCTCTTCTGCACAAATAAATGCAAATGCAGGAGTGATCCCGCTGCTCCTAACAAGATTAGCAACTTCCTTAAAGCTCTGCGGGGAGCCAGCTTGAAGGGAACAGGCTTTAGATCAGCCTTCACTTCTAAGAAAATAAATGAACAACAGTCCACCCCATAGTCTGGTGTCAAGCATTACCATTTAGGCAGCAGCTTCTTAATCAGAGTCAGGTCAGGCTCGTGCGTAGCTGCAGAAATTAAGGCTTCCTTCAGCTTCCTCTGCCTCACAGCTCTGTATAAAACACTATTTTTCAACTGTAAAATATGCTATGTGTTGGTTATGCAGGGAAAATCAGCTGACCTGAAGAACTTAAGCCAGAGAAGTGGAGATGTTTCGGGAAAAAAATACAATTTCCCTGCCCACCCCTGCACTCCTGAGCCTCCCTAACAAGCAGAGGGATGTCACACGTTGAACTCTGTAAGGTGTGTTAATGAGCCTCATAAATAACAACAGAGAGGCTGGGGCACAAATAGGTGAGGGGAGGGAGGGTTTAGGCTGGATCAGGTAACCTGGGGCAGCTTTGCTCTGGCTTTTGAAAGTTAATTACAGGCTCTGATTCTTAGCTCATTAGCTGTAACTAATTTTTAATGTCTTAATTGATCTAAGATACAAACGTAGGTGGGTCTTTTTTCTTTCATGCTTGTCCTAATATTTGTTCACAATAATATAACACAGGTTCTCTTGGTTTAAGGGTTGTTTTAGTACAAGTTTAAGATTAGTTTTAGTACAGTTCTGCAAAGTTTTTTTTCTCTAAGTGGTAGTTAAAGGCCTAAAGCTGACAAGAAAACTGCTGGAGCAGCCCTTTTGTACTTTTTTTTCTTAATTTTATTTTTTTTAGCTGACTAATATATTCTTCCTTCTCTCTTCAATTGAAATAACTCATTTCTCTTCTATAATCAAGAATTTCTCTTCTATATCAATGCAGTCTCAGTTATGAAATGTGTACAAAAAAGAAGTAGCACATCTTCCCTTGTCAACTGCATCGGAAAACTGAGTTTAATGACACAGAAGCTTTAAATAGTTGAGATATTTTTTGATCGTGGAAAGCACTTTAACAGCTGAGTGACCAACATCTGCTGAGCTTTGCTGTGAGCTCAGCAGGGAGTTTAACTGCAGGCTGCTTGGTGGAGGACTAGATAAGCCTGATCTCTGCAGAGAGGGGTAGAAAGAGAAGTGAAACACTTCTCTAGAGACCAGAGACAGCAGAAAAACTTCTTGAGCTCTTCTTCCACCTGCCTATTCCTACTTCTTGATGTTACATGGGAGGAAACTTCAATTAATGAAACCTCCTTGTTTTTTTTTTGGCCTCCTGCCTTTCTGTCACTTCTAAAGTTAGAGGAAGCAGGTACTGACTTTTTTTTTTTTAGGTTGGCAGGAGGTTTTACTTAGTGTGTCTTATTTTGAAATAACTACATTAATAACAGCTGCTTCAAAGAACTGCTGCACAGAGGTTTTCTGTCTTCCTTCAAGTCATTAGATTATAGGAAAGGCAACTCTTTTCCTGCTGCTGTGGTTTATCTTCCAAATTCCTTGACATCTAATTCCTGCCAAATTTAAAGTACTGTACAGAATGCTTGCAGTGGGAGCTGTAAGCACAGCCAGCAATCCTTTCTCCTGCAGGTATTGTGAGTCAGGCAAGGCTTCCAATTAAAGGAAAGACCTAAATATACAATCTTTCCAATAAAAACAACTTCCCAAGCATCCTGAGATAGCATATGACTTATCAGAGTTTACACCATGTACTTCCTCCCCGTGGTATATAATTTTGAGTCCTAAATACAGTGTTTATGGATGACCAAAGAACTCGGTTTCTGTTCTTTAGAGACTTGTTATTTCAAATAATGCATTTTCCAGGCCTGTTGGTGAGCAGCTCCAGGAACCCTGTGCTAAAGGCTTTGTTCATGGACAGCACTTTGTCAGCTCAGTTAATGTGGGGCAACTCACCTGGTAACTATTTGTTTGGTCTGAATGTTTTCTTCTACTCGGTCCTATTTGCCAAATCATAATTTTCCCCTACAGCAAGAGGAAAAAATATGTAGTTCAGTGGCTCAAGGATGGATGTGTTGTCTTTCTGTCTGTCCCACTGATCCATTTCGGGAACTCTTCCAAGCCTTTTCTACCCTTAAGGGCCAGCTTTCCCTTCATCTCCTGGATTATACCTGGATTATACCCTCCTTCCACATGGCTGTGAACACCCAGTGAGCTGATACTGCCTCTCTCTTCAGCACCTGAGGCCTTTAAACTGATTGATGGCTTTCTCTCCCTCTCTAATATCCTGTATCCTCTTTACAGATCATTATTTACCTTTTCCTGGGAATTATAACTGTTTCTTTAAGAAGAATTGAGGATTTTGGAACTGGCACATGGAAAACCGCAGCTCCTGTGGGTGTGTAGTCACTGCCAAAAGCAGGACATAAGTCATCAAAAAACTGGTTATTCTTTAAGTCCAGGACAAGGTAATTTGGTGACTGTGTTATTAATATTTCCCCTTTTTATTAATTTGCTGTTCCAAATTTCCCATCCTCTTCAGGTAGTTCTGTTAGAAAACAAAGTTCTTATTCCAGACTTCAAAAGGTTTGAAACTGTTTTGTTGTGGGTTCTAACACCCCACAAGGAGATTTGTGAAGGTATGTGGTTCAAAACTTTTGGAAGTCACTGCCAGGAGGGGGAAAATTAGGTCTCAAAAGATCACTCAAGGGCTTCTCACTTCTGATAGGTGCAAAAAATGCTAAGAAAAAATCCCACACGTGTTCAAGCCTTTGTATTGCTCTGTAAATGCTGATGTTGGAGGTGGTAATAGAGCTATAAAAAGGGGGAAAAGGAAATTTCCACCCCATACTTAGGGTTGCCTCAGATGAAAACTTTGGAATGCTGTGCTCAGGCCATCCCTGGTTCATTTTGTGTCACCTGGACTTTACCTCACTTTACCTCACACAGAAAGGAAGTTCTCAGGGGTCTTATGGTGAGGAAGCAGCAGCAGGTAACGGTGACAGATGTAAGGCACCCCTAAATCAATTCCTCAGAAAACTCCTTTTCATTCTCTATCTGATGCACTGAAAAATATCAAGAAAGCTGATCTAATCAACTCTCCTTTAATCAGGCACTTTTTTCTCTCCAGAAGCCCCTTTCAATGTAAATTTTTCTATGATGATCAGGAAGGAGAAAATCAGGTATTCAAGAGCAGAAGACAAATCTAATGTGTATAATGTGGGATTCCAATTAGAGCATTGAAGTGACAAGCCCTAAAAAAGCCTTTCCATGCAGGCCTGAAGTAGTTTTGATGCAGAAGGAATAGCTGATGGCTTCTCCTCTGCCATTCCATGGGTGTGAAGGAGCTGAGATGTGTCACAGATGGTCTTTGAGGCCTTCCTGCTTTCTTTGCCTCTTCACACCCGAAGAACAATGACACGTTCTAGTCCCTCAAGGAACCGCAGAACTATTAAAAAGGGACTTCTAAGAAGTGTCTTTTAAAGAAATAAAATCCAAATTTGTTGTGAACCCGGATAGTTCATGCACAAATAAATTCCAGTGCTAATCAGGCAGTGTAGGGTTATCCATCATACCTCCATGGTGTGGGGGAGGCCCACAGAGCAGGACCACTCCTTGTCCTTCTCTCACTGACACTGTGCTCCTTGTCCTGGTTTCAAAGTTTTCCAGATCTTGAAAGAGAAGGAGAAAACAAAACCTGGTTATTAGATTTACTGTTAATTCCATCCTGATAAATCCATTAAAGTAACAGATTCATATATTCAATAATGTGGCATAATATCAGTCTGTGAATTGAAATACTGCACAGAAAAACAGACCATCCAACCTCTTATCACGGAATTGTTAAGGTTGGAAAAGACCTCCAGGATCATCCAGTCCTTTGGTATTCCCAAGATACTTCATAAATCAGTTCTACTCTAACCCCAGGAGTCTGTATTTATGATTTCTCCTTGCCAAGCCAGGGCATTATTCCATTACTTTTTCCAGCATCATTTTTTTTGGAACTTACAAGACTCTTAAACTACAGGAGCTGGGAAAAAAAAATAATGCATTTTGTGGTGTTTCCTTTTGTATAGAAATAAGAAGCAGGTGTGTTCCTCTGTATATGCAAGTGATAATTAAACCTCATCAGGACTCCCACAGAGTGGATGTTTAAGGGATGATAAAGGTATGTTGTCTTCTTGATGAGTCTACTCTGTCCTAAACTGTCTGCAGCACCTGGATGGATTTTAGTTGACTTGAAATTTAGCACTGCTTTTAAAGGGGACAAAGAGGGTACTTTCAGTAGGAAATCATGTGATGCTTTAGGGAAATCTCCTGTATAAGTGTGTATGGCCATGTCCCATGAGTGATTTTTTATGGCTGTTAAGGGCTATTTTTTTAACAAATTTAACACCACACTCAATCTCTTCTGCTTTCTCACCTTTCCCTGAGATGCTGAAGAATTATTGGTCTGATTCTCTTTAACTAATTCAATCACAAAACATGACACAATAGATGTAGTTTAAAAAAAAGTGATTATTTCCTTTTTGATCCAGTTCTCACCCTAATGAGAAACATTCCCTTATTTGTCAGAGTCATTTGGGAAACGATTGCTTGAAATGCATTCAAAATATGCTTTAACACAACAAATATCTGCTTCCCCTTAAATCTCTTTATACCACAGTGGCACAAACTGCTTGCCCTAAGCTTATTTTATTTACCTTGCTGCAGATTCTTGTTTCAAACAATTGTTCCATTTTTCATCAGCTGAACAACACCCTGATCCAGAGTTCAGCAGAGAGGAACAGCTCTCGTTGGTCAAGGCAATAACGATTTCTACCTGTCCAGGCTCAGCTATTTATGTCAATATATCAATTTTCTCTCCCTTAGTTGAACTTTACACAGTTAATTTTTCTTTTTCTCCTCTTCATCTCCTGGATATTGGTCTCCTATGAAGACTTTGTCTCCTCAGAGGGGACTGAATTGAATTAACCAGGTGTAGCCCCTCCTTGTGCTGTCACAGCCACAATAGATGGTTCCTGTCAATACACTGGGAAAGTGGTTGAAACTCTGATGTTCTTTTAATTGCCTGCTGGATAGTTCTCTGCCTTGCACTCTGAGTAATCAAAGGAAGGGAAAAACGACAAGAAAGACTAAGAAAAATAGGGGGAAAAATAATTTCTTTATTTGAAATCCACCCTGTAATACTAATTAAAAGAGAAAACTGGAATATGATTAATTGGAGTTCGGTTTCATACCTAGAAGGTACTTCCTGGTCCTGCCTCTGAACGTGTGGATTTATTTATCTGTTTTGAAGAATTCATTCTGATAAAAATTTACCATCTCATTTTTTTCTTTCCTGGGGGGTTTAGTGTTTTCTGAGAAGGAAAAGGCCAGCACAAAATATTGGTGTGGAAAAATGGTCCCTGGGACAACTGTCAAAGGCTTTAGATGAGGATTTGTTTGGGATGGCTGCTCTGAGGCTTTGTGCTCTGGGAGAAGGGGTAAAAAGACCCTCAAATTATCCTATTTTTTATATTAAATAAAAAAAAAATATCGGGAAGGTGCAAAACATTCAGATTCTTTAGGATTCAGGCACTAACAGGAAGGGTCATGTCTGCTTTTACCATCACTTTCCTTGAGCTGCTAGTACAACACAAACTGCAATTTCTACTCAAAATTTGAGTTAAAAAACAGCCCAAAAAACTCTTAAGAAGTATGGAAAATCTGTGCAGCCTAAATAATGCTTTCCAATACTTTTCACTATGGAAAATCAGGCCTATTTTATTGCTGAGGACAAAATTTCATTTATGAGACATCCCAGAAAGGAGGGGAGGGGGGGAAAAGGTGCAGGAAAAGGTTTTCATGACAATTGAGAATTAACTGTGTAATACTTGACTCTGAAATTGGAATAGAATTTGGAAAGTAATGAGTTGCTGGTAGCAATTTTTAGTTTAATGACACAATATGTCATGTTATCATTTTTACTCTAATTTTAGGTGGTGTCACCTGTCTGTGTTTCTCCATTAAAACCATGACAAGTGGCCCTGACTTGAATAATTAAAAAGCAGTAGACTTCTTAGGGGATCCACTGTTTTATAGGTAGCAGGACTACTTTTGGTTATATCATAGAATCATGGAATGGTTTGGGTTGGAGGGGACATTAAAGCTCATCCAGTCCCACCCCATTGCTCCAAGCCCCATCCCCATCCAAGCCTTGGACACTTCCAGGGATCCAGGGGCAGCCACAGCTTCTCTGGGCAACCTGTACCAGGGCCTCCCCACCCTCACAGCCAAGAATTCCTTCCTCATATCCAACCTAATCTCACCCTCAGTTTAAAGCCATGTGGGGAAAAAGTTGATTTTGCTTTTTTAATCTCCACTTTTCAACCTTGAGTATCAAAAACCCCTATGCAGGTGTCTGAGCTCTTCCACAGCACATTTGTAGTTTAGTTCTACAAACCATCTTGGATTTTCCAGTGCTGGAGAGAAGATTTTCATCCCTTAGCGAATCACAAATATAAGAAATGATGACATAAGTCATCATTTAATCTATTCATCTCCCCCATGACAGGTACAACCACCTGATGTCCTTATTTAACCCATTTTTAAGGACTTCTAGGGATGGAAATTTTCTTTAGACAATCCATTCCAGTGCTTGACTCTGAGGTCTTCATCACACCTCATCTTTTACAAACTCTCACCCCCCAAAATTTCATAGGTTTAAACAGAAAGGTTTTTTTTTTCCCTATGTGAAGTTGATTTTGACAGATAATTGTACAAAGTGAGTTTATTCAGTGTCTGTCTCTGCAATAAAGAATCATTGCAGAATAGAATTAACAAAAAAACCTCCAAGAGAGCAAAACAAAGGAAAATAAAGTAAAAATAGCTCCTTGGTGTTTCTTTATCTTTATTGGACTCTTTCTCCAGGCAGGCAGCATCTCCCATGGATTATTATGATACCTCATTCAGATGGGTTCAGTAATGAGTTATAAAATTGTGTCCCTTTGTTATGCAGTCCAGGGGGATAAAGTTTCTATTTTGTCCAAAGATTTCTTCATCCATTTTCCCCCCTATGGGTTCGTGTGTATTTTCAGTTGTTACTTAACAAGCTAAGATGTGTTAAGTAGTTATAAAAAAATTACCTGAGGATGAATACAAATGTAGATATTCTATTTTTTTTTTCTTGTTATTCTGAAATTCTGACTGCTCTCAAAACCACTTCTCTTTGCCCTGGGTGGGAATTTACCCCAACAGAGCAAAACCAGTGTTCTCCTGTTACCTAGCACAACTTTATAACATGACATGACATAATCTAATAAAGCATAATGTTGCTTGTCAAGAAGAGTATCAAATAAGAGCTCTAAGATCAGGTGTTTGGCACACATTTAGGTTGCTAATATGCAACTCAGGAATAGGCTGACTATTTAACAGATGGTATATTTGCTAACTTCAGTGTTTCTGCAGAGGTCTATAAATAAATTATCACCTAGTTCCTACATAATTCCTTTCATTCTTTGTCTGTGTTTATCTCACTTGAAGAACAACGAGTTCCCTCACACCCCGTTGCTCTCTCAGCTGCGAGTTTTAACAAAAAAACAACTTTTTTTTTTTTTTTTTATTTCCAGATGTGTTTGTGTTGGCAGACTGTTGGAACAGAACAATTAATCAGCTGGGGGTGATAACGAGGTCAGGCCGAGCAAAGGGCTCAGATGCACAGGATTCTTTCCTGGAGAAGGGTGGGAATTATGGACTCAAGAATGGGAACTTTCGCAGAGCTCAGTGAGGAAGGGCTGTGCTGAGAACACCCATTTTGTGGGAATGGGGTTAGGGAATGGCAGGACTTTCTCTGATAAAAGTGGGAATACTCAAAGTGAAGGAGGTTTTCAGGATGAAGGGAGGAAACGGGGAGAAGGTGTAATCCAACTGTACTTCAGTGGGGTCAAGGATGTTATTATGGAATCCCAGGATGGTTTGGGTTGGAAAGGACCTTAAAATCATCTTGTTCTAACCCCATACCATGGGCAGGGACACCTTCCACTAGCCCAGATTGCTCCAAGCCTTGTCCAATTGCTGACTGTATCATTAATATATTTATTCTAATTTCACCACCACCACTATTACACACATCCGAGTTCCTTTATAAACTTTTTTTTGATATAAGACTGCCCTGCAGGTGTTAGAGTGGCAAATTTAACTACCCAACAGAATGCCTGAAGATACAACCAATTTCCCTGGAATTGGGAGAGCTGCTTCTTAAATATGTCTGATAGGAACAAAAACCTAAACAAAAGTAGCAACTCATTCATTTCAACCTCAAAATCATGTGTTTGAAATTCCTGAGCTTCCTCAGTAGCACTTCCAAACCAGGCCATCTTAAGAAGGAACATAGGACAGCTCTGTGCTACTGAGGAGCAAAAAAAAAGGAAACTTGGGTGTTTTAATACATGAAATTGTTACAGACAATTAGAGAAACTCCAATTTATCACCTTGCATAATTACAACAGTTCATCTGAATTAATGCAATTTCATGCTTTCTTGAACTTTTGATTTTTTTTTCCCCCTCATGAATGTTTCGTCATTCCCTAATCCCAAATATTACAGTTGTAATTACTCGGGATTGAAACGTGCAGAGAATGTTAAAGCACCGGGAGGGAGAGCTCTTTACAAGTTATCCAAATCCATACCACTGCTCCCATTCCATGTGGCTGGGGCAAACTGGGATCCATCACTTCTATTCCAGTTTTTCCCCTGTCCCTTGTTGCCTGTGGGCTATTGCACAACATGAGTGGGGTTACTGCGAGTGATGGATCACAACAGGAATTTTCTCACAGGGAAATGGGATTAAAACTCCAACCTCCACAGTTTTCCAAGGAATTTCATGGCTGTGATTTGCTATAAGCATTTCTAGCACCTGTGTTATCAGCTGACAATTAGTCACCTTCATTTGCTGTCACTGGGATGAATTAGGAAACCCATTGTGGGTTTGAATTTGATGCCTAATTCAGAGAATTTAGGTCAGTTTTAACCACGAAGAGAAAAACTGAAGCTCACTGGATCTTATAAATTATCTCAAATTCTAGATTCCAGACTTTGGGTTTGTTTTTTCTTCTTTCACACTACAGGAAGTCCCAAAAATGTTGGCACTAAAGCCCTTTTATACACAAACAGTGCCTGTTCACCCCAGAAAACCTCCTGAGCATCAAGCCCTGTCTCTTGCTTCCCCTCAGTGTTGTACTCAATTGCTTTGTAGGGGACCAGACTGGTTATTATAGGGTGTGTTATGGAAATATCCTTCTTTCTCCATACATCTCCCAAAGGAATGGCTAATCTCATCTCCTACAACTTTCACTGGAAAGTAAATTCTCCTTTCCGGCTCTCAAAACTCGCTAAACAAACCCTCTGAACAGTTCCTTTGTCTGGATAATACTGTCAATACATTAATCTTTTCCCGTTAGCATCTAATCTCAATTTTTTTAAATGTTCTAATTGATTTTCTATGAGTTCAATTCTGAGATTAAGAGGGGTGTTATCTCTAATTAAGGTGTCTGAAAGCCGCTTAGCATCTCCCATTTCCTCCTTTTCAAACACTTGCATTTTCCACTCAACACCTGCTGAGTTCTCCTGCTCCTTCCCCTCTTTGAGCCTTGTGGCACCTCAGATCGGTAGGATTTGAAGCTCAATCAGCCTGGGCAATCCCTGAGTGTCTCCTTTCACCGGGCCAGGTTAAAAATCAACTGTAATTCCCACTTTTGTTCTCATTTTCCACCTTAGGTGAATGCTGCATCCTACCCTGGTTAAAAGAGAAAGCTGCCCCGTCCCCCCAAGCCCTGCTCCTCTCAACATGATGGAGCAGATTTCTAAAACAAGAGGGAAAAGCACAATCACCGGGTCTTGTCCTTCTCCAAAGCTGTGTAATCAGCCAAGGACCTTCATCAGTGCTTCTTTATTTAGTTAAATTGCTTTGGAGCTTCTAAGGGAGAGGACCTGTAATTTCCACATTAGGATGCACACTGGCCCTGGGTCTTCAATTCAGCTTAAATGACATGAATGGCCAATCCAGGCACTAATTTTCAAGGTGGGGAACAATAATTTCTGCCACAGCCTGATTGTCTTTTTCAATTAAAGAGTGAAAATGCCCTTTACAAAGTAATATCAAGCTTCTCTAGAGGAAAAAATGGAAGGTCACAATTAAATTAAACAGGGAGGGTGATGTGGGGGGGGAAAATAAACCTTAAGATGGCTTGATTTTTTGTTCATACACCAAGAAACTCAGAGCACAGAGCTGGTCTACATCTGGTTTTTGTTATATTTTCCCCCCCTTTTACAGAGTTAGCAGCATAAAATATTAAAGTTCTCTTGTGAACTGAGCCCGGGACTTGCACTGAGCAGCAAGTGTTGATGCAGCCTTAGGGCTCCTGCTCCAAAGCCCATCTGCAGGCCAGAGGCACAGCTGAGGAGCTGCCCCTCTCCGAGGGAGGGGGATGTAAGGAATACATTTTTAATATTTGATAGTCCCGAAGAGTTTTCTCACTTGTCACGGCACTGTTCACTTGTCACTTGTCAGCAGCACAGTCACTTCACCGTCTGCAGGAGTTTGCTCCAGATTGGAGAGCTCTTAAAAGCTGATTTCTCTGCCTGGGCTGAACCTCCAGGGCCAGATTTATCCCTGCCAGAGCTGCACCCCTTTGACTGCCTTACACAGGAGATGGCCCTGGCTCAAATGTCAACTTGGATGTTAATTCTTATCCAAAACTTTCTTTCCTTTACATTTCCCCTGCTCCCACTTGTTCTTTGAGTACCTGGAGATGAGTCATGGACTATTCCCTTCCCTTGGACCTTGACCTGGTTGTTGGCAGTGAGGAGCTGTACCCTGGTCCTGCAGGAAGAACCTCTTGCCTGCATATCCAAGGTTCTGATGGTCACAGGCCCATTTCAGGCTGCTAATTCTTTTTATAAAACTTGTACCAACAAGATAATAATACATACAATAAAAAAAAGCCGAGGAAGAGAGGGCTCTCACACACTGCTGAAAGTGGGTAACAAGGATGCCTGTGCATATCCTACCCCTTTCCAAATTCATGCCCAGCCCTTTGGAGATCTTGATCCAGCACAGAATTACTTCTTGCAGAATCACCCTGTGTGACCTCCAGCTTTATCTCCCTCGTTCCAGCTGCAAAGCCCTCACAGAAATCCTTCCAGAGGGAATTTCCAGATTTCCCCGAGTGAATGATGCAGAGGATTTTTGACTGTGAATCTTGTAAGTGGGATTTCAGGTGTGTTGTACAATTTTTTGTTGTTGTTTCAGGAGCATTTAGAAATGGATATTTACAGCTTGGGGCATTCCCTGGGCCAGCTGTCCTTTGCCTGCTGAGAAAAGGGATGCCCATGATCTCATCCCTTCACTCCGTGGAAAGTCCCAGTGACACTTTGTTCCCCCTTTTTCAACATAAGCTTCAGAACAGAGAAGTTCATTGTGTACCCTGAGCCCTTTGCATACACAGGACCAACCTCCACTGCAAAAATAATTGATTAATTTCCTTATTTTTATTCAAAAAAGCCAATCTTTTATTCCAAATATTAAAGTATTTTTTCCCCCTCAAAACCTCCACTGTAAGTTTTTTTTTGTCACTCCAAAGAATGAGGAAGCTCATGTGAACATCGTGGACATTTCACTCAATAATTTCTTGGAATCTATGTCGTATTGTCTGCAATGAAAGCAGAGTAGATAAAAAAGAAAATCACCCAGACTGCAAATACAGTCTTAGTTTATCCTTCCAAAATATTACATTTTATCAATCAGGATCTGGCAGCTGCAGGACCTGTGGAGGGTTTGTTACCCACCATATCTCAATCACATATATTGCTTTTTCAATACAGCCTGCAGTGGGTTGATTTAGGATAAACACTTTTAAAGGAACTATGGAAGGGTAAGTAATATAGAACTCAGAGATAATCTGGAAAGACTTATATGTTCCCTATTACTACTTTATCTGTAATGCTCCTTACAACATCTCTATAATGGATAGATTCATTACTTATCTCCATAGATAAAACCCTTCCTTTTATAATAAGTTTAAGCAACTAACCTATGGAATAAAGTAGCTTTAACCAAGCGTCCTGATACAGCATTGCCTTGAACTCAGTGGTTAAACCCCCCGAGAGAGAGATGTTTAAACCATCTGAGAGACAGAAAAATGTAGTTTCTGATGCTGCTTGGGCTGCTAGGACATAAAATAAATGGGGAGTGTTGTCACCACCAGCTGCAGGTTGTGTGTTTAACAACAGACAGGAGGCTGTGACTGCATTCAGTGTTGTGGGCTCTCAGAATACAGAGAAGACTCAAACTTTTAGGGACTGATGGAAAAAGCAAACCCCCTTTATTATGCAGCCATGCCCATATCTTCTGGTTTAAAGACTCCAGGCTGTTCTTTCGGTCTTCAGGGACATCAGGAGATTTGCATAATCCTATTCTTGTGCTGTCTGAGCTTTAAAATAGAAACTATTATCACCCTGCCTTGTCCTGTCAGCGAGCAGGTGAAACCCTTCCAGCCTCGGCACCGGGGAGTGGGGGATGTTCCTGCTGTTCCCATGAGAGCCTCTGCGTGCACGGAATTCTGCAAGTAAATAAATCCCGGGGAGCTCAACGGAGATACAGAAAGATAAGCTGAGTGTAGTGAGGTCTTTGAGTGATTGAGCTGCATCACTTCAGTGGTTCTCTGCAAATGTTCAGCTCAAAGTGGCCTTGAAGGACATGCAGTGTCCCACTTCAGAGTGGGCAGAGCAGAGTACAGACCCCCTCCAGCAATGCATGGCAGGTTCTCACCGTGTTTTCACATGGAAACATTATGAAAAAGAGGGAGGGAAAAGGAAAATATGCCTGAGGCTGCTGGCTCTGCTCCATGGAGAGCATCCATTAAGCAAAGACCTTGCTGTGGACTCCCCACCATGGGAACTGCTGCAGAGAGAGCTGGAGCATTGGCACAAAGTGTCCCTAGCAATCAGAACTGATAAATGGGAGTTCTCTTTCTTTTTACTCCAGGCAGAAGTTTGTCAAAACACAGGGTTTATTTCCAAGTAACAAACGGATTTCCTGGTATATTCCTGGAACTCATTCCCTTCAGAACCCTGTGCTCCAGCTCCCCATACCCAGGGAGGGTGGCTGCTGCTGCTGCAGTTAGATTGGATTCTGTACCTGCAGTTAGAAGCCCAAAAGGTAATTTTGAGAGCTGTAAGTCTATTTAGTGACATATGGAGAGGTGACAGCAGCATTTCCACCCTCCAGACAGGATCGATCTGCAGTGAGGGTTCCTACTATGGGTTGCATTTTGTCCTCACCTGCTCACAGGAAGATTCCAACTGTGAGGAGCTGCCAGGATCATCAGGAGGGCTGTGCAGAGCCTGGAAAGGAGACTTTAGTAGCTTATTCTCCATAGATCTGCAAGCTGAGATGTGTTTCTGCATTAGGGGAAGGTGTCCCTGCCCATGGCAGTGGGGTTGAAACAAGATAAGCTTTAAAGTCCCTTCCAACTCAAACCATTCTGGGATTATATATAAGCAGCCCTTTCAAAACAGAGAGGTAGAGTTAGTGCATTATTTGGCATGTGTAGAGTATAGAATGATGTTAGAAAGGGTACAGAGGCCGAGAGATTTGGAATTGTTCAGCCTGGAGAAGAGAAGGCTCCAGGGTGACCTAATGTGGCCTCCCAGTGCCTGAAGGGGCCAACAGGAAAGATGGAGAGAGACTGTTTGCAAGGGATGGAGGGACAGGACAGGGGGGAATGGCTTCATAAAAGACAGTTAGTTTAGATTGGGTATTGGGAAGAAATTCTTCTCTGTGAGAGTGGGGAGGCCCTGGCACAGGTTGCCCAGAGAAGCTGTGGCTGCCCCATCCCTGGAAGTGTCCAAGGCCAGGTTGGACGGGGCTTGGAGCAACCTGGGCTAGTGGAAGGTGTCCCTGCCCATGGCAGGGGGTGGGATGGGATGGTCTTTAAGGTCCCTTCCAACCCAAACCACTCTGTGATTCAATGTGGCTTTAAACTTATCCTAAAGAGGATGAGGGAATGCAGTAAATGGTGTAAAACCAGGGGATGTGCCTTTGATGATGACCTGCTGGTGGCACTGCCAAGCTGAGCTCTTCCTCCTGTTTGCTCTTGTTATCAGCTGGTCACCCCTGAGTGCTTGTTGAACACTGAACTGAGCAGTTTATGCCTCCTTTTGAAAAAACAAGACATTTCCAGGGCTGGCTCTTGCCCCCCTGGCTGCCAGGTGATCAGTATGCCAGCCCTCACCCTGCTGATGAATTAACAACCAGCTTAAAGACCCCGAGAGCTTTTCCTCAAGGTGGTAGTTACAACCTCCAGCACACCTTTTAATCAAACACAGTTGTTACACAGGGACTTCTGGACACACACACAGCACCACAACACAACCAGTCCAGGAGTGGTTTTTAGCCTCAGATTCATGCAAGTCTAGCCTTTGCAAATTCATAGTATCTGATCTAAGCTCATTGATTTTTCCATTTTCTGTTTCAAAGCATATAGTGGGAGTGAAAAAGGTTATGACACGTGGAGGCATTGCTGGATTGCTTTGTGATGTTGCTGTAATTTGTGTGCAGTGGAAGGTAAATAACATGATGAAGTAATCAGATGAAAAGTGGGCTTTCATGCTGGCTGAGCATCTCCCAGACATCCCTCTAACAGGGCTCTGCTAATGCTCAGCCTGTCACCATCCAGCAAACACTAAATGGATTTGATTGGTTTTAATATATTTCCCCCTCAAATGGTTAAATGCTAATTATTTTTTTGTTTCAGAATGGCAAAAACTCTGTCCTGGAGGAATTATTGCCTCTAGTTCGTTGTTTCAGCAGAACTGTGTCTTCTGTCTACAACAAAAAGCAAGTGAGAGCTCTTGGGAGCTGGAGGTTTTGTTCCAAGTGCTCCAGCACTCTCATCCCCACTGCTATGAGCACATCATCACTGGCCAAGAGGAGGGAGGATGTGAGGATTAGAAAAATGCTGTTGAGAATAAGCATCAAGCAAAACCCTTGAGCACCACTTAGAAAACACAAGAACGTGGTTGGAGCCCAAAAACTCCAAGGAGAAATCCTTGCTGCTCCGTAGCATTGTGGGGAGCTTTAAAACACGTGGTCTGGTGGCTCCACTGTGTGTCCTCCTGGGTGGTTCAGGGCAAAATGACTAATTCTAGGCATGAATTGAAATGTTTGTCATTGTTTCTCAGAATTCATGGTTAATAATGGGGGCCTGAGATCTGAGAAAGCCACAATCGTGGCAACTTCTGCCAGTGATGGGAGGACAATTTGACTGAGAATCTGTTTTAAGATCCCCAGGCAACAATATGCTTTCAATTAATACTGAATTCTCTGGGTTTATGCCCTGCATAATTATGAATTAGGTGCAAACATGATTCTTTTTCGTGGTGGGGTACTTTTTTATTTTAGTTTGTTTGTCCAATTTCTCTTGCACATCTCTTAATGTCTCTGTTATAGAGGTGTATAAGGACTAAAAGAACAACTAACAGGCCTGGACAGGCTGTTTCACTGCAGCTACTTATGGGGATTTCCCTCAAGACCAGTTGTTTGCACACAGTTATTTTTGCTTAAAACTGAGGAAATAATTAAAACAAATCCCCTGCGTGCCTTGGGAGAAAATTCTGGTTGAAGCTGCATCGGAGCAATTTCTCTAACAGGTTTTTGTTTGTCTTTTTTTTTTTTTTTTTTTTTTTTTAAGGCATAAAATGCCTTAAGAAAAATGCCTTGGGAAAAATTTCATCACTGGAAGAGTGGTCAGGCATCAGAACCGGCTGCTCAGGGCAGTGGTGGAGTCACCATCCCTGGAAGTGGTCAAAAATTGAGTAGAGGTGGCATTTTGTGACAGGGTTTAGTGGGAATGGTGGGCTTGGTTGGACTTGGTGAGCTTGGAGGGGTTTTCCAACCTTGGTGATTCTGTGAGCTGTGTAAAAGCTGAAGGAAATCCGTGGCCTCACACCTTTCTTCGGGCTGACTCTCTTGAGTAGTTCACGGAGACAAACTCCTCTGACTTGGAGAGCTGGAGTTTTCTGGGTGACCTTGTGCTGGAGTCAGTGCTGGACTTGGAGCAGGGAAAGCCCTGTGTGGGTGGCAGGTCATGACTCCAAACTCCACCCTGGATGAGGATCCCTGTGCCTGTGTCAGGCTCTGCCACCAAAGCTTTTTAACAAGTTCCACATCACAGCTCCAGCTCCTGCAGAACACACTTCAGCTGTTCACAATGTGCTGCTTGCTGGGCAGCAAGAGACACGCAGGATTTATGGGGAGCTTTCAAGTTTATTTATGACAAAACAAACCTTCTGAAGGAAGCAGGGATGCCACAGGACTGCCAGCCCCTGCGTCCCACTCATGCATTTACGCGCTCTCTCTCCGCTCTCTCTCCCTGATGCTGCCGCTCATTTTCAGCTTGTAGCTTTAATAATCTATGCCACTGCCTTCTGAACAATATTCCTCCTGCAGCTTTCCTTTGACAGCTCTGTTTTTAATAGAGGATAAGCATGAAACTCCAGCTGAAGCCGGAGACATATTTCTAATCTCGCCCCGCATTTATTTTGCTTGGCGGAGAACTCGCTATCTTGAACAGAGCAAAAAGTGTTTCTCACATATTAAGTTGACACCTACAATAGGTTTCTGGAGGTATCATTAATTCAAACTCAAACTCAGAGCTAGTTACCTTGTAGTAAAAAGACAAATACACATAAACCCTGTTACTTGGATAATAGGCTCGATTCAATTTGTTATCGTGGGGTTTGCAATAATATGCCAAGAATTCCAGCCCAGGGAAGAGTCCCAGTTTGTAGGTGTTGAATGGAAGTGTCATAACAACAACACGCCTGCCTGGATTTTAAGATATAGCCTGAAGTATTGGTTGAAACAAAGGAGAAAATTGGATGGCAACACGAAAACAAGAAACAAGGAAATGTTAACTGTGAAATAAGTGTTTCAAGGTAATTTGTTCCACCATTCTCATCAGGTCATTATGACATTTTCCATGTACTTGAGGTGGTTTTTTTCCCTATTGTAAGGCAACTTAAAACTCACAGTTTCACAGTGATGCTGCTAAATTGAAGCATTTTCCTGTAAGTTTGTGTTTGTCACTGTAAATAACAGGCTTTGATTTGTCTGTCCTCTCTCTTCTCTGTGGGAAAGGACATAAATATCTGTCACCACTAATGAAAAAGGAGTGTGTTGCTTGATTGTGGGATATATTTAGCATTGTAGGGTTGGTAAGAGCTGGAGGGTTGAAGCAGGATGGCTGCTGTGGGCAAACCAGCCCCAGCTTTGTTGTGACCTGCTCCCTGCAGAACTCTGGGAAGTGTCCTGGTGGGGTTTGAAGCCTAAATAAAGGAACTGCTTGATATTGAGCCCATTTGGATTGTTTTACACTGGCATGAGACTTCCAGCTATTAGTGAGTTAAGTGTTTCAGAGGGAAAGGGCACCTGCACTGAGTGTTATTAAAGAACCGGTGTTTTAACAGCTGAAAACACTTAATCCCATCAAGAAAGTCCATTTTCTGGCAAACAGGGCCTTCAGCAGCCAAGTGGCATCAGCTGGGTCTGGCTGGGAGGAGCTTTGCCTCAGACGGGCCAGGAATCCAACATTGTCCCCAGGAGTGGGAGGTGAGGAGTGGGCTCTGCAGAACCCCCTCTCCATGGGAAGGTTCACACCCCTCTTTAGATCCTTGGAAAACTCACACAGAAAAAAAAAGTCTCACACAGAAAGCTGGGAATTGTGGTGAGCAGCTCCCCTTTTCTCTCCCAGGGAAACTTCTGAAGGATCAATTCCTGACCAATTCCCAAACCCAAAGTGCTCCCAGGAGTTTGAATTAGGGGTTGAATTTTCCAGAAAAAAAGAAGATTAAAACATTGGTTATTGTGATATTCTGAACCATCATCAGAGCCTTCATTCTTTCACAGATATTCTTGTTTTTTCTTCCCCTCACCCTTTTTAAAAGATATTTTATACCTCCTTTGTGCCTTCCTTTAAGGATATTCCTTTTCTTTAAGTCTTTTCCCAGCTCCATTCCTGTCCTGGTTCCTTTGGGGATTACAGACTCCACAGATAATTTTGAGGTGGCCACCTATCCTTGCTTCATTTAAAAACGGGATGTGTTCTGTCACTAAACAATTTTCACCTCCAAATATCTTGCAATAATTTCCCACACAGGAAGTTTGGCTGGAAAAGCTGTTTCACAAAAAAAGTGGGAAAATAATGAATCGATTTTTTTTTTTTTTTTTTTTTTTTTTTTTTTTTTTTTTTTTTTTTTTTTTTTTTTACATTTGACCAGCTCTGGGAAATCAAAGCTCTTTTGAGAAATTCAGGGTAAAACATTATTAAATGAGGTACTGGTGATACACCTTTTGATCAGCTCTGCTGAAAGAGAGTCTGCGAACCAGCCTGACCTCCACTGTCTCCTTTGGATAACCCCGTGACACGAGGTTTGCTGGGAGAAATGGAACAAGATTAATAATTAATTCGTTTGCTGGTGTCTGAAGCAGCGACACGAAGTTGGCTTTAGACACATGTTTTATTAATGAGATTTGAAAACAATTGCAACAGACTGCTCGGAGCTTTAGACTGGGGGGAAAAAAAAAAAAAAAGAGAATATTTGGGTTTTTTTGGTTGTTGCTGTTGTTCCCCCTCCTCCCCAGGGCATCGACAGAACTCGGTCACTGCCTATAAACGTTGTGGAAAAAAAGACTGTGAAGTTGTGAAACGGGGAACAAAGATAAAATCAATTCAAAATCATTTCGAGGCACAATGTGCTCGACCTGATGGGGCTGAAATGGGAAATATTTCAGAGCTGATTTTTCAGAGCTGAAAGATGAGATGTTTGAGAGTGTGGCCCCCACTTTTACACACTGGGGAAGGAAAAAGAGGGTTTCTCTGTTAATATAACCAACTATCACTGTTGGTTATGTTTTTATGCCTTAATTACACCTCATTAACTAGAAAAAACTCAAAACCTAATTTTTGCAGCATTCCTCCCCCCCCAGTTATAACCACCTGCAGCATGACAACAAACCCACTGTCCTAAAGAGTGGGAACACCTTTATTAAGTGAGAATAATTGTGCTCATCTTTTTTGACCTTTCAATTTTCAGATTTTTTATTCTTGTTCCTGAGGAAAGCAACCATCAGATGTCTGGTTTTGTTATTAATATTTACCAGGAATGTTGGGGTTTTTTTTAGAAAAAACAGTGCAGAAGTCAGTGAAACCTTTTGAACAGAGTCCCCCATGATATTTTAATTACCCAATAAATTACCAGCCATGTGCAGAATTAATAGGAAAATAATGCTCTAATAAATATGAGCTTCCCAACTTACATGCAAATTGAAGCTTTGCCTTCCTGCTCAGAATTGTTCCAAATGAATTTGTGGCCAAACACTGGTATGTTCCAATATCCTGATTTTTATGTGGGTTATTGATTGCCAAGCTGCCTCCAACCAACCTGTAGTGATAACTCATGGTAAGATCAATATCTGTGCCATTTTGCTTCCACCTTTGAGGGGAAAAAAATCAAATTATGCTTATAATTTACAGAGCCTATTCATATTTATCTTAAATAGTGTGCTGTAGCATACCTGTAATGATAAAAATGGAGTTAAATATCACAAAATTATATCATTTTTCACACCAGACTGCTCCTTACATCAATCTTAATGATAGCAATAATTGTATTCCTTGGAAAATCTTTACTGTTAGTCACCAATGTTCACCCAAATGTCCAAAAAAGTAATTATAACTTATTCATACAAACTGAGTTATCCATCCAGTTGGGAGGGAGGTTATACCTTGACTACAGCTGTAATTTTTTTTTTTTTTATAATATGAATGTGCTTTTCAGTCCTTAAAACTTTATGATAAATCAGAAAGTTGGCTCCAAAAATGATCTGGAGATATAGATCAGGAAGGGTTTCACTTCAGAGGGCACAACAAAAGCTGAGAGAGAAGTTTTTATGATAATTTAATGATGAGAACGCTGCTATTTTAGAACCTAATTTGCCCCTTAGTCCACTAAGCAGAAAATGGATTGTGTCTGCAACATTACACAGCTGCTTACAGATGTCAAAATAAAATCTGTGTTTCAAAGAAAATACATAATTCAAGAAGGGGGATTTTGTAGCTTTACCATTATCACATTAGGGCTGAATTTTCATTGCCCACATGAGGTCCAAAGGAAGAACAAGGGAGTCAACCACTGATATCTGCAAGTTTGGGGGTTGTTAATGGCACTTTTTAGATTGTCACAACCCTAAGATTACTCAAATATGGTTTTTTTCCCCTGGTTTTATACATCTGTATCATTTCTGTTGACTTTGTGGGTGTGATGCCAACCCCTCCTTAGGATGAAAAGACCCCACGAGAGTTGCCAGTGGCTCACTTTGGGTTGGTGGCAGTGCCCAAACCGAGGGCAATCAACTCTGAGTTAATCACATGAAGGATCACAGCATAAAAATTGCCTATTTTTGGCTATTTGCAGGGTTCCTGACAGTGGTGGCAGCTTCCCCAGGTAACACATTGAAGGAAACCTTCATTTCTCTGGGTCTCCCAGTCACTGCCTCTCCTTCCACAAATTCATCAACACTGAGAAACTTAGATGTGATAACAGCTGACCAGCAGGAATTTGATTTTTTATGGTTTTGTGTCTCGGCTCTATTTGTTTTTTTAATGTTTTGCTGAAGCTGGTTTTGCTGTTGTTCTAGGCTATTTTGGCTTTTTTTATTATTTATTTATTTCAAAGATGAGGAAAATCTCATCAGGTGCTTGCCCATGAGCGTGTTCTCTGTCCCACCCTCAGGATTTTGCCACATTTCAGGATTTCCATATGTTCCATGCTGTCTAAAGCTTTCCATTTTCTAATCTGAGAGATTCTGGTATTTAGTTTGCCAGTTCTCTTTAATTTCAGAATCAATCACTGAAATAACTGCTGTCATCATTACATGGCTCCCAATTAAGATCTATAATTGTTTTTCCAAACAAATGCAAAGACATTGGCTTGGTTGCTGCAAATGAATTCTTCACAGTATCCCCATAATCATTTTAATCACCACGGTACAATGATTATTAAACTTTGCATATAGATCAGGGGTTCATCTCCTGGTGTGGGCTTTTTCCTAATTAATATGTTTACATCACCGAAGGAAGGGAATTAATGAATTCATGGGGTAGGCAATGATTTAATGGCTCTGTGTGTTTTGCAGTTTACTAATACACAGAATTCTTTGAAGAATTATTTTAGGGATATTTTACTAAAACCTTGTTAAGGCAGGGGTCACCTCCATATTTTCCCAAAGTTCTTCATGCAGCCACTGGAAAATACTTCCATCAGTTATAGGAAATGCATCCAGACCAATTGTTGCAGAACTTAAATTTAAAAAATATTCTATATTCTGATGCTGAATTTATCAGTTCCCAAGGAACACGAGGAATGTGAGTGGATATATGCTTACATGATTTAATAAATTATCTTTTCAGTGTACTATAATAAAATAGCAATATTTTTAAGATTTCATTGCCTTCTATGTTTCTTAAATTATTTGCATTCAAATGCAACTGTCCTGCCAAGTCACCTGAGGCTTTCTTGTAATTGGGGAAAAGATTTGCAAACCCTCCCTTAACATACAACATTTCCATTGAGGAAGAAAAGAGGAAATTTAAAAACTATTGACTGTGAACAAAAGAGAGGTGGAAGGAGTTTTTAATTCTACCTCATTTTTGAGACAGAACCTGCAATAAGCCAAGGAATTTCGATGAGAGCATGGCTGCAATTTGTTTTTCAAGGCTATGAATAAGACAACTATTTTTTGGAATTGTTGGGAATCATTCTACAATTTTATGCAGTGATTATAAACATATGTGATATTTACAATCATTGTAGACTTTGTCACATGTGCTCTGCTTCCTTTTTCCCATTTTTTTCCCGTGGATTCAGAATTAATTTTTTATATTTCAAAATACTTTGGGGGTGATTTTCAACGACGTGGGTTTTTTTTTTTTTCCCCCTGGGTGAATTTTCTTAGCAGCAGACCAGGAAATATGTTTTTTTCCCTAAATTTACTCCATCCACGAACATTCCTGCTGTGAGAGCTCCGTGCATTTGATGGGATATAAAACTGTTTACTCCTGACTAAAACCCAGCTCAAAGATTTACAGTGAGACAAGACTTGCCCAGAGCTGACTTCACCTGTAGTGGGGGGGGGGATATCCTTCAGCTGTGCAGTTCAGCAGGATCTCTGGATTTGCTGAGCCCATGGAATAAGTGATATCATGTGGCTCTTGGATAAAAATAGGACCATGAAGGGTTTCTTCCCCTGTGAAAGAAAAACAATAATTTAAGATTAGATGTCTTCAGTGTGTCCTTACACATAAAATTGTCCTTTGGAGTCCTTTGCTCTCAGTCAGAAGTGAAGGTCTGCTCTGATATTCAGCTGAGGATCCACCTCCAGACATTTGACTATTAAGGAGGAAATATTTCAAGGCTGATTGATAATAAAATCACAGATCCCTGGTGCTGGTGATTTATTTTGCAGGTGACAGTGGAGATTGGCTCCCCTGCATATTTCCTATGGAAATTATAAGGCCAACTATTAAACAACCCCATCTACCTCATGGTTGTTCTTTAGACAACAACTGGCAGCAGGAAAGGATGGAATTGGGGTTTCTGTGGTTGGTGCTCCCTGGTCACATCACAGTCTAATGGAATCAATCACCTCCTTCTCCTCCAACCCTTCACACCCTTGGATATATTATTTTATATACTTTAAACAGCCTGGCTCCAGGGTTTGGTTTGGGTTTGTTGGGTTTTTATTTAGTTGGTTTTTTGTTTGTTTGCTGACTGGATTTGGGGCTTCCCCCCCCCTCCCCCTCCTTTTTGGGTCCTTTTAAAAAAATAAGTGGCATTAAAAAATCAACCTTCATTTCCTACTTGCAAAATGAAATGATGGATTGTAAAGCAAACCCGAATTATTTCTATTTTTCATGGTGGTCTTTCTTGGTGTGGGGAGTAGAGGAGAAGATCATTTGTTCAGCAAACTGGGGGACAAAGCAGAGCAACTCTCAGAGGTGGTGGTTAAATGGGTTTTTTGTTTTTTTTTTTTTTTTTTTTTTTTTTTTCTGGCTGTTCTTCTGGTTTTAATCCCTTGACAAATTTGAAGACTTCCTTTTTCAGTGATTCTACAACTGACCCTTTGACTTGTCTTTGCTTTGGGAGGAATTTTCTTCCCTTCTGAGTTAATTTCCTGAGTCCTCTTTACCTTCCCAGACCTGCCAGTGAAAAGCTTTTGTGAAGCATCCAAACGACCCAGAGATGATTATTCCACATTTTAAATCAATGTAGCTGGTGGGCCAGGGCTGAGGTACCTGATGTACATAAAAATCCCCTCTTCACCTCATAAAAATGTAAATATTTTGGTAAATATGGAATTAATTTCCACTGCTTTGTTCTAAATGGAATTTCGACTCATTTATCACTTGTAGACTATTGAAGATCTTAATTCTTGTACCCCCTTTCCATGTCCTTAATGCAGGAGACCCTTCACATGTGAAAGAGGACAAAATATTTTGCAGGTGCTCAAACAGCTCCTTCCCAGTGTCACAGTCCCCATCACAAAAATGCTCTCCATGAATTTTAGTAGAGGCACCTTCTTGCTATCAGTTTGTTTTCTCTTTAATATCCTTTTCTTGCAGCAGAGAATAACACCAAATTTGTGAGAAATGATGTGCACTTTCAGAGCCAGTGGTGTCCTAGGAGTCCATCTCTTTTTTGTAGAAAAGGTCAGGCTGGTCATTTCTAATTTCCTGACACATCCTTTTGTGTTTTCTAGAGAGAAGGGCCCCATATTTCTGCCCCATTCTCCAGATTCAATACAGTCCCCATGATTTCTCTAGAGATATATATGACAAATGAATCTTTGTAGGGTTGCTTATTTTTTTTTCAAGATTTAAATAATTCAGATTTTTTTTAAATCTCTTGGAATATTTTATGAAATGTCTCATTTTTATACATAAAAATCGTGTGAATCCTCAGCGCGGTGCTGGAAAGCAAACATAAACTCTTGTTACGAGATGTTTTATAAGAAGTTAAACTGTATTTCTTTATGATACCAAATCAGTTTGATCTCCATAAAGACCATAATTATGCCAGCCTGAATTCAAATGTAAAGGATGAAAATGAATCAACATTCCTCCATTCATTACACGATATTGTCTTCAGCCAATGCAGAGATTAACACAGTGCCAATGGAAGAGGAGGATCCCTGTTTTTTCCATAATTATCCATCAGCAGGGGGGATGGCAGTGCTTCCCTTTCACTGCTTTGTGGGCAGTGGTGAGTTATATCAGGCTGTGATATTGGAGTCAAATGTACTTAAAGAGGTTTTAGTTAGTCACAATAAATATTGAAATGTTTATCCACCGTCTCATCCAGACGAGGAGAAAAAAAGCACGATTCGCATTCAATCAGCTTAATTTCCAGCCAAATCTTTCTCCCTGTTCTTTCCTGTTGTCCAGCTCTGGTTGGCTTCAGATTCAGCTCCTTCTGAGGTTTCTGCCCAGCTGGAAATGCAAAGTAACAGCCTGAGAGCAACTTTGGCTGGCCCAGCCCCAGGCTCAGGGTGTGTATAGGTAACTCAGGGGAACAATATTATAAACCAGCTGACTTTTATCCCTTTCCTACCACAGATCTTCCTTCCTATTCTGATTTTTTGCAAGGTGGAGTTTTAATTACCATTACTCAAACGGATCAGTAATATCAGAGAAATTTGGTTTGGTGAACCTGAGAGTGTCCTGTATCAACATTCTCCATTTGAAGAGGGAGATTTTAGGTTTGTCTGGGCCAAACTCAAGAGGATTCATTGCTCCAGGACCAGAAAAGGATAGATCTGTTGGGCTGACAGCTCCAAAGTCTGCAGTATTTGCAGTTTCTGTGACCATTTCTCTTGCCATGACCTTTTGTGGAGCTGTGGATGTTTGGGTGATGTTTTGTGGAGCTGAGCTCCTCGCTCAGAGGTGATGAGCCCTTGGGGGTGTAGAACAATTTAGGCCTTGCATTGGAGAATCCCAAATTTGTGGTGAAGATTGTGAAGGTGGGGAGGCCCTGGCACAGGTTGCCCAGAGAAGCCGTGGCTGCCTCTGGATCCCTGGAAGTGTCCAAGGCCAGGTTGGATGAGGTTTGGAGCAACCCGGGCTAGTGGAAGGTGTCCCTGCCCATGGAACTGGATGATCTTTAAGGCCTCTCCCAACCCAAACCATTCCATGATTCTACATGTACTGTATCAGTGAGTCCTCATGGAAGATCACGAGGATAAGGAGACCAGAATAACAGTAAGATCCCAGCTCTAAAAAGCTTCTAAATGCAAAACTGCTGTAATTCATATAAGCAAACCAGATAAGGAGGAATTTATCCAGGCTATTAAGTTCCAGGAAGGCTGTAAATTCCAGGGGTAGTGAGTTTCTAATGAATCTTTCTTAATGTGCCTTAGATAGAGCTTCATATCTGATCCAAAACATTAATATGACTTTATGGGCCAAAGCTGACACCTGATTAAGAGGCCTCTTTTAAATCAGCTGGATAGTAAAACACCTGTCAGTTCTAACAAAAAGGATGAGACAGGTGAGTTGGACACCTCCTACTCCTCATGACAGCAGAAAAATTATGAAAAATCCAAATTCCTTCAAAATCTGTTTAATTTTCTTCGCAGCTGAAGTCATTGGTAATTTTTAATTGGAAGAGGGGGACTTTATAGGGTCCATGGCATGGACATCCCATGAATATCCCTGCAGATAACACTGGGGCTTTTGGTTGAATCTTGTCAAGAGCAGAACAGGATGATTGTTTCCCTCATCAAAGGCCTGGACCAGGGAGCTCAAGGACTTTAAAAGGAGCATGAGAGATGCAAAAGGAGAGGCAGTGGATGAGACACTGAGTAAAGTAACAGAAGACAGCTCAAGGAATCAGATATTAAGGCTGAAAGAGAAATGGGAAAAGAAGCAGCAGAAAAAGGCCACGGAAGTGTTCTGTGAAAAGGAAAACAACTTGTCAGTGGAACAGCAGGAGACAGGCTCCCCTCCTCTCACTGACAACCAGCTCAGAGACTGAAGCAGGAGACACACAGAGAAAGGGAGATTAGATGATATAGGTTTGAGCAGAAGCAACCTAAAACCTGTAGGATTTCCCCAAAGGGCCTTGGGCTTCGCTGTGTTTTCTCCCTGCAGACATTGATGTGCAGGGCTCCAGAGCCACGGGGCTCCTTTCAAGTTGCAGCTTCTGTTGGAAGAGTCAAATTGGCTGTGGTGGTGAAATTCCACATTGTCTCTGTTATCAGGCACCAAACCCAGGGAGACACCTCTCTGCCTGTGATGTGGGGAGAAGGGAGGCACTGGGGAGGGGCAGGGGTTGAAGTCCTGGCACTGCTGAAGTCAGAGAAACTCAGTAATGAATTGGGGTTTGGTGCTCAAGCCCAGGGTTTCTCTAGGAAATGGTATAAAGGGACAGCCAGCAGTGCAAGGCCCCCCTTTCAGAGAATCAGAGAACCATTAAAGCTGGAAAATACCTCTAAATCATCAAATCCAACCCTCCACTGCATTCACGAGTCCTCAAGTTCCACATCCACATAGTTTTTGAACACTTCCAACGATGGTGACTCCACCTCTGCCCAGGGAAACCTGTTCCAATCCTTTCCAACCCTTTGCAGGAAGAAATTTCTCCTAATATCTAGTCTAAACCTCTCTTGGTGCAATTTAAGGCCATTTCATCTGGACCTCAGCGGGCTGAGATTCCTTGAGATTTGAAAAATAAGAAGACCAGAAATATTTAGGACTCTTCCAGCCCTGGTAAATGACACAGAAATTTTAAATGTTTTCACTGAAAACGGTTCTGTATCCTCTCAGTTTTATTCCTTGAGAAATTAGCCAGATATCCCAATATTTTTTCCTGTTATTCAAACAGAATCTGTGTGTGGTGCAGGTTCTGTGGCAAACAACCTGCTCAGGTTATGAACTGACTGCACAATTTCCTGAAGTGCTTGAATTCGAAAACAAACAATAAAACTATAAAATATGACTTTAATTACTTACATAACCAGCCATTGTCAGACTATAGCATATAAAATTAGGGTGTAATATATCACAGGTAATAATTAAGGAAGTATTATGCAAAAACCTACCACATTCTTGAGAATTATGAGCCTTTTTCAATTAAATATGTGGAGTGACAAAAGATTTTGTCAAAATCTGATGCTTCCAACATATTTTAACTGTTCTATTATGATAAGCACTATTGCTTCAATACTTTCTGTGAATATAATTGGGTATCAGGGAATTTATCACCCATCTAACAGATACACACATTCTAATTCCAAAATAATTAATGAGAGATCTCTAAATGCCAAAGTGTGATGTTTCTCTTAATATCACCCTGAATTCAACAATCAGACTCTTAATTCAGATTTCCACGATACTCTGTTGGATACAAACCCCCAAATATTCCCTGAAGATTCCAGAGCAGGAGTTGAAGTTGCAGAGAAGGAAAATTGCTCCTAATGGGTTTGGAGAGCATTCAGTGGAGCTGCACTGATTTCCACCAGAGATGAGCACAGATTTATGAACAATTCATTGTGGGGATGTGTGTAAAGCTACTACAGCCTGAATCAGGACAGGGGCTATAAATGTGTCATCTGTATTAATAATGTAATAATTTATTTAAAAATAAACAAACATGTGAGTAACAATGTTCCAATTTCTAATGCCTGACTTTTTTTTTGGCTTTATGACAAGATTTTCTGATGGTTTTGTCCTAGTGTGCAGGATGTAGACAAGCTAAATAAAAGGTGAAAATCACCTTTTCATTTGTGGTTTGGTTGATGTCACGAACTGGGCCATGTCCTTCAGTTGGAGGATTTTGTGGAACAGACACCTAATTATGGAGACAAATATCCCTGAGGAAGTTGGAGGGCTGTGCCTTTCTGATGTCCAGCAATCCTGATGTGCCCCCTTGTCAAAGACACTTCATTAGGGTTTTGTGTTACCAGGCAAGGTGAACAAATAATAATGAACCTTTTCCAATCTACTGCACAAACATTTGGTTCCCTGTAATTTCAGTTCTCAGTGAGCCCCAGATCCAGTGACAGATCCCATTGGCTGCATTGTGCTGCTGTAATATTCATTTGGCACCGTTGCCAAACTGACTGAAGGCTTAATTCAATAATTTATAATATGGGAAAAAAAAGATAACAGCTATATCATTGAATTTCCTGCCACTTAAATAAATCCACCACTTTGTTTCTCTTGAACTGTGTTCAGTGCAAAATTGTGCTTTACTCTCTTAGAGGATGGTGATTAATGAAGGTCAGATAGTTTTTGCCACTGCTGGTGTTGAGCAGCTCTGGGGTTTTGTGTGGTGACTCCAGAATTTCGGTGTGACTGTTGAGAGATGCTCTGGGGAGGGGGAGAGAGTGAAACACTGACTGGAGTAGGCACAGGACAACCTAATAAACCACAGTTCTGCTTGTGCATAAAACAAGGCAAAAAATAAAGACATTTTGAGGTAAATTCTTCCAGCCTTTAAGCTCCATTTCAGCCTCCTTTGAGTCTTTTCATTGCACCTCTTGCTTTGCAGCCCTACACTCCCATCCAGTGACTCTGGATGCAGAGGGAGACAAAAGAGAATTGCTCCATCCCCTCCTTCCTGGAGATCCTGAGGAAATCAAGGGGACTAAAGGCTCTGTCTCTCTTTTTCCCATTTTTGTGTGTTAAAATAAACCCTCTGAGTGGTTTCAAGGAGGCTGAAATTCCTAATTCCACCTCCCCTCTTTTCCTGGGCAGCCTGAGGTGGCCGGGACAGCCAAGCCCTTTCACCTTCAAGTCCATTCCCACAAATTTTTCCCACCTTTCATGGCTCTTCTCTTCCTACCCCGTGGCAGAAAGACTTGGGGAGTGAATCTGTTGGAGAAATACTGATCAAATACAAACTAACTCACTAGAAAACTTTTTTTTTGGTGTGTTTTTTTTTTTTTGTTTGTTTGGTTGGTTGGTTGGTTGGTTGGGTTTGTTTTTTTCTTTTTAGTTTCCCAGTAATTTCAGTATAAAAAGTCCTCAGACACCTGATGGCTGCTAAGCTTGGCTCCCAATTTAAGGAGATACAGTTTCGTGCCCCATCAATTTTGCTTTTTTTCCTTTTACCATGCAGAGACTGAACCAAAGTGCTTTGAAATCAGTGAAAACCTTTCCTAGAATTCAGTGGATCGACTTCTACTGAAACAAAGTATAAGCAGCTGATGCTCCATTTTTCCTTAGACTTCTCTGTGGGTGAAACTCTGTAAAATATAACATGTATTTATCTTATATTGTATATAAATATATAGTGCAAATACATTTTTACAAGCAATTACACACTCATTGTAGCTAAAGAGGGAAGAACTCTGCTAATAATTTCTCTTTGCTCTTCCATTTATACTGACTGCAATAAATTATAATTGATGGTCTAAATGTATTGGTGTTAGAGAACTGTGCAAATTCCATGTACAGCAACTCCTGGCAACTGCATCATTGTCAGGCAGGTATTCAGTAGCAAAGATTCAACCACTCTGGAATAAAAAAAGATACAATGGGAAAAGGCTGCCTTGGAAATAGTTTGAGTGTACCAAGGGAAATGATGATTCCCGTTGTTTCCACACTTCCTAATTCCCATTTCTGTTCAACAGGAATCATGTAATGTGAAGTGGTGTCTTGTTTTTTGCAGCATTATGAGTCCCAGGCCTTGGAGAAAAACAATCACCATTACAAGGACTATAATGCAGGTGGGTGTTTAAACTCTGTGTTATTTAAATTTTACTTATTTATTTTGGATAACTGGAACAAAAAGGCTCCTTCAAGGTGCTTATTTTTCCCACTAAGGCTTAAATAAAAGCAGTGAATAAAATAGTCAGGAAGAACACACCACCAGAAATGATTTTACATGTAGATAAAAAGATTCATATTCCAGACTAACACTCAGAAATAATTGAGATCATGACGATAATAGAAAAACGCGTGGACACCATTTATTTTTGTAATCCAAAAATTAGTCTCCCAACAAAAAAAAAAATCCTCCGGACACAGAAAGATCTGATCTAGAAATTTCAGGCTGCCACCTCCTTCTTGCTTTTTTGGATGATTGATAACTTGGGAAGAAAATCTTGGAAAATAAATCATCTTAAGCAGTGATCCAGGCAAGATTAAAAAGGTCTTTATTTTCTTACACGTAATTGAAGAGGAATGCCAGGGGTATTTATAACATTTTAAACCTAAGGCAGGTCCTGATTTAAATTAGATTATTCAGGCAGGATATTATCAAAATATTTATTGTCTTGGCTGCCTGATTTGCATACATTTGTCATCAGGGTATTGACATCCATTTAATAGATTGAAACTAAATTTAGAACTTCAATTTAAAGGAAAAAAAATGGTCTTTCTTAACCAAAAATTAGATGTAGTCTGCTGCAAAATTGACTGTTGGCCAGTGAGGATCCACCCTTGGTGGGATGGAGATCAGACCTGGTGGGGCTGTTTGGATGAGATGAACTTTCCTGTCCAACAGCACCTGCAGATCTGCCTCACTCTTGGAATATTTCTGTTTAATTATTATTTCAGCATCTTAGCAAAAAAAAAAATAAAAAATCACAACTCTCATAAGCAGCAGAAAGAAAATAGTGATTTAAACAGCAAGATCTGGTTGGGATTTCATGGAATGTGGCTTTACCTTTGGACACCTGCTGAATTTCAGAAAACAGGGAGGTACAAAAGTTCCCCAGAAAGGGCATCATCACCCTCTGTTGTGGAAAATATTAAGCAAGCAAAATATAATTAACGTTGGATATTCTGTTATTGTGTCTGGCAATGAGAGCTTCCAGGCCCTTTAAAAATAACCAGAATAAAGGGAGATGAATGGAAGTGAACTCTGCTGAACATCATGGATGAAGATCTGCTTTATTGCTGACAATTAAGCAGGGAAAGTCAAAACACGAGCTATCATTATCACTCATTGATTAAAACCCAGTTAGAACATTGCAATCCCCACTAACCCACTGCTTTCTGCATTTCAGCACAATATTTCAGCAATAATTAGGAACACAGTGTAAACCATCAGCCTTAATGTTCCCAAATAAAATTGCCAAAGCAAATGATTATAGATCAGCCAAAAGCCTCTATTTGAAACCATCATCTTTTGTGGCTGTTCAATATCTTCCTGATGATCCTTTTTTTTTTTTTTCCCTCAGCAAACACAAATGAAGTTAAAGTCCTTCCAGTAATGGCATCCTAAAATTTAGCAGGAGCCACAAACATGACTTGGTAAACACTTATTTTTTGGGGAAAAAAAAGCTGCTGGCAATTGAGTTGCTCAGGCAGTTTTTTGTGTCTAGTCTCTCTCTTTTAAAGGATCTAATATCAACATTTCTGATGTACAGCAAGCTGGGAAAGTCTCACTGTCAAAATTACTGTGCTTTTCCATTCAAGTAAAAATGACCTTTATCTGATGCAGTCTCTAAAAAAAAAAGATAAAATAAAAAAAATGACAGCATAAACAGCAAAACAAAACCCAGCTGGCAGGAGGGAAAAATGTTAAGGCTGCACTGAAATTCTGCCTTGGAGAAGGGAAGGGATCGATAGGAAATTGGGAACCAGGGGCATGGAAAGTGGAAAAGCTGCTGGTACCTCAACAGCTTGGAAAAAACCAAGGAATATTGGAAAAGTACCCCTTCAGGGCAGTCCCTTCCCCTCCTGGTGTCGATGCCTGACACCATTTCAGTGCTAAACAGAAACGGCAACAGCCCAAACTACAGGGATTTAGGGTGTCCCTGTTAATCCCTGCTGAGGCTCTCACTCCATGGAAGAGCCTGTGGAGGGTGGGATGACAGGACACTGTGGGGAACCTTCTGTGGTTTGTGCTCTTGTATCTCCTGTCCATGTTTCCAGAGGGAAAACACAACCAGAAAGGTTTTTATAACCAATTTCCATGACTCTGGTCTCTGTTCCATGACCTGTGCCAGTTTAGTTACTTCCCCACCTCTTTAGCTCATTCCTTTTACCTCATCACCTTCTTCCCTGCTCCTTTTTTATCTCTACTTTCACTATTTATTGTAGTCTGGCAATTTGAAGAAACAGGAATGATTTATCAATTAAAAAAACCTTCTATTTTCACGCAGAACTTAAAAGTTGCCATTTCCAATCCTGCCTTTACCTCTGATATCATCAAAATTCTTTTGCAAACCCATTTTCTCCAGCTGGGATTTACAGTGATCCCTCTGTGCTGCTGTATTTAATGCTTAGGGCACACTTTGGTTTCTACCCTTTATTTCACTTCAACTTCCTGATTTTTAAGAAGCTCCAAAAAATGAATCTAAGCATTATGCCTTTTCCCCACCAGGAAATCTTCAGGAAGGGCATGAGTGAAGGCAGAAGGACTGAGTCCAGGTTTAGGACCTCTCTGTGATTTTGTGGAATTTTACTGCTTGGGCTGGAAACAGAAATAGGATGAGGCAATCTCCATTTGGAACAGCCTGATGGGAGCTTTAGCACGGGGCCAATAATGAAATGCAGGGAAAACATTTCATATCTATTACTTTGGGGTAATTTTTCTCTAATCCAAAAATCCCAAAAACGCTGTAATTCTGCAGAAATCTTGCATACTTGGATGGCATATTTTTCCCAGCTCTAGTAGGAACTGATAACAGACTGCTGAATTACTGCTTAATAAACCACTAAATGAGTGCCATCCAAGATAAGGGGGCATTAAATGACGGCTATTCAGGGAAAAAGGAGAATTGCAGAGAGAAATGCAAGAGGACTCTCTGCATAAGGGGAAATTGGATTAGTTGTCTCATCTGTGCCACTGGTGAAATTCAAACCGAAGCAGATTTGACAAAAAAAAAAATAGAAAAAGGGAAGTGTTTTGATCCTGTGATGTGGCAAAGGAAGGAGGACACTCGATGCAGGAGCTTGAGCTGGGGTAGAGATGGTTTAATTGTGGGGGAAATGTGAGCAGATAAATGTAATACATGCAAAGAGACAACAAAAAAAAAAGCAAAGGCAAAACACAAAAAGCTAAAATAATGTAAAGATGATATTACAACTAAAAATAAATAAGAAGAGATGGAGGTGGTGGAAAATTCCATGTTGTAAAGACAAAAGGCCGAGTGTTACTTGAATTCAGGCTCTTGGTCATTGAATCATGGAATGGTTTGGGTGGGAAGGGACCTTCAAGATCTTGTTTTGCTTCTTGCCATGGGCAGGGACATCTTCCCACTATCCCAGGTTGTTCCAAGCCCTGCCCAGCCTAGTCTTGGGCACTCCCAGGGATGGCACAGCCCCTGATTTCAGTGGGATTTCGGTGTTTAAGTCCCTGTCCTTCCCTGGGGATCCTGAGCACCCCAGTGGAAAGGCACCCCAGAGGGCTGAGGCACTGCTTTGTTCCAGCCCATCCATCACAGCCTGGTGCCATCCATCTCCAGGAAAGCTCATCCCAGAAGGCTGGGAACAGATTTACTTGACTTGTAGTAGTTGGGAAATTGTCTCCTGGTGACTGATGTTGCTGTGCCCATGTGGAGCATCACCAGCAGAGTTATGACAAACCTGCTGAAGGCCATATTTCTGGGAATGACATAATCAATGATAGATGCTGCTCTAACTCAGGCAGGTTTAGGCTGCAGAGTTTTAAAGGAAAGAAAGCAGGATATTACATGTTCCCTCTCCTCAATAATTGTATCCGACTGAATTTACAACACGTCTTCCTTCAACACATTTATTTTCTTCATGTTTGTGTTTTCCCACCTCTAATATCTTGAAAAATATACAGATATTTAAGTAAAATTTCAGGGCAATACAACATGTTGTTGTTTTATTATTTTGATTTGCAAACAATGACCACTTTTGGACTCGCAAAAATGCTCTTGTCTCAACTTCTCCCTGTAAATTATGTATATGCACAAGATAGCATTTTGCACATAGACTGGGACATAAATATTGATTCAGATGAGGTTTCCTTAAAATTTAAATGAATTTCTGTTGATTTTTCCAATTATAGGGTTTAGGTTTTTTATTCCAAACCATAAAACCAAGTTATTTTAAGGCACAAAACGTAAATCAGGCTGGATTCTACTCGTAGGATTTCACTCTTTCCCACACAAATGACCTTTCAGATCTGTCGAACACAGCAATATTTTTTAAAAGTTAAGGACTTGGGCATTTGTCTGGTGAAGAAATTCAACTCAAAACTTTTAATCTGCAGCTCTCTGTCTCTGGAAGTGCAGAAATGCAGGTTTATCCAGTTCCTAAAACTGTCATTCTGTCCATCTCCAGAAATTATCAATTTAAACATTCCATCAGGGAAAGTCATGAAAATAACTATGAAAGCAAAAAAGAACTTGGAATCTAGACAAACTTCACGTGGCTTCAGATTTTAGAAGGTGTGCTTATTTATGATTTGCTAGAAAAGGAAACTTCCAAGAGCAATTATAAAACCCTGTCATTTAATAACATGGAGGTTGAATAATATATGATTTAATAATATTCCCGGTCTCTAAATCTCACTGTGCACTCAGTCTAATGTGATTATTCTTGGATTCTCTGAAGAGAAGGCATTGTTGTTCCTCTTGCAAGTCAGTGGCATCACTGACAATAGGAATTATTTCAATTTGCAGTCAGATTGGTGGGATATTAATGAGCTTTACCTTTCTTTGAGGCAAATGTGTGCAGTACATGTGCAGCACCAATTTAATTGCAGCACCACTCACACACTTTGGTGTATCATCAGCTTATCTCCTGGAGAGGCTGGGGGTTAATTGAGTGAATAAAATAAATGTAGACTAATTAAGAGATGACAAGTTATAGCTGATAAGGTCACTTGTCAGGCAAATATGAATTCAATATCTATTGCACAAATGGTTACATTTTCTCTGGCCTAGAGCAAACTATTTGTGTTTTGCAAACCCACAAACGTTTATTGGAAAGATGCAGAAAAAACCTCTTTTATTTCTACTATATTCAGTGTAAATCAGAATAAATTTAAATAGAAACAGTAGTTGGAGGTATCATGTTATATTCTGATTTAAGTTGCATTATAACATCAGTGATTTCTGTAGTTTTAGACTAATATGACTGAAATATGAATCTGATTAATACTCAACAAGGAGTTACTAGAGATTAACCCCTGCAGTTTTGTTGTCATTGCCTGTATTGATACACATTTTTTTCTAAGCTGTAGAAAAAAATAATAAATCGTCAAGAATTATTTGGCATAAGTGCATGAAGTGAGACAATATCAGAGAATGAAGGAATTGCATCCCAGAAATCACTTTGGGATTGGAGGGAGGGCCCTCTGAGCACATGAGTCAGAGTTTGGGTAGATTTTAGTCTAAACCACAAAGTCCTTTTCCAGGGTGAGCTCAGGGCACAGTCTGTGAGATGGAGACTGGCCTGAGGGTTGGGAGGAGCAACACAAACCCCAGGCTGGCCAAGGGCACACAGCAATCCCACAAAAGACAGGCCAATTCCACAGGACAATGTCCTCTGATTTGATAACACCCTTCTGCTTCCCCAGACAATTCTCCCAAAGGGTAACGAGCTTTGCATCTGCTGTAAGGAAATCTTTTGGCAAACACTGTACCCATAGAGGAGATCAGAGCTTATAAATAACCTCCCCTTGGCTCTGCAGGGATGCTGGAGTGCCTGAATCCCTGCCTGCCCCAGAACCCAGTTCTGGAGGATGCAGCTGCTGCTGGAGCTGGGGGTGGGGAGGCCCTGGCACAGGTTGCCCAGAGAAGCTGTGGCTGCCCCATCCCTGGAAGTGTCCAAGGCAAACTTGGATGGGACTTGGAGCACCCTGGGCTAGTGGAAGGTGTCCCTGCCCATGGCAGGGCAGAATGAGATGAGCTTTAAAGTCCTTTTCAACCCAAAACATTCCATCATTCTATGATTTCATGATAAAAGAAAGATTTTATCATAAGAGCTCCAGCACAACAATTTCACACAAACATCCACCACCTTTTTACACGTTTTTACACTCCACTACAGTGGCTACATAAAGAATTGCACAGAAATAGTGGGTTTGATTTTCCTCCATCTGCAATATCCAGGATATGTCAGATGTCCTGCCACTGAAACAGAATCCTGCTCTTTTTGGACATGCACCAGGAAGCCCCCTGGCCATTAATGTGAGTTTTCACTCCTGACTCAAGCATGACCTTTTTGTGTCTTCTGTTTGTTTGGCAGCCAAAGTGAATAATATTCCCAGGCAAATAATGAAGTGATGTTGCTTCTTCGGAAAAAATATTATCCCAGGGAAGAGTGTGACAGATCTGATCTCACAGAGCTTTGTGGAGACACAGCAATTTAAAGCCACGCTGACTTTCCTCACTGATGCCTCGAATACTTGGATAACTTCAGTAATCTTTCACTTTTCCCTCAAAACCCTCCTCCTTCTGCTGTGCCCAGTTTGGAACCATCAAGTACAATTATTCTGTTTCTAAGGAGCTGCAGTGAAAGGTGAATTTGTCGTTACAAATATCTTTGTCCACGAGAACTTCTCATTCCCGCCAACAGCAGCTCCCACCACGGCAAAGCTCGGGAGTCTGGATTAAAAGACCTGAGTTATAGGTAGAAATGAATGAGTTACAGGTAATTAGAGCGGGCTGAAAAGCAGGAACATGATGTTTGGAGCTAAACAATGTCACAGATAGTGCCTTAATTAGCAGCAAAAGTGATTTAGCAAAGTAATATTCTAATACTGATCCAATTGCTACAAATTATTAATAATGATAAGTGTGGAATAACCAAGATCCACTAACAGGGAGATGCAATATCTGTCAGAGGAAAACACAGTGCCCCTTTAATAATGAGATCATAATTAGAATAGAACAATAAAGCTTGTATTAAATACCCTGGCATTATGCCATGCAAAAGAAAAAAAAAATCCTATTGCTGAAATTCTAAAAGGGTCTAAAAATCAAATATATCAAAATAAAGGCACAGAGATTTTAATTAAAGTCTATAATTTTTGCCTCTCTGCAGCAAAGCTGAGTTTAGGCAGTGTCCTCCTTAGGCTGACCTGTGAGGACAGGGATTGTCACCTCTGAGTGGACTTTGCACAGACAGAGGAGAGAGACACAGGAAAATAGGGACTGCAGGCCCCTCTTTGCATGAACTCCACCTTCACCTTTAAAAGTTGCCCTCTTCTTCCCCTTTTAACTCCTGCAGAAGCCTCAGAGAGCCTTATCTCTGCTTGGATGCTAATTATGATAACTGTGCCATCAACTCCAGCAATTAGTGACATAAATCCTGACCGTGGTACCTGTGGGGTTTTCTCTCCACTTCCTAGAACTGTGTCATTCCATGAAAAGTAAACATTGCTTTTAATTTTTAATTTCTTTTTTAAGGGTTTAACCCCACATGAAATAATATAGAAAAGGGGTGTTCTGGAGAGTGAAAAACAAACACAAGGTAAATAAAAAGAATCCATTTGCACTATTTTTTGCTGGTTCAGGACTATGATCCTGTCTCCTGGAAAATATGATTTTGATGGTGCTTGGAGCTGACAGAGCCAAGAGTAGGAAAAGTCTAGGATGTGAATGTAAGGGCAATGAGAGAACTGCTTTACAGATGGAATAGCTGAGTCAAAGGATGGTTCAGGGCTATCTCAGATATTCCCATATACCCAGCCCCTCCTCGTGGCCTCACTAGACTAACCCATCCATATTTTTCCCAAATCACACATCAGGACGTGTCTCAGAGCTGGCTTCCCATGCACACACCAGCAGCAATTTTAGTGGCAATCACAAGAGTTCCTCTTCCAACCAGTGATGAAAAAACACCTCCCATCCCTAAGAGGTTTATTTTTGTAATGTAGGCACCAGAACCACAGCCTAAATCATACTGGGAGGTTTGAAATCACGCTGTGACAACCACACTTTCTGTCCAAGGCAAGTGCCAACTATAATAATAATAATATATATATAAAAAAAGGATTTTGTTTAGGAATCTTCTGCTGCCAAGAGATTGGAGGAGAAAATGAATCAGAATTTGGAACCCCCGAGTTAAAGTGATTGTGGTGCCTCGGGAATGTCAAGTGGGTGCGAATGCAGCGAATTCCAAGAAGTTTTCAATGTTAATTCCTGCTCAACAAGAAACACACACACATAAACAGCGATCAATGGGCTCTAAATGAAAAAGAAGTAGCAAATCAATAACTAGGGACGTTTTATTTTCCAGCTTCTGCAAACAATGGGAGGGATGATCAGCCTGTGATTATGTGGAAGTGGCAGATATTGTTGCAGCTCTTAAAAGCTGGTGGGCAAGACCTTCACCCATGTTGGTGTGTGCAGAGCTGCTGGGTGGGAATGTTCCACAGCGTGGAAATGTTCAACAGCATGGAAATTTGGGCTGGATTTCCATTTCTGAGGAAAGCAGATTTCATTTTATTCTTTTTATTTTTGCATTTCCAAGGTGCGTTTTCTGCAAAAAAAAAAAAAAAAAAAAAATCCTTCTGGCTCTTGCTGCCCCCTGACATCCCTTTTCTGCTGGTGGAAAATTAAAGGCTGCAGCTGGGTTTCTCTCCATCTCATGCAGGACATGGAATGAGATGATTTTTAAGGTCTCTTCCAATCCAAACTGTTCTATGATTCCATGTCCATCATTCTCTCCATAACAAATTCTAAGGTTTCGTGTGTCAATTCTTTAATTGAGGCATCAGTTATGAAGATAAAATATAATGGATTTGCTTAGGAAACTCCAAGGGATTCCATGTTGTAAGCCTTTGATGGCCACAATATGTTGGATCAAAGTGGAACAGCTCTGAATGAGGGGAGTCTCAAAATCCAGCCCTGTGGCATTAATTTAACATTCCCAAACAAAATACTCTGCTCTAATAATGATCTCTCAAACAAATGCCTTCAAAATCAGCTGAAAGGGTGAAGTGAGACATCCAACAGGCTGTTTTGGCTTCTCCCAATCCATGAATGGCACCAGGGCCAGGGAAAGCTCCGTGGGATGGGGGAGGCTGCAGCACACGCAGAGTTTCAGCTCGGTTTGTGCTTGTTTGTGACCAACCTGGAGCTTCCAAAACGGGCTCTTCCCCAAATATTTAATATGAGCTGGAAAAATTATAGTCAATTATATTTTCGTGGAATCATAGAATGGTTTGGGTTGGGACCTTAAAGATCACCTCATCCCACCCCCTGCCATGGGCAGGGACACTTCCCACTAACCCAGGCTGCTCCAAGCCTTGTCCAACCTGGCCTTGGACACTCCCGGGGATGGGACAAACATGGAATAATCTGTGCCAGGGCCTCACCACCCACATAGGGAAGAATTTCTCCCCAATATGCAATCCGAACCCACTTTCTTTCTATTTAAAGACATTACTTTAAACTAGCAATTTTACTTTGAAATGTTGTGCTTCACTAAACTCTTTCAGTGATATATTATTGTGCCTTCTTAAGCTTAATTTTTTTATATTTAAATTTTCCATTGCTGGCAATAGAAAATGCTCAAAATATTTGAAGTGCTTAATCACCTGCTAATTTCAACTTCTTGGCAGTGATAATAAAGTAAAATTGAATTATCTTTGAAGCTGTTGCAAACAAAAAAAAAAAATAAAATAAAAAAATAACCACTTCTAAGGTACCAGGATGTTATTTTACAAAGTTAATGAGCTTTTTGTACAGGGAGATGAAATGGCTTGATATGAAACAGAAGAAAATAATGTAAAATGTAAATAATAGGAAAAAAATTAATGTAAAGTAACTAATTGAAGAGATTAGAAAGCAATAATTACTCAAACTCAGTGTAAAAACAGGTTAGGCCTTTCAGACTATAGAAGAGACTTATACACTAGAGCCATATAGAAAACATAAAGCTCTGGTAATGATTTCCATGAATTCCAGCATGCTCCACTGAACTTCAGGAACTGTAAATAACAGCTTCCTGACAGCTAAATCAATGCAAGCTCCAATTTGAAAGTGCACCCTCCAAGCAGCACCTGAGCTCTACCCTCCTTTCCACCACATGGCTGGGCACTCAGGGGAGTTCAGAAAAGATGTTTTTCTTAGAGATGAAGGATAATGAGGAAGATTCTTCTCAAACATAAGTCTAGCCCATGGTAGAGAATATTAAACATGATTCCCTGTGTCCAGCAGGTGGTTTCCTTGGGAAACACAGCAGAGTTGCTCTGATGTCCACTCAGAACGAGAGCTTTGAGGTGGGTTTGTGTCTGTTTAGCTAGAAGCTTCAAATCCACTTAAATCCATTAAATATAAGGGTTGAGGTTTTCATTCAAAGCCCTATTTCCTGGCTTTTCAAAGGAAGTGATCAAACTGCCCTTGGGATCTGTGCAGGCACAGCAGTGCCACTGCTGAGCCCTTCTCGGGGTCGCTCCAGCTCGTTGCTCCTGATGCAGGTTGGCACTTCTTTATTGGGGTTATCACCTATTTTTGCATGTGCTTCATTACCAGGGCAGCTGCAGCCACAAACTGGTGTGAACATCACAGAATCCCAGGATGGTTTGGGTTGGAAGGGACCCTAAAACTCATCTTGTTCCACCTCCTGCCACAGGCAGGGACACCTTCCACTAGCCCAGGTTGCTCCAAGCTGGCCTTGGACACTTCCAGGGATGGGGCAGCCACAGCTTCTCTGGACAATAATATATCTCTCTTTGAATTGAGCAGTGAAGGAAATATCTGAAAACTCCACAGGGCTCTGCAACATCCTCCTGGTCAAGTGGGCAGCAAGTGGTAGAGCCAGAACTGCTGCCAGGCTTCCCAAGCACAGCCCTCTGCCACCAGAAGATTCCTCCTTTATGTCACCTTGCCCTGAGGTCAGAGATTCACTTTTCTCACATACTGCTTTGTTTTGTCTGGGTTTTGCCCTCGAGTTAGAAACACTTTTTCCTTCTGATAAAAGAGAGCAAATGCAAGTACAGAAAGTGCTCATTCTCGTCCTTGAAATGAAATCCAGAGGGACCAGCTCTGTGTAAAACCTTCCAGAACTGAACAGGGACAAGCAGCTCACTCTCTGCCACTCACTCACTCTCTAGTTTAAGGCAATGTTTGGGATGATGTTTTCCAAATGTGATGCCTGAAAAGCTGGGTGACAGATGGGACAAATACATTAATTTCCCTTCTTGTCTATGATGTCTTTTCCTTCACCTTGCACACATTCTCTTGTCTTTTTTGATAATAATATTTTTCCTGCCAATTCCATAAGTATTAAGTCCTGTTTGTGTATCTGAGTATATGTATGAAAGTTCCTGGAATACCAGTTTTAAGCCAGGGTGCTGCTGGTCCATGTCAGACGTGGACAAATGATCTGTCCCCTCTAAGGGGAAAGAAAATGACATCCCAGAGGAAGATGAGCATGAAGGCCACACCTGAGAGACATTCTGTCCCCACTCTCACTGCCCACACCAGCCTGTGCCAGGGCCTCTGGGTGCTGGAGAAGCAGCTTCTTCTTTAGGAAATCACCTCCCTGAGACAGTGTCTTCCCTCAGCACCGCTGGATTATCCCAGCTGGGTGTGGAGGAGAGCAAAGCTGTGGTGCAATTAGCAACGTCTTTAAGAAGTCCTTCTAAGAACAGAAATCAGGTAAAGTAGCTAAATAATTTCACAGCCCATCCTCTCCATAATACACTCACAATCCCTCTTTTTGCATCTTGCCAAGGGCCAAATAATTTGCTGTCTGTGAAAGGCAGGGAAGAGCTGCTGCCTCTCTGTGGTCACCACCCCTGTCCTACCTGTGCCAGCACTGAATTTCAGGGCATCAGGTTCTGTCCTCTGCTGGCTTTGTTGTCCCAGAGGATGGTTGTTGGTCACTGATGTTGGGAAATGAGCTGAACCTCGTGGCACCCCCCAGAATGGAAACAAAGGCTTGTCTTTAAGTGTCACTCCTCACTCTCCTGAGAAGGTCACTGCAGTGTCACCCCCCTCCTGCCAGATGCTTGCAAGTCATTTACAGAAATACAGCTTTCAGGGTCATTGTTCCCCCAAATCATGAGAACTCCCGTGTTGTCTAAGGGAGACCTGATTATTATCATTCTCTGACTAATCAGCAGATCTCTGAAAGCCTCTGGTTGTTCAGAGAACCCCGAACATTTCTAGGGTGGACTAGTTCATCTCCACAATTTGCTGTTAGAAATAGCAAAGATGTCACTTGTCTTAAAATATATGGTCTGCTGTTCCCTTCCTAAAGGTGCTGTTATGCCAACAATAAATCTGCAAAGAGACTGCAGGCAGAGAGTGGGATGGGATGTATTCAATATTCATCACTCTGTGACCCAAAGGGGGATTAGGACACTTCACATCAGGAAATTCCTCTCTCCAATTTAGCAGTTTTGAAATGATGGGCCAAAATACAACCCTGGAGGTTGCAGTTGCACCTTCAATTGATTTTAAGGCAATAAGCCCAAAGGACTGTGTAAAAACACTGCCTCATTTCCAGAATGCAGGTCAGACTGGCTGGCTGGGCTTTGCATATTTATGTTGTCTGTAGCTAATTTTAAGGGCCTGGTGGCATTTACCGGCATTTTCCTTTTTCCTTATCTTTAACCCTAGAAAACTCATTTGCTTCCTTGATGGGGTCAGGACCCTCAGCAGTGCAAAGGACTGTTGCAAAGACCACCTCTCTGTGCAGGTATTTATTTGAAGCCAACAGGAACCAGGTCAAAGAGGTGTCATTTCCCTCTAGGAATGGGAGGGGCACAGAAAATTTGGATAAGCTGTCCAGGAGGAAGACAAACTGCAGAAATAATCAGGTGACTCCTCCTCTTCCTGAGCAGTAAAAAGCCTTGGAGATTTGGAAGAAGGAAGAAGGGAAGCTCAGATATTCACAGTGAAGGTGATGTAAATTGGGATTTTACACATCCTGATGAGTAGGGAGCTGCCAACAGACCTGTTTGTTACCCCAGTACCTGGAAAAATCAGTGCCTGTGTATCTCCTTATCTAAGCTCTGCAAAACCTTTATTTCTCCTGCATTCCTAACCTGGGTGATAGAAAAGGGTGGAAAAATGGCTTTTGCAATGTATTTATGATCATATTATTCCCTGCATTCCAGCATTGAACAGAATCCATAAACCCTCATTGACAGAGGAGAGAATGGAGGGACCAGAGAGGCAGAGATGAGGTGATGTTAGTGCAGCCTGGTGGAGAACCAGCCCTGGAACCCACACCCAAATAACAGTCTGAGGGGCATCTGAGGGATGCTTAAGACAGCAATAAAATATTAAAACTTAAAATAAAATCTTCCCCTCAGTATGATATCGTTGGCAACCCACCTTGCACAACAGCAGGAGCCAGGAGCAGCCATAGGAGGAAAACTCAAGACAGTTTTGGTGTGAAGAGACAATTATTTGATTTTATTCAGCACTTTGGACAGGTCTGTTCATCCCAACTTCTCAAAATCCTGCCTAGATCTTTAATCCAGAGAGTGAGTGCTCTTTCTTAACATATTCCTATCAAACAATGTTTAAATTTCAGCAACAGCATCAGGAGCTGGTTTTCATATATACCCAAAGCAAGTACACAGGATTTAAAATAATGATCTCTGAGTTTATCTTGATCAGCCTTCTTGCCTCTGGTGTTGTGCTTAGATCAGATTATCTCATTTAAATAGCAATGGGTTATGGAAATAAAAAAAGTCTAATCTGTTCCCTCACTGTGTCACTGTGAATGTTTTACTCTATTTTATTTTGTCCCCTAAGGCACTTGAAAGAAAACCCCAAAGACCCTTGTTGAGTCACATAAAAAAGCTCTGCTGGAAAATAAGGGTTGAAGGGAATGTTATTTTTTCCATGTAAAGAGAATATAGAGGGTAGTTTGATTTCTGAGTGATTGAATTACCATTTTGGGGGGTAATAATACCCAGCTCTGCCTGTACAGGATGTTTAATCCTTAGATTTAAAATTAATTTATAGGTCAAAACCGTTTTCATTCTACATGTCTGGTAGAATTAAGGCAGGAACAAGGAAGAAATGACTGACCAATGTCATTTAACAACCTGAATTACCTTTCAAAGCCCAGCCCACAGAGCTGCTCTGCTCAGCATCGAGACTAGTTCCTAATTTTCCCACTCAGTTCTGTTACTCCTAAATTGATGTGAACCATCCATGTAATAAATCAAAGAAGTTTTGCCCATAACTGCAGTTTGACTGTTACCATCAAACATATTTCAGGATGTCATGTAGTGAAAACCAGCAGAGCTCCATTGAAATCAATGGAGTTAATTTATACCCAGGTATAAATTAACTTATCTCACTGAAGTCACTGGGAGAGTTTGTTCTTCCTTTAATTGGCAGCAAGATCAGGACAAAAGGGCCGTTGTGATCTGCCCCTGGTGCCTGGGAATATGGAATATTTAATTTTTTATCTAATTTTAAGCCTTCAAAAAACCTGAACATGTGGCTGTAAAAGTGAGCTCCCAGGATCTTTTAACTCAGCTGGTCCAGGACACTGGGCTGGTTAAAAGATGATCCTTTAGCAAGAATGAGGAAGATGACAAAAAGTTTGAAAAATTAAAGCTTTGTGGGAAAAAAAAGCTGAAGGAACAGTCTATATTCAGAGCTACAAAACATGGGTATAAAAATATCTTGTCTATCACTGGGTTGTGCTGCTCCTCCAGTGGTTCATATTCCAGGATCACCATGGATTTCACAACCTAAATATATCAAGAAATTATAGAGGAATTCTTGCACCCTAAAAGATTGGTAAATTGGGAAATAAAGGGAATATTAGGGCACTAAACAGGTGTTTGTTGTGTTTAGTTCAGCAAATCTGGGCTTCGACGAGCCACTGCTTGCTTGAAATATTTTATATATTACAATAATTTAATATGAAGTCCTTACCATGTTGGTTGTTTGTTATCAGAAAGTCTGATCCTGAGATTTACATTTTTTATCCTGAGATTTACATTCCACATTGAGACAAAATGGCATCGAGTTTAATTTAAATTGTGTTTTAATATACTACTGAAACTTGCACTCTGCTCTGCTTCTTCATTTCAAACAGCTGCTGACTCATGCACTACATAATTAATTTAGGTATCATTTGAGGTCACTTTAATACAATTTCCTCGTAAGTACATGAGTAATATCCTGGCTATTTAGAGTTCAACACATTAATTGTAGACAAAAGTCAGTTGTCATGGTTTCTATCACAGCCAAGTGTGAGGGGTCAGTTCATCCCCAAATTCATTATAACCTCAAAGAGTTCAGTTCCCATTCTGTGCCTGTTTTCAGATGGCTCTGTAATGAGTCACATGAGTTAATCCCATTTAGATGATTTTATGAAGCAGGATTGTCAAGTTATATGCTTTAATTGTCAAGTTATATGTTTTAATTAGAAGAAAGGTTCAAAAAAAAGGAATGAACTCAGAATACCAAACCCTCAGTGTGAGCAATGCCCAGGCAGGCAGAAAAGAACATTTTACCTCACAATATGTTACCAACTGTTGATATTTTAATTAAGCACAAGGGATATTCAAGGAGAAGAAGGCAGGAGCACAATCCTGCTTCCTCCAGCCACCCTTTGTCCTCTGAATCCAACCTGAGCACTGCCGGGATGCCCAGCACTTGGATCAGGGGCAGGGTGGGTTGATGAGGGTCTATCATCAAAGTAACAGGAGGCAAAGAAAGAACCTTTACATTTACTTTGGGCATTCAGCAAGATTTTCTTTCATTTTTGGGTATTTATATTCTGATTGTCCTTATCCAATGCTCCCAAACTGGGTTGGTTTTCCATCCAGCTCCATTTGCTGGCCTGGGGGTTGGTGATGCTGTGGCCAAGAAAGGTCTCTCATGGATGTTGTTACCCAAGTAACAGTTGTATTTTAGACTATTTTTTAAAGCTTTTACCCGGATTTCACCTTTCTTATGATCTTGAAACGTGTTTTCCTGGTTCAAAGGCAGAACCACGAGTTGCTTAAAATTAAAGCATGTCCTAATAAAAGCTCCTTAGTCACCTGTTCATACAAATAAGTCCTGTTAGTTTTGGTAATTGCTTCTCCTTTCTTGAAGAATTATGACACTGATATAGATTTATCAATCACAAACACTAATAGTGGAACATTTTACCTGTGCTGCAGCTCATGAATGGCAGCAGACTTATTAGTTTCCATAGCAACACCATCTCCACTTTCCAAGGTCAAAAATTCCTCCCATCCAATCAGTGGAAGAAAGTAAAGTGTGTCTTCCTGTGACTACCTTGATATTCTGCAAAAACAGGAAGAGATATTGGGTAATTAAAGCACAGATTCCAAACAAATACCCCAATTTCCCCTGTGTAAAATCATGTTCTACTGCACCATTTGAAGACTCAGACCCTAAAAATGCAATAAGTAGTCTAGATAGGGTCATCTGAGCATAAAAATAATTCCAGAATGACACAAAGCTGGTGATGAGGTGAGTGAAAATCAGGAAATGTTGGAGTTTCATCCACCCCTTCCATGTGGGACAGAGATTCCTTACGCAGGAGGGAGTTTCTCCAAGCAGGAAAACAAAATTTTAATGTGGTTCCTCTGCCAGACATTGCTGGAGTAGAAAAAAAAGGTGTTTGCAAAAAATGGGCTTTTCTCAGCTCCTAAATGTTTGTCACACTTTGTGATGTTTCTTGTCCCATCTCAGGGCTGGAGCACCTCTGCTCTGGAGACAGGCCGGGAGAGTTCTGGGTGAGAGGAGAAGGCTCCAGGGAGACCTTAGAGCCCCTTCCAGTGCCTCGAGGGGCTCCAGGAGAGCTGGAGAGGGACTTTGGATGAGGGCCTGGATGGACAGGACAAGGGGAATGGCCTTAAGCTGAAGGATGGTAGATTTAGATGGGATATTAGGAAGGAATCCTTCCCTGTGAGGGTGGGGAGGCCCTGGCACAGGTTGCCCAGAGAAGCTGTGGCTGCCCCATCCCTGGGAGTGTCCAAGGCCAGGTTGGACGGGGCTTGGAGCAACCTGGGCTGGTGGAAGGTGTCCCTGCCCATGGCAGGGGGTGGAATGAATGGGCTTTAAGATCCCTTCCAATCCTGTGATTCCATAATTCCATAGTGATCTGCCTTCTGATCCCAGCAATGATCCTTTGGTGAATTTATTGTGACCTGAGCAGACACTGATGCCAAATGTGATCTCACCTGGGAGCAGAAGGCAACACAAGTCATTTGTTTGCCATGGAAAAACCACGCCTTTTCTGGGCTAAGCTTTCCTATTCAGCAATGAAACATTCCCCCATAAGGATTTACGTAACAATTTCATTTAATTTTCCTTTGACATTTCAGTCAACATATGATGAATTAAGCCAGGAAAAAGGATCTGTTTGGCCTGTACTCCCAAAGGGCAAACGACTAATTTACTGTTGGGAATCAGTTCATAAAGCAGCTGCAACCAGAAATCACTTCATCAAATGAGTTTACAAAATTGTGAAATCATTCCAAACCTTTTAAGTGCTGAAAATTTTCCACTGAGAAATTACATTTATGATCGGCTTTTACAGGTCCATATTCTCTTCTCACTTGTCTCATTTTTCATACCAGTGTGAAAAGATATCATATAGGATTATCCTGAAACTTATTGCTGATACGAGTGAGGGAGACATTTTTTAGAAAATTAAGGAATTCAACTCTTTTGAAAGTCATCCCACTTCTATAAGGGATCTAATTCTGTTCATATTTTTTGTAAACTTCACTTAAAAATTTCAGGAGGTCTCAGAGGAAACACTTTTAAACCTGGGGCACCACTGTAAGTGGCCATTTCAGGGGGAGGAGCTTGACAAGCTTCTAAGTTTTGAAAAAGGGATTGAAAAAACAGTTTCTTTCAGCCTTTTGTGATGTCCTACTTCACACACATCTGGGCTCTTCATCATTTGTAAGTGTTTGAAAAGAAAAATATTTAAAAAGTGCTAAATTATGGTTCTTGCAAAATAGAAAGAGAGAACACAGAGCTGGATGGTACCTCTAGACATCAACCCTGCCCCAAGCAGCAGGAACTGCACTTAAAATACCCTCAATAAATATTTACTGTCTTTTTAATACTTTTTTTGGTGTCTTTCTTTAATACTTGCATTCAGTTCAGGTTCCACTCTAACCCCTTCTTTAAACCACCTGTCAATACTGAAGGTGGGCATTGATTATTTCTACTTAAGTGTAAAACCTTGTGCTTTTCCTTATTGAATCCCATCATATTTATTTCACAGCCTTTCTCTTGCTTGTCAATATTTGTCCTGAAGCTGCAGTGCACATCTCTGATATTTAAGACAACAAAAACCACTTTACCTTTTTTCCCCTTGTCCTTCCTAAACAGAACATGTCCCTTCAGAGCAAAATGCAAGAATTCTAATTATCTACTTAGACGCCACGTTAATTTATCTTATATTAATCACTTTTCTGACTTTCCCTGTGTCACAATTTCACTTTTTTTTTTTTCTACCAATAGGTCGGCAGGAGTGAAAAGATTCCCCAAACCACCGGGACCTGTGTGTCCTGCAGCACCGCGGGGTGAGGAGGCTCAAATTGCCCATTTACTGACAAACCCTTTGTTTGCTGTTAGCAGATAACAACCAGAATTTGTCTGCAATTTATCCTCTACTGCTGTGGTTGCTGCAGAGAATTTTGCACATTCCCACGTGTTTCCTTGGCCTTCCTATTTCAATTTGCCTCCTGTGCTTGGTGTTTTTCTGTGGTTATTTTTCTTGCCATTTCCCTGTGCTGCCCAAGTTGGTGCCATCCAACTCCTTTCCCTCAAGATCTCTAAAACTAACCCTGTTTCTGCTTAAGCCACATTTGTTGTATGAATTATTTTGTGCAGGTCACCTGAAATCCTTTTTAAGACTTGCCAAAGAAAATTATGGCTCAAAGGAAATGATTTACACCCTCCAGGCTTACTCATGTACTTCCTGAGGGGAATATTCTCAACAACAAAAAATAACCAATAAAAGCCAATTAACTGACCATATCCAGTATTTTCCAAGACATTTGTACTCTCTCACAGGGACAGATCCTTCTGAAAACCTCCCTGTTTTCTGTTCTCCTCCTGCTGAGTTATAGATGAGTCTTTTGAAACCAGAAAGAAGCTTCTGCCAATATTTAGAATATATAACTCAAATTCTTTGTATTCATGCAAGGTATTGATCAATCCTCAGAACTGTAATTCTCCTGCTTCTAGGACTGCAAATTATGGGGCATTACTGTAAATATATATATATATATACACACACACGTATTTTCTTCCAGTAACCCAACTGTTTTACTCCTTTCCCTCTGACAAACACAAGGACCTAACTGGCAAGCAGGCACTTAATAATTTTTACAATGTCTTTCCAACAGCAGCTTCCATGGGATTATTTACTGTCAAACTAAATCAAGAATAAATGAAAAAACTGAAATATTTATAGCATAAGAAAAATCTGGTTCAGACCAGAAATCCCAGCCAGGCATTAAATCAAGAAATGTAACAAGATTCTGCCATCATACCCTTTGTTTTCTGGACGTGCTGCTATCACTTATTTTAATTGTTATGCCACAGTTTGAGCAGAGAGATGGATGGAAAACAAAATATGTTAAATATGATCATGGGAGAAACATTACATTTTCCCCTAAAAATACTGATTGCATGTCTATTTGTCCCCAGGATGTAATTTATACAAATATATTTGTTACAGGGGTAGTCAACATCACTTTTTGTTATTTTCCCATTAGAGAAAACAAGTCCATAGGAAAGAACTCAATCCTCAGATACTTTATACCTGTTGTTTTTCCTTCTTATCTGTGGGGGAAGGAAAGATTTCTGTTCCTAAGTCATCCAGATGTGACGTGTGGGACATCCAGGGGGGTGTAAGGGATGAATTGATGGAAGGCAGGTGGATGAAACCCAGCACAGAGGGGTTGTGCAGCATCTGCCTCTCATTGCAAACACTCTGGGTCACATGATTGGAAAGAAAGCACACGAAAGTATTCCTTTCATCAAAACATTTCTTCCTGGATAGTTGGAATATCGAAAAATTCCGCCTAAACATGGGATTTGAGTATTGACTTAGTGACGTTGCACTCAGCACAGAGAGGGAAAGGCTTTCTTGTGTGGCTGAAGCTAGAAGTTGTGTTGCTGTTTCCTCAACACTGGAATTTAGGAGACATGTTATGGATTCATTTATTCATTAAAATGATCTGACATCTCTTTAGTGCATTAACAGAAGTGCCAATACTTCATTCTTCACTGAGCTGAGGCTCGACCTGCTGCTGAGGCTTTGGCTTTCAAGACTTCTACTCTCTCCAATTGCTTATTTTTTGAGCAACAAAACACTTGCAAGATCGAGTCTGCGACAAAGAACAAAATGCTCTTGTGGTGTCACCTGAGTTTTTGTGAAAATAGGCCCCATTTCACATTTCTGCCACAGTTGTGTTGGTTTTGTGAAAGCAGGAGAGCGTCGGTTCAGGTGCTGATCTGACATCGTGCTGGGGTAAAACTTGTCAGGCACTGGAATGATGAGATTTTGATCTTGGCCAAATTCAAGGAAATGGACATTTTTACCCATGGCAAAATGCAGCTGTGTTTGCAGAAATAGCAGCTTTCTGACCTGGTGAAAGGAACAATGTTTAACCAAAGGGATTTGGGGCTGAATCCCACAGGGATGCTGCTGGTGGAGCTTCACTCCAGGGCTGGTATATCGGTGTAGCCACCTATAGAAAAAGTTCTGTTGAATGTATGTAGAAGGAAAGGAATAAAAATGTGAAGAGAAGAGGCTAAAATCCAGGGATTGCATGCACAGCCTTTTTTTCTGCAGCCTCAGCTTTCCCTCCCACCAGCTTCCACACATCTATATTATCTTTTGAATTTGGCCTTACATACTTTTGTATTCTTCATCTGCCAGGAAATAAGCCAAGTCTGTCCCAACCAGGCTTGAATTCTTGGCACACCATTGCCCCTGATCTCTATATTGTCTCCTGAGCACCTGATTTGAAGGCATCTAATGTGAATTTTCTCATGAATGCCAATGATATACAGCTACATTTTTCTTTTCAAACTTTTTATCCCTGAGGCACTTTCTCCACTCAAACCATTTTCCAGATATCCATAACAGACTGAATAGCAAACACTTGCAACTACCAGAGCAGAAGCAGAAGAGACCAGTTTTTCAGGCTGCAGCAAGATTTACTTATGCTGCTGCAGTACTTAGTGCTTATTTAGAATTATTGAACCATATTTCGAGGGAGAAAAGTACCCGGTGTTATTTAACAAAGGTTTCCGATACCGATCGCTCCTATTTTTTCCTCCTGCACAAAAGGACTTGGATTTTCATTTGGTTTTCACTCCTGACTGCTATTGCTTACTTTTCCTAGGGAAACAGAAAATAGTGTGGCTCATTTGCAATTCAAATTCAGCACACGAAGCCTTCGGGGAGGGTTTAAATCTTGTGTTTTCAAAGCGTTTTCCTAAATCCAAACAAACAGCTCGTTGTGTTTCAGGTGACATTGAGACTCTTTCGTGGTGGGACACTACAGAGGCTTTTATTTCTTAAACTGCCCAAATTAGGGATTCACCAGCCCTGAATGGCCCTGGTACAGGTTGCCCAGGGAAGCTGTGGCTGCCCCATCCCTGGAAGTGTCCAAGGCCAGGTTGGATGGGGCTTGGAAAATCTGGGCTAGTGGAAGGTGTCCCCACCCATGGAACTGGATGATCTTTAAGATCCCTTCGAGAACTCCCACCTTCTCCTGACAGCCAAGTACAAGACACAACGGGATTCAAACATCCTAAAAATAATGTTGATTTATTTTTTTACACGGTTTCACTTTCACAGCAACAATTAGAGAGTTTAAAATAAAAAACTGAGAGAGAAACCCTCCTCTGTCATCAAGGCACTGCAGGACATGCCCATGTGCCTTGGCATCCCATTGGCACTGCTGCTCAATGCTCAGGGAAGGAATCAGTGAGGGAACCTTTTCATCAGAACGTCAGGAACACGTGAAGTGGTTTAATGGAGAAGCACAAACTTAGGGGATGGAGACACATTAACTATATATATATATGTATATGTACATCTTATAATTTATATATATTATACATAAATATTTCTATATTTATATAATTTATAAAATTTTGCTTCACCTACTCACATTGCTCATGTACCAGCATTGCTGGTGTTGTTTCCTGTAACTTAGGGGACGGAGACATATTAAATTTATCTCTATCTCTATCTCTATTTTTATAATTTATATATATTATATATTTATATAATATGTAAAAATGTTTCTATATTTATATAATTTATAAAATTTTCGTCCACATACTCACATTGCTCACCAGCATTGCTGGTGGTGTTTCCTGTAACTTGGGGGATGGAGACATATTATATATAATATGTGTGTATATATGTATACATATACATATATGAATTTATAGATATATGTGTGTCTGTAAGTATATACGTATGTGAGTCTCTGCACATACATAGAGTACAAAGGTATAATTTGATTCAATAACCTCAATTTTTGGTTGTTTTTTTTGTGGATTTGTTTTTGGTTGGTTGGTTGGTTGGGTTTTCTGATTGTTTTTTTCTGGGTTTGTTGTTTGATTTTTTTGTTTTGTTTTGTTGTTTTTTTTAATGTGAAATTCTGGTGCTATTTTGGCTCCCTGCAGTGACACCTATCATAAATAAATACAGAAATATCTCATTGTGGTGTAGTGGGAAAAGACTTGCCCAGAATTTGGTTTCGTTTGAAGAGTGGTAAAGTCTTTTTTATTCATTATAAACCCTGGCTGGTCTATTGGTCTCTCCCTCTGGGCCATGTGGAACAAGGATATCGGTGTGGGGAATGTTTGGGTGCCCTTGCACAGCCAATATATTGGGTCTCAGGGGATATTTGCACATCTGCAACTGTGCCAAGGCTTGGTTTCAGTCCAGACCCACCAGCAAATCCTTTTGGGGGGATAAAATATTCAACCAATTCAGGTTGGCACTGCCCAGAATGGTACCTGGCATGCAAGTAAACTCTTATCTCATTACCAGAGCTGTGGGCCTGAATCAATTATAAATAAATCCCAATAATTACATTCCTCTCTATAACAGCTTTTCCATGGCTTCTGTCTCCACTTATATATAAACATGTTTTGAGTCAAGTCAATCAAAGACAACATATAGGTACAAAGCCAATATGTCAGTTGGAGGTAATTTCTATTCTGCAGTCTCTGCCACATACAGAATTATATTTTGGAGCATCATTTATCTGTAAGAATGTCCAAATTCAGGCTAATATAAAATATTTGTCACTTAATTAGGTGAGGCACTTCACTGCATGTGTCCCTTAAGTATTCAATGGAGTCTGTTTTTTGGTAGTCACCCCGTTTTACTCTGTATGAGTAAAAGAGAAACTGTCCCAGTTTAAGTAGTTTAGAAATATGGCATGAGCATTACTGTTCATTACTGATATTCCTGGGGGCAGCATCCACTCGCAGTGATTAAGTTCCTCATCTTTTAGATCCTGAAATGTGGTATCAAGGAACACAAGGTCTCCCACTCTTCTACAGCTGTGCTTCAGTTCCAGCTCCGTGTGGCTCAGTGCTGTGTTCTCTGTGCCTGGCACAAATTATGCCTCTGATTTTTGGAAAATGTGTTTTCTACAATAAATTTGTAGCTGGGATAAGCACAGGTGCCTCTTACAGCAGATTTCTACCTTGCAAGTCTTTTCCTAAGCTAAACAGAAGCGAGGCAGTAGTAGAGTGGGACAAAATAGAGCAATAATTCATCTTATGTTGTTTGATAGATAGAAAAATGTCAGCCAAAAAGCTTCCTGGGGCAAAATGGATAACCCTTAAGGAAGATTTGCAGCAGTGATAGCAGCATTTAGCATTAAGTGCCATGTTTGCAGCAACTGAGGGAAGGCAAATCTGATTCAAGCCTTGGAGTGTCTGTAGGAGATATGGAAAGTGGCTCCCCAAAAGCTGATGTGCTCTTGAGCTGCCATCTCGTTGTGTCTGCAGATACACAGATCCTGGGGCGTGCTGGAAGAATTAACCTTGTATTCCATTTTCCATTTCACTTCCCTTTTTGTGCAGTTTAAGTCTCTGTTGTATCAAGTGCAACAGGAAAAGTGGAATTTATGACATTTGTCGCTAAACTTGAGAATACATTTAGTCCTCGGCTCAGCTGTGTAACCCAGGCACAGCCTAAATCCAGGTGGTCTCAACATCCAGGTGTTCCCCAGCCTTTCCCAGAGAGTTGTCACTGGGAGCTTGGACTGACCCACACATTCTCCAGTCCCTTCTGGACTGGAGCTCCCTCAGGATGGCAGCAGGGTCTAATCCTTCCTTGGTTCCAACACAATGTTTTGGTCATTTAAGCCTTTTTCCTTCTCACAGGACAGAGCTGACAGACCTCTTGCTCTTTTAGTTTGCTGCCCTTCCATGCCTCTGTACCAGCTCTGGGATTGTCACCTGCCCCCAGGAAAATTAGGAACAATCCCACTTACTAAACATTTTTGTAACGTTGTAAAGATAAAGCAGAATTCTCTATCAGAGCTGCCTGAAGCCCAAATTCTCACGTAGAACCTGTTAATCAAAATGCTTAAAGATATGACATTTGCTGCAATGGGATGGCAACTTTCACCCATAGACTGGCTTAATATAAAGGCTTGAGTTATGGCTACAGCATTCCTGAGTCATTCCTGGTATAGGAATTTCCAGCTCTCTGTCAATAAACCACAGGGCTGCAAGAGCCAAGCAGAAGAGCTCTGTACATTCTTTAGCTAAAATAGTGCTGCTCTCATTTAATCCCTAATATGTGGGAATGGACATTCCATCACCTCTGTGACGTTTGTCCTCCCTAAATTTCAGTGGGATGAAAACTTCAGCCAAATCTTCAGAGATTTCTGTGAAATGCAGAGCACACCATTTTCCACGTGAATTAGAACTTGTAAGTTTTCCTCGTGAAGATGATTCCCAACAAGAGGATCCTCTGCTGATCACTCAACACAGTGGCAGTGATTACTGAGCAAACCTGGAGACAGAAAAGGGCTGATAAAAAGGCTTCAAAGGTTTGGCTGGAGTGTAAGTGTGAATCAATTCAATACATTATCAAATACGTTTTCTCAAGAGATCTGAAAGTGTTAAACTTACCAAACCTGAAAATATAATCTGTAAACAAATTATCACCTTCCTTTTAACGTGCTCACAAACACCAAAGCTGCGTGTCTTGATGGTACCCAAATATTGGGAGTGAAGAGCAGACATTATTCCTCACAGATGAAAAGTTTAATATCTACTTCATATCTATGAGTAAAAGCTCAAGAACTCTAGAACACCTCCTTCCAAACATTATCAGTGTAATAATGATTAAAAAAAATTATTCTATTTCCACTGAAGTTAGTGCCAAAATTCCCATTTCTTCAGTAAAATAGGATCAAAATTAGAATGTCATCAAAAGATAGTGTGCAGGTTTCTTCAAGGATATGGGTGTTCATAAAGGAACTGCTGATAAACCTTTACAATGGTATCTTGAAGACTTCATCTCTCTCAAGATCTCATGCAGCAGTTGTTTCAATATGAGCCTCATATCACAGGAATGCTTTAATTTGGGCCACCCTCAAGTCTGCTATTCAGTGTTTTCACTTTAATCTTCTGCTTGCTCTGCATTTAATATCCCAGATCTTTTTATTAAACCCATATTAAAGGTATTGTGATCTCTTTATGGTCCTCTACTTTCAAATAAAACAATATCCTCAGTGACAAAGCCCTCACTCCTGAGTTTCTTGCACATCTGTTCCTCCAGCTGGTGGGAATCAGAGCATGGAGGGTTGGGGCTATCTCAGGTCACCTCCCTTGGCACCTTCAGTTCCAGTCAGGGTCAAACTGCTGTGCTTCTTAAAAGCCTAATAATGAGCCTCTGTCCTTCTCAGTGAGACACACCAACTGATGTTTTACCTGGCACCCAAAAATTCTTTACCTGCCACCCAAAAATGCTTTACCTGGCACCCAGTGATTGAACTACTGGCCAAGGAGATTCCTTGGAATGTCTCACAGATCTCATTAGGTCACTCTGCAGCAGGAATTTTGCATTTACTGAGAGGCTTTTTATTGGTCTTGGCTTGTTGATAAATTATTTATTTACCAGCATGGAATCTCATCTGTGAATAATTGCACTAAACATCTGAGATCATGTAATCCTAGAATGGTTTGGGCTGAGGGAAGAATTTCTTCGCAGAAAAGGTGATTAGATATTGGAATGAGCTGTCCAAGGGAGGTGGTGGAGTCCCCATCCCCGAGGGTGTTTAAGGAAAGAATGGAGGTGGGACTCCATGCCATGATGGGGATCAGGCACAGGTTGGATGTGATGATCTTGGAGGTCTTTTCCAACCTAAATGATTCTGTGATTCTCTGACCTCAAAGACCATCTCAACTCCAACACCTCGTTGGTGGAATCCAGTCACGAAGAGCTGGAGAAATGCTCCTTTCACCCGGAGAGTTCAAGCCTTGGAGAAACACCCTCAGAAAGGGACTGGGCTGTCCACCTGCCACTCCTGCCTCAGAAATTCATGGACCAGAGTTCATATTTGCAAACAAACAACAACAAAAAAAAGTGAAACAGAAGATAATTTTTGTACAAGAACCTGGAAATCTGCCAAATTATTAACAACTGGACTTCAGCCTGGCAGGAAATATTAACAGCACCATGAAAGGAAATCATTAACTGTAGATTTCCCCAGAGAGCTGCCAAGAAATATTTCGATTTTTTAACAGCCATACATTGCTGTGCAGCAATAAATAAAGGGGACAGGACCACTTGTGGGGTGACCTGGGTGGACATGGCTTGAAACCATCTGGCAGTGAGCTTAGGATGAACACTAACAAAAGCAGGACTGGGATGCCAGGGTGACTTTAGGATGAGCTGAACCACACATGACCATTAGTTTTGCCCAAGATGAAGCCTCTAATCATTTGATTTGCATATGTGCACGCCCGGGTGTCAGGAGGGAAAGTTAATTTCCAGGCTTATTGTTTAACAAGTAAATGATTCAGTGTGAAATGATGATCATTCCCTTCCTCCTCGGTGATGCTGTTGCTGTTTATTGCCATCATTTAGAATCTCTTCGATAATGAGGAAAAGAAGAAAATAATCAGTTGCTTTCTGGATGAAATTGGACTTAATTCAGCATAATCCATGTATTTTAAGATAGGGGATATAGCCAAGTGGAATAATCAGTGCAGCAAACAGATTGCTTTAGTGTCTAGACAGGTTTCAAGATGATCTGGAGATGGGAACAGGCATACAAATGATTTACCTCCTCTGCTCCAGCTAAATATCTGGATGCTGGTGGAATACAGAAGGAAAAAAAGAGGAAGAAGTCCTTTAAACAAAAGCCAAGGAGAAAAGAGCTGGACTTTCTGAAGGTTCCACCCCAGCAAACCCCTTTGCTGCAGGTTTTTGAGCAGAGGTTTCCTCTGAGCACATGGAAAAGGGTGATGCCACCTGAGGGTTGGATCTGCACACCAGCCAAGCCAGGGAGGAGGAAAGGCAAGGATCTGGAATTTGGGAGATCCTTCCCCGCCCAGGAGAGTCTGAACAGGCTGAACAGAAGGTCCACAGTTCCCAGTTAAAGCTCTGAAGATAAATGATTTATCAGGGTTTAATAAATATAAATAACCTTTTCTGTTTTTAACAGCTTCAACAACGTTAAAGACTGTCCTAATTTTTAGAGGATGATGGTGTTTCAAGTCATAGAATAACTTAGATTTCTTTTTTTTAATATCTAAATTGGTCATTTGAAAAAAAAAACTTGATTGTGAGCTGTGTATAGGAATATATATGGAGAAGCACATATTAAGGTGATTTAAATATAAGCATAACTTTATTTCTTTTATTACAGAGAGTTATTTGGCACATTTAAAACCATCTCTTTTCCTTTTCCTATAATTAAATGTGTTTTATTTTTCCTAAAACTTCCCTAGACACTTGAGTTGCTTCACAGTCAGTTCACATAACATATCAATTGTATCAAGTTGCTTAAAAATAAAGATGTAATTTTAGGCCTGAAATGAATTGATTTGTAATTGTTTATTTGGTGTTTATTAATTAATTTCTTCTGCAGTTCCTGCTGTTTCCTAGGGTTTGTTTATGAGCTGTTTGCTCCTTCAGAAGTCAGACCTTTACCAAGGGGTAAAAGAGGGATAAACATTAACACTTTTCATTACATTAATTATTGCTAGAATCCTGCTTTGCTCCTGGCAGATGATTTGTTAGATATTGATTTTATTTCTTGATAATTATCTTGAACTTCAAACAAGTCCCACATGCAGGTATTGATGCCTTTGCATCTGCTGGATATGCAGCAGACAATGTATATATAGACTCACAATAGGTTAGAAAAGCAAAATGGTAGCTTGAATAATAATCAGTATTTATGGATATTTTCTCTTCCTGGGTTCAGGAAGAGATCTGAACTTGAACTCACTATTCTGGAGGTGTTCTGGGGTTTTGGCAAGTAAACAGGGTTGGCTTCTCCAGTGGTGTGAGATGGAAAATTTTGAGCTTCATGGAGAAATGCTGATTTACACCAGTGAGGAACCAGGACCAAAGATATTTGGAAGAAAAAGCCTTTAAAATTATCTATGTTATGATAAGAATCACAATTTTACTCAGGAGCCAGATAACATTTAGGATGCACTTATTTATGTATGCACTCATTTAAAATATATCAATTCTAAACTTCTAAAATGGGAAGGGCCATGAAAGGCCAGGACTGGATATAAATATTTAGCACGAGATTTTTACTGGCATTGCAATTTTTTTTTTTCCCAGATGCAGAACTTCCTTTTCATTTCTACTTTGTTTTCTCACCCATTAGACTGAACATTGAAAGCTAATAGGACTTTAACCTGTTTTTTTGTACCATCGACGCTCTGAGAAGCCTCTTTCACACCCTTCTATTCAGTACTTTCATTTAGACTCTCTTTATGCACCAAAATAGGTTGTTGGAATCACAGAGAACAACGGAGAGGAAATTACACAAAGGCAAATGATGTGTGATAATACAGAGAAGAAACGGGAGTGGATTAACACTCCCTGTCTCACTCAAGGCCGTTTTGAGGAGCACTTTACTTGGCAAAGCACTTCTGCAAATGATTCTGCTGATTAAATACCCCAAAATATGACTGGGTGCACATTCCTCACCACAACCCAGCCCTGAGCACCCAGCTCAGCTGCTCTGCACCACAATTAATAAGAGAAATGGAAAATCCTGAGGTTTTTGCTGTTGCTGTTGTGCCAATTAAAAATTCACCTGCCTGTTTAGCTGTTACTCATTCCCTTTCCACCCCCCGATGTGTATTTTCTATTCCAAGTATTTCTGTGTATTGTCCAACACTTGCTGCATTCTTAGTCCACCCGTGGCTGTGTTCCTTTTTGTGGTGGTAGAATAAGTGAAATGGTCTTTGGTTTCATCCCTGCATTCAATTGTTTGTTGTAAACCCTTATGACTGTTGGTTTAACAGATTTTAAAAATATCAAAATCTGTCTTTTCATAGTAAAAGGGATATTTCCTTATCCCCTTATCATTTCTTTATCCCTTATCAAAAGCCACTTTTGCCTCTTGGAGTCACTATTAAAGCAGGGGATTTCCCCACCCCTCTCAGAAAGGTTGTCCTTTGTTTTAAGCCAAACCAACTACATTTGGAACATGGAAAAATGCTCTGTCACAATAAATCCCTGAGTACATTTGTTAATAAGGAACCACAGTTACATTTTCCACATCAATGAAAGCAAAACAAGTCAACGACCCAAATTTTCCCTGCATTTTGTAAAGGTGTCTGAGATAAACTGCCTTCAAAACTAGAGGCTGGCTATTTACCACTGCTAACATTTCCAGCCAGAGGACACCCAGAGCAACATAAGGACTTGCTCAAGGAAAACACTGAATTTAAAGGTTTTTTAGCCTGTAAGTTCAGGGTCAGTCTAATGGCAAGTTTGTGGAATGGTTGGTCCATAGCAGAAGCAGTTACTAACTAATATATTCTCAGTTGCTATCTTTGCTGCAGCTGTAGGATCACTCTCATATTAAGGTGTTTGGCTGAGTTGGGACTGCATATTAAAAGTAAAAAGAACATTTCCCTTGAAACAGTATTTTGATTGGTGAACCTGAACAGCCAAAACCCCGTGGTTATAAACCTCCTTTGGGCAGTGTTTCCATGGGACAAGGATCCAAAACTTTCAAAAAATCAAATTTCCATTTGAGATCTTTCTATATATCCTTTTCTGAAGGCTCAGGAGACTTTCCTGGTTATGCCACATTTAAGGGAAGCTCAGACCAGCTCAGCTTTGATACCAACATCAGTCACAGCCCAGCTTTGGAGGGGGTTGTGTCTTTGCCAACCCCAATCTGATGCTTTCCCAGGACTATCCAACCCATCCCAACGACTGCAGGATGAATATTGTCTGAGCACCCTTTCCAGTCTCACATACCTTCAGATCTGCTCTATCCACAAGTTTCTACACATTTCCCTGGAACTGCATTGGCAAAACCTCAAAATGGAGTTTGGTCTCTGATGGGCTTAAAAGTGCTTCTTGTTTTGAGGGCGAGACACCGAGGAGGATCTCAGAGTGAGGTGTCTGCAGTTCTGCAGGCTCAGCACACCTTCACTGCAGTGATGTTCTCAATAATGCAGATTGTTTCCTGGGATACTGCAGCTCTTCCCAGGCTTCTTGTCATTCCCATGGCTGATTGAGCTCATAAATTGCCCATGGGCACTAATAACTTGTGCTGATGTCACTCTTTGTGTCACTCTGAGCCTTGGCTCACCCTCCCTCCCAGTCCAGGGGATGTTACAGGTTCAGCGAGAGTTTAGAGATTGAATAGGGGTGATAACAATGAGATGGCCCTGCATTTCAGTCTTGGAAACATCCATTTACTGCTGGTGATCTAAATAATGGGCTATTTCTTCTCTTTCTTGACATATAAAACAATGTTGCTGCTATATAATCACACAAATCAAATTTTTCACCAGTTCTAGGCTAAGAGCAACAGCCAGATTGATTATATTCCTTTCTTGGTGTGCTCCTCTTACAAAAGTCTGTCATCCTTTAGGAGAAATAGCAAGTTCTAGGTCTGAAGGGACCCACTACCTTTAGCTTTTATTTCTTTAACCAACAAATCAGTCCTCATCAGTGTGCAAGTTCATCAACACCTATTTCAATTTCTGTGCAGCAAATATATCAGCCACAACTGCATTATGGGGAGGGCAAATCACACAGTAATTAATGGAGCTAATAAGCAGCACACAAGGTCTGACTCAGGCTTAAAACAGAAAGAGAAACACATCCCTGTGATTTCAGTAAGATTTAGATCAGCTCTCTAAAAAGTTGGCTCTTCACTGAGCTTATGATGCAGCCACATGTTGCAGCAAACAGGTTTTTACTCTCTGTGTATCTACAGGTCAGTGCACTCATATTTCAAGCAGGACCTACTGAGGAAAAGCTTCTTTTATGTTTGTGTGTCTGGCTTAAAAAAAAAAAAAACAACAAAAAATCCATAAAATCCCCAACAATCACATTTGCTGCAAAGTTTTGCTCCTTTGCTTTGAAATTACACTGGGAAAAATGATTTTGTGTGCAGGCCAAGGGATATTGCGAAGAGAAAAGCTGTATTAGAAAAGCACATCTTAGTCATAAGCACAACACACTGCAGTGTGTTTCCTGGGCATGGTGGGAATCATTCTTTGTGAGAGGTTTTCCAGCTCTCTTGATCCAAATCACCAGCTGATGGTCTCTGAGCAACCCTCAGGCTGCTGCTCAGCTGGACTGGGAAATGAAGGATTAAAGCTTCCTTCCCTTCCCTCTCTTTCTCCCATCCAGCACAAAGTTCCTACCAGAAAATAAAACACCAAATATGCAGCTACCCCAGAACACCTCTACACTCACACCCTGTCCCGTGTGATTCAGGGGTGAAAAACTCCCTTTCAGAAGCTTTAGAGCCTCATCATTTCCTTGGATTACTGTTCAGAGCCTCTGATATTATCCACTGTCACATCCGTGTGGCCAACCTGGGAAGCTACAGGCAACAGACTGAATGAAATAAAAGTTGTCCCTTCAAGACAATTTCAGGCAGTTTGTTTGTGTTTCCTTTGGTCTCATTAGGCTGCCACTGCAAGATAAATGGTTTGGGTTAAGGGTAATTTAGTTTATGGCACAATAGGTATGAAAGGTTATTCCCTCTTCTGCCCTCCTCACATAAAATCCACCTTAAAGAAAGGCAAGTCTTTATGTCTCAATAAACAGAAGCCACACAGATATTGTGTAACAAATTACATATTGGATAACCATCTATAAAATTTTAGTGGCTTATGAAGTTTGCATTGATTTGAATTTTACCCAAAGCGTTACAGTTCCTCCGAAACACTGAAATAAAAGGAAAACAGAAATATCCATTACAATGGTTTTTAACAGTTTAGCCACCAGAGATACCTCTGAAAATACAAATTACTGGCAACAGCCTGGAGATCACATTGCCCCTTCCCTGTTTGGGACACAGAAAAACCTGCAGATCAGCCCCAGAGAGGAGCTCAGCTGCACCTGACACTAGACAAAGTTTTCCAAGCCCTGTCCAACCTGGCCTTGGACACTCCCAGGGATGGGGCAGCCACAGCTTCTCTGGGCAACCTGTGCCAGGGCCTCCCCACCCTCACAGGGAACAATTTCTTCCCCATATCCAATCTAAACTTACTCTCCTTCAACTTAAGGCCATTCCCCTTGTGCTATCACTGCATGCCCTTGTGAAAAGTCCCTCTCCATCCTTCTTGTAGACCTGAAAGAAAGGCTTCATCCAGAGAAAGGCCATTGATTGGATTCCTAGTAATGTTTGTCTCTGACTGAATATATATATATCTATCTTGAAAGTAGAAGGATTTTATAAATATAATGTAGAAGGGCTGCAAACATAGTTATTCTTTACAGAAGTGTGCAATAAAAATGACTGATCCTTAGAGCAAGGAGGTGAGGCACCAACTGGTATTAATTAGTATTATTCTAACTAGAAATGTGCAAGGCCAGGTTGGACAGAGCTTGGAGCAACGTGGGATAATGGGAGATGTCCCTGCCCACGGCAGAGGGTGAGACTGGATGAGCTTTAAGGTCCCTTCCCACCCAAACCATCCCAGGATTGGATGATTTTGGGGCGATAGTAGCTGTGCATTTGAGCAGCATTATTTACCCCCCTGTTGGCAGGTGAGTCTGAGGCACCAGCATTTCACACTCAGTATTCCATGATTTACTTCACGCAGCACAAAACAACCCATCAACAGCAACCACCTTCCCTGCCACCACATTTGTCGTGTTTGAGCCTGGCTGCTGGACCAGCCCTGCCCAGGGTCGGTCACCAGGCCACAGCCTGTGCAATTATCCACTTCAATAATCAGTGTCTGCTCCTGATGAATTATAGCTCCATCCTTCAGGATAAATGAGCTGGTGGTAAAGGTGTGACAGGTAACAATGCCTTTGTAATGGTGGATACAGCTATCAGGTTTCATGCAAAAAATGGACCAGTAAAACATGTGGAAAAACATAAGCAGAAATAAAGCTAAAAATCTTTTTAAGGACATGGTTGTTGACCTGGCATGAGAGACTGAAAATTAACCTCATTCTGCATAAATGCAGGAGGATTTCAGGCAGAACAATGTGGCCATACTCAGGTCAGCTCTCAGATCACTTGTAGTCTGCCACAGAAATATTTTGGGCCATTTGAGGTGATTGTTTTTCCTGTGATGGTGTGACTTTTGGCTACTCCCTCAGCTGCTTTATCCAACACTGATAACACTGCTCAGGCTGGCAGTGGACAGCCAACAAAAGGTCTCGGAGATGGCTTCAGGATGGTTTCTGATAATGCACCTGCCCTAATCAGGCCCCAGAGGTTTGGGCTCAACTCTTGCTTTCCTCTGAACCCCTTTTATAACTCTGTCCTTACACTCCATTCCACACTCGGTTAAAATACAGGATAAAACCAGGTAGTTAAGAAAGGAATCCCATGTGCTGCTGAGGAGAGGGTTGGGTCTAGGAAGCAAATTTAGCCTCTTTTTATAGTACAAAGAGGCTGGATATTTACAGTCCCCACAGAGGAGCTTTTACCCACCTCAGAGGAGTGAGGTGGGTAGGAGGGCACAGCCTTGAGGAGACTCCTCTTCCCCCCTCACCCCTTAATGTGGGTCATTTTCTAGGACATCCCCATGTACAGGCAAAAAAATCTAGAGATAAGATTATTCACAAGGTTTTATTAAAACTGTGCTTTTTCTGATGCATTTTCTTCATAAATTTTCTATTTTCCACCCCCTGATTTGGAATTGTGAGGTCCCATAAGGAACGTTACTAAAAGAGATCTCATCTGGTTTTACTTTGGTGTCACTTATACTTAGAATCACAGAATCATTATGGCTGGAAAAGCTCTCTAAGATTGAGTCCAACCTTTAACTCAGCACTGCCAAGGTCACCACTAACCCATGTCCCCAAGTGCCACATCTACACAGCTTTTAAATCCTTCCAGGGATGGGGACTCCCCCATGGCCCTGGGGAGCCTTTTCCAAATTACACTTCCATTTCCTTGCTCCTTTTCACTCATTCAAGTGTCACAGACATTCCCCAGGTATTCCTGGTATCCATCAATGTTTCATGGCTGATTTTGGCCTGTTTGCCAACAGAAGGCGTGCAACGTTTTGTGACAGAACTTTCTGCAAGGCAGTGGGGGAAATCCTCAGAGTGATTCCTTTGTGAATCAGCTTTACTGTGTCTGAAAAAGAGTAGGGATAGATGGGATTTTGGGAAGAAATTTTCTCTGTGAGGGTGGGGAGGCCCTGGTACAGGTTGCCCAGAGAAGCTGTGGCTGCCCCATCCCTGGAAGTGTCCAAGGCCAGGTTGGAGCAACCTGGGCTAGTGGAAGGTGTCCCTGCCCATGGCAGGGCATGGAACAAAACAGTCTTTAAGGTCTCTCCCAAGCCAAACCAGTCTGTGATTCTATGATTTTATGATCTCAAAAAAAAAAAAGAAAAAAATCCAACTTGGTTTTTATTCTCTTAAAATCCTTCTTTTACCTCTGTGGGTTCAGGTGAGAGATTTGTATGACTTAGTCATACACTCCACTGAGCTTAACAGGCCCCCTGGTTAGGCAGGGCCTGGGCTTTATTTTTGGGTATTGCTGCTGGTTCTCTGGCTGCTCGACCCACCCCCTCAGCATTGTCATACAAAGTGGTTTCCTGCTAATTCCTTTCAGGGCTTAGGTGGATTTTGAATCAATCTTGCTGAGAAAGTCAGCCAGACAAAGAGGCAAAATCGTGACAGGGTTAGTCATTTCTGTTTTGCCTGAGTCAGTGAGCAAGGTGCTTTTTGTCTGTTCTTGCACTTCAAACATAACTTTTATTCTCCTAATTTTTGACAGAAGTTCAGTTTTGGGTGTCTCACACCTATGTCTTCCAAATCAATCCCCTGAATCTCTTTCCCAAAGTTTAATATCATCCATTATTCAACACCTTCTATAAGACCAACTTTAAAACTAGTAATCTCTCAGTAAAGCTGTGCAATTAATGCTGAAATACATCTAGTACAGAATAATACCAACCAGCACTCGCCATAGCCTTCCCCAGAGCATCCCAAAATACCAACAGCTTTCCCTGAAGTCTTGGTTATCAAGATTTCTATAAGATATAGTGGTAGATCCTCGCTCACCTTAGGGGAATTTTGCATTAAAATGCAAACCCACTTTCCCTGCAAATTTAACTCCACGTCAGCTGAGAGAGCACCCATTTCATGCCAGATGTGAATGATCTGAATGCACCTCCAGTCTGCTTCTTGTGCTGAGCTTTGCCCACTTTGCTTTATCATTTTAATCCCTCTTTAATTGGCCATTTGAGTTACTCTGCAGGCTCTGCTCCCTGTGGTGCCCACCCTGAGCTGGCAGGAGGGTGATGGGGAGCCCCCACCCTGGTGACCCCAGCACCAACCACAGCCCCACCTCCTCCCCCCTGTGGAAGGGGAGTTTAACACACTGGAGTTTTCCTTCCTCTTGAGGCATTTTTTGGGCTGCCTTTGAACAAAGCTTTTATTTTGGATGCCTTTACAGTCTCTGTAGCTGCAGTAGTTTATGTTTTATTTGAAAACCTTGCATTTACTACAACATAAAGAGGTCATTATTGTTTATCTGTGCTCACCAATGTTCTTCTTTCCCTCCCCTCTTTCCAACTGCTTTCCCAAGTTATCCAGTACATACCAGGCTCACTTATCCCTGCTTGCACCAGATACAGCACAGTTATGTATCTTCCCCCAAGCTCAGTGTCCTCAGAGGAGTATTTAGGTTAAGAACAGTTTATTCCTGGCTGGAACTGCAGCAATTGTGAGCAGGTTCATAAGCCAGGATTCTCCTTTGCTTCAGGCAGCTTCTAAAAGCCAAGGTGATGTCTCAGATGGAATCAAAACTGGAGAGGAGCAGCAGTGGGGGAGAAAACATTCCTGATGCTGCAGCAAGGATGGTCCCTGTGGCACTGATGGCCCAAAGTGGTGTTTGGGGCAGGGCAGCAACACAGAGGGTAAATAATCCTATTAACAGGCAGAAACACATATGGAAAGCGGACAAATGGTGCAATAAACCTTTAGCTCAGCTGCCTCCAGCAAACAGGGGAAAGAAAAGCTTGTGTGAGAGCTGAGGATGCAGGAGCAGGAGCCTTTGGTGGGCAGTGGGAAGCAAAAGGACACTGAGGACACACCATGGACTCAGTCACAGCTCTGCCTCCTGCACCTCGGGGAGCCACACCTGGACAAGGAGCAGTTCAAAGAATCACAGAACTGTTTAGATTGAAAAAGACCTCTGAGATCATCGAGTCCAACCTTTGAGCCATCACCCCCTTGTCACCCAGCCCAGAGTGCCACATCCACGGATGGAGGTTCCACCACCTCATCATTTCTCCCCAGAGCTCCACTTCTCACCTCTTGCCTGGCCCAGGAGTGTTCCAGGGGGAATGTTTATACAGGTACAGCCTGACTTTATCCCGCTCAGAGCTGCCTGCTGCTTAAACAGCAACAACAACAAATATTCACAATACGTTTAGTTCCACCGGAATTCCGTCCTTGGAAAAGTGAGGCTGTTTGTTTGTTTATTTTATGTGAGGTTTTTCATCCAATCATGGAATGGCTTGGGTTGAAAGAGACCTTAAAAATCCATTCCAACCCTCTGCCAAGAGCAGGGACACCTTCCACTAGACCAGGTTTTTGCAAAAGAATACATGAATAAAACTGTTCCTATTCCACTTATGTAGGAAACAAAGATTCTCCTTGCAAGTAAAAGATCCCTCTGACCAGTCTTTGTGACTATGCCCTCATCAAAAAGATACATATGCAGCTGCTCAGGTATTACACAGTTATATAGTTAGTAAATATTGTTATTTAGTTTGAATTTTGGAGTGGGAAAATTGAGCTAAGACTGAAAACACAGCGGAATAGAGGGACCAGGGTGGGTTTAGGGCAGTGAAATTAAACCTGCAACTCCAGTAGCTTCAGAGTGAATAATACTGGAAAAGAGAGGGTTAAAAATATAGATATATGGCTTTTAGCTTTGTGTGATAGCTGCAGGAAGGGCTGGGTGACCTGTGTGGAGAGGCCTCAGCAATATGTCATCACTAATGATATCAGTGCTGAGGGAAAGGTGGCAGTTTAAGTGAGTGTAACAGGGGTAAAACCTCTAACCCGCCGTGCAGCCCAAGAGCTCTCACTAAACCTCTGCCAAAACAATTGCTGGGAGAGAAATCTCCTCATCACCCAGATCCCTGGTGACTGCAGAGCTTCCCTGCTATTCCCAGCCTGAGGAAAACAAAGCCATTTGGGGCTAAGTGGCTGGATTCGGGAGATGAGCACAATGTCATCAGCCTGGGCAGAGCTTAAATGCCTCAGGACCAGCGACAGTGCCAGGTGTAAAACAGTTCCCAGCAGACACCAGGCAGGGTTTAGCTGACTCTAAAGCACCAGAATGAGTTGTAATGGTGGCTGCTGACAGGCATGCCAAGGAACTGAGGCATGAAGGAGGACCAGCAGCTGTGCTGGGGGTCAGTCTGGATGCCCAGTGTGGCTCTCCAAAGGCTGGGTGTGCTGTCACACAGAGAACAGCCCCACACTGAGAAATAGATGACTGGTTTTCTTTATTTGGCTCAAGGATGGACTCCTTGGAGTCACAGAATCATAGAATGATTTGGGTTGGAAGGGACCTTAAAGCCCATCTCATTCCAACCCCCTACCATGGGCAGGGACACCTTCCACCAGCTCCAAGCCCCGTCCAACCTGGTCTTGGACACTTCCAGGGATGGGACATCCCCAATTTCTCTCAAGAGAGCCTGTGTGTGACTCAGAAAACCCTGCAAATCAGTTCTAGAGAGGAGCTCAGCTCTACCTTCCACCAGGAGAGGTTTTCCAAGCCCTGTCCAACCTGACCTTGAACACTCCCACTTCACCACCCTCACAGTAAAGGATTCCTTCCTAATATCCAATCTAAACCCACTCTCTTTCAGTTTGGACCCACCTTTGTCCTGCCATGCCAGTTCCTAATGAATTCCTTCCCAGGAGACTGGGAAAGCAGGGATGGACCAGAGATCACTGCACACAAGCCCAAATTCTGTTTTACCAACACAAGTGGGAGTTTTCAGCCGAGGGGTGGGAGCTGGATAGCCCATGTGACACAGCTGTCTCATTTAGGTGATAAAAATCGACATTTTATCAGAATTCCTTCACTAATGGAGGGAGCACAATTTGCAGTGAGGTTTGCTCTGGTCCTGCTGGTTTTGTAATTTCATGGTAGGATTATCAGCAAGTGCTTGAAGAGATGAAGTTGCAGAAACTTCAGTGCTTTTAATCCCTGTTTCTCTCACCAAAGGTACCACTTGTATACACCAAACTCACTGTATGCTCTGCTTGAGAAGGAATGTTTGGGAGAGATGGATATGTAGTGGTGAAGTACATGATGCACCAGGGTTTCAGAAACAGTGACAAATATTTTGTGCCCCAGACAGACCTATTTTTAGTGGACTGACCTCATAACAGACAAGGCAGCGGGACAGGACAAAGCATAAAATGCACAGAAGGAAATAATCAGTAAACAGCTGAAAAGTCCTTTATTTAACTGTAGGTAACTTGAACAGCTTCTTTATTCCCAACATTAATCACAGGGATGGGAAGAAAAAAACAAGATGCTGATCAAAGGTAGTTGTCTCATACTTGCTGACAACCCAGCCCAGCATGTCCTTTGCCCACAATAGAGAGCATTTTCCTCATTAATCTTTTAAAATCCTCCAATATTTTCCTCTGCCCAAGTCCATGAGCAGTGGAGTTTGAGGAGCTGAACACACATTGTCCCTGTTGGGGGGTGACAGCACCAGCTCTCGTGCTCAGCACCCAACAAGATGCTCTGTCATCCAAGCCCAGCCTCGTCAGAAGGCTCTCAGCAGCTCTGAGAACATTTTCTGTGGGAAGAATTCTTAATTATGTGGGAAAACTGCTGGATCAAGGGTCCAGAATAGCCAGGAGTTTAGGCACAGGGTTACAAGCAGTAATGAAATTTCTGCTCTAGCTGAATAGCAATATCTGCTCCACCTAAATGGCAATCTCCTGTATCCCTGGAGTGTCCTAACCCCAGACTGCTGGCTCTGTGGGCAGCCCTACCCCAGGCTTTGATCATTTGGACTCTGGAAAAACCCTCACAAGAAAGGGTTTGATCTACCCAAGCCAAACTTGCAAACAAACCACTGATCTTTTTTCTTTTTGCACATCAAATGTTTACAGACATGAGATGAGAGCCCTGACTGCTTCACCACCAGCTCCTCTGAGACAGGAGACTTCAGTCCCTTCCATGCTGGAATGGGAATGGAGGAAATTACAGCATTTTTATAGCAGAGATTCCTCAATTTCCATCCAACCTTCCCCTACTTAATAAGAGATAAGTTCAATAAAAGATTTTTAATAAGTTTGTAATAAGAGATTCCCTGCAGACGTCATCAAAGACAGGGACTTGGGATCCTCATGCTTTGGTTACAGCCATGGGAGAGCTTAATTCATTCTCAAATATGAAACAGGTTTCATATTTTTTCTGAGGAGTCTTTCATATAAAATAGATCTTATTGATGTCCAAAAAAAAAAAAAAGAGTATTTAGTTCATAAAAATTAGGCAATGTGTTTTTATTTGTTTGAGAAGTCTCTGGTGGGAGTGTGATGAGAGCCCAGGGAGGGTTATTGTGTACCTGGGCAGTGGGTCACTTGTGTTTGTACATGGCTAATAAAAACAGTCATCTGGAAGCCAATTATACTCATTCCCATATTATTATGTTGTGTAAAGAGCAAGGACATAACACTCTTTCTCTCATCTTTCTGATGTTTTCCATTTCTTTTAACAAGAGCCTTGCAGCAGATGCTGTCAAGAATTTTAATAAAACAAACTGCCTTTCTGACTGACTCCATCCATTTCTTCTTGTCTTTATAGGCTAAAAATATATTAGAGGGTGTAAGGGAGGGAAATTCCTCTTCTCTCCAACTCTCTCCTCCCCATCCCTCTCTCTCAGTCATTCTCCTGAGCACTGCAGGCTGTGGAGTTTTTCCTCTTACAGGAAACCCAGAACACAAAGACCCCCAAAATGAATGAAAAGATGAGATCATAGAATGATAAAATGATTTGGGTGGGAAGGACCTTAAAGCTCATCTCATTCCACCCCCTGCCATGGGCAGGGACACCTTCCACTAGCCCAGGTTGCTCCAGCCTGGCCTTGGACACTTCCAGGGATCCAGGGGCAGCCACAGCTTCTCTGGGCAACCTGTGCCAGGGCCTCCCCATCCTCTCAGGGAAGAATTCCTTCCCAGTATCCCATCTAATCCTGTCCTCTGGCAGTTTGAAGCCATTTCCCCTTGTCCTGTCCTTTCATGCCTTCATCCAAAGCCCCTCTCTGGCTCTCCTAGAGCCCCTTTAGGGACTGGAAGGCTGTGATAAGATGGAACAATTAATTATCTTTGCAGTCGCAGAACAGGTGGGTGGAAACCCCTTTTACCCTCCAGAATAAAAGCAGCAGGAAGTGCTGCTCAGCTGCACCTGATCCATTAGGCAGAGTTGAGGTTGGGTTGGGAGCCCAGCAGGACCTTCCTGGGGGAGAGGAGACAGAGCTGGGAGCAGAAAGGTATGGAAAAACTCAGACTTTTCCTCTCTGCCTCTCTCTGGAGCTCTTGGAGCCTTTGGTACTGATGTTTGCAAGTCCCCATGTCTTGTTTTGTGCCAGAGCATCTTGTTGGCACTTTGTGCTGCCCTGGTCTGTTTAGAAGCCTCATGGAGTTATGGTGGGATCTTCCACACCTCTGATGCTTTGTCTCACACTAGTTTTGTGGGGGATTTTTATCTCAAAAGGATGGAGAGCTGTTAAGTACAATGTCCTGATCTATTTTGCTTGGGGTTGTTCTTATTTATTATGTTTAAGGTACTTGAAGATACTTTGTTGTGGGTTTTTTCACGGTGTTTTTATCTTGTATGTCCTGCACTTGTAGAAAGGCTTTGTGTAAATAAGAGACTTGTGAAATCTGATATTTGTGGATGCAAATAAGGTCACCTAATCAACTAAATACTGGTGTGTGGCTGCAAAGCAAAGTTTAGTGTCCCAGAGGTGGTATTTACCACATGGGGAGCTGTAGTTGTAAAACTGTGCCTGAAGTTCTTTGTGCCTTCGCTTCTCCAAGAGATTTTGCCTCTCACACAGGAGATTTATGCTACAAATTTGCCTGTGTTATGAGTAGCTTTGAGTGCAACCCTTGGGAAGAAGGAATAGAGGAGTTTTTGAGCCAGACTTCCTGGTGTGAGAGCACTCCCTGGGAGTGTGGAAGTCAGGAGGGTCTGGCCCAAACAGGGACAGCAGCATTATGAGGTTTTTGTGTCTTGGTTTCCCTGAGCAAGTTCTAGGAAGGTGAGCAGCACCTGGGCAGGGAATAGTAGAGGCCAGTCTGTGGCAATCTTCTGGAATAAACTCAATTTTAAACAGAAGGAATTTTGCCTTGTAGTAACATGCAACCAGCATGGTTCTGGGGGGAAAACACAAATTTGATGCTATTTTGAAGAGCTGATCCATTCCCACCTACAAGACAAACATCTTCTAATGAACATTTTCTGTCTAAACACAAATAATGCCTTGTGCCCACACCATGCAAACACACAGTTTTGTTTCAGGTCCCCTTGGGGACGCTGGCACTTTGTTCTCTGATGGAAATATTTGCTTCAATGGCAAGAAATTAATTTTAGAGTAGCTTATTATACACCACAAACCTTTTAAATAGTGATCATAAAGCTGGAAGAAAAGGAGAAGAGACATGTCTCCTCTTTGATTTAAAGCACATAAGTTGTTATATATTATTTATCATTTTATTCTCAGCATGGAAGGTAAAACTTGTAATCCATGGCCATCAGTAGCTCAGCAGCATTTGAAATCTCCAGCTGCATACGTTGGTGTGTTTTATTTTTCTTTTTTACACAATAAAACGTGATCTATGGTTGTTGCTAACTTCATATAGGTACTGATTTGGGACTTTTTAGTGTCATAAAACCTCTGAAGCAGAGACTCCTGGAATGTGAAACACTGACATAGTGCCTCTGGAGCACCAAAGCCAAAGCTGGCTGATGAAGATGGGTTATTTGTGGGCTGGTGGTGCCTGGAATCACAAACACTGCAGGCTTTCCTTGCCCACACATAAAAATCCTCTGAACTTTCAGAACTTTATAAATGCTAAGTGTGGCAGTGACAGGTCTCCTCTCTTTGGGGGGAAAAAATAAAAAGGGGGAGAAGGAAATGTTCCTTCAGAGGAGTAAATACACTGATTTTTAACTCCTGATATTTCTCTGCAAACGGTTGCAGAGCTGCCAGAAGGCCAACTAAGTGTTATTGGCACAGGCTGCAGGGTGTTTGCATCTTGTTTAATCATTCGGCTCCATAAGTGCTGCAGGAATTGTTAACATGGAGCTGCTTGTGCAAAAGCTGCTGGAGGAGCCCTTTCACACCTGCAACAACTGTCTGAATCCAAGGATTCACCCAAAAAGCACTATGGGAATATACTAGTTAATATTAAGCCCTGGTTGAGCAGTTGCTTCTGGAACCACAGACTTCCAAAACTTTTTATACAGTATTACTTTTCCTTTAAAGCTGTGTCATACAGTATAAATAAATAACAACATCTAAACTAACACTCCTGCAAAACCAAAGTTCAATATAAGCTGTGAACTTGCTTTGTATTTTTCTTTAATGATTCAAATGAGCAACAGGGAAAACTTTCCTTTTTAGGACTTACCTAAATTTTCCTGAAGATTGATGTTTATTGCTTTTACACCTTCAGCTGGCAGGAATTAGGTTAGGCTCTCATTACCCACTTCATTTTTTAATATGCTGCTGAAAGTCATATGAAAGTGCCAAAATTAGCACTGTCATCCTCTGTGTTGTCCGTTTTACTGCAGCACAGAGCTGTGAGAGACTCCAATAAAATACCTGTGGTGTCTGTTCCTGCACAGTCTCTCTGTTTGCCTCAGACCTCACATGAATACAAATTCATTATATAGGGTTTTTTTTTCCTCCCAGGAACGTAAACATTTGGATCACCAGCCATTTACAGACACGCAGCAGAAATAAAGCAGTGAATTTTCTTCCTCCTCTCCCCGTTATGCTGATGAAAATCACTGAGGAAGGAGAGAAAAACCCACCCCAGCACAGGCAGCTCCCCAACATCACTCACACTGCAGCAGACAGCACGATTCTGTACTTACACAGCTGAGCAGGGAAATGTCTCAGGATCTTTACAATTTTCTGCAGGACTGTTCCAGGCTCTCAGCAAGGCACAGCGTTCATCCAGGCAGAACGGAGCCGTATGGAAGGTCTGTGCAGCTGGGAGATAATGGAACTGTTTTCCCAGCTGGGACTACGAGCCTTTTTATCCACTGAGCATTGCGTGGCTCTTCCCTGGAATTAACCGTGAGACACACGGCTTTCCCGGGGTGTGCTCCAGCCAGGACCCACACAATCAGTGCTTCAGGCAGATATAAACAGCTCCTACAGCTTTTGCATATTCCTGTCTGGAAATTTGGGGTGGGTAAGAATTAGCTCTGCGTTGCTCATCCTTGGAGAAAGCTGAGCGAGCGAAAGCGCAGCTGTCGGACCGGGAGCATGAAAGATTAAATGTGCTCTTGCTATTCCTCTCCTACAAATATGAGCTCCTGTCAGGTAATCACAAGCCTCTCTCCCCAAAAACTGGGTCAGGACTCGGCATTAGGTTTAGATGAGGAATGGAAATGATTTTTGTTTAGTCCTGGGTCTCGCTGAGCTCCGTAAGATTGAGCTCATAGGATGAGTTGTCACTCAGATCCCATCCCAGCACTGCCTGACCTCATGAAACATTTAACTACCCCTCCAAATTTTACATATTTAAACAACAAAAAAAAGGGGGAACTTGTTTGTTTAAAGTGGCACAGACATAGATTTTGATAACAAGTGAACTTCAAAACTTCTTAAATTCCCATTTTCCCTCTTAGGAGTTTTTCAGAAGGGATCAAATGCGGAGCTCAGGCAGGGGAATGTCCTTCTGTTGGTGAGCAAAAGTTGTTTGTATCATAGAATCACAGGATAGTTGGGGTTGGGAGTGATCTTAAAAATCATCCAGTGCCACCCCCTGCCCTGGGCAGGGACACCTTCCACTAGTCCAGGTTGCTCCAAGCCCCGTCCAACCTGGCCTTGGACACTTCCAGGGATCCAGGGGCAGCCACAGCTTCTCTGGGCAACCTGTGCCACCACCCTCACAAGGAAGAACTTCTTCCTGATACCCAGGAAACAGCAGTTTTGGGAATATTTCTGTTGTGAAAAGTGCAATTATGTCACAGATGTTTCTTCACAACATTTTTATGTAATCTTGGTGTAAATTCCTTAGTTTGTGATGGGATTAAGTGCCTGCCTGCCCAAGCAATGGCAAGTGGAGAGGCTGTCCTGGCTGCCCTGCTCTGATGTACATTTGCAAAATGGGGACAACAGGACTGTGGGATCTCCTGGGATGTGCCCAGAAGTGCCAAGCAGCCCATTCCATCCCCATGGTGAGCTCTCTCCTCCCATTCCAAAGCTCTCATAGCCATCCTCCTGATTAACATAAACAATTTTCCACTTCCATCCTGTGAGCTCCTCAAATGAGCTTTACCGACAATTAATTAAGCCTCCCAGCACCTTCTAAAGGAGATAGGCATTATAATTAGCAGCTCTATTTTTAATTAGGAATGAAATTTAAAATGGAATTTTAGGTATTTCCTCATTAAAAATTTCTTTAAAATAATTAACAGGGCTTTTTCTAAGTGGTATCGAGAGTAAATAGACAAAAAGTTGCTTGCAACAGATTTAACCTGAGCTTCTCCTCACCAATTTTAATTTTTTTTAAAAAACCTAGTCTTTTCTCTGTCAAAATAAGTTATTTTGCTTATGCATTTCTTGTCTAACAAGACTGGGAAGAGAATTTCTCAGTTGCTGAGGAAATCAATGCTGTTAAAACTTTTCAATTTCCAACCGAGAATAGAGGAAAGTATTTTAGAAATGCTTCTTCAAAAGCTTAATTGTTCATTTCAAGATCTCTCTGAAGGCAGGCTGAGAGAGTTGGGGTTGTTCAACCTGGAGAAGAAAAGCTTCTGAGAGACCTTAGAGCCCCTTCCAGTGCCTAAAGGGGCTCCAAGAGAGCTGGAGAGGGACTGGGGACAAGGGCCTGAAGTGACAGGAAAAGGGGGAATGGTCTTAAGGTGAAGGAGAGTAGATTGAGATTGGATACTGGGAAGAAATTCTTCCCTGTGATGGTGGGGAGGCCCTGGCACAGGTTGCCCAGAGAAGCTGTGGCTGCCCCATCCCTGGAAGCCACTTCACTTTTGCCACATCAGAGCAGGTTTCAAAACTGTGTGTCCTGGTTCTGACCCGTGTGGGTGATGCTCCAATCAATACCTGGGAGTTTATCTATAATGGAACTGGAAGCTCTTTATCCCCAGGACTGGAATGGCAGCCCTGGCTGGAAATAATTGGACAAGGAAATTTAGAAAGTATAAGCAAAGAGGAGTATGAAGGTTTTTATTGAAGTGGTTTTTGATATGTCTGGTGGTGTTACTGGATGCAGTTCATGTTTTGACAACATGGACAGGTGCAATTGTCATTGAACAGCCTTTGTTATCAAGACAATTACAGTGACCTTCATTCTATATTTTTTTTGTGTTTTCTTCAGTGTTTTGTGTGGAATGTGGTTTTTTGGTTTTATTTTTGTGAATGTGTTTGTTTTGCTTTTTTTTTTTTTTAAGAAAAAAAGCCATCTGAGAAAACACCACCTGCGTGCCTTTAGCTTTTTAGGGTTGTGTTTTTGGCTGTACCTTGCTGGATATGAGATATCCGATGAGTGGGTCACATTTTGCATTGATTTGCCTTGAGGGAGAGAAAAACTAGGAGCACAGAGCCTGGGAACTGCAATGAACTTTCATTTACTTCACCTCCCAGTTGTGCTGGATGGTCAGTGGATCCATGTCCACCATCTGTGTGGAGGAGAAGACTCCACAGACATCCCTGGCTGGAAGTGCAGGGTACCAGATGTCACCTAATGGGGATCAGCTGCAAGGAGTCATTCAGCTGTGAGTTAAAGAGCTCAGAAAACCAGATTAAAATAGAATAATTCAGCCAACCTCTCAATTTACAGAAGTCACTGTAGCTACACATGAAGTCACTCCTTTCAAGCACGGCTTTGTTTTATCTCACACTTGGCAGCTCTTAGAGGAGAGAGACAGAGCGAGAGGACACGGCCTCCAGCTGTGCCAGGGGAGGGTCAGGTTGGACATCAGGGGGAATTTCTCCCTGGAAAGGGTGGTCAGGCACTGGCAGGGGCTGCCCAGGGAGGTTTGGAGTCCCCAGCCCTGGAGGTGCCCGAGGAAGGACTGGATGTGACACTCAGTGCTCTGGGCTGGGGGACAAGGTGGGGATCAGGCACAGGGGGGATCCATGACCTGGGAGGGCTTTTCCAACCTCAATGATTCTGCATAGGGTCATGTTTGGGAAGTGCTTGCAGAGTTTCCTATTCCCTCTGCAGCCCCATCTCGGCGCTGGCACCGGTGCCAGCACAAGGCCATCTCCTGGTGGCACTGCCAGTCTTCGTGATCCATGTTTTCCATCATTTTCATGAAGTTGCTGCAGCTTTTATAACACTGACTGATACAATTTGTTCTCAATGTATTTCTTTTCCCCTGTGTGTTTATATTTCTGCAAGTCCCCAGTGACTCTGGATCATTATTTTATTTCTCTAGTCAAGGCACAGTTTTCCCCAGACCTCTGGGAACCCCAAATGCCAGTAGGTACCACCCTGTGCTGTTCAATAGAGTCTTATAAAACTCACTTATGGTACTTCTAGGAGACCTTCTTAGCTCTTCCTCCTCATACATTTTGCATTTTCCATGTTACATGTCATTATCACAATGCAAGAAATTGTAAGTAATTTCTGTTCTAATACTGAACATTAATTCCTGAATTAATGAAATGGGAAAGGATGTGTAATTCCTGCCAACCTGCCTTAGGACACCCTGCTCCATTTATTCCTCAGCAGTTTCCTGCAGTCCTATTCCACTTGTATCTTGAATTCCATGGAGCATTTCAAATTTCATATATTAGGCACTTTTGCCAGATATTCATCCCCCATCTTCTGTTTTGTACCAATTTTACTTTTGAAAACAATGGTTTTCTGAGGAAAACTGGGTCTGCAAAAGCTGAGAAGTCTTGGCTGGGGAGTTTTTCTGCTGATTTATGTGCACTCAAATCGACTCTGTAGCTCTTTAACTTCCCACCTTCCCTGAGAAAAATCAACTGTTGCTGTGCAAGGTGATAATTACCTTTGAATAACCTGCAAATCCATTTTTTATCTTGATTTTTAATATGTTGGGGAGGGTGACTAATGCTCAGAGTGAAGGCACATTAAATTCAAATGTGCAAATATTAAAGCTAGTGAAAATTATAAATTATTTTAAGCCTTTGCACCTATATTTGTATTTTAATATCTAAATAATAAGGGCTTAATATCTACTCTGAGCCACAATCTCAGCTCCTCTCTGAGGTGAGGTCCTGTCAATCTCCTTCCCTCAAACCATAGAGGTCTGACCAACACATTTAGTGCAAATAAGCCTGAAAAAGAGAGAAAAGTGTTCAGAAATCTGCTGTGGCAAGATGGGAGTCCCTGAATCCTCCTCTGTGTTGGGGCACTGATGGGCTTCAGGGGCTTCAAACAGAAGGGGATGTGGAGAGGCACAAAATTAAAGGAGATTTTGGTGGTAACTGGAGTAGGTTCTTCTTCAGGTTCTGCAGTAAAACTTTACACCTGTAATACCCATTTAAAGTTGTCTCTGTGATCTTATTTTGACTTTTTTTAATGACGGCATTGTCATGGAGTTGTGACTTCTATAATTCCCTGACCTGCTTAAATACCTGCAGTGTCACAAGGTGGGCAGGAGGTGGGAAGAGAGTTTGGGTTGGATTCCAGGAGCAGCCCTGCCCAGAGCTGGTCTGGGAGAAACCTTTCCAGTGGTGCCAGTCTCTAAACCTGAATGGATCCATCTTACTCTGACTTAGTGCCTGTCCTTTCCAAGTTCTGGCAACTAAACCCTTATCCAAGAGATAGAACCCCAAATTTCATGGGAGTCTTCTATGATAATTTTAATGTCAACATGTCCTCCCTGTTGATGAGCCTGGTTCCATTGCCTAAATACAGTCAGCATGTTTCTGTATTTGCTTTTCTAGAGGTTATAAATCAACCTCCCAAAAAAGCACAAATCAAACAAGAAAAACCCCCTCACCAATGAAAATATTATTTCATTCACATCAGGAACGTGAAGAGCAGCAATGATGCTTTAATTCCCAGGATTTACTGGCTAACACTTGCTGAAGGATTGAATAAGAGCTGTAACAATGGTCAGGAGTTGCATCAAGGAAAGATCCATCACCAATAAGATATTGGACCAAACATCTGCTTCCCTGCTCTCCATCTGGAGCAGGAGTGCAAGGAAGCAGGGAGCTGTTGATTATGGAGACACAGGTTGGGGATTGTTAAAAATTAAACTGATAGGGACAATAATGTAGCTACACTTGACCAGGTAAATGACTTAGTATTATAGTTAATAGTAGGGTATTTGGAATCAAAATCTATATATGCTGCATCATAATCGTAGTTCCCACAGAGATGGATTAGAAGTGGATTAAAATTAGCAAATATATTCATTTTTCTATGTGATTTTTGAATCCTTTAAAGACTTTCCTCTCACTGCTCAGCCCATTTCAGCCCTGGAAGAAAATGCTGAGTGTAAACTTAAAAACAAATGTGTCTTCATGTAAAGAAGGAGAGAAAAAAATATGGATATTTCCTCAAGAACTGTAATGCCAGGATAAGGGGAAATGGCTTCGAACAGAAACAGTAGGGTCAGCTGGGATATAGGGAGGGAATCCTTCCCTGTGAGGGTGGGGAGGCCCTGGCACAGGATCCCAGAGGAGCTGTGGCTGCCCCATCCCTGGAAGTGTCCAAGGCCAGGTTGGAGCACCCTGGGCTAGTGGAAGGTGTCCCTGCCCATGGCAGGGGGTGGAATGAGATGAGCTTTAATGTCCCTTCCAACCCAAACCATCCTGTGATTTTCTGATATTAGTGTTAGAAAAGTAATTAAAAGAACCCTTTAAACCCTTGCCCTCCCTCCTCAATGCTCCCTTTCCTTCCCTTTAACCTGGTGTGAATGTCAGAGCTGTTGGATCAGTGGGAGAAGGAATTTCCCCAGCTCTGTTTTTATCCAACCACTTTCCCCCAGGGCTCCCCAGGCCAGTGTTTGTGCCTTTAACACCATTTGATCTAATTGGAAATATAAACAGTGGAGTGTCCGTGGTACAACACTCACTATGATATTGGCTCTTCTTTTAGATAACCACTTCATAAAATCCACTTATTAAAAATGTATACAGGAGAACAGTGGGTGGAATTTTATAGATCTGGTTTTACTGCAGAAAATGTAGTTATTTGGACATCTCCAAAGCTGTAAAGCTGTACCTGGGTTTTTACAGCACTCACTGAGCTTAGATGAATTAAAACATAACATTTTCCTGCCTCCTCCTTTGGATTGTGGCTGAAGACGTTTTTCATTTGGGTTATTGTTTTTTTTTTTTTTTTTTTTTTTTTTTTTTTTTTTTTAATTTCAAGTGGCAAACAGAAAATATTCCTCTTTCTAGTTGTAGGTAATTTTAATGAGGAATATAATATTCAGACAGGGATTGTCTGTACAGAGTCACTGTGAGATGTTTTGTATAGAAATACCCCTGTGTTGTGACACACTGATTTCTTGTTTTCTGACAGTGGTATAATTTGCTTTAAGAATTGTTTCAGTCGTTTCCCAAATATTTCTTATGCGGCCTTGGAAAGAAATAATTGAATTTTGTAAAGTTATCCCAACTCCCATTAGGATGAAAAAGAGCTCTCTTTATGTAATCCCATCAACTTCCTCCTCAAAGATCAGCTTAATTAAAACTGCTCTCTTAAAACAGACCATCACTTATGATTATAATGAAGTTGAATGAAAACCAACTAATGAAAACTAACTGATGCAGGTTAGTTTTTGTAACACAAATGATCATTTCTTGGTGCTGTTGCCCTGTAGAAGTTCAATAAGAGGTGCTGCAATCAAAGATCAGTGTGGATTTTTGTTTTAAACCCCCAATATATTTCAGGGGTGCACATAAACCTACAAGGATAAATCTTGCAAGGGCAACAGCTTAGTTGGAGGCAAATCCCAGCTCAGGAAGGGTTTTGTTCCTGCAGATTCTTCCCAAAATGGTAGAGAAAACCTATAGGAAGTTTGCTGTGAATGTCAGCTCATGCTCATTCTCCTGTTTGGGGGTTTTCCAGGGGTGATATAAATAGATAACAAACCTCACAAAGAGCAGCAAACAGTGAGACAGATTTTCATTACTGGAATCAACTACTACCGTAGTTTTCATAGAATTACAGAGTCATTAAGGCTGGAAAAAACCCCAAGATCAAGTCCAACCTTTGGCTGAACACCACTATGCCCTCTAACCCTTACCTCCAAGTGTATTTCTGGGATATAATTTTACAGTTTTAGAATACACTTTTAGAAGTGGCTATTTCAGAAAGATATTGGACCATTTGATTTTCAAGGACTCCTTAAAACAACTGTATTTAGCCCATTCTATTTAACTCGAATTCAAATTGTTCCCAGCAGTTTAACACCCCATCACTCTCCCCATAACGTGGCCATTTGTGTAAATCTTTGTAGGGAGAGTCCTTTTGCACTATCCAAATCGTTATTAGTCTTTCAACAGTGCAGTGGATTTTATCAGACTATTAAAAATAAATTATGCAGGCTTGGTGCCACACAATCAAATCTCTGCTTGTTAAGCATTTAGTGCCAGTGATCAAGCCCCCTAAATGTCAGCGAGGTCAGAGCCTTGCTGTGTTACCTGAATAAAAGAAAAGCTTGTCTTGTGGGCTGATGAGCATTTTCATGTATAAAAGTGTTCAGAATAAAACAATTAGGGGAAATACTCGCTCAGGAATGGTGGTGCTTCTTCCAGAAAACTGCAATTGCAACTATGAGGTAAAAAGTGTGAGGAAAGGTTGGATTTGATCTTGGTGGTTTTTTTCAGCCTTAATGAATCTATGAAATGAGGGGCATTTGGTCCTTTTATAGGATGTTTTCTAATCTCAGGGTTGATTCTAGACCCTTCCTTTTGGTTTTAGTGTTGAACACTGAAATCCAGATCTCCCCATCTTTGAGCAGTTTGCCTTCAGCCTGTGCCACTGCTGTTCTAAAAACTTGGTTCCCAGATTTCTCCTGATTTCGTGAAATTTTACACTTTGAAGGAGTCAACCCTGCACCTATTTAACAAAATTTTGCAAGCCCTTAAATAGGGCTCTGAGTAACCTGGTGTAGTGGAAGGTGTCCCTGCCCATGGTGGAGGGTTGGAACTGGGTGGTCTTTAAGGTCCCTCCCAACCCAAACCATTCTATCACTCTATGAAATGGCAGAAAGTGTTATCACTCACAATTAAAACCCAACAACATTGATTTAGCTGATATCGGTGCAACTAATCCTGGACAAAATCTCCCAGCCTACTTCTTCAAGAGAAGACAGGAATGATTTACCAGGATCTCTTTCCACCCAGAGATGTTCATATCATGTTTAGTTGCACCCATCCCCTTAATGCCACTTATTTCAACTTGCTTATGGGAACTGTTACACCATTTTTTCTCCTCTTGGTGCATAAACTGTAGTGAAAAAGCAAACATCTCAAATTAACTTCCCAGTAGCTCATTTTAATTTTGTCTTGAGCTATGAGAGGGCTAATAACCTAAATCAGCCTGATTGTTATTTCAGCCAGTAAACACCATATATTATCCTCTACATATCTCTGTAATAGCTCCTGCCTAATCCTTTAGGCTCTGTCTATTCTTCTAATAATTTATCTATTATTGCTGCCATTGTTGAAGCAACAGTGGAACACAGAATTGTTTGGGACCTTAAAGATCATCCAGTTCCATGGGCAGGGACACCTTCCACTAGCCCAGGCTGCTCCAAGCCTGGCCTGGTCCAACCTGGCCTTGGACACTTGCAGGGATCCAGGGGCAGCCACAGCTTCTCTGGACTGTTTGAAACTACCAAGAGGTAGAACAAGGTCACTGTACAGCCCATGTGACAGATCAGAAGAAATGATCACCTGGGTCATCATCATTTAAAGCTTCTCACTTAAACTCTTGCTCTTTATTTGCAATTTCTGATGTCTTGTGAAGAATTAAATTAAGAAGTGTAAGAGCAAAATTATCTCAAGAAAGAGAGTGTGTTTTTTGTGACTTTTCAGAGGCAAAACCCTCTTTAAACATAGATTGGTTTAGGCTGGATATGGGAAGGGCAAAGAAATATTAGTGTAGTTGCACACACAGAAGGAGAAACAAATATTTCCAAAGAGGTAGATATGAAAAACCCTTGGAGGTCACAGCTCTTGGACTGACCTCGTGCAACCCTTGCCAGAGACTCCCTCATCCAGCTTCCCGTGTTCTGCCTCACTCCAGCAATAGTTCTGGAAGTGACTGGCAAAGGATTCACCAGATCCCCTTGCAGAGACTTGGTGCATAAAAGCTAAACTATTATTACCACCAGTAATGGATTTATTCCTTCATCTCGAGTCATAAATGTCTGTAATTTGGATCTGTGATTGCAGCCTTGTTCTGGAAAAGGTCAGTGTTATGGAGGTTGTAACTGTCACCACAAAGGGAGTCCTGGTGTGGAGTCTTTAGCTAAAATTCATGAGTGTTTTCCTGATTGCCTTGAGGAAGACAAGGGAATTGCCACAGATTTGCACCAAAGCAGCACATCCTTTTATTCACTGGAAGCAGGGCATCTCTTGGCTGCTTAAACTTCCTCTGGCACCAGCAGAAAATTAGAACTAAATATCTGAAAGTGTAATTCAATCTATTACTCTCAATGTTGCTGAGGACAGAAATGGTGTTTCTGCTGTTTGGTGTTGGGGAGAATAAAGACGAAGCTAAAAACCCAGTTTGACTGTCAGTAATGCTGGGCTAGAGAGCAATTGGAACTGGTAATACTGGGATAGAAGATTTTGGGCTAGTCAGGAATATGGAATGGACAGAAGGAGGGAGGAAATGTGTGTCTGTATTATTGCTGTGTTCATGCAATTAGATTAATTGTTCTCCACTGGTTTCTGAGGAACGAGTCTGCTTAAACATCAGACCTGTGTCCAGGTCAGGGATTAGCACCAGGCAGGACTAAAGCCTGTGAAAACCTCATTAAGGATGGTGATGGGGCCTTTTGTGAGTTCATCCAGCACAGATCTGCAGCTGCAGCTCAACAAAGAGGAGCCACGTTGTTCCTGAAGTGCTTGTCATGAATAGGTTTTATCATCCTCAATCCCACAGGAGGAAAAAAAACCCAAATGTGCCTATTGATGGTGTGAAAAGCAAGTTGTTTGACATCCAGTCCATCTGGCTGGAGTTCCAACAGCTGAGGGATGGCTTTTCCCCTTTCCTGGGCTCCACGTCCCAGGTTCTCAGGAGCTGGGCTGGTCCCCAGAATGAACCACTCCGTTCTGGAGGTGGTTTGATTTAGGTCCAACCCTGCAGGCTCTGTGGAGGAACCCAGCTGGAGACACCCAGTGCAGGGGGAGCAGTGCTGGTTCTCCTCTGCCACGAGCACTGGGGGGATGCTGGGGCATGGTGCTGGTTGCCAACCACCATGCAAAAACACTTGGCAAGCAGGTCTGCTCCCTGTGGATCATCCTGCTGCCAGGGAGCTGCCAGCTGTGCCACTGGCACGCTGGTGACTCCTTAGGAAAAGGAAACAGCAATGCCAGAGGCTCTCCAGATGCCCAGGACTTGATCTTCTGTCATTGACAAACCTGATGAATTGAGAGGTTTCAGGTCAAAATACTGAATAAAAATCTGAACTCTCTCAATCTCATACACTGCCTTAGATTTCCAAATCTTGGATCAGTGCCTTTTGGGATCATTGATAGTGCTGTGGCCTTAGAGAGGTCAAGACTACTTGTGAAATGTTGATTAAAAAGTTGATTAGTTGGCTGATTGGATGTGAGGTTTAGATGTGGATTATATTTAAGTATCAGCAGTAGTTAGGAGAAATTTATAGCATGTACTAAGCATCTCAGTCATAGCAGCTAATGATATTTCAGTCATAAAACCTTCCTTTCAGGTGATAGTCCTCACCATTACAACAAAAGTTTAATCAAAGGATTTAAGACTCTTTCTTCTTGGTTTACAATCTTCAATTCTTTTTCCCTCTGGAAACCTTAAAAAGAACTGCAAGAAATATAAATTTTAGGAAAGGAAATCAAGCTCCAGTTTTAATCCCAATAAAATTACTGAGAGCATTCCAGAGAATTTTTACATGAGCACATCAAAATACCTTGTAAGTGTATTTATCTTTGTGTCATGCCCATGAAAAAGGAATCTTCCACAGTCTCAGTCTAACAGGAGAAACCCATGGAGTAGCCAGGGGCTGATTTCACATGACTCTGACATGACTCTGACATGACTCTTGTCCTCTGCTCTGAACTCAAGTGCTTCCCACCACCACCAGATCCTAAAATCACCTAAATTCTGTGGGTAACTCAGTGTTTAGTATTGAAATTTTCCTACCTCTTCAAAACTAAGACTTAATCAAGTGCAGTTTTTAGGTCTCAACCTGCCTGTCCTTGAACAAACTGCACAAATAAAAGGAAGCAATTTGGAGCTGCTCTTTAATAATGTTTACAGAGACAAATCCATGTCCCATCTCCTAGAAACCTTTCCACAGCCCCTGGACACTGGTGCTCCATAGTACTGGGTGGGCAGCTGGGAATTCTGGGCAAAAGTAGAGCAGCTCCAGTTCTGCCCAGAAAAACAGGTTTTTTTCCTGGATGCCCAATAACTGAAGCATAACCTTGGCCTAGTTTGAAAGAGATCTCTGGCAGAAGAAAAGCAGAAATTTGAACTTTCTGAGAAATGATTTGTTCCTTAGTCCCTGAGGTGTTTTCCTGCCTTTCCAAGAAAACCTGAGGCACGTTTTAAACTGAAGAATCCCTGACCAAAACCACTGCCCTGCAGAAGCCCACTTAGCCAGCCAGGGGTCGTTATTCCTGGTGGAAAAACTCTGGGTCTGGGTCTTCAGGAGGCTTTTTTTTCCAAAATGACAAGGGCAAAGTGTAACCAGGCAACAAAACACCAACCTTTAAACCCACCCACTGCGTATTTTCCCACAGTGGTTTGGGAGAGCTCCGGTCACAAAATGTAATTCCTACGTCTGCTCTGAGCCCATGGATCATTTCCTCCCCCATAAAGACCAGGAGCTGTTTAAAATACCTGATGAATATTGAACAAAACACAGAGTGAAAGTTATGAGAGGTTACCAGTAAACAAATTCCTCTTGATGTTCAAGAGCTGCTTTAGGTACAATCTGGTTTTTACTCCAGCAAAGCATCATTTCCCTCCCAATAACCTTAAATAATGGATATGCACATCAAAATGCCTGTTGCCATGTGGAATAACCACCCTGTTAGTGGAAATGGTGCACAGTGGTGGCTTTTGAGGACACAGGTAGGGAAAAATCCATTTCAGTTCTTTTACTGCAGGTCTAAATTTCCCTTTTTATCGTTGCAGTCTCGTATAACTTCGTCACTTACAACCAAGTGCTGTGATATGCAACAGGAGCTGCATTTTTCTGCACTTGAAATTATAAATGACACCTATATTTGGGTGCTTTTTGATTTTATTTCTGCTATAGGTCTTTTTCTCCATGCATAATTCATGGCTTTAAATGCAGTTACTGAACATTTTTGCTATAGCACTTAATCCCCTCTCTACCTTAAAGGAGATATTTGATCTTTAGAAGGATTTGTTTCTCAAGACAACTACAGCACTATTTATTTCTGTTTCAAATCAAGCAAACTTCATAGACAGCATTCTTCCTTAACCTCAGTGGATTTGCTTTTAATAGCATAAAAGAAGCGTGGCTCATGATAAGACTCAAATTCTTCTATTTTAATCCTTTTTCTGACCTTGTCTTCTGTAATCTTTGGTAACTGTACCAAAAACAAAAAAAAAATTCCTCAGTTTCTTCTTCTATAATAAAGTCAGAACTATTTTTTTTTTACCCAGATTACAGTGATTTTGATCCCAGGTATCTGTGTTTCTGATTGCCATTCACAAGGAAGATTTCCCTGTCTGCAGATCCAGCCCGGGCTGTGTCAGATTACAGGCAACATATTATGCAAACCACAGTTTACCCATCACTTCCTATGTGCAATTATGACTTAAAAATACCCAAATCCATTGAACAGTTTAAGGCATGAATTAGGGATGAGAAATGCTGATTTCTGCCTCGGAACTTGAACGCCCACCTTGGAACACAGGGAGTTCATCGACTGCTCTCAGTGAAATCCCAGCTCTGGTGACACTCCAGGCAAAGTTTCTCGCTGTGAATATTTAAATTGAAATTGTCTCTTTGCCACGGCAAAACAGCTCTCCTCACTCCTTGATGGTGATGGAATCATAATGACACCAAACATTTAAAAATCATACTTCCTGCCTTTAAAAATAAATGATAAACACCAATTTAGTGATCACAGGTGCCACGACTGATTTAAGTGCATGTGGGAACACAGCCAAAACCAAGTGATTTCAGATTGATTCATTATAAAATTTTCTGTGTCAAAAGTTTGATTCATTTTTATATTTTTCCCAGTCACCAGAATATAAACAGGCCTGATTCATTTCAAAAATCCAATTCTTGAGGACCTCAAAGGACCTGATTCTTTCTCCCTGCTTACTCATTTCTATTCAATAAATCTTCTCAAAAAAAAAAAAAAAACAAAAAAAAAAAAAACAAAAAAAACACACACAAAAAAACCCCCAAAACAAAACTATTCAGAGACCAGAACATCAGTTGCATTTTATTTCAAACAAAGGAAGAAACAAACCCAGGTTGAAAGCCTGGATTTCCTTGTTTCCATCCCTCTTTTGTTTTGCTTTGGCTCTTTAAATGCACCTGTTCCCTAGGGGGAAGAAAAATCTATATTGTCCAATTGTCTTGCTGTTAAAATCTGCAACGGACTCCAACAGCTTTATAGAGGAGCAGGATCGAGGGAGGGATATTTGTCCAGGTATTGATCCCTCCTGCAGGATATCGTGGCTTTGCTGGGGGTTGGGAATCTCCAAAGCTTCTGATGGAGTGATTTCTGCTCCCCAGAGTGCTCTGTGGCAGGAGGAGATTGCTGCTTTTTGTCCAGGTAATTGCCTTGAAGATTTAGGTCTAGATTTTAATCTCAGAAGGGTAATACACCTCAGACAGAGGAGAAAAAAAATGGTGCTAATGGGTATGCAGGAAACATCCCAGCAGCGTTTTCCATGGAACAAGCAAGGTGGGACACAGAGCTGAGATTAGGATTGAGGTTTAGATGGAGAACCCTGCAATGAGCTCTTCATGATTTCCCTGCCATTGGTCAAAATCTGCTGTGTAATAATCTCAATAGCTCTTTAAACATATACATGCAGGGATCTACAAGGCCTTTCACACCTAAATCCAGGTTATACCTTTATTCCTTCCCCTCGAAAATGTAAAATTATTTTCCACTTCATAAACACTGATTTGTAAGTCACAGTGCCCAACTCTGGAGTTTTAATGCCAGCATTAATTTTATTTTCTTTGCCATTTGCTTGGATTTAGCTGTGGTCTAGTGGTCTGATGGAAGGTGTCCCTGCCTGTGGCAGGGAGTTGGAATGAGATGATGTTTAAAGTCCCTTCCAACCCAAACCATTCTAGGATTCTATGGAACAGCACTAGTAGAAAAAAGTCCTTAAAAGGATAAAGAAACTCCACTGCTTTTCTTGGAGTGCTTATTGTGATCTGTCAGCTAAATACGCTGCCTTGTCTTTCCCATTGATTTCGGATTCAATCCATGGGTAATGTACTCCTGATGCCCTGCCTGGGCTGAGGGGAAATCCCTCAGGGACTACCAAGGTTGTGCTTCTTGACTGCAATTTAGATTTTAAAAAAATATAAATTCATAATTTATCCTTTAAAATATAAATTTATTATTTATATTCCCCCCCCCTCAAAACATTGATATTATCTATAGGTAGGTGTTGTTGCAGTTCCAGGTTTGGCATGTTAAAGAGACCTGTGTTGGGTAGGGGATGGATGGCACTGCTTTCCTGGCAGGTTTTGGTGTCTTCCTTATTGCATTAATTGGCTTGAAGCATCTCTTTATTTATGTATATAATATAATTATCACTAATTTGGTTAAAGCAGAGAGCACAGGTAGAGTTGAGGCCACCAAATATTCCACCTCTCTGGCCATGCTACATATTGAAGGATGGACCAACATCATGGAATCCCAGAAGGGTTTAGGTTGGAAAGGACATTAAAGCTCATCCATCCCACCCCCTGCCATGGGCAGGGACACCTTCCACCAGCCCAGGTTGCTCCAGCCTGGCCTTGGACACTTCCAGGGATGAGGCAACCACAGCTTCTCTGGGCAACCTGTGCCAGGGCCTCCCCACCCTCCCAGGGAACAATTTCTTCCTAATATCCAATCTAAACTTCCCCTCTTTCAGTTTGAAGCCATTCCTTGTCTTATCACCACATTTCCTGATGCAGAGCCCCTTTCCAGCTTTCCTGTAGCCCCTTCAAGCCCTGGCAGGTGCTCTGAGGTCTCCACACAACCTTCTCTTCTCCAGGCTGAACATTCCCAACTTTCTCAGCCTGTCTCCATGGGGGAGGTGCTCTGCTCCCTCTATATCTTCAGGATGAACAAACCTTCCAGTCGTGTTTGGTCCTGGGACAAATTCTCCCAGGACATCACATTGCACATAAAATTAGGAACCTTATAAAAAAAACCTCATTTTTTTACAGCCTATAACGTTAACAAACCTGAAGAAATTTGATAAAAAAATTTTGGGATGATTTGTATGAACACCAAAGCTTTTTTCTTTCTTTTTTTTTTCTCCCCCAATTGTTGCTACTGAAGTCAGAGCGTGTTTGAAGATCTGAAACTTTTCTTTTGAGGGGAAAGTTGCCTGCTTGTTCTTTTTCTCATGCTGTGTTGACATGTTTTCATCAGCTACATCGTGTTACTTCTTCTACATTAAAGCCTAATCACAGACTTGGAGTTTGCAGTTACCAGCTACAAATAGAAAGATTTCTCCCTCTGAGACCACAGCCTTCCTCAAGCAATTTTCCACCTTTATGCAAGGTTTTTTGTTTTGTTTCATCAAGGTTTGCTTGGGTTTTTTTGGTGGTTTTTTTTTGTTGTTTTTTTTTTACCATCTGCCTTGCAATTAAGCTATTTAAAAGCACCCACATCAAAGAAGTGCTCTGGTTCTCTACAAATAGACCTCACTGCTGCACTGCAGAAGGGACAAAAATAATTTCCCCAGTTCCAGAATTTATAATGATGAAATAAATATTTTTCCCAACTATTTCTTATTGACTTACCAAAAAAAAAAAAAGTGTGTCTAAATAAAACAATTCTTTACTGGAGAAAACACAGCTGGACAAGGAAAATCTATCCAGCAGCATCTATATTTTTTTTTCTGCATGCATAAATGATATTATAAAATTCATAGTAGTCTTTATATTTCTCGTGGTTTTTTCAACTTTTTTGTTGAATGGATTGCCTTTATTAAAACCAGGATGATCTCATACCTGTATTACATTTATATTTATTTTTTTATGGAGAAAGCTAATTGTGGTCTGAGTGTTATTTCCAGCGTTCAGGTTTTACAGAGTGTGAAGAACAGGAAGCTTTGAAGTAAGAGGGGGAAGATTAAGGTTGAAGAGCAAATTTTAGAATGCTGAGCCAGCCAGTATTTCACTTACACTGTTGTTGTGAGTGTGTTGTAGGGATGAGCTCTTCAAAGGATGCAGTGCTTAATCAACAATGTTCTACTGAACGTAAGGGCAAAGGAACAAAACTTGATTAGAGAAGCTGCTTAAAAATAAATGTATTTTTCCCACTTCATAGAATTAATAATTTGGGTTGGAAGGGACCTTAAAGATCACAGAATTCCAAACCCATTCCGTGGGCAGGGACACCTACTACTAGACCATGGTGTCCATCTGGCCTTGGATGCTTTCAGGGATGGGGCAGCCACAGCTTTGTAATACAATTATATATTATAATTATAGTAGAATGAAAACTCACAGAGAAATAAGAAATGTATAAAATTCAGCAGCTCAGGAAAAATATTTGCAAAGGTGGGAAAGTGTAGATGGTTCCTGTGATGTGACAACAAACCACCTGTGTAAAAGGGACCAGAACTTGCAGGTAATTTGAGTTAACATTTCATTGCCCAGGTGGGTGATGTTTTGGAGTGACCTCCCTGAACAGTCTGAAACCAAGCTGAGAAAATGGGATTTTCTGTTGTCTTCCTCATTGACCTCTGCTGTCAACTTAGAAAGAAAGTAAATGAATCAGAAATGTGTTTGCTTTATTCAGAGAGTAATGTTTTCCTTTTGGCACATTATGTTTTATTTCAACAACTAATGGTCTGAATTATTAAGTAAAAGACAGGAATTTTGCAAATTCCTATTTTCTCATTATAACCAGATGAGTTGACTGAATTGGGCTCTTCCAGCTCCCCTGTCACAGAGGCACAGAGTTGAGCAGATCATTTTTTTAAACCTGATATTCAATCCTCAGGTGCTCCCTAAGGATTTCAGATCAAGTGTCTGTGGGCTGTTCTTAAACTGGGAATGAGCTGAGACTAGAGAGGTGAACCCAAAACTCTTTGCTCTCCTTTACTGAGTGAGTGACAACACCATTTTCCACTTGAAGCTTTGTTTTGGAGCTTTAACCATCCTTTGTTTTCCAATTTAAATTCCCCTGGCAGCATTCACACACAACTCTCCAGAGTTTGCCCTGATTTATCTAAAGGAATAAAGGAATTATTTTCCACCAGTGGCTTTTTTTCTACCCAGCAATTAAAATTTCTGCCATCCTTCTGTAAGATAAGTGCAGGGGCCTTTTGATCCCCAGAGCAAAACTTCAGCCTTAGAAGCCATTTAAAAATCTTTAACTTCCTAGACATTTAGCTGCTCTTTTTTTTATTTGTATTCATTTCAAAACCTTCAGCTGTCTTCTGTACCCCCCAGGTGTGAAGCCAGTGATCTGCAATGCCCCATCCCTCTCCCTGGGATCACTCCAGAGTTACCACCATGTTGTTCCCTTGTGGAAATCACGTTGTTCTTCCTTTGCAGTTGCTGAACAGAGATCAGTCACTGCATGGAAATTCAGCTTGTAGTGATGTGAGGGATTTTGTCCAGCTGGTGTGGACAGTGCCTTATGGTCTAAGCCACTTGGAATCACCATTCCTGGGGATTTGACTCACTTTGGATTTTTATATTTCCATGGACCACCAAAAAGTTATCAACTCTGAAGCAACTAGAACAGAGGTGGTGTAATTTGTTACCAGCTTTGCCTCGTTACACTTTTCCCCTTTTTGCTTTCATTCCAGTGATTGCAAGTTACCAAATTTCAGTTAATTGTCAAATTTTGAGAGAATTGGGCTGAGTGTTTTCAAAGCTGTGTCAGGGCTGTGGCAATCACTTTGTTGCTGTGTGGTGGCTGTCTCAGAAGCTTCCCTGAGATGCAACTTCCATGCAAATGAAGGAGCTGGTGTTTGAAGAGCTCTGTGAAAGCTCAGATCAGAGGTGTCGTCTCTGTGCTCTTCTCGTCTGATGTCACTTCACAATGAATTTGTTTTCACACGTCATTTTCCTTTGGATTTCTCCCTCGTACTCCAGCCTTGATCCAAAGCTTATTTCAGGCAGTAGAAAGATGTCTAATGATTTCAGGGGAACGTGTCTCCATGTGAAAGAAAAGGAGCCAAAGAGTCGTTCCTGTTGGTGCTGTGCTCATGTCCTGTCTCTGCCAGGATGACCCACGGCCAATTAGGCTCCCTCCTCTTCTCTGAGATTTCCTCTTCTTAAGGAATTCCCTTAAAAAGGGGTTATAAATAAGAGGGAGAATGATGTTTTACACAGGAGAGGCTCAGATTGGATATTAGGAAGAAATTCCTCCCTGTGAGGGTGATGAGACCCTGGCACAGGTTGCCCAGAGCAACTGTGGCTTCCCCTGGATCCCTGGAAGTGCCCAAGGCCAGGTTGGACGGGGCTTGGAGCAACCTGGGCTAGTGGAAGGTGTCCCTGCCCAGGGCAGGGGGTGGCACTGGATGATCCTTAATGTCCTTTCCAACCCCAACCACTCTATAATTCTTCTTCTTCAGAAATCTCTATTTTGCAGTTTCTCTCCCCTCTAAAAAAGCTTTTGCCTTTCAACCTTGTGATATTTCGTGTGTCTCAAATTGCATCAAGTAAAAAAAAAAAAGACTATCCATTCTCTGTCAAGTAACTTACATAAAAGCAAAAAGAAAGATATTGTAGCCTCTGTACTACTAGAATTGCATAGTAACATTCTCATTTGAAGTCAGTGGGGCTGAAATCTGTGGAGCTGAAAGGGTGGGAGCAAGGGCAGGGTTTGCTCCACTGGTGCCTGTGATACATTGCATGTCTGAGATGAATTTTCAAATCTCCTTCAGCAAAGTTTTACAAAATTATGAGTAAAGGTTGCCAGGATGAGGACCACAAAGTTTAGCAGTTCTGAATAATGTAAATGAATACACACCTTAAAATAATAATGTGTTTAAAAAGTCATGGAGCATTACCATGGCTCAATGCTGGACTCGTATTCAAGTGTTCAGGAATGAAGTTACTCTTCAGAGGAGCCCTCCAGGGCTGCATTTATTACAGGGACCAGCAGGATGGAGCTGAAAGCATAAAACTGAAAGCAACACTTATTCACCCAAAAAAAACCCCTTTTTAAAGAAAGAGTAAATATTCAGAGTGAGCTCTGTGGTGTCTCTATGTCACAGTGCAATGTACACTTTATTAGGCAGGTGTTAATGAGCAAGTTCTAAAGACTGATCTATTCTCTCAAGACAATGGCTGCTTCAGAAATGAAGCATTTTAACCTAAACACAGTGAAAAAACTTAAATCTTGACTGTATTTAGAACTGCAGCCTGGCTGGGAATGAATAAACCCGGAGAGTAACACAGTATTGAAAGTTTAAAAGATTTATACAATGCAGAAACCAGGGGGTACATCACAATTCTGCTGAAGTTTCTAATGAATCGAGTTATTCGCTTCCTACCAGGTGAACTCAGACAATCAGAACAGGACCTGAAGGGAGCCTGCAGGAAAAATGGGGAGAGACTATTGACAAGGGCCTGGAGTGACAGGACAGGGGGGAATGGCTTCACACTGACAGACAGTAGGGTTAGATTGGATATTAGGGAGAAATTGTTCCCTGGGAAGGTGGGGAGGCCCTGGCCCAGGTTGTCCAGAGAAGCTGTGGCTGCCCCATCCCTGAAAGTGTCCAAGGCCAGGTTGGAGCAACCTGGGCTAGTGGAAGGTGTCCCTGCCCATGGCAGGGGGTGTGACTGGACGAGCTTTAAGGTCCTTTCCAACAAAAACCACTCCATGACTCTCTGATTGATCAGGTATATGTTGATTGTGGTGGTTTGACTTTTCTTTCAAGGTTAATTTTGACTCCAAACACATAAAGATGGTTTTCACATAACTCCTTTCAAAATGAACCACTGCAAATCCCAAATGCACGTGGTTCCAGCAGAGCTTGAGCAGGTGGAGCAACAGCCACAATTCATCATGAAAAGCAGGTGTGAAAGGCAGAGAAAAAAGGTAATCAAAATGAAAAATGAGCAGGGTTTGTTAGGAAAACTGTTATCACTAATTTAATCAAAACATTATATATTTATGCATATTTTTAGATGGGTTCTTCTAATGTCCCCCTTTAGTAATCTCAATATTCTGAAGAAATGCTGGATACCCCAGCCTGTAGTAAAAACAGACATAACTTCCATCTATGTAGTCTCTGTAAGGATTCTCAAGAGATTCATCAACTTCACAAACCACATATAAATGAATCCTGTACAAATTATATTTCCCTGGGCTATCACTTCCATCCCTGATCACATCCCACACAAAAAAGAAATCCCTGCCTTTGCAATAAGAAGTCTTAAAGCTGAAATTTCTGAATGCTCGAGATGTGCATGAGGAAAGGGTTAATAAACCACGATGCAGCACAGAGGCAGAAAGCAGGAGTGCAGCTCTGAGTGATAATAAAATAAACAAGGTGATTTCAGCACAACTAATTGTCAGAGATAAGAACCAAATGCCAGGCAGGGAGGTGAATCTGGGGCTCTGACACTTGGAATGTGTTAAACACCTTCCCTGCCCGAGCAGCCCCAGTGCTCCTTCCTCCAACCCCATCAGAACTGAGAGATTAAACATCATTGGCTTAGGGAAGGACTGTGGAGGTGGCTTGGATTGAAAATACTCAAATTTCGCCTCCACAATGAACCAAAAAGGAAGGTTCAATACCCTTTTCCCCACAAGGTTTTGGAGGAAGCCTTTTCCCAGCTCCAGGATGAATCAGAGCTCTGTGTAAATAAAGCAGTCACAAAAGTATGTTTTCTATCATTAGCCAAACCACTCATTGTTGCAAATATTCCTTGGAGGACCATTTTATCCCAGCCCAAGCAACATGTTTGTACTACACAAAGTACTTATTAAAGTCAACTGCACAACATGTTAAGTGGAAACCATTTATAAATATAACCGGAGAGTTAAATGCCATTAGTCATTTTGAAAGTATTGACAGAGCCTCTTATTAGAACTATTAGAGATATTACTTATCCAGCCACTTAGCTGGGAATGAGAGGGAGTGATGGAGCAGAATTAGTGCTGCTCTGCTCACTAAAACTGGTATTATCACACAAAATTTGTCTACAAGCAGGATTTGACCCAGGGAATATATTCCCAGTGGGTTTAGTGCATGCAGACTGACCCCAGGTATTGTTGTGGTTTAGATATTCCATGACATTCAGGAATCACAGAATCATTTAGGTTGGAAAGATCTCCAAGATCATCCAACCAGTGCCTGACTCCCCCTTGTCCTCCAGCCCAGAGCACTGAGTGCCACGTCCAGTCCTTCCTTGGGCACCTCCAGGGGTGGGGACTCCACCACCAATGCCAAAATTCCATGGAAAATTTATTTCCTGAATGGCAAAATTTCCCTTTCCATGGAAAAATTCTTCCTGAATTTCTTCATGGAAATGCAGAAGAATCACTACATTTCCCTACACTCTATTTACACCCCTCACAGGCTGTGCAGAAAGGTTGAAATATTATAAGTGAGCAACGTGTGAACTGAAAATAACTCTGATTTTTAATCATGTTTCTGCCTATTGCAAAGCCAACTGCTGTCAGACCACGTTTTCCTGGGCAGAATTCTTCTCCAGGTGCAATGAAAAGTAATAGAAGGTTAAAATAAAAGTTATAAGAAAGCCCAGCACAGCAGGGCCGGGAGGAACAGGGCAGCAAGCAGCAATTCCCTCTGGACTATGAAATGAAAAAGGCTTACTAATTCATAAACTAAAGGTGTCTGAGCTTTAAAAGAGGGAGCTTGTGGGACCAGTGCTTCGATTTTTCCATTTTATTAACCATAGGATGTGCTGTAGGCATGTAATTTCCTGAGTTTGGAATTCACTCACTTCCTCAGCTCTGTCTTACACTACCTGCCAGCACCTTGAAATAAGAGCATTCCACAGCAGCAATATCCAAAAATTTCTGTGGGGGAAAATCCATTTCATGTTCTGCAGGATTGGCAGGGAGGAGAGGGGTGAGGGAGCAGGGAAAGGGAAAGTGATGAAAAGGGAAGAAAAGCATTTTTGGTCAATACTCTACAGCTCATCTTTTCTTTTTAAAGAGGTGCTGTTATTGTTGTTACTGTTATTATCCTGTGGTGTTATAAGACCAGTATCCTGCCATGATCCTTTCCTGAGGTGCTCTCCATTCACGTGCACCTTCTGCATCCTGAGAATTAGGTTTGGAAATAGGAAAAAAACCAAACACCTGGAATATAGGAAATGTTGTTATCACCTGTCTACAGGCAGAAACGCTGAAATGAGTGCAGAGAGAATAAGGAAAGAGTGGTAGCAGACAAATCAACTTCATGTCTCCTGGGTCAGAGTCTTGATGCTTTCCTTCTGACAGCTCCAAATGGACAAAATTTGCCAGTGATGATTTCCAAGAGGAGGAAGGATTATTCTTTACCTGTCATGTTATTAAATCCTTCCATAATCATCACTGCCACAGAGTAGAATCTTGCTAAAAATATCCTCAGCCTAGCCAGCTGTAGCTGTTCTCATGCTCTTAATATTTTTAAAGTGACATCAGAAACAAGATATTTCTCTTCTCTTTGAACCCTTATTAATTTTTGAACCCTGGCTTTCAAATAGACCATATGAAGAGATTATCAACTGTTTTAATTATTTGAATGCTGCTTTCTAATTTGGGCCTGAGATATCACTGTGGAGTGTTGCATCACTGCTGAAGAGGAACTGTTTGCTCAGGGTACAACCGGCGACAGCTCCAGGTGACACCTCGGCTCTTCAGAAGGTGATTTTTGGAGCCTTCTGGCCAAAGGAGTGTTAGCAGTAAAAAGAGGCTCTCTGGGGAAGAGTAAAGCCAGAGCAGAGGGTGGGGAATTGTAAGCTGTTGTAGGGAAAGATTATTTTGCCTAATTATTCCTCTCAGTCCGAGGGCTGGCTCCTTGCACCGATGGCACTGGAGTGCAGGGAGAGGGACACAGCACCTGTGGATGTACCTGAAAAACACACAGGTACAGCTCATCTGACTACCTGGGAGACTTCCTGGCTTCCTGATTTACCTCTTTATCCAGATGGCATGTGACTGCCTAAATGCACCGAAAACCCCTGACAGAGCAGGCAAAGCTGAGCAGGATTTAGGGTCAGCCCACGTGGCTGGTGCAGCTGGGTCTGGAATGAAGGGAATGGTCCCACTGGAGCCTGGCATTTACCACACAAGGAGGAACATATTTGGAGAAAACCTGTTTTAGAAGTTGTTACAATGAGACTGGTGCCTTTTGGAAAGGTGACTTGTGGCGTGGCTGATGTGAGAACTGTCAGGTGCAATGGAGCAGCAAAGGGGTGGAGATTGTGGAGAGGTGTTCTGGGGAGCCCTCAGCTCCAAATGTACCTGCTTAGCCAAAACAAGACCTCTATGAAGTTAAACTATGTCCCAAAATATGCAACACCCTTGGTAAAGCATTTTCAACCCTTCATGCCTCCTTGTCTGCACCATCCTGGGGGGGTTGTTCTGGCATAAGGAATCACTCCCTGGTAAAAGGATGCCTTGAGGATATTGCCTTGCTGATGATAAAATCCCACAATGGTTTGGGTTGGAAGGGACCTTAAAGCTCACCTCATTCCAACCTCCTTCCACTAGCCCAGGTTGCTCCAAGGCCTGTCCCAGCCTGTCCTTGAATTTACTGTTTTCATTTTGGAAAGTCTCCATTTAAAGCCTTGGACAAAGTACGTGGCACCAAAGTTTAGACAACAAGTTAAATAATTGCATTGCCAATTAGAAATATTTTGGAGTATTTTCCTGCATTGTCTTGCCTGATTAAACGTTGCTGTGACATTTAAAACTGTTAATGTGTGCTGCTTGTAAAAGTTTGCCAGTTAAATATAAATTGAGACCTTCAGGCTGAATTGTAACTAATTATTCAAAATATTGCGATTAGTAGGCAAGAGTAAATTATATGAAAATGTGGCTCAGATGTCTAAATGTTGTGCTGTATAAGTACAGCTCTCAGAGATTTCCACGAACAGGAATTTACAGCACTGAATATTGCTGGATCTGCTGAGGTTTTGCAGGAATAACGTTCCTATTGCTGAAAGCAGAGGAGGGATAAACCCCCCCGGATTTCAGGTGGTCGGATTTGACATCTAACATCCACTTGGTCAATAAAGGGTGAATTTTATGAGCTGTGCTATTCTGGGGAGAGAGGGAAACCACCTTCATCCCGATTTTATGGGACTGGATCAGTCTCTAAGCACCATCAAAGCTCCTTGCAAGGGCGACCTAAGAACTTCAGACCAGGATATGGAAAAAGCATTTTCACTGTGAGGAGCAGCTGCAACTTTAATGTAACTCTAAGACAGCTCTACAGAGATGGATTTATACTATTTCAGACCTGACCTTGAGTGTGTACATAATCTGCAGCGCTTATTTTCACTCTCTGAACCACAGTCACCTTTCCAGTGGCCAACAAACTCCTGGCCCAGTGGCTTGGAAAGCAGGGAAAGCAGCAGAAATGGGGCTGAAGTCACCACAGGTCAAAACTTTGTGATATTTAACTGAATTTAGTAAAAATAAAATAAATAAATATATATATAAAAGAAGTAACAATCTCAAACACCTCAAACATTTCCAATTCCAAATAGCTGAAAAGACAATCCCTGAAACCATTTTTAAATGTCCCCGAAAATGTTCAAGGAACTGTGAACTCCCTAGTTAAGAGAGTTTAAAAATCTGTCACCTTTTAGATCTCCTTAGTTCACATAGGTTTTATTCTGTACATGTCTGAAAGGAAACAAGGGTTTCTGTATAAAGACACAAGGCAATATTTATGTGTCAAAAGCAAAGGCAGGCTAAGTCTAATTAAGAGAGAAATTTGAGTGATTTCCATATGTTAATGGCAAATCCTTGCTTTTTGCAGTGTTGCAAAGCTGATGGAGAAAATGAACTGTCATAATCCAATTTCATATGAGGAGCTGTCTTATAATTCCAGAAAAACAACATTTACTAATCTGTTAAGTCACTGATATGATAAAAATTAGGCTTAATATGGTAAGACTTCATTTTGCATTAAAGTCTCCCCTATCACAGGGAGGAATTCCAGGCTCACCAACACCCTCCAGAAGCTTTATGATTTAAATGACTTTAGGTTAAGTAAAACAAGATATGCTTAATGATTTTACAGCCATTTCAGTGCAGCAACATTAGTGTTATCAGTCAGTTATCCCCAACAGAGAGGGGATGTGCTCAGGGAATGTGCTCAGCTAAGAGAAGGACATGAGATAAACCAGCCCTGGGATGATGGGGATGGGAAGGTGGAACTCAGGGAACCTCTCTGGACAGCCCTTGACCTTCAGCTCAACTTTCTCAGTGAGCTGCAGTGAAGTCTCTTAAAAAGATTAATTGTCCCCTGTGGTTTTGATGTAAGGACAAGCAGAAAATAAAGGATTTGAGCTTTCCTTGAAATGTGGAAACTTTTTATGACCAGAAACCAGTGCAATAATGTCAAGGTATTAAGAGGCACTTGGTGCTGGTATTTTCCACCCCTGACAAATGGGATGTGTGATGGGACACGAGTTTGCAGTGGCACTATTGCCAAGTTTTTTCTTGTGTAGATATAGGAATTCATTTCCTTCAGATCCATAGCCTTTTATTTCCACATTTGCTCTTTGACAAGGAGCTGGCACTGTGTGCTTTGGAAAGAAGTGGATGTCTGCAACATGCCAATTTGGGATGTTAGGCATTCCATCTTCATTCATAGTCATTAAAGAGGTGGCTCTGAACCCAGATGCAGGAGGCTTCATGTCTCCTGTCCATTTTCCAGCCAGATATGCTCTAAATATACCCATGTCTTTTTATTAACATACAAAAAGATGAAATAGTATCATTATATGCTGGATGCTTCTGCTAACCCTGTCAATGACTGGCTTTTAGAATCCATCTACATTTTTTTGCATCAATTAATTTCACTGACTAATCAAGCACTACATGAAAACAGTTCCTTTTTATCCACTTGGATTGTGTCACTGTTCAATGATCCCTCATTTTTACAATCTGAGATGATGGGAACATCTCTCTGCCTTTCACTATTTGATATAATGCCCCCACTTTTTCTGTATCCAAAGTGAACAGACTTGCTTTGGCAAAGGCCTTTCTAATTCCTAATCCCTTCATTCCCAAGTTGTTTCCATAACTAAAACAGAAATATCAGCAAGTGGTCAGCAAACCGTTAATCCATGAAGTTGCTGGATTACTTTGCACCTTTTCCAATAAATTTATGTCATATTGAAAATTTGTTTTGTGAGAAAGGTATATAGGATAAGACACAAAACAAATTTCTCACAGGTGTGGCTTCAATAAATATCCTGTTGGAGAGATGAGGAGGGATACTCACCTAGAACAATTAATAATAATAATTATAATAATAGAAATAATAATAATAAATTATATATATTATTATATAATAATAATAATAACTTCAGGCAGGCTAAAGGAGAGTTTTACTTTGAACTCTGACACAGAGGACCTGAAACACCACCCCTACCCCAAGTGTGGGCAGCTGGGAGCTGTCAAACCCTTCAGCATCTCTCCCAGAGCTGGGCTCCTGCTGGACCAAAGCGAAGGGGAAGGTTTGTCCAAACTCAGGTTGGGAAAGGCAGATGCCACAAAACTGTGCCTGTGACACAGTCCTTGTAGGTGCCTGTCAAACAAAGCTGATGAGGATTGTGAAGGTTATGTTAGATTAGGAAGATGAGATGGGAGATAGTAGTCACTCTGTCAGATAAATAAGTCGTAATTCCTCCAAGAGAAAGGAGTCTAAGAATAACTCAACCTAGAGCTTAGGAAGGGAAATGCTAATGAGTTTAAATCAAAGCTCATTTGCATGTGAAAATGCAAACTCTTTAAGGAGTAGCTTTGTAAGCTGTGCAATAACCTCTTGGAGACTCCGGGGTTGTGTTTGGTGTCAGCAGGAGACGCTGAGGGGTGTTTGCTCAGAGCGGAGACAGCATCGGTGCAAAATCGTGGAATTGTTAAGGTTGGAAAAGACTTCCAACATCATCAAGTCCAGCTTTTGACTGAATCCCACCACGGCCACCAAACCAGGTCACAGAGGACCACATCTATTTGCTGCTTGAGCACTTCCAGGGGTGGTGACTCCACCACTTCACCCTCAGGCTGGACCGGTGCCGGTGCCACCCTGGGACTGGGCATCCTGAGTCACCTCCTGCCTCCCCCTGTATTTATTCCAAACAAACCTGCTCTCTGCCATTTGTTTACCCTTGGATTGTGCCTTCCCTCCTCAGTCTGCATTTTTAATTAGGTGCACTCCAGTTGCTTCCCTGCTTGCTCGCACTTTAATTTGGGAAGCACAGTTTTCATTAGCTCTGCAAATATCCCCTGTTCTTTGCAAAGTCAAATCTATTACTTGCAAAATAACCTTGCTTAGCCCTGGTTATCAGTTATCCCAATATTACTGTGCTCTCTAATTAGTCCAGCTGTTAACTGTTCAAATTCACAGGGCTTGGTTGCATTAGGCAGCTCTGCATCAACATGATCAATGCTGGCACTTGGCAGATATTTTCTTGCAGAGAAAAGTGGCTTTTCCAAGCTCCTGGAAAAGGTACAGCTTTGGGGTTTTGCTTGATATTTCAGGATGATTTTCTCTTGTGGTTTTCCCTTTCCTTGGTAATCCCACTGTAATGTACTGCCTGTTCCTAATGCCTCTAAACCTGCCACCAAGAACTGAGGATTTCCCTGGCTTCAATCTCTCTTCAGAACTGCTCGCTCCCAACGAAAAACACAAGCGCTGTAATCTTCCCTCCCAGCCCCAGGCCACATTCAGCTCCTGGCTGAGGGATTCAGGTGGCTTCATCTTCTGCCAGAGGTTTCCCTGCTCCTGACACCCCATAATGACCAGAGACTCGTGGGGGTACTGGGGGGTTTGTGCTTTCTGGCCTCAAGAGCCTGACAAGGGTAGAGCAGGAAAACAGATTCCTTCGCTGCTGGAAATTTGGGATGCCCCTGATGAAGGACCCAGTGCAGATCTTTCACAATTACAAGGCTTTATCTGCCATTTTATATTTTTTAGAGCATCCTCAGAAATCAGTCTTTTGTGTTACCTTCTCTACCCTGAGCACCAAAGAGCTAATGCTATATATAACTATAACTATATAAACTATAACCTTTCTGATGGGCCATTGCAGAAATCTCACAGATGGTTTTAGAACCTGAAATTTTTATTAAACCCGTAATTTTTGCCAAATTGATTCACTTAAAAGAAACTGGGGTGAAAAAAAACCCCAAACCAGTAAAACACCAGGTATGTCCACACTTCCTGCAATAAATGCAACCTGATTTTTTGAATTCTCAGCTTCAATGTTTACTTCCTGAGTGTATTTTCATCTCATTTGTAGCTGTTTAAGCAAGTGTCAAGTAGAAAAGGGCATTTAATTTTGGATTTGAATGGAACATTCTGTGCAGCCCAGGGAGAAAGCTTAATTATTATTTTTAAATCCACCAAAAGCTGAGGCAAATTTTTGTGTCATGTTGACTGAGATTTATTTTTTTTTTTAATAAATTGAAAATAAACTACAGCATCTTTTCCCAAGCTGTACCTACAGTTCTCCTTTTCAGTTGGAAATGAGATGCAGTGTAAGTGTGCAAAGGTGGATGGCAGGGGGGGTTAATTCCCATCCCTTTTCCACCCTCGTATGGTGGCACAGATTGGGAAGAGACCCACCGGTCTGGGCAGAACCTCTTCACTAAATCAAGTGTCACTCTCAGCAAACATATGCTCAGCATTTATTCCTAAATAAGTAAACTCTCCAAATGAAGGCCCAGGCTGTTGCTTCCAGAAGACCAGGGTGGATTGGGAAGCCAGACCTGTGGTGTGGACCAACAGGTCACTGTTCACTAATTTAGTCCCCTGCAAAGCCTAAGGGTCCATCTGGAGCATTCAGAGCACATTACCAACCATTTTTTCTTTTTTAAGATTATAATTCTCTCCACAGCAATATCTCCTTCTTTTAGCTTTGATTTACTGTGACAAGCAAGAAAGGATGAAAGTTCCTGCTGTAACTTAAATAAATACCCAAAAGCTTGAATACTCATCAGAGACTGTGCAGGTCATGGGGAATTCCTCCAGCTTGGTAGAAGACAGGGAAAAGCTGCTTTCCAGGACTTACAGGTAAAAGCAGAGGTGTGCCTGTGGCAGAACAGAGCCCCCTCCTCAGCATTCTTTCCTTTTCCCAACGTGGAGCATCTTATGAAGGTTGGAGCAGCATCACATGGTGGGTGACTTTACTTGAGTAGACCAAGATCTCCTGTGCTCCTCTTTCCTAAAGTCATCATTGTAGATAGTTTGGACAAATTCAGAATTTGGGGCAGATCAAGGCTCTGCATGAATAGAAATATTTAATTTTTTTCAGGAAAAATATTTAGAAGTGCTTTGGAGCGAGTTGGATAGAAAAGTGTGGGATAATGAAGGTCTTCAGCCAAAACTGTGTCAATGATTTGTCTACAGTCAGTAATTGTCCTTCAGGCATTACTGGAACAACTTCCCTGCTCTGGAGATTTAATCCAGCTCTGACAAGTCTTCCTGAGGGATCACTGTAGAAGGCAGAGGGATCAGGGAATGTCAGTGACAACTTTACAGAAATACAAAAATAAGTGTATGGGCAATTTCAGAACCTCAGTGATGCCCAGCTCAGCTTCAGATATCAAACAAGCAAAAGTCAATATTCTTTTCTCTTTCTTTGTTAAGGAACAATTTTTTTACCACTGGGGTGGTGAGGCCCTGGCACAGGATCCCAGAGGAGCTGTGGCTGCCCCATCCCTGGAAGTGTCCAAGGCCAGGTTGGACAGGGCTTGGAGCAACCTGGGCTAGTGGAAGGTGTCCCTGCCCATGGCAGGGGGTGGATAAGATGGGCTTTAATGTCCCTTGTAACTCAAACCATTCTATCCTTCTGTGACCATCCCAGGCTCCTTCTGCTGGGTGTGAACATGCACTGGAGTTGTTTGACAGCCCTTTGTGTCTCTCAGGTCATCACCCTGTCCCTGGAAATGGGCAATTAATTAAAAAAGGTCAGTCTGGAATGTTGTTTTCCTGCTGCCATGTTGAGTCCTGCCCAGAGTTCCAACCCAGGGCAGTTCTACCACCCTGAGAACTCAGGAGTGTTGGAGACAGAGACTCAAAGTTATTCCCACTAATGCTAAACATTCATGGTCTCCTGCCTGGGAAAACATTTCCTTGCTAAAATCAGACTCCATGGTCCAAAATTTGGGCACTTTCCAAGCTGCTCTCTGGGGTTGGAGTGAGGAAAACACCATAAGCTGTAGGATTTGGGGCAGCAGCTTTTAGGGCTGGTGCTGGATACACCCCACCATTAGGCAGGGAGAGGAGCTGTGCACAACCAGCAAACAGCTCAAAGGAGGGAGTGCAGAGATTTTTTTTTTTTTTAAGATATATCTTTACTCTTCATATCCACCCACACAGAAGCAAAATGCCAGCAGGGACAAGTTGTATTTCTCTTTTATGTAAGATAGATGCTAGTGTGGTCCCTGTTACCTAAGAGCCTCAGCACCTCCTAAATCTGTCAGTTATTTCCCAGTACCACATTAAATTGATATTATGGGGTGTGGATGTACCAAGGGACCAAATAGCACAAACAAGTCTGCACAGGGGGTCTGGAGTCCACGGAGCAGGGAATTGGTCCCTCATTTTCTTCATTTCCTGACTGTCTGAAAATGCTTCCCCCTGTGTTTTCAGCCTTCTCCCAGGATCGGATCAGCTTCTGCAAAAGCACAAATGCTTCAATTTCTTCCTACTGTTTTCTCTGAACACTTCAAATTTTATCCAGGAGCTTCACAAATTCGAAGTTTATTTGCTCCAGAGCGCCAAGATTGTGAGTTTCTTTTCTTAATGCACCTCCTGACCATGACAACAAAGCATTTTGCTTTGCCATTAATTTATCACATTGTTACCTAGACATTCATCAGTGTTTCATTAAAAATAAAACCTGGGAGAAGGTAAATTGAAATGACTGTAGCCCCCCAAGTGACAATACACCTAAGGAATAAAGTGATGATGCCTTTAGGCTTATCAGTGTCCATGATTTGTCACTCTGTGGGATGCAGTGTAGAGACAGACCTTTTTCCTCAGAAGAAATCTTCCTTATGATGCTCTTTGCATAAGGAGATAGTGGGGGCAGTGATTTTGAGGGCAGTTTTTCTGTGCTGTCCCAGGGAGGGTGTCAGCACAGGGCTTTTGAGACACATCTCCAGCCGGCCCTGGGCTCGTTAGTAGAACAAAGGAACCCTTTCCAAAGGTGTTATAAATATCCAGCGTTACACAAAGCTTTCCCTCTATTCCAGCCCCCCTAATATGGCACTTTGTCAGTGAGTTGCAGAATAAACCTGAGAGTATCATTGTATAAAAAGCTGTTTGTGTTTTCTCTAGACAATTGGGGAGATAAGGCTTTGCCTACAGAGCCACGTCAGTCTAATACATTTTTTCCTCTCTGGTGAGAGCACAGATCCTCGTACACAATTGCAGACACAGAGCAGCAGTGGGACTAAACAGATGTGCTATTTTGGTGCAGGTAAAAGTGCTGAGGAGATGGGTGAATAAAAAGAAAGATGCAGGAGGTGGCTGCAGGAGTGAAAGCCAAGGGGCCCTGAGCATCCCTGCTCTGGCAGCTGGGGCTTCATTGCTGGTGGCAGAGTTGGAGACTCTGTTTGACTCTAAAACACGGTGCTCAGTGTTGATCTGACAGCCCTTTATGTAAATACTTTCGAAAATATTTGAGGGCGAAACCCACTTCAATCTCCAGAGTCCATAAGCCTGAAAGGAACTTGCCATCAGCCTTTTTTCTTCTCTGGGTAATTTTTTTTCACTCCCCTAAAGGCAGAACTATTAACCAGACATGAGATCTTTATTGTTTTTGTGTCAGTGCTGGAGGAAAGGATCCTACACAAAATGCTTGTTAAGAGGTAGGCTGCTCTCATGCTGCTATGCAGGGCTTTATTTATTTTATTTTTGTTGTTGTTGTTCTTTGTTGTTTTTTTTTTAATGTAGACTTTGCAGAACATGTTTCCTCAGTTCCAGATCTACTTTTCTTTGTGTAATCAAATTATTAACCTGCTACAGGGTCAGCAGAATGGCTTATTTCTATACAAGCACAGCCCAAATCCTGGGATCATTATTCACTTTGAGGAGCCCCGTGCCCAGCGTGAGGCCTCACCGAAGGATCTACCTGCAAAGTTGTGCTGCTGCTGCTGCTGGGAATTAAATTAGGAGACCCTAATAAATGGAATCACAGCACAGGCTGCAGGAAATCAGGAGGGGTAATACAAGTCTGGACAGATGTAAAAAAAATCCAGGTGCACCGGGTTACAAGTGACCTCAAGCTTCGCTTATTCAATAAAAGTAAATCAAAAAGAAAACAAGACACCAAAAATCAGCTTTTGGAAAAGCTCTAATCATCCTGGGAGGGACTGAATTCCTGGGCATTAATAGAATCCCTTTTCTGTTTCAAATACCTGCTGCAAATCTTTTGCAACCCAGAATTAAATTGTTCACTTCCTAAAACTGAATATTTCAGTTCTCAGGGCTGAAATGGGTTGAAACTTTGTGTGTGCTTTAATAGAAGATTCCCTGTAATGCATCTTCCTCTGCACAGTTTTTTGTTATATCCTGATTCCTTATAAATGCTGGGTTTTCTTTATGCTCTTGTTCTCCAAAGAAAGAAAATTTAATGTCTGGTCTCTGCAGCCTTTTCTCCACAAATGAAAAAGAAATAATGCTGAAGTAAATAACAGATGTCAGTTCCTGTCATTGTGTTAACTTTAAGATGGGAAATGTAGTGTTAACCAGAGAGCTGACAAGTCATATGAGCTAGAGGGCAATTAAACATGAGCACTGCTAATCAGATGGGTTTAGTAATAAGGCAATGAATGAACTAAAGAATATATGGAAATCAAAAGCACATTTCACACACTCACCTGAAGCTCCCTGAGAACAGAAAGCTGCCATTGACGTAATTTGTCCTGTGTAAAGCAAATATCTGCACAGCTAGAATTAAAAAGTAACTCTGATTGTTGAAGGTAGGACTTATTCCAGGGAAATTTCAGAAAACCAGTGGAATTTCTGCCCTGATTGCTTCAGCTTCCCTTGTAGTCCTTGGAAGCAAACAGATGCCCTTCAAGGATACAGTGAAATATCCCTCTCTGGCTAAGTGTCTGTATTTCAGGAAAGAAAATCTTTGGAGGCTTTTATTTCTTTCTTCTAACTCTGGCATAAATAATATCCAGGGTTGGTAGCCTGTACTTTACTCCCAGTTTACTCCCTGGAATGGGAATAGGAGGCTGTGTGTTAGTCAGGCTGCCTAATGCACCACTAAGGGACAATCAGCCACTCTCACAATCCTGGTGCCAAACAACCAGTGATTGGATTTTTCTGACAAACCTCTAACACTGGGAAATGTTGATAAGTCACAAATACTGTCACCATTGCTATTATTATTATTATTGTTATTAGCAATAGTAGTGTTACTGGTAGTATTAATTGATTTTGCTGGTGTGGGTTTGCTCTCTATTATATCCCAAGGAGAAAGAGGGATTTTTTTTCATTTAAAAATGTTTTCTGAATGTAAAAAACTCTTCTCTGTTGTGATATGTTTCTCTGGCTTGGAGCAGGTGGCTGGGAGGGGCTTTCCTGCCTAAGGAGGAAGATTCTGGGATGGGTATCCCAGCAGTGTGGCCCCTCTGGAAGGGGTCAAAGCACCTGCTGTGTGGTTGGGACCATAGCAGTAAAGTTTTTAAGTGCTACATAATTCAGTTCAAAACCCAAGCATTAAAGTGTTCTGAAATTCTTTTTGATCTCCTTCGAAGGAATTCAGACGGACGGAAAGAATCCTCAAACCAAAAACCTGCCCAAAGACTTCCACGGAGTTTTATGGCTTTGGAAGTCTTGCTCTACCTTAAAAAATAATTACAGCATTCCTTGTATCCTGCTGGATTTTCTCCCCATTCAGCCGAGGCACAGCCATGGAACGAGCAATTAAGCCAAGCTGAGAGGAAGAGCACCGTGGGCTCTGTGTGTGGGATGGTTTCCAGGTGGGATGGCTTTCATAAGTGCCTTAAAAAACATTCTGCCACATGGTTCTTTAGAGGCCTCCCCACAGAAGCAGCTCAATTATTCATTCAGAGCAGAAACTGTTTTATTACATGTCTTGTAGTTGGAATGGTTCGACTGAAATGTGGGACACTCTGCTCTCAACAAGGTTCTGGTATTTGCATTTGTACTTGCACTTGTCCTGCAGAGCAGTAAAAGAGTTGCCAGCACCAGCTGGGAGATGGGAATATCATTAGCACATATTTTGGTTTGTATCTTCAAGGTTAGTACAAATCACAAAACCTCTGCAGCTGAAAGAGAGGGAAAAAAAAAAAAAAAAGCACAGCTCCAAAATTAAAGTTATTTTTTGAATCAGTCAGACAAGTTTTAGGATGTGATGGAACATTTGCCTTTGGCCCAGGGGAAGATCACTGCTGTGTGGCACCATCTCACTCGGAGTTTGCTCTCATCCTTGCTTGAAAATTGTTCTTTCTGCCCCCAAATGTGCATTTTTCACTCTCAGATGGTTCATCTGCAGTGGGCAGTCAGTGGTTCACTCCTGGTGTCCCTCTGCCACCTCTCCTTACCCAGGGGGATGTTGAAAACTTGAACTCCTGGCCGGTGTGGGTTCCCCTCCACGTACTACCAGTTTGGTATCCAGCTTTTCTGTGGATATTTGCCTGAGAGCTGGGGAATTTAAAACTGCTTTGGGTTAAAAAAATATTTAAAAAAAAAAAATTAAAAAATTAGCATTTTTCTAGGTGAAGAAAAATGAAGTTTCCCTCTTCATATTCAGCAGGAAGCTGTGTGAGTTCAAATTAATATTGTGCCATGAAGGTGCAGGGCTGGACTGGGGGCTGTGTGGTGCCACTGCATTAGCAGTGAATGATTCCCAAAGATTTTCCTTGAACTAACATTGACTTAATTGTGTAACACATTCTATATTACCATATGTACACATTACCAAGGCTCTTGATTATTTTCTAATTTGAATTTCTCCAGCAGTTCTCTAAAGGGCACTAATTCAGCATCTCTGGGAGAAGGGAAGTTCCTCAGCACCACGATTCTCGCCTGGAACCATCCAACCGAGCCTGATATCTCCCCACCCATCCATAACTGGGCATGTCCCCGAGTGGAAAATGCCTTGCTAATTGTGGGTGGTGTTTACAGAGCCAATGAGCCTGATTTCAAATTGTTCTGCTCTCTTTTAACGTTGGATTAGCTCATGATTCTTCATAAAGCCACTACAATCGGCCAAGCTCGTTTGTTGGCACTCCAGAGGCAACGAAAGCAGCAAATGAATCATCTCAGCAAACACAGAAACTCATTGTGCCAGGCCATGGGCTGTGGCATCTCCTGCAGACAGGCTGAACTCTTCACCTCAAAGGGCAGGACTGAGCCTAGAAACCCTGCCAGCAGGACACAGTGCTTCCCAGATGGGATAACAGCACATGGAGACACATCCTTGTTGGCACAGAGCTCCTGGAGCAGGTGGAGGTTTGCTACAGCTATGTTTTACAACCCTAGAAAATAGTTATTCCAGCTCTGAGACAGCACAACATCTGCCTTCTCCCATGTTTGAGAGCTGGAGAAATAAGGGAAATCCCTGACCCCACTGGCCAACACAGAATTGCCACCAGCATGACTCCCTGCCCTTCATACTATCCCAAACCTTGGGATTCAGGAGATTTAGGAAGCTGGGCCTGCTCTGCTCCATTACTCTGGTTTCTTCTCCAGCATTCGCCCTGAGGATCAAAAGTTTCAGAAAGTCTTCATGCTACCAAAAGAATTAACAAACAGAATGCAAGTCCTCACCTCAAAGGGCAGGACCAAGCCTGGAGGCCCTGCCAGGAGGACATGGTGGTTCCCAGATGGGATAACACCACAGGGAGACACATCCTTGTCGGCACAGAGCTCCTGGAGCAGGTGGAAGTTTGCTGCTGCATTATATTCCAGTTTATACCCCAGGGAAAAGAGCTATTCCAGCTCTGAGACAGCACATCTGCCTTCTCCCATGTTTAAGAATTGGAGAAATAGAGGAAACACCTAATCCTACTGGCCAACACACTCAGAGTTGCCACTAGAATGACTCCCTGCCCTTCATCCCAAACCTAGGCATCCATGGGATTTAGGAAGCTGTGCCTGTTCTGCCCCATTATTCTGGTTTCTTCTCCGATGTTTGCCATGAGGATCAAAAGTTTCAGAAACTCTTCAAGCTAGCAGAAGAATTAACAAGCAGAAGTAAGTACCTGCACAGGCTCTCTGCTCTGATCTTCCCAGCACGGCAGCGTTGCCTGGAGCTGGGCAGCTGTGGGTCTCCAGGATTTGTGAATACCATTTCCCTACCTGATCCTGCAGAAATTACCTTCCCCTCACTGATCTGCTATTGAGGAGGCCAGCAGGATGTCTGGGTGGATAATTCAGGCTGCAGTTTTATTAGGAATGCAGAGGTCCCTCGTTCTGCACAGAAACAATGGGATCTTTTGCACACCTGCACCACAAAATAACAGCAAATTAACACGGGGTTCACCCCGGAGCTCGTTGAACCTCCAGGAGTTTTTTCGAAGAGAGTGGCCTGAGGTTTTAATTTATGATCTAATCCAAACTCAGATAAGCTGCAGCTTCATGATTTCATGCCCAGCATGAGAGCTCTGCAGTCAGCATGCCCAGCACCACACATTTAATGAATATGCTAATAGGGAAGTTCAGGGTAGGAAAGGAAGATTGGAAACTTGTGGCTAAAACCAGCTCAAAACTGAGATGCCCTGTGCTAACACACACCTTTCCTGCTGCTCTTTCCATTCCAAGTTTGGATCAATCTTCTCATGAGAGAAATCATCATAATGAAATAAAGTGTGAATTACAATATAGATGAGGAGCTGAACAACTTCAAGAAACTCCAGATCACAATTTAGATTAAAGGCACGGGCATTCCCTCACCTGGGGGAGGTTACAGCTCCATCCTCTGAACATGGCTGAACTTCACCTCTGAACACACTCTTGTCCTGCCTGGAGATGCTGATAATTGCAAAATAAGGGAAGGGTCAGATAACACACTTGAAATGAAGACACAAAGATATGTACAAACAGTAACACGATGATTTAGCATCTGAACTCAACTGACCTCATAAAATACATACAGGAAAAATGGCACATGCATGAAATTCCAGGCCCTGTTATCTTTTGGGGAATAAAACATCATGAGCTCAGAGCAACACCTGGATTGCTGTATGAGCCAGACATCTATTGGATACCTGCATGGGGATGCAAGTACTTGTATATATACATGCATTGGCATTTTTTGTGCTTTATCACTTTCTTCCTGTCCTATTTTTACGAAATTTCTAATGCATTGGGTAGTGGGATGTTCTCTCGTACCTAAAACATACCTAGACCAGAGTCTCTCAGAAATACATTTAATTTTGACACTCTGTTTGCTGTTATACGAGTGTTTTTAAACCCCGTCGACTATGAGTTTAAATACTACAAGCGAAACATGAATGTTTGGTCTGTAGCCCATTCAGGGTCTGAAATGAGTTTATCCCGAGGATTCTGTTCATGCAGGAGAAATTGCCATGATCAATCACTGAATAGCCAGGGGTGCAAGAAAACGCTGAATCAAGGGCTGGATTTCATTTTAACCCTTCAGTGAAAGCAAGGAGACACTCCAAGGGAGCTGCTGGATATTCTGTAAGGAATCTACACTGAATTTCAGATGTTCCTTCCTTTCCACACACCCTGAGTCCATCGAAATGATGTGAAAGCATACATCTTTGATTTATTCTTTCTTTCACATTAAGTATTTACCTTTCACAGACAAGCCAAAGGCTTTTGGCTTTGGGTCCCTCTCCTTCCTTGTCCTCATGAAAGTCAAATATAGCATGAGGTATTTTTTTCTCTGTTTTGCCCAGATTTCTGTCCTTTCACAGGGAATACATTAAAGAAAGCTGGAGAGTAATCCAAATATGCAAGAATTTGGGGTCTTTGATTCTCCAGTGAGCAAATAACACTTGTCTCTCCTTCCTTCCATGTGTCAGGTAATAGCTGTTTCTTAAAAGGTTATAACATATATTGGAGCCCAAATTGAAGCATCAGCTGAGAGGGAAAATCTAAAGCTCTGTTCTGTGTTAATATTGGAGGCACCTACAGACACCTCAAAGGCTTTTGCACCTTTGGGTTCATGAAAATCAGAGCTTCTGGTTCATATAATCCACAGAAAGAAACAATCCTGGGAGATTTATGCATCAAAAAGAAAATTTCCAGATCTGTTGTTGTCCAAACTTCTCTGTTAGCCTGATTTGCAAGAAATTTAGGCTGATGACAGATCTAGCTGGACCTATTTCCTTTTCTAAACTGTTGTACCCTGTTGTACCCTTGGCAGTGCCATCATTCCCTCCCCCAAAACTGCTGGACTTTGATGTCAGGCGAAACAAAAGTGGGGATACATCCCACAGAGGACTTGGGTAGAGAACCAGGAGAGAAAAACACGCAGGTCCTGTCACTTTTTTGAGTAGGATAACTGAAGATAGAGAAGGAGTGGGTGTGAAATCCCTGTTCCCTGGCACAGAAGTGGTGCCTGTGGGATAAACTGATCCGTGGCTCCCTGTTGCAGGTGCCGTGTCTTGGATGCCAACTTTTCAGGGTGCATGGAGGCTGCCTGAGGTGTTCTCCAGATCCTGGATGGATTTAAGGCTGCAGTTCAGCCTGGCCTGGGGTCAGCTGCCACCAGCAGCAGAGCATCACACGGTCCTGCATCCAGATCCTGCATCCAGGTCCTGCATCCAGCACTGCTCGGAGGAGCCACAGCTGAGCTCACCCGGGTGTCACCAGCACTTGTGCTGGGTGAGAGGGAAAGAACTGGTAGAAGAACGAGCCCCCAAAGCCCTAGAGAAGAAATTGCTTCAAATCATCTCCCTGAAGCTGCTCTGACACAGTTTTTTGGCATCTTGCAGAGAGCAGAGGAGGAGAGGGTGCGACGTCCACACCAGCACGGGGCAGTGGGGTAAATCCCTTGAGGAGAAGGGACTCTGGTGCTGTGGTCCTGTAGCACCAGTTTGAAATGCCTGAAGTACTTTGTGAGGAAATACAAACCCTGTGGGTCAGATTTTTCCTCAGATATCTAGAAAGCACCCTCCTCTTCAGTCCCAGGCTCGGGTGTTATTTCTCAGCAGACTCGTGTCCCGCCGTCCCTGCATCCCCAAGAACAGTGTGTCGGATGTTATCAAACACTGACACTGCAGATCTGCCAATATAAAGTATTGATTATATTGGCTATTTTTGTCACTCATGAAGCTTTATTTTTATTAAAACTCACAGTGCAAGTGTATTCAAACCCCCTGATCCAACAGAGGTGTGTGTCCCTACCCTGTGACTCTGTCATGTGGACAATGTGGGTGTTTTAACAGACCCTGCTGGAGAGCAGAAGGCTGACAAAAGCCCCAACTCTGCTTTGCACCTACGGGGACAATTTACTGAACTGAATTAATGCTGCAGATGTCTGTAACTGTGAGGCAAGAGAGGCTCAGGCACATCCCCAGAGTGTGGGCACTGCACCATTTCAAAATTAAAATATTTTTAATTTGTAGCTCTAGAGGCAAAAAGGTAGTTTAATTAACCCCAAATATTTCGTGTTTTCTGATCCTTATTGTCCCAACAGCATCCAGCACCTCAGTCCACCACAGAGAGATGCTCTTGCTATTACTCCAAGCTCAAAGCCTGATTTTACAACCGGTTATTCCAGAGGAATATATTCCAAAGAATGACTACAAACACATAAAGTGAAGATTCTGCTTTTTTTCCGTAAAATATTTCATTTTTCTATATAACAAGCAGCAATTCTCGTCGAGGCCATAAAGTGGACAAGAAAGAAACAAGAGAAGGGAATTCTTTACCACACTTATTTATGACTTCCTGCCATGGAGCATCTTCCTGGGGAGGGAGAGAAACCCTGACATTATATCACTCCATGTGGCAATGCAGATATGGAAACTGAGACATCTCCCAGCAGAGGATATAACATTAATAAGGATACTGCTGGAATTGTCTGGGAGAGGCCTCAAGAGGTGAAAGACTGCAGGATTAACTGCTTTGTTAGTAGGGTTCTTCTCCAACTGGGTGAGGAAATTGTGACCATAAAAGAGGGAATGTTCTGTGCAGATTAATTTGGTGTCCCAGGCTGGGGAAGAGTGGTTGAAACCAAAAAAATGCATTAACTGGCAGCTCCAAAAAGGTTTATCTCTGCCCTCTCCCCAACGAGGGGTAATTATTCAGCTTCATGGAGGCCCAGGGACCCTCTTAGAGCGAGCAGAGGGTTTCCACACAGAAGCACAAATGCATCAGGGACAGACTCTGATACCTTGGAAAAATCACTGGCACAATTCCTATTACAGAAACTGAGATTTCTCTAATAAGAATTCTGGCAGCAATTTTTCCAAGGCATCAGCTTGGCTTGGAGCTGTGACTCCCTGTGCACAAATCGACCGAGTTTAACCCATGGAATCCAGAGTTCCCATTTATTCGGGATTTTTACCTGTTGCTTGAATTCCAAATTCTCATTTTGGGATGTTTTTGACTTCTGAGCTATCAAGACACTCTCTGACTGAAAGTGGGCCTTCCTAATCAGTTTATCCCTCGTGGATAAGCAGCTTTAGACACAGCAGAACATACCAAGGTGAATTAACTTCTCCTGTCCTCTTACCCCACCTCCACTCCAGTGCCTGAGAAACTGAAAAATTCAATCACAGACTGAATTATGTTCAGAAAGACTCCATTTGATGTCTCTCTATGAGACAAATGTGACATCCCCCAAATAAATATGGATTTATACACCTCCAACAGCCCCCCCTGCTAAGCTGTCCCCGAAGAGAAGGCTCCAGGGAGACCACGGAGACACATCCAGGACCTAAAAGGGCTCTCAGAGAGCTGGAGAGAGGCTTTGGATGAGGGTCTGGATGGACAGGACAAGGGGGAATGGCTTCCCACTGCCGGAGGACGGGTTAAAATGGGATATTGGGAAGAAATTGTTCCCTGGGAGGAAGGGGGGAGGCCCTGGCACAGGTTGCCCAGAGAAGCTGTGGCTGCCCCATCCCTGGAAGTGTCCAAGGCCAGGTTGGACGGGGCTTGGAGCAGCCTGGGCTGGTGGAAGGTGTCCCTGCCCATGGCAGGGGGTGGGATGAGATGAGTTTTAAGGTCCCTTCCAACCCAAACCGTCGTGGGATTCTTTGATAAATAAAGTGTGAGTTTTGGGAGCCGAGGGGATCCTATGGAAAATATGATCATAAATCTTTAAAACAAGGAGAAGGAGTGGAAGAATCATGGCAAGCATTTCACAGCTCCGAGTGCTGGGTGCCAGCACCCTCTGTAACCCCCACATGGGCATCTGGTGCTGCCAGGGCAGGACCACCAGCCTCCTCCAGCCCCACTGAGGGACCACAGCAGCTCTGAGGGGGCAAAAGATGTACAGTGGAAATATTTTAAATGTTCTGGGTGTCTTTACATGGTCCATTTTACAAGGAAAAAAAAAACCCAAACAACAAAAATGCTTCCTTTTTTTTTTTTCTGGAACAGACAGAAAAAGCACAGGTTTGGCTCATTCCAGCTACATTCCAGCAAAACTCTAGGAACCCTTAATGAACCTGAAATATAAAGTAATTATACCCATATCAGCTTATCTCATGTCTGCATCCCCATCCCTGCTTTGCATTTCCAACAAAGGATTTAAATGACATTCACAAATTCAAGTCAACACCACATCTGTGAATGGAGCCAAGAGCCAGTGGCCTTGTCTGGGCCATTCCCAGCCCTCCACTGGTGTCCAAATTTGCAACAGACTCAGAGATTTGAACGTTGCCTGACTATTTTGTGTCACTCCAAGACTGCTCATGAATGATTCATGCAGTACAGCTAAACAAGGGAGGTTTTACAAGAAAGAAAATAAAAAGATAACTCCCAAATTAACCCCCAGACGGGCTGTGTGATGCTGCTGGTTGTGTTTTCCAGCCCCTCACCTCTGGGCTGTGGTACAGGGGTGATGTTTGGGGAGCACCCCCCGAGCTGGACTTGTCAAGCCCTGAAATTGTAAAAAAAAGAGGGATTTGCTGAGCAGAGCAGCAGGAGCCATCCCCCAGCTCTGGGGCCATATGTGCCTCCTGCACATTCCTGGTGTGACTCCAGAGCTCGGGAGCAGTTGGATAATCTGAATTTCTGGCTGTGGGAGCAGGTGTTGTGGCCAAGGATGTGATTTCCCAGCGATGGGCAGTGGCTGCTCCCTCCTGCCCAGCCCCAAAGCTGGAAGCTGCTGTTCCAACCAGCCTTTGAGCTGCTCAGAGACACTCTCAGCACTCCCAGAGCTGTAATATGGATTTTGGCCACCCCAAGATGTTCAGTGAGAGGGTCAGGAGCTGTCTCTGGGTGTTTGCTGTCAGTGAGGAGCTCGTGGCACATGAGGAGCACTATGGGCTGAGAACTAGAGAGAAAAAGTCAGTGAAATTTGAGTTTCCCAGGGGATTCAATTCACCTGTTTTACAACTCAGGCTCTTAAAAGGAGAAAAACTGACCAGAAATCTTAATTAATATGCCATGAGATGACTGCTAAATTAAGCACTTCAGGATATTATGTGAACCTCATCAAATATTGTAGCCCCAGTTAAAGGGTAGTCAGCTCCTGAAAGGGAAATCCAGGCTCTTCCTTTCCAAGGGCAGTCAGGTCAGGGTTATTTAGCAATTTGCTGGCTGCTGGTGAGATGATGCATCACTAAATTGCTTTGTGTAAAACATCATTTGTGGGATTGAGTCTTGATGTCTGCTGCTACCAGAAAGAAAGGTCTTTCATCTCTCATAGTTTTTGCTATTAAAATTAAAGATTTTTTATTCATCCAAAGCATTTCTATGCCCCACAATTACACTTTTGCTTGACATCAAACGTTCTTTACACGTGTGCCTTTGCTTAAGACCCAAAAGTCACTGCTGTTTGTGTGTGTTCTCCTCCTTCCCACCCTGTCCTACAGCTGGAATGTCGCTGCTGCAATTCAAGGTCCTGCCCAGGGATGGGTCCCTGGTGTGCTGGATGCTGCACAAACACAGATAAAGAGAAGCACCTGCCTTGGAGAGGTAAAATCCACACTCAGGAAGGATTTGTACCCTCCAGGTGAAGTGTGTTCCTGCAGGGAGGCCGTGGAGAGGTGAAGCCATCACATGGATTTAGGAGATTTAGGAGATGCCATCTGCCCTCGGGAGACTTTGGTGGGGACAAACAGCCAAAGCTTTGCCTGGTTTGTCATCCTGTAGTTCCAGGACAAGGTCAGGCTCTGTTTGCAGAGGGAAGGACACCCTGACTCCTGTGGCCATGAGTTGGGGAGGCTGCACAGGAGACTCTGGGAAAGGATGGGACAATGCCAGGACCATCACTGGAGTCACAGGGCCAGGGCTGGAGGCTGCTGGCTCATTGTGCTGTGCTTTACACACAAAAAAGGTCAAATTTGGGGTTATTTAGTTACAACAGAAGTGGTGTGCACCAGCCTGACCCTCTGATCTCTCCAGCAGGTCTTTGCTGGACTCTGCCACAGGCTCTAATGGGAGTTTGTGCCATGTAGCAAAGGCAGAGGGATGAAATGTGGGATCAGTGGGTGATTTGTAGCTTTACACCTTCTGTTATTACTAAACGAAGTAAAAAAATCCCCCCCAAACAAACAAAAAGCCCAAACAAAAGTACTTGGTATTTTAAATAAGAAAAGCAATAATAAAAATTAAATCATAAATAAATTCAAAAGAAGCAAAAATGAGGGAGAGGGACTTTTTATGTGGAAGGACAAGGGGAATCAGACTAAACTAACAAAGGGCAGGCTTAGATTAGATGCTAGGAAGAAATTCTTTACTCAGAGGGTGAGTGAGCCCTGGCACAGGTTGCCCAGAGAAGCTGTGGCTGCCCTGGATCCCTGGAAGTGTCCAAGGCCAGGTTGGACAGGGCTTGGAGCAACCTGGGCTAGTGGAAGGTGGAATGGGATGATCTTTAAGGTCTCTTTCAACCCAAACCATTCTGGGATTCTTTGATAAATAAAGTGTGAGTTTTGGGAGGGGTCAGAACTAAAACTCAGTGCAGCAGCATTAACAAGCTTATCTATTAATAGACTTCATACCTATAATAATAATATATAATAGAAAATATCGACTTTTTGCAGCTGTTCAAAGAAAATACCTGCACTCCACTGTACAAACAAGTCAGTTTTATTTTGGGCAACAAGTTCTGCAGAGGTTGTGGACAAAACTCTCTCTGCTGCAAGCTCAGGAGGTTTGTGTTCCTCTCATAGCCCTGGCAGCGATTAGAGCTCAGCTGATGGTATCTGGAGCTGCAGCTCGTTCTCTGCCTCCTCTCTGAAGGGCAGCACTTCAGAGGTGTTTGTTTAACAAACAGCCACTGTAAACCATCCTCGGGAAGTTTGATGAGGGATCAACCATCCACTTCGCAGCTTTTCATTCAGCCTCGGGAGAGGAGGAGGTGGCTCCCGGCTGCTCCTCGCAGGGGCAGGAGGCTGAATTCCCTCAGTTTGAAGGTGATTTTTTTGGCAGTCACGAAAAAAGAGCTTTAATTCTGTTTAATTGCTCACGACCTGACGAGAAAAAAAAAAAGAAGTTGCCAAGTTAAGGCTCGATTAGAGAAGCTCTGGATGTGCTCAGGCAGAGCCCATCGGCTGCAAACAACCACTTTGGGGTCTAATCCAACCCCATTTTAATGATCAGTAATAGTAAAATCCTGGTAAATAAAACTTTGGCCTTCATTATGGCTTTTGTTTCAGATATCGATTAAAATGGGGCAAACCTTAATGAACACGATTAGGCTGATACTCCCACAGTTAAGTGAGAGGATTGGCCTAAAGCTGCCCGGGAGATTTAGGAAGTGGTTAATTTTTTAAGGGCCACCTCATGCAGGGTCCTCCCTGCTGCCGGGGGTTTCGCAGCTAATTAAGCTTTTCCCTCAGCGTAACATCCCTAAGGAACGTTTGGTGTTCCGAAGGCTGTAATTCCTTTCACAGGTTTGACCTTTGCTTGTGTAAAACGTGCTTTTATCCTGAATGGTGAGCTGGAAATGATTATTGGGATACGGAATCCTAATGGGACGAGATATGCACAATTTTATTCTCATGTAAGTGATTAAATCAATAATGCATCTGCCTCCCTGATCTATTTAGCTACAGAGGTTAAAAAGAATCTGCGATTTTTTTCACTAAAATGTTATATTAAAATTTACTTAAAGGCACTGTGAGGCTTCCAAAATGATCTGGAGAAACCTGGGTTACCCTCCTGCAGATCCCACTGGTTTTATTTGTGTGTAAATCTGTGGTGGAACTGGGTTGTAAATTGTTGTGTTGCTTTTCTGCTTGTTGAGCACAGGCTCCATTTCACCTGCGCTGGGGGATATTTAAGTGGCTGATTAAGAGCCTTGGAGGACCGAAGGTGCTTTACAGCCGCAGACACCCAGAATCTACATTACAACGGAGTTAAATGCTATGGGGAAGGCACCGTAAATTTGGGTCTCGCCCAGTTCTGTAAGTACGAGTTCAACAGTTTTGACAATTAAGGTGTTTAATTAGAAAATATGATAATAGGTAACACTGTGTGTCACGTGTGTACTTTTATTATTTGTAATTTTTAGTTCCTTTCAGTGCATTCTCTTGATTAATTTTGCGACGTCGGTGATTATCATTACGTGTGTTGGGTGCAGAGCTTGTTGCCGGAGATGCCTTAAAAGGTTTTAATAGACGAAAATCTTCGGTGTTGGCACGAAAAGCGTTCCTGGAGAGATGCTGAATCAGGGGCGAGTTTATGTTCTACGTAGTTTTTATATGAGAAACTGCTGCTTGTACCCGAGTTCCATCCTGCCCTCAGCACATGCCAGTCAGTGGTGAGACAGCAAAGCCCTGCTTAATGCAAGTTAGGCGAGGCTTAACGCAATGTAGAGGCTCAGTGGTTGTCTTCAGGGTGAACGGCTTTGAAAAGGTCACCTGGGTTTTCTTGTTTTTCCCTCTGCCCTGGCAGGAGAAGGGCAGAGCTCTCCTTCTCTCCCCGAAAGCCAAAATCCTGCTGCCCAGCTCCCGTGTGATGGTCCACGGCCACAAACTCGGCTGGGCAACCTCCCCCCCCCCGTCGACTCGCTCTATTTTTAGCTGCGTATTTAAGCGCTGGCTGAATAAATCCCGCTTAAAAAATATTTTAGCAAATTAAAACCTCCTCTCTGTGCGAGCCTGTTCTCCTGCCCTGTCACTCCTCAGATTAATTATTGCATAAACAGGGGGCCGGGGGTGGCTTTGCTGCTCCTCCGCTGCCTCGGGTGACCTCGGCAGTCAAACCTGAATCCTTAAGAAGGACAACGACTCACGTTATTCATCTAAAATAAACAACCCCTCCTTTTAATTAAGGTAAAAGGGAATCTGCACCTTCTCCCTAGCTCTAATGGCCCTGTGAGAATTCTAAATCAAAGATGCTTTTGCCAAAACCTCCAGCTTGGAAAGTTTTGGGGACGATCCTGCACAGCGTGTATTTTTTGCACTTTGAGCTAACTGTGTTTTGATTGGAATTAATCGAGATGGTACAAATTTAATACACCCAGCACTACAGACATCTGTCTAATTCTCTCATAACATGAGATACTTTAATGTGAGAGCTCATAAAAGGAGGGAATGCTGCAGTATTTTAATCAGTATTTCATCTCTTTATTTAGAAAGGTACCCAAGGAAAAACTAATTCCAGCAGCCCAAAGCTGTACTAGAGGAGATGGAAAAGTGGGCTGAGCCCCAGGGATGTCTCTTGCAGTTCCTTCAAGCCAGTTCTGTTGATTACAAAGAATATATATATATATATATATATTTGAAACACATATTTTTGCTGCAAGCATACGGGAAAATCACGACTTTCATCCCTCCAGATTAAAAAACAAACAAAACATTAGATAATACACTATTTTAAGGTTTCTCCTCTGAAGCACAGATGCTACAGTCACAGAAAGAGACCAAAGTACAATCTTTGTCTTCAAAGACGTTAAATAAAGGGTGTTACAGAGCTTCATTAGTGCTCTCACCTCATAATTACCAGAAACAAAGTTGCAGCACACCTGTATTTTCTTCTAACTCAGCTGCTCAAAAATACAGTTGCAAGTATCAGAAGGGGGGGCCCAATTTAACCTTTTAACCTCGAGCCAAATCAAGGTCAGCTCTGCGTGGCCTCGGCTTAGCTGGTAGTTTTGTTTGGAGCCACAAGAGGAGGCACGAAGGGCACACAAAATCGGGAGTAGGTGATCCCACAGGACACTTTTATTTAGGATACACCCCTCAGCATGGCTAGGGATGCCTGTGTTGGGAAGTGGGAGGAAGACTCCAGGCATCATCCCTGTCACCAGCAACAAGTGTCACCCTCAGGCTGGGAACTCTGTGCCTGTTTATCCACCCAGGGCACAGAGGATTTCTACTGGGAGCTGGATTCATTTATAATTAGACTCTCCAGGGCCTTGTTTTTTAGGATGTGTTTGATGTGAAAATCATGCAGGAAGGGTGTGGACATGACCACACCATAGAAAAAATCAGTCCCTGGGATATCCACTAACAAAATCTCTGAGTTCAGTTCACTGCTCATAAAAGCAGTCACTGATTTTTGCCAAAAATATTTTATTCTGATATTTTTCATGGAAAAAAATTATTAAAGGAAGGGAAACCCCCTCCTAATGCAGTAGTAGGAGCTTTTCTTGAGGAAACACTTTTTGGATCCTGAAATGCTGCTCAGAAATAGGTACTTTTGGAGTTAATAACCTGATGATTACAAAATCCAGTTTAGCTCTTGGCAGCTTGTTCAGTCGTTATCCTGCCTTTCTTTGTCACACACCCTGAGATACTGGGAAAGCTCTGATGGGCTCCTTTTATTTATTAAGCATTTAATAAAATGAAGCAGTTTGGCATTTTAGAAGGTCTGTGTGAAAGGAGGATGAGCAGCAGTGTTTGCATTTGGGGTGGGATAAAGCTGAGCAACAGGGAAGGGCAATAAGCTACTGAAAAGATATTGGAAAGAATCACTTCTCTAATTACTGTGTTGACTGGTTACTGCTTTTTTTTTTTCACATCAAGTTGTATCAAATTGTTTCATTGCAATAGAGCTGAGAAGGGTAAACTTGAAGAGAAATATTTCCAGAAAGTAGGAGCTGCCCCTTAGTGATTTTTCTGTTTAAATAAAAGTACTCCAACTAATCCTTGGAGGGGAAAAAAGCCACCAGAAAGAAAAAAAAAAAGGAAACAAATAAAAAAAAAAGAACCAAAACCAAGCAAACAAACAACAAAAAAATAAACAAAAAACCTCCACCAAACTAAGCAAACAAAAAAACCCCAAACAAAAAACTCCACAAAAACTAAGCAAACAAAAAAACCCAACCAAACAAAAAACCCCAAACAACGCCCACAAACCCCCCAAAAGAACCCAAACAAACAAGAAAACAACAACAACAACAAAAACCCCAACCGAGCAAACGTTTTTAAACAGTGTTTCTGTCCAGTAGAAAACATGATTGTGACCAGCTTGGGTGAGCTCTTCCTGCTGCTACTTCGGTTGAGGCAAAATCTGCTTTATAAATCTTGAGCTTTCAAAAAAGTTCCCTTTTTTTTTTTTTTTTTGGTAAATAATGCCCTTATTTTTATTCTGGAGCAAATCCTCAGTAAGAGTGAAGAGCCACTGCCAACGGGAGGGCCAGGCCAGGAGGAGGGAATGGAGGCTTTAACTCAAAGAAAACTTCAAGCCTGTGATTCAAGAAAAATCAAATAAATAGGATGGCATATTTTGTCTCGTGCACTTTTGGAGAACTGAGTGTTTTGATGGATTTAAAAAGAATATCTGTCTTTAATACCTGAATGAGAGTGAAGAGAATAATTCCCGTGGCAAGGCTGCTTGGAATTGTTCTTCAGGAAAGTGAGTGAAGGCTTTAACCAGAGAAAGGGAGTCTTTCTTTGCAGTCCTAGCATTGAATAAAACAGTTGTGACAATGAGATTTGCTTTTATTTCTCAGGATAGAGTAGCAAAAGCACTGAAAGACCTGAATCCTGACAGAATTACAGGAAAATGGGTGCTGGGAGACCTGGGTTTCATGGTGGTGTGAGCCACTAGATCAGGGCTTTGTTCTGTTGGCTCGTTGTTTTAATTTTATAGAATTAACAAACCAAAAAAAACCCCACCAAAACCAATCAACCAACAACCAAAAAAAAGCTCCAAACAAACAACATATTGGCCTGATAACAATTACAGAAAATTTCTAATTACTGAGACTTCCAAAGCTCAGTGAGGAGAGGGAGTGAGAACAACTGAAAAATCGCTTTTCCTATTTTATTAAAAAAAAAAAAAAAGAAGAAATTCCCTCCTCAGAAGTGTCTTTGGTGACTGTGACTGAGCTCATGAAGTGCCAGCCTCTGCCATAACCCAGAGAAATGACACCAGCAGGGATCACTGGGCAGGAATTTCACATGTCCTTCGTTTCTCTGAGCTTACAATGATGTGTTGAACAGTTCTGCTGGAGAAGGGGCTGTTTTCCCAGGAAAACAAGATGGGTTGTTGCAGTATTGGTGGAGAAATTTCCAGGGAAAGAGATTTCATTGACACAAATGTTTGTTTTGTGACTCTCTTAATCTCTTCTTGTACTCTCAGATAACACCCTCATTTATGAGAACTTCAAAAGCTGCACAAGAGTCAGGGTGGATTTTTCTCCAAGATTCCACGTGACTTCAATGGTGCCAGTATTTCATCCCTGAGGTGTTAGACTCGTTATTTATCCCTAGGTTTTGCAAGGCTCCCATTGTGTGTCCAAGGGTTATAAACAACTGCAAACTCCAGCCCAACATCCCAGTGAAACAAGTTCCACGTGTAAAAGTTAAGCACTTAAAGAAGTGCTTTGCTGCAGGGTGTTGAGTTTATCACTCCCTACATCACAGGACCACATTATATCATCAAACTCCTGAGAAGTAATTACCACTGGAGCTGAGTGTGGCAGCAAATATATAAAATATACAGTATTTCAGGCAGAGAGAGTACAGTGGGCAGCTAGAAAAGGGAAACATTCACCTTGACCATACTGTGGCAATTTGTTTTATTTTCTATTTCCTCTTTGCTATTTTCTAGCTGTTATTCAGACAAATATCTGTTCAGATGTTGAAGCTGATGGGAGGAGAGCAGCTAAAAGTGAAATTCAAGTTAGGACCTCTGTTTTGTCCACAGTATATTTGTATTAAAATAAGATTTGCTTAGATTATCCAAGTATTCACTGTCTGCACAGAACAGTATGTTCTAGAAGGTGGCATATCTACTTGTGATGGAATTAAGTATTAATTCTATTTTGATAAAAATTGGTGTGCTGGAAACCATGAATTCTACACATCGTTTAAGAGATGTGTCCCTCCATGTAGTTCTTCTGCAGACTCCTGTTTTGCCAATGTTTTACCAAATTTAAAGAAGACTTCACTCATCTAAACACCCCATCTAAGCTCTCTTTTCCTGTCTCTCATGTGTGTGTGTCCTCCCAGCATCTCACCATCAGGGTTCAGCATGTCCTTTGCACTTGGAGGGCACAGCCCTGACTGCTCCTAAATGTAGGTCCCTTCCCTGTCAAGATTTGGTCATCAAAATGTTTCAGTGCACACAAATCTCCTTTGTTGTGAGTAAACTGTTTCTAGTGGGTTTGTTTCTGTGTGAGCTTTGAAGAACATGTGAAGCCTTTGGTGTCTGTTCTGAAGGATGGAATATCTGGGTTGGAGGGATAAGGAAGCCCAGTGCAGGGGTAGGATTGAGGTGGAGAAACTCCTGTGACAGCCAGTGCTGCTCTGGCAAGGACAGAGACAATCATGGAATCATTCAGGCTGGAAAAGGCTCCAAGATCGAGTCCAGCTGTTTCCTCAGCACTGCCAAGGCCACCACTAACCCACGTGCCACATCCACACAGCTTTTAAATCCCTCCAGGATGAAGGAGGATGAGGGAGTTTGCTCATTATCAGGTGCTTTTGGACACTGCTGGTGGTTTCCGAGCCCCTCACAGAACTCTGGGTGATGTTGGGGTACAGCAGCTTTAGGTAGTGCCTGGTTGGACCAGTCCAGAAGTCACTTTACCAGGATCCTGAGCTGTCTGAGTTTCCTCTCAGATGTGTTCATCCTCAGATATCCCATCAGACACATTTTTTTTAATAACATACTAATACTCTCTTCTCTAATTTAAAGACCCACTGGAGAATGCTCATTAACCTTTTAATCTAGGAGGGACAACTCTTGTATCAAGTGTTACCTGAAGGGCTGCAAGCTACCACTCTCACCAGGGTAAAAATGTTCCTTAAACTGGAACCTGAACACACAACTTGGTTGAAAAGGTGGTGGGTTTATAGTCTCAGTAAATGAAAAATAATAGACTCCACTAATTAGCAATTCCTCGTAGCACTTCACTATAAGAAATGACATTGAATCTGAAAGCTTCATAGTATTTAAATGTATTTCCTGACAGAACACTGGCAGTGTTTAAAAGGTCTTGGGTGCTTTGAGTTCCTGATTGCTTTGACAGGTTGACAGTGATTTGTGAAGGGAAGGTGTTGGCACAGCTTGCTCTGCTGGAGGAGCAGGGACAAAGTTCAGGCTCCAGACCAGTCACTGCTTGAACACAGAGATGAAAAATTGCTCTGATAAACATTTTCACCGGGGGGGAAATTGAGCTTCTGCTCCTGAAAACACCAGGACCTGGTCTGAAAATGATTCAGACCGATGGAAAGGCTCCTATTGATTCCCATGGCCTCTGGATCCATCACTTCTCATGTGGCATACAGGGTGTGTTTGGGGGTTCTCAGAGCTAAAACCCTGTATGAGAGATTTCCCCAGCATCAAAGAGGGAAACAAGGCTTAAGAAGTTGAAGCAGGTAGATACAGTGATTTATAATGTGTAATCACATAAATTGGGCTGAACATTATATTTGAATATTCTTTTCCCTCTCAATCTTTCTTCCAAACACGAATTCATGTTTTCTCTTCATACCAAAATCTGAAAGCAATTTATTTCAATTTTACTGAGATTTCTCTTTCACACCCCTAAAGCGTAATTCCAGCTGGAACAGGACAACTTCACATAGACATATTTGTAATTTTCAAGAAAAGAATCTCATTTTCAAAGATGGTTGGTTTCATGATCTTCTACTGGGATCTCCACAAACCTAGAAATAATTAAAGGGGGCAGCTGAGCATGAAACACCACACCTGCACAGTTTGTTAGCCATGAAAATTTACAGTTGTTTCCATTGCAGTGCTCTATTTTACACATTAAACTGAACCCATATTACACTATGAAACCATAAATTTTCATGGCTTGCAAACTTTGCAGGTGTGGTGCTCAATGCCCAATTGCACCAGTTAATTGTCTGAGTGATTTTTACCACCCTTGTAGGATGCTTGGAAGCTGCACATGTGGGCAGTAAAACCCAGGGAAAAGGCTCCAAGATGTGAATATTTCAATTAAAATCAGGGGTGTTTTTTAGAGAGCTCTATCTTTAGCTGAACTCTGGAATTGTTGGCGAGGGATTAATACCCTGCAGGGTGTCAAGAAGTCCTTTCTAAGGAAAGAGTGGTCAAGCACTGGTGTTAAGAGCCACTCCATAACCTGAGCTTTCTGGCTCCGACTTGTTGGGAGGTGGTAGAACCATTCTCAGCAGCTTTGGACACCCTCTTCTTCTCTGTGTTCTGGAAGTGTTCATGGAAGACTTTCCCCAGATCCAAGTACCTCTGGGCTACCAGTTCTCACAGTCCTAAGACTCTGGCTCACAATCAACTGAATATCCTGGGAAAAACATGGAAAAATGGACTAAAATTACCTGTTGAGTTCCCTTCTCATTCATCTCTGCCAATGTGTCAGAGAGAGACAGGCACAAAATACACATTTTTAGTGTATAAACCACCTGACACAGTCAAGTCCTTTTGTATTTGCTGCAAAATCTCGGCAAGTTCATCTAGAACTTCATAATTTTTTTTCCCCTCTCCATTTTTTCAAGCTGATAAAGTTTAAGTACGATTTCCTCTATTTTGGCAGCCTGGGAAGCAGATGCAAAAAAAAAGCAAATCCATCCGTGTTCTCTCAGCATTAGCTGCAACATTTCGATTCCTGTCAGTCATGTCCAATTTGATGTGATTTAGCCACGAAACCAGTCAGTGGTGCAAGTAAAAATAGAATCAGTGTCCTAAATCTCAGCCCCATGTCTATCCCTAATTTATTCAGGCTCAGTAAGAAGGGATGCTGAGCGTTTAAAGACGCGGCAAAGCCGGAGTTGCAGCCTGAAAAAAATCACGGATTTTATGGTGAGTAAAATGGAGAGAAGGTCATGGAAATGTGCCATATGCAAAAGGCTTTCTTTTGAGTGCTTGGTTCTGCTGCCTGAACCATTCCTTAGCTCTCCATTAGGCTAATGGAGAACAATATTAATGAGGGAACCAAGGTGTAATGTTCTTGCAAGAATGCTGACAGGAGCCAGCCCAAGTTTTAAGCAAGGATTGCTTGCTTTAGCATTATCTCTATTGCTGTTAAACATGCTCTACATTTTCTGGGCAAATATCATTTGGAATTAATTGAATGGAAAGGAGGATGTGCAGAAAATGCATCTTCAGGGTTGGTGAAGGATGACTTTTTAATCAAACTGAGCGATTGTAAACATAAATTAGTTCTTGTTCTTGCTGCTGACTTGGAACAGGAGAAATGTGAAGGCTTTGAGGTTAAAATCTTTTTCTCCTGAGGTGGCAGTTTCAAACCTTGTAGATGTTTTGCTGGTCTGGTTGAACCATTATGTAATGATTATAACTGGAATGTTACCTGAAGTACGGACTCTCTCTATACATACTGATTTTTTAAAATTATTTTTTCTAAGCTTTTACTATATTCCTTCATTCTCCAAGTTCCCGATATGTCACCTTATGGCAAAACTCTTCTTGTCCTTCTTATCTCCTTCCTCTGAGAGGACAACATTTCAAGGTGTCCTTAACAACAATTTCTGACACATTTTCTTCCTAAGGAGTGACCTCAGGCTTTAGGACAAGAGTGAGCAAAAATACCAAGTGTGGAGTTTTTCCATTAAGTAAGTGAAAAAAGCTTTGGAGTCTTGTTGGTGTTCAGCCTCTGTGGGGTTGTGAGAGAAAGAGAACATGATGTGGATGTTCTGGGTCTAATTAGGTCTAAGCTGTAAAGCTGAATGATCTCATTTAATATCTACTGGATAGTCTGATTAGAGTTTGGTCTGAAGCTTGATGGGAGCAGAGGGAAATCTGAGCAGAAATGCCTTTAAGGAAGGCATATTCCAAGGTTTTATACTAAAGTACAATTCTATTTATTTGCAGAGTACTTGTTATATAAAGGGGAACTAAAAGATCTTAAGTATGTTACTGCTACCTTCATAGAACACTGTAAAACCCTCTCAAAGGTGTTTAAACCCCTTCAGCCTGCAAGATACAGAAGGAATGAGCAAACTGTTAGTGGATAAATATAATATTAGGAAAATCAGACATGGTCTTTGGGCAATTTCAGATATTTCCTCTGCTGTGCCCTGAGTGACTCTGCATGTGGTGAAAGCACTGAAATGTTCCTTCAAAGGGATCAACAGCACAATTTGATTTAAGGGAAAATGATTTTACTGAAGGTTCAGAAGTCCACTCGTTCCACATTTTGATGACCATGTCTGTCTGAAGTTTAAGGGTTTCTTTAAACGTGTAGTTTAGCAATGGTTATTTCCAAACATAGAAAGTGTAGTTGAACAAAGATGAATGACTTTAAAGAAGAACTGAGAGGGTGGCTTTTCATTTTGTTTCTTAAAAGGGGAAAAAAAAAATAGATCCTCCTTTCACCCTTCCTAGTGGAGAAGTCAAATCAAAATGAGTTGGTCAGCAGCTGCAACCCACAAAATTCATTGCTGAAATCTGAATTAATGCTCTGCTCTTGTGCTCTCCCCACCTGGTAGTTTCTGTGCTTGCAGAGATTTAGGGGGCTCAGGTTTGGGACCATCTCTTTATTCCATGGCTCTGAGGTGTCTCCCAGTACTCATTAGCAGCCTCCAGATGTGTTTCAGCTTTTTATTCGAGTCTTACAATATCTGGGCTTCATTTTGTTCTGGCTTTTAAGACAATTTTGCTATTAGGTCTTTTTTTTTTTTTTTTTTTTTTGAGAGTGTAGGAGGCTTCTAAAGGGGCTCCTGACTCATTATTTGGTTGTGTATGGGCTCCTAGAGATAGAACAAATGCTTGAGCTGTGGCAAAGGTTCATGTCAAAAACTGCTCAACAAATGCCAGTGGGAGAGATTCTTTCACCCTCCTTTAGGGGTTTGGTAAGAGCTGGTGTGACTATTCCAGTACATAATGTCCTGGCTCTAATAATTCACTCCAGGCCCTTCACTCTGCCCAGACAGTATCTGTGGGACACTCCAACCCCCATCTAATCCATAAATTCAACTTGTGGAACTGCAGCACTGACTGCAGAGTTCCACAGAGCTGGGAGGGACTTCATTAAATCAGAAGTAAATATTTCCCACAAACTTGAAGTTGGGTTGTTCCTTGAGGGAGTGAATTATGGGATTCCCACTGGTAGAAGGGGAATCTAAGAGAAGGAATTATCTGGGACTGGAGAGGGCAGCTGGTGCCTCTTCCAGCAGCTTGAGCTGGTTTAAATTTCCCCCTGGTGCAAGTGCCTCCGTCCCTTTCTTGCACTGGAACACATGTCAGCACAGCAAGTGAGCTTTTCCTTCTGTTTAAAGTGTTACAAAACTCTCTGCCTCAAAAAAAAACCCTTCTGGCATGAGCATTGTACTGAAAAGGTGAATCTCTGGTAACTCATGTTTGTTTAAAATCATTGAAATCTGACTGTGCTTCAGCTTGGTCTTCTTTTTCCTGCCTTAGTAAGCACTCTGTCCCAGTTTTCACATGCAAAGCATGGACTGATTAACCAGTAGCTGTGCCATTAAGTGATGTGGGAAGCACTGCAGCACCGATTTTTTATTTATTTGTTTTAATTAGCTTAGCAGTGGACAGCATCAAAGTCAACGGGGACACGGTGTGTTCATCGCCTTTCTGAGGTTTGGAAATAACTTGTGTGATTTTGGGCTTGGCAGGGCTGAGTTAATGGTCAGACTCGATCTTAGAGGGCTTTTCCAACCTTAAGGATCCTGTGATTCTGCTTGCACCAGGAATTAGAAAGCCAGAAATGAAAGAACTGTCTGAGAGCAAAAACTTCCACTGTCCTTTCAGTCTCCCACCGTGGTGATTCTCCCCTGTAAAATCATTTTCTCACCAAAGATCAATCTCAGTCCTTTTTGCCCCAGCCCGAGCTCAGGTCACCTTCCAGCAGCCTCTGGTGAGTGCTGGGTGATGTTTCAAACACAAATGGATTTCTCTTTGGTTCTCATCCAGCAACAAGGACATCAATCCCACCTTCTGGACACCCCTTAAGTGCAAGTATTGTCTCTCTCTCTCTCTCTTTTTGTGTCTGGCTGATGAGTGTCATGGCAGGGGAAAACAAAGCAGCAGAATATGCTGTTTACTAACAAGTCAAAACACCTTCTTTTGTCTTCAGCAAAATCAATGTCATCTCTTGGGTCCTGTTCCTGATAAGAGAGTAAAAATGTGAAGGAAACTCATGGAGTGCCTTCCACGGAAGTCTTTGAGAGATGCAGTTTATAAAGTTTTAAGCTGTTTTCCTTTGTAAAGGAAGGGGGTACTTTGCCTTTTATGTTTTATCACATGTTTTATAAGAGTAAATGTTGTGGGTCCTTAACAAAACCCCATTTACCCTTAATTCTCCTCCTTCCCCCTTCCCTCTGCACCACTGAGGGATACTTGGAGATATTGAGATGTGGCAAATGGCAATGGAAAAGTTCTACCTTTCCAAAAGAAATAACTCTGTCTTTGCTAATTAATGGGTTTTAATCCCTGGGTAAATGCTGTTATTTGACCCTCCAGTACAGGAATTAAAATTCTATTACCCCTAACAAGAGCTGCAAGGTTAAAGGCCACATCTAAAGTGAAGGTGATGTTTTTAACTCCTTTTTTTCATTTATTTTAGTGGAGATGAATGTAAAAGTAAATGACCCAGTGCTGGCAATGCAGTGAGGATCTGTCCACAACAGAAACTGCTGTTAGAGGGTCAGAGGAAAGAGCTGAGAGTCAAGAGGGGACAGCACAGGGGTGAAGCACATCTTAAAAACACTGAGGAACTTGAGAATCTTGGGGGGGAAGGCAGCACAAAAACATCCTTCAAAAAATAAGAGAATTGTAAATCCTTTCTCCTGCTTTAAAATGAACAGGAACTGAACAGGAGTAGTTTAGGAGTAAGTGGAGTAAACCAGGTTCCAGAGACAGATCCAGTCAGATTTAGTTTAAGAACATAGAGACAAACTAATGGAAATTCAACTGTTAGTACAGAAACAATCAAACCCTTCATTCCTGCTTTCATTATTCCCAATAAATAATTCAGATTGTTTCCAATTCAGCTCGTGAGTTTACTTTCAACAATTCACAGCACACACCAGTTTGGGTTTGCTTTTGAGAGGGGAGATCATAAATTATCCTCTGGACTGTTAATGTCACACACAACTAATCAGACATATAATCAGGTAGGATATAAGTTCTCCTGTACTGAAATAATGTTAATTATGAGGATTTCATTTATTATTAATGTGGAAATACATAGTTCTACTGTATAACTGAAATTAATGGACTGTAAATTTTGACAGGGTACGAACATCATCTTTTGTGTTTCTTAATTAGTCACATGTTGTTTCTCTTTTTGGCTGGGAAAGCTTATGCTGCGTTTGTATTACAGTCTTTTTATTGCCATAAATCAGAGCTAGAAGGTTAAAAGGAAAGATTTAGGGACAGAATTAATTCTTTTTTGGAGATCATCTTTCAAAGTCAAGAATTTCTTACTTCTGCAGAGACTGAAGCTAACATGAGTAAGGAAAAAAATACATTATAATTGAATGTATTTTATAAAAAGCAATAATGTGCTTACTGATATTGCATGAAAATTCTGTACAAATTCACTATGAAAATACCAAGGCTGAGCTGATACATAAGGATGGGTTAAGAGCAATGAAAACGAATTCTCAGTTATCAGGATTAATATTCTCTCCTTTTTTCCCACCTCCCTATGTTGGGGAAAAAAAAAAAAAGGAAATTAGATCATGCCAAGGATATATTTTTGTCTCACTTGATTTCCTTCAGAAAATCCATTAGGCACTTTATCAGCATCTTCATATGCCCAGTAACTCATGGAATTTGTTCTGAGTGCTTTGTCCAATGAGACACAGCTCAGCTCTGGCATTAGCAGAAGATAAATCCAAAGAAGGCTTCCCTGTCTCCTTACAAAGCAACATCCAGGAAATCTGGATGTCCTTCTTCTTAAAGAAGGAAAAATTGTTCCCTGGGAGGGTGGGGAGGCCCTGGCACAGGATCCCAGAGAAGCTGTGGCTACCCCATCCCTGGAAGTGTCCAAGGCCAGGTTGGAGCAACCTGGGCTAGTGGAAGGTGTCCCTGCCCATGGCAGGGGGTGGCACTGGATGGGCTTTAAATCCCTTTCAACCCAAACCCTTCTGTGATTCCGTGGTTCTAAGAACAGCCAAAGTGAGCCCACACCAAAGCCAAATGTGCAAACATAACTCACCTTCACAGAAAAAACTAAACACATTTATTAAGAGTAAAATCGAAAAGAAATTGCTGAATTAATGCTGAAACAGAACTTGCAGGCAGCCAGGATGCTGGTTCTGATCTGGAGTTCCTGTTGTGCTCAACAAACACTGCAGGTTGTGCATATTAAACACTGTGAGCAACTGAAAATGTCTTGGGCAAGAGAGCAAGCCTTGGGGAAAGGAAAGGACAAAGTCATTATGATTTTCAAACTTCCAGTCAATCAATCTCTTCCCTGCTGCTTGACCTGGTGCCAGGTACCAACTTCCCCCATGGTGGAATTATACTTGTGATGGAACAAACCTTCAAGAAACACTTGCCAAAAAAAAAAAAATGGAAACAAACCCCCTGTTGTTTAAATGCCCTAAAAGGGGACACAATATGGAACTAAGTGGTGTTCTTACCTCTCCTAAACTGTATATCCAGCAAGGCTGAGCATTGAAGCTTCCCAGAGATATCCTGAATCTCAATTTCAGTTTTAGACGCTGAGAAAGCAACAGCTCAAAAAAACAAACAGTTTTGCACAGAATTGGATTTCCTTAAAATGTCTTATCTGTTAATGTGACTTGTGTTGTTGAATAATGTGAAGCGGAAAGCATGAGAGATTTATTTGTTTATGGGCTTGTTCTTATTTTTACAGTAAAAACCAAAGACTAACTCTGTGTACAAGACAGTGGAGCAGCTGTCAGGAGTTCCTGATACTGAGATAACACCCTTTTCTCCCATTCTCTCCTAAACACTCACAAATCCAGTTCATCCAGTTCCAGTATATTTTTTGGTAGAATTTCTGGCAGGGGTTTTACCTTTACTGGGAGCCTGCAGAAGGGAATGGATACTCTTGGCTGTTTATACAAGCGTGTTTCTTATGATAAAACTCCAAATGAAGGGCTTTTCAAGTGTTTTCCTTCCAAATCAGATTTCTGTCTTAAATCAGATTTTGACCAAATGAAAATTGCAGAGAAATTGTGGTGCTGGTGGTAAAAGTATTTTTTTTGAAAATTAAAAAAATTAAAAAAAGAGATGCTCTTTGTAATTCCATGAATGGCTGCTTTGAAGGAGAACTGAAACATTTAGTTTGGCTATGAATTATAGAATCATTAAGGTTGGAAAAGACTTTCAAGATAGTAAAGTCCAACCTTTAGAAGCTGCAGTCTCCTTTGGAATTCCTGGGAGGAAAACCTAAACCAAGGAGCTTCTGGAGAGAAGTACTTGGACTCAAGTCCTTCTTCTGTGCCTTTATTTGTGGAGTGTTTTGGTGATAAGTTTTTGCCTAATAATCTTATTTTTCTGTAGAAAAATTGGGTTTGATTTTTCTCATTACCATGTTCTACACAGAGTCAGGGGAGAAAATTGAAACCCTATAACCTGACTTTTGAGTTTAGGCTGCAAACAGGGTCTTCCACTGCAGAAGGTGACTTTGGCAAAGGACTGGAGGTCTTAAGGGCTGGGCGAGTGAGGAGCAACAGCAAATCATGGATTTTAACACAATCAGGTCATTCTCAGGGCTGGAACACTCTTATTGTGGTTTGTTTTTTTTTTTTTTACCAACATATGGAATATTTGCAAACAGACTAGAAAGCAAAATAAACCTATATGGTTTGGATTTCCTTAAAATGTCTTACATGTTAATGTGACTTGTGTTGTTGAATAATGTGAAGCAGAAAGCATGAGAGATTTATTTGTTTGAAACATTGTTTCTGTCTGAAACACACCCTGATCTTCCATTTCTACAGCCAACAGTGAGAAAATAACTCATAAATCCATGTTCCAGGAGTAAGAACAAACACCAGAGTTACTGCTTGGTACTTAAGGCTTAGACAATGTGCATCCCACAGCTCTGTGCCTAAAGGTCTCCCACATTTATAGAATTTGTGAGTTAGTCCACTGAAATCTGATCCTTTTGAAGATGGTTATAGTTATAACTGGACTTGCTAATTTTCTGGGACTTGGCTTTGGCGAGGAACTACTAATCTTGAAAAAACAACTGCTTCACTGTTGTGCTGGTTTTTTGGGGGTATTTTCTTTCTTGGAGGGAAAAAAAACCCAGCCAAGAAAAACCCAAGCCCTGCTCTGCTTGGGAACTGAAAGCTCTTTATTCATCCAGCCTGTGGTCATGGAGGAGATCTGTGCATGCAGATTGCTTTGGGGTGGTGAGGGATGAAAATTCCTTCTGTCAAATGCCCCTCCTGTGCAATCACAGAAAGAAATCAATCATGAAAGAAAATGCATCAAAAACTTTTGTGCAAAAGAGTTGAGAGTGACAGATGGTCTGAGCCTGGAACATACGGATTTTGTCAGACAACAGGAAAAAATATATATAAGATCATGTTGTGGAAAAGTAGGTGTAACCTCTGTGTGTGTACTCTGAGAGGGAAAGGAGGCGGTGGAGTGTTTCAAAACTTATCATTTTGTCTTTGACAATGATTTAGAGAAAAGTGGAGGAGAAAACACTTGGTCCTCCACCTTTCTAACCTCCTAAGAAAGGCTGGAGCCAGGAAAAACAGATGGCACTCAGGTCTCCTCTGAAATGATAGTTATTCCACTCCTGCCAGATCTCTGTGGTGTGCAAAATAAATGGTGTAAGTCACTATCAGGAAACAAGTCATTAATTAATAACATCTCGCTGCTCAAGGATCAGGCAGGTGAGAGGCAGGGAGGAGCTGCCTCCAAGGAATCTGCTTGGCCAGGGAGGGGAACGGGCACGGTGAGGGATCACTGTCCCCACCTCCTCTACCTGCAACTCAGACATCCATCATTACAAGTAATCAAGCCTAAAAGTATTTGTCATCCCCAGGGCACGAAGCTCAGAGTATAAAGAGAACATCAGGGAAACAACAAAACAATCCATCAAGTAAAAGAAAAAAAAAAAGGCGGAAAAAGCAGAGAGTAGAAGAACAGAAAAATTCTAATTAAATCCTTAACTGTAATTAAATTTGGTGTGATGTGACAAACAGCACTTGCAGAATGATTTCTGCTGTTGATGCATTTGCTGTATGACACATGGCTGTGTTTTTCCCTCACGGGGACCACACCAGTGTTCCTTTGGGAGCTTTCAAGCAGGACTCACCCCAGGAGCACAAATTACGCCTTCATTTCACTCCCAGATTTTTAGTAGGTGCAGCTTGACAGGTGGTTTGAAATCAGAGCTTTCCAGGGAAAACAGGACATGCCCTTAACCAAAATAGAGCCCGAGACATTTATCATCATCTTCCTCACTCTTACATTGACACACATCAGTACAACCAGGGCACAGTAGGCTTGGCTGCAAATCAGGGATTTACTAATAACAGCATAATTAAAAGGAGAATTCCTCGAAGATCAGTTTAAAGCTACCTTTGGCAGTAACTGCTCCTAATTAAACTCAACAAGTCTATTGCATTTTATAGCTTTAAACTGGCAAAGAGTAGAGTTCGATTGGGTAGGAGGAAGAAATCCTTCCCTGGGAGAGTGAGGAGGCCCTGGCACAGGTTGCCCAGAGAAACTGTGGCTGCCCCATCCCTGGAAGTGTCCAAGGCCAGGTTGGACAGGGCTTGGAGCAACCCGGGTTAGTGGAAGGTGTCCCTGCCCATGGCAGGGGTGGCACTGGATGAACTTTAAGATCCCTTCCAACCCAAACAGTTCCATGATTCTATGAACTCCCCGGTGGCTGGGAAAGGTAGAATGGAGTTAGAGGAATATTTGTTTAACGAGGAAACAATTTCATGAGCGTGCAGAAATTAATTTCCCTTCATTTTATTCAGCCTTAACCAGAAATTAAAACGAAGGCGAACACTCAAGAAATATCAGCTTGTTAGAGTGAACAGATGGCAGCTCAGCGAAGATTGGTGTGAAGGAGATCACCAGTCCTTTTGTTTACAACACATCCATGTCCTGTTTTGTTTTAATTATGGCGTTGTTTTTCCACCCAGGCTATTCACTTAACAAAACAACAAAAACAAACCCCTCCACCACTGTGTTTATGTCAGCAAAGCTAATAAGCAATTCGCAAACTGGAACCGGGGAAGCAAATGCTCATGAATATTGAGGACTTTCTGATAGATGTGGTGTCTGCCCGTGTTGTTGGGATCCATCTTGATGTCCCTTGTGAAGTCAAAGGAAGCAAGAAAGAAAATCATCTTCAATAGCTGTCTGGCCAGGAGCTCGGGGCTTTGCTGCCTGGTTTTATGTTATGCTTTGTTAAATCCATTTAAGAGTCTTATGTTCATGAGACTGAAATATATAGGGGAGGAAAAAGCAAATGCTTTCCCTTTTGTCAGAGGTTGTAGGTTTAAGAGAGGATTTAACCGCTTTCTAACTCTTTTATTGTCTCATGTACTTTACACTGTAAATGGCAACATTTAATTACAGGTAATAAACACAGAAGCCACTAATAGGATTATCAACACCAGCTTTCAGTGCCTTGTGCTGTCTGGTAGAGCAGGGAAAGGTGTAATCTGTGGCTGCAGCCTCAGCAGAGGGTCACAGAACACGTAAAAATCGTCACGGGAGGGGCTGAGGGATGTGTGTTTGCAAAGAAAAAAAACTATTGAAACTATTTATTCAGCTCGGCGTGAGCCTCATTTGTGAGAACGTTCTGCTGCTTCCCATGGCTGTGACACCCTCTAGTGACACAGAATCTATGACTGTGTGATTCTGTGACACAGAGCTGCTGTCCCAGTGCAGGGGACACCGGGGTCCGGGACGTTCCCAGTCCAGGAGCTGGCACCTCTGCCCAGTGCCACCAGCACCGGGGCTGAGCAGGGTTTGACAGCTGAAAAATTAGCCTTAAAAACCACCATCAGCACGCTAAACTCGCAGCGAATTTAGGAATAAATCAGGTGAAAACCACAGCTTTCCAGAACCTTAGTTTGCTATTCTTTTTTCTCAGTGCTCTGTTCAGAAAAATCGTATCAGTCTTCTACTTAATTTCCAACTTTTCTCGGTGCTTTATATAAACCCCTGAGCCGTTGCAGTCTAGAAATACCCACATCCTAATTGAGCTGCACCTCAGCTGTCAGCTGCTAATACCCTTCAGTCAGTCAGTATTAAGCAAGGTTTAACAACGTTCTCCTACATAAAAAAGCCAGAGCAAATGACTGCTTACGTTCGACTTAAACCAACATCCTCACTGAAACAAAAATGTGAAGTCACCGCGTTCTCAGGGTGATAAATTTCTTGTGGTCTATTATATATTACTTCTATTAAAATAATTTAATGCTTCAGAGAGGTACTGGGAGCCTGCAGAGGTTCAGAACTCGTTACTGTCAGCATTACTGTCACCAGTATATACAGGGCACCCTGTGCCTGTGCTGTATTTCATGCTGGGCTTCTGCTTCTTTCGGAAGGACAGAGCTCATAAAATTAACAGCTACTTACTCTAATCTGTGGCTCCAGACCTCGTGCAGGTTGTATCTAAGTTCAAGTACAAAATTATTTGTTTTTCACCACTTTTTTGGCTGCTCTGCAGCAATTTGGGGTGGTACAAACGCTGAGCTCGCTGAGGAAAGGTGTGCTGGGTGCGGAGGTTCATGTTACTCCCTTTTGCCCTTCAGAAACTGAGGCACAGTTTCCTTTAGGTTTTGACAGCAGTATTAAAAATACACTCCAATCCTGATTGCCAGTGTGGAAGATATATAGAATGATTATTTCACAGTATTTAGCATTTCCCAGGGCTGTGGGAGTAATTTTAGTCTGCTTCGGGTGCTCTGCTTCTCTGAAATATGACCTCAGACATCAAGCTGGGAACAGGTACAACACAGAGCAGGTACTCAGAGCCCATCTTTCACAACTTGGGTTCGGTGATTTACTTGTCATCACACCGTTAATCTGAGTTCCTTCAGCTGTCTTCCTCACAGAGGCAACCTTCCTCCCTCTAAAATCCCTGCTTATCCTCTTGCCTTCTGCTGACTCCATTGAAAAGGCAGTGAAGTGCTCCAGGCACCCTCTGCCTTCACCAGGAGAGGAATTTGGCAGTTCCTTTACACACGAGCTTGAGGACTTGGAGGGAAAGAAGGAGAAGAGAATGTTGTTCCAGGTGATACTGTTGGGTCCTTCAGAGATGGGCTGGCAGCCTCAAATCTGTCTTTTCCCTCTCCTGATTGAAGCCTCCTCTGTGTTACCCTTTCAGTAACACCATCTCTGGCCTCTGTGGGTCTACTGCAAGTTCTCAGGTTTCTAGGCAAAAAAGCAGGATGAAAAAAGCCATGTGGAACCCCAGCTATTTTCTCTCTCTTCCCATTCTCAGCTTCATTCCCTTCCCTCTCCTGTGGCTGGAGCCACCACTGGAGCATTGCAGTTATTTCACATAATCCAATGTAAGTTTAAGAGAGACATTAAGTTTTAGAAGAAACCTTCAGAGCATAAATGGGACAGAGGTTTAGATGGTCACAACTGGTTTTTAAACAGCTAGATTTAAGATATCATTAAATTGGAGAAGTTATCAGCCTGACAGCACTACACTTGTGTTTTATTTCATTTCTATTCCACAAGAAGCTTGAATTATATGTCTTGTTCTGGTATTTTGGTTCTTGATCCTACATTTACTAAGCAATGTCTGTTTTCAATACTGTTACCCTCAATCCAGAAAACATAAGTGAATACTTGGGGCTCATTCTGTGCTGTATCTGGTACAATACACCTGGTTCCTCATAACCACTGGGCAACCTCTTCAAATTCATGGGGCAAAGGCCACATTGTTTTTGCTGTTGCTGTCTCAGGGTACTCTGAGTTGTCCTGGCAAGGATTTAGGGCTTGTTCTGAGGCATCATGGCCAAGCTCATGCATTTCTATAGTTGTTGGGTCTGTTCTATCACAAATTCTGTCTTTGATATGAATTTCCACTACTTTATGGTACATTGGACCAGCTGTACGTCCACAGCTGTAGAAAAAAGTGCTGTTTACTATCAGTTGTTTAAGGTTTGGTGAACTGGTGAAGCTGAAGGCAAGGATTTTCTTCTATCGTGATTCATGCTGTCTTCAAGATTAGCTCACTTGCAGATTACTCAAAAACATAAGACCTGGATCACTCATAAAGCTTACTTGTGGTCCATGTGTCTATTAGTCTTTTTGGGAAAAAATATAGCAAGTTGTTCTTTCTGTTGCAACGTCCCTTAAAATTCTCATCAAATTGTGACCAAAAGGTTTGGTTGCAAATATTGGGACACAAAATTGAATTTTTCTGTCAATGACTTTCAGTGGAGAAAGGGGGATGCAAAACTTATTTCAGGAGGGTGAGGGGCCTGTGGGGGAACCAAGACAAAACTTTCCTCATCAAGAATGCTGCTTTTCTTTGCAGCTCAGCCAGTTACCCAGTTCAATCATCCCTTGGCACTTCCCACAGAGAATACCTGAAATGACCCTTCAGCTTTCTCCCCTGGGCTCTCAAAGCCTTCCCAGCCTGCTGTTGTTTGCAGTGCCAGAGGAGAAAACTGGAGCTTTGGTGAAGTTCTCTCTCATTAAAGTGCTGGTTTTAGTCAAAGGCAATGAACACTTGACCTGCTTTACCCTCCCAGTTCTTCCCTTTACTCTCCTGCTTTGGTGAGCTGCTGTGAAACCATCATGAGGCTTTACAAGAGCAAACCAACCTAGGAGTTCTCTATCAAAACCACCAGTACCTTGTATTAAAAGGTTGCTCAGCCCTATTTCTCCATAACAACTCACATCAGAGTCTGAGCTGCTGCTGTTCCATATCGATTTTTTTTTTCTCCAAATGTGAAAGCTGTGATTTCTCCTTGCCCATCTGCTTTTATAGAGCCTCACATTCCTGTCTCTGATCCTGTAACATGATGTCAGCCGAGACTTAATGAACTGCTTGGTTAACCAGACACAATAAGGAATTTTAGGTTCTGTAGCCAGGGACTCAACATGCCTCCAAAAACCTGGATCAGACTGGCCTTTGAAATTTTGCTGAGGTCTTGCAACACTCCTGTGACCACTACAGGTGTTGGAGGACTGAGAAATAATCTTCTAAATGGACCAAATGCGGAAAACATCATTGATTTTGATGACACAGCCCCATTTCCATCTCAGCTTTGGGGTGACCTCATTGTGGCCTTCCAGGACCTGAAGGGGCTACAAGAAAGATGGAGAGAGACTTATTTAAAAGGGCCTGGAGGGACAGGACGAGGGAGAATGGCTTTCCACTGCCAGAGGACAGGGTTAGGTGGGATATTGGGAAGAAATCCTTCCCTGTGAGAATGGGGCACAGGGTGCCCAGAGGAGCTGTGGCTGCCCCAGCCCTGGGAGTGTCCAAGGCCAGGTTGGAGCAACCTGGGCTAGTGGAAGGTGTCCCTGCCCAGGGCAGATGGTCTTTAAGATCCCTTCCAGCCCAAACCGTTCCCTGATTCTATGATACCCTGTGAATTAATACCAGGTAATGTAGAACCCTCATGTCTACGGGGATTTCAACTCTATTTTTGTTAATCTTATATTCTGGTGAAATTTGGTAACAAATAGTGAAGCTGAATTGATAAAGGTTGTACCAGCACAGCATTTTGTTTTAAACTGCACCAACACAAATTTTCTCATGCTGCTGGAAAAAAATCAGTGTACAAAAAGTGATGGGTAATGTTTTACCAAGTGGAGTGACCTGGTGGTGTAGCCACTCCCACCTGAGTAACTTTGCATTCATACCCATCTAGATAATATTAAAAACATATTAATGCATCTTTTTTATCTTATGAAAAATACAGGATGTCAAAGGAGACCCAAACCATTTCTTTTCATAAATACACTCCTTTTTTTTTTTTTTTTGCTCTAGAAATGTAACGAAATGTACGAAAACTTCAATTTTCTCACCAGTCGCAAGTCGTAAATAACTTAACTGTATCACATTATTGCCGTTTAACAAATATTCCCAGACCAGCAGCAACATTTAGCTCTGTGAAATAGATTTGTTCTGGATATAAAGCGAGGAGAGCAGAATATGTATTTCTTGGCCCTTGTGGATAGGACGTGACAGAGCCGGGCGAGATGACTTGAATTAAGATGGAGCATAACGAGTATCCCCTGCACAGGGATGTTTACACACATTTCCTCCCATCTTCCCCTTTTCCCTCCCTCCCAAATGCTGCTTCTTATGCCTTTTTTCCCCCCACTGATAAGTGGATTTTAAAGTTATGTCACAGTTTTCTCACTCCCGGATAAATGTGTGTAATATATCTCTCATAAAATGTTACTACACAGATGGGACTGAGAAAACTTTTTTTCTTTTTTTTCCCCCCCAGTTTATGAAGCCATCCTTGGTAATATCTACCACTTATGAATAATAAAAGAAAAGGGCCTTTGGCAAATTTGAGAGTTTTGTTTTGCTTTCTGTGGAAATCCTTGAAGGAAACGAAAGCTCAGAAATCGAGTGATCAAAGCCTGTGATATAAAATTTCCTCAGGTGCAGTTGCTGTGATTCACATGGGTGATATCTTTTGCACGTGCAGCAAATCCTTTTCTTGTCTCTTTTATTTTTGCCACTGCTCTTGTACCAACAGACAAATCTCAGCCAGTTCTCCACCTGTATTTTTAATGAGTAAACAAAGATGGGCTTGGGTACCACTTTCTTTGCATTTGGTTTGATTAATATACCATATATCCTTGGCTATCTTTGGGGTGGCAAATGAAAGGAGATATTACTAATAAATGGGAAACACAATCTGGGGTAAAGATTGGCCAGAGGAAGGAAAGTAGATGATAAAACTCTACAGTTTCACTTTATTAGGAAATGAATGGTGGTGAAGGGTAATTGTTTTCCATATAACTGGAGCTGTAAAAAATGGGAAAATCTGGCTGGTTCTGGGCTATCAGTGCCTCAGGAAGCTGCCAGGAGGCCGTTCTGGGTGTATGTTGTACTGTTCTGTTCAAATAGAATCCCAGAATGTGCTGAGCTGGAAGGGACCCACAAGGACCACCCAGTCCTACTCCTGGCCCTGCACAGGCCCATCCCCAAGAGTCCCACCCTGTGCCCCAGAGCATCATCCAAACCCTCCTGGAGCTCTGGCAGCCTTGGGGCTGTGCCCACTGCCCTGGGGAGCCTGGTCAGTGCCCAACCAGCCTCTGGGGGAAGAACCTTTCCCTGAGATCCAACCTGACCCTGCCCTGACACAGCTCCAGCCATTCCCTGGGTGCTGTCCCTGGTCCCCCCAGAGCAGAGCTCAGTTCCTGCCCCTCCTTTGCCCCTGCCCAGGAAGGTGGAACTGCAGTGAGGTCTCCCCTCAGTCTCCTTTGCTCCATCTGAACACATCAAGTGCCCTCAGCTGCTCCTCGTGTTTCAGTAGGAAGGCAAATTTGAAAGTCATTGAGATTTGCATCATTATTTGCTGGTAATTCTCAAGAACTGCTGATTTTCAAGGCCAGGTGGGATGGAGCTCTGAGCAACCTGGGCTAGTGGAAGGTGTCCCTGTCCATGGCGGGGGGGGAACTGGAGGAATTTTAAAGTCCCTCCCAACCCAAATCATTCTATGATGCTCTGGTTTCATGAACTGGGAAACAATGAACAGGAGTTTTACAAAGAAAGCACAGACACAGTGTTACCTCAGACATGAAGGATCCAGGAATTTCCTGTGGGCTTGGCAGATTTAAGCAAGTCTGAGATTTGTCCCAAAGTCTTCAGTTTCTAAAAGGAAAATGAAATATTTGCCTCCTTGTGTCTTTGGCAGTGCACAAAGTTGCTTTTGTTCATGTTTTGATTTACAGGGTGAGCTCTGTCAGACATCTGTTGCTGGATGGATTAACAACATCCAGTATTTATTTCTCAGCATGTGATGCAAACTCCTCATTGAGTGAAAGAAGAGAGAATAACAGTGACTATAAATTGATGCAGTATTTCAAGGAAGAAAAAAACCAAATTCACTAATCATACAGTAAATTATTGAAACATTCCTTTCACTTATCATAACAACAAAGGACAAGAGGCAGAAGGATATATATTTCTAAAAAAAGAAATATATTTATGTCTGTATTTATCTTGGCGTGTTCTGCTACTAATTTACTGGGTATTGTGATGGAGCCTATGATCGAATCAAAGTCATAACTCTGCAGAGTCAAGGATCTACACCTAATTTTAAGCATATGAATAATATGACTGACTCAAGTAGGCTTACCTGGAGGTTTAAAATCGTGTTGCAAATTCTTGTCATAGCTGGAGCCTTATTTTCTTGCTAATCCACAAGTATATCAAGTATCAAGCCTTCGTCTAATTTGATTTAATTACTAAGGAGTGAAATGAACGGTGTCAATATGTGAGCTAAGAGGGGGGTGAGGTTAAAAATATGGCACTTGAGACAGAAACCTGAGTGTTCTGACTGAGAATTCAGAGTGATTTGCAGACGTGCAGTTTGGGGCTGTTGACTTCTGATTTATGTCTTGCCTGAAATGGACTTTCAGGACCAGGATTTACTCAGTTCTATCCAAATAGCAAGCAAATCTTAAGCTCCCATTAATTGAATGCAAACAGATAAAATAAATACCACAGATGATATGACTTTTGCAAATGTGGGTGCTGGCTGCTGAAAGCTTTCTGATCATGTAGAGACAATACAATCCACTTGTTTGTGTCATTTTTCTTGCTATAAAGGGATACTAAACTTAATAACATCTATGAAATGACTGATGATGCAAAAATTCGGATATATTTATGTATACACAGGTGGGTACAGGCAAATCTCAGCTCTTCATTCTGAGCTGGTTAGGCTCAGTTCCACTCTGAAAACCATGTAATGATGTAAATGGAATGAATTAAATCCTCATCAGCCCAAGGACATTTGAACAAAAGACTTTCACACAAGATCTCTGGAGAAAAGGAGGCTCAGAGCAGACTTTATTCCTGAAAGGAGGTTGTAGCCAGGTGGGGATCACTTTCTTCTCCCAGGTAACCAGTGACAGGACAAGGGGAAACTGCCTCAAATTGCACCACAGGAGATTCAGGCTGGATTTTAGGAGCAAAATCTTCATTGAAAGGGTGGTTAAGCATTGGCACAGGCTGCCCAGGGAAGTGGTGGGGTCACCATCCCTAGAGGTGTTCAGAAAACAAGTGGACGTGGCACTTCATGATATGATTTGGTGGGCATGGGGTGTTTGGTCAAATGTTGGACTTGATGATCTTGGAGGTCTTTTCCAGCCTTAATGATTGTGTAATTCTCTGAAGAGAATTGCTGGGCCACCTGTGTAAACCATCCAGAAAGTTTCTAACCATGAGTGATGCAAAAATGGAGCTGAAATTTCTGTGCTGAGCTTTTGTAGATTGCAACATTTTGTACATCTTGAATGACCTGATCACTGTCCACAGCTTCCTCATGGGGGGAAGAAGAGGGGCAGGGACTGAGCTCTGCTCTAGGGGGATCAGGCACAGCACCCAGGGAAGGGCTGGAGCTGTGCCAGGGCAGGTTTGGGTTGGATCTCAGGGAAAGGTTCTTCCCCCAGAGGGTGGTTGGCACTGACCAGGCTCCCCAGGACAGTGGGCACAGCCCCAAGGCTGCCAGAGCTCCAGGAGGGTTTGGATGATGCTCTGGGGCACAGGGTGGGACCCTTGGGGCTGGGCCTGTGCAGGGCTGAGGGTTGGACTGGATGATCCTTGTGGGTCCCTTCCAGCTCAGCACATTCTGGGATTCTGTGACAGTAAATAGCTTCCTGGCGGTGGCACATTTGGCTCCTGAAGGGGTAATGGACACACTGGGTTTCTAACTGGTGCTTTCAGTTGTCCACTCTGGTTTAAAAACCTTGATATGAAATTGGTCAAGTACAACTTTCCCTCTTCTCTACCAGCAAAGCTTTCAAAAAATCACTGCAGTTACTCAGGAAACATAAATAACTCCATATGGAAGCTCCAGGACCACAAGCTGCTTTGGTGCTACTTTAGATATTCATAAACATGGAGCACAGTCCTGTGTGTTGACCCTTTTTAGCCATTCTTAGTACCCAGGGCTCAGTGCTGTTTGAGGCATAACATCCCTAAGTCCTACAGGTGTCTGGGCATGTCCATGATTATTGATCCATCAGGAATCCAAAGAGGATTCTCCCATCATCTAAATCAAAGGAGTTAAGGCATTCACAGGAGAGTTAATTGCATTGCCTGATCTGTATTCTCTGTGTACAGAGCAGAGTCACTTTTTATGGCAGGATTTCTCATAATCCACCTTCTCTCTTCTGCTACAAATGATTTGTAGTAAAACAAAATTATTTTCAAGAAAGGCTCCTTACATTGTTTCTAGTCAGTCTTTAATCACCTTTAGGTTTTTCCTGTATGTCTTGTTATAAATTTTCAGTACTGAGAAGATTTATATACTGAAGGTTCAGAGATACCTGTATAACAAATTCCCATCTTCTTTAAAACTACTAATCAATGAAGATACATTTTCCAAATGACTTCCCATAACATATGTTGTGTGCTGCTGGCTTCTGAGAGATTCTGGAGATTTATGGGAAACATAATTTTCAGACTTCATGAACTTCCAAAGTTACAGATTGCCTTTAGAAGGGTTTTTGTTACCCCAGTTGTGCTCAGTCATACACTGCACAATTTTATGTCTTATTTGTGTATAAACATAAGCAGAAGCCAAGGTATATTCTTTTATTACACCTGGCTTTGATAAATTCCATTCAAATTGAACAGCAGCGAAAAGAACATCAAATTATTACTTATTTTTTTAATTTCTAGTCCAGCTAATAAGAAACAAATCTTCCTCTAGGACCCACATTCTTTCGTTACCACAATAGTACTTTAACAACACTCCTCTGAAATATTAAACAGATATTGAAGACTTTATTGACACATTAGTTTTTAATTTAGTTTTAAATTCCAAACAACAAGAAATATTTTTTGTGAGTAACAGGACAGGAGGAAATGGCCTCAAGCTGTGCCAGTAGAGGGTCAGGTTGGACATCAGGAGGAATTTCTTCATGGAAAGGGTGGTCAGGCACTGGAATATTGCTGGGAAGAATATTTCTAGGTCTACGTGCCTTTAAAAATCTATTTGTTATTTCTCTGTGCTGAATTTGTAATTTAAAAGGGGTTTTTTTTGTCCAATTTTCTTGGAATTTTGGCAGTCTTATGCCCCAGCCCTGGAAGTGCTCAAGGCCATGTTGGTCTAGTGGAAGGTGTCCCTGCCCATGGGTGGAATGAGATGGTCTTTAAGGTCCCTTCCAACTCAAACCACTCTATGATTCCATGGAAAATGGAATAATAGGAGCAAGTAACAACATAATCACTATAAAGCACTGGAAAAGTGTCCTGATTACAGAGATCATCTGACATTCCTCAGTGCAGGTTTGGAAAAAGCTTTATTGAGTTTTAACATTATTTCTTGGTATCATTTATTGGGTTTTAATATTATTTATTGGTATAATTTTTCATCATTCCAGCTATTTCACATTTAGGTCACCAAACACTGATATTTTTAATTAAAACTGTTAATTAAATTCTTAATAATAAATGTGGCATATGTGGAAATGTGTTGATGCTTCAGCAGGTTGTACTAGGATATAAAAAAAAAGAAAGTATTTCATAATTCTCTGATGAATAGAAATTCTGATTTTCAGCTTTAATCAATATTTGCATTTTTTAAAAAATCCTTCTTAAATTTATCTTAGAGTTGTATGGGGATTCTTTTCCCAGGTAAAATAGTCAAATATTCAAGATATAAATTTTTCAGCTTCCTTGTGTTGGATTTGATGCCATTTAAGGTATTTTCCTTTAAAAAAAAAAATCTATTAACTATAAAAATGTACTCAATTTTAGAAATTGGTTTTATGTCAAGGATTTAAATGGGTTTAATTGAGATTTATGCCACTGAAGGTGAAAAAAGGACTGAGAGAATGTTTGTAGAAGGATGTAATAGGCTGAATTCTCTGGATGGGGAGTTACAGTCCAAACCCTGCCCTATTCAAAAGAGGATGAAGCATTTTAACAGCACAGTTCTTGGGGTAGAACATCTTCTTGGGGTAGAACAAATCAGTCTGGAGGGTTTATTAATTCCTTCAGCCATAACAGGAGATTTTTCATGTTATGGAGGGAGCACGTGAATAATTTAAGCTCCAAACTTGTGATTGGATGAAGGTAAAATGAATCCAAAGCCATCAGTCTTCAGCCCACTATCTCCTATTGCTTTGTTTCAGCAACAGACTATTGTAATTTCATAGAATCATGGAATCATTCAGGTTGGAAAAGCCCTCCAGGATCATCAGCTCCCCCCTGTGCCTGATGCCCACCTTGTCCCCCTGCCCGGAGCACTCAGTGCCATGTCCAGTCCCAGCTTGGACACCTCCAGGGCTGGGGGCTCCAAACCTCCCTGAGCAGCCCCTTCCAGTGCCTGACCACCCTTTCCAGGGAGAAATTCCTCCTGATGTCCAACCTGACCCTCCCCTGGCACAGCTTGAGGTTGTTTCCTCTTGTCCTTCAGAGAAAACCCTCAGAGTTTCAGTTTCCACTTCAGTTTGTTTGTGTCACCCTACTGCAAATCCGTTTTTGGCAGAAAGCCCTTGAAAGCAAGTTCACATGAACCAGAGATCTCACTGGCTTGCTCTGAGTGCTCTTCCTTCACTCCCCTTGAGAAGAAGCATATGCAGCAGGGGATGGAGCCTGAAGATGACACAGTATCACATTCCAGGAATGTCACAAGTCTACACCGAGGGAAGGTGTTAAATGTCTTGCTCCAGCTCTGTCACTGCTGGAGCACTTGGTTCATGATTCACACTGTGAGCGTGTAACCGGATCACTAAACCCCCATAAAGGAGCTCTTACAGAGATTCAAAGCTTTGAGGCAGGAATTAGTGTTTGTGTTTTGTTGAACAATGAATTTCTCTGTTGTTTCAAACCCTGGTCCTCTGTCCGTGCACAAAGTGGAACCAAGTCCTACCAACGTGAGCAGGAAGCTGCTCTTGCTGCCTTGATTTCAAGGGGTTTCCTCCTAATCTACCTCCTGGCACACAAGAAGGAATCCAGCTCTACAAATGTACCTTTTCAGCAGACCTTTCATCTGCTAAATCTGACCTTTAACTTCAGTTTTTCCACTTTCTAATATCTCTGTGTTGAATGACAGGTTTATGATTAGGGGACAACAGAAACGTTAGGGGAAATATAAGCTTTGCCTCTAACCTTTGGTATCCTGGTACCAAGAGGCCTTCAGACCTTCAGACATTCTGTGACCCATTTTAGAGGTGAAATCCCATCTAAAATTCTCAATAAACTTTGAATAAGCATTGAGTTTGCAAAAAAATCTTCAAAATGTCTGTGAACCCTGGGATATCTTCCCATCCCTAATTGGGATTCAGTAGTTCCTTCACTGTGAAACGTGTGATAAATGCCAAAGCAGCAAAAGCACGTTCAGCTCAGTGTGAAGTTAAAGGCATGTTTGCCTTTAGACCTGTGAATTTAATATACAAATTCCTAATCCATCCCTATTCTTTCTGCCTTGACATCGTTTGTCTGAGTAAAAAATCAAGAGATTTTATTTTTTTTCCCCCTTTTTTCTCCCCCCATACACTATTAGCTTGTCTGGTGGGAACAAAGGCACAGCTTGTATGTGAAGGGGAAAAAAACAGAAATCTTCTTTTGCTACCCTTAAGTGTGGGTTTTTTAATAACACAGTTTTGAAAGTTCAATGTCAGCAGCATTTAGTCTCGAGATGATCAAGAATTCAAACAATTTGTGACACCTATTTGCATATGTAACAGACAGATTGTCATTTCATCTGTCCCAACAAAGGAAATGAAAGATTTGAACACTAATTTGTATTTTTTATATGCAAGCGAAAAATCTTTTGTGGCGCTCCCATTAACACACAGAAAATGAAGACCTGAAGTTTTTGTAGTCTTTTATTCACCTTTTTTCTTCTTTGTTCAAGTCAAGGAATATTGTGAGAATAAAATGAGAACCTCAAAGGCTGATCTCCAGATACTTCAAGTTTTGTTATCCCTCATTCACCTTGTTAGAGGCAGAGAGAAATAAAGAGAAAGACACAGATTCTCTTGTGTGGACGCCCTTTCTGAAGGAAGAAGACCCCTTTCCTGCAGATGTTTTTCTGGCCATTTATCCTCCTGAAGCAGAATATATGGTCAAAGACAGAGAGTCTTCCCAAAATATTCAGGAACAAAAGGTTACAGAAGGGCCAGGTTCAAACACAGGCTCTGTTAGTGGTGGAAGAGATTTGACCTTGAGTATTCCACATCTCAGGTAAGAAAAACATCAGGTTTTCAGAAACCTCGGGGCATCCAGACAGAGAGAGAGAAAAACCCAAACAACTAAAACACAGGCCTTGCTGATAAAAGTCTCTCTATTCCTTTTTTATATATTTCCCCTGTATTTTAGGACCATGTGCAAAAGTTGGAAATGGGGGTGCACTTCGAAGCTACCACAAAGCAACCATGACCAGTTCCATAAATCTTGCTTACCTTGAAACAAAGAGACATTTAGTTTGAGAAACTATGGGAAAAATGCTTCTCTGCTATTTTGAGCTTGAAAACTCTCCCAACATTGAACTTTCAAAACCGTGTTATTAAAAAAACAATACTTAAGGGTAGCAAAGGAAGATTTCTATTTTTTTTTATGAAAGTGAAAAATCTTTTGCGGTGCTCCCATTAATACGGAGAAAATGAAGACCTGGCCTTGAACACTTCCAGGGATGGGGCAACCTGAACCAGGGCCTCACCACCTGGGAATCATCCACCCCTTTCCCTACTTTTGCCCTTGTTGGATCTCTCATTTGCCAGGGGAAGCTGCTTTCCCCTTGAATCGTGGTGTGATGGGGCACTTGACACTTGTTATCTGTGCCTGACTTTCACCCTTGAAACCTCCAGCCATTAAAGTTATGTGTTACAGGGGGGTCTGTGGAGCCTTTTGGAGATAAGAGTGAGATAAGCTGCTAACTACCCAGCAGATTAATGGTCTGAGCTCTTGGAAAAAACAGCTATTCCGAAATGCCAGCTGATTTGCAGGCAATCTTGGTGCCACTCTTCGTTTTAAAGTATTTAGCAAATTTACTACTTGAGGGCTAAGTGCTTCTAGCAGAGAAAGTTCTTACTGTTTCTTGATACATTTTGCAAACATTTAGGGAAAAGAATTATTTCAGGTTTGTTTGTTTGGGGTTTTTTTGTCTCCTTTTAGGAGCCTGAATAACCCCCCTTTGTGCTGTGAGCAGCCACTCCATAACCCAGCTCTGCTCAAGGAATGCTGCACATGGAGCCAGTTCTGCTCAGTTCCACCAAACCCCTGCAGCTCAACCCTCTGGATTCTCGTCTCTCTTCCCCACTTCCACCTGCACCCCAAGGTGCCTCAGCAGTGGCCACAGCCTTCATTAACTAATGACAAAGGAGACAGTTTTATTTTATTTCCAGAAGGAAAGAACCCCCCAAAACCTTCCCCAGCTTGTTCTCTTGCAGACAAAACTTCCTGAAGTGATGTGGAAACCTGAGAGAGGAAGGGTTCCCGAACCTTTGCTTTTCCTTTGGCTTCAGAAGATAATGATGGAGATAGGAAAGTACCCATTGCTGTAATTGTACAAAGGTGGGGTTTCTAACCATCTGCAGGTGGAAATCTCTGGGGGAAAAGGGAGGATAAACTCTACTTCATCCCACAGCCCCGGTGCACCTCTCAATTAAGGGCAAAAAGGAAGTTCAGCCCTATTAAAAGTTGGGAAAGAGGGTGGATGGTGGGGTTTGGTTTCTTAAATACTTGATTGTTTGCATTTGCAGCCTGGAGTGTTCCTGGAAGGGCAGTGGCTGGGGCTCTCCTGCTGAGAGCAGAAGTGCTGATGGGTGAGTAGCTTGGCTGGGGTTTTGTTTGGTTTTTGGGGGGGCTATTTTAAGAAGACTTTCAGTTCTGGACTGGCAGACGTGGTTGCTGGTGAATTGGAGGCTGTGTTTTGTATTCCTGTGTGCTTTTCATATGCTGTTCTCCAAGTGATTGGGTAACAATTCTGATTCCCCTGAGGTTAAAAACTATGACATTCTCCTTTTTAAGGTAATGAGAGAAAACGTAGCCACAGGAAGCAGCATCCTGGTTATTTTCTCTTGGGATTAATGACCCCAATGACAATAACTGGAAAAGCAAAGCAGGCAGGAATTAAAATTGTATAAGCAATAAAGGCTTAGGTTACCTTTACCTCTGAATTCCTGCCTTCTCTGGAACTCCTTATGTAACATCTCTAAAACTTTCATTGTATGCTCCAAGTTTCGTGGGTAGAATGTTTCCAACCAGAATATGACCCTGTTATGTGAGTTCTGCTCTGCCTTGTACCCTTTGCATGTGTAAGCAAAGTGGAGTATGTTGTTTAACTGAGTCTGAAAATCAGAGATAATATTACCTGACCCAGCTGCCACCAGCATAAAACACTATGGGAAGCATCTACTGAAAAAAATGGGGTGCTTGCTAAAGAGTGTTCACTTTGAATTGTAACAACCTTAAAATAATTGTGTGCGTTGTTCTCTCAGGTGTACGTTTCTATGGACCTAAAGCACTGCAAATCTTGAGGATTTATTTGCATTCCGAGCTGCCTTTAACTCTGCCTGCTCTGCTCGGTGTAGGAAAGGCAGCTTTAGGGCTGTTGGTTTTGCCAGGAGAACTTGCACCCTTGCTTTGTGAGATCAGATTGTTTCCTTCCCCGTGGTGGCTGCGGTTGTGAAGCAGAAATTATTAGAAGGGTTTTTCCCCTCGTGCCTGGGAGAGCTCAGGGGCTGCTCTGATCTTGGAAGGAAATGATGATGCAACAAGACAGGTCCCTGTTGCTCTGAAATGGTGAGCTGGTTGAGGAGCCTCTGGTGAGCACAAGGGTTGGCAACAGAGCTGAGCCTGCAGCAGAGCACTCATGGGTGGTGTCTGTCATGATGGGTCACGGAGGATAAACCAGCTCTGAGCTGTCACAACCTGCCCCAGCCTGGGGTTTGTAGGAAAAGCTGAGCTTTGCTGCCTCCCAGACTAAGCTGCTCCCTGTTTGCTCCAAACTGGGCCTAGATTCGCTCAAAACTCTGAAAAACTCCATCCTTTTTATGCCACTAAATCAAATTTCAATTTGCGAGGAGACCTGACAGCAGCTGAATTTTATCTTGTTTTATATTTGATTTCATCTTAACTTCAAGCTTCTGCTTGCTGCACCATTCAGTTTTGAAAGAACCATCAAATACCTCTTGCAAATAATTCAATAGAGCAGAGCCACATGTGAAAAGATCTCAGCAGACATATTTAACCTTGTGAATCAGATTCATTTCCTACATGTTTAGTGCTTTATGAAAATTCATGTTTTTATCTGCATCTCACAAATTCTTCATTGTATCAAGGCTTTTTTTTTTTTTTCATTGAAAGAAAGCTCAGAAAGCCTGACTGATATTCTAATGAGTTCTTGTGCTGAATGCTGAGCAGCATTAATGGGCAGGCATTCCTTGGAGCTGCTGTTTGACTGGAATGCTGTCAAAATAATAGTGGTTGTTACTCCTGCACCTCCAATTTACTCTCGTTAATGGCGCTTTGGTTGTTTCTGAAATCATCCTTCAAAGATGATTTTAAGTGACATCCGTGTAGGCCTAAAGACCTCAATTGCCTTCTAAATCATATCCACTCATGCTCAGGGATTTAATTAAAATATTTTGAAAGACAGAAAGAGAAGAAAAAAGCTCTGGAAGAGTTAGAAATAAGGGTTGTCCCCAGCCCCAGTTGGCAGCCGTGCTCAGAGACAGGGGACTGCTCATAAATAGGCTGTAATTGCCTTAATGAAGTACATAATCACATGATATTGGGAAAATAGGATGGAGGTGATCTTTAATGGGATGAAAGAGTCTCTGCTGGTTCTAATTACAAGCGACAATTTCCGGGCTCTCGTATCTGTCTTGAAACTTTGAATTTTTGGGTACAGGACTGACATTTGATACCTCTGGGTTTTACTTTTTCATAAAACACACAAGCAGCCTAGTAGGGTTTTACCTCATTTAAACAATCCAAAATTCCATTGCCAAAGCAGATTATTTAGATTTAGAAGGGAAATAAGGGAAAATTAGACAAGTGCTGACTTGATTAGGAATTTGAAGTAGCTCAGACCTTTACTGTCCTATAAATTCAGGTAAAGCATTGACCAGAGTGGGGTTCTTTGTTATTTAAAAGCTATTTAATGGCTATTGAAAAGGAAAACTTAAAAATATGGTTTAGTGGGTGTGGTGGTGTTCAGTAGAAGGCTGGACTTGGTGATCTTGGATGTCTTTTCCAACTTTAATGATTCTTTGAAAGCAAAAGGAGCTCAGATTTAGGACTGGGCTCTTAGTTAACACCTGCTGGGTTAAAAGTAACAAACTCTTGATACTTGTGGCTGTATAAACTCTATTCTTGTGGTGATCAAGCTCAGACTGAATCCCTTCTACTACAGTTGTCCCAAATTGCTGGGAATTTGCATGATTGAGGAGGGAAGAGTTCCTAAGTTATTGTTGCCAGGGGAACTGCCACCTTCCTGCTCACCTGGTGAGAACAAATGTCTCCCTTTGTGCCCAGCAAAGGGAATCTGGGACCACTCCCAGCAGTGGCAGGTTGTGAGAATTCCAAGGGCTGGTTGTGTGAATTCCAGGAATGGGGTAGGATTAATGAAAGGGTTTCCTGAAAGGGAGGTTGCTGGAATATGTTGGCTGCACCTTCCTAGCAGTGATCTGAGCAGGTTTTGTGTCTGTCTAATTATATTTTTTAAACTCCCTGGCGCTATAGATCAGTGTTCATCTGTAAAACATGTCTTTTTTTTTTTCCTTTTTTTTTCCATTTGAGTAGCATTATTCAGTATAAGCCAGCCCAAAGAAATTTATGGTGCTCTCCTGCTTATTTTATAGCTCCTGTCCAGTTGGTTTGAAAATACATCAGGGGTTCTGTTGCAATGTCCACCTTGCATTCACCTCTGATCTTTTCTCTTGCAAAGCTGTCATTTGCTCTGACCCAGTGTATCGACCACTCAACTTGGAGAAGTTCCATGTGTTGATTTAGTGATTCTGGGCAGAGTGAGTTTAGTACCATCTGCCACGAGAGAAATCATGAGATTGTTTCATCTGTAGTTTATTATCATGGAATATCCTGAGCTACGAGAGACTCACAGGGATCATCACTCCAACTCCTGGCCCTGCACAGACACCCCAAATCCCACCCTGTCCCTCAGAGCGTTGTCCAAACCCTCCTGGAGCTCTGGCAGCCTTGGGGCTGTGCCCACTGCCCTGGGGAGCCTGGGCAGTGCCCAAACAGCCTCTGGGGGAAGAACCTTTTCCTGAGATCCAGCCTAAAACCCCTCTGGCACACTTCTAGCCCATGTTCTTCACTTCAAGCCTGTGTTCTCCCTCAAATGTTACATTTACCTTGCTGTGCAGGAATAATGGGAATGGCCTCACTGTGCTTTCAGAAGCAGAGAAGAGAAATTTGAGGTAAACAATAAAATACTTTCTTTCCATATTTAAATGTCACTCCTGAAAGTTATTGGTATTCATCCTTCACCCTATGTGAAGGCAATATCCTTACAAGTTTCCAAGGAAAACACTGATGTTGTATACTGAACTGGATCCACTCTGGAGGGTGTCCCTTTCCTCTGGGAAAGACTTGCCAGCTCCAGCATTCCTTTCCATGTTCTTTTTGCTACTAAGAGAAATTGGTTTAAACTTTAGTGACATGAGAGTTGAACTGTCTCAGCTTGAAGTTCTTAATTTCCCGGTTATGTCTTTGCAAATCTCTGTATTCAGTTAAGTTTTCTTTCCTATCCCTTTACTCGGGTTGGAGTTTTTTGTTTGTTCATTTTGTTTTGAGGTTAAAGACCTTTCATCAGGTTCCTCCTGGTTCCAGTAAATGTAATGGATAGATCCAACAGGCCTAAATGCAGCTTGTCAGGAAGTGACAAAGATCTTCCACCTTGTTGTGGAAATTAGAAACAAAAAAACCCTGAAACCAAAATAACAAACCCCACAACCCCTAAACATTTCCTTCATCCTTTCTTTCCTTAAGGAGACACCTCATTGACATCCCTCTCTGTGTCACAGCATCCACTGGTGGCTGTAGCCTGTAAAAACTCTCTTCTCTCTTATTTGAGAAAGAAATAAGGGAAGAGACAAACCATTTTTCTTTTTTAGTCTCCTCACACTTGCAAGATTTTATCTGCTCCCTTTTTCTTCTCTAATGGTCCTGAGTAGTAAAACTTTCATGATTGTGTTTTTCAGGCACTAACTATTGGTTTAACAGAAGTCCTCACAGGGTATTATATCCCTGAAATATATATTTTAACCCATATCTATATAACATTAATTTTTAAAAAGTTTGGCTGTCTGTCTTATCAGAGAACTGCTTGAAATGAAATAAAAAGAATAAAAGATTCAAGCTTAAGATACAGAACACTTTTTTTTTTTTTGTAGAAAGATGGCACAAAGAAGGATATTAATGTTTGAAGTGATTTTAGCTTTCCTGCACTCTTTGTGTGTCTTTAGCATTCCCTGCTCCCTCTAATCTCCACTGTATCACTCAGCCCTTTGAATCCTTTGTGCTGCACTTTGAGCATCAAAAAGTGCTTTCGATACCCAGAAAAACCTTCACTCTCACACGTTTGCTCTTCAGCAGCACAGTTTTGATACATGGAAAGAGAACAGGAATAAAGAAGTGCAAACAGTGTAAGGAAAGTCAGGAGTGGAGGCAGAAGAAAGGGCTCTAATGAGAAAGACGGTGAAGGTTCTGTGACGGCACCGAGGGGAGATGAAAGTCCCGGCAACGCTGAAATAACGATGTGTTTGTTATTCTGAGGAACTCAGCCAAGCAATGGTCCTGGAGCTCTCCTAGGCCCACCCACAGGGCTTCATTTCCATCTCAACTCCTGCTTAAGGAGGTAAAGGATTTGCTCAGGCTTGAGCAAAGCTATGGAAAGTGTGAATTTTACCTTCTGGGATCTGATGTGAGGCTGAGGAGAACTCTGCATCTAAACTTGACCACAGCCCTGCTCCTTGTCAGGGCTTAGCTGCAGTGACTAGCCATCATTCCAGAGCTGCCTTTGAGTTGCCTTGGTCTGAATCACTGAATGGTTTGGATTGGAAGAGACCTTAAAGATCATCTCATCCACCCCCTGCCATGGCCAGGGACACCTTCCACTGGATGGTTGCTCAACAACCCATCCAAGCTGGCCTTGAGCACTCACTCTGACTCTGTGGTTGCTCTCTAACATAAAGCTGAGCAGTTTTCCCTCCTTTGTTTTATGTAAGGGAGGGACACTCTCATTGTCAGGGCAGCAGCTGGTCTTAGTCTGAACACCTTCCCTTGTAGTTTCTAGTGTAGATCTGTGCTGCTGTACTCTAGGGATTTTTTTCCCCTTGAAATAATGTCCTGAAATAGCTTTGTCATCATTGGAGACTTAATGTTCCAATAACTGTGCACAGTCCAGCTGGGAAAATGTGTCTGACTGCAGCCCCATGTGAGGTGTGAAGCTGAGCAGGTACCTCCAGCCCAGGATAAGGGCTGTGTGAATCATGGAATATCCTGACTTGGAAGGGACCCACAAGGATCATCAGGTCAACTGTTGGCCCTGCACAGACACCCCAACAATCCCACCCTGTCCCTCAGAGCGTTGTCCAAACCCTCCTGGGGCTCTGGAAGCCTTGGGGCTGTGCCCACTGCCCTCGGGAGCCTGGGCAGTGCCAGCCACCCTCTGGGGGAAAAACCTTTTCCTAATATCCCTAAAACCTGACACAGATCCATGCCATCCAGGAGTTTTGCCTCACAACTGAGTGCTCAAACATAAGCACTTTTGTTAATTAATTTAATAACTGAAACACAGCAGGGAGTCTGTCAGTATTTCTACCTCGAAAAGACAAGGCATCTCTTGCAAATAATCTTTTACAAAAGATGGACATGAAATTAAGATCTTAGGAAGCTTTTAGGAACCTAATTATGGGGCACAGTAAAGGTGTATCACCTGGATTATAAAGCTGATCATGCCAGTGCCACAAGAAGAAAATCTGAATTAACTGAGGGAACTATAGTTTTTAATTGCACTTTTTATCACTCAGAAGACTCATTAAAGAAGCCTTACAAAAGTCATAAGCACTGTAAAAACCATTCCAGCAGATTACACTTTTTAAAATTGAAAAAAGGAGCAAGACATCGGGAACAAAAAAAAAAAAAAAAAAGCTAGTGAAGCTTTCTTTTTGTCTGAGCTTGTTATCTGCAGGTAAATTTTTTACTGGCTTCATTTCACTTTTAATTCTTAATCTATATTCCAGCCTAAGTGTAATAGCACAGGGAAAAGAGTGGAGTCATGGAAGATATGTCTGCTGAAAAAAATGCCACTTGGTGGAGTGGGAATTTGTCCATGAACCAAAGGAGCTTCTAAAGCTTTGTATTAAATTTGATGCCAGGTTTCATAATATAGATAAGATAAAATAATGACACTGGGAAGGTGGTGTAATAACACACATACATTAGAGAAAGAGCACAGAAAGCAAAGAGAGCAGAAGAGCTTTTCCTCTTCCAGGAACATGCAATGATCATAAACTGAGAAACTACTTAAAAAAAAGGGTGAGTTTGTTGATTCTCAGAGTCAGGGCGTTCCCTTGAGGAGGATTTCTTGGAGCAGGAAGGTTAGAAGAGCAGATGGGAGTCTCAGCAGGGGAGACAAACGTCACCCCGAAGGTGTTTGGTCGTGTGGCTGCTCCTCTGCCGTGAAGTGCTGAGTCCCTGCAGCTCCTGGTGATTCCAGTGGCAGCTGAAGGCACTTGGTGAGGCTTTCCAAAAATGCTAAGCACCGTTCAAGGTGAGCAGCACGCCTTTAATAGGCTTTGCATTAGGCTGGAAACTCTGGGTGAGCTGCAAAGAGCCTTTCCCTCGAAAAGGTCGTGTGTGGAGCTGAGAGCTCTTCAACGTGTGACACTTGGTGCAACGGGTGTTTGAGCACTTTAATGTCAGGCCCTCAAAGAACACGACTTGTTCTTCTTCCCAAGAGTAGCAAATAGATTGTTCTTGATCATGTCTCATCCTCCCTTTATATATATTGAGCTGTTAGAAGTGCACGATGTAGGTTTTGTAATGAAATTATGCCCAGCAACATCCTCGGAGGTTTGAACAGTGAGGCAGGAATATTATACAGAGTGAATTTATTCTGTCAAGTCAGCCAGGAGTTGCTGCTTTTCCAAGCACTCTGCTGTAATATGAAAGAGGTTTGTAGGTGAGGATTCAATTAGCCAGGGCCTTTCAAAATTTATACAAGGCTTGAAGTCAACCCAAATCCAATTCCTTGGACTTTGTGTGTGTTTTTAGTTGGTTTTACTCACAGTGGCTAAAAATAGAGAGAATTGGGGGTGGTGCTGACAGAGTGCACAAAACCGTTAGCTTGTAAAAACAAACACCTCAATTTGGAGAAGAAAATTTTAGAAGATTATCTAGCACAGGACAAACATGTAATTCTTTTTAATCATAGTATCCTCATGGCATCCTGGAATGGTTTGGGTTGGAAGGGACCTTAAAGACCAACGAGTTCCAACCCTTCTCCATGGGAAGGGACACCTTCCACTAGACCAGGGTGCTCAGAAAAGACTCTGGTTCTCCCATTTATGATGGTTCCTCATGGGGAATATCAACCTGTGGATTAAGCCACTGGAAACCTCTAAGTGTTCTCAGATATTAACAAAAAGTCCTGAAAAACAGGGCACTGTGTATATGTTAATAAAAGCATAATGTGAAAATTGCTTTTATATCCTTACCTGCTGCTCATCAAAATAAGACCCTTCAGGAAAACTATCCTGCTGAAACCTTCAACCTGCTGTAGAAACAGGGATGCTCATGCTGTTTTCCAGCTTCTGACACTCTCTATTCCTTCCCGTTCCTGCTTTTGTTCACAGAACAAAAAGAAAATTGCAAGTTGATTCAGAAAGGGCTGTTTTTAATGTCCATGAGCAACTGTGCATTAATTAACTGCACTGGGATTCCTCTTGGTGCCAGAGAAGACTTTGTATGTGCAAAGAAATGGTTCAAGGAGGAAGGGAGTTAATTCTCTGCATATGTGACTATGTGTTGTGTTGCAGTACTTCCCTCTGTCAACAGTGGGGAAAAAAAATTACTTTAGGAATAAATATTTTCAATGAATATCCATTGGTACCACTTCAGTAAATACAAAAGTGGGGGAGTATGGATTGGGCCTTTATCTTCTGGAAGTTCATACAACAAAGGAATGTCCAGCATTAAAATTTATGAGAAATTAAAAGATAGAGCACTTAAATTCAAGTTTACATCATTAGTACTTAAAGTCTAATTCACACCCATATTTCAATTGAATGGTAATGTTTTTATATTTTTATTTATAGTGGTACAAAGAGATCCCACAGGATTTTCTAGAAATAGTCTTGAGCATTGATTCTCTGTAAGTGATATCAGTTATTAGATGATCACAAAGGTATATTATATCTATTTTTTGGATACTGTTTTTTCTACCCAGTGAGTCCTTCCTCTCTGTGCTCAGTATTCCAGTGTGCCTGAAACAAAGCAGCAAACAGTTCCAAAAGTTTGCTCTTTCTGCACAAAGAAAAGGCAAAGGGCTACATATTTCAAAGGCAACTTCCCTACTTAGCAATGTGGGAATATGTAGAAAAATGTTTGAAACTGTAGCTCAAGGCAATGAGGAGCAGGACTTCAGTCTGCATGAAATCCCTTCTGAGTGTCAGGCTGCGGACTTAAGACGTGTTTTCATTTTGGGCTCTCAAATATGCAAAATAACCATGTTAGGGAGGAAAATAATGATGAATAAACTGAAATTAATTTATTGGAACATTAAACCTTTGAGCTGTCAAAGCTGGCTAAGGTGAAATGCTTGCTGTTGGTTTCTGTACCTATAAGCACACACCTGTAGGACAAAAATATTTGAGCTCTAGAAAATAATATTCAAAGTAGACAAGTAGCCAGAAAACTCCAGTGCAGAGTATAAATTAAGAATATGTTAAAAGCTGAACATATGAGGGGTAGATCAAGAAGTAAATTTTATTTATGGTCTACCAGATGCTAATTAATTCTAATTTTCCCATTATCCATTGCCCCCTCAAAACAGATACTCAGGATACTTTGTGGCTCGAAGTGTATCTTGTTGGTGCAGTATTTTAGAGGAGTTTCCAAAATTTGGGCTGAGGAGGCTGGTTGTGATTTGCAGCACTTTTATGTGTTGCTAACAAAGGGATCTTTCTCATTCTGGTGTGGAATATAACAGATATTACGTTGAGATGAATTGTTTTTAACCCAGTGTAGTCCTTAGTGAACAAAACTGAATGTATTGATTGTGCACCTGAAATTGGTGTGTTTTAAATTAATAAATGGTTTCCTGCTCTGTGCTGTCCTTACACTCTGCTCTTTGTGTCCTGAGAAGGCATTTTTCCAATGCTGAAAATTCCCTGCCTATGAGGGTCTATGTTGTTATCCCAGGCCTTGAAGTACCTTAATTTCTACTTCTGATTAAACAGGAGGAAAAAAGCATTGCACTATTGGTGTCTTAAGTACAGATAAGCTGGAGATGTTTTAGGACAACGTAATTATTAGTTGACAGTGTATTTTATCAGGCTTGTCTAAGCTGGTTTTGAGGGTGAATCTCACTGTTCTAAAGCAGGATCACATTTCTATAGGATGGGCTTAAATACCTGAATGACTTTTTAGATCATAAAGTCATTTAGGTTGGAAAAGCCCTCCAAGATCATCGAGCCCAGCCATTAACCAGCAGTGCCAAACTCAGCACCAAACCACGTCCCAAAGCACCACATCTGCACGTGCTTTGATCCCTTCCAGGGATGGTGATTCCATCACTGTTCCAGTGCCTGACCACCCTTACAGTGAATAAATTGTTCCTAATATCCCATTTAAACCTCCCCTGGTGCCACTGGAGGCTGTTTCCTCTTGTCCTGTTGCTTGTTGTCTGGAATGCTTTGGTTGGGAATGTAGAACATTTTCCTTGCACACTTGCAGGTCCCTAAATTCAGATGCTCCCATTTCTTCAGGAACACGTAAAAAAAAAAAAGACTTTGCGGCTTTTTCAATCCCTTGACCAGATGCATTGTGCTCCTGTGCAGTCTGTTTTCCCCAGGAGGTTATATTTAGCTGATGGTAGACTGTTTGTTCTGAAGGGTTTTTTCTTTCTACCCTCCTTGTTGTGTGGGCTCGTGGTACGAGATCGAACACGACTGTTCTATAGTGGTTTAACAAGTTACCACTCGCCAGCTGAGCTTCTCTCCCTGATTTTTGCAAGTGCTGGGAGCTTTACCTCACTGAGCAATAAATGCATTCACCCAGAACAGCCATGGCCATGCCAAAGTGAATGTGTTTCACCTCCCAGTTGCACTGGGCAAGTACTGGGTGTGTGATTAGGAAAGGCAGCTCAGCGGGCAGAGAATTGTGCTGAATCCTGTGCCTTTCACAGACTGTAGTCAATTGAATTTTTATTATTTTTTTTTTTTTGGGGGGAGGGGGTGTTTTCTTTTTATAAATTAGCATTTTTTTCTGAATTAATTCTGAATCTGGAGCGCTGAGAAATCCAGATGCAGTTGCTCATGGAATGTAGGCAGCTGGCATCTGGGCTCTGCCACCAACAGCTCTGTTCCATATGGCCCAGCTTTAACAGCAGAGAATTTTAACAAGTGAAGAGAACAAACAATCCATCAAGCCTAAGTACTGATCATTTCTTATTTTTTAAGGCAAGCAATTTGTACAGCATCAAGACACATTGTTGTTCACAGGGACTTCTCTTCAGGAGCATTTCTTCCAGCTCAAATTACAGGACAAACACCACTATGATTTTCTTTGCAAAACATTCCAAGTTTTGCCAGAGCAACAAGTTTGGGTTTTATCTCCAACCTTCCTTCAAGAGCTAATGTGTCACAAATAGATCACACAGAAGAGAAAGGCCTAAGTAAAATTTAGAGATTACTATTATTTCCTATCCCATTATAATAAAAATAGTGGGTGTGAAGTGAAACATCCAGCAAAACTATCAAGACTCTAGAATTTGTTACAGATAAAACACTACAGGTAATTTTTTTTCTCCTCTGCCCCAGTGGAGGGACATTAAAATGAACACAAAGACATAAAAAAACCCAAGCAAACAAACAAAACCAACAAAAAAACCCCAACCGTAGCAAAAATCCCAAGCCCAAACCTGTGAAAGTTCTTGATTTTCTATTTTGTTTTTCTTTTAACCCTCCTTAAGCCAAAAGAACAAATTTATTTGTAAAGTTGGAATTAATGGTATTAAATATAAAAAGTCCAGTCACTACTTGTACCTGTGAGCTGTCATTGCTTGACTGATCACTCTTCTATCTGTTTTTTTTTTTTTTTTAAAGAAACAGGTATTTTAGGCATTTTTGAATCCCTATAGAACTGTTTGTTATCTTAACTAATAAGGATACAAACTGTTTAATGCAAATATGTCCTAAGCTGCCAGATGGAAAGCATAGTTTGAAGTTCTCAAATGAAGCAGCATCTCTTCAACAGCAATATCACAAAGGAAGTGTTCTTTTACAAGAGAATATATTTTCTATAATTTACAATAACTGAGTAACGATGTGGTAAGGATGCAATTAGATCTAATTTGCTTATGTAAGTGAGCTGAATAAAAAAGATCAATATTCAGTCTACACCTAGTGTGAAAAACAATTAGTTTAATTGACAAAAAACCTTCTACTTCAGCTAATTACATAAAAATGACCTAATACTCATGAAAATCAGGATTATTAATAGTACACGAATATTTTTAATTACATAAATTATCTTTACCTGTTAACTGGTGTTTTCTCTGTAAACGTAGGGATTTAATTTTTTAGGAAAATTCCAATTATCCTTGCTTTCAAAAAAAGTTCTATATGGCTTCTAAATTACAAATGAAGCCATTTCTGTCAGACTGAGATGCTGTGGAAAGAGTGGAGCATCAAAATTTGCTGTTCTGACTGTCCAACTAATTATTAATCCAGGAACAAAACCAAGCAAATCTGATGTCACAATGATGCTTGATGTGGATGACATGGATACAGATGTAGAGTTTGGATTCTCCACACATCATTTCACAGTTTTCCCAGAGCAGACAGTGATGGGAAGGGGGACAGAGCTCCTTCACAGAGCACAAAAACTGGGTTTCTGTTCTGAATTATCTCTGAGGGAAAGTCTTGCTCCCTCCTCAGTCATGGAGAGGAGACACCTTAATTTGTAATTTTTATCTATAATTAGGCTGTGCTGGACTCCCCATAATGTGATGGAATGTGGGGACTGCAGCTCTAAATTATTTTCTAATTTAAAGTTAAGTGCCACATGTTGAGTGGCTACATTTTGTCTTGATGATGTGTGAGTGCAACCTTGCACCTCCTCAGTGACAGGGGACAAGTATCAAGGCAATGCCATCTTTAGACTCCTTGGCCTGTCATTCCCAAGGGAAAAAGCTCCCAGCCCATCTCTTCCCTCTTATAAGGGGTGTTGTATGAACTCCTTATCCAGAGGTGCTGCTTCAGGGTGGTCTCCAGGCTGCACTGGGCTGCTGGAGCTCACCCACATCCCTTTGGAAGGGAGGTGCTGCCATGGAGCTTCCCAAGTTGTTGGAGCAGAGATTTCCTGACCAAGTCCTTCTCCCAGCTCAGCTGATTGACAGTTTTCTAGTACATGGAAGGAGTCCTCATGGAATCACAGAATGGTTTGGGTAGAAGGGACCTTCAGACCATCCAGTGCCACCCCCTGCAATGGGCAGGGACACCTTCCACCAGCCCAGGTTGCTCCAAGCCCCATCCAACGTGGCCTTGGATACTTTCAGGGATCCAGAGGCAGCCACTGCCCCTGGGCAACCTGTGCCAGGGCTCCATGGCTTCTGGTGACATGGAATAATTTTCTGGAGACCCCAGTGGAGAGGGTGGGTTTTGCAGCCCCCATGAACAGCTCAGAAACCAATGAACTGGTCACAGCAACCCCCCAGTGCCACGAGGGAAGGTTAGGGCAAACCTGACTGTGCTGTTCCATCCCTTTTCCTTCCTCATCACTTCCCATGGCCATGAGGTGAGCAGGGAGCACCCCTCTGAAGGCAGAGGAAATGAAAGGTGGTGGCACTTGGGGACTGTTCCTCTGCTCTCAGGGCAGATCTGTTGTTGCTCACACTGTTCTCCCCCGTGTGTCAGTGCTCAGGGCACAGTTTGGGTTAGGAAGTGCTGCAGTTCTCAGGGGCAGGGTAGGTGAGGGTTTAACCTTTTATAGGAGCCATTCATCAGTCCAAGGAGAATTGGAAAACTTAGTGCTGCTCTAAGGGCTTCACAGTCCCTACTAAATGTCACTGCTGTGAGCAATGGATGTGGTGAGAGGGGTGAAGTTTGGGGGGGATTGATTAAATCTCTGTGTAGAAACACTGCTCTCAGTGACCCTCGGGGCTGAGACTTTCCTTGGGATGTAAAGGGGCTGGGATTAAGTCCCAGTCTCTAACTCTCCCTTTACCTTCCAGTTTCATGGGCATATTCTACATGTTTCAGGAAATGATGCAAATATAGGACAGTGCAATTTTTGGGGGTCATTTTACAGATATATACACATATTTCCAGAAGTGCTCAGATCTTGACACCTATAGATACAGGAAAACAGGAATATACCTTAAATTTATTTACATTTTTACAGCCCCTCCTCTTCCCATTTCCTAAGTATATGCAATCTAACTTTTGAATAGGAGACTTCATAAAACCCTTCCCAAACTACCATCACTCAATGATCCATAATGTGCTGCTCCACATGGAGTTCAGGACTCAAAACTCTCCCAATCTTGCAATCCAAGAGTGTACTTTTTTCTTTTCTTTTTTTTTCTTTTATTGTATATACAGGTCTGAGTGCAGTTAATAGATTTTTACCCTGTAGACAACAAAATCCTCTGCAGAACAGTTGGTATTTTCTGGCTTTCAGCACTGTATGGTAATGTAAATGTCAGGACAGCAGAAGGTAATAATTATGAAATCATATTTTGCTGCTTTAAAGAACTAAAAGGTTTCTAAAAAGTAAATAAAACTTGTCTTTTACATTGCAAGCTCTCTCAGCCAGTGACTCTATTTTTGTATGTTTGTGGACAGTATTTAGTGCTGTCTGAATGCAAATGGTATTTATTAGAATAATAAAAGCTGTTTTCCTAGTTCTCATCTCAGAAAAGCTTATAGAGTTCACTGCCTACAGCATTTCAGCTTCTTAGTAGGACAAAAGAGGCAGCCTTTGATGCAATGTCTGTCTCATCTTCCTTAGAATAGAAACATCATAGAATCCCAGACTGGTTTGACTTGGAAGGGACCTTAAAGCCCATCCTGTGCCACCTCCCTACCATGGGCAGGGACACCTTCCACTAGCCCAGGTTGCTCCAACCTGGCCTTGGACACCCCCAGGGATGGGGCAGCCACAGCTTCCCTGGGCAACCTGTGCCAGGGCCTCCCCACCCTCACAGGGAAGAATTTCTTCCTAATATATAACCTAACCCTATGTGCCCAATACCTAAATATTAGATAAATATGTAAAATATAAATATCTATGTAAAATATGATACCATTTCAGTTAAAACACTCTTTATTCCAGAAGATGGGCTGAGCCAGTTGTTTAATCTCACCTCCGTCTTGCAGTAGAGGGAATGTTGTTTACACCCTTTTCACCTTGTATTAAAGGCCAGCAGCAGTACTCACAGGTGTAAGTCTCCCCAAAAAGTACGGAACTAGTAATTCTCCAATATTTTGAGCTTGTTTGTCTTGTAAGTTTAGACCGAGAAATACAGGTAGAAATTTCAGATGGATTGTAAGAGGTTGCAGAAATCAGGTAAGTTTAAGTCCTGTCTTGTATTTTATCTGCTGGAGTCACTGCCCATCATTCTCTCTGCCAAACAAATGAGAAAACCTGGGAATCAGAGCTATCCCTGGGAATCAGAGCTATCCCTGCAGAGTTCTGTGGAGTCTGGGTTGGAGCAGAAACTGGTATCACCATTCACTCATGTTCTTGTCATCATAGAGCACTGAAAGGGTCTTTACTGACACTTCTGCTCCTCACTCTTCCTCTTTATCAGCTAAAACTGTTTTACTTAATGCAACCCAGCTCTTCTACATAACACATCATTAGTATGCAGGGGAGATTTGGAGCATATTCCCACAAATTAGAGGAATGTGTTAAGCATGAATCCCCACAGTGCCCAAGAGCCTTTTCCAGCAGCTCCAGTGCCAACGTGAGCTCTGTTCCATTTTCTGCAGGGGTGTTCCTCGGAGAGGAGAGAGAGTTATGGGCTGTCAAAAAGTCTTGATGTGTTTCTAACCACGAGTTTCACACTTGGAAGAACAGAGTGAGGTGTTTGCAGGGAATGCTGTGACCTTGGGTTGGGATAGAGGGGTGCATGCAAAAATATGATGGTCAGACCCTCATGTTCTGCAGACTAGTTACCATAAGAGGAATAAAACAATGCCAGAGATGCCTCACCAATATTAAGCATGTTATCTACTACTCAGCAAGCTGGGGGACCATTCCAGGCATGCTGTTTAATTCCTCCTCCTGGTTATGGCAAATATTTTCCCCATACCTGCCAATCTCACAAATATTTACATCCTTTGAAGTCTATTTGAGTCACCCCCCTGTCAGTCTCTCGTGGAGCTGTGACCTGCTGCACTCCAGTGCCGGGCTGTCTCTGGGGAGCCTGCGTTTGGCTGATGAATCCAAACAGTTGTTCAGCTTCTCTGCAGGCTCCAGACTGAAAATTCACAGCTTCTCCTCCTCCCCCTGGGACTGTAAAGCTCTTTGTTTCTGCTTCATTTGGAGCCAGGCAGGGATTTGTGGGTTAAAACCTGTGCTCTGTGGATTTCTTGAAGCTAAACACGTGCCCAGTTGCTGGGGCAGAGGTTTGGGTCTTACTTTTCCAAAGATGCCTGCTAGAAATTGGAATGTAGGTGCCAGTAATATCTACTCTATAACCATTGCTAATTCTGTTTGTTTGATTCCTCAATGTCTGCATCTCCTAAACACCTTTAACTGCCTGATCCAAGAACTCTTTGTGTCACTGGAAGCAGACCAGATTGTGCTGGTGGGAAGACAAGAGACACTCCAAATGTGTAACCTCTACAACTGCCTGACAGGAGGTTGTAGCCAGGTGGGTTGTTGGTCTCTTCTCCCTGGTAAAAAGTGACAGGATGAGAGAAAATGGTCTAAAGTTGTGCCAGGGGAGGTTCAGATTGGATATTTGGAAACAGTCCTTCATGGAAAGGATTGTAAAGCGTTGGCACAGGCTGCCCAGGGCAATGGTGGAGTCACCATTCCTGGAAGTGTTCAAAAAATGTGTGGATGTGGCACTGAGGATGTGGTTTGGTGGTGAACATGGTGGTGGTGCTGGGTTGACAGCTGGACTCAGTAATCTTAGAGGTCTTTTCCAACCTGAATGATTCTTTGAGTGTCTGGTTCCAAATTTTGCCTCCCTCGTGCCATCTAAGGGCAGGAATGGGCAGCAGTGGGTTGTTGGTGTTCCTTGGGTGTGACTGGAGGAGCTGTGCCTTGAACAAGAACAGTCATTGATCACTGGTGATCACTAAAAATACCATAAAGCTCTTCACAAGCACTACATCCATGGCTTATCCAAATTCTGAGCCAGGGATACTCTGGTTATCTCTAAAGCATGGAAATAAATTCCCTTGGTGGTTTAAAAAGTCAAAGTCTTCATGTGTCTCATAGCAAAGGAGTTTCTGAAACTTGGCATTTGGATTCAAGGCCAGGGATGAACCTCTGCAAATGCTCTGGGCAGTGAAATCTGCTTTAGTCCTCTCTCTACATCTTCAAGTGGCATAAAACTGTAACATATTTAAAGGAGCCATTAACCCCCAGGGTTTGAACCTCTCAAAATAATGCTGTGCACAAAACCACTTTAAAATGTAAACCAGGCTGAATTCAGAGGCAAAAATAATATCTTCAGTTATTGAGGTGAAAATATTAACAAAAAGACTTTGACCAAGGACAGAAAAAGTATCTCTCCACATAGAGTTGAAGGTTTTCTGAAAAAAAAAGTGTGTGTGTGGGGAAAAAACCTGTATGTCTATGAGTTGGAGGTGGCCTCTAAAATACTTTTACAGCTTGCAAAGAGTAAATCAAAATTAACGCCACTTCTTGTTGATTGGGAGCTGCATCTTTTTATGTCTGTAAATAAGAACAGATGTGTTGTTGCTTGAAACAGTTTTGAGGAGGGATTTCCCAAACACAATCTATGTTTGTGGTTAAGTTGGTCTTGAAAAAACAGTGTTTTCTGTCAAATCAAGACTTGTCAGATCTGTGTATTGCCTTTCACGTCATTGAAATGGAAAATGCAGATTTCGTGTGCATTTAAAAAGAAAACTCAATTGTTCATAGAATACATTAGTAACTAAAAAAAGGAAAAATAAAAAAGGCAGGGGGCAGGTCAGAGTAACCTTTAGTTGCTCTTATTCAGTAAAGAAATCTTCAATGGGAAGCTCCATGTTTGATTGAACCATCCACTTGTCTTTCAGAGCTACTATTCCTGCTTTGTGGTTTCATTCATCACTGTTCTGTTCTGCCAAATAACTGTTCTCTGTTGAGAAATAACCAAAACTCAGACTTGCTTACTGGAAACTTTAAATTGTGGCCAAATTCTCGGTCGGCACAAAGTGTGAGCTGCTGTGTGCTGTGTACCTGCTTTTCCTGACTCAGCCTCTGAGGTCAGATTTGGACCTTTGGGGACTTCTGGAATCTTTTGAGAATAGCTGGTGTTATCAGGTATTAATGGTGGTCATTAGTGAGTATAGTAATGCTGGATATTAAGAAAAAATACTTCAACTTTCCTTTTTTCCTGCTCGAACTTTTGCTTGGAAAAGGGAAGGAAGTAGGAACTGAAGGACACATGGTCCTGAGTCCATCCTGATGCTCTCTGTGTGGATTGGTTCATGTAGTCCACTTATGTTTGCCTTGCTCCTTGACTCTTTTTAAAGCTCTCTTCGCTCTCTGTTCCCTTCCCTTCTCTTCCCATGACTGTTTGCACTGAATTTAAATGTTGCAGCCTGCAATGAGCTTCCCCTCTGTGCATTCTCATGCAGGTCACATCAGCCCCTCCACACGGAGCTTGTAGGGAAGGAGCTGTTAATGAGAATTGTCAAAGTGAGAAAAGAGAACCTTGTTGTGAGCAAATTCCAGGGCTCGCTGACTATAAAGGACTTGGCTCCTTCAGATGTACTTGCAGGCTGGTAAATGGTGAATACAAGCTTGTAAACTTGCTCCACAGATTATTGTTTTACAGTCAGCCTTTTTTGCTGTGGATAAATTGGACAACTATCCCTGTGATGGGAATATTCATATTGTTCCACCATCCTGAGCTGGAAAGATGTGCATGGGGGGGGTATTTAAAAAACATGTAGATGTGGCAGGTGGGGATGTGGTTTAATGGTGGGCTTGGCAGTGCTGGGGGGACATTGGACTCGATGATCTTAAAGGGCTTTTCCAGCCTAAATGACTCTGTGTTTCTGTGTTGGCCTATGTGTGTGTTGAGGCTGGTAACAGGCACATCTTGGAGGGGATGATGGCAAACTCTTACACTTGGGGTGAGTCAGGAGCACTTTGAGAGCTCCCGGGCTAATCCCTGTTTGGGACTAGTTTACATCCCTACTGCCCCTGAGAAGGCACCTGAGCTAAAGCTGCATCTCAGGAAGAGCTGGGAGTGTTCCAATGAATGTGATGCTGAAAATAAATGGAAAATTGAGGTTTGTTTGATGATAGGTGGTTCCGTGCAGTCCCCCAAAACAGCCTCAGATGTTATGGCCTGTGTACTGTGTCTGTCTCTGATCTAATGGAAGCTTTGGAAGAGTGTGCAGAGACTGTAAATCCAGCACATAGAGATGTGCATCCATTAATGATGAAGATGATGGAGGGTAGATTTAGATGGGATATTGGGAAGGAATTCTTGGCTGTGAGGGCAGTGAGGCCCTGGCACAGGTTGCCCAGAGAAGCTGTGGCTGCCCCTGGATCCCTGGAAGTGTCCAAGGCCAGGCTGGACGGGGCTTGGAGCAACCTGGGCTAGTGGAAGGTGTCCCTGCCCATGGCAGGGGGTGGAATGGGATGACCTTTAAGGTCCCTTCCAACCCAAACCAGTCTGTGATTCCATGGTGAAGGTTCTGAATTGGCACTGTGTGTTGGTAGCATTTTGATTGCCTTCTGCTGGCAAGGATGGCTGAAACATCTCATGTGACATGAGTCACCCTGGGGAGGAGAGTCCTGCACCCACCATTTTACTGTCACTTTTAACCAGAGGATTCATAGTTGTTTTCAATCAATGTTGTCTAAGGGGTGAATATTCAAGATGTTTCAGAAAAAAATTGGAAGTATAGTTAGTTTGAAGAAAACTTCTGTTGGAACTCTTCATTCCTTTTCATAATAATCACCCCTAAAAACTATCAGGAAAAAATACTTCATTCTTCTAAAAATAAGAAATGTGGTTTATTTTAGGCGTGTCTGTTTAGTAAAAATTGCAAAAGAATTCCTGAGGATTCACATTTCAGATTTCCATCAGAATGCTTCTATTTATTTATTTATTTATTTAAACAAACAAACAAAAACCCCAAAAATGTTTTCTTTTCAATTAGTTTGATATGGAAATTGCTCAAGTGGCAGTGGCTGTCAGAGGACAAAAAAAAGCTTTTGGCAGCTTCACAAATAAAAGGCTTAAATTCATTTTGAATGGATACCTTTTAATGTGAGTAGTTACCAGGATTTCACACTCCTGTGAAAATAGATCTGCTCTTTGGAAATCTGGTTGATGTGGCATGGGGACACAATATGACAATTCCCTTTATCTAGAGGGAATTCTGCTCATCCTTCACAATGGATTTATGTTATGGATTTATGTTTTTCCTTAATTTTTATTACTGGGCTGATTTGCATGAAAACGGGGTCTTTGTTCCGTTGGGATTCATTGGATCCAGATGTTTGTTTTCTGTGTGAAATCATAATCTCATTTGTGACACTGCATTTGGTCGTGGCAAAATGGTGATGATGACAAAGAAAGGATTATGACTTTTGCAAGGGATAAGCACCAGCTGATAGATTCCAATAAAACAAAGGCCTTGTTTCCATGCAAATTTATTCTGTAATAGGAAATTCTGCACAAGGGTGGAAGCAAAAGAAACCAGAACCAAATAAGTGCTTGTGTAGAGAGAACAGAGCTAAACTCTGCCTGCAAAAAGCCTCTCAGCTACTTGGGAGGTCCTTCCTTGTGCCAAGGGAGCCCTCCCCACCCACTCAGCTTCTCCAGGCTTCCTTGTTCCAACATAATCCTGCATTGGGAAGTTTGTCTTTAAAGGTGTGCACTCTCCTACTACCACAGTGGTTTGGCCTCTGCTCAGGCTCCCTTACCTTGTCCAGCTGAGCAACTCTGGAGTTAATCCAGAGCTGGGCAGATGTTGGGATTAATTCCCATTCCTGTAATTTTAGGTCTGAGTTTTCTCTGGCCAACACTTCTCATTCGCAGGAATTGATGTGTGAAATTTTCTGCTAGGGAAGCTGATCTTTAAATAGTTAAGACTTGAGGAATCTTTGCCTGCTTTCTGTCTCAGGTGTTTCACAAGCAAGACTTTTCATTACTCCTCCAGCCACCTCCCTGGAAGCTTGTAGACATCTCTAGGAATGCTGAACCAGAATCAAGGGCAGAATTCCTTCCCAATATCCAATCTTAATCTACCCTCTCTCATCTTAAAGCCATCATTAAATTAACTAATTAAAACTATGCCAAGCACACTGAAGTTGGTCATTCTGTCATTTCCATCACCTTGTCCTCTCCATCACCTCTCTGCAGAGAAGATGATCAAGTTCAATATTTTATCCAAGTCTTTTAAAGTAATTTTAAAGCAATCTTTCATCTTTATTCTTTTCTACCCTTTCTTTCTCTCAGTACAACTTAAACAGCTGATCTGTCCAACAATATATCTGTAGGCACCAGTCTCTTGACTCTGGTGTCTTCCTCCAAGCTTTGATTGAAATGTACACCTGGAATTTTATTTATTTTTGTTTAAACTACTCTCCATTGTTTGGTACACAACAATTCTTAATTTTCCTGCTACTCTCTGCAGAGAATTCCCAGTTCAGTTAAGTCCTTTGACCTCTTCATATCTATATTTCTGTATAACAGAAATATATTTGCTCATGGATTCCTTTCAGGGGGTTTTCTGTAGCTTAGTAAGAAATAAAAGTCTGGATTCTTGAATGATTCCAACCTAAATATATTTTTTCAATGCTACAAGAGTCAAGAATTAGTAGAAAATATGTGATAATGCACCTTGAATTCATTTTTAGCCTTTAAATGTGTTTGCAGCAGCTGTTAGTCTGGACACAAAACCACGTTAGAGTTTGTAAAGGCAGCCTGGTTTAGAATTGTTATGCAGAAGATAAATCTTGGGTTGCATGGTATAATTTGTAATCCTGGATATTTCATCTTTATTAGGTTTAATGATATCAGATATTCTGATTGTTTTAACAAGTTTGGTCAAATGTCAAATCTAGTTAGCATCATTTATCAATAAAATGCAATTTTTTCGCCTCCAGCTTTGGCCTGGCAATTTAATGTGTGTTCATGTCTGTGTATAATATATAGAGATTCATTGGGAGCTGCAAAAGAACTGAGACTGAGGTTTTTAAATATAAAATAAGAAATCACACTCTACAGAAGGCTCGAGGGAATGTTAGAAACAAGGAGTATTTGTCACTTCCAAGCTATAGCAAAGTGGTTATAAATACATGGTTCACATTAACATCACACTTCCTTTCGGGTAGGCTGTGAAGAAAGGCTTGAAAATAATTGAAATGAAGAAACCAAGTTTCCAAGAACTGTAGAATTGCTGAGCTCGGGTAGAAAGGCAGATTTTAGGGAGTAACAGAGTCTGAGTGATTGGGTCAAGAGTGGTCTGATGGATTATATCCCCTAAATAAGGTAAATAATGAGGTGAATTAAAACGTCATCTTAATTGCATGATTTTTATAAGTGTAACAGCCCAGGAGGAGAATTTTTTTGTACTCAGCCACTTGCTGCTTCATAAAACTTTGGGATAATTATGGCAGAAAAAAGAAGCAGCGTGCAGGGAATTTACTGCTTGAAGAGCATTGTCACCCCCACCTCATATTTTTCCCACACTAGTGTCCCTGCTAAAGCTCAAAACGTGCCTTAAAAATAGTTTTACTGTGCTGATTTAACAAAAAATACATCTGTAAGAGGAGCTAAAATACCACCCAGGATGCTGAAATGTGGAAAACCGAGGAATGTATTTTAGGAAGGATTCAGGTATCTTTTGCATCTCGTTTTCTTGCTGTGGTGTAACTGCTGCTCTGGGCTGAGGGCATCCTGCTTCAAACCATAGCATCCATTTGGCTCTTGCACAGATCAGTTCCAGGCCATCCTCAGCCTTTCCCAACTTCCAACACAAAAGTAAGTCTGACTCTTTTAATCCTCCATCAGGTCCAAAATGATTAACATTTATTATGTAGCCACTTAATGGCCGGTGGCCATCCAGTCAAAGGAGATTTATATCTCCTTACAGCAGCTTAATGTGGACTTATCCTCCCCCAGGGTCCCTTGTCCAGCTGAATGGCCAAAATGAACATATTCAGACTCTCTCACTCTCAGCAAACTACAGAACCCAATGGCTACTTGCACATTTGAATCTGATATATCTTGTCAAGGATAACACCAATGCCAAACTGAGCTGTACCAGCAAATCTTGTGCCTGCCTGCAAGAAACTCTGCTTTCAGAGGCTGCCCTGAACTGTCAGAGCTGGTGGCTTTGCTGTGTAGGGTGTTGTGTGACACTGTGTTACACAAAATGCAGCGTGTCTCTGTCCAATTTTGGCTTGGGGGGGTTGCTGAACAGCACTCACTGCTCTCATTTAGTGTTAGGAAATATTTAGTGTGGCTGTAAGACCTTCAGGTGTCCTGGTGTGCAGCTCAGATGCAGAGCACTGAGCATTTGACCTCAAGAATGATGTTGGCATCGAGTGCACAGTACATGGAACTTGTTATTTTATGTCGGGTGTAATTTCACAGTGTTCTTGAGTATAAGCACAGACAGCCCTACTGGGGTAATAGCTAAACATCACAGCTCAAATATTGCAGCTAAAATGAGTGTCCTTAAAGAAATCAGCTAGAGACAGCATTTTCTTAAAGGCCTACTCTGAAAGTCTCCATATTTGCTTATTTTTATACTCTATGAGAGAATCATCCTTATTCACGATGGAAACATTCTGTCTAGCTTCTTCCAGCCTATGTAGCTACTCTATCCTGGAAAAAGATCCAGTAAAAATTTACTATTAGATTTTTTTTCCCCTGGATTTTAAGTTTGACAAAAATAGGTGACCAATGTTTTCTCTACAGCTCAAGAGACAGGAAAGCAATCTGCTGCTTCCACGGGCAAGGGACTACATGAACACTTCATTCTTTCTGTTGTCTTTGGCTCGTGCCTTGAGAGCAGCAAGAGGTGAATCTAATCCTTGCACAGTCTGTGCAAAGCAGCTCTGGAGCACAGGGAATGGTTTTTAAATCATTCCCCTGCCCTGATTCCCCTGTCTCAGCAGATGAGCTGATTGCCCCTGCATTTAGATTGTTATCCACAAATGCCTCTCTGCTCCTTGCCTGCACTCCTGCATGTTACAAAGTAAAAATGTCTTGCAAGCCTTGCAGCAGGAACCTGCTAAACCAGATCTTGTCTGCAGTGGAGCTTCTTGTGGAATCATTTGAGTCCCGTGCCTTTCTAATTAGTGCAGTCTAATCAGCAGGACTCCAAGGGCCCCCTGGCTCCCTTCCTTTCGGTTCTCTGTTGTCCCACAGAGTCCCTGGAATTCCCCAGCAGGCAGGGAGAGCTGGGGCAGCTTTACCTGAAGTTTTTCCTGGGAAGCAGAGGTGCTCCCCAAAGCACCTCCTCCTGCGCTGCCTGGAGCTGAATTATTCTGATGTGAAGCATAAATGACATCAGGCTGTATTAAAAGAGACAGTTTCTGTCCTGATTCCAAACATAGGGAAACATGTTGAGCCTCAGTGCTCAGAAAGCAAGCAGAGTGTACTCTGTGTCCATAATCAACACGCTTCCAGGAGACCAGCAAATGCTTTATGATATTATTCACAACCATTGCACCATCAGGAGCAGTCCTGCATTTCAGCTTAATTGAGCCACTGCTATGACACAGCCAAGCTTTTCAAGTGGTAAAATTGTAATTATAGAGAGAGCTTCTCTGGCGTTTTCCATTGGATGGCTGCTGTCAAAATATTAAGCCTTCTGAATACATCTGTGAGGAAACTTTGCACTCCTGTTTCCTATGCCAAGCTCCTGACTCCTTGTGAGAGATGGTCAAAGGCTGGACTTGATGATCTTGGAGTTCTTTTCCACCCTGCAGTTTATAGATTTGTCCTAGGAAAGGTGTATTCAACCAAAGGTCATGGTTTAAAGCTGTCAGTAGCTAATTCTGAAGAATCTGTACATCAGAGGTGAGGCAGAGTGGCTCAAGTGCCTGTTTGCATCAAAAATACAGAACAAAAATTAAAATGAAAGGTCTCCCATCTGCTGCACTGAGTAGAACTTGGATATCCATGCAGGCTGGGAGAGTGTGGAGGTAAATCATGAAAACAGGGAAGAGGGGCAGCATGTGCAACAAGGGATCTCCTTCCTTTGCTTCGTCTGTTCGTGTTAGAGAACTGAACCAGTGGTCAAGGTCTGGTTTCCAGGACTGCTGTGGAAACCACGTGGAACAAAACTGGCTTTACCCCAGTTCCTCAGAGCACAGATCCCATAGAAGCTTCTATTCAAATCAGCTGCCTGCCTCTGCTCCCACATGACAGAAACCACTCCCTTTTGGTTTAAAATACACTCCAGCCTTTGTTGGTTTAGCCTGGATTTTTATTTTGGGTTGTTTTTTTCCCTTCTTTCCCTTCAGCTCTTGTGTGCAATGATGTTCCACTGCTGTGCAAAGCTCTGGGACATCACCTGACAGCCCCTTCTCCTGGTGCTCTATCAATGCAAATCATTGCTGGCTCTCCTTGCCTTTCATCCCACACAGCCTGGCATTATAATTGCTCGGTTCTAATATTTCCTGTCCCAAGGCTATCAATTTGTTTGCAATTTCTCCACCTGTTGGGTTGGCTCAGGTATCCCACAGGGTTTTGTCCCAGACATCCACCACTTAATTTATTATGCTCCCAGCTCTGGAGCACAGGCCCCCTGAAGCATTTTTACAAGCAGGATTGTATTGCGGGCTTGTTTTTGTTTTCCAGAGATTTTGGCAGGAACGAAGGTGAGTTTTCATCTTTATTTTTCTCCGTGCAAGCCTTGCTGTGAAGCTGGTTATTATTGCACTGCATAAATCTGAATTCTTTGCCCAATTTCCTGGTCAGCAGCGTGTTGGGTCTGTCCAGTGCCCCAGCACATGCTGAGCAAACGGGCAGGACGGGGAAGAGCACCCGAAGAATGGGCTGTGCAGGTGATTGTTTCCACATAATTCATCTGCCTTTCCTGTGGTTAACCTTGAAAATTACTTTGTAAGGTGATGGAAAGAGGCCAAATTTTGCTTTCTGCAGCGTGGATTTCAAAAGGCAGAACTTTAGCCCAGGGGGAGGCACTGGGAAATAAGGTGGAATAGCACAGCCAGAAAGAGGAGAAAAACAGTCTGCTTGTCTTAGTAGAGACTGGAATAAGAACAGTAGGAAAAATAGCATTGAATCACTTCTGTGCTTGGCCTTTGAGGCTTTTTAGGCATATATCTGTACATATATATGTAAAATATAGTGCAGATTAGTGTTCTGAAGGTTGGTATAGCAGGTTGCTGGCTGGAAAAGATCTAGCAACTAGAAATGGATAAAATCCAGAGGCATGAAAGCCACACATCTTTTTTTTTTTTTCTATCCTGTCCTGCACACTGGATGAGACATTTTACCTTTCTGTAGGATGTAAGATGTGCTTTGCATGAGGATCATCTTTGCTCAGAGTTTACAGGGAGAGGTGCAGAAGCAGTTGCTGTTATTTAAAATATCCAGAACAGGGTTCCAAAACTTTCTTCTAAGCTCAGTCTAAGTATTTAATTGTTTATATCAGCCATCTAAGGAGGAACTTCCCTCCTTATGTGTTTAATAACTGGATATAGGTGTGAAAAGATATTCAAGGCTTGATTTATGCTGCCCTACAATCACATATTTGTGAGTTGTGCACAGCAGAGAGGAGTCTAAACAGGAAAACTTGTGTTTATATAAAAAGCAGTGGAAAAAAAAAATCAAACCCCCTCTTTTCAGGGTCTGCTCCACAGTCTGTTGATAAAAATGTTAAGAAAATAACTTCTCAATAAGACAAATCTTGGTCACCTTGGTGACAGCGTGGACGCTGCTAAATTGCACCTTGTATAACCTACAATTTCTTATCCTTCCTACTTTGATATATTAATACTAAAATATTGAATACTTTGTCTTATCCATCTTCCCTTTCTTCCTAGCAGATGGAGAAAGTAAAAATAGCCAGAGCACTGGGCTTTCTGGTTTTGCTGTGGTTCAGTCAGTTTAGGTTTTGATTTGTGTGACCCAGGAACTTTTGGGGCAAGAGGCCTGAACAAGAGAGGGAATGAAAGCAAACCTTAAATCTCTTCGTAAAATGTTTGTTCTCCTCTTTCTGCTGAGGGGGAAAAGGAAGGGAAAAAAAGAAAGATAAACAGCAGAGCCATTGCAACTTGGCCCGAGTCCAATCCCTTAGTTACATCTATGCCTTAAACTCTGCCTGAGAAAGTCATTTTAAAGAAATACAGTTATTACATGCATCAGTCCTTGCATCCTGGGAGGTACATCTGTACTCTTCAATCTTTCTGGATTACCTCAAATGTTTCCTGAAGGCCTTTAAATCCAGTGAAGACCAATCTGAGAGAACTGTCTCTGCAATCCTTTTCTTTCTCTGGCTTCACAGTCAGAAAAAATCTGCAAGTGGCTCACAATCTATGTTTTAGAAAACAGGAAACCTACCAGGAAAATTCCAAATGGTCTGTGAAAATACTGCAGACAGGGAATTTGACAGAATAACTGGGAATAACTATTTTTTTTGTAGTTCTGACAAATCCCATTTGCTCTTAAAATCAAAACTCAGGTATTCAGTGATAGCCCAGAAACTGGGATATTCCAGTCACATGGTTATATCTGCAGGGATTATTGGACACAACCAAAACAAAGTCACTATAAAATAATATTGTCAGATGTTTCTTCTAAAACTGTCTCAAAATGGCACTAATTCTACAGAGCATAAATAGCTTCAGATTATCTCACCCTTTCTAGTGGGAGCTGATGTCACCATGCAGAGAGTTTTGTACAGATGTCTGTCTTAACTTGCTATTTTTAAATGTTGCTTCACTATTAAGTCTGTCTTTATGTCCTTTTCCAATCTTTGTTATGTGCTATTCATATTCAGTTTTCTACCACTTCATCTACACAAAAGAACTGTTAAAAATAAACATCCTAAATTAATTCTGTTTGTGGAACTCAGAAAATTATCTAAAAGGCATTTGCAGGAATCGTTTTAGATTCTTTTCTTGATAGAACTTATTTTTTTTTTTTTAATCTTGTGGGTTCTAACCCACTTCAAAGCTTCTATTTAAGAAATTATCTGAATAACAGCTCTTAGCTGGCATCCTCAATGAAGTGTAGAGTCCTTGAGCTGTTGGCTGCTTTAGTTGTTAACATACTGTTGTAAGAAAATAGGTTTTATCTTTTGGGTGGACCTTTCTTTTTATGTTCTCTTTCTCTTTCTTGTTTATGTGTTACATAAAACACAATTATAAATACAAATATAATTGTATCTTGCCTACAGCCTTCCCGGGGAGTGCAATGCTGCAGCAGATCTAAGAAAGCCTACCAGAATTATTTATTTAAAATGCCTTTTTTAGCTCAGGTTATCAACTGGGATAACAAGGGCCAGCCCTGTTTGTTTATCTTCTACCAGCTTTTTCTTGGAATATGTGCAATGTTCAGGCATAAAAGGGTAGAAGGCCTGTAAGGCTGTACAAAAATATCATATTTTCCTTGTAGTAGAAGGAAAAATTGGGTTCCTACTACAGTCCTTAAACCAGAGAAGCTGTGACTGCCCCATCCCAGGAAGTGTCCTAGGCCAGGTTGGACAGGGCTTGGAGCAACCAGGGGGTGGAACAAGATGATCTTTAAGGTCCCTTCCAACCCAAACCTCAGGATTCCTTATATTTTTTTTTTTGTAAACCAGCAAACTAAAATTTTCAAAATGTTCAAAATAAAATTATGTTTGTGGAAGCCAGTTAAGTGATAAGAAGAGATTTTTGTGTTCTGAGAGGCAAAATGATCATATTGCAGAGAAGAAAATAAAGATGTTAGAGATGGTCTCATTTTGCTGAAATGAAAAGGCTCCTGGCTAAGTTTACAAAGAGGAACATTCCCTCATGAAAGAGTTGCTTGTGCCAAAACCATCCGCTGCTGCTTGGCTTCAAGCTCTGTTTTATCATTTCTGCTCTGCTTTCTACTCTTCCTTTGTACTGTCAGCTCATCCTCGTCCATGAGCCGACTGCAGGGCTCGGGGAACTTGTTAGGAACATAAAATCCTGTATAAATTGTCAACAAGAAAATATTATTTGTTTATTTAACCGTGATAAAACTAGTCCAGCAGTAGCACAGTTGAATAAGTTTTAAAGCCCTTTACCCTCTGTCAGTTATAGTGGCTGGACCTTTCTTGCCTGTCTTTGACTGTGTCTTTGACAAGTTTGGAAAAGAAAGATGATCGAACACGTGTTCTTGATTGCAGATGGTCAAAACGAGTTTCTGATTATTGTGGGGGGGTTTGCTGCTCTGACTTTAAACAAGTGTTCACTTCTGACTTTGCTAAAGAAACTGAGGTTGCACAGAGCTGGGGACAGTTCAGCTGGAGCTGGTCCATGTGTTGATGAAGCCCAGTATTGCTTTAATTCAGCAATCCCAGCTTAGCAGTGAGAAATGCTCTCTGCTGAGTGGCCTTGCTTTCCAGGTCCCTTCAGTGAGTGACTCAGACTATGTGTTTTTAAGAACTGTTGTTAATATCTCATGTTTGTTTTGCTTCTGGGTAAAACACAACTTTCCAAATCCCAGGTCCCTGCAAGGAAATTGGAAAAAACTGTTTTTTTCTAGAGTGCCATAGGTCATTTGTTCTCCCCAGATAGGTCTATTCAGCAACTTGCAGTCCTTAACTATCAATTCTTTAAGAGCAGATGTACCAAAACTATTCTCTTGTGTCCTTAGCATAAGGACCATAAGGCACAATACAATAAAAGGGAGCCATAAGACAATACAGAGAGTCACAAGATATAAGAGTATAGGTAGTTCATAAAAGCACAATGGAATTCATAAATCATGTTTAGACAAGTTCCCTCAATTCATCACACAGCCAAACACGGCTAAATGAGATTTTTATATTGGCTTGGGGGACTGAAGTAGCTTCAAAGAAGGTGGTGTGTTCTTCTGTCACCACCGACCTGAATCCTTATTAATAATGAATTCTGCACAAAGTCCTTGATGGCTGGGAAGTTGTTGTTGCTTTCCTTAGAAATAAACACTGATTTCAACCAAATTGGGTGTTTTCCTATGATGCTCAGAGAGGGCACAGCTTGAGTTTGGAGAGGTTTGTTTGTATGGGAGTTAACTCAGGATTACCCCGATGTAAACTGAGGGAAGCAGGAATTTCAAGCAACGAAATTGTCTAAAATTATTTAAATCTTTCTTTAGAGTGGTAGGCAAGTTGTTTGACATTCAGGAGAGAAGGTTATCCCAAAGTACCAATAATTTCTTTCAAGTGTAGCCATCCAAGAGAGAGAAAACTTGGAAAACACAAGTGTCCCAGCCTTGGGAGTACTGGGATTACCTGTGGCACAGAGGGTGGCACAACCTTTCTGTGGAACTGGGAAAGGAAACAGGGCTGCTGGAAATGTGTTAAAGAAACCCCCCAATCCAGCCAGCTAAATTGTGTCTCAAAATGGGAGTGAGCCTGAATCACAATTAGAATTTGTTGTGCCCTGACAGCCCCAACCATAGCTCAGTGCAAGGCAGAATGAACTAGAAACATGTAGAAAGTGCAGCAGTGCCCTCAGCATCCTTTTGGCCAAAGAACTGGAGCTGCTTCTTCAGGATGAGGCAGAAAAGGAAGAGCCTGTGCAGAGGAGATGGAGAAAATGCAGCTTTGCAGAGCTCTGTGATAGAAGTAAAGAGAAGACATCCCCTCCTTTAGCTGGGCTTGCCTCCTTGCCTCTGAGTTAACTCAGAAAGCAAACAGTCTTATTGAATGTGCTATGAGATGCTTTTGGAACAGGGAAGGCTCTTTTTTTTTGCTGGAAGGTGTTCCACTGGAAAGTGGCAGTGCCTGTCCACCCACAGGAACTGGTGCCCAGGAGAGACCAGCCCATGAGCTAGAAGGAGTTTGTCTCACTGCAGGTTTCCTTCTCCTTCAGCAGCACTCATCTCATATTCAATCCTGTTTCCAGATGTAGTGAGCTCAAATTCAGTTAGCCCTTACTGTGGAATGGTTTTTTTTCCTTCCTTTTGTTGTCATATGTGTGTCTGCAAAGGGGTGTGAGAAATCCTGGCAATTCTGATGTCAAAGGCTTTGCAAAGCTCACCTGGGTTTGCATTGCATGATGTTCTCTCAACCTTCACAACTAAGAGATTAAATTCATCAGACATCCTAAAGAATCCTGGAGAGAAAGGGGAGAATGCCACAAGCATGAGATTTGGGGGAGTGGATGGTCTGGCCTCAAGGGATCCTTCCATTATGCTGACTAAACCCATGACCTGCAATGTGAAATGTGTGTAGAGTTGTGTTATCTATAAGTATTGCTGCAAAAAATCCCTGAAATCATTTTAAAAACAAGCACAACAGCAAGGCCAAGAGCCCTCTGTGTCACTGATAAGGTTTTATGAGCATTATGTAAGCCTGCAATGTTCATTTATGGTATTACCCTCAGTTTGATTTGTCCTGAGCTAAAAGCCAAGTCCTCAACTTGATGTCAGTGGACCAAGCTCAGTTTTCCTGAGGTGGCTGCTGAAATTGGGAATTGAGTAGACCTTTCTTCCAGCCATCCCTGGCTTCAGCTCATGGCACAAGCTTTGTCACAGCAAACCTACTGCTCCTGGTTACACTTGTGTTTGGCTTGCACAGGCAGAAATGTGTCTACAGGCTCTTCAAAATGAAATTATCGAAGAGATTCTTATTTGTTTTCTGTGTTCTTGCTATGTCTGGGGTGTCTTGGCCCCATTACCAAGGTAAAGGTGATGCTGCTGCTGCCCTGAGCTGGGTAATCCACCCTGGGCTCTGCTCTCCCTCATATGTGGCTCATAATGATGAAGTGTTTTCCTCAAGGAAACTTGAAAGAGGGAGGGGAATGAAAACCCTGGCTTTAAGTTATGATTCCTTAAAGAGCAGTGGGTACAGAATGTGCAGTTAAGCTGAAGATATGATATAGGCAAAATGTTGCTTCTTTTTTTTCCTCAAGAAGCAAAATTAACTACCAAGTGCCATCATTTTAAGACTGTAAAACAGTGTAACCTATAAAAGATTTATTGGGATTCTAACTCTTCTTTTGGATATCTCAGTGAAAGAAATAAACATAAAACTGAAATCAGATGCTTTAGGATTTATGAAGTTGATTCAATTTTTTTTTCTAGTGCCTGTTTTAACAGCCTATTAACATCTTCCCCACAGCAAATATAGAACAAAATTGATATTACAGAATTGAGTTGGGATGGGTCCCGTGAGTGTACTTAAATATCCCGTAAACATCTAGAGCTATTCATCTGTATTATGGACTGTGTGGATAAAGTACATCTCTATAAATTCTGCTAAAAGCAAATTCTTCCCAGTTCCTTCGGCAGAATAAAAATTAAAGGTCTGATTCTGCGAAGGGTTGAGTGCTCCTGCTAAATTCCCAGCTCCCTTGTAAAAGGATGGTTCTTGCTCAGTGCTTTCAGGGCTGCTCACAAAAGACTAATTTTCTGCCTTGCAAGTGAAGGCAGCCCAAATCAGTTGTCACTGTGCTAAAAGTCTTTTACAGATGATTTGTGTCGTGTTAATTCCTTAAGTGTCAGACATGAGCGAGTCTAATTCACTGCAAAAAGTGGAAAGGCCGTTAAATGTTCCTAATAAAAGGAACATGAAAACTGTTGTGCCCAATGTTGCCTCACCATTTATCTGCATCTTGCCAGCTCTGTTGTGTAACAATGTGGGCTTACCAAGGGAGATAAGGTTTTAATTGGGCACGTTACTTTCCGTCTGGTCCCTCAAAAAGTAAACTTTTTAATTAGATAATCCAGAACTTGGAAAAACAGTGGCTTTTTTTTGTTTGTTTGTTTGTTTTTTTTGTTTTGTTGTTGTTGTTTTTTGTTTTTTTTTGGTTTTTTTTGTTTTTTTTAGTTCTTGCTTGAATTTTGAAGAGATTAACTTGGTGGTGGGGACAATGTGTTAAAATAATGCAAAGTTCTTGTTTGCATCAGAGGATGATTCAGCCTCTGCCTCGGCTGCTCTCCTTTGCCTCCTCTGTTTGCTCTGTTACGTTTTCCTGATCTAAAGAGAAAACAATCAGAGAACAGTAAAGCTGTTTGGAATAGAAATAGCTCTGCTGCATCCAAAGTGGCACATTCAAGTGTTTGTAGAAGGGGATTTGTACAAAGGATTTAGCTTTGGCTCAGCTAATTTTGTCATTTCAGAAGAGTATCTTGATTTCAGCACAGTTAAGGCACGACAACTTTGGGCCACCTGTGTTATGATGTCTCTGTTCCATTTTACAACTAAAACTTAACTGCATGACTGTAGGTTTGTAAAACTGGGGAGTTTGTGAAGTAAAGCAGAAAAACGCCAGGCCCTCCTCTGAAAGTAAATTCTGAATGGAAATCTTTCCCTGTAGCCAAACTAATTCCATTAATTCCTTCAACTGTTTTCCTGTAATACACTGTTTAATCTCAGCATGGCCTTCCGTTGAATCACTTGCAGTTCATCTCTGATCCACTGAACGTAACAGAGTGAATTTTGAGACAACATTAATTTGATTTGACAGAGTAAATTAGTGATTCAGTTGGTACCAAAGTCTATAAAGTACCCAATGAGGTGATTTTTTTTTCTGTGTAGAATAGTGTAACTATTCTTGCAGTCTCAAGCAGCGAGAGAAAGCCACTACTACTTAAATAGGAATTGATTTATTCACTTAGGGCAAAGATTGGGGACTAAAAGCTCCATGTTCAAGAATAAATTGAGATATATTCTGGGTTTTGAAGTGAAAACGTGGTATTTAAAACCTGGGGACTTCAGGGAAGTGTTTATAATGAATAGGTGCAACAGCAGAGTAAGGAATGCATCAAATGGGGAAGGGCTTCAGGCCATGGGTGTCTGGCAGCAGCTGTATCCTCGTGCCTGATGCATGTGGAGTGTTCTCCTGGTGTTCAACCAGTTGCGATGAGGTCAAGCAAACCAGAGAAACAGAAGCTTCAGCTGCTTGTTGTCTCATTCTTTTTGATTTTTAAGCAATGCCAGAGTAGTAGAGAAAGTTGAGCAGTGAGACTTGAGTGGCAGCTCTTCACATCCTCGTGGCTCTCCTGAAATCAAGACACCCAGAGTGGTCAGTGAGTGACCCGTGGGGGTCACTGAAGAAGGTTTCAGGGATATTTTTGCAAAATGACTAAAAATCTTCATAGGAGATTTTATGAATTTAGTTTAAGTCACAGGATTATTTAATTAAGGCTTGGATTAAGCACAGCACTTTGGAAAATTATGACCTTGAAGGACTTTCATGAAACTGTCAACAAGCAAAAGTTCCAACCAGCCAGGTCTAGCAAAGTATTTCTCAAGGTGTTGGTGCCACAGGTTTTTCTGCCTGCAGCTGAGGCTTCAGCTGCACCTGTCCTATTTTCCATATGCAAATGTTCATGCCATCGCCTCAGAGTTATTTTTCATATTCTAAAAATATTGTGATGTCTCGGTGTTCACTGCGGCACAAAACACCCCAAATTAAAATGGCAGCAAAATGGAGGTGTTAGTTCAGATTTGACTATTCTTAGTGCTTCAGGAAGGCAGAATAAATGAAACTTCAAGTGATAGACACTACGTGTGATTGGGGCTGAATTTCCTCCATTTGAAATATTCAGGTGTTTTGTTTTGGCAATGATCACATCCACACATCAGTGCTCTCTGGTTATGATAAGTTACTTATGTTTCAGATTCTTCACAGAATCACAGTTGGAAAACATCTCTGAGATCATCAAGCCCAACCATTAACCCACATCACCACGTTCATCACTAAATTAAGTCCCCAGGTGCCACATCCACACCCCTTCTGGATGCTTTCAGGGGTGGTGACTCCACCACTCCCCTGACTGGCCTGTTCCAGTGCCTGACCACCTCCTCAGTGAAGAAATGTTTTCTAATACCCAATCTAGGAAAAATTCCTTCACTGGAAGGGTGGTCAAGGCATTTGAGACTTGGAGCTCACCCTGGGCAGCGCTGGCAGCTGAGCTTTGGCAGGAGGGGTGGGCAACCCCCGGCGAGGTTTTGCCCAGTTTGACAGACGTAGAAACTCGAGAGAGTGATGTTAACTTTATATCAACCAACTTTACCTCATAAACTTTATATCCACCGCTCCTGCTCTCCAGCAAACATGGAGTCGGTGCCAAAACACTTGTGTCTGCCCTTCACTGCTTCCTTTGGATCATTTCTCAAAAGCCTGAGAGAGGTCTCACTGTATAATATCGACTTGGAGCAGAGTGGCATTAAATGGCATTAATATCACCCTTCACAGCCTGCATTGGCCATCCCACATTTCCCTTAAACAATAGCGTTTCTGGAATTTCAGATTACAAAGTGGTACCCAAAAATAGATCGCTGCCAGGCAAACTAATCTGTTTGCAACATGGCTTGCAATCAGTCTACCAGGGAAGGGCAGATGAATTGCAGCAGATGGCTCTGAGTGAGGTCCTCATTTCACCCCCACGATTGCAAAACACGGTTGTGTAACCACTTCAAGGTCACCAAATGAGTTCTACTTCTAAAAGGTAATGAAGGATTTGCTCCTTCCACCCCACAACATTTATTTACAGGAGCTGCTGCTGCTGAACCAGCCCGTGGTGATTTGAGGCTGGAGGGGGAGGCAGAGGGGGATTTAAGCCTCAGGAAGGCAAACGTCCAGAGGGGTTAATCCTTCATAACCATCATTTCTGTTATCCTTAATCTCCCACTTTCTCTCTCAAAGCAAGGTCTCCGGCAGGTCTATGGGGATTCGAGGTGTTGTGCTGGCTTGTCCTTGTTCCAAAGACCTTGACATCTCAAGTTTGTGCTCTTGGGGCCAACAGGACACTGAGAACAAGTGTTTACTGGCTCACTTTGAAAATACTCAGGGGCAAAACTGCTGCAGCAGCCAGGGTTGTACCAGAAATGTAGTGGAGGAAGGTCGCAAATGGTGAAAATACTGATTTTACTTATGTTTGGAGGAGAAAAGTCCTGACTGAATTCCATTTTATTGGGGGGGGGGGAAAATTTTTGTTTAAATCTTCTGCCTTGGAATATGCCAGTTTTGGTGAGAAAGTAGAACTATTCTCTTCCCACTCAGTAAAAACTTCCAGTTCTTCCCAATTTTCTGAACTCTGATGTGTTCATTCTTAATTGCCAAAAAATACTTAAAAGCCAACACAGTGAAGTTTTAATTTCTGCTGCCTTTGTTCTGATCTTTTCAGAACAGACCTTTTGCTCTGCTGTCTGAGCACAAAACGGTCTTTCAATGTATTAATTTTTACAATTGTCAGGGGTTATCTTCATTTTGTAGATAAGGCCATGAAAACACCTAAGAGCTAAATTTTCAACATAATCGTCTACCTAAACATAAAGAGCTGGCAACTGGAATTGTTTTAGAAGCACATTGGTTGAGAAAGCGTATTCCAAAGGTATTTTAATAAATTCCAGTGAAATTTGTAGTGGTTCTTTTTAGTTTTCGTGCTTTTCCAAAAAAAACACCCTCAAAACTTTTCATTATTTCTCATAAGATTTACCACTGGTTCAACTGAAAATATAAAATTTATCTACTGCTCTTAATAAGCTTCAATATAGTCTTTGAATGCTATCAAGTGGGCCTAATTTCTTCCATGTGAATTCTAATGCTTTCTGTAAGGAATTATAAACCCTACAAGCACATTTCTGGTTTCCAGAATGGCTGAATCGTGAGTCCAACAAAACATGTTAAATCTTTGATCACTGACTGGTTTATATTGCCAATAACAACCTATCTTTATTGTGAGTGCTGTCTGAGACAGTTGTTTGAAGTATCATAATATGCTTTATCCTAATTTCACTTCATACATTCTGGGATTTATGCTCTGTTTAGATATTTATCACGATACAACCTGAAGTGAGCCTTGGAACAGCACAAAACTTTATTTTAGGTTACTTTTAAGGACATGCACAAGCTTTGTTATCTTGATATCGCTTCTGAAGGAAAGGCACATCTTAGTTGGATATCAGGAAAAATTTCTTCACTTAAAGGGTGGACAAGCACTGGAACAGGGGCCCAGGGAAGTGGTGGAATCACCTGGAAGTGCTCAAAAAACATGTAGATGTGGCACTTCACGATGTGGTTTAGTGGGAATGAGGTATTTGGTCAAAGGTTGGACTTGATCTTGGAGGTTTTTCCCAACCTTAATGGTTCTGTGATCTTAAGCATGATTTAAGTTTTTAGCCAGTATTAAACTGAGCAGCCCTGACAGCAGAAGCAGATTTTTGGTTTGTTGATTATTTTTTATGAAGTTCAACTTATCTGCAAATGTCACTTTATTTTTAAACGAGCGAACAGAGATGGGCCATAACACCATGTCCTGAGCTCTCCTGTCCAAAGGTTGGTCTGTAGCCTCTTCCAGCTTTTTTTGGGTTACTTCTCCTGCCTATTTGGTGGAATTTTGCCCTACAAGTAAAATTAAAAAGTTTTGTCATGTCATGAATTGAATTTCTCCTGAATTTCAGCTGCATTTCTCCTTGCTGAACTGAGCTTTCTAATTTAACTTATCTTTATGTTGTTAAAAAAGTACTCCAAGTGTTTAGGCTGGAATATTCCTGGAGAAAGCAAGTCCCCTTTTACAAGGACAAGGAGAACAGAGAACTATAATCTGTAAATGCACATGCTCTGGGTCTTATCTCTGCTGTGGGAAATTGGCCAAAGAATCAGGTGGAAAAACTAATTTCCTCAAATATTTCTTTGGGAATGGGGGCAGCTCGCTGAGTATCCATAAAGAAAGGAGACAAGAATTGCTCCTGGAGTGGGTCCAAAGTTCTTGGATTGTTTATTTACACCCCATATTAAGGTGCTTTCCCGTGAAGAGCTCTCAGCTCTGCTGAAATCTCTGTAATTAATTCCTTCCACCTTAGTACACAAGTGTGAAGTTCAAGCACCGGGAAGAAAAGACATTTAGAGGTTTTGTCCTGATTTTGTGGGAAAAGCAGGATTCTCCAACGGGCTGCTACCAACTCCCTGTGCCCCTGTTTGTGGGACAAAGGGTGGTCAAACCCCCAGTTTCAAATGATTAAGTGACAGGACATAACCCAGGACTCTCAACTGGAATTTCTTCCTATGAAAGCAGCAAAACCCTTGCCAGTGAACCTTAAATTTCAAGACACTCTGTTTTCAGGCTCTTATTTTATTATGACATATTATTAGTAATAATATTATTTTCTCCTGTGGTATTACAGCTCTGGAAATTTTATCTAAATACTGTTATTTAGAAAGTCACAGGAGGTCATAGAATATCCTGGGTCAGAAGTGGCCCACAAGGATCACCAAGTCCAGCTCCTGGCCCTGTTTTTTTGCTCTGCATTTCATAAGGTAATGCCTCAAATGTAAAAGCACTTAAACACGTGTGAGCTTTTTTTCCCCCTCCCTAAAAACCAGTAGAAAAGTGAAGTGACAGACAGTGTGTTCCCTGGAACAGGAGCTAAAACCTAGAGTGGAATCCCAGTGGAAGCTGCAGTACCTGAGAACACGTCTGTGAGGGCAGGAATGGGGCTGTGAGGACACTGAGTTAGTTCAGGGACCAAAAAACAAGGTGTTCATGGCTCTGTGTTCAACTTGCTCTGCAGAGGAGCTGGAACCCACTATAAAATATGAAACCCACTATAAAATATGAATGCCAACAAAGTTGCTGACAAGGAGCTCAAGTATTCACACCAAAGCATAATTGTCTGTTATGTCCACTCCATTTAACAAAGTTACTGAGTGTGTGTCAGGAGCTTTGTATTCCCCGAAAAGCTGGAGGTGAAAAGGAGCCTCCTGAGAGGGGGACGATGTCAGGATGGCCATGACCCACACACATGAACTCCTGTGAACTCCACCAGCCCCTTTTGGTGACTCTCCTGATTTTCAGTCGTGGTCCTGTGAGTCTCCCCACACCCAGTGCAGCTGTAGGTCCCTCTGGATGGTCTTTGTATTTAGAACGACATGATGTTTTGTTACAACACATATTAAGGACGAGCCTGTTCTTTCTTTTGGCCCCAGGCCACATTGCAAGTATCTAATAATGCTTTTAGGCTCAGAAATATAATTTGTGGAGCCTTTTGTGAAGCTTGCAAAGTGCTGTAGGGCAACTGCATGATCAGCATCATATAAATGTTAGTCATTAAGAAAAATAATCATAATCATGATGGCCAGCACAATAACAATTAGCCTGTTCCCTGGCTCTCTGAACACCCTGGTACCTACAGACAGCCCATCTTCAATAAGCTGGGGAGGGTCCAGTGACTGAGGCTTTGTGTAAGCAACACAACTGATCAATAATGTGAACTGAAGCAATCACTTCCATTGACTCCAGCAGGTAATTTGTGTTCATCTTGCAGAGCTGCTGCACATGAACGTGGGGAGCAGCAAGCAGATAAAAGTGGCAGCACGTCAATTCTTGCTGGTGGTTGGGGCCAATTACTGGAATTAAAATAACCTTTTTCAGAGTGCAGCAAGATTAGCTGTTGACCCTGCTGGCCTAATGCAGTTACTATTATACTTATTATCATCAGCCCCTTCTCCTGCCTTCGCTGGTGATTCTCTGTGAGTGAAGGCACAAGCTCTTGTACATATTATTTTTGCTGTGGGTTTGAAAGGTGCCAAAAATTTTGTGAACAGAGTTGGAGGATGGTAGTGCACAAAGCAGAGGGATCAGTTCAAGATGTAACAGACTGTAAGACTGTTCAGTGGGTAGCTACAGCAAATTTGGGAGTATAAAAACTTGAATAATCTCTGTGTTAATTTCTTTTAGTGTATGTAACTTTTCTCTATCAGTAATACTTCTGTTTTCTGCTCCATGTCTAATGATGTGCATGCAACTGTTGCAATGTAACACAAAACATCTGTAAGCCTGTAGAACCAGTGGTAATCCATGTTCTATCTGGAGTCTGTGATGGGGAATCAATGTCAATGAGACCCCTCAGAGACCTCCTGGGGAAGCAGGGCTCAGCCAGGCTGTGTTCAGAGCCCTGCCTTGCACCTACCAAACTGGTATTCCAGAATGAATTAAGCCTCCCAGTAGTGCCTATATCTTGGAAATTTTTGCTGTACTATCTATTCATTTTTATTCTTAATTTGCAGGAAATTATCCATAGCCTTTTGCCCAAGGTGTGCATCAGACACAGGGTCACATTATTGTCCCCACAACTGCAGGCACAGCCAGAGCAATGCTAACCCCCAAAGCCCCCTGAATTTCCATAGCTGACTGACTCAGTGATGTGTTTGTTATATAGTTCCAGTGAGGATGAAATACCTTCACTGCCTTTATGCAGAAAACACAATGTATATTCTCATGCCTGACTGGAAACCACGTGTTTTGTAGCTGAACTGAACTAACTCTTTAAATCAGATTTCCACAACCATTGCACAGACACTGGAGGGCTATTTGCCTTGTGCAGCTCGTTGCATGGAAACAGGACTTGTCTCATGAGACCTGAAAAGGGTGAAGAGCAAATGTGACCACTCCAAACCTTTTGAATCCCTCTGTGCACCTTTCTCTCCCTTCCCTGAATCACAGGGTGTCTCTTTTCACTGGCCTTGCAGAGTCTGTGACTGGAAGGTCAAGTGGCAATTGTCAGGTCTCGGGTAGATTCCACAACAGTCTATTTTCCTTTGGGCAAAGATGGGGGGGAAATAAATTGATGAAGGAAACAGAATTTCAAAAGTATGCTTAGCTCTTCTAGGAATATTTTTCACCAGTTCATCTTTCAGGAGGTGAGGGATTCCCTCTCCCTTTTATAGAGGTGGAAGACACAGTCTGACTCTACAACTGTGCCTCTCTTCCCCTAAAAGAATCTGATGTACGAGGCATGGAAATGATTGTTAGGGGGGACACAAGAACAGTTAGACCAAACATCATCTGGATGAGGAGTTTTCCCTCCAGAGGGAATGATGCCAGCTGGGACTGGAACATATGTAGAGGGAACAAGGAAGCACAGGTCCTGCCTCTGCAGTGACTGTGAAATGAGCCACCACTGGGAAATGTGAGAACACGAGTGCCAGAGACACTGGGAGCACGAGCAGGGCCTGAAAACACTTCCCCAAAGGGAGATCCTGTTGAACCAGCATGACATAATATGGCAAGAGGAGTAAATTCACTGTGCAAACCACCCAGCTTTAGGGAAAAACCAGCTTGAATGAAATGTCTGGTTTGCTCTTGGGGAATTGGAAGTGCAATGTCACTGACTTTTTTTTTTTAATTTCCCCTCCAAGAATACATTTCTGCAGAGAGATGTTTTCACTGCAGGAGTGTAAAAGCCCTTTTAGAAAAAAAAATAGCAAACAATAACTTTTTTTTTTTTAAACTTGTATATGACTCTTGCTGTTTCCAACCTGGTTAAAAAAAAATAACATTTAGTTGAAAAGGGAAGGTGTAATTAATTTTAACACAGAGTTACACTGTTGTTTGTATAAGAGGGTCTTGCACTTCCTCAGAATTTATCCCTGAGAATTATTTCTTGAGCCAGTTTCTCTGAGAAGGTGAAATTGGGCTGTTGGGGTTACATTAATGTACATCTACTCTGAGTCAGGGGCTGGCACTACAGATTGAGATGTTGTCCTTACGTGGACTGTTTGACAGAACAATTATTGAAGGAAAATAAAAAGAACTATTCAGAACAAGTAGATGAGATTAAGAATACAAGGTCAAATTTCATGAAATAACTCAAGTCAGGCATAATAAAAAGGAAAGACATTGAGCATAAAATGATTTGAAGGGACAGGATGTTTAAGAGAGGACTGGACTTGTGCTAAACAGAAACCCAATAAACCAAATTACTCTGGCTATTGCTGCCTTCACTGCTGCTACAAAGGTAGTTCAGTTACTCATTAGTCATTGCTTGCAGGATTATAATCTATCATGACCTCATCTTCTCCTTACTCCTTTGGGAATACAGAAAGGAAAACAAATCTATGAGCTCCCCCCTCCCTGTGTCCCCCTACGACCATTAGAAAAGCTTCCTCATCCTTCAGAAGAACAATCAATATTAAACATCTTTTACTTTGCCAATGATTGATTCTGTCTCATTTCCCATTACTCATTAAAAAAAAAAAAAAAAGGGGACATTCAGGCTCGATTTTATTTGTTTATTTATTTATTAAGGGATGACAGAGGCAGGGCTGCCTGAAAAATTCATGGAAACTTCACTGTTGTTCCTTATACAGCTTTGGCAGTGACCTCGAGGGACAGGACTGCCCCAGGAATGAAAACCTCCCTCCTGTGTCATCCTCCAAAGCCCATGAACACCCAACTGTCCATAAAGGTGGCAAGAGCTTAAAACTCTCAGGTAAATGCTTCTTTTTTCATATATCACAGAATTTTGCAGTTATTCTTTAAAATTTACAGGCTGAAATCTTAGATAGCTTTAAAAGTCTGGGTTAAAACCCAACATTTTTGTTAAAAAGACATAAGGAAAAATGTCTTTTTGTTCAGATTTAAAAAAAAAATCAAGTGTCACTTGATGTAGATTTAAACTGGTTCCTGGAATCAGTGGGGTTTTCAGGTGGTCATTATGTTGGTGCAAATATCAACCCCACAAACATGCTAAAAAAGTCCCTCCATTCTGTTAATCTGATTTTGGAAGTCCTACCTCCTGAATAGGCCAGGAACACAGACTTGAAAAGACTCCCTGTGTTACTGAGGGCAGCTCCTGTGTAATTTCAGGAGTTTGGCAAAAGATGTTTAGTTCAGAACATGTCCAGAGTCAGCAGAATCCACCTCAGTCTTGTTGAGTGATGTCAAAACCTTTAGTAAATGCTGACAAATGCAGCCATAACGTGTCACAGGAAGAGGAAAATGCCCCAGTGTCAAAATTCCCTGTATTGGCAAGAATAAAATTCCCATGGAATTCTAAGAAGTAAACTGTACCTTGCTATTCAAAAGAAAACAAAGGGCTTTGAGGCAAACTCTGCTTTTTTGTCTTGAGAGGAAATTCTCTTTCCATCTAAAAGCAGCAATAATAAAGATAATAAAGTAGGATAAGCAGCCTGCTTTTATTGAACCACTTCAGAACTGAGTCCTTAACAACATGTTTCCCCTTATACTGTTATTTGTTCTGACTGTAATAAAGTTAAATCAGAAAGTCTGGAATATTGAGCTGGGGCTGTTCAATTAGTTCCACAGAGTGTCCATGTGAGTTAGTGCCGTTTGAGGGAAGCAGCACTTGAGTGCTCATGGAAGATTTGTGTTCAGTTCTGTTAATTCAGACAGATCCTGGCAGATGTCTGATTAGACTAATTTCAAATTAAACGACGAGGAAAACAAAAAAAGTTTGCGTTCATTTCGAATGATTGAACAGGAGATAAAAACTCTGCGTGTCTTTGTTTGCTGCAACAAAGCCCAGCTCGGCTCCCTCCCATCCCCTGCTCTCCAGAACCACTCAGACACCACATTTTCATTGCGGAGATTGCTTTTAAATAAGCAAACACTCCAAGTTAAACAAACATTTGGTGAATGCAGCGCTGTCAGATAATCAGAGGAACTGAAAATAAGGAGTCAAAGATACTGTGCTCGTCCTCCAGGGCTTGCATTCCCTCTGCCATTGTGGGCTCTGCTTGTTCAGCAACCTCACAACTCCCAGTTCAGAAGTCCTTCCACGTGTATTGAAGGAAATAAGTATCTATATTTCCTGTGCTGGATCAAATGGTTGTTCTGCCTAATCCTTTTCTGGAAGATGTTGTTATGAATTTGAGTTGTTTGTGCATTACTTGGGGTTTTATTCAGCTTTATATTGAGCAGGGGTGGGTTTGCACCAGTTCCATCATACAGAGGGTATCAAAGTGAGATGTGGAATATGCTTTGAGTGCTTCTTTATGGATTTGCCTGTTTCAAGATGAAAAAAAAAAAGCATAGGTAGTAATATTCAATATTCAAATGAGTGTAGAAATTCTGGGTAATTTTAAAAAAATACCTGGAAGGTTTTTTGTTTAATTATGATTATTTCTTAAAAGGCATTCATATCAGGGAGGAAAAAAAAGTAATTTCAAAAGTTCCTAAGCAATGTAATAAGTTAATTGTATCGTTAAGTGCTAATTTCACAAAAGTGGTTGGTAGGAAAAGTCACTCCTCCTGGTACTGGGTAATGGGGGGAGGGTGGAAGGTGACATTATTTGTGGCAAGGTCCAGATCACTTCTGTGGCACTTCAGCAGCAATTGGTGTGAGAAGCATTTGGGCTGGAGAACTGTCTGTGTGCAGAAAACCTCTTCACGTGTGTGGTGTTAAGGGTGAAGTGGTTTAGGTCTCCCATCAGGATTCTTCACTGCTCATCTTCAGCATTTCACCTCTCTGGCCCCTTTTATCCCCTGTGAGCAGAGTTAGGATAGGTACAAAGGTGTTCATCTGCTTTAGTGAGGCCCCAAAAAGGCATTTACAGGGGGAGCCAAGGGGACCACAGTCCCCAAATTGGAACTGTGCAGCATGAGTTGATTCCTGAGTTACAGGGAAGATGATTCTGGCTTTCCACAGCCCTTCAGACACTAGTGAATTTTGGTCTCTCAAAACCATGTAATGTTGGATACTTTGATATTTGCAGAGAGGCAGGTGCACAGGAAACTAAGGGGAGTCATTACTCCCCGTGAAATCTCCAGCTCTTTCAGCACAGGACTGGAAATCTGATTATTCCCAGCCCATGCTTGCAATGTTTCTGCAGATCCTCTGGTTAATCTTGTCAAGGGACAGAGGTTCTGCACAGCTGGGACTCACACAACCAACCTCCTCCAGCCCAGGAGGTGGAGGGAAGGTGCTGTCCCACTTAAATGCTTGGACACATTTGATATTTCCCATGCATTGATATAGTTGCAGGAAAATATCTGATATTGTTCCAAACACCCATATTGCAGCTTGACAATCTTTCTATTTTTATTGTGGTGTCTGACTATCAAGGGTGGACTCAGTGAGGGTCTAATGACAGCCCATATGCTTTCAGTGTTCTTACTACAGCTAAAAGTTTGGAAATTCTCTGCCAACGGGCCCAAATCCATTGGTGTTTCACTCAACAGCCAAAACTTTGGAGTTTTATATTTTTCCCCTCCCGTAGTTCTCTCTGGAACATTCTTCAAGCAGAATTAAATGGTTGCTCCATGATCTCAATATACTGCAGGAAATATTAAAGAACTACCTGCAGTACCTAAGGCTGCAAACATAATATATGCAATTAAAACTTAGATAATAACTTTTTAAAGTTGCCTTTAATATCCACCGAGTTTCAAATTAAAATGGAATTTTATCCAATATAGTATAATTTAATATATTAAAAAATTCTGCTGTATTTCTTTACTGTGACAGATGCGCATCTCAGCTCTTATGTTGTACAAGAGTGTGATTCTGTGAGAGAAGGTTTTTTGGGAAAAGTAGATGTTTGATTGTTTCATGGACGCTGGAGGGATTAGGGATGAAGCAGCAGCTCCATTTCCCATTTCAGCAGCTTCCTGTGAGGATGCAAAGGGGTGATCACACCAAGTGCTCCCTCCTTTGAACTGCTCTTTGCTTTGTCTCTCCTTTGCTACTTGTTTTATCTTAAAAAAAAAGGTGAAATCTGATTGCAGATTCCTCATGGTGGTGAACAGGATCATTCTACATAAAGAGGATTTGAGGAAAAGCAGGAATGTTGTAGGAAGCAAAAATCAGTACAAAAGTTGTGCTATTCCACGTCCATTGCTTCCTCCCAGACTTGGAGAAGTGAAGCTCTGTTTGCAAATAACTTCTAAGAGCTGTGAAAGGTCAGCCTTTGTATTTTAAGCAGGTTCATTTCCTTTTGGTTAATTCTGAGCCACGATTTTTTGGGGCCGCCCTGGGTCACCTGGTCCAGCATGTAGGAGCAGGCTCCTGCTTTGCCTGTGCAGCCACCCTGGATCTAATGCCAGGGTTTAACAGGGTGAGCACATTTTCCATAATGGAGAATAATGGAACAGTTTAAATCCACTCATACACGTGTTCCTTCATCAGGCAGAGCACATCACGCTCCGTGTGAGGCAGCCAATTAGCCTGGCTTAATTTTAGCACGGAATACAGATGGCACTTTCTTGGAAAGACAGTTTATGTATCAACTCTGCAAACTTCTCACACTCTCCATCAGGTTTATGGAGCCTGGAGGAGAGGAGCTTGTGGATTAGGAACAGCTGGCACAGGCTGAATTCAGAGAAGGATGCAAGTGATGTGGAGTGAGGCAAAGTGCTTGAAGTACTCAGCCAAAACAGCAGGCTCTGCTCCTCAGAGCTGGGGAGGATTCGGGAGGACTGGATGGCACCAGGTTATCTAAATATGCTCCTGAATGAGCTTTACCTCTTCTCTGAGATGGGGTCTCTGCCAGAACTATCCACAGACTTGTCATCTTCAGCCTTCATCACCCACACTGATGGATCACCAGATGTCATTTGTTCCTGCTTTGCTTTAGCACCCCCTGCACACCCAGGGCATGGCTGAGGAGAAGCAGTTCTTCAACGAGCCTTTCCACAGTGCTCTGAGGTAATTCTGGCCTGCCCGTGGTGAGGGATGTGTAACACACTTCGGAAATCCCTCCTTGAGCACATTGGGGCTGAAGCAGAATAATAAAATGGTCAGGGGACATCAACAGTGAAACACAGTTGGTTGCACAGCAGTTCGAGGGAAAACAAGAGCCCTGCTACACTCAGTCCTGGGAGAATCTGCAGGGATGCATTTGAGGGATCCATGAGCAGATTCCTGCAAGGCCAGGAATAGGATTTGAAGCTTGAATGCCTAAATGGAAATAGGGGGTAAATGTTCCTCCAGCTTGCTTTCCCCATGCTCCCCTCTTCTCTTAAAACAAGGCATGAAAACTGGAATGATGCCCCAGGCCCCCAGCAGACACCAGTTGTTGTGCTGTGAGACAACTCATGCCTGTAGAGCAGAGATAGATGAGAGCAATAGCAATTATTTTTAATTTGCATTTCACTGCTTAGGTTATTACATATATAAAACTTCAATTATCATTTTAAAAGGTTATTAGGATGTGTTCCAGTGCTCTCTGCAAGAGATGGAACAGCCCTTGCCCCAGACCTGTTGGTGCTGGTTGCTGCAGGTGCTGCTTTCTTTCCAGAATCAGCAGGAGACAAATTTGGGTGTCACTGGTATTTTGATATCACGTGTGTTTTACTGAAGAAAAAAGATGTTGTTACCCAAAGAAGGAGGAGAAGATCTGCACTCCTCTGAAGCAGAGTGTTTACCAGCAAGTCAAATGCAGGACAGGACTTTCTGGGGTGGCCTCAGCAGAGATAAAGCAGCTTTTCTTGTATTTATTCCCCAGTGTCATTTTTTACCATGTGGTCTGTTTTTGATATTACAAACACCTCTATCTCTCCTTTCCCTTAGCTGGGATTGGATTGTAATTTGAGATAACTGGATAACAGTAAGACCTTCTTCTTAAAGGCTTAAGGAATCCATACGTGGGTATCTCAGCTTTCCAGCCCATCCTTCAAGAGATCCGATGGACAGCAGAGTGGGGGATGTTGTTTTCCAGGGCAGGTAGAAAAACACAGGGAGCAGGGAGGTAGAAATGTTTTCCAGTGGTTGCTGTGTCATTGAAATCTGATATTGCATAAAATAAAGGTGTTTTTAATTAAAATGTGGTTATCATATCACATTGTATCCTAAAAACAGGGCTTTTTATTCTGGTTGAGTATATTCAGCAGTAACTCAATACACATATGCCAAATGCCATAAATTTTATGCATGAAAATCAGAACAAAACTACCTTGTGAGTATTCCCATGTTGTTGCAAACACCCCCCCGAATAAGTATCACATCAAATAAACTTTAGATAATTTATACAATTAAGGTTTTTCATAAGACAAAGCAAGAATAGAGCTTGGTGCTAAAGAAGGTCAAGAAATTTTTATTTAAAATAGAACTGTAAAACTGTTAAACTACCAATATTTAGGAAAAGAAACTACTGAAATTTAAGAATATTTTAAAAAAGGGGGGAGATAAGGATGGTAATTTAATTTTTATGTTGGATTACCAGTTGAAGGGATTTATATTCTGATTGAAATTCGTTTTCTTAATTGACCACCAGAAGTTCTTTGAGTTGTTTCCATCCTTATCATTACTCTGAGTGTTCTTCAGAACTTGGGGCAGGATTTTTTTGAGTAGGGATTTTTTACCCTTTTATGTAGAATATGGTGTTTATTTCTCATTGAAAAATAGTCAGAAACGAAGCTGAGATGGCCAAAAAAAATCAGGACAGATGCAAATTGCTCTTAAAATTCAACACTACAGGTGCATCTACCACATGCAAACCTCCCTGAATTCATCTCTTTGAGCAGTGGAGACGGAAAATGGCTTATTTTTGTGCTGAAAGCAATTATTGGCATGAAAGTTGAACATCATTTTCCTCTATGCAGGTCATATTGTGTGGTTTGTACTACAAAAAAAGCAGGGTAGAGATGTGTTAAGGAGGAGTAAACTTAAAACAGGGTGTATCCATTAATGAAAAAACATTCCAGATCATTCCATTAAGTAGCTGGAACCAAAGGGGACCATATTTCTTTAAGATTTTATCAGTTTTTATACTGCTCTAATTCTTGAAGTAATACAGTAATTTTACATTATTATAAACACAGGCATAAGCTGAAAATACTGTGATTTAGACCAGTAATAGCTAATTTTATGCTACTTTTAAAATTAATATCTCTTTAATAATGACATGTTTCCCTCTCAGAGGATGTTTGTGTACTCAGAAGTCTGGGACATACAAGTAGAGGGTTATATGTCAATAGAATTCATTAATAAAAATTGTCTTTAATAAGAATTATCTTGTCTGTTTGTACAAATTTGGGCTTTTTTCAGGCATCCACAAACAATCCCCATATGCCTGGAGAGATGCAAACAGTAAATGTGAACAGAACTGCTCAAACCTTTACCACCCAAATCACAGGCTTGAAAATTCCACATTTTAGCATTTAATGGAGTTGTAGCAGATGGGGAAGTTTTTCTAGTTCTACTCTTTAAGACATCCCTCTGAAATATATTTTTTTCTCCTACAGATAAACAGCAAAATTGGCTTCTGAGAAACCCAAATCACCACCAGTTCTGTTTATAAATATACCAGCGAGCCTTAAAGTGAATGCAATCAGAGTTTCCACAGCTGTTTTTCCTGAAGGGCAATAATAATAGTACACTTTGAGCAAAACTTTCCTACCTGGGAGCTTAAAATATCCTTGCAGAAAATCTCCTCAGCTGCACCCCATGTTCTGCAGCACCTCTGCCAAAAGAGAAGCATAAAAAGAAAAGATACAACCACAAAGCAGAGTCTTCCTTGACGAATTCTGGGCCAAATTCAACTTTTGGAGCTTATTCCAACCACTCCCCAACTGGAGCCCTGACTCTTAGTTCATGCTGATGGAAAACAGGGATCTTGATCACCTATTTTACCTTTTCACACTTGTTTTTCCCAGTACAGTTTCCCAGGTAACCTCCCTCTGCTCAGCTTAATTAAAACCAGCTAAGATTTTTTTAGGAGTTAAGGATTTATTCCATACCTCCTCTGCAGCCTTTTCTCTCTAAAGGATGCTCCTTCTCCAAACATCCACGAGAAAATGGCACCCAAAGTGCTTTGAACATGCACATGGTGCATTTGGCACATGGAATAATCACCTTCTCTCCATTTGCTCTACAGGAGCAAGCCAACAGTATCCAGGTTTTTTCTAGGAGGCAGATTATCCAGTGTTGGATTCCCAGGCAATCCAATTGCTAATCAACACCCTCAACACAAAGAAGAGCAATTTTGACTGCTCTCACCTACCCCCAGGCTGAGTCACTGTGCTCTTCTCTCTTCCAGAAGTGAGGGCACTGGCAGGGAAGTTGGTTTTGCTGGAATTAGACAAATGCAGGTGGTAACAAGAGCTAATTATATAACAGTGTTAATGCAAGAGCTCTGAAAGGACATCAAACATTTTCCATTGATCCTAATCTGTTTGGGAGCAAGCAGCACCTGGGAGAAAATATTTCCCATGAAAATGGAAGTCTGGGGGAGCTCAGCACATGGTCTTGTCCCAGGATTCTTTTTTATGCTGAATTTGAGCATAAAAAGGGGGAGATAAGAGCTGAACAAGGACTAAAAAAAAATGATACCACAGAGGAAATCATGCAAGCCTGTATGTCTACACTAAAATACATCCCTGGAAGTGTCTAAGGCCAGGTTAGGCTGGGCTTGGAGCAACCTGGGCTAGTGGAAGGTGTCCCTGCCCACGGCAGGAGGCTGGAATGAGATGATCTTTAAGGTCCCTTCCAACCCAAACCATCCTGGAATGGTATGAAATTTTGCTTACAAATTAGACTGCTGTGAACTTCTGGCTTTCTGTGTTTCATGTTCAGGGTTTGCAGCTCCCCAGCTCCAGTGTCAGTGATCCAAGGGGTTGTTGAAATGATTTGTGTTACAGCAGTAAAATATTTGCACGTGTGTAAATTTGGGAAACAAGAGCTAAAGGTGAACAGAAAGCAGGAGCTGGGTCTCAGGGCAGACAACAGGAGTGTGGTTGTACCTCTGGAAATGAAAAACACTCGTTTAGGAAAAGCTCTTCTGGCAGTGTTGGCTGTAAATGTCCTGTGGTGCTTCTTCAACAAGTCAGGTTTACTGGAGTGTCCCGACCTCCAGAGTTCCCCTCCTATATTTCCTGTGTGCAGCACCCAATGTTTTATGGTTACCAGCTCTGCCTTGGCAAGGGCTGTATTTTCAGTATATAGAGTGTTCTGGGAAGTCTCTATTTTAGCAGCTGGCCAAATGGGTGTCAACAGGAGCCTCTGTAGGCCCGGGGTTAACACTGGTTGGAGACAGTCGATGACTCAGCCCCTATTTCAGCAGCTTGAGGACGTTTTGTTTCCTGGTTGCTCCACCTGCTTGCAGATCTCAAACCACCCTTGCTGTGCCTTCTGACAAAATAATGTGGAGGTCCATTAGAGTATAAGAATCCAGTGAAAGGGGAGCAGTGGGATGCTGGCTGTGGGTTCATGCTCAGGACACAAAGTCCCCATGGTGCATCAGCGCAGTGAACGCTGAGCTCAGTGGGCTCCTTGGTTCTGTCACCTGGCAACATGAGCCTGCCTTGTTTTGGGGGAAGGTGCTGATATTTTTCATGGGATGATTGGCTGATGTCTGCTTTGCCAGTACATAGTAATGAGGGAAAAGTTAATTTTTCTCTTATTTCTTTCCTAAGGAGGTAAAGGATGGCTTCAGTTCCCTCGGTCTGGGATATAAATTTGCTTTTGACTTTAAGAGAAGCAACATTTTGGGGTGCAGAGGTAGAAATTCAGAATTAGACCTTTTTAACCCTTTTATCAGAGAAATTTACTTTTTCTTTTAATGCACCATGATGTTTAATGACTGTTTTTTAAAAATATCCCCCTATTAGCACTCGTTTCTCATACTGGAAGGAGGAGAGTTACCACCTGAATGGGAGCATAAAAACACAAGTATAAACAGTTGTCCTTCCTGTTCAAAGTGATTGAACATCAAAAGTCTTCCCTGCATAAGAAATCGCATTGTTTTCTTAAACACCCTTTCAAAAAGCTGTTTAAATCCACAGTGTTTTTAACTTTGACATGTTTGGGGGTTGTGTCATGTCCATCAGGGAGATGGAGCAAACCCTTAATGGTATTATTATTACCATAACTCAAAATGCATTAGAATCATAAAGTTATTAAGGTTGGGAAAGACCTCCAAGATCATTAAGTCCAACCTTCAAGCAAATGCCATAATTCCCCCATAGAGATCAGGAGCACAGAGGGTGACAGCAAATTTGTTGTTACCTCTTCTAAACTGTCATGTTTTGAATTGCACAGAGCAAGGACAGAGGTGACCAGCACTTGAAAATCCCTGCCTGTGATCAGCCTCATCATACAGGTACATCACAATGCATTAAGTGATATTAATGTGATTTGACTGGGATATGGATGTGTGTGTTTATACAGCTCAGCCCATTAACTGGGGACAAGTGGACACCCCTGAAGAGCACAGGACACCAACCACCCAAATGAAAATGTCACTACTTATTAAGAATGGAGCCTTTTTTACATTTTCCTGAAAACTATAATTTAGTTTTTTGTAAAAATGTGGAATTTGCTTTCTCTGGAAGCTCTTTGTAGCCCAGTGGCTGCAGCCCTTTGGGAAACCAAAGCCTCTGCAGAGGCAATTCCAGGATCACTCTGCCCTTGCAGGATCACGGCATTTCTTCCAATTGGATCATTCTCCCATTTCCACAGTGAAAGGATGTCTTTAAACTGGTTTCCCAAATGAACTTTATGTTGGTGTTTTTAAAAGCCTGAGACTGGGAAACATCCAAATTGATGCAGTTTAAAATGGGGTAAAATAAATATTGTTTAATGGTGGCACATTGTGAGGTCAGGACTCTCAAAAAATCACAGATGAAGAAGTGAGGGGTGCCCTCCTTGCATCCTCCGAGCCAAATGTGCAGTAATAAATATTAAATGATGTTTCTAGCTAGCAGATGATCTGTATTCCACAGCTGTATTTCATGCATTCCAGACAGAGAAGTGAATTAGCATCCCATGGAGATATTTTATTTATGCTTTCTTGTTTCCAAACTTGAGAAATACAGACCGGAAACTCAGAAACACAGAACTTCTCTTAGTTAATACAGGTTTTAATGTCATTTCACTAGAATTTAATAATTTAAGATGAAGATAGAAAACAAAAAGTCCTTGAACTTATCATGGTTTGGAACTGAAAATCAGCAGGGTTTTTTAGCATCCAGTGAAGACCAGACAACTAGAAATGCCAGGAGAAATTTTAAAATTTCATGTTGCAGAGAAATGAGGAAAACCTTCATTGGATGTGAGTCTTCTCATAGATTTTGGGTTCATTGCAGCCCAGCTAATGCCCTCAGTGGGTTTAACCTGCTTTACCGTGTTGCAATTGAGAGCAAAATACATGAAAACACCCGGGTTTGACATTCACTGTTTATGGTCTTATTTGAAAGGACATCTCTGTGTATAACAAGTTCAGATGGAATAGTATTCACTCCTAGATTTCAAGGAAATCCTGTGGAATACCATTGCCTGATCACAACAACTGGCCTGAGCTTGGAGCATTGTAGTGCTTGAGTTACTGCAAGTATTTTTACAATTTTGCTCCCCTGTGTGTTTGGGGAGGGGATCTTTGGTTGCTTGTTTGTATTCTGGAGGATGTTGGTGTTTGAACCATCTGGGGGCAACAACAGGACAGGAACATCACTGGCCAAACTTGAACCTATTCCACTAATCTTACACACTGGGAGAAGTGTTCAGGGCCAGGGTGAGCCACCTGCTCTGGTGGAAGGTGTCCCTGCCCATGGCAGGGGGTTGGCAATAGATGATCTTTGAGGTCCCTTCCAACCCAAAGAATTCCATGATTTTATAATATGGAGGGTATTTAAGGGATTTCTTGCTGTCACTGAAAGCTATTGCTTGTGTTTGGGAGTGGATAATGTCACTGGGAATATTGCTGGAACGGGGACTGGCAGCTCAGGAGAGGAATGCCAGCTGGAGCTGGAACAGGAAAGGATGGAGAAATAAAAACCTTGGATGGCAGCAGGTACAAGGGAAGGGGGTTCTTGGAGGAGGGAGACGTGACAGCTGGGATTCCTAAATCACTTGTTTGGAGGGAGAGGCTCTCCTTAACTATGGGAATAGCCAAGATGGGCTGGATGAGAGTGGGGCTGGCAGGCAGACAGGCTGCTCCATGGGACTCCTGGTCCCAAAAGCCTGCAAGTGCTACTTTGACATCCTCAGCAGTGGCACTTGGGTTCTTTTACTCCTTCTCAGTACCCCAGATTTGGAGACCCCAGATTTGGACACTCACAGAACCATCTCTTTACCATTGCAATTCTCTGCACCACAGAGGGCCTCTGTGCCTCCAGGCTCCATGGGCTGTCTCAGAGGATTTCCCTGGCTGCAGAGGAAAGGCAAGGCTGGAGCTCAGCTGGCTTCCCATTGTTTGCAGGTGGCAAACATCTCACTGGAACTGGAGCCTGCACACATTTGCCCACTGTTTCCTGATACAAATTTCCCTTTCCAATGATGCTCTTCGGATTCCTGGTCCAAGGTGTACAAGTTGTTGGGAGGCTGGCCCAGCACTGATGGCATTGAATGGAGATTACTTGGAAACTGTTGAACCACTGGTCATCTGGAATCCATTTCATTGCTGCCAGGAAAGGGAGAACAAAGTGCTCCAATTAGCTGCTGCTCATTTTCAACCATGTCAGTTAATTAGCTGAAGATCCACCAGATGGGGAAGGATTTGTCACACAGCTTTCAGGGGCCCAGGCACTGCTTGTTGCCCAGTTTCAAGCACTTGGGATTTTTAATTTTTGCCTTTTTCCAGGAGGCTGAATATAGGAGGGGAAGGTGGACTCCCAATTCTTTGTTCCTTTAGGTGCTGCTTAGACTTCAGTTTCCAGCACACTGATTGGAACCCAGGTGATCTTGTCACCCAAAACTTTCACTCATCAAAGATCCAGCTTTGCTCTTTATCACAATGGCTGTGAAGTGGGAATGAAGTCAGGCCTTCAGGTACATTTGCTGTGGAATTTATGTCTCCCAGGCAGCACCTGCCCACTGCCCTGGTGATTCTGGAACCAAAGGAACAGAGGCATGGAGATAAGTCCTGCCTTCCAGGCTTGTCAGGGGGTCCACAGGGCTTTCCAGGGAATCTCTGGAACACAGGTGAGCACTGTGAGAGGTGTGGAACTGCCCAGCATTGAGGAGTGATTTGGGGATTGCAGATTGAGCCTTGAGTAAGGAGCTGAGAAATCTAAGTCTCCTCTTTCCTATTCCAGCTCAGCTACAGGAATCTTGGAGAAATATTATCTTGGCCTCTGAGTGCACACACAGGTGAGTCCATGTCATAAACTAGGATTAGGATTATAAGTGAAACAAATGGTCACGTTTGGCAGTGTCGCCGTTCCCATATGAGCACCTGCCTCCAAGAGCTCTGATCATTTGTCCCCACGGCGGAGACTCACCTGCACATTTGCCTCCAATCCCTGAATTTTTTAGAGAATTCTGTTTGCTGCAAACAGAGCCTGTGCCCTGCTTCCCCAGGCACTTGTCTTTGCATCCCTGAGCTCAGGCTCCTCCACGATTTCCCACTTCCTTTGACATTTCTTTTATTGCTCTCCCGTGCACCAGCTCACACTAACACATGTTAGAACAGCAACATCTTTTTGTAGCGCTGGTTTTAATTAGTCTGCACCTTCCCCTGGGATGGCTGGTTGCTCTAAAGCTTTCTGCAGGTGCCTGCTTTGTGCTCTGTGACTCACCACATTACCTGCAGGTGATACAATGCAGGAGCTCCTGGTGGTTGTTGCTGTTTAGGTGACTCCCTGAATCCTCCCCAGCGTGCAGAATTCTCTGATCTTGGCTGATGAAAATTACTGGCAGTGTGGAAAGAATATTTTTAATGATGAGGGAAGGGAAAGATGAAGGTGGGCACTTTCAAAGCCCCTTCTGTGATTTTGGTATTCAGAGCCCACTTGTTTGAAGGGAAACCAGTGTCTGAGTCCCACGGAAGGCTTTCAAGAACTCTTTGTTTCAAAATATAAGAACAGAAATGGAGGAAGAAGTTTACAAAGATAAATAAAGCAATAGGTGATACAGTGCAAGGAAGTTATTTCATCAATGTTTGGCTGTACTTGCAATGGCTAAACACAAGAGTAACTGGCAGTGAAGTTGTATTACAGAATGTGCTGAGTTGGAAGGGACCACAAGGACCATCCAGTCCAACCCTCAGCCCTGCACAGGCCCATCCCCAAGAGTCCCACCCTGTGCCCCAGAGGATCATCCAAACCCTCCTGGAGCTCTGGCAGCCTTGGGGCTGTGCCCACTGCCCTGGGGAGCCTGGTCAGTGCCAACCACCCTCTGGGGGAAGAACCTTGTTCTAATATCCAACCCAAACCTGCCCTGACACAACTCCAGTTGTGCTACAAGGGCCTGCAGACCCTCTCTCTGAGTCTGCCACACCACACTGTCCTATCATCAGACCCCTGTACAGAGCCTTTGATAACTTCCCAGTTTCCTGTGTTTAGCTGGTGGGCTCCATAAACCTTCACTAATGGTTTTTGCATCCTACATCTTCTCATTACAGCACGTTTGCCTGAACCTCTGTGCCACGCTGTTCACAGCAAGTTTTGTGAAACACATCAGATCATCAGCAGTTTTGCTTCTCTAAGTCGTGGAAAACGTAAAACCTGGTAATTCTTTCTCAGTTTGCTTTCTGACACCTGAGATCTTGACTTTGCTTATGTGAGCTGCATCTTGGCCCACTTAATTAGTCTTCTGTTTGTGTGCTGTAGCTGATAAATTAACCATAATTAAAGTATTTATTATAACTGATCATTCACCCCAGTTCTGTGTGGAATCACAGAGGGTTGGAAGGGACCTTAAAGCTCATCCAGCCCCTGCCATGAGCAGGGACACCTTCCACTATCCCATGTTGCTCCAAACCCTGTCCAGCCTGGCCTTGGACACTTCCAGGGATGGGGCAGCCACAGCTTCTCTAGGCAACCTGTGCCAGGGTCTCCCCACCCTCACAGCCAGGAATTTCTTCCAGATATCGCATCTAAACATCATGGTGTGAAGTGCTGTAAAATTTTCTTATGCCAAATTCCTATGGATTTCAGCAGAATTTTAGAATCAATTAGATGAGGGTATAATTTCTGCATGGGAATGTCTGCATTGGACCAGCCGACCAGTGGGAATATGGGAAGATCAGAGCTGAGTTGTTTCTAAAAGAGCTTGAGTTGTTTCTGAAGCAGAGCACCAGTGGTCAATATTGCATGTTCCACTGAATTATTGTCTTCATGAAGATTAATAGTGGTTTGAGGCCCTAAGCAATAGTGCAGTCCTGGTTTATTTTAGCTTTAATTCATAATTTACTCTTCCCTTCTTGCCTGGTGGTGTTGAATGTCCTGCTCTGTTCTCTTGTTACATCCATGAAAAACCGACGTGAAGCCAAAAGCGGAGATTAGAATTTGAGCCTTCACTGCTGCTCCTCTCAGCAATATTGATCACTTCAATTATTGCCCTTTCAGGAATGAAGCCTGAAAAGGCACAGAGCAGTGGCAACAAGAGCCAAGAGGCAGAAGTGCCTGTCCCTGGTGCCAGAAGCAGGGCTTTGGTCCTCCCCTCCTTGCAGGAGGAGGAAACACTCAACCCTTCATCCAAGTGCTCGGGGAATGTGTGATGATCTCACATCAAGCATCCCTCAAAAAAGCGTTTTGTTCTTGGATGTCTTCTGGTTTCCTTGTGATTTACTGCATTTCTATTTCTGCCATCCATGACCTGTGAGTGTGGACTGAGCATCTGCCTGTGCAAGTGCTGCTTTTGTCTGAGACACTCAAAGACTCAGGAAAATCCAAAAAAACCTCTTGCTTTTTAAGACACTGTGATTTCTGAACCTACACTTCTCTGAGAGATTAATAGCTTTGGATACATGAATTACCAATTTAACTATTGATAAACCATCAGAGGAAAGAATGTGCTGTGGACTGGATTGGGGTCCAGGAAGGTCATAAGGTTTGTTATAATATAAAGGCTACAATTTTTACATCCTAATGTCTGAAACTGCATTATGCCAGAAATCCTCTCCCCGATTTCAGTGGAATGACTCGCCTGGCTTGCAGGAAGGTGGCTTATCTTAAGCTGCATTGTCTGTACACTTCAATAGAGCTTAAAAGAGAAAAGTCTGAGAGAAGACAAAGAATTAAGCAGTTGTGTCATTAAGCCTTCAACATTTGCAAATAGGGCTTTGGCTCAGCTCAACTTCCCAGTGGCAAGTACATTGTTTGGCTTGGTCATTTAGTTACTTATTAAAGCCCTCAGAAAGCTTTTTCAGTATTTCTTCTTTTGTTAACTTCTGTCACACAAACTGTATTTAATGCTTTCTCTCTTTTCTCATCCTCTGGCCCTGCAATATTCAAATTAGGTAAGTAGAAAATGCAGTGATTTAATTGTGAATCCCAAACAAAAAGTTTGCAGAACTTCTTTCTGACACACAAACAGTAATTTTCATGCCACAAGATGAACATTAGTGAACCTGCCATTACATTTACACGTAACGAAACCTTTTCAGCTCAGGGACCCTTTTCAGCTCAGCTCCACAATCATTTTTTTTTTTGAGATAATCTGTCATTTGAAAACCTTGCAAGTAGAAATTAGTCCACAATAACCCACCCACAGTCCAAAGCAGCTCTGTGGCTTTTAAAAATGTACTGAAGAGGCTCCTGTGTGGAGATAAACAGTGTTTTAAGCGTTTCTGTCATAGGAATTGATGAGGTTTTATCTTTGTGACAGTGTCCACCCACATTTTATTTTTTTCATTCATACAATTAAACACCAATTTGCTGGGACAAAAGTGTAGATAAAAGAATTAGCTCGTGCTTCAGTGATTCTTCATTAATAAATGCAGCAGGAATTGGCCTGTGAGGGATGTGACAAGCAAAGTGCTGAGAGATGCTTCACAGAGCAGCAACTATCGCCTTTGCCTCTCCAAGAGCAGCGTGAACAAAGTCAGACCATAGGAGGGCTGTAGTTAGTGGAATAACTCTCTCTTATTGTAAGATTTTCAACAAAAAAACCCCACTGCTTCATTAGCTTTGCTGTTCTGGAGACCTCCAGGTGAGCTGGGATGATCCCAGGAAGGGTGGTGGCTGCTGGATGTGTATCAAGCTGGTTTATTCCTGCTCGGGACTTGGGACCGTGCTTGATCCTGATCCATTCTCCACCAGAAAAAGACATAGATGAACCATCCATGCCATAGGCTCAAGTCCCAGTGAGAGGGACAGCAATGGACTCCTGGGTGCGCTTCCCAAACAGGAGGGCAGGGCCGTGGGCATGGGGAGGCCACAGCCTGCAGTTTGGGGTGAAGTCAAGTACATGGGAGAGCAAAACAAGTTTTCATGGTGTTCTCAGGTTTGCATTTTATCCCTCTTTGTTTGCTTTGTTCCCAGGTGCCCACAGTCAGTGCCTGCAGAGCTTTCAGAGCGGGGTTGGTGTGCTCTGCTCAGTCTCTGACAGGTACCAGGGGTACCACGAGGTGCTCAGCAGGAACATCACCTCCTGATGTCCAGCTGACTTGGTATCTGCTCTGAAAAACTCATGATCCAACTGTCCCAGTGTCAGATCTGAAGGGAATAAGCCCCCAAAAATGCTACTACCTGGTGTTTCCTTTCATACCTGAGACACGCCCCTAACACAGCCATTAGACTGTGTGTGAGACAAGGTAATTTTATCTGGGAGTGACAGATAATTAATGAATTTTTCCTTTGCTGTGGTGTTGCAGCCCACGTCCACGTCACTCACCTAATTCCAAAGAAGGGATTATGGCCACCACCACCAGCCCATGGTGCCAGGTTGAATAAGTTCCTACAGGGACCACAAGGTAAGAGCTTTGGAGCATAACCCTGGCACTTTAATAAGGACATTTTACAGTGTTTATTCTGTGATCTACAGCAAACAGAAAAAAATCATACACATAAGAAGTCTAAAAACATTCTATGCTAGATATTTTAATTAAAATTTTTATTTATGATATTTTAGCCCATTTGAAATGGGAATAGCTCTAGGTTTAAAACAGGAAGGATTTTCTTTATCTCCATATTAAAAGCAAAAGGAAAAGGAACATCCTTGTTTTAACATTTTAAGTGCCTTCATGCCAAGTATAAATGAAGATCCTGGATTTTATTTTTTAATGAAACTTAATTCAGCCTAGTTAGGAAACCAATAACCATATTTCCTAATTGAGTTTATTAAAGTAATAAACACAGCTATTCCAGGAAATGAAAACGTTTCAGGATATGAAATACAGAGTTCTCTGAAGCAGATATTCAAGTGGGGGTACCTGCCATTTCCCAAGGCATTTTGGTATAAACCAGAGTCCTTTGTTTCTAAAGATGCTGGGTGTCATCCAGTCTCACTGATGTCTGTGAGTGTTACGGGCTCTCAGCATTTTTGAGAACTCATCTGATTTATTTGGATGTTTAAGGTGGATTTAGAGGTCTAATTCTAAGCAATGAGATACTCCTGTGATTGTCTTAGGCCCCGACTTTCAAAGACAGCATCAGCTTCATTAAGGCTGAAATGACAGAGCTGGAATTGATATTTAATAATGCACTAAACTCTCCTGAGGCTCCAGTGCAGGAATGCCAGAGCTCAACAGTTACTAAGAGAGGTCACACAGCAGAGGGTTTGTTATTCATCAGGATCACTGGATTTCTAGACAGTTAAGAAAGTGAAAACCACAAAAATCAGCCTTTTCCCATCAAACTGGAATAGGAATGTTTGGGTTTTTTCTCAGCAGGAAAGAGGGCATGAACTTAGAATCACAGAATGGTTTGGGTTGGAAAGGACCTCAAAGTCCATCCATCCCACCCCCTGCCATGGGCAGGGACACCTTCCACTAGCCCAGGTTGCTCCAAGCCCTGTCCAACCTGGCCTTGGACACTTACAGGAGCAGCCACAGCTTCCCTGGGCAGGTCACGTGGAATATTTTGCTCTGTCTCTCGAGTCACAATGATGTTTTACCCAGTCTGGGCTCAAAACAGGAAAGGTGAAGAAGTCCAGGTCCAGGGCTGAGGGAGGCTTGTGGAAAAGCCTGAAGGAACTGATGTTTCCCAAATCCCAGAAGAAGTGTCTGAAGGCACATTTAGCTCTGCAGTGTTTTTTTGAAACAGGTTTTTCTCTACAATGCTTTAGTCACAATAAATAGTATTTTAAAGAGGCTGTTTGGCTGCAGTTTATCCCAGAGGGAAGAAGTTTAGGGATGGGCAGTAGCCCACTGGTCTCGGGGAGCAGAGCAGAGATTGGAAGGAAGCATGGTCTTGGAATTGTAATTCCTTGTACTGACTGAGCATGTGAGACCTGAGCCCAGGACACAGACACACTCCCTGGCACAAATTGAAAATCTCCATTTACTCTATAAAACAGAGATCTTTAAATTGTAAGAGGAAAGTTTATAACTTAGAAAGACTTTTGTTCACCCAAGGAAATGTTTGTTGAGGAACACAGGCAGCTTTATCAAACTTTTTTTATAAATCAACACCCTGATAGTGGAGATAAATCATATCCTATAGAGACATCAAGACAGCATTTATGGATAAGTATAGATTTTTGAGTATTGATCCCAAATTGGCCAATTCTTGATATTTCTTCCTTTCTTTTATTCTTTCTTTTATTCCAGTAGTTCAGTCATCATAGCTGATGAAGCTGCTGCTTCTTCTTTTATAGGTACTTAACACAATTATTAAAAATATTAAATTGCAATTAAAAGCGAACTACGTAGAGGCAAATTCCTTGGTTATTGAAGAAGTTTGCATTCAGCAGAGGTCACTTTCACTTCTCTTTGAATACTTTGGGATTGCTGCAGATGAGAGAGATGTGAGGTTTCCCACGGAAGCCGCGGCGGCAGCTCCGGAGCCTTCCCCGATGGTGCCGTTCCAGGTGGATGATCTTTCACTTCTTGTCTCAGGAACTGGACTGGGCTTGACAACCTCCCATTCCCCAGGACCTACAGGAGCTGCAGTTAATTAACCTCCTCTTTTTTCAAAGGTGATTACTCTAGTTTGCAATCAAGGAATTTTTTTTTAATTTTAGGTTTTTTTTTTCCCCAAAGAAGCTCCATTTCGCCCCATTGCTGTGTCACCCGTGGTTTCACACGTATGCTTGGCAGAGTTTCCATGTGATCATGTACCTCTTGTGATGCAGGACAGGAGCTCCACATGCCTGGGCACCCTTGGGGCCCATCACACCCACCAGGTGGTAAAAAAGGTGATTCTTCTCCCCCTCTATTCCTCTCTGGTGAGAATCCACCTGGAGTGCTGTGTCCAGCTCTGGGGGCCTCAGCACAGGAAGGACAGGGGTCGATGGCTTCAAATTGATAGATGGCAGGTTTAGATGGGATATTGGGAAGAAATTCTGCCCTGTGAGGGTGGGGAGGCCCTGGCACAGGTTGCCCAAAGAAACTGTGGCTGCCCCATCTCTGGAAGTGTCCAAGGCCAGGTTGGACGGGGCTTGGAGCAACCTGGGCTAGTGGAAGGTGTCCCTGCCCATGGCAGGGGGTAGCACTGGATGAGCTTTAAGGTCCCTTCCAACCCAGTCCATTGTGTTTAAGAAGAGAAGAGGAAAAGGGAGTGAGCAGCTCTTGACATGAGGCAGCCAAATCTGTGCTGGCAATGCAGGGCAGTATGAGAAACCTTTTCCATCTGCTCCGAGCAAAAGTGTTCAGCAGAGCTCTGGAGAATGTGGAACAAGGAAACTACCAGTTATTTTCAGAGTCCTGTTACAAGTCAGTGTGTGTTCAGTGGCAATATTTAGAAATTCAGCAACTTTCTCTCCCCCTCCAGGCAGAGCAGATCAGTCGAGTGGCTGAAGAGGAGCACTCAGAGGGAAATGGGAGCAGAGGCAGTCACGAGGAGCAGGCACTTGGAGAAAGGCTTCTGAGATAGCTCCCAGGAAAAATTATCACTTATCAGCAGCTGCTGGATGACACAGCACTGCTGCCAAAGCAGCAGCCTGCAGCACCTGCTCTCTGCACACTGCTGGTTTTAGCAGGAGGCTGGGATGTGTCACGGCTGCCCCTGCAGCTCCCACAGCAGCAGCTCCTGCGGCGATTCCTCGTGCAAGGAAGGCATGATCCAATCCCAGGTGCACTTTCTCTTGGACTGCATGAACCATGGAATGTCACCTGGACCCATTTCTCCATAATCTGAGTTGTCTGTGCACTTAGCTTTGGCTTTTAACCCAGAAGCTTTCCAGGCCCACACGCTGAGGTCGCTCCTTGTTTGTATTTCAGAGAGATGTTCACTGCACTTTATGTTCTAACAAACAGCATTAACAGGCTGGAATACACTGGAATAAAAGTGTTTTATTTCCTACTGGAATTTCATGCTGCTTGGGAATTTATGAATTGGATTTCCAAGGGACAGTGCTAAGCTCAGAGAGATTTTCAAAGGGGCAGGCAGAAAGTCATTAGCAACAGTTCGAAAATAAATTCTTCCTGTTCTGCATCAGTGAGATTTGTGATCCCCTTTACATATATTTTATTATGATTATTCATTGGTTGTCTTTTTGACACTATTAAAGTAATCTGGAAAAATATATTACATGTTATGAGCACCACTTTTATTATACCAGCCTCCTAAGTAGGAACACAGGAACACTGAAAGAGAAATAGAAGCAGGAAAAGATCTCCTGGGTTGGCATATCCTGTCTCCTGCTGGCACATCACATCATATCATTCCTTTCATAAATATAAGTAATCTAAAACTCCATGTTCTGTTTAATTTGCAAGGAAAATGTTTTTCTGATGTGCCTAAAGATGGTTAAAATAAGCCAATAATAACTGTAATTATTGTGAGTTACAATAGATAACACGTAAATTTTATACCTGCAACTACTTTATTTTGAAGTTTGGGGACGAAGGCTTGGTTTTCTTCTGTTTGGTGTTATTTGTTTCCCTGACAGGGCTTTGTTGAAGAAATTGAAATAACTCAGATCATTTTCTCTTCCAGAGCCTCACACAAAAGCCAGGTTGGAACAGGTTGTCAGAGTGTATTTTGGAGGAGCTGGAATGTCTGGGTGCTACTAAAAGCTGTGGCAAATGGATCTCTGACCCTTCTTTGGGACAGGTCAGTTCAAGGCTCCTGCAGAAGCACTTTGGAGAGGTTGTACCTCCTCCCTGAGCTCCTCCCAAGCTGGGCTCCAGCCCAGGTCTGTCCTTGAATTAAATATTAGGGAGAAGTTGTTCCCTGGGAGGGTGAGAAGGCCCTGGCACAGGTTGCCCAGAGAAGCTGTGGCTGCCCCATCCCTGGAAGTGTCCAAGGCCAGGTTGGACGGGGCTTGGAGCAACTTGGGCTGGTGGAAGGTGTCCCTGCCCATGGCAGGGGTGGAATGGGATGAGCTTTAAGGTCCCTTCCAACCCAAACCATTCCATGATTGTATTACTTTTTTGTTTTCCAAACCTTCCTAGAGGAGATTTTTAATTTTTTTTTAATGCAGACAAGTGATGCTGTTATTAGAAATACTGGTAACATTAATCATAATTTCCTTTTGGTGTGCACCAAAGCCTGGTTTTCATTCAAGGACATGATTTTTTTTTCCCCCCCCATTCACTAAACACAGCTCAGGTGATGTTTGATAAGCAGCATCCCATCATAAAACTGAAAGATTGCTGTAGTGCACAAGTCTGAAAGGCAACATGAAGGCTGAATTCATTGGATCATCATACGATGCACAACAGCATCTTTTAGCTTTTCACAAAGCAGATAAATCCTTCACAAACTGTCTCAAAATAGAAACAGCAATAGAATTCAGTGAAGTTGTCAGCAAGACTTCTTCAATGAATTTTAACACATTTCTCCTCCAGGAAAAGGTTTCTATAGCAAAGGTTTCTACAGCAAATTTCAACTTTCCACTGCCTATTAAAAATAGCTTGCAAATATATCTATGTGTGTATACATACATATATATATTTATAATGGTTGAATAATCCACTTTCTGTCTTTTCCCTAGAATAGCTCACACTGAAAAAGCCATATCTGGATGATTCAAATGCAGCTGCAGAAATTCAGGAGGTGAAGAGTTACTGAAAATGTGAGTTCAATTAATATTTTTCATGTAACATTAACTCCAGCTGTTGGTTTGCTTTTTGAAAAGAAGTTTCTAAACAGCAAATACTCAGACACACATAAAAACACATGAATAATTCTGTTGGGTTTTAATAAGGAAACTAATTAAGGCTGCCCAGATCCAGAATGTAACAAGCTGGAGCAGGGGTGATCATTATTGCATTAGCATTGCTTGACTGAGCCACAAATGTCTGAGTGGTCACCCTTCACAAAACATGGAGACAGAAAATTCCAGGTGGAGATTAGCCCAAAATGAGGGATTCTTTTCTAGGTTTGGTAAGTCATAGCTCTTTCTGAACTTGAGACCATGAGGATCTTAAAAAAAAATCAAACAAACAACCCATCCCTGAAGCTGCAGCTTCACAGAAGTCAAAGAGAAGTTAAATTTCTCTCTTCTCACCTTTCCATGATGTTGGGATGCTCCATTCTGGAAGCTTCTTCCCTGGCCACCAGACTGAATGTTTCACAGGAATGAACATCCCCTCAAGGCACAGTCCTGCACGGGGATTGTCCTGCCAGGACTCTCCCTGTGTGCTGGCAAAACTCAGTCAAAAAGTCACTGTGTGTATGGAATGTTTTATTCCCTGACTTCTGGGTTTTTCAGAATCAAAAGCCCTGCTGATTGTTGGGTACAAATGCCTCCTTGTTCCTGATTAGGCACTTCTGATGTTGGAAGCACATCCAGCCTCCTAATCTAAAGAGGCTGAGGTAAATCAAAGCAATGGAGCATTTTTAATATATTTAAATGAAATGCAACATAAATTTCCTTCCTGGAAAGAAGAATCAGCCAACTTCCTTTTGATAGAATCAGGAACAATATTTTAAATTCCTTTTCCAATAGCCACCTTTTAATTACAAGCACTTTGACACAATTCTCACATATAAATCTAGGATTGTTCTTGATCTCATAAAATGGGGGACAACATTGCATTTTTACTGCTGCAGTTGTAACTTTAACTGATTTAATCACTTGATTAGTAACCCTGATATGAAAAATGACAGAGGCCTTTAATGGTTTAATAGCTCAGAGGAGTCCTGGCTTTTGAATGAAGTTCATAAACGTGGCTTAGAGTTGATATACATTGATATAAATTATCTTCAGATGAATGCAGGCCAGAGCCTTGAAGGATAAGGAAAAGCAGCTTAAACAGGAAGAATCTCTGGAGAAAGAAAATTTTGCTTTGGATAGTTTATGTTATCACATCCCAGATGCACTGCTTTTCAAAAGAGATATATTCCAACATGATAGGGAATTATTTTGCCGATCAGAGGACACAGGGAAAACTTCTACCACTAGGAAGAGTGTGTATATATACCCATATGTGTGTGTGTGTGTGTGTAATCAAACTCCCAGGGAGGATGAAAGGACATTTCTCTGAGTGTGCATTTATATGCAGCTAAATTTTGCAGCTTCTGGGTTTCTTGGAAGATGTTCCTGCTGCTGCTCCCACGGCACTGGAGGTGTGTTCATCCTACTTCATTAAACTTTATGTGTCTCCCCCTTTCCTTTGTGACACAAGTGATTTTGCTCCTTCCCTTTGGCATTTTTGGTCAGTGAAATGCTGCCCTTTTGTTTCTTGCAGTCCAACTGTTCCAAAGTCACAACATTCAGCCCACTTTGTGTCTTCTCTAAGTTTATTCAGAATCCCAGAATGGTTTGGGCTGGAAAGAACCTTAAAGCTCGTCCAGCTCCACCCCCTGCCATGGGCAGGGACACCTTCCACTAGCCCAGGTTGCTCCAAGCCCCGTCCAACCTGGCCTTGGGCACTCCCAGGGATGGGGCAGCCACAGCTTCTCTGGGCAACCTGTGCCAGGGCCTCCCCACCCTCACAGGGAGGAATTTCTTCCTGATATCCGACCCAAACCTACTCCTTCAATTCATAACTTTCAGACTGTAACTTTCTGGGCTGTATTTTATTGCCCTTTTGCTGATCAGATTGGCCCCATGTTTAAGTTCTTTTTAGATCTGATCTTCCCAGGCTTCTTCTGCTGTTCAGCCAATTGATGATTTATAGTGTTTAAATAAGAAATGCAATTTGTCAGTTCAAATAAAACCCTTCACCTATTTTTCCATGTCACTGTTCCTTTTCTTGTAAATCTTGTCTACTTACTCAGTCTAATGATCTTGATCTTTATCTCACTCTAATGATGTTGATCTTTATAACTTTGCCAACAAATGGAATGGTCAAACAGGCTCTCACCATGGTGTGTTTCTGCTCTGAGGAGATCTGGGCTTCATGGTGTTTGCTTCACCATGGTTCAATTTGTTCCAGTGCACCCTCAGTCTTTTAAAGTTTCATCTCCAGCACTACAAGTTGTTCTGCTCCCTCTTTTTTGTGTCAGAAATCTGATCATAATATACATAGTGGTGTTTTATTTGCTTTTTAACGTACAAGTAGCTGTCTGTTTTTTATTTCATTGATGACCTGATGTCTTTAACCTTCATTTTCTAAAAGCTTCTGTTCTCTTAAGAGGTACTGGATTTGATCCAATCCGTATTTTTAATCTCAACCAAGTCAAGTCCAAGGCTGAGTAAAGTCAGAAAACTGAACCCTTTGAGGCAACTCTGCCAAGATCCTGAAGGAATTGGAAGGAAGGATGAGCTGGTGGTTTTGCCTGGCTTTGCAGAAGCCCCAGGAAGAGGTAACTGCTGCAGGGGTGACTGTCTGGGGCTCACCCTCTGCCTTCATGGCTTTCTCTGCCCACTGAAGCTGGATTCCTCCCCAAATCCCAAACTGGGGGGTTTTCATCTCTTTCTGTGTCTGATATGTATCTTTTCTTACATGATACACCCCCTATATTTTACACCCCCTGTGTTTCACACATCTCTCCCCTCAGGGCATCACCACCAGCACTCCACACAGTTTTTGGTCCCTTCAAGCAGGATGCTCCCTGCTGGAGTGCCCAGAGGACAAGCTGAGGTAGCCAAAGGGGATTTTGGAGAAGCAGGAGCCTGGTTTATTTTCCAGCCCTAAAATATATTATCATATGGGCTCTCAAGGTTGATAAGTGCCAGTACCCCACGTCCCCTCTCTGAGGTGTCCAGGAAAACAGCCCGTGGAAGTCAATGGCTGTTTTGCCACTGATTCCATGCCTGGGCTCCCAATAATTGGTGATTCATGGAGCCACTTACATGGTAAATGTGAAAAATGAAAACGACCTACCCATTAACTTAATCATCATTCCATCCCTTCTGTAAGGCAAATAAAGTGCTAGATGGAGGCAGATGTTGTTGTAATTGAGGTCTTTTTTATTATTTGAAGGGACCAATTTCTAAAGGTCATTGATGGAGCTTGATGGAAATAAGCCTTTAAAGTGTGAATATTGATGGCAGAGTAAAGTGAGTCTTCAGATGGAAGATGCTGCAAAAAAATCCCATAACTTTATAAAAAAATTATGGGTCAAATTCTTCTCTCACTCAGGGCACCATAGATCTGAACTCATCTGGAGGAATCATTGACTTCACTGTAAATGAGGGCACAGCCTTCCTCACTGGAATGAGCTTCAGAGTTTTATCCTCCCAGAGAAGAGCAACCCAAAATTTACTGTGATATTGCCACTGTCCTCATAGACAGAGAGAAAAAAGATTATGACTGTCAGACATCCATGAAAAGTTCTTTTTTAGCTTCTCCTTGGATCTGCCTTACTCACAACCTGCCCACGCTGTACCTGGCAGGGATTTTCCTCATTCCAGCAATTCCCCTGGTGCTCAGGTGTGCAGAGGCTGCTCTCCTGCAGTGCATCCTGTGAACCTGGGGATAAAAGGGAGCTCTCCACCTCTTCATTCCCTTCTAGATTAGAAACCTCTGTGATGAGTCCTTGAAATCCTAGAAAACAAGCTAAAGAAAAGGCTGGAGCATTGACAGCCTCGCAAATAGACTGACTGGGAGGGAGAAACTGGATCTATCACTTTGTTTCAGTAATTTAAATTAATTTATTGTCCTCTGACTGCCATTACTTTACTTATTTTTCTTCAATTATTTGATTACTTTAATTTTCTTTATTTTCTTTAATTCTCAATGTTATTATGTGACATTTTCTATCTTATATCTGTCTTGAAGGATCCCTTCACCTTCTCTGTGCTTCACCCCAGGTATTGTAGGGATTATTTTGTGGTATTTTTGGAAGTTTAGAAACGCAGACATCAGGCAGAGGAGTGGTTTTGTTTTATTTTTGAGGATATCTAAATATCTCTCCCTATATTATGTCTAAATATAATTTTAATGCTTTAAATTTAGTGAAAAACACATATCCCAGAATAAGTCTGCTGTTTGTTATTCAAATAACATTTTTACATAAGAGCAATCCCCCCACTGAAATAAAACTAATCTGTTCCCATATACATATTTATTACATGCTTCTTTTATTTTTGTTAGACATTTATGCTTCTGTTGTTTGTAATAGGCATTAAGAATATATCAATATATTTTATTTGCACATTATTCATAATTATTTCTATAAAACTCCTCTGGATTTTTAAAAATAACAGACTTAGCAAAAACCCAACGAGGTTTTCAGAGCAAATGTTTATGGCTACTAGAAAGTTTTGAAGGATGTGATTTATGACACTTTTGTGACACAGCCTCAGCTGTCATAGCACAATTTTAATATTAAAATTCCCTTCCTTTGGACAGCTGGTGTGGGGTGATACCTGGCTGATAGAAGAAATCAAGAAGAACCAGGAACACAGGAGTGAGATAAGAAAACATCACAAATGACATAAAAAAGCATCACAAGTGACAGTCTCTTAGACAAAATAGAAAAATAAAAAAAAGAGCAGGTCAAATAAGTTAATCCTTCTAAGAATAATATATCACTCCGATACTCAGCTCCCTTCCAGGCAAAAAGAAGACAAATTTACCAAAATCCTGGGGGGGAAAAGCGTGGCTGGATGATGAGAATTGTGTTGGGTGGTTGTGGTGCCGTAGGAAGGGAGAGCAGAGCACTGGAGATGCCTCCAGTGGGAAAACCAGGGAATAGCTGGCAGGAGAAGGGACTGTCAGCACAGGGAGCGGTGACAGCTGGGAGGGAGAGAGTTTGGCATCCTGAAAAATGTGAGACTGAATTAACCAGAGAGACACCACAAAAGAGCAAGGGAAAGACGTTTGTCAGGGATTAGACACATTATCCCGCCAGGAAAATAAGTGCAGACGAAGTTTAAAACAGAGACAACATCGAAAAAGTACAAGTGCCTCACAAAGTGCCCTCACAGAGCACCTAAAAAATACAAATACCCTCCGTAGGTCAGGCTTGGAATAACTCCTGAGGCTTTGGAAGGTGGAAAAACTAGGATTAGCTTTAACCAGTTGATGGGAACTCCTCAAAGGCAAGCAGAGGTAGTTGTTGCTTTCAAAAATATTTACTACAGGGCACCGGAGTGAGCCTTTGGTTTAATTCTTGGAACAACCATATTGTGTTAGGCTTTCAAATAGTTGTAATAAAAAATTCCAAGCCTTTATATAATGCAGCAATAGGTAGCAGAGACCAGTTTTATTGGCATTTCAGTGCTTCCCTACTCCCATGGTAACTCCACTGCACACAGCTACTAATTCCATTTCTCTTACTCTTGCACAAGAAACTACCCAGTGCAAAACTAATGATTGTGCTGGTTTTTTTTGAAATTTAAAAGGTTGCAAGGTAAAATTTAGGTAAACCAGAAAAAAGGTTCCCATGTAACAGTTGCTTTGCAGAAATTCCCTTTTCATAAACATAAATGCTGTTTCAAATATAAATAGGCTTTTGTAGTAAGAGAAAAGAATAAATATTGATTGAATATGGTATTGTTGAGTTGGCACCGGCCATTGCTATGAAATGAGGATTTTTTTTTTGGCTGTGCCTAAGGGTTTTCTGGTTTCCATCCCAGTCACCATTTTCAGAAAGAATATTCACTGACAGAACTACCTGAATTCTGCAAAAGGGTTCTTAAATATCCCCTTTTTACTACATGGATGAAGTTTTCACACAGAATCTGATCAAAGAGCACTCTCAAAATCTCTGCACCTTCACTATTCTTAGGAAGTTTGATTTTGGTTATTGAAAGTGATCATTTGCCCATTTGTGTGCAGAAATTCTTCTATTTTGTAGCTGGTGATGTAGTTTGCAAGTTTGCCTGACAAATACGAGAGAGTCAAAATGAACCAGGAAAATTTGGTCATGATTTCAGTCTCACCATTGTGCAAAAAAATAAATAATATTTGATCTGATCTTTCTGCCCAAATGAGATTCCTTTTGGTCATGACTTTGGTGCAGAATGACCTAAATTTGAACTGAATTCACACATGCACTGCTGACACAACAGTAGGAGCAGCAGCCTGCAAACATTAGTTCATTTAGTACATTACTAAAATTGTTTTTCAGGCACCTGTAAATATCAGCAATATGATTTTGCTACAACTTTGATTATTTCTGTTTGAATTAAGACCACTCAGCCCACACAAATGACTCAGGGTAGAAGTGCCTGTGTTGTCATTCAAGTGAGAGCTGCAGCCTGAACAGATTTTGCATCCCTAAAGCTTGTCTGGAATGACTTGACTGTTATTATTGGGCTGCACTGTTGGACATTTTCCATGACACATTTCTAGAAATGCAAAGAGAAGAATGTAAAATGTTTAACCTTCTATTCAAGCCTCGTGTGTGAAAATCCAGAGAGTTGTCCATTCCATCCCCAGCTCTTCCAAATCCTTCACACCTCAGCCATCTGCTTGTCATTTCTTGGCACTCCCTGCCCCTCTTCCACGAACCAACCATCTGCTGGGAGCCTTTCAACTTCTATTTACAATACACACTCTTTTATCTATCTTACAACTCTTTGCATATGTCAAAATTTTAATTACACAGCCACATATTAGGATGTCAGTAGCTCAGGGGGCTTTTTCTTACTGGTTGTGATGGGCTAGAAGGCATTTAAAATGTGGTTTATGGCTCGTTTATATATGGGTGTTCTGAAGAATGGAACTAGTTTGGAAGTGAAGAAGTAGGTGATGCATGAAGTCAATAATTGTTCCAAGACACCTCCAAGTAATTGATGTCTTCATAATTCCAAAAATGCTGTTGCTTTATTAAAATACAATAACAATATTAATTTATATGAAAATTCACTTTGGCTAACAGCTAATGCATTTAAATTTCATATAATCTAATGCAGTCTTATCTCCTTTTAGGTTGGGGGGAAAAAAGAGGTTTCTCTCTAGAAATTCACAAGGTACCTCAGGTCTCATAAAATATAAGTTATGAATGACTTTTATAATTGCTATAAACATGATTAAGATATCCACCGCCCGAGGAAGGAGGGCAAAAAGGATCTTGCTGAACAAAAAACCAGCTAAGAACAGTAAAACCCACCAGTTTATTTGTATTATGAGTACTGGATAAATACATATAATGCACAGATAAAAACAAAGCCTTCCTCACCCCCTTCAGCTGGAGTTTCATCCACACAGAGGATGAATCCACAAGTTTCATCTTGTATTTTGACACAAATTGCTGAGAAACATTCCCTGTTCTCTCAGGATGCCTTTGCTTAGTTGGTAGCATTTTAGGACACAACTTATTTTGTGTGGTGATTAAGAATGAGAGGGAACTTTAATAAGGCAAGGTGATAGAGGAGAAAGAAGCAGCAGGCCTTTTGTCACATGGTCCACAAAACAAAATAAAAGAAAGGAATTACTGAGGATTAGCAGAATCCTGGAATTTCACTGGAGTTCAAGGGCTTTGCCTGCATTTATCTGTTCTGCTCCAAAAAGTGTGAGGGTGGGTCAACTTCTCTGTAAAAAGGAAGGATTTTGCAGCACTGAAATCTAAGAACATATGGAAAGCACAGTGGCAAGGCTTGGAAACAAAAAAAATAAAAACAGTGTTGGGAGATCTACAAAGAGATTCAGCACAGTCTGAAGCACAGGTGAGATGAGTCTGGTCATACCAGAGCTGATCCTGATTTGAAGGGGTGATTTGGGAACCATCCTGGCCCAGCTGTGATGTGTGGAATTAGCTTTTTAGAGAACTAGGATGTGCTACAGACTCCTCTGCATCCCCCTCTGCCTACAGGAGCCCTATGGAGCAGGTCCCAATCAAAACAACATTAAGGGCAGAAACACTTGCCAGTGTCTAAATGAAAAACTTTTGGAATGGCTTAATTTGCTGGAAGCACAATCCTAGGAAAGAGGAGTTGCAATTCAGCTGCTCAGGGCCACTCCATCCCAAACTGAGCCCGGAATCTCTCCGAGTGCCTGGACAATAAAGGGATGTGTGGATGTCTTGCTGGTGGCTCTCCATGGCACACACACATCCAGGGATGTCTGAAGACCAACCCAACCCCAGCTGGTGTGAGCAGGGTTGTGAAGATGACTTTTCCACAGACACAAGACTAAAATAAGCCATTCTCCAGGTAGACCCAACTCAGAGCTTAAATAACCCCACCCTTAGGCCTGTGTGGCTCTTTGCTGGGCTGACACAGCTGGAGTGGAGCACCGTGGATTGTTTGGTGTGGCATCTGCTGCAGGATGGTGGGAGATGGGATTCTGGAGGGAGAGAGTCAGCAGCACAATTAAATTCCAGCAGGGTAAGTACATACCTTCCTTTTCCATTCCATTTTTCCCTTGGCCTTTTGTTACAAAGCCTTTCCTCAATATTTCTGAGAGCAGGGGGAGCTTTGCTCAAGGCAGTGAGACAAATCAAGCATTTTGATACTTCTTTGCCTTCATCTAGTTCTGCACAAAAAGGGATATTTTTTCCTGTGGAATTTTATTGCCTTGGTTAGAGTGAGTAGCTGTCCTAAGTCTTAAAATTACACAAAGTATTGGAGTAATTCCAAAAATAGCTATTCTAGGAATGTAAATGGAGGATAACATCCTATATTTTTTTTTTAATTGATTAAGGTAAATAGCTCAAGCCTGGAACAACCTGAAAGGAGGCCCTTCTCTTTTAATTATGCCTCTTTTTAAGTAATGTAGCTTTTGAAACACCACCATAACACTGATAGAAATTTGAATATCTCCATCTAATGGTGCTGTGCCTGTACCTGCACTGGGAGCTTCTGTACAGAAAGTAAGGTATCCAGGTTCCTCATAATGTTTTTAAAAACCCTTTAAAAGATTAACCATTGTGATCCCTCAGTTTACCAACTGATCCTCTGTTACCTAACTAGGGCTGCACAAATTAAGAACAGATTTAAGTAATCTCCAGGCACTGTGATTCCTCCTCTCCACCTTCAAACAGTGGGGATTATGCTCATAATGCAGATCAATACTGGCTGCTTTAATACTCTGTGTTCAGTTGCTTTCAAATCCTCAAATTTAATCATGCAGCCTGAACCATCAGCTGCATTGTTTTGGAGAAATTTCAATTGTTTTTAAAAAAGGCATTCTGTTTAGAAACAGGTTGGAAGACAAGACATCACATTCTTTACATAAAAACTGTAAATTTTCAGATGAAGGACTTTAACGTGGCTGTGGTTTAAATGATTGACTTGCAACACCTTTCCTCCTCTTCATATGTTGGTGAAGAATAGCAGACAACAAATTTAATTTCATTTCATATGGAATTGTATGTTACAGATCCAAATAGAGAAAACTCATTAGACAATAACTCTTCCTGTGGTGTCAACATCAGTTACCCCAGTGCTTTTTGTGCTCTTTGTGTACCAGCAAAACACGAGTTTAGAATCGATTGATCTATATTTTCTCACCAAAGATGACACAAAAATATGATCTTCTGTGATATATCTGTTCTTCTTTTACTGCAGATATACAATGAATTCATACATATTTTATGAACACCCTTCACCAAAAGCTCTTGCAATCCTATAAAAACGCCTGCCTGTTGTGGTTTGTGAGATGCAGGGAGATTGATATTTGGGAAAATGATTGACTTCCAGAAGAACTTTGCATTCTCTGCTCTGCTCCACGAATGCAGGGAGGGGGGAAAGTGCAGTTGTGAGGAAGGGAAGGTGGAGGGATGATCATGGCCCTGATCCTGACCTGTCAGCCAGACACTCCTGCTCCTGGAGCTGCCTCCTCCTCTCCAACCTGCTAAGAGAACACATCAGCCCCACCTGCTAAGAACAAAGAACAAATCTGTGCTTTAAAAGTGTCTGTCTCTTGATTTCTGACTACTCCTATCATAATTTAATCATTTTCCTGCTTTCCAGCACTCTGTGATCAGAGGGAGGCGCTTGCACCGTTTGTTATTAATGTTTTTCCATCCATTCGAGTTGCCACAATAGCTCCATCATCACCAGCCTTGAAGGAGGAACAGTTAGATCATGATTTTCTTTAAGCATGCACCAGCCATCACAAAAATCCAGCTGTGGGAACAAAGTACAGAATCATCCTTGAGAGCAAATGCTGTTTGCAATCTTACAATTTGCAGACTAAAAATTAAATGACTATTTTTATCCTCCCTTTTCTGCCAGACATTAACTAAATTTGTCAGCGTTAGCATGCTTAGGATTAAAGTTTTATTGACTTTTTTTTTAAGGCAAACTTAAAGTCTGGCACATAAAGTTTTCATAGCCACATCAGAAGACTTCTTGGCCCAGATTCCAAGTCCTGCCACCTCCAGTTCTGCTGCCAAGAGCTCCTGATCCCCGTCATGGGGACAATCTGCAACCCAGTGGAGTAACTTGGGTGCAAAGGGACTCATAAAAAAGGAAAAGTGTGATAGATGGAGCCTGAAACATCTGTGGGAAAGAGGAATATCACCCAGTGGTGGGATTCACCTGCAGATTAGCAGGAATGGTCCTCACTGAACATGGCTATGACCAGGGAGCAGGTTATAGTTGTGAAGGAAAGATGGTTTATTCGTCATTCCTTCTGAAAGCCTCCTGTCAGGTTATTTTGTGCTGCAGTGTTGGTTTTATTCCTAAGTTTTAGAGATGAATTAAGGTATTTTTCTGGGTTTCCATCAGCTTTGTGTCTCATTTCTGTGAGTTGTCTCCCACCCCCTGCTTAGCATTTACCACGTGCAAACCCGCGGGTTTGAGGCGAGAGGAGAAGCAGGAGTATTTTAGGAACTGCTGTTTTCACAAGTTCCCTTGATAAGCTGCTTTCTGAGGTCATTCCCCACCCACTCCCCATGAGCTTCTAATCCCCTTCCCTTCTATTCAAGAGAGTCCCATGGTCTTCAGTTAACCTGGATCAGGCACAAATATTTCACTGGTTTTCTACATAAGCTCCTTGATATTCACTACTTGAAATATTCCTTGGGTTACCAGTAGAGGCTTAGATATCTGGGCAATGTAAAATTCAGTAGATTTTCTAATATTTTCATTTATTTATAATTAAAATCATAGAATATTTTGGGTTGGAAGGGGCTTTTAAAGGCCGTGTGGACCAACTCCTTGCCATGAGCAGGGACACTTTCCACTAGACCAGATTGGTCAGAGCTCCATCCAATTGCAAAGTGAAGGCATAGAATTTAAATTGCAACTTTTTACTTGTTTTACAAGTGATGCAGGAGGAGGTACTGGATTCCTGTATCATGTGCTTCACCAAGTACAGCTGAATTCCTGAACTCCTGTAAGGACAGTGGAATGTGTGGGATCTGTAACCATAACAGCTAAAAGGTGCTGCAAAGAAGGAAAAATAATCAGTTTATGGTGTTATTTGATAAAGATAGGAATAATTCTTGGGGCTGTCCTGTGCAGGGTCAGGAACTGGACTTCAATGATCCTTGTGGATCCCTTCCAACTCAGGATAATCCGTGATTCCAGGAATTTTAGTGCAATCCAGAGAGATCCACCCATTTGCAGTGTCTGCTGAGCCACCAGCTCCACCTACAGCAAAGGCTGTTGTGTGGCTCTCACATAAACACATTGAGAGACCTCCAAAATATCAGCACTTGCAGGAGCTGCTCTAGTTCAGAATGATTAGAGACCTATAAAGAGGCACAAACAAGAACAGATTAAAGAGGGCTGCAGGGAATTACTGAGTCCTACACGACTCCACGGAGATGAATTTTTAACAACAGGAGCAAATAACTACTAGAAGGTACATTATTATGTAAAGCATGAAAACAGAATTTACATGTCTCCTTCCTGAAGCAATCAGGGTTTTTCATATTTCTATTGCTAATTGATGAAACAAGCCACAGTCTGCCCACAGCATCCTGAGCCTCAAATAACTTTGTCTCTCACGTGCTGGGAATAATCTGTGGGGACAGTTGGGCTGGGTCAGGAGACTCCCAGAAAATGTGTAGGGGTGGAAGCTTGGACAAAATTTATTAATTAAATTTATTAATTCTGCACAAGGTGCAGAAAGGATCCCTTTGCTCTCTAAACTCCTTCTCAGTCTAAGTGTGGCTGAATCTAATCCCAGCCTCGGATTATGTCAACTGTTTAAATTTAAGAAATTTCAAAGATGTGATTGAACCCCTTTTGTCCCACAGGTTTTGATGATTGGCAAAATGAGAATATTTATATCAAATGAGTCATTTATTATTACAAATGATCAGACAAAAGATCCTACTAGTAGGATAGTGTAAGATAGGATAGTGCACTCTATTGGAGCAAGTATTGGAGCAATTATATTAAAAGTAGCAAAAAGAAATAATTATTAAGTAGAGATTTGATGTAACTCACCCAGAGCAATGTTCATGGGCAGATTTCTTTTGCTCAACCTCGAGGAGTGTCCTCACCCAAGGGAGGAATCTCCTCACACACCCCAGGAAGGGTTATGTTAGAAGAACATGATTATTCAAGGGGACTGGACTTTTGTAGCATAAAGTGATTGACTGCTAAATTTCCAGGCCAGCTCACAGCTTATCTGTCACATCCAGCTTCAAAGAGCAGGATGTGTGTTTGGAGTTTGGAGACTGCTTTTAGCAGAATTCAACACCAAAACCAGCTCCGTGGCTGCTTTTGTAGGCTGGGTCTCTGTATGCAGAGGGCTCCACAAACCATCAGCACCTTATTCCCTCTCATCTGGAATAAGCAGTTGGAATAATTTCATTCCTTTGATTTGTTTTACACTTGCAAGGCGATGGAGAAGTGGTTGATGGAATGATTAGAGGGTTACAACTGGAACAAGATCAAAGAACTGGAGCTGATCAAGAATCTGCTTCAAGTGCCCCACCAAATGGGGAGGGAACACCCAGAACTGATAAATAAACTGATGAAACACCCCACTGATAAATTCTTAAGTAATTGTTCCATCTCCATTTTTATTATGCTGAGTGAAATACTGAAACAGGTTTTAACTTTAATGTTGTTTTGGGGACTGAGGTTCCCTAAATGTAGTGATGTCTGGTCAAGGTATTTTTGTTCATTAAAACACTGCTACTCCTATGATTAAATGGCAAAACAAACCCTTAATTTTCCTTTTAAAGAGTATTCTATTCCTTGCTGAGTGCAATTCCTGGTAGAGTGGCTCCAGCAGCCACCAGTAACTCTCCACACATACCTTGCCTGATGCACTGTTTGCATTCTCTGATTGGATTTGAGGTCTCTTCAGGGTGGCCTTTCCTGCCACAAAACGATCCCCAATCTCAGTTTAAAATCCCCCCATTTTCCTCTTGGTTTAGCTGGAAGTGAAGGAGGCAGCTCTGCCTTACAGTCAAAACATGTCATGAGTGGATTCTCACCCAGAAAGCCCATCCTGGAGTGTTTGATTTCCTGGCTGCCTTATTTGTTTACAACAATGCTCTTAAAATTGTCTCTCCCATCTGTGTGGTTTCTAGTTGTTTGAATGAGAATGAGATATTAAAATGCCATCCAGATGTCTCTATGCATATCAGCATTAACATATTATGCAAATTGTCACCGGGATAGGTTGGGGTGGGGTTTTTTTTTTATATTTTTCTTCTTAAGCAAAACAATATTTTTAGGTAGAATGGAAAGAAGGAAATCTGTGAAGGATGACAAGCTAAAAAAATGCACTGAGCATATTCAGCTGAACTTTTCAGTCAGTTTTGATGAAAGGGTTATGTACAAAGTGCCCTTAGTTGTTTTCACTGTAAATCTATAGAAGGACAACTGGATGAAAACAATCTTAAAAATACTTAGTAGTAAACAAAGGAACACTGAAGCCTGAAGATCTCATAAAAATAATTCAACAGAGTAAAAGTTGCCTCTGATCTCATGAGGACAGGACTTCATAAACAATAGTAACAATTATCTGTTGGCTTCTGGGCATCTAATTTAAAGAAACCTTTGGCTCTGACTCTACAGATGTTTATACTTGGAGTTAATTCCATGGGATTAACAGTGCAAGATCAGACCTGAGCCTTCATTTCTCTAAAAAGTAAGAATTAGGATCAGAAAATTAAAATAAATGTCATTAACTGAGGTTGGCTTTGGGGGGGATCCTTACAATAAACATGATGTCTCTTGATTTTCTCCTAAAGTTTTGCATGTTAAAAAGAAATAATTAATAGTGAAGTGTTATAACAAAACCTCTGGAAATTATTTTTGGGATGACTTTTGGTATCAAGGATTAAATATGGAAGGTGCCCTCACCGGGGAGACTCTGCAGGGTAAGAAACGAGCTGTAAATGGGAGGAAAAACAGGTTCCATCCATCCACAAAAAAATTTTATGGCTTTTAAAATTGGAAAGGAAATTGGAATTGGAACAACAGGAATTTTTTTTCCCCGTTGCTTCCCACCAGCACAGCTCCTCCTGTCCAGCAGAGATCCTCACCACCCTTCTCCCCTGGCCACCTTATCTCCAAAAGGCATTAGGGGAGCTTGGTACGACTTACTCTCAAAACATCCATGCTGCTTCTTTTCTTATCATCTGTGATCTTCTGAGTGCTTAAATAGATGATCTGACTACTTCTGCTGTATCTCTCTGGGCACAGAGCAGGGAATGATGGGCCTATAATTCTTCACCGTTTTTCTAAACATATTACTTCATTATTGTTCTTTTTTTGTCTAATACCAGTGGCATATAATCTTCACAAAGAGAGAGTCTATTATGTGTGTGCTGAGGGTTTAATTCACAGAGGGATGGAGAAGAAAGGATTGTATTTCAGCTGCTGCTGCAGCTACTCCTGAGCGAGGATGACAGTCCCAGTGTTCAGGGGATCAATGATATCACGAAAATTGATCTGTAATAAATAGACTGAGAGTCTGAGTGTCCTGTAGCAGACAGTAAAAATGTAGGCACTATAATGTTATGTGCATTATAGCACAGCATATGCACAATCCCGTCCTGAGGAGGGTGAAGATATCTTTTATATCTCCCACTTCGCTGCATTTCCTGGGGTTTAGCTCTAAAACCACCAGAGACTTGTAATGATAATTCTCAAATGTCAGTCCAATGGCACAAGAGTGTAAAAAAAAAAAGGAAATCTTATCGTGTAGTTTTATTCCTTCTGTCATTAAAAGAGAAAAAAATTGCTGTTTTGAGGATTAGTAACTAGCCAGAGAATAAATCTGTTTGGGCATTATTATTTACAGAGTAAAAGCTAATTTTGCAGTGAATGAACAATTGTATTGGTGCTTTTGGAGTGGCTGCAGCCAGAGCTACAAACATTTGTACATCCAGCTTTAGTTTGAGCTCCTGAGAGTTATGAACTAACACCAAAAGGATAATAAATAGACCACCAGATTTTATTTTTTTTTAGATGGAATTGATGAAGTTTTACTCACAATTCTTAAACCAATATGGTTTTGTTTCTGAACATCAAAGTTCCTGTTGGTGAGACCTTCCAGATGCTGAAAGCAGAATCCCAGTTACAATGGACTAGAGCAGGGTCCAAACTCACAACATCCCAGACTTGTGCACCCAAAACCTTCACAAAGAACATGGCAGGGAAAGTTCTTTTGATATTGGTTTAGAAAGGAAACAATAGTAAAAACTTGCTTGGCTTGAATCCTTACAAACTATGTAAATCTGCTTGGTGGTAACCTGTCCTTACTTACAGTATAATATTTGCCTTTATTTACAGTCTAATATTATCCTAAAACTCAGATGTAATGTCAGGCTATTGAGATGCAGTAGAGGATTAATGTGATTTTTTTAATGAATGGTTACCAGCAAAACACATCTCTGCTGCTCTTCACCCCGAAGAACATTGGGGATCCCCAAGGCCAGACCAACTGGTTTCCAGCCATTCCCATCAAAGTTTTTATTCATTCTCTCACAAGTCCAAAGCATGAATGATCAATATAATTTATTCCATGTTTTAATGATTGGTTTTTTTCCTGGTTTTTACAGTGACACGTGGTGGTCAGCCCAGATTTCCTGTAGGTATAAGCTGTGTTCTCACAGGTTATCACATACACAGGAGTGTTTTAGTGTGAACTACTTTGACACCTTCAAGAATGGCTAATTATGCACATCTAAAAGTCTTTTTCAAGGCTTTATTCATAACATATTGATCCTCCATTGACTCTCATTGCCCTTTACAGACTGGTGGCCACCAGGCTCTTGCTGCCTTATTTGATCTCCACTGATTACCTGAAATGCAATTTCTTTTCCAGCAGAGATCTTTGCAAATTGTGTCTTCCTGCATTACCTCAGGAGGTGTTTTTTCTGCTCTTTGAACCTTCTGCACAGAGATCTTCAAGGGGAAAAAATGGAATTGCATCAAGGGAAATAAAAGACTTGCTGTAATCCTGAGACAAGTTTAGTTAAAGACAAGGAGTTTGCCTTGGAGAAGTTTGATATCTGCATATAAGTGGGAGAGTTTTGCATATCTGAGATGATATTGTCTATCCCACGTGGCTGTGACTCTGTTAATTTAAACAGATCTAGTCATAGCAATTTTACTGACAGTGTAAGAAGTAAATTATTTTTATTTGGCCCTGAGTCCTTCACAATGACTTTCCTCCAGCACATCAGTGTACTTCAGGTGCACAGAATATTCCCAACACACTGATTTTAGCCATAAATATTTTCTCTGAAGCTATTTCTGAAATATTTCTCAAATACTACCTGGAGAGGTAATGTTAGACTTTCTCAATTTACAGCATTACCTGTTTGTATGTGATTACCATGTGCAGATAAAACATCTGGTGATTTGCTTTCAAGCACCAATACTTTTCCTGAAGAAATACTTTTAAATCTACTCAGGAACATTTTGCAGAGTAAAAGTGATGAAATTAGGTTAATACATTATTTATGATGAGTGATTTGCTCAGCTCTATGAAAAGTACAGGAACATCTTTAACCAGTTCAATCAAACTTTGTGAGAGGACGTGAAAGCACATTGTTTTCCTCATTTTTCTCAGTTTCCTGGCACACTGTCTTAATTACTTATTAAGCCTTAACATGGCAAGTTTTCACGTGGCAGCTGACAATAAAAAGCTGTGCCTGAACAGATGAGAAAACATCTGGGCAGTGCTGGGAATTGTGGCTTTGCTGCTTCACTTTGTCTGCTGTTTTAGCCTCAAACTCCTTTGCTTGAGGTTTTTCTGCCTCCTTCCCCCTCTCATTCCCTTTATACGTAGTTCTAACAAAGATATTGCAAGTGGGGAAGCGCTGGAGTGCAGAATGGAGAAGGAATTCTCGTTAATCATGCAGGTGCTCCTCACTGGATAATTCATGGCACATCTTCCTGCCTCACGTAGGGTTTCAGAACTGATTAACCAGCAGCTTTCACCGCCGTCCCACCACATAAGAAAGTGTGGCAATAAAAGAGGAGTCAGCTTCACAGCATCATATAGAGCTTAAATTTCACTGATAATAACAACGTGAACAAGGAAATGTGAGAGATGGGGAAAATATCTCAGGGAAAAAAAAACAAAAAACACCAGGATAAGAAAACAATTCTTCAGACCTAAAACTAAAAAAGCAGAACGAGGTACCAACGAGTGTAACAAATTTCTAAACCAAAGCTGCAAGAGAAAACACTTCAATCCCACAAGAAGCAATTAGAAGATCCTGTGGAAATAGTGCATTAAAAAGATGAGTCTCCAAAGGAATGAACTGATTCTTCCTCATATCTTTCTTTTATTATTGTTCCATGGAATTCATTCCACTGCATATTCTCTCTGCAGTGTCTGAACGGTGCTTTCCCCTTTCAGAGCATTATCTGGCCTCTATTGTGAGGGAGGGATGAATAAGCAAAAGCTTTCAAGGCTGCTGAAGAGGATGAAGTAGGTTTTTATTTCTCTTTGTAGAACACAAAGCCTGTAGGAGGGAAATTGCAAAATATTGTTCCTCTCTAACGGGCGGTGGAGAAGTGCTTGGTTTATTTACTCGTCTCCCACCTGAAACAACCCACAGATTCATTTAAATAAATAAACTTCCACTACATGGCAAGTTTTTATGTGTGGAGTGGGGTAAAGAGAGTAAGGGAAATGAAGGGATATTCTTTTGTGAAGTGGATCAGACCTCTCCCTCTCCCCTTCCCTCTCTCCTCTTGCTCTGCTTGCCTTGTAGAGGGGGCTTGGGCTGAAAGAGTTTGGGCATCTCATAAACTAGGGCACTTAGTCCTTGGTTTCAGACATCCATCACCTCCTAGACCAGCCCCCAGGTGGTTTATAATGCATCTTTCCCTGCAATTCTCCAGTTCCAGTCACCTGGAAGCTGAAAAGGTCTTTATACCCCTGAGTCTGCTCCCTGCTCTCGTGCCCTTGGTGATTCCTGCTCCTCCTTGGAGTCAACTGGAGACACAGCACAAATCTGGGTTAATGGGTTTTATGATCAATCAACTCCAAGGCACATACCTGTCCTATTAATAATGCAAATGGGATAGGATTATTGAGTTATGAGGAGCTTATACACAAATATTAACTGCTAATACATTCATTAAGCTGACTAAAGTATTAATTAGCTTTGATGCTGCTGGATTGCAGAGCACCAGATAGTTTTACCAAGGCCTGCTCAAATTGATTAGTGTGATCCCATGCTGTGCACTGTGTTTCCACAACAGAATTGATCTTTTTTCCTGGATGAAGACAAACAACATTCTAAACCACATTGGGGGATGTTTCTGACTAAGCTTGGTCAGGGGAGTAAGTAAGAGAAATATCCTGCTGGAGAGTTTTATCCTGTGTGGGATCTTTCAGGTCAAATTTAAAGTGGTTACTTTCAGAGTCTCTTTTTAGATCCAAAAGAAAAGTAGAATAAAATATTCTCCATTTTTAAACTGTGCTCACAACAACATCAGTGCAGACCCTTGTTGATGTGGGTATAAATACTGATACTTTAATATTCCACAGGTTTAATAATCATAACTTTTTTTCATGTATCTTTTAAAGGGTCCAAGACAAGGCTATGAGAGACCAGGATATTCCAAAAATCTCACTGGCCTGGGGTCATTTCCCTGCATGTATTGAGGGTTAGAAAAGTTCTTCAGGGTTTGATCTGAGTGAGAGCCACACAGAGATGAACATTTTCAAGGTATTAAAGGATCTTGAGCAAGGAAAATTTCAGATTCCACACAGTTTTTCCCCAACTCTGGATGGCTCATTGTCCCTGCAATATTATCTCATTTCTCTGACTTCTGAAAGTGCCTTTTCATTTGCAGCACTTCACTGACAGTGAGTGACAGTTGTTCATTAACCATTATCTCTTCTAATTTTCTGTGAACTAATTGCGAGGAGCATAAGAAAAGCTATTAGAATATTGGAGCACTGAGGGATAAGAGAAGAAAAAGAGCAGGTCAAGATTACGTTGGGTCACTGCAATTTACAGCAATATTTCTTTGAAGAAATGTGGAGGTCTAGAAGTCAATTGTTAAAAAGAAGGCAGAAAGAGACTTGCTAATATCAATTCACGAATCAATAGAAGTGTCCAGTTTGATAAGAACTTCTATAGCAATTTCTAGGGAAAATACTTACCTTATGACATGACAAGCATCTTTATTGCATGGGTTAAATGAGCCAGTAAAAGGAGAAATATTGCTGGTATATTGGAGCATAAAAGTAGGACTGAAAAACAGGAATACTCTGGCACAAAGCTGAGATAGCCAAAAAAATCAACCAGCCCACAATGAAACCCCTATTTGAGGGGATGCTTACTGTGCAAAGCTGATTTTTGAGGAAGAGAACACGTTTTTGCAATCCAAAGGCATCATTACTCCGGCTAAAGTTTCCCAGAATTCTGAAAGAAACAGAAGTAAAATTATTAAAATTATTGCAAGCTATGGGCAAAGTAATTTTGCTCATATCTGCATGAACATTAACCACAGCAGGAAATTCCTTAAAAAATTAGCTGATTGTGAGCACAAATCATCAGGTTTGCATTTGGATCCCTCATGGCTAAAATTCACTTTTGACAGCAATGAATGAGGGCAGTAAAAAATTGTAAATCAAAATATATACTCCAATAATATCCTGTTGTGTCAATGTGATTTCAATAGCTCTTGAAAAAAAAGTAGAAAAATGTGAGAATCTAATATTCCATATTTCCCTGTCTTTCAGAACTTAGAGTAATAGGTGGATAAAGGCTGAAAAAACAAACAATGACGGAAAAAATGGCCCCATTGCTCACATGTAGCCAAAAAGTAAGATATAGGTGTCTTAATAAATCAAATGTACAGCTCGGGCACAGACGGATTAACAGGTGGAGAAACAACAGATGACATTTCCAACACTGATGGGGAAGAAATATGAGCAGGTTGAGTAGTTTGGACAAGCTTTAATTCAGCACAGCACACTTTGGGAAATAGATGGCTTTTAAAATAACTCTGGAGTGTTTCTGGCCTCCTCCTGGTGCCTGCTGGCCCCTGGGACCGGGAATTCATCCTGCACCGTTGTTAGGATAAGAAAGAGTAAAGCTGATGAGCACTTGCACCAATTTGAAATTATTCTTGTGGCCAATTACTCAGTCAGAGTTGTTCTGGCAGCAGAACACCAGAGCAGAAGTTAAAATGTTAAAATAATGCAACATAAAGGATTTATTGCTGTGAAAAAGGTTCCCCCTGTTTAGGTGGGGGCAGTGGGAAGGGTCTTCCCGAAATCCTTGTGGATGGGACCAAAAAAACCATATCTTAGCCTTGGAGTAGATTAAAGGCAAGTAAACAGAACATCAGAAATATCGGTCCCATAATGAAGGTGGAAGGAGATGGCTTTTCCACACTGGTAACCTTCATCACAGAAATGCAGGATGAGATCATTGGAACACAGATTGGAAGAGTTATGGGATGAAAAACTAGTGAAATAAATCACCAAGCATGGCAAGTGATCCTCTGCAGCCAAGATGGATGTTTCTTTTTTAATTTACCCAAAAGACACAATCTCTCCAGTTGCACTCCATGATCTAAAAGGTCTTTTCAACTTAAACTTTTCTGATTCTCACTGGGATGAAGCTCTAGGGCTCATTATTTTCTAAGACATCCTGCAAGCTATAGACAACTATTTTGCACCATCCCTTCATTGTAAATGGACATCCAAGCAGATTAAAATAAACCCGTTTTATCACTCAGATTTAATGATTTCCTGCTGGGCTTTTCTAATGTCGAGGAGTGGTCTTTTCTTAAAAATACTTACCAGTAAATTTGCCACCAGTCTTTGGTTCCTTCTCCACTGAGATGTTCCCCTTTTCCTTCCAGGTGTTTATATGTAGGGATGACCAATCCAGCAGGAACAACTTTTACCTCTCCTTGAGCTCGGAGTTCATAACACTCTTTGAACATCATCAGCCCTTAAGTGCTGAAACAAGGTGAACATTCAGCTCCAGAAACTTCAAATCCAGGTGAAGTGAACTTGCTGATTAACTCTGTGAATGAAATGAGTACTTTAGTGCAGTGCTAAGATGACAGCAAATGAAAATCTGTCCTAAATTACAGCAAAACCTGCAGGAAATTCAAGGCACCTGCTGAGAAAGCAGCTTTCTCTTTAGCTGGAATGTTTAATCTTTTTGACTCTTGCCTTGTTCTGGGGGAGAGGGAACACGGGTACAGATTTCATGGCGTGGTCATGGCCACTGAAATGCTCATATTAATCTGGATTTGTCTGCTCTGTGACTGCTGGCAATAAGGACAGTTAACATTCCAAGAGCACTTGCTCTTCAAGGAGACTGAAGAGCGTTGGGAACATTAAGCTCTGAGGTCGGTAATTTACTAATGAGAAAACTGATTCAAAGTGAAATTAGGACCTTATTCTCTCCTCCATTGAAGCCAGTGAAAATCATTTTGTGCTTTCCTTGGGCAGACTGTGTGTGGCTTGGGAAAGGTCACACGAGAAATCAACACAAAAATTAGACCAGAAGTCCAACAACCTTTTTGCTTGTTCAGCACAGGAATAACTGTCCCTTACCTGAGTTCTTTGTATCTGAATCCCTTGTCTTCAATGCAGTTTAGAAATAGTCCAATAAATTTAGATTTTCTAAGAGTACATTTCCAAGTTCCTTGAAGCAGTTAAACTTTATTGAAAAACTGCTCTGTGTTGCTGAGACCTTCCTAAGGAATCCAGTTTTCAGTGTGACATGATGACATTGAAGAAGTCACAGTTCAGTCTCCAAACTTGTTATTTTAGAGGTCGTGTTCTCCAAGAACCTGATCCAAACCTCTCAGTACTCAGTAGGAATCTTTCTGCCCTGGGGCTCCCTGGGATGTTTTTCAAGATGCCTCTCTGTCTGGCAATATTTCCAGCAGTTTATTACAAAATTCCACAATACAATATGCATTGCTTGTGTGGCTGGAAACCTTTATATCAGCAGGGCAGATAAATGCCAGTTCTGCTGTCATAATACACCTCAGCAGAGGGGAGAAATAGAGGGTTGTGTTTATAAATTTGATCCATTCACGGCCTAGGGCTGTAGTAATTTAGATATAGGAGTGTTTGTGCCCAAAATCAGCAGAGCATACACATGATTATTTATCTATGTATAGTGCTGGTATTGGGCATTAACACCTACTTGATATAACAGGAATAAACATTTCCTGAAAGAACACGAAGGACACTGGGAAGGTATAGCACAAGCACAGCTTTATAATGAACCTATGGAATATTTATGCTGTGCATTCCACATAAAATATGGGAGAGCTGCCCAAGTAAAGCCCTCCCAAAACAAGGTAAGCAGGACACTTTTATAATGGTGATATAACTGCAGGAGCGTTCCTGGACTTTTATGAACCTTATGTTTCCTATTGGTGTTCCTTCAAATTATATATCACTTAAACATCACTCCCCAGCACAACTGAAATAATAAATGTATTTTCCTGCCATACAGAGCAGAGTTTTTTGCATTATTCTGGGCTTAACAAATTCTAGTGTGCAGTCAATGGCAAACATATTATTCTACTGTGTCACATAAAGGATTATTTCAGATGTTTGAAATAATGCAGACAGTTAAAGGTTATGGGAGAATAACGTTAAAGGAATTCATTGTTTCAGGGCCTGATGGTAATGTGAATGATAAAAAGGTGATGACTATTACAGCCTTGAAGCATTACAGTCATTTTGCTATGATAATAGTTCTCAGATTTGGTTATAGCCCTAATATGTTACCTGAAAGTTAAAATCAGATTCTCAGGTCTGTTGGCACATAATGATCACTTATTGTCTAGAATGTAATTTCTGAAAGAGAATGAGAGTTGATCTTGAGGATAAATCCTGCTTTATTTTATAGTTTTCTTTTTTCTTTTCTTTTTTTTTTTTTTTTTAAGGGCTAAACATGGAGTTTGTACTTCAGAGAAGGAATCAATTTGGGATTGTCATTTTTTGAAACACACTGAGATAAATCTCTCTATTGCTCCCTGCTTTTACAGCTCTTTGGTCCAAGCTATCATGGACCATGGGCAGGGAATGTTCCTGGTGTTAGCAGCAATCCACCAAAGCTGTCAAGTGGCTGAGAGCTTCAAACCAGACCCTACAGGTGGTTTGGGGTTCACTTTTGGAATACTTTAAAGAGACATGTGGTAAAAGAGCAGCTCACAGAAACCTGTCCTGGCTTCTCTGGGGGGGTTCAGTGTTCTCTGTCTGAAGGACACGGGCTCCAAGATGACTTTTCTCAGAGCCATGGAATCCCAGAATGGTTTGGATTGGAAGAGATCTTAAAGCCCATTCATTCCACCCCCTGCCATGGGCAGGGACACCTTCCACTAGCCCAGGTTGCTCCAAGCCCCATCCAACCTGGCCTTGGACACTTCCAGGGATCCAGGGGCAGCCACAGCTTCTCTGGGCACCCTGTGCCAGGGCCTCCCCACCCTCACAGGGAAGAATTTCTTCCCAATATCTAATTCAAACCTACTCTCTTTCATTTTGAAACCATTCCCCCTCATTCTCTCCCTACAGTTCCAGCCCCCCCAAAAGTCCCAGCCTTCCCCTTCCCTACAGGAACACGTTGCAGGAGAGAGGAGTTGGACTCACAATTTTACTCCCCCACCACCCCCAGCACTTGTCCCAGCTCTGCTACAAACACTGCCTGTTCTGACAACATCAGCACTTCACCATCCTTAATGTTTGTTTAATTCATCATATTCCTCAAATAAAGGAATCACTGTGTGGTCACCTCTACCAGTTCAAACTGTAAGATTGCAATCTTAGCCATAGCAAGGTCACAAAATAAAGCACACAGAAGGAGGAAAAGGTTAATAATTATTTGCATTATGTGTAATAAGTGTATAATAAAGTAGAAGAGCTGTGAAAGTAAAGCATTTCTTTTCTATTCTCATTCTCTCTTTGTAGAGAAACACATACAAACACAAAACCCTCGAACAAACAAAAAAACCAACTCAAAAGAATCCAAAGAGAAAGACAAGGACAAGGATTGGGAAAGGATAAGAATAATATTTCAGCAAAAGCTGGTTCCAGACAAGCTGACAAATAAGTGAAATGGTGTCACAATTATGACAATACAGAATAGAAATTCAATATTTGTTCTGTAGTTTGTGCTCTATTTTACAGGACTGGGAAGTGTTTGATTAAAAAGGGAGTCGTGTTCACAGGCTGCATTATTCTTTCCAGATTTCACTTTTATAACTCAGGAGAGTCAAATAAATTTCTTACCCCAGAATCTTTCTGCTGTCCCTGTATTTCTGGAGCTTCACACAGGTGACTGGAAATCAAACATTCAGGGAGATACTGCAGTTAAGTATTAAAGCTGACAGGTTTTATATGGCGAGCACAATAATTGATTCCATGTTATGCTAACCTACTCTGCAGGTTCAGGCAGTGAGGAGAGTTCCATCTCATAGAGGAGTCACTGAATTATTATTTTTTTTAAGGTTTCTAAAAGCACTGAGGCAATTTACATTTCAATTTTCCTTTTTTAAACATTTATAGAGATGAAGAATACAGTGAGCGCTCGTATGGGCAAGAGGACAAATCCAGCTCTGAAACTTCCACTGGGAAAAAAAAACACACTGAAATAGTAAACAAACCAGTAAAATATTTAAAATAAGTTAACTTCTTGAAGGGAGGGGTTGTAGGTTTATTTTTTCTCTTTTTTTTTCTGGTCCATTTACTACCTGCTGGTGGCTTCTTGTTGGAAGGGGGAGCTGGGAAGTGCTTGGCAGTGGCAACAGTCTGAGTGATTTCTGGCATTTCAGAGTTTAAAGGCAAACAAACTGACATTTTTTTAAGCAAGATGTCACCAAAATCCGTTGGCATAATGTCACTGCTGACAGCTTTTGGAGTCACCAACTCTCTTCTTGCTCAGAAGGTGTCCAGGGAAGAACTGAGACTTCCAATGTCCTTGGCAGAAGGGAGTTTTCCTTGGTAGTCCTCAGAGTGGAATAAGAGTTTGTTATCATGCCCCAATATGGAAAATAATCTGTAGTCTAAACCACTGGTTTTTTTAAAGCACATATATCAATATGAGGAAATAAGTGGGATTCAGAGCATTGTTGGACACGATGAAAGTTGCCCAGCTTTCCCTTCCAGGGTCGTTTTCCCTCGTGACATCCCCTCGACCAGTCAGCAGAGGGATTTCAACGTCTCTTATTTTTTCAGGAAGGTCTCTAAGCTGAAAATGAGATGGTTGGGTTGAATTGTCTCCAGCCTTCCCTGGTACTGCTGTTTCACTTCAGAGCATGTTAGACCTGGGACAGAGAGATTCCTTCTGGGACAGCTGCTCCAGGACCTTAATTCACATCCCAACCTCATGTTGTGCCAAGTGGAAAACCACCAACTCCAGGATTAATTCATGAAATACCACCTTTTTACCTCCTGTTAACAAGATATTGCCATGACCCAGTGCCTGTGGAAGTAACAGCATTTCTCCTTCAGTAAGGACCTGTTGGAAACCACTTCCTTTTCCGAGCAGTTTTTGCTGGATTTAGGGTGAGAAATGAGTGTCGCTTTCCTTTTGCACATTAGGGCTGCTGAGCTGGAGAAAATGGGTATAACTTTTCTCTTAATTCCATAATCTTATTATCCTAGCTCCAATAAAAACTGATAATGAAATCTGAGGATATTGAGAACTTGGATTTTTTCCATTAAGTTTAACTTGGTATTTTTTTTCAAGCAATGGGGTACTTACCATAGTCCAACTCTTTTTAAGACTATCCAGGGAAACATAAACCCTTGCAGCAAGCCATTCTCTGTCAAAATTACATCTGACCTGCATATTTTTGCAATTCTCTGATGCATTATACAGTCAGATCAGGTTGTTCCTTGACCAGTTGTTCACCCCTATCAATTGCATTAGCATTTAACCTGTCAGCTTAAATTACAAAGGTAACAAAGGTTTGGGAAGGTTATAATAGACCCAATCTCACACAGAAGTATGGAAGAATAATCTTAAATCATCCTTCGATGTGAGTGTTGTTTTTTCTCCTGACATACATTTACTTACCTTCTAGAAGCATCTCTGGGCAACTTTTTGTGGTGAACACTACATGAGATCAGCAAAGCTTGTCAAATAAGGGCAGCACTGGCAATAAGACAAGCATGCATATTTTATCAGAACTTAGATTGCACCTCCTGTGTCTTTACTCATTTTCTCTTCTATTCCCCATCCTTTTTCTGGGCTAAGTTTCCTCTTCTTCTCTCTCTAGGGATTCTGTCCTTCATTGTGTCTGATTAATAAATTAGGTGCTATTCCACAGGCACATAAGAATAGTATCAAGGATTGGAGTCCTTTAAATCCTTAATCCTTTAGGCTTGAATAGAATCAGAGAATCATTAAGGTTGGAAAAGACCTCTAAGCTCATCGAGTCTGACCATCGAGCAGCACCACCACCGTGTTCACCACCAAACCATGTCCTCAAGTGCCACATCCACACATTTTTTGAACCCTTGCAGGGGTGGTGACTCCACCACTGCCCTGAGTGACCTGTCCCAATGCTTGACAATCCTCTCCATGAATAAATTTGTCCTGAGGTCTTCTCTAAACCTCCCCACACATGAAGATTCTGTGCCTGCAAGAGGGTCAGCCCATCCCCTCCTCAAATCATCCATCATTCTGTGCTGGAGATTTACCACTCTACCACATCAGGTTTTGGGTAGTGTATTTATAAAATACCAAACTATAATCCCAGCACACTAAGGAAAATTCTCTTTTAAACAAGTTCTCTTTTAAACAAGTGAATATGCTTGGAAAAACTAGAAATCATGTTAATTTTACCTGAAACTATTCATATTTCTATAATGCCCTTATAACACATGGGCAATGATGTCAGAATTCCAACTGCAGGTTGCCTGAATAGAAAATATGACATAATTCCTACCACATCTGCCTCTACCAACCTCTCTCAAGCCTTCCAGCACCAGCACAGGCTGCTGAGTAATATAAAAACACTTCACAGCCTTTGGAAAAGCTAAACCAGCACATGGTGGGCCAAAAATGCCCCTGACAGAAGAATTAGAAAAAACCCACAAGCATAAAAGCAAAATCCTGATTCTGTTAGCTTATAAACACATATTTATCTATGTATTTACACATAAATATGTGCACGTATTTATATTATGTGTATATATTTATGTATTTATATATTAAAATGTATTTCTGATATATATACTCCTCTCTTTTTTAATAAAGAGTTTTTACCACTAACATTCATATGCACAAAGCTCCCATCAAAGTTTGCCTGCCTGGAAAATGCAGCTTTAAGACAGTAAAACAACAATATTAAAGGTAAAGCCAGATTGTAGCTGTTACTGAGCTCAGGAAGCACAGCTGAATATTTCTTTTGAAATATGTAGATATTTCTAAATTATTGTTTTCAGTATGTCCAGAACACAAGTTAAAAAGGCTCCAAAACAACAATACCCATGTCTTGAGTTTGAGCAACAGATAAAGGCTAAAAATAATGCTGAAAAACTAGTTTAAGGACATATCTTTATCCAAATGCCAGTGTTCCCCCAGGCAGCTGTGGCACATGGAGTGTGCCATGATGAATGGGCTTTAATAAGCAGGAGAGCAGAGCTTGGCCTACATTGGGCTGGAGTGCATCTGCTGCTGGAATTAGGACCTGCTGGTTTCATCTCCCCATCGAGGAGCAGCTGCCTCAGCCCTCGTGCAGGAGGGGCTGGGGCAGGGTTGGAGGGAAGGCTCTGGGCAGGACATTTGATTGCTGTAATTGTCTGGATATAATTAGCCAGATCTGCAGAGATATTTCAGTGCCTGACTGAGAGAATCAGAGACTCACAGGGTGGTTTGGGTTGGAAGGGACCTTAAGGATCATCTCATTCCACCCCCTGCCATGGGCAGGGACACCTTCCACCAGCCCAGGTTGCTCCAAGCCCTGTCCAACCTGGCCTTGGACACTTCCAGGGATGGGGCAGCCACAGCTTCTCTGGGCAACCTGTGCCAGGGCCTCACTTCCCTCACAGGGCAGAATTCCTTCCCAATATCCCATCTAACCCTGCTCTCTGTCAGTTTGAAGCCATTCCCCTTGTCCTGTCCCTCCATCCCTTGTAAACAGTCTCTCTCCCTCTTTCCTGTTGGCCCCTTCAGGTCCTGCAAGGCCACACTTTTAGGTCATCCCAAAGCTTCTCTTTTCCAGGCTGGACAATCCCAACACTCCCAGCCTTTCCTCACAGCAGAGCTGCTCCATCCCTCTGATCTTCTTGGGGCCTCCTCTGGAGTCGCTCCAACAACTCCATGTCCTCCCTGTGCCAGGTTCTAATCTTTACATTCAGAGAAAAATAAAATAAAACCAAATAAAAACTAGCAAGACTCAAATACAAGAGTGTTTAAAAGCTGTTGGATCATATTTTGACTATGCAGATATTACTTTGAAGCAACAAGGACTGCTGTCCCCTAAGAAGGGAACCCTTCTTAGGAAATCATGGAATACTTCTCTTATCTCAGATAATATCCTGGGATATTTCAAAGAAAAATGATGATTTAAATGCAGGATAGTCCCTATAAAAGCATCTCATTAAGACCTGCACTGCAATATAGTTCATAACTTCTTGGGTGAACCAAACACTAGCGAATCACAGTCCACTTGCAGCTTCTTCAAATATATGTGGAAACACACCCATATCTATATTTGTAACTCAAATTAAAACTATTCTTTCTAATATTGTATTTTCATAAATAAATCCTAATTTAGTTTCTTGTGACACAAACCCAAAGGCAGCCCTCAGCCCTACCAAAAATAAACCCTCCTACCATTTGGTGTGTTTTTCCAATGAATATTTATAGCAGTTCAGGTGTCAGAGACTCTTTTCAGCGGGAAAAAAAAAAAATAGCCTTGTTCAGGTTTTATTGATGTAACTCACGATATTCCTGCCCTTGTACAAAACAAGGTTATGCTGAAGTTGGATGTCAGACTTCATTAAAGTGTGTTCTGGGCATCCTCAACCTGTGGTGCTCGCTGACCCCAGCACCTCTCAACTGATGGACCTCAGCAAGGCTTTCTGCTGCCACATTTGCAACATTTCTGCAGAGTCAGCCAATCAATATTGGTAAAAAAACCCACCCAAAAGTTACCTACCTGTGAATATCGTTGCAATATTCCCAACCTGACGGCTGTGAGTAGAGTTTGCTCCTCCACTTGGGTGGTTTCAAGTCTTTCTTCTTCTTGAGTCACAGCAAGATTTGGAAAATAGATCTTTCTTTGCTTTATCCAGGAAGATAATCCCGTTTGGAGGATGTTATCTTTTAAGCAGAGCCCGTGGAATCATGGATCAGAGAGCTGGGCTTTGAGACTTCCAGCAGAGCTGCGAAATTTGCACAAAATAAAGAGATTTTGTTCCGACAACATCCCCTCCCTTCCCCCAGAAAGAAATAAAAGGGGGGAAAAAATTCTCTGTTTCCTCCATTTCCAGCTGTATTCCCAATACAAATGCCATTAGGTGGTGGATTGGGTATGGCCCACATGCACTATTTATGGTCTGCAATCAAGCTGCAAGCCCAGGAGTTCAGTGCCACTGTCTATCATGAAGTCAAACTCAGAGGCTAAATAACTTCATACCCTGATATTTTGTCCCACCATATATTAGCAAACGTCCCAGTGAAGGCTCCAGTGTCATTTGTTTGCAGTGCTGACCTTCTTTTGAAGTATTACTGGTGTTTGTCACTGCTCTGTTCGTGCTAGCAGAGATTTGCCAGTCCTTGGTGCCTGTGCTATCAAATTGCTTCACTTAAATATTTAAATGGGAAATGGCTCCGTGTTTTAACTGAGAGAGGAATTCAGATGCAGGGGATCTGAATATCACAAGTAGTTCCCTCTGCAGCACAACTGAGGGAAATATTTGTGGAGCTGACGAATCACTGAGATTCCTTGTGCAGCCTTGGGATGTTGATGAACAACAGAATTCCACCCAGAAACTGCACTGGATCTTGGATTAACAACCCTCACCAGCCACAGGTCTGAGGAATTTCACTGGACCCAACCCCTCATAATTTTCTCCGTGTATTTCACATCACACTTTGCCACACTCAGGGCTTTAATTTTTTCTATGATTATGTTTAGTTTTTCTTTTTCTTTTTTTTTCTTTTTCTTCTTTTTTTCCGTTAGATAACTGCCAGAACTGCAACAAAATACAGAAAATGATGAAAATTATGCTTAATCACAGTAAGACCATCAGAATCCAGTAAATAAATGCTTCCCACGATTCCTTCTTAATCCTTAAATTAATGCAATCTTATAATTTTCCTGATATTACTGGCAATCAGATACTCCTGTCAGCTTTAGAAACCCTACTCGTACTGAAGTTCAGCAGGAGCAGGAAACCTGATTTCTGCAGGTACCTGAAAAGTCCATCTATAAAATTAGACACAAATATTAAATATTTTAAGTGATTTAGGATGTCTCCTTTGACAGGTGCCTCTCAAGTCATCCCAAAAGTTTTCTTCCCCCAAAAAATATTTGCTAAGAAGATTTTTGTTGAAAAAACATGGATGTTATTGCTCACTATCTTAAAAATAAATCATGTTGCAGAAAACCATAACTCCCATAACAGATCCATTGCTTGCTGAATACATAAACAAGTTCCAAACTGATACATTGTATGGAATTAACTAATCAGGTGAAGTTTATACCTATTAAATTAACCAATGCAAAACATGGTGCGAATCCCCTTAATTCAATTCCAAGCTGGTTTTATTTGCTTTGGGAAATGTACAAGTAGATACTCAATCAAGGAAAAACACTCCTGTTATTCCATTATGTCTCCAGTTGGTACCTTTATACAAACTTAACTAATTGGGGAAAGAGGGTCAAATAAATAAAGCCCTGCATTTAGATAAAGGCACTGCCTTATCTATTAGAGAGTTTCTGAGAAATAAGAATAATATTGGGGATAGAGAACTGATCAATGTTCCCCTCAAAGTAGACTGGTTAAGTGCACTAATTGAATTAAAAACTCTGAAGATTAGAGTCTCAATTGCAAAGCAGATGTTCTGTACTCACCGACCTGCCAAGGTGGGATATTCCCCTTCACTCTGTTGTGCTTCCATTACACACCAGAATTCCTGGGAGGGTCATGCCCAGCACAAGTGAGAGGCCAAACCAACTAATCATCTTTCCAGGTACTCGCAAAGCACAAATTTGAAGCATCCTTTCCCTTTATCCTCGGGAGTGGGAGCTCCAATCAGCAGCTTCTGGCACATGTTCCTGATGTTCCTCGGGTTCCAAGGTCACAGTGACCCTCGTGGCAGGAATGATCTTGCAATCCCGATGATCTGCTCTGGAATAGGAGTGGGCAGAGATCACAGGAGTGTGTAAATTCGGGTGTGTGAATTTGTCCGTTCACTCCTCGCTCCCCCTTCAGCTGATTCCCTGACATCGCAGGCAGTGGCCAGAAATTCCAGCACGGCACAGAGTGACTGAAGGGCTTGGGTTGGAAAGGACCTCAAAGACCATCCAGTCACACCCTCTGCCATGGGCAGGGACACCTTCCACTAACCCAGGTTGCTCCAACCTGGCCTTGGACACTTCCAGGGATGGGGCAGCCACAGCTTCTCTGGGCAACCTGTGCCAGGGCCTCCCCACCCTCACAGGGAAGGATTTCTTCCCTAAAGGAAGCACTCAGGGCTATCAAAGGTGCCACAACACTCTCCTGTCGCATTCAGTAAAACATTTCTTCGTTGCCTCATATCAAGGTCTGTTTCTGTGCTGCAAGACCTGCTCCAGAAACCTGTGGAATGTTCTTTGCAGGAAGCTCTCACCACACGTGGCACTGGATCAGTGTGCCAGGCACGTGCTCGGCCCGAGGCTTCCTGGCTGGATTTTGGAATGAGATGAAGGAGCTACACACCTACCCCATCACCTCCAACTAAACAGCTGTCTGGGTGGCTTCCAGGCTTTTCCAGTGGGCTGTCCAGAGGATACTGAGGTGACAATCCCACCAGGGAGGGCTCCAGGGGCTGCGGCAGCAACTGCACATCCCGGAAAGCGATGGCACATCCCGCTCCAAAAAGCCAGGATGACGTGATGCCCAACGTGACCCAGAGCATTCCAGAAGCCTGCTGACGGTGTCTTTTCTTTTTTAGAAAATGGATTTACAAAAAAAATACGTAAAGCCTCAGAAATACCGAGTCATCTGATCAGTGCTAAAAATACCCCCGCTATTTGCATCGGGAGAAAGATGTTTACATTATCAACGACAAAGAGGTTACAGGAAACTCTTGGATTTCTTGTCAGTGTACAAAGCTTAGAAACAATATTTTGCTGAGCTGAATGTCTTTTGTATTTGCTTTTTAAAAGAGTAGCTGCTTTGTATTTTAACCATGACCTTTCCATCTGTCGGGTCAAGGATATTGGCTGACCATAGAGTTCAAAGGAAAATAATTCCCGTCAGACACTGCATTTTATTTTTCTCTGAAAGACAGCTTCAGCCTTTGGCTCCTAGTCAAAATTTTAAGGATCTATAATCTTATGATCTTATGATCTATGATCTTAGTTTTTGCTGAAGAAAAATGAATAATTGTATCTTTTCCCTAAACTGGAAGTCTCTTTCTATCCAATTTCCTACAACCCAGTCTCACCTAAATGCAATCCCTGTGTTAATAATACAGACTGTATAATAATTAGAGTCACAAAAGTCATGGAGCATTTTGCTGTGGAGCATAGCTGTAAAATAAGTGGGAAAAAAATAAGTGGGGAAAAAACAGTAGTTCAGATTCCTCAGTCCATAGTTAACATTGTGTCTTTACTGAGAAATATAAAGGCACCATCACAATGAGATGGTGACATGGATGTCACAATAATTCTGTCACAGCTGGTACATGTACCAAATCATCTCATTCCACCCCCTGCCATGGGCAGGGACACCTTCCACCAGCCCAGGTTGATCCAAGCCCTGTCCAGCCTGGCCTTGGACACTTGCTGGCTTTGATTTCTGTATAACCTTAGACAGCAGGTGCTTTAGTCTCTCATGAATGGTAAAATAAAAAGCAAAAAAAAAAAAAAAGAAACTAAGGAAAAAAAATAGGAAAACTTGTGAAAAGAGGCAGAGAAGGTAAGGCAATAAGTTCTGCAAAAGGGAACCTGTTCTGCTAAACCCAGTTCTCTGGGGCAGAACTGAAGCGGATGAAACACATGTTGGCATCTTATTGCTTAGTTTTTCTTTCTTCCCCTTTCTTTATCATAAAGTGAAGGAAAATGTTCCCTCTCCCGCCTCAGATCCATCCATCAGACAACAGATCAGGAAAACTGTGTCAAAGAAGAATAGTGTTGGCAAAGCAATAGAAATTCCTGAAGAAACACCTATATGTTGGCTTGATAAATTATTTCTTCATTTCTATATTCATCCAAAACACGTGTATTTTCACGCTCCATTGAACAGAGAAATACTGTGAGTTGCCACAGAAAGCTGCTATTAAGTTATTTTTCTTTTGCTGAAGAGGTTATTTGCTGGGGCTTTTCAAACCTTGCTGTCCTTCCTGTGCCCTACTGAGCACAGGGGCAAATTAATTTTTTAAAATGCTTTTAATGGAAGATAGTTTCAAACTTTACTCAAACTGAAGCTTTTTCTCTGCACCAGACTGCATTTCCAAACTCACTTGACAGGATCCTGATATTGCAATTGTGCAAAATTCAAAGAAAGTCATGATTAAAAACGGATCAATAACACAAAAATATGATGTTCAGTAGAACAGAGGCCAAAAGGAGACGCTCAGAAAGATCCCAGCAAAGCTTGGCAGGACCAGGGATGGGCTGGAATGTGCTAAGGAAGAGCTGAGACATGAGCAGAACCCCGAGCTCAACTCTCTGGCAGGGGATGATGGAAACCAGCTGCTCTCAGGAAAGCAGAGGACATCAAGAAGACAAAAACCAGGCTGTTAATGCCTTTTCCATTGAGATGCTGCTTTTCCCCTCAGTTTCCCAAGTTTTCTCTGAGCAGGAGTTTGGGTTTCGGCAGTGCAGCAGCAGGGAAGTTCCCCACTGAGTGTGGATTGAGCTGCATTTCCCTCCCTAGGTTTTCAACAGTTTGCAGAGAAGTTATGAACGAGACAGGGTGTAAATCTGTGATCTCACATTTCCACCCACCAACACTCTCCCTCTTTTTTTTGTCAGGTCAGTCAAATTAATTGGTTTCAACTCTTTTTTTCAAGTGGAAGTTCATTAAAATTTTGAAAAATTGCCATCACAAGAAAAAGCACAATCTTCAGTTAACAGTGTCAACCTGCTATTGCACTGGCTTCTTTTTCTTCTTAATTGGATATGTTGAATCAAATTCTGCTTAGCAAACAGCTTGGATTTGGGCAAATCAGCATTTTTTTCCAGTGGGGGAAAAAAAATTATCAAGAAATTCCCAACCATCTCAAATAATTTCCCAGATGTGGTGGTAGCTTAATAAAGTTGTAGCCTGTTCAAAACAGTTTTTTGTATGTTTAAGGTTTTCCTGAGGTGTCAAGGGACAATCAGTCACCATTTGTGCTCAATAAACTGGGAGATGATACTCCAGGAATCGATTCAGCTCTGCAGAGATTTGAAAGATGTGCATTTATTGGAGAAAGCAGTAAATAAAAATAAAGCTTCACTGGGATTTAATTGAAGTGCCCAATGGGTGAGTTTGTACTTGTATGCATAAATAACTTAATTATAAATAAACAAGCCAAAGGAAAGGGAAAATTGTAAACTTAGCAAGTATTGACTAATACACAAAAAATAAGGCCAATGTCATCAAGTTGTGCTCTGCTATTCTAATTCTGTATTAATTTGCATAAAGATCCTTGCTGATTGGATGCAGATGAGTTCTGACTCCCCACTCCATCGGGAAGAATCAATTTGGGGATATTATAGACTAAACCAACATTTTCCCAGTGTGTTCCCAGTGTCTGTTGCACATCTCAAGGTCAGTGGCTCACACAGGTGAGTTCCAAAGGACTGGCACTGTGAGTACACAGAAAGTATTAGGAATAATATTGTCTCAATATTGAGTTAATGCTATTAGAGGTATTAAAGCCTTTCTGAAGGCTTCTTGGACAACTCACAATTAACATTTCTTCAATCTTCTTAAATTATCAAGCACTGTGAAAACAGACAAGGTCATTGTTTTATCTGCAATAAAGTCAAAGGAATTGCTGGAGATATGGCAAGAGTATTACACATATAATTAACACTGTGGTAATTTATTCAATAAAGCTCTCATTTAATTACAGGGATCTATTACACTGAGTGGTGTGGTAGGGGTGATTTATAGCTCAGATGTAAATATTCAGAAAGAGGCCTCCCCTAATGAAAGGAGCTGCTCTCTGCTCTCCATCCATGTCCCACTTTGCTGTGCTGGTACAATGTACAAGATATTAGAAGGAAAATCTTCCCTGGGAGGGTGGGGAGGCCCTGGCACAGGTTGCCCAGAGAAGCTGTGGCTGCCCCATCCCTGGAAGTGTCCAAGGCCAGGTTGGACGGGGCTTGGAGCAACCTGGGACAGTGGAAGATGGGCAGGGGGTGGAACGAGATGAACTTTAAGATCCCTTCCAACCCAACCCATTCTCTGACTCTCTGATGGAATCAGCCCCTAGCAAGATGGCAGTGATAATTTTGGAAGGACTGAGTGTCACCTGACGCTTCCTTGCTCTTCAGGAGTGTGGCCCTTGACCACCAGCCTGTGGTGAGCTGTGACATGTGTTATGTTGCTTTTTCCTGTGTTGATGTTCCCTTCATCAACAAACAGTGAAAAAGTTGAAATATGTCAGCAAACCTGTGCTCTTTCTGCATCCATCAAGAAGCTTAATCAGAAATTATGAAGGATGAAACCATACTGATCTGTGCTGCTGGAAGTATAAAAGGGGTCTTTTTCTTAACATGGACAAATAAATATTACTGATCACAAATAAAACGTTTCTTATTGGGATAATATTGTGTGCTGTCTGCCCTCTCTGCCCTTGGGTTCTCCCAAATCCAACAGAGACTCTGCACAAAGCTTTAAACCCCAGGGCTTTCAAAGGCTGGGATATTTAGAGCTGCAGTAAGTCACTGCCTCTGCATGAACTACTCCTGGGCTGTTTTACTACCAAAAGCTTGGCAAATCACTCTATTCCTTAAGTCTTTTCCTCCCCAGATCTCAGCGTTCACACAAACCCAGTCGAAGGGAGCCGTTTGTACGTGAACATCACACATTCCTCAACATCCATCGCTCACAAAACGCTCACTTATGTTATCACAAATTTAAACAACAACAAAAACTTCAAACCCAGTCAAAGCCAGCCGTGTCAAGCTGACAGGAGTTGATGACACTCATAAAAGGAACAGCTTTCTAAAGAGACATCTTTCTCGTGGAAAGTGTTCGCCAATTGATAATGCAGGTAATAGTCAGCACTCCAGATCTGTGCTGATATATAAAACTGCTGTCAAAACTGCTGCCTTTATTGACATCATCATGAATACTTTGCTCCCAAGGTAAAGACATTATTGTCAGAAGCAGCTGAAAACATTACAGAAGATATTTCTCAGTTTAACTATGTAAAAGTGTGTTGTTAGAAACTCGTCAGGATTCCTTAACATCAGAAAAAGACTGAAAGAACACCACTCACAATAGAATGTCTCACTTAAAATATCCAAAGAGCGTTTTAACTAGGAAAAAAACCCACTGGATTGGTGTGACTGGTCACTCCAGGCTCTGGCAAACCAAGCTGTGCCTGCCCACATCACATCTCACGTTCTCTGCACAGCCCTGGCTGGGGGTCTGACAGCATTAGAGAAATCCAATGGATTGAAATTCCCTCATTTGGTGAGGAAACTACTGAACAAGAGGCTGTAATAACAAAGTCTGTTCAGCCACATACACCCCTCACAAAACTCTGGAGTGCTGCAGTGTCTGGGAGCAGCAGGTAACTGTGAAGGAACAGAGCACAAAACCTACTGTGCCCATTGCTACAACCTCCTTCAGCAAACACTGAGCACAACAGAACCAGAAAACATCCTGAGTTGGAAGGGACCCACAAGAATCAGTTCCAGACTGTGCACAGGACATCCCAACAATCCCAACATGTGCCTGTGCATGAAAGGAATAAACCATTGCCTCCCTCAGTGCTGACCTTATTTAACCTTGCCTTATTTTGGCAGATGAAACGAGTCACTGCAAACCAAATCTGCAAAAACATTTCAACAATTTGCCACTGAGTGGAACCCAAACCCAGACACCTTTGCTGAGGGACAAGCTCCTGTCTGAACCCCGTTGTCCCAGTGACCCCCTGCCCTGCTCAGAGCCAGCGGTGCCAGGGCTGATTCACCCTGTCCCCATCCCCGGGACATTTCATCCCACTCAGCTCTTACCTCTAATCTAATTTGACTGAGATGAAGGAACCTCCTGCTCTCCAGAGATCGATTCTCCTCGAGCGCAGCACATAAATGAATATTTTACAAGCCATATAAATGCAGCCCTTTCCATTTTTCTTTCCCAGCTGTGCCGTAGGAGGGCAGACACTGGGACCAATTTACAGCGTTCAGCTGCTGTCTCAGGAGCAGGCAGAAATTCTGAGCCCCTCACCAACCTCCCCCTTTGGAGGGCTCACTCATCAGCTCCAAAAATAATATATGCTGCTGTTGAGTGTATAACTTTTGATATAATTTTAACTCCTGCTCATCTGTAACAGCTGATTATCAAAAATTTGTGATATACAAGAAAACACCTTCCTGAGGTTCTGAGCATCAGTGGTCTGTGGTGACCTCTTTGTTGGGAAAAATCAATCTGAACCAACACTACTGATGTGTGAAACCTTCTTTAATAAGAAAATGCTCTCTACATATGGCTACATTCTTTAGTGTCTAGTGGTCAATAGCTAATATGATGTACCTTAAACGTGGCTACAGGGAATTAACACTTGGCACCTGTGGATCCCACTGCAATCACCCTTTGCTTTTGACTTCAAAGGCAATAAAAAAGTAATACTGAGATCAAAGACTCCCAGCACAATCAGAGGTTTTGAAGTTGGCAAACCAGAGAAATTGGAGGCATTTTAGTTTGTTCTCTCTTGTCGTTTTCTGAACTCCTGAATACTTTGAGTCACTGTTCAAAGTTCTGATATAAACTTAGGTTTTGATGCACAGGGATCTGAAGATGCCAGGGAATTCCAGATTAATCCATGCTGACAGCAAGGGCTCTCATTACCTTTCCATTGATTTTGAAGATAGTTTGCAAGGTTTGGGGAAATAAATAAGCTCTGTTCTCTGTTCTGATGCTACAGAAGCTCTGCTACTTGGGGCAAACAGTGTCTTTTCAAATATGTCTCTGTAGCATCCTTATATTTGGGTGAGGCCTGTAAACACCCTCCAACAGGTGTATGAGGAGCAGATCAGTCAGAATTCTGAGCTCCTTTGCACACTGTTGTTCTGCCATTTTAGCTCTCTATTCTTGGAGTTTTATTCTCTCACTGCTTTATGGATGTTTGTAACCATTTGCTCATCGTCATCCCTGCCTGAGTGACACCTTTCCATCCCCAGGACACAGGTGCCTATCTACTCTTCCTCTTAAACCTTCACCAAGGAATATTTCCAGTCCAACTTTCTTTTCTGATCGATAGATCAGACACAAGTATCGAGTGAGACATTCAGGAACGGATGGTTTCCCCATGCACTGTGACAGCTGCTCAGTTCCCTATTTCCTGCTCCATTTCTCAAACCTCCTTATCCCTTTCTATATATAAACAATCTTTTCCACTTTCTCATCTACTTGCTCTTATCAACATTGGTTATCTTGCTTCCTCTCAGGAAAATTACCCAGCTTTCTACATGATGGATCATTTCACATAGACAATTGTGCTTATTGAGAAATTCAATACTTTTAACTTCTTGCTGAAGAACCATTTGTAACCAAACTCCCCAAAACATGATGAATGTTCCCTCCTTTTCCCCAGTTATTAGATGGAGCAGCAGACACCGTTTTCAGGCTTTCCTGTGGCACAGGCTACATAAAACATCCAATATTTGCTCAATTACCATGACATCTCCATGCTTAATATTCCAAACTAACTATTAAACTTCAGTAGCAAAGATTTTGATCTGACCTTGCAATCCATATTATTTAGTGATCCAAAATCATCTCAGACAGCGCTGTGAGACCTGATCAAGCCAAATTCCTCTTGAAAAGCAAAATATGGGCAACCAGAGAGCCAGTCCCTCAGAGCCAGGCACAGGGGAGAAGCTGTGTTGAAGTTCCTGGAGCTGTGGAACAGAAAAGCTGTCAGCACTCCATGATTCCTGAAAGTCCCATCACATTACAGCTTGGAAACTAAATTGCTTTTCATTTATGAGAGATAATCTGTGAATGTAGAACCACACCATATTAACCCCATTCATGCAGAAAACTGTCCTGGGCAAGTAAAGGCATTTTAAATTTTGGCAACTCTCTGCATATCCAGGGGGCTAAAGGAGGGCAACCTCCTCTTCCTGCACTCCAGGGCCCTCGTAAAACAGGCTCTATAGAGCAATAAATCTGCTTATTTTTGTTATGGTTCTCTCCTCCCTCTCTGACTGCTTCTGTTTTCTTTTGGAAGGCACTTGACTGTACCATTCCCTGTCTGTTTTCAGCATCATAAAATGAAATTCACTTCATTGATCAGAAGATGACCTCTATCCAGTGCCTCTTAGATTAGAGATAACAGCAGGCTGCTGTCTCACTGAGAAATAATTTCTTCAGCTTCCCCAGCTCCTCTTTATTATGATTGCTTCCTAACATATCACTTAAAAACCGGAATGGAAAACAAATGAGAATTTCTTCTCCCAGTGTTTGTATTTTGACTTACCAACAAACACAGACACACACACTGCAGCACTCTGTGCTTTGGAATAATTCATACTTTCCTGTGGAAGATGAAGAAAATATTTAACTGTAGACAAATGAGCTGAGGAAAGGGGTAAAAATGGATTGACATAAACCCTACATTTTGCCTGAGAGACTTTCTGCTTTAAAGCAGGAAAAATGGTAGATGTACATTCATGTGAAATTTAAACTGTGCATATTCAGGAACAGGTTTTTAAATATCAGCAATAAAGATCATGTTGGAATACATTATCACATTCTGCACTGGAGCATGTGTTACATATTTATAACAAGGAAAGCGTGCAAGACTAATCATACACTATGAATAATGCCATGTTTTTACAGGCACATTTGCAGTGTGTTATCCCAGACATTCCCTTCTGCTGGGGACAGGAGGAGGGAGAGGCTCCTCCAGCACTCAGCATCCTCTGCAGGAGGATGCCACCTCAAAGGTGTGAGGTGTGCAGTGACATTAATTTGAAAACAGGCATAAATGTGGGTATTATTGCAGTGATTTCAGGCCCTCTGCTGAGCTGTGGGAGAGGTTCAGTTGGCAGCAAGTGCTGCACTTTGTTCCCAGAGTCCTGGAAGTGATGGGATTCCTGGAGGGCTTGTCAGCCTCAGGAAAGCCTCTCAGCTTCAGTCTCACCATCCTTCACTTCCCCTTGGTGAAGAATATGCTCTTCAGGAATAAAATAAACTGCTCTTTTCCTTCCCTCCCAACCAAACTTTGCGTGCCTGAGACACTGCAGTGGGCTTCTGGCAGCTGAACTTATTTTATCAAGTAATATATAATTAAAGCTACACAAATCTGATCCTGTATTACACTAGTACAGATGAAATACTACATGAATATATCATCCAAGTAATGCCAGTTTTATGAGCTGTTTGCCCTCACATGAGCTACTCAGCAGAAGCCCTTTCCAGTGTACCGAGCCTTTTTTCCTTTATTTAAGGAGAGAGAGCTTTCAAAAGAGGGAGAGTGGAGAGGAAATATTATTTATTCCTGGCTGTGATGTGTGTCAGTGCTGCTCTCATGTGGTGGAACAAATCTGCCCTCATTTTGGAGCATCTTCATGCAGATTGTCCTCCAAGGAATTTAGGCTGAGCTTACAAGGGTGAGCGCAAAACAAATACTGGGAGTAGTTCTGGTCCTGGTCTAGTGAAAGGTGGCCCTGCTGTGGGGCTGGAACTAGATGGCATTTAAGTTGTCTTCCAACCCAAACCATTCTAGGATTCCAAGATTCTATGAGCAGTTCTGCAAGAAGGGAATGTGCTCAGAGGGATTAAGGATCAGCTACCTAAGGGTTTGCCCATAAAACACATCATTTTTTTACTAATATTCTCCACCAGTAGATGAAAGACAGCCTTTAGAAACATTGATAACATATCCAGAATGAACTTTTTGTAATTTGCTGGACAGCTGTAACTTGTTTTAAACTTAAATTTTGTAAACAAACTTTGACTTACCCAGGCTTCAAAACCCAGAGCACATTCCCAGGAGAAAGGAGAAGCTCTTCCTCAAGGTCAGTCTCAACCATGGATTTGTGGAATAAAATCTGAGCATCCCTTAAGTAGGAATACATCATCTGGGAATCATCTCTCTTTTGTCAAGAAGGAAGCCCTTGGGAAAGGGACTCTGCTGTTCTCCAGGGTTGCACCAGGACTGAGCTCTGCTGTGAACTTGCCCAACATCCCACTGGAATAACACCAACATTAACTCAGAAAACTCGTTCTGCACAAAACTTGCTGAGCACCCAAACGTGCCACTAAAATTCCTTGTGCCCCATTTTCAACAAAAGACACTGGAGCACCTGAATTGCCAACACCTTTGTCCCCCTTTCTCCTCAGATTCTCTGGTGCTCATAGAGTTACCTTGAGGTGGCCAATCCACCAGGCTTGTGACATGTCTCAGTGCAGCCCCTGCCATTGTTTCAGACAATTTTATCTGCTCTGTGATTTTCCCAGCTCCTGAAAGCACACAGATAAGCTGACAGACACATTTGCTGTGTGATACTGGCTCTGCACTGCTAATATTGGCTGTTGCCTGACATTTTATATAACAACATTTATATAACAAAAGTTCCTGCCATTTCTAAGTTATGTGATGCACCACACAATTCAAACCCAGCCGGCCCATTTTCTCCCCTTATCAACTTAAAGCTCGGGATGAATCAAGTAATATCAGAGAAGATAAATTATGCCACTGTTTATTTACAGTTTGCATCCTGCAGTCAATGTACCTCACGCAGGCATTGACCTGTGGAAGAACTGGAGCAGCACATTATTTTTGCAGCAGTAAAATTGATGGAAATTGATGATGCCTGAAAAACACACAATTATAGTGTCTTGATTAAAAATGGAGCACATTTCAATGAACTTTTTCCCTTCTTCTCGTGATTATGATACACAAGTACTAACATTAATGGTATTTTTTTATATAATGAACCATAAAATTACAGTTGGCAGTCAAGAGCACTCTAGCAGATAAGTAAGGCAATTTTCCTCATCATTTTTCCCTTTGTTGTCAATCTTGTTGCATAGCCCATTGCCTTTTCAATGAGCTGTAATGTGAATATTCAAGATCTCACTTTTCCCCAGTGTATATATTCCAGTTGAAATAATTCAGTTTCATGTCACCCATTTTAAGAGGTTTTATTAAACAAACTTCATATTTTTGGGTTTTCCACCAGTCCTAGGACTTGCCTGCACGCTGACAAAGAGAACAATGGCATTGCAATGGCACAGGCTTCAGGCAGATCTGCAAAAGTGCTTATTGAGCTTACTGTGCAGACAGGCTTAAAAGTTTGGGGTTGATTTGGCTCTAACATTGTCTTTCTCTCGTTACAGAAGGGTTTGTGAAGTTTAGACATGTTTGAATACTCATCCTGTAAATATGACAACCCAATTAACTACCAGTTTAGACTGAACTGAGTTACAAGGAACACACATATAGGAACCAGCTCTCCTATTAAAGCATTTTAGGAAGCATTTACTCCCTGTTATTGCCAATGGTCTCATAATTTACAGCTCTCAATGTAAATTATTGTTGCTGTGGTGTGAGAAATAAGTAGAATGTTGTATAACCTCGTCTGTGTCTTACATGGAGTAAAATGGCAATAAAAATTAATATTTTACGTATCTTGGAGCTAGAAAAAAAACAGATGTGAAGTGCTCTTGAGGGGAATTATTGTTGTCACTTCCCACTCCATGCAAACTAATTGGATACTCACAGCTTCCTCCTCCTCCAGCAGTGGGATGAAGTCCAGGTTATTCTGAAGACAAAAAAGTTGGTGAGTGTGACCTTGTCCACAGTTTGCAGTGCTGGGTGAGAAGGATCCTTCCCAAAACGAGTTTGAAAACATCCTTTTTCTGTCCCTTGGCTGCAGGATTTGTTCAGAGAGCTCAGCACTCAGGGAAGGAGATGATGTAGATAGCTCAGATATGATCAAGATCAACACTTTATCATCACAGCAAGTTCAGAGTCATGAGAAACTCACGTGGACGTGCCCAGCCCTTGTGCCACGTGACACTCAGTCTGATTTTGGGCTCTTGTGAACTGCCAGTTGCTTCCTGCTTCTCCCTCAAATCTCTCCTGATCACCTCACCAACCTTCCTCTATTATTTGTGATTTGCCAAGGACAGATGTTCTTTCTTCTTTATCTGAACAAGACATCAAAATGTTGGTGGGTTTTGGTATCTCTTAATCCCTGAGAACAGCAATAGCACAGTCAGACAAAAACATGATAACTCTCTTTGTAAATAAGAATTACAATTACAAAAGTCTGCCCTGAAGTAACACACAGCAACTCCTTCCTGCAGTTCATTGCTCAACTCGCTGCCAAGCTCCAGTCCCTGGCTCCATTCTGGGAGTTAATTACACAGATTCCAGCAAAATTTTATGATTCTGTAGCTTTGCTTTTTCCCCACAGACTCTGGAGCAAATACTACCAGTCACTGCTACTCAAGAATCACAGGATGGTTTGGGTTGGAAGGGACCTTAAAGATCATCTAATTCCACCCCCAGCCATGGGCAGGGACACCTTCCACCAGCCCAGGTTGCTCCAAGCCCCGTCCAACCTGGCCTTGGACACTTCCAGGGATGGGGCAGCCACAGCTTCTCTGGAATCCTGTGCCAGGGCCTCCCCACCCTCACAGGGAAGAATTTCTTCCTGACATCACATCTATCCTGCCCTCTCTCAGTTTAAAATCATTCTCCCTCGTCCTATCAAATTCAAAACCTGTAACTTGGATATTGTGCAATGCTACTGAAATCCCTACATTCATGGAATTATTGTAGCTCATTTTGTGCATTTGCTTCCAGATGTCTGGGAATTTGCAAGACTGTGCATGCAGTCCAAGAGTGCTGTTAAAAGAATTTTTAAAATTCAAAGGTTTCATCAAAGGCAGATTGCTTTATTGTAACTTATAGTAGTGAAGATAATTAATCATTATGTCTCATTACATTTTGTCAGATCAGCCTCCACTAAGAGATGAGGTACCACAAAGTAAATAATCTGTGGAACAACAGCCCAAATTAAAGGAGGTGACCCTTATTTTCATTTTGGATTTCTATCATCATGTGAAACATAACTCTTATCCTGGGTAGGGGGGAGAAAACCAACCCTCCAAGACCTCCTACATGGCTGATTTAAGTTTCTTGCAATTCTTAACTTAATTGAATTTAGGGCTACATTCTGTGGTATTTAAACATATTAAAATCTCATTGACTTCAATGGGAGTGTTATTCAGTTAAAAACTGCATTACTTCAACTATTTATTGAGCTCTACTTGAATAAACACACAGACTCTGATGGCTCACAGAGATCTCTACAAACACAGGAAAAAAAAAAAGGAAGAAGAAAGAACCAACTTAAAAAAAATTATAAAGAACTGAAAAGAAAACTGATCTGTAAAAAGTGAAAATAAGACATGAGGATTGAACAGCACAGATTGGAGCGTGAAGTGCTGCATTTTCAGGGGTGCAGCTGTGATTTACCCATCCAAACCAGAGCATCTGGCAGCTGAGCAGCTGCTGTGGGTTCAGTGAGGAGCAGAGGGTGCCACAGACCTGCCTCTGCTCCCAGAGCTCCTCTTCATCCAGGAGCTGAGCCATCAGCACGGATAAATCCCCCTGATGGGATGAGAAACACCTCCTTTCTCCCACTCCTTGCAATCAGCACCTTTGTTTTCACGTTCCCTCAGCAGCTGATCCCCAAATGCTTTGAGTCTGCACAATCTGAGACCTTCTTTCAGGCAGAGATATTTTTTAAGGTTTGTGAGTCGCAATAGGTTTGGAAAATGAGCCAGTCTGGGATTCCCTGTCCCTGCCTGTGAGCAGAGTCATTGGGGATTGGGTTTATTGGTTTGTTCCTGCAATAATGTTTGTTTTGTTGTTTGTTTTTGTTTTGTTTTGTTTTTCCCTGTGGGTTCCTACCTGCAAGAAAAATGGAGAGGCAGCTTTTAGTGGGTCACACCATAATTCTTCCAAAGAGACTGCTGGGAGAATTTCTCAGTGCTATTAATTCCCATTAGGAGGAAAGATGAGGTCCAGATTTGAACATGCAAAGTTTGCAAGAAATTGCAGTGAAGAAGGGATGCCACCTTCCTGGTGAGAAGAAGCTGCTGAGACCACGCTGGTTGCCTCTCCAGGTGGCTTGGAGAGCCATTGGTTTTATCCAATTTAAAGGGAACATGGAATGAACTCCCAGGACTCATAGAAGTACTTACTTATATTAACTGAAAAATTGCCAGGCTGATTCTTCAGATTTCAGCTCCAACAACTGCAATCCTTTTTAAAAATGATGCTTAAATATGCAGTTGATCAAAGCCAAGTTTTAGAAAAAAACACCAGTATGTCCATCACAGGCAACTTCTAATCCCCAAGTACCAAGAACTCACTGTTCCTCAGTGAGCCAGGTTTCAAGGGTAGGCTGGTTCTGTTGTGTAAAGGCTGGTATTAAGCCAGAAAAGTCTACAAAATAAATCAGAGTTAAGATGGATAGCAATTAAATTTTGTTGTGAGGTGTGAATGACGAGATCTGTGTTTCTGATGTAGGACACAAATTGGTGAAAAGGGATCCAGTGTGAGAAAGAAAACACGCTCTGATATCGTTTGGTACCTGCCCATAGAACTCTCACAAACAGTGAAAGTGCCTAATCTTGGCTCAGAGAGGTCAGAACCAAATCCAGGGCTGAGAAATGAAGAGTGTCAGGTTTGCAATGAGTTGATGCAGCAGGAGGTCAAGGCTGACAAAGCAGCAGCAGCCCAATGGCTCAGATATGCCCATTGCTGCATCAGTCTGCCCAAGAGAAATGAAGGATCTGTCAGCCAGCCCCAGCCTAAACAATGCAACAACTGAAACTGGAGGGGATCATACCCTGAAGCAGTTTGTTTCATACTCTACAATCGTGATAAAGAAAATCTCAATTTTTCTCCATCAATTCGGCGTGTAAATGGGAGTTTCAACCAAAATCTTTCATCAGAATAAAAGTCTCGTGTCAAGGACATGAACCAAGTTTAAAGCTCAGAGGAACAGATATGAGATGCTAATTTGGGTTTGGTTGTGTGACTAAATAAAATGCTGCCAGTTGTACTGTCCATTTGGAGGCTGACAGGAACAGGGAGTAGAAATACCCCCTTCATATGGTGCTTAGCAGCAAGGCAGAAGATTGTTCTCTAAACCAAATTTATGCACATGCCCCGATGAGATAAATTGCATTTTAAATTTATTTCTACAAGTAGGAGATGGTTATTCAGCTTGTAAACTATTCCTCCTAATCAGAATCTCTGCTCTTTTGGCCTCCGAGGTAACAAAAGGAGCACACAAGGATCATTATTTCTCACATTTTCACTAATGTTTGCTCTTCTCTTCTACTGAAAACATCATGGAGGTGTTCACCATGAGCTACACGAGTAGAATTGCAAAGAGACAACCTCACAAAAAAGAAATCTGAACAAATAAGTTGTAATGTGTGTGTTCCGCTACATAAAAGTGGTGCAGGAACAGTTAGTGTGTGATAAAGCCATGAAGTGAAAGAAATTGGAACTTAAAATTCTCACTGATCCACTCCAGCTTCACACTTCACTTATAGATTTTTATTTCCACTCTTTCATGAGTCTCTGATCTTATGATTTTCCTTCCCATTTTGCAGATTTTAATGAGTCTATCAAGGCATTTGTATAGCACTGAGGAGAAGGTTATGCAAAGTCTGGAGTGAATTCAAATTGATTCTGAGTACAAGGCACTTTAACTTCATATCCATCTCCCACTACCACCTCACACTTCCCATCTCACATTGGTTATATTTAAACAAACCAGGATCCTCTTATCCCTGTGGTTAATAATTCCCAGTCCTGTTCTCGTTAATGCCACTGGGAGATATTTGCTTCTTTTACACTATTGCACAACCTTAATAGAATGGGTTTTAATACACCTTTGATTATTTACTGCTCATGTACTCAGAGTTCTGGAGCAATGTCATGGTAGTTACAAATGTTCTGGAGCTTTTCATGATAACCAAGTCTGAAGCAACAGATTTTTTTATGTTCTTTTCAATATTTCTTTCATTTCAGGTCAGAGAGTGACAAAACCAGTCCTTGACAAAGCTGTAGATGATCACCAATATTTATAATAAAGTAGTATTTGGCAGCACTAATGAGATCTATGAAATTGCTGACATGTTTAATGAAATGCAAATAGTTAAGCAAATTTTTTTAGACTGGGGGAGCCCAGGTATGATGGAGAGGAGCACCAAATTTCAAACCCCTAAAACTAAAGGAACTCCTCATCCCCAGCTCACAAAGCCCACTCACCCTTGGGCTCTGATGTAACTGACATTTTCAGCATTATCCATGTAGGTTTTAGAATTAATTATATTTTCCTACAATTCTTCAAGGAAATTGCACGAGGGGAAGAAAAAAATCACTGGCAAAACTGCATGACCTGAAACAAAAACCGAAAAAAAAAAAAAAAGGCAAAATAAAAAGAGGACGACAAAGGAGACTGCTCTAAAATTAGCCTGTGTTTGAAGACATGTCTCACAGAATGATTTTTGAGGCTGTGGTGGTGTAAACCATCCCACACTATCGACAGAACCATGAGAGACTATCGACTCGGGGGGGGAAGGATCCAGCCCCGGCACATCACAGCCCTCTCGCTGGAATTTGAGCCCTCTAAGGTTATGGAGAATGGAGTCTATAAAACCCAAACCTAAAAAGTGTATTATTTCTCAGAGGACACAAATGTAACAAGCTTTTCCTGATGGCAAAAATCCAATTATTGTAGTAAAGGTTGTGCTCGGTTTATTTCTCACTTTGTGTCAAAGCAAATTGTAAAATGAGGTGCACGGGAACTCTGCTACTCTGCCTTTACTGGTACATAAGTTTATACTCTGCCTTTTTTGCTGTAGTTAGGAAGAAAACAAAAGGAAAAACTGAAGGGTAATGTCATCAAGCACTAGCCAAGAATGTGATATATAGATTTTTTGGGTTTTGTTGTTTGTTTTTTTTTATTTCTCAAGAACTGAAAAGAAAAGTTTAGCATAGATTGGATCAAATATCTATTTTTCTTTGCTGACAGAAATAAAGTTATCTTCATCTCTATTGAATTTTTCTTCTTTTTAGATAGGAATATATGTTAAATTGGTACAAGTGCTTTTTCTATTTGCTTGGCAGAGGGAAAGAAAAAAATTCCACTCCAAACTAAAGGCTAAAGCAATTATTCCTGGCTGTATCTTTGTTTTCTGGGAAATGACAGCGTGGCTTGCAAGGAAAGCAAAGTTATGTTTTTAAGCAAAAGAAGTGCAGAATGAAGACCTCGATGAATTTTCTGCACTGACCACTACAAATAATGGATGCAACACTCCTCCCCTTGGATTCCAGAAACATCTGGGTTGGAAAAGATCTCCAAGATCATCAAGTCCAACTTTTGATCCCCACCTTGTCACCCAACCCAGAGCACTGAGTGGCACATCCAGTCATTCCTTGGACACCTCCAGGGATGGGGACTCCACCTCCTCCCTGGGCAGCACACTGAGCTCACAGCAAAGTGCCCTCAGAGCCAAGACCTCTTTGAACACCTCCTCCATACTTCCCTAACTTACTGACGTTATTGCAATAGCTGTAAAATGCCTTTTTGCTTCCTTTTGCTCATGTTTGATTTTCCTTTCAGACGTTATGAGGTCCTGCAGCAGGACCTAAGCCGGGAATTTATTCCTGGACAGAGCCAGTGCCCAACAGCAGCTGTGGGAGCAGAAAATCCTGGGCTGCATCCCTTTGCCATGAATAAGCTAAAATCCAGCTTAAAATCAGAGGATTTAATCAGCCTACTTTGACTGACCTCACTCGAGATGACCTAACTCAGTTTAGGAATTTGTTTTTGGCATTTGCTAAACAAGACTAAATCAAACAAACAAATCAGAAAGCCACCACTTATTAAGTCTGACCTGCTGCCTCTCAGATTGAACTCAGGTCAGATCCTGCTTAACATTCACAGTCAGGAATAAGTTTTCTCTGTCAAATGGACACTGCTAAGCCACACATAAAATGTAATTAAGCACAAAAATCCAGCTGCCTTCATATTGATGGGATAAAACATCACCCGGTGGGAGAAAGGATGGAAGGATCTGGCCCAAAACTTAAATTTAAACAAGATTATGTTAAAAAGATAACTGAAAAAAATGACCATGCAACATGAATACTGTATCTGAAAAACTGGTTAGTGCTCACAAAGCTGCACTACCATCAGCTGGGAAGAGGCCACATCCATATTGGAAAATAATGAAAATAATGTCTGTCTCAATGGGCATTGAGTTTTGGGCATTGTTTGAAGTGGGCATTTGCCTTCAGCTGACTTGCTCCTACTTGCTATTGCTCTGTTGAAGCTGACTAGAAAGTGGGATAAACAAGTCCTTAGCTGACAATTATTTGCTAATTCCTATTAGTACAACTTGTATTCAGACAGGAATTTCCCAAAACAAGTACTGAAAGTGTTGCTTTTAGCATATATTGGGAGGTATTTCCAGCCATTCCAGAGATTTTTCCCTATTAATTGTTACATGGCAGTGATTAGGAAACAGCAAGAGGTACTGTCTTTAGTGGTCCCACTTAAGTGTCTTAATTTGGATTTCCTTTTGGGTTTTCATCCCAAATAGCTAAAAGTGAGATCACTTTATTGAGCCATGATATTCAGTAAACATCTAAATTGCACCTTCAGTAATTGTTTTTTTTTTTTTTTCATTCAAAACTTCCAAAACCAACGGACAAGAAACAATTCTCAGAAACCTCTGCAGGATATAATTATATTTGACATAATGCTCTGAGTAAGACCAACACCTAACAGACAATAAACCCATGATTTGTAGGAGGCCAGCACTTCAAGGCTACGAAAACTGTCCTTTGCTCAACCTGAGAGGCTTTTAATAATGCTGTGACACTCCAGACATGCTTACACCAACTGATATTTATTTATTGACCCCAATCTCGTGACACAGGTCGGGGTTGTTTGCCAGACACAAGACAGGGACTTGCCCACTGGCTGCTGTCAGAGTCTTTAAGTCTATTTTCATTTATCTTCACGAAAAAAAAATCTCGCTCAAGTAAAAGCTGCAGGGCTCGACTGGCAAAGTTTAGAACAGGTTCATTTCTCAAATTAAAATTTTATAGGGCCCTGGCTGTCAGAGCAATTTCCAGACATGCCAGGCCAGGCCTCATCCCCTGTGCTGACACCCGACTGCCTCCAACCCCGTCTGCCGCCGCCCCGATCCCGTGCCAGGGCTCTGCCCTTGGAGCTGGGAATCACCAGCAGGAGCTTCTGCCCCTGTTTGCCTTCTCCTTCACCCCCACACATCCATGTTGGCCTTTTCCTTTGGATTTCATTCCCTTTCCAGTTGTTTTTTTATGCAGGCAGGTTTATGATGACTGTTCCTGCCAATCCTCAGTGGTGGCTGCGTTTATCAGCCCAGCTGACAACAAACCATTAAATATACTTGTGCATGCACAGATAAAACAAACAAACAAACAAACCAAACCCTGTAATCTTTTGGAGGAAAATAACCCCCAAAGGAAGTCGACAAGTTGATTTGAAAGTAAACCATAAAAAATAAAATCATTCCTGTGGAAAACTCCAATAATCTGTTTTTAATATTTAGGCTGCTTTAAACAGCATGCAGATTAAATTTGATATAGATTGAATTGCAGCCTCTATTTATTTGAATTCGTGCATAAGGAGCAACATAAAAACCTCTGGAGTTTGTGGAGGAGTCTGTAGCAAATTTGCAAATAACCATATCTACAGCAGCAGTGTATAATGGACCAGTATAATATACTGGAGAAAGTTGTCACTTGTTTGGCAATTAACACTGATATAGCAGGGAAAGGAATGAGAGGATATTAACAGATTAATCTTGGGGCCATTTAGGCTGCGCTGAAGTAAAATGACAATTTTTCTCCAACTCCTGTTAGATCAGTGCCCTCTGCTGATCAGTGCCTGGCTCCAACTGCTGCAGGAAACGGTTCAAACCCTCCTGAACACAGCCAGAGTCTGGGGATTTACACTGACAGGGAGACACCCTGCAGGGATTTATATCCTCAACACCATCTTCCTAAGGGAAACTACACATGAGAGGGAAATTTAGCACCAACAGCCTGTAGTGACAATATTGCCTACAATTACAAGCATCTCTAAACATCATAACTTCTGTGGTTCAGCCCAGGAACAAAACCTCCTTTGCATTGCTGCTAAACTTCATCTCTTTCTCCTTTCTGATCAAGTGAAATATTTTTAATGCATTGTGAAAAAAAAAAAAAAAAGGGATTTACTTGTTCATATTGCAGCTGTATATTGAGATAAGCTGTCTCTTTGCAAACAGTCCATGCTACCACATTTGGCTACTCCAAGAGCAAGGAAATTTTTAAGGTGAGCAAAACTGGCACAGACAAACCCACAGATGCAGAAAGAAATGAACCCAAACTTGCTTTCAACCCTTCTTATGTTGAATGAACTAAAATATAGTGTCAAGCGTTGTCTTACATATCTATAATAAGTTATACAGACATTATCAGCTTGATATCAGTGTTTAGCTAATAAGTAAAGTGCAAAACATGAGATATTTGCCAGCTGTCACTTCCTGCAGCAGATACAGGTGGAAGGGAAACATTGTCTCACCCACAAATATGATTGTCCTTGGGGATGCTCACACAGGCAGGGTTTTACCTGCAACTAAGTGGCACAAATGCAGAAAGCCACAGAAAACTATGAAGACTATTGGTTTTTAAAAGCCCTAAAAAATAACTACAAGAAAGCAGAACACTCATAAAAAAATTCAATAGTGAGCTGAGAAATTTGACAGCAGCCTGAGTTTAGGCACTGATTGGAAGAAGGAAAATGTTACCCCCCCCAAGAAAGAGAAAGAAACGTACATTTCTGGAGCCTATTGGTGCTCTTTACATTTAATTCCTTCCTCTTTTTAGATTAGGCTTTCAGCTTACAAGCTCTCTACAACTCCCTGACAGGAAGGTGGAGCCAGGTGGAGGTTGGGCTTTTCTCTCAAGTAACAAAAAACAGGACAAGAGGAAAGAGCCTCGAGTTGTCCCAAGAGAGGTTTATGTTGGATATTAGAGAAAATTTCTTCACCAAAATGGTTGTCAAGCCCTGGCAGAGGCTGCCCAGAGCAGTGGTGGAGTCACCATCCCTGGAAGGATTTAAAAACTGGTGGGATTGGCAGTGCTGGGGAACAGTTGGACTCAGTGACCTTGGGAAAGCTTTTTGAATGTAAAAAAATTCATAATTCTATCCCAAAACACAGCTAGAAGATAGAGAGAGTCTGAATTCATGTTATTCAAGAGCGCTGCTACTCCCCAGCTCAGCTCTCCTGGGCAGGATTCTTAGGACTTCACTGCTGTTTTAATCTCTGTGCCATGAGAATGTCTCGTGCATGTCCCAGTGGGGTGTTGCTTTTGCTCAGGAAGCAACCACAAGAATACCACTGACCAGCAGAGTGAGGAGTGGCAATGAAAAGCTGACACCTTTATCTATCACTAATCATTTTAAATAGAGGGAATACATGTGGAAAGATCCTCTAAGTGTGAGGTTGTAGATCACGTAGTGTAGCCTCTGACCCACCTGGAGCAGCAGAGCACCAGCACTGCAGTGCCAGCTCACCACAACACAGCTGGATGGAGAAGGGGAACGGGTTCTGTACTTCTGGTAGTAACTGGGACACCCTCTGGGTGTCCTGGTTTGTCCCCAGCAGGAGGAACCTCAGTGCAAGACCAGAGCCTGGAGCCGAGCCACCCGTTCCCAAATAACAGATCCACAACAGATGTTGGGAAATCTCAGGAAAACACAGGAAACAACCTCTTACCGTGCTCTTTTGTAGAACATGCTATTTTTTCTGCGCTTCCATGCTAATTAAGTTCCTTCCTCCCCAATCCTTCCCCTTCCCTGAGTGAAATGTCAGCATTAGTGCTGATTCAGTGGCACCGACGTCTGCGAGCGGCGCTTTCGGGAGTTAACATTTAACATTTAAGCACAACGGTGCTGCTGGCAAGGTACTACTTGGCACAGAGAGAGCGAGAAGTTTGGCAACTCCAGGCCAACATGGGCAGCAGATGTTTTTAATGCCAGCTTCCCTCTAATTGTAAAGCAGCAGCAACAGCACAGCGTGAACGGAGAATTCCATAAATCTCCGATGTAGGACTGGCCCACGAGCGCATAAATTCTGCCACTTGTTAACAGAATTTTGCTGACAATCTCCATGCTCTATTTAAAACTGCGTGGTGTGCAGTCCCATTTGGCTTCCTAATAATAGGCACAGCTTGCTCAGGCCGGGCTTGCAGACACAGGTTGCCATGATACAGTTCCCTGCGCCACAGAAATCGCAGGGGCCAATTTGGAGCACGCAGCTGAATCTTGCATCAGCAGGGCCCTGGTGCCAGGCATCTCTGCTCAGCAGAGGAGGATTAGCACATGTAATCAAAGTTTCCCTGGTCCTGAGGATGCAGCAGCAGTAACAGGCTTTTCCTTCACCTGTAATAAAGCCGCCAGTGCTCCTACAAGCTGTGAGGGTTGAGTCGATAGGCAAGTGTTCACCCTACAAAGAGAATTTTGGCTTCGCGCCCTCACTTTCTCAATGCAGTCATCCCCCATCTACTTTCCTCTGTCACACTGTAAAAATACAAGCTTTCCTGTGCAGAGGGCACCATTTGGCTCCTGTAGCCTCTGCTCTTGCCCCAAGGTGCTAAACCTGCTCTGACATTCTCATGGGTTCTGGAAATTATTTCCTCAGATTTTTCCACAAAGAAAACCAAAGTGACAATAATCCTCATCCTCAAGATTATGGTATCAGTCTTGCACATTGTTTTTCCTGGCTGGAGGTATCAGTGTCACTAATGCTCCCAAAAAGAGATATGTCCGGGAACACCTTCCCTGCTCCCCGTCCAATCCCACTGTGCTGCTTTATCCAGACAGGAAGGGTTAAACCACAGACATAAAATCATGGTTTGGAGCTGACCTGGAAAGCAAAGTTTATGAAACATTTATTTGCTGCTCTGACATCTGGAGGGAGATACACCATTTAGGTCATGAATTTTTCTGTTTGGATTCAAGCTGATTGCTCCTGCTGCCATACTCCACCCTCTGCTCTCCTGCACCTTGTAGCCCACAGCTAATTTTAAAAAGAGAGGAGGTTGACCCTTAAGAAAGCTTGAAAAGTAAAGTGTTTCCCTTTCTATTCCAAGTAGCAGGAAACAAGACTGTTCATAAGAAGAGAAAATGTAAGAAATGAACGTTTGAAGGGCGAGGAGTTAATACGAAGAAATAAAATATTGTATGTTTATGAGTAAAATAAGAATGTGTCCTCTTGAAACTTGCACTCAGAGGAATCTGAACTGAGTTAATCAATCACCAGAGTACTGATGGGGGAAAAAAAAAAAAAAGACTTGTCAGCAAGAGGCTGGCAAAGGAGACAGAGGGAGAGCTGGACATACCAGTCCACTCTGTCTAAACCACTGAGGACACATTCAGCTAATTTAATTCCACACAGCAACATCCTACTCAAGACAGCTCAGCTGAGCTCCTCAGGCTAAAGATGTTGTTTGTCCAACTTTTATTATCCTTAGTTATAAAATTAGAGAACATGGACTTGACTTGCTGTGGTCACTGTCATTGCAGGACGTTCTCTCTCCCTTGTCTGGCAGCAATGCACTCTCAGCCCCCATAAATGTTATCAGAAAAGTGGAAGGATATTTGCAAAGGAAAGGGTAAAAACTGCCAAAAAAGTCAAACCCCATCCACTTCTCCCTATTACAGTGCTTCCCAAGACAGAATCCCCTGAAGGAAGAGACTGTGTGAATACAGGAGCTGTTTCTCTCTCTGACAGAAAGAGGATTGACAGATTCAGTATTTATTTTTAAAAGAATGCCTAACTAAGCATCATTAGTCACCCATCATCCATATTTCTCTCCATAAATGAGAGTGCATGAAGCTATGGAGTCTCCAGAGATAGCAATTACAATATTAATTTCAACTAAATGACAACTAAGAAAAAAAAATCCTCAGCTAGTTTAAGTTCAGTTCTCTTAGAACCTGATTATGAAAATGATTTCACAAACACTGAAAACCACCAATCACCAATGTAATCCTTAAATGAGATCCCTGGAAGGATCTGCAAAGAGCATTATCCAGGAATACATTCCAGCAGTAATGCACATGCAAGTCTTCAAGTCTGTCAAGACACAAGGGTGGGTCCATAAAAAACCTGCTGGATCCTTGAGGTGGGAGACCAGGAACACACGTGCACCCAGAGCTCTCTGCTCTGAAATTCCAGGAGATATATTTTATAACCCCACTTCATGGGCCATGATCCCTCCCATGCCACTGGGTGTTGTCCAAAGCCTCACTGAAATCCTAAATGCCTCCTGCCTTTAAAATTCCACAGACTCCTAAAAATCATGGTTGGAAGGGACTACAGGAGATTGCAGTTCCACCACTCAAAGTAAAGCTCTTCATGCTGGATTAAATAAACTTTTTTCAGTTAAGTCCTGAAAATCCCTAAGGATGGAGCCTCTGCAGCTCCCTGGGCAGCAGCTCCAGCACTGCTGGAAGGATATTTGGAGAAAGGGCTCCTCATCCTTTCCTAAATGGGAGAGCTGAGAGAAATCTTGTAACTCACTCCAGCTTTGAAACAGCACAGAGGGCAAAGTCACAGTGTCCCCAAGTGCCCTGACTGTCTCCTCAGCTCTGCTCACTGCTGACAGGGTCAGACCTGCTGCCTCAGGCATTGTGTCACCACTCCAGCACCAACGGGAGCCTTCCCCTAATTCAGATTTCAGGCCAAATTCTTCTGATGAAAAGGCTTGAAATGACAACAATATAATAACTGTCTAGTTAATTTACCCAATAATGAGCACCAATTATATACCATGAACATTTCCTCTGTGAATTATTTTCCTTCTCAACAACAGTCCAATGGTTTGCCATCCTCAGAACAACACTAAATACTTTATCCCAATTTTATAGCTGTTGAATACACACTGAAATATGTTCCTGCAAATCCCAGTGAGATTGATGTAATCTTGTATTTTAACTACATTGGCTGGTTCTTGACTTGGGCTCTGCTCTTTGCTTTCTGGCAAAGTAATGCCCATTAAAAACTGAAATTATTCTAAAATAGCCCAGAAAATAGGAAAAAAAAAATACAAAGGGTTCTTTTGAAAGATTTCAAGGGACCTCCTATTTCAAACCAGCCTCTTAGATCACCAAAGCCTGTTTAAAAGTTGTCTTCGAAAGGAAAAACAAACAAAGCCAAAACACCCTTGATTGTAGAAAGCTTCAGGAACTTCTAAATATCCATAATTTGTCATGGAACTCACTCTTCCTTCCAAGACTGCAAACGCCTCAGTGCCTCTGATGGGTTAAATGACACCTGGTTGAACAAAATTTTTAGGACATGGTGCAGTTGGGAGACTTTAGTGATCGTATTTTGCAGGAGCTGTGTGATATTTGCTGTTGGCTCGGAAAATAAGTGGAAAAGCTGCTTTACTCTCCATCCTTGTCATCTAACACCACCCAAATGAAGATGTAAATATAAGCAGCCAAATAGGAGTTGTATCCTGTTTCTTGAAACTTCTGTCTGTGCTTTCAGATCTGCCAGACTCAAGTTTCTGACCCCAATTAAGCAGCTTCATCTCCATCCTTCAACCCAGGAAACAAATAGGTAGAAGGGACGACCATATGTTTGGGGTTTCAGTTCATTAAATCCTTGATCGTGCAAAACCTTTTAAGAGTTACTACCCCATAAAATTCATACAAAGCTCCAGTTTGTGTTGTTTGGAAGAATCTTATTAAACACTTTCTCCAAAGAAATATTCCAACCTTTTGAGAATCAGCATGACACTCCAATGAATTATTCATGCAAGGCTCTGCAAGATGGGCAAGTTTCCTGCCAAGACGTGCACAGTGAGGGGTGTTATAAAACTGAAATTGGAATGTGGAGAGAACTGATGGAAAAGATTTCAAAGATCATCTCTGTTGAAAAAAAAAAAAACACCCCACAACTTCAGACCTTTAAACTCATTTCTTCACAGGAGAGAGCCTCCTAAATGTCCCGTTTCACATCCACTCCCAGATTTCCCAATTTTAGACCGTGCTCACAAACAGAACTGTGCTTTTAAATGAAGCCGCTGAGTGATGGAGGTGGGATTTCTGGGAATCACTGACACAATTCATTTCAGTGATACTTAATGAGGCTGAATCTCAGGAAAATCTGGAGAGGTTTCCCTGCTCATGTTCATGCCCCAGCAGCCCAGAACATGCTCTGGGCTGATCCTCAGCAGGGCAGGGGGGGATTCTACCCCTCTGCCCCCTCAGGGGAGACCCCCCTGCAGAGCTGCTCCAGCCCTGGGGAACAGCACAGGAGAGACATGGAGCTGCTGGAGAGAGTGCAGAGGAGGCCCCAGGATGATCAGAGGGATGGAGCAGCTCTGCTGGGAGGAAAGGCTGGGAGAGCTGGGATTGTTCAGCCTTAAGAAGTTTTGGGGTGACCTCATTGTGATCTTCCAGTGCCTGAAGGGGCTACAAGAAAGATTGGGAGAGACTGTTTGCAAGGGATGGAGGGACAGGACATGGGGGAATGGCTTCACACTGACAGAGAGTTGGTTTAGTTTAGATATTAGGAAAAACTTTACTCAGAGGGTGGGGAGGCCCTGGCACAGGTTGCCCAGAGAAGCTGTGGCTGCCCCTGGATCCCTGGAAGTGTCCAAGGCCAGGCTGAACAGGGCTTGGAGCAACCTGGGCTAGTGGAAGGTGTCCCTGCCCATGGCAGGGGGTGGAATGAGATGGTCTCTAAGGTCCCTTCCAGCACAAACCATTCCATGATTCCATGAGCCATGGAGGCACCACCTGCTGACACTATGGGGCTCTTCCTAAACTACCCAGTGCAGGACAACCCAAGATTCACCCCCCCACACACAGAAGGAGTACTTGAAAACCAATCAGACCTAAGAACAAAATCTAATCCAATTAGTTGAGCCTAACTCAGAATCTGACAGCTGGCAAGAATCAAATGAAAATTGCACAACAAAAATGAAAATGTTTTTTAAAACTGACATTCCCAGGTTTATGTGCTGCTGAAAACGAATAAGGACTCACTTTGTCCCCAACAAATGTTCTGCACTGAATAACTAATGAAAGCCATATTTTAAATAATACAACAGGCATAGGAGGGATGGCCACCACCAGTGCAAAGCAACTCAGTCCCACCTCTCATTGTTTTGGTGGTATTTGCACAAGGGAAAAAAAAGCCCTGTAAGCACAGAGAGTTGATGTGAGTGATTGCTGAGCACATTTTAATAATTAATTCCACCAATGAGTTGAGTCTATTTTAATTTCACCTTAGACAGCATTGCTGTCTCAGTGAAGGAAACTGCAAACTCTTCTGTTACTGTTCCAAACACTGACACTTTGGAAACATTACAAAAGCAGCAGGAACGTAATGAAAAATATATATATAGTGCTGAGACTTTTGAGCTATCCAAAGTGCTCTTCAAGATCCTGCAGATAATCTTTAGGGAATCATCCAAACAGCTCTGTTGTATAAAGTTACATTAAATGATTGTACATCACGCTGTGATGGAAAAGTCATGCCCAAAAATGCTGATCAGTTTGATTGGACATGGATTCAGTTCCAGTGCCTTAAAAGGCCTGTAAAGAACAGCTTAGTAAAGAAAAATAGAATAACTAAATCCACCAAAGTGATCATGCTTGCATGTTTCAAACAGAAATGTAATGGAATTATTTATCTGTGAAGGAACCACTAAGAGGATCGGGGGGAAAAAAGTGTTTGTAAATCTCTTTTTTTCCTTCAACTACGATAAAAAGTTGTTTTGTCCTGTGTTTTGACTTTAGAGAAGTTTCTACAAAGCCCTTTTGCATCAGTGCCCCCGTGACTAAAACCACAACACTGCTTTGCAAAGCCCTAACACGTGTCCACATTTAGGCCAAGAAGAATTTCGTGCACACAGAGTAGATGAAGTGGATACTTCTGGCAAGTGAAGGAATGTTTCTACATTTTCCCAGCTGCCTCCCAAAAAATATGGGTTTCAAACTCACTCACAATTTCCAAATACAGGTCCTTTTCTCCCTTGGAGGGGGTATGATTTTCCCCCCCCCCTCTTTTCTTCCAAAGGGAGTGAATTTCATGTCGGGAAATTGCAAATATTTGTGGGAGCAGTTTCTTCACCAGAGCTTTCAAGAGTTAAGTCCTGGCTCCAGAGTAGAGAGAATACACTTTTGGAAGAAATTAAAGCATTTTCATCAGTATGAGGTCACAATGTTATTTCTCTGGTACCTGAAAACTCTTGGGCCTATTCCGATTCCAAAACACAAAGGACACACCATCCATGAGCTTTTCTTATAAGAGAAAAGCTGCATTTCCTTACAATTTCCTTGCATTTTGAGCAAAAAGGATTTAGAAACTGGCTTCTTATTGTGGCAGGTGCAGATTTTATTCCTGCTACTCCAAAAATGTTGCACAGATTGTACTGGGGACTCTTTTCCTGAGTTAAAACCTTTGGCATTTCTCTGAGATCAAGTCACAGAAGAAGAAGAAGAGGTTATAAATATGTGTTACAGAGCTGTCCCAGACTAAAATATATTCTGCAAACACATCTTAGGGTTCTGTAAATAAGGTTACTACACATAATCCCACAGGTTCCAGTATTATATGTACATAATAAAGCTTAAGATCTTATTCAATTTCCAGGTATTTTGTGAGGAAAGCCACTGGCAGATTCTCAAGGGCCAAATATTTCATTCAGAGGCAAGGAGTTATTATCATACTCTGAATAGATACAGTAGTTAGTTTGTACAGCATCTCATAAAAGGGTAATTTGCAGACTTGAGGAGAAAAAGAAATGCTTTAAGGAACACAGGGAATATTTATGGAGCTACACAAATTACTTGGCTGAGTATTATTTTAGGAACTGTTCTAGAGACTTATTTTAGAAACTGAAATTACTCCTTACAATGTAACTTTTGCCATTATTATTATTATCTCTTGCACTTAAAGATATTAAATCCTTGCCTTGAAATTTGGCTCATGAACATGCAATTATGATCAAAGCACTTCATCTTCTTGGCCCCTTAATTCATCACAATAACTGATCAAAGTCCACATGATGTCTACAATAAATGGAGCCGGCCCAGGCAACCTCAGTGCAACACAGCAAGTCCAACCCCAGGGTGAGCACATCCTCATTTTCTCCCAGTGACAACATCCCCTCTGCTTAAATTTATATTTTTGGATCTCGAGCAATACTCTGTAAATAGCAGATGAATCAGGTTATCTAGGAAATGAAGCAGTTTCCACATTTTCAAACCAATTGTGAGAATAAACCTAATTATCAATGTGAAGTAAACATATTTTTCTCACATTTAGTCCAAATTGCTCAGGGTAGTGCTTTTATCCCTTCCCTGCTGTTTCCCTGAGCGAGCTGTCTCTCAGAAGAGCAGGAAACATGTTATACCAGAGTGCTGGAAAATTTGAATTAGAGATCAGTAAATCTAAGATTCAGTGCTGATCACACAGGTGGTAGAAGGACTCTGGGACTTGAGTGTTAATATGTCCACTTTAATAATAAAGTTAATGAAAGCCATTGCTGCAGACCAGGTGAGCCCATCACACTTGTATCTTATCTGTCTTTCATACATTTAATCGATACACAATGACGCTGAACATATCTGTGCAAACATCCCTATTTTTTAACCCTGAAAGCTAATCAATAATATTTCCTCAGCTTAACCATTGGAAACAAGAGGCTGGAAACATGGAACTGGCACTTCCTCCCTGGCAAACGTCTGTGGGTACTAAATCCACACGGAGATGACAGCTGAGCCTTGTAGTGCCACCTCTGTGTCGTGGAAAAAAACACGAGTTTTCCCGAGAATGATACTGTTGGGAAAAGATTTTCTCTGCACTGGGTGTTTTTTGAAGATTGGGATAATTCCAAAGGGTTTCAAACAGCTTCCAGGGTCTCATGTCCCAGGAGACAAGAGAGCAGGATCAATCCAACAAGCAGCAAAGACAACCCACAGCCACCTCAGCCTCCCTGGGCAGGCTCTCCACAAAACAGCCCTGTTTTTCCTGGGAGTGTGGATTGGGAGCTTGGTGTCCTGGGATGTAAAGCCTCTCTGGACATACAGGGGAAACGCCCCAAAATCGGGAGTGTCATTATTTTATCTGGGCCACAGCAGCCATGAGGTGCTTGAGAACACAGCTCAGGGAAGGAACTGGACTGAAAACCAAAAAACTAAAGCTGGCTTCCCATGATCCCCCTCCCTGCAGCTCTGTTGGCCACAAACAGGTGTTATAGGACAGAGACCCTGACTGGAATTTTCTGTAGTGTTCAAAGCAACAGCTCCTCCATTCCCATCTCCTCATCTTCCATTTAGAGCTCAAAAATGTCACAGTTTCACAGGCCACACCACAGGCTGACATTTCTTGGAAAGTCGTTTACTGGTGGTCAATACACTCTTTACAGAAATCTATATTTTATCTCTTGACTGTAGTTCCACATAATGTTAAAAGAAAACCTCACGAAAACCAACAAGAAAAAACCCAAACCAACAAAAAAAAAACCAAAAATGAGGCTGTACAATCAAAATTTCATATTAAGCTTTTGATAATTCCTTGCCAAGGGATTCAATAGGAACCAGAATTCCTAAACAAAATTACAGCTCCCCATAATTTATAGTCATTTTCCAACTGATGTATTTTAGCAGCAACACCAATGAAAGACACCCTGATGGCACTCAAAATATGTACATATTACAATAATGAAGACTTCATTAGAAACCCTATAAAAAGTGCCTTCCATGTGTTTCACAAAACACAGGATGTGAGCCGCTCCTTGATTCTGGGTTTACTCTGTTGTGGAAATCACATTTGCAGACATTAAACTAGTGAACAAGTTTATTTTGTCTTTTTTTTAGGGCTTTGAAGCTGAGGACAAGGGGTCAGATCATCAGAAAACAAAATGTTTGCCCACGCTGACCCAAACTGACTAAAATTTTGACTAAATTCTGAGAAACAACAACAGTTTTAACACTGCTGGTCCCAGACAACGCTGCAGGTGCAAGGACACTTCTTTCTGTCAGTAGTGATAAAACAAATAAATACTCATTAAAACCTCAACCCAAACCAACCACTGTTAGATAATTAAAAGAATGCTTATTTTCTTATTTTAACACTATAGAACTATAAAGCACATAAAAGCCATTAAATTAAGATTTGTAGGATGGTGAGTAGTGAGAAAAAGAAAAAGTTCTCTTGTAATGGTTTTTGGTTCAAAGTGATGTTTTTCCTGCAGTTATATCCCATTGACTTGGATTCTGTTGATCAGAAATTAACTTAGAAATCTGACACAGCTCCTCCCGAATCCATAGAATTCCATTTAGTTGCTGGTGGAATATTGATAATCAGGCTCATCAACTTCAAATGAGCAGGAATTGATTTACCAGTTGGGAGGAGGAGTCAAATCAGGCTCCCAAATCCAGCCTGATTCCTGGAGCCATCCTCAGAGACTTTCGAGTCACGAAAGCACCCAATAAATATTTTAATAATCTCACTATGAATAAAGAGTTGAAACTTCAAAGGTTCACTTCCCTAAGGAGGGGGAAACTGGAATTTTGAAGAATAGGGAACAAAAGAGTCAAAGGAAAAGAGTGGGAAAGTGACTTTCTGGGAACAAATATATTCTTGAGGCTGCAAATATAACCTGAGCACAGCAGGTGTGAGACAAGTGGGTTGTCAGAGCCTTTGGGAGCCATTCCTGCTTTCGGAGCACCGTGTTCCAAATGATCCCTTCTGCTGCACTCAGGGATTTCAGCCTCACAAAGTGCTTTTCACTCCTAACTGGGTCTAGGAAATAAATATTGGCCTATTTTTTGTGAGAAATATCAATATCAAATTTTCCCTGCCCAGAAATGCAATGAAAGGTTAAAAAACCTTATCCTGGGGGGGAATGGTAAAATGGAGCGGGAAAGTGAACTAAAAAAATTGCAACCTGGAATTTTCCCCCAGGGAATGATTTGATGGACTTTGTTTGGGTTTAATCTTCCAAAATACAGGATATGGATTTAAATTCCAAACAGAATTGTCATTTAAACCCTGAAAAGCAACTCTTCACTTAAATACAAAACCAAGCTATACTCTAAAAATATATATTTTTAACAGGGAAATTTGTCAAAAGCATCTTTATTCCCACCACACCATTTTACTTCCACATCTTCTTAACTCCTGGAGGAAAATCAAGGGAGGAGCATCCAAGAAGAGCCAACTGCTCTGCAGCCTCTAGAAGCCCTTCCATACTCAGCTCCTCCTGGACTCTAGGATTTTTATGATTTTTTTTCCTAAAGGCATTGGCAGTTTCTTTTTCAACATAAACAATTTGCAAACCCAACATTAATGTGCAAATTGTATTGGCAATGCATCAACCGAGTCCCCAAAATACAACAGTATTTTCATTCAGAAGATCCAACAACTAATTAAAGGGGAAAACCAGGGCAGATATTGTTGCTAATTTTGTCAATTAATTAAGAGATGAAAGGAAGTTAGAAAAGAAGAGCACAAGATTTCAATGTTTGCTTCAAAAATCTGTGAGTTCATGAGTTTCTGAAGAGAATTAAAAAAAAAAAAACAACATAAAAAAATGCTATATCTGGGAAATAGTTTTAGATTTTACAGAGTCCAGAGAGGCACCTGTGCACATCCTGACCTCCAGCAGAGCTGCTAAAAATAGCCTTCAATTTAGATTTATACCACACCTTCAAAAACCAGCCCTGGAGCCTGGATGGCTTTTTAGAATATATAAAAAGTGGAAGGGCTGATGTGGGAGCTCAGTGGTGAGACACATTTGGGTGAGTTGAGGGGTGGATGATCAGATTTAGGTGTTATTGGAGATGTCCAGTCCTCATTCCTGTGGGGTGACTGCTCCAGCCCAGGGGTCCTGCTGAGGGTTGTGCCCTGCAGGGACCCCTCTGTGCCCTGCAGGGACCCCTCTGTGCCCTGCAGGGACCCCTCTGAGCCCTGCAGGGACCCCTCTGAGCCCTGCAGGGACCCCTCTGTGCCCTGCAGGGACCCCTCTGTGCCCTGCAGGGACCCCTCTGAGCCCTGCAGGGACCCCTCTGAGCCCTGCAGGGACCCCTCTGAGCCCCCAGCCCGCCCTGCACACCCAACCAAAGCCAACAGCCAAACCCTCCTGACCTGCCTTGGCTCAACCTCACACTCCAGGATTGGAGGACCAGTCCAAAGGCCACCAATAATGGTTGGAATAATTGAGATTATGGCAAAGAAATCCAGTGGTGGAAGTTTGCCCCACTCCCAATTTATCAGGTCAGTAATTAATGAGCCCTGCACACACCACTGACAGCTGAGCTCTCTGCATCCAACCTGCAGCCACTGTAATTTCTGCCAGTAGGATCCCAGCACAGACCAGTAGAGACCAGTCTGGGAAGTCCTTCACCTTTCCTCTGTCCCTTAAGCAGACTCCAGCTTTACAAAGCTGGATTGCAAAATCTTTCATCATTCTGGTGAATTTTCCCTGAACTCCCTCTGAATTTCCAAGTGTCTTCATGAACTGTAGGCAGAAAAACAGGACAGCAGCATCCCCACATGGAGTCTCCTCGTGACAGAGAGAGCCAGATTCTCTCCAGACCTCTTCAGTATTCTCCTGTTGTGCTCTGCTTCCCAGGATAAAATCTCCTATCCTGCCTGTATCAGCTCCCATTCATTATTCTTAGATATATGACCTTACATTCGGTGCTATGAAACACATATTGATTGAATGCTCATCTGACAGCCTTGTAATTACTCAGGTCATCCCATTTACCCTTTTTAAATAATGGCAGAACACCAGCTTTCTCCCAGCCTATTGAAACTTCCCTGACGAGCCAGGACTTATTAAAAATAAACATTAACGATCCAAAGAGAAGCTCAGACAGCTCTTAAAAATTTTAGGTGCCAGTTAGGCAGACTTAGTGATTTAACAGAGTCTGATGAGAGTAGCTGCTGTTTAACTGCCTCTTAATCACTGCTGGGATATAAATTATTCCCTCCTGGGAGTCAGCAGCATCATCCTCCTCCCTCTCTACCAGGACAGAGGCACCAACAGCTCTGGGTCCAGCTGCAAACGGGCTGGTGCAACTTCTTTTCACTCCTGTCTTATTTAAAGGACATTATGGAAAAGAAGATTATGAAACAGGTTTAAACTCACTGGCCAGACATGGTTTTTTATGCCTTTTTTTTTTTTGTCTTACTCAAACTCCTCGTTTACATTCTCTGCTCCTAATTGCCCCACTCACCGTTTGTTATGGAGCATTTTAGGGCCAAGGAGAAGGGGAGGAATTAAGGAAGTTTCACTGCAAATTTTGTGAAACTGGATCTTTTGGAGAAGAGTAAATAAATTATTGAGATTTTTGCCCATTAGCACAGACTAGACATGATCAAACCGTGCTTCCCTGCACCAAGCAACCACTAATTTTCCATTCAATGATCAATCACTCTCCTGCTGTGGAGATGGGATCTAACATAGAGCTCCTTCCTGTTGGATGGGTGCACCTTGAGTTAGGGGAAAAGTCAACCATAGTTTTTGATCTCCCTCCAGCTGCCTCCACACTGGCTGCTCAGAGGGAAGAACCCAGGGATGCTGAGGTTCTTCTCCAGTCCTTTCCCTGAGCCTTCTACCCTGCAAACACACACTGCAGAACAGAGAGCTGAAGATCCTGTGGGATTTGTTTTCCAAGCAGATCTGACCGAGTGCCCCATCCCGTGTTTTAGCCATTAGAAAAGTGAACTCGCTGATGGCTCATTTGTATTAATTGCCTGGCACTGACAAGGGCAATGCCCTCTGGTCCCAGGGCCATTCCCCGTGCCTGCTGCCTACTTGCTGCTTCCAAAAGAGCAGGAAGAGCCACTAATTGTTATGTCCAATACTGTTCATTTCCTGCAAGCAATACTGATTTAATTAAATTTACATGGCTATAAGTGACCAGCTACAACTCCTCTCATCTGTTTATACAGGTCACTAGAATTGATAAATCTCCATTTCACTGCTGACATCTTCATTTTAAGTGCTCCCTCAGTTCCCTGCTGACCTTTCAAAGCTGTTTCCTACCCTTCCTGCCCAGCTATTCGTGCTGTCCTAGCTGAGGCTGGTGGAAATAGAGGTCTTCTCCTTCCAGAGGAGGCAGGACAGCAATTCATAAAACACAAATCCTATTTAGTGCTATCACTGTCAGGGTATTTCCTGGTATAGATTTCTTCTCAAAGACCCTTCATGCTCAAAGTGTGAAGGGTTTTTGAGGAAAAAAAAATTGGGTATTTCTCTCTTTCACCCACTTAAATCCTCTAGAGCCATTCCCAGGTGAAACCAGAGGCTGCAAGGCCTTGACCCTCAACAGAGATCACCACCATCCCCATGGTGGGTGCCTGAAGCCTGCAGAGACAGGCACTGCTGGTGATGTCCCAGCAGGGTAAAAGCACAAATGAACAGCAAATAATCCTGCTGCTTTGAGCCCCAAACTGGACAGGATTGACCCATGGGCAGCTGTGCCTTCCTGTGCCACCGAGAGCCCTCCAGCTCCACTCCGACAGACACGCTTGGCGCCGAGGTGAAAGCTCATCCCATTCCCTCTGCTTCTCCCAGGGCAGCCAGGACCACACTTCCACTACATTCAGAAACCTAAAAATCTGAATGAAGAAGCCTAAAACCTGCTCCACCTCTGTGGTTTCTCCACAGCTGTCTCTTCAGTCAGCTCAGCTCTCTGCCCAAGCCCCAAGGAAGCGCCCAAACACTTTGTCCTTGTCCCAGGCTCCCGTTCCCTTCCTCCCCGTCTTTTCTTTGGCTCTGGGAGAATTCCCACAGCCCTCCCATCCTGCAGTCAGTGCTGGAAGCGGGGTCACACCAACCCAGGTGAGGTGACTGCTCCCAGAGCAATCCCTGCAGAGCAGTGGGGGTTCACTTCGAACACTGGAAAGAATAAAAATGAAACACGTTTTCCAACTGCACGGAGGAGGGAGGAAGGAAGAAGCCACCGGGGCTGAGCAGCACGAGGTCCTTCTCAGAGCCTGAGCTCGGGAATCAGCTCCTGTTTGCTGTGCTGCTGGACAGCTCCCGTGCAGGGGAGACGAGCTTTAAGATCCCTTCCAGCCCAAACCATTCCACGATTGCACCGCCACCAACTGGTTCCCTCTTGCAATTAATAGGAACAACATTTGCTTGGGTCGTTCTGATATTTTTTTTTTCATAAGATCGTGTCCGAAAAACTTTTTCTGCAACGAGGGAGAAAATAATAGAAGCAGCACTTCCAAATCACTTATCTGTAAGATTTAAAGCATTTTGCAAAGGAAAGCATCTCTGGCCATTTTTCCTCATCAGACAGCACCTCTAGAAGGGAGATTGTCCTCAGAGTGCCCCATTAGCTGTGGAGATGCATTTGATATGGAGCTGAAGCCGAGCAGACTGATTATCCCACTGCTGCCACGTGTGTTAAGTCAGAGACAGAACTCAAAGCAGCCAAAAGGCAAATCTGGCCCAGTTTCTCCTCTTTCCCTCTGGGGAGAATTCAATCAAGGATTGATTAATGCTTGAATTCTCATCAAGAATTAATAAGTTCCTGATGTGGTGAAAAAGAAGACTCTCAGAGAAGCAGCAAAGCTTATTGTTTTGTACGGGGGATGGGGGGGAAGGAAAAAATTACATATATTTGGCAACTCTGATGAGATGGCAAAGCTACAGAGAGGGGGAATTCTGAATTCCCTGACTGCTTTTGATATTTTAATATTGAAACGAATGGGTTGACTGAAGGCCAACTCTCAGAGATGACTTGGGCTTCCTCCACCAGTTTTCCCAAGTGTAGGTACAATGTTTAGGGTCCTTACAAACACATCAGGACAGGAACATCCCTTCATAACCTCACTTGGGACCAGGTCTCAGTAAAGAGGGAACAGCAGGGGTCAAGGTGCCTTTGAAGTGTCTTAAATCTTGTGCTTTCCAGGAACTTTTGCATTTATTGGGATATTTTTAGCTGTGAGACTGACTGATTTATTTAAAGGCCCTACTCTTGCTGCTCAACACCCATTCAAAAAGGGATCCTCCAGCCTCAGGTGGACAAGAATATAGACCAACATCCTCAGTACTCACTTAGGTCTGGCCCACAGAAGGGAAGCCACAAGGATACAGGAAAACTCCACTGGAATTCCCTCCCCCAGCTTGTGCAGGAGTGCTTGGCATTCTTAGGAGCAAGAGAATTGGATTTTGGGGCTCTCAAACCATGACAGATACACACTCAGGAGAGGAGGAACTGGTGAAGTTTAGTGCTAAAATCCAGCTTACCTATGCACCAACTGATGTCAAGTACTTGCAGGTTCAGGGGCCAGCAGCAGCTAAATACTGGACTCAGGTGTTTGGGCTGCTCTGAAGTTCTTAAATCCTCAAGCAGCAGAAGTTCTGAGATTAAAAAAAAAACCAATAGATGCTGAAATCCAGTTAAAGCTCAAGAACTGGAGGCACCAGAGTCTGAGCAGTGGTTATTGAGGTGCAGGGAAAGCCTGTCAGTCAGTCCAGCAGGGACAGGGCCCAGGGAAATAATCCTCACAGGTGATTTCCTACAATCACTGTGTACTCAAATCCTTCCAGAGGACACAGCCAAGGTTATAAAAGTGATTATCTGCAGAGACACAGGGACAAGCAATATCCCTGCCCAATCACTCCGTGCAATTATCCTGATGCATTCCCTGGAAGAGCCCCCGTGCACGTGGCAGGATCTGCCTGTTCTCCCGTGTAACCACAGCAACCCTCCCTCCTGTGCTCCAGAGGGGACCAGAAGGGATTTGGGATAATAACACTGAGCTGAAACACCAGGTGAACACTGCGGAATATGAAATTCCAGACTGTATTTGTTTCTATTTAGCAATTGTTTGCTCTCACGAGAAGAGTTATCAAGTGGTGATCGCTGGGGATTAAAAAGCCAAGTGTGACTTGCCTTGGCTTCACCAGCCTGCAGGGATGGGGATTGCAAAATTTAACTTGCAGGTGCCTCATCCTCTGATGGTTAAAATTGAAGTAGAACTGAATAAAATTTCATGGCAAGGAAATAATTAAAAACTCTAGATCACATACCTGTCACATGCAGGGAAAGAGTTTATTCTGTTCCATCTTATTTTACTGCTCATTTTTAGGGTGGGGACCAGAAAACAGGTTCCTGTTTTATTTCATAATTTTTCTTTCAGATCTCTATAGACATTCATTTGTATGTGCAACAGCAACAGAAAAATATGTTGTCCAGAAACCCTTATGGAATATTCTGAATTTTCACAGGGAAAACGTGCAAGGGGGAAACTCCCTGTGCAGACATAGGCAAAATGAGTTTGGGAAAGGGAGGGAAGGGCAGGTTTTAGACCACTGGAGTTGGAATTTTTCTTCCCCCCATGACAAGATGAGGCTCCATATACTGCTTTAATTCCACCTCAAATCTCTGCCCTTTCAGCTGCTTCTCAGCTCTGAAATTCACCTTTACACAGACAACTTAAACCAGACAGTGGCTAATCCAGTGGGAAGTCTGAGCTCAACTTGTACAGTGTTTGTATAAACATGGATGTGAGTTTTGCTTCCTCTGTTCATCTCCCAGCTACAAAATAAGCATTGCCACAAAAAACCCAACATGTTCCCTGGTCAGGGAGTCCAAAGACTTCGATTTCTTTTTAAAAAAGAAAAAAAAAGTTAATAAACGACAAGAGAGAAAATGCACATTTTTGGCCCTTGTTGATATTAATTTTCTTTCATTTACATGAGTAAAATCAGAGCAGAATTTGCTGAAATCCATGGCACTGCTATTGTTGTACACAAAGTGAGGAACAAATGAACCTCCACACGTTTCTCCCTCTCCACAGGACTGTGGATGACAAGAACACAATATTTCTGTTCTTCCATTCTCCCAAACCAAGCCCTGGTGGTTTTTTTGGTGGAAAGTCTCACTTATAATAATCCTAGGAAAAAAATATATTCCTTTCTTTGCATGTCTGAACAACAGAGCCCTTAGGACCTATGCCCAAATCCACCTGGGGATGTAGCAGCTCAACCCCACCATTGCCACAGTAGAAAAGCCCATTCCCTTCTCCCCAAAAGGTGTCACTAAAGGCTAAAACTAAGAAAAAGCACAAAGTCAACACTTTCTCATCAAAAACCTCATTGATGCAACTGAATACTGAAAAAAATGAGGCTCAGCAAGTACTAATAGTGATAAAGGTAAGAAATATTTAGTGATATTCTTGGTACTTGCTTTGAGTGGCTGGAGAGATAAAAATACCTTAAAGAAAAGAGACATGATGCTTTAAGACTAATTGAACCAATAATCAAAGGCTGTCTCTAATTCTTGGACCAGGAGGTCAATTACTGAACTAAATTTGACAGCAGATAGATGGTAACAGTGTGCAATTACCATTTAAAGACTTGATAATTATGGTAAGAATTAGTCTGCATTTTCAGCAGCAGCAAAATCCATCCATTTTTGGCAGTTATTATCTTGATTCTGAGAAGAAACAGATTCAGCTCTGTCTTGTCAAGCTGACAGAAGCCTGCAGGTACAATGGGCCCTGACAAAGGGCTGAGGAAACGAGCCCATGGAGTTGGAAGTTTCCTTTAAAAACTGGAAACTTCAGTGGCAGACAGGAGAAAAAATTTATATTGGGAACATTCAACGAGGAGAGGTGTGGACAAATTTCAAGTCATGTATAATAGGATGGAGAAATGCATGTTTTTGTGAGGTTTGCCAAAATTAGTCAAAATATGGCTTTTGTAGACACTTAAATGTTCAGTTTTGAAAGGCAGAGTCAGCGACAGTCACAATCCTGCATATTTAAAGAATTAACATGTTCTTCTTCCATTCTCCCCATGGCTTTATACAGTCAAAAGGGGGGGAGTTTTATAATTATTTCTTTTCAAAAATTGTAAAATTCTCAATAAACCACAGGCTGAGCCTGGTGACCTTTCTTCCATGAGGTAGACTGGGTTTATATTTTTTCCCCTTATTGAAATAATCTGAAAACACAAGTGTTAAATTCTTCCTCTTAGTCATGATTCTGCAGCCCTGGGACTCCAGGAGCTGGGGGGTTCAGAAAAGTTGGATTCAGGTAAATCCATGGAGATGCTGCTGCTCTGGCAGAATGAAAACCTGTGCAGGAGTGTGGCTGAGCCCAGCTGAGCTCAGCTCTAAATATATGCAAAAAAAGCCAGAGAAGGTATAAAATCTGGAAGTTAAGAGGCATCAGGACAACAAACCATGACACCATTAAGAATTAGATAAGTCACATCCTTGAAATCATTAAAAAATGAAATAAAAATAGTTTTCAGTTTTCTTTTTTTTCTTAGTAAAAAAACTTCAAGAAAGTTCTCAAGAATTAAAAATCCTCCCCAACTGATGGTCGTGGGAAAGGAAACAAAGCAAACACTTTCCAGCAAACCATTTTCTCCTCAAAAAACTTGTGGCAAAACTCACTTAAATTACTCCTGGGGAAGAAACAACGAAAACAAGTGGCTTTAACAGCTGCTGTGATGTTGCCCCCACCTCCCAATGCTCCTCAAAATCCCTGTTCCAGAGCTATTCCCCCTCCACTTGTCATGGCCACTTCCAGACCCCTTTGCTGACATTACTCTTGGCAACAGTTGTTTTTCCTCCAGACATTATTTTTCAAATTAGGTGAATTACTGTGTCAAACGATCTGATTTCACTGCACTTTGTGTAAATTTATTTACTTAGTGGTCTCTGGGTTCCATGCTGAGCTTGGCAAACGTACTCTTTTCAAAATTATAAATAATTAACCAGAACTCCTGCTCCAATGGAAGTTGCTACTCCACTTTTAGTTTAAATAGTCCAGGATTTATTCTTTTTTTCTATGCATGTTTCATATAAATTGCCACTTAGAGGAAAACAAATGCTTAGAACAGTGACTGCCTGAAATCATAAAGGGTAACATCCCTCTTACATGGTAAGCTTATTTTTATTAGAAGCTGCATTTATGCTCTTCATTGTTTAATAAATAATCATAAAAAGTATTCACTTAAAAATACAAGCATGCACAGGAGGGAGACACACAAGTGATTCCTGGGTTAAATCCCACACCAGGACCAGGCTCAGGAAGGTCTTCACACCAGTAACAAACTGGTGAGGGCCTGAGCACCTACACAGATCTTCTTTATATCACCCAGAAGAGCAAGTGGGAACAGTTTTGAACAAATTATTGTGGTTTTAGCTAAATATTCAGCATCAGCCTCAGCTTTCCCATGAGACTGACATTCCCTGGAAGCCCAACTAAGCATTCCTGGTCTCACACACCCTGAGTGACAGACACCCGAAGGTCATACTCTCCTTTGGGTGTCTGTTCTCCCAGGAATGAAAATTTATTACAAAGAGCCTTAAACCCTGCAGATTAGCCTCACCTTTTTCTTTTTTTAAACTTAAAAACTTTTTTCCCTCCTTTTTTTTTTTTTTTGCAGCAAAACCCTTTGGTTGGGATCACAGCCCTCCTAAATCTCCCCAGCAGGGTCTTCTCATCTCCTCACCTTACTCTTCCAAGTAAAGGCAGTACCAAACCCATTTTCCAACAGCTGGTATGTTCTCACCTGGATGCCTGGGTCACTTCTCCACAGCCATGGGTTTTCCTGAAGCTCCACTTCCATCCCCAGCCCAGCAGAAACACAGGAGATACGACATCACCTCCCAGTCCTGCTCCCACAGGATGAGCTGTAACACCGTGGGAGGGCTTCCCCACCCCAGAAGAGATGGGAACTGCAGCCAGGAGGGGAAGTGCAGCCCAAATTGGAAGGAGAGGCTGACTGGTCACCAGGATAATTAGGAGGTATCTCCTGTATGGCATTTCCCCCAGGAGAAGCAATTGAAAATGAGCCACAGCTGCCAAGTGCTTCCCACCCTCCCCACTCCTCCTCACCTCCATCCCAGGTGAAGCACAGCTGTCAAAGCCATCAATTTTTAGAGGTTTCAGCCAAAAAAGTATTGCAAACATGCTGAAAAAAGCATAGCATCAGGAAGCCTTTGAACTCCCAAACTAAACCAGGGGGTAAAAGCAAAACCAGCTGAACACAGGGTACTGCTGCCTGCTTTCTGCTTTGAAATGTTCCTTCCCCAACATTCCAAGCAAATGGGGAAGAACATGCTGCAACCTTCAAGCTGGGCTTCATATGCAGCATAGAAATAAAACTCTACAGAAAAAACCCACAAACACTGAAATGAAGAGAGTGGTGCTTTTTTTCCAGAAGTGCCCATTCCTGCAGGCAGGGCTGGGGTGGCACAGCTCTTCTGGGCAGGTTTGGCCACATCATATGGGTTTCGAGCATGGCAAAAACAACACACAAGTCTTGTTAAATGAGGCTTAGAAATCTGCAGAGCTTAGACATTTCCAGGGAGGGAGTCTGCTGGCATTTCCCTCTGGGTGACTGACTGACTCCTCTGCATTTCAAGCTTATTAAAAGACGGTAAAAGTCAAAAAGCGATGACATTTCGTTGTGGGACTGGAGAACAGAATGAAATGTTTGAACATTAGAAGTAATACTCTGCCCCCAAACCACTTCTAATAATGCCAACCGTGTATTAAAAGCAAAATACCAACTAAAAATATATCAGTCCCGTATTTTATCCTTAAACTTTGGGGGGCTGGGTGTCAGCAGAGGCTGTGGGATGTGCTGAGCTGGGATGTGCAACCCACACACCTGAGGGTGGCAGCAGCATCTTTATCCTCACTCCAGTGAAGCACATGATTGTAAGACTTTCCCCCCTCCATTATGCTCTTGAGAAAAGTGTAAATCTCCTTATTCCAGGATGTGAGTAACGATAAAAGAAAACTTGGGATGCCCTTGGTGCCTTGCTGAGAGGTGAATGCCAGTTAGCACAGCCCTGCTGGGTTCTGTGTTCCCACTGAACGTATCCAGGAGTTTTTGCAGGTGAGAAATAAGTTACAAAAGTCCTGACACCCTCCCACTGAAGTGAAGCAGCAAAAAACACATGGCCAAAAGAAATATATTGAGTGGAATACCCTCAAAATAGCACAGAAGCCACACCAGGATGGGAAATCAGGGATTATTCTGCATGTGTGTGATTTGTCTCACACCTGACATCAAGCAGATCTTTCAGATTCCTGGTAAATACATGAAAGAAATAAATTGATTTTGCAATATCAGCTGCCATGGATTTATTTATCTGCTGGCCTTTAATGAGTGCTCAGTTTGAATGTTTCAGTTATCAGGTGGGTGTATCTGGGTGCATCACATGCAGAACCTTCTCCATGGACAGGCAGATTAGAATTAAAGAAATCCCAAAACACTGAATATTGTGGGGAGGGGAGAGACAGGATGACCATTTTAATAATCTGTAACAACAGAACTAAGGTATTTTGCTCCTTTCATATTTTCCTTGACAGGTATTTTGCTCTTCTCCCATTTCCCCTGTCAAACAAACCACAGTTGTTACGTTTCTGTATAATAAATACATATAGATTTCAGTCTTTAAGGACAAATATAGTTTACAAGGATAACATATAGATTTCAGATTTTAAGCACCAGTGTAGTTTCCCCTAGTTAAGGCATAAGAAATAAAAATGAGTATTACTGTGTTCCCTGGTGCCTGGGTATTTATATAATTTATTTACAATTTTAAAATAAGTCATATTATTTATACTTATAAAATTGAAAATATTCTGGTGATCTTTAATGAAGAGGAGCAGAAATTCAACCTGCTGATGTTTATAGGTGTATTCTACCATGTGTAACTGGATCAGGTCCTCTCACCTCTGCTCACACCTGGTATGTTGACTTTTGTCCTCTATTTCATGGCTAAGTGGATTTTAACCTGGATAATGTTATTTTTGTGAGTATTTCATGTGTCCCTCAGCTTAGATCTCTGTGTGCTGGAAGGTTCTGTGCTCTTAACAGAGTAGATAAAGCATGTAAGAGATGCTGACAGTGTCTGGGGTGACAGTTTGATCCAGGAGATGATCAGACCATGGAATTAATGAGGAATTTGAATTCGGGGTGTCTGCAGGTCAGGTTCATCCTGCCTTGGTGTTGTATCCACATGGTTGTTGGTCCGTGGTGTCCAACAGTCCCAGTGAAAGCCAAGGGCAGCTCAGCCTTGGTGTGAAGCAAAAAAAACCCCACACACACCACAAGAGAGAGCTGTGGGTGACAAATAAAGCAGATTCCCAGCAAATAAATGCTCTCAGGTGAAAAAAAAAGTAAAAAAAAAATACTCCAAACCAAAACAAAAGAGAAACTTGCTGATTACAACTAAGGCTTTTGAAGATTACATCAAGTCAAACTTTTATTAGCAAAGTCGTATTTCATGTAAAATGAAAATATCTTTTCGAACCATACGTGCACACCTGCGTGGTACAAACAGCAACTACAGACACAACACGTTCCTCTAAACTTTAATCAATGCACACGAACATTTAGCTCCGAAAAAGTAACGTCCTGACGGTGACACCACATTTGCTTTGATCTTTTTTCCTCGTGAAATTACAAAGTATCTCGTGTAAAGAATAACAATAACAACAATAATAATAATAATAATAAAAAACCGAAACACAGACAGTGTGCTTTGGCTCAAACCCACCGGGGGGTTCCTGCCTGAAACCAGAACAAATCAGTGCAGATCACTTGAGATTGGACAGGAGAGATCCAGAGCTGCCGTGTAAACATGTCCTGGTGCTCCAACACGGTTTGTGCATTTATATTTTGAAACCCTAAACATTGACAGAGGTGCAGCCGAGGGCTCGATCCACGGGCAAGCAAAGGAAATTCTCAGGGAAGAATTTCCTTCCTTTAGGTCTGTTTTTTGAAGGCAAGTAAAATAACCTAATTGCACCTCTCATCTGCAAAATAATGGCTGCAAAAATGAGGAGGAGGTTTCCTTTCAGAAGCTCGAGGACCAGTGAAGGTTATTCTAACTTTTGTTTACAAAATGTGGATTTATCATTTAAAAAAACCCCACCTTTTTATACAGAAAGATTGTGCTAGTTCTTATTTTCACGTCAAAAATAATATGGGCCTGAAAACTTTTATTAAAACCTCTCATGCACTGGATTGACCCACTCGGTCAATGGAATTACTTACCAGGAAAAGAGCTGCTCGTTAAAATTTGTGTAACATGAACAAATATCAGTCATTAAATGATATTCCAATTAGATCCATTTAAGATGTGAGTTACAAAGAAGGTTTTTTTATACATGAACACACAATTTTATCCAGAGGGGGAAAGTCATTTTCAGATTTGATTCTTAATTCTGCTCTTCCTAAAGTTCCAGCCCCAGCAGGGCTTTGATACCAGTCCTGGAGTGTTTTCCTGCTGAACTGCAGAGAATGGAAGATTTCTGGAGATTGGATCCCCAAATTTTGCCAGAGAAGGAAGCTGGGGCCATTCCTACAAGTTCTTGATTGTGTAATTACATTATATATATGTAAATATATATATTAATTAAAGAAAAAAAATAGTTCTGGGATTACAGTCCATACCAAACCAATATTATGCTGCTCTGTGAATCCAAACAGTTCACTTGGGAGAAAGGACAGAGAGTTTTTTCCCATGATTTAGGAAGACCTAATTTTATTTGTTTCATCTCATTCACAGTCAAAACTGCACAACTTTTTGGGACACATCCATCCCTCTCTTCTTTCCAGAGGCTGCTTAAACCCCCAAACCTGGATGAGTGGGGCCAGGGAATTGCCTCCTCCTGGCTGGTTGGAATCACATGATTTAGACTTAGATATCAAATCTGAAAGTGTCATTTCCCCTCTCACACTTGGACTGAGGCAAAATGAAATGGTGGATCACAACCAAACAGAACCAGACCCCAGCCATGGCACGGGATAATTAATGATTCCCAAATGGAACCAGACCCCAGCCATGGCACGGGATAATTAATGATTCCCAAATGGAACCAGACCCTAGCCATGGCATGGGATAATTAATGATTCCCAATCCAGCTCTGTCTGCTCCCACGGCTGGACTCCCTCCTCCCAGCAGACAGGCTGACGTTCCCTGCCAGGTACTAATTAATGAAATCACCACAGATTGCCATCAGCTAATTTTAATAAACACTCCTCTCCAGAGGGGGGAAAAAAAAGCAACAAAGGATTTAGTGACTTAATGTAGGATTTCAGAGCATTGTGAGATTTTTGGGGCTTGTCCTGTGCAGGGCCAGGAGTTGGACTTTGGTGACCTTATGGGTCCTTTCCAGCTCAGGATATTCCATGTTTCTGTGATGTGCAGTAAAGTTGGTGATGCTTTTTGTTGAGCTACATGGCCACACTTTCTCTCAGCTGTAACATCTAGAAAAAACACCTCAGCCCAGCTCCTTACAATGACAAAAAACTCCTCAGGAAAATCTCGCCTTGCTCTGTTAATTTATTTTCAAAAGCAAATCTCTAAAAAACCATCAGTGCCCTGCACTTCCCAGGGAACACTGGATGAGCTGTACCCTTCCAGCAGAAAATAAAAGCCCATTGAGAGGGAAAACCAGGGAAATAAATGATTGGGGAAGAGAAAACAGCTCAGGTGAGGGAGATTTCCTGAGAGTTTGAGCCATTTGTTTAATATTCACGGGGCACCTTCCTCAATAGTCCGTGTGCACTGCACAGGTTCCACTGCACATCTTTTCCTCACTGTTGGATTTTTAGGCCCTGAGGCATCATGAAACACCAACATTAAGATTTAAGGATCTGAATTAAAATTTTAATAGGAAAAGCAGCACATCACAGGGACATCATAAACACCTCTCAGCAGCAACAGAGCGAGTGGGAGCACAGGGGACCTGTGTTCATTATTCCATAATTTGACACTCACTAATACAATCTGAAGTCTGTGTCTGTTTAACAGAGGTATTTGCTGAGAGGAGGAGTCTGGTTTATCTGCAGTGACCCCAAGCACAAGGAAATGGATGAGCAAACCCAGCCCGTCCCCAGCCCAGAGGGCTCAGGGAGGATTTAGGGGAGCCCACCACAATTTTATTCCCTAATTTAGTTCCTATTTAGAAGACCCTTGATCAGTGCAGATGATTCCTACAGGAAATACATCAAAAACAGCCCGAAGCTTGCAGCAAAGATTGTCACAAGCCTAATCAGTTCTTAGATTTTATCTGGTTTGGGCTGCAGCAGACACGAGTCAGCAGATAAAGATGCTGCCGGGAAACGTCTCTGTTGCTGAGATGCCAATTTTCACATGTCTCCAATTGTGCACTCCCTTCTTTTGAAAAGGAAGATTTGTTGTTTGGGGTTTTTTAGCAAAATGAAAAGCACTTTGGAATTTTTCCATGTTTGGATCGAGGGAAATGCAGAATATAAAACTTTATAAATTATAAAAAGTGAAAGACTTGGGTCACTGATGTAGCGTGGGGTGATTTTTGATTCAGAGCAGGTTTCCACTCATCATTTTATACTCATATACACGGCCTGAATGGGGGTTTGGGGCTGGTTGGTTGGGGGTTGTTTGTCCCAAACAGAGGTTACGTGAAAGGCCCTTAAAAGCTAAAATTAAACAAAAAAAGAAGCACAGATATGCAGAAGCACCGAGTACCAAAGGCTTCCAGAAATTACCAAGCTCTGAGGAGCAGCCCCAGCCTCAGGGGAGCTGAGTGTGATCCACAGCCTTTCCACTGGGAACAACCTGCATTTCTGTGGGCAACTAACTGGGCTTAATTGGAGCCCTTACTGGAAACTCAGAACCACGGGAGGAATTCTTGCTTCCTCGCTTTCCTCCACTGAAATCATGGAGCCCAGGAAGGAGCCACTAGGGAGATTTGCCTAATTAGCATCACAATGCAAAATAGCTTTTAGGATCTATTCCTCCTGCAGTCACTGTTTACAAACATTCTAATGGAAGTGACAGTCGTTTGTAAGCCCAAGAAGAAATGAAGCCACATCGATACTCTACTCAAATTAGCAGATTCAAAAGTACAAATGCTATTAAAAGAGATTCAGGAGATTTCAATACAAAAAGACCAAGAAAATGCGCTGTACAGCTTTGCTGAGTTAGTGTTGGGGAGGCAAAGGAAAGAATTTAAACCAGCATTCAGTCAACAAAATATTAACAGAAACTCTACCATAATATTTTCTCTTTGCTTTTTCTTCTGTTTATTTAACAGTGAATAGCTTGAAAATAAATGATCTCTTGAAAGTCAGGTAGCTCTAGTTTAAGGTGATACTGGAAAGGTGTGAGAGTGGGATGACTGGAATACACAAAAACTCTTTCAGAAAACTAGTTTTGCTGGTCCAAACTCATATTGAGAAGCAATTCTATTCATTCCTACACAGCTATACAGACCCATGCTAGCAACATGTCTCATTTAAAATAAAACCAGGCTGATCTTTACTTGTGTCAATATTAATATCATATGTACAACATCTCCAGGAAATGTTTGCTAGCTCACAAATATACAGATATGAGACAGACAACAAGTATTTTGCTTAGAAATGCAGTTTGCAGAGACTGGGAAAAACAAATTAAAACACTTTTGAGTGATGGGATGGGAACCCTGTTTTGCCTTGCCACAGGAAAGATGCTGCAGCTTAACTTATTTAAGGAAATAGTGCCAGCTACTGGGCAGCAGCTTCATCCACATTTTGCTGTGGATAAAGCTGCATCTCTAAGTATTGGTAATTGAAGTCAGCTGTAACCACTAAAATAATTTTTAGAGTATCATACACAAAGGAGTTTAACTCTTCAGGAAAAATTATACAATATATAGAATATATTTCTCCGGTATTTTAAATTAGCATTTTTCTCAGTAGGGTCATTGTGCCACTTTGCAGAGTAACCTGCTATTTTGATTTGATTTTCTTGGTTTATAACTCACTCTTACATTATAACTGAGGCCATGATACATGTGGGAATTCTACATGTAAATGCATGTACAAAGTGACAACTGCCATACAGGAAAAAATTATCTGTACAGAGAAACATATTCCAAACCTAGGAAACACATGGAGTAGCATTTAAGGATACAGATATAACACCGAGAAATTCGGGGTTGGTCAGACTAACACATTTTGTATAGCAAATAATTCTTCATTTTTGTTTTATTTAGAAGAAAACACATAGAAATTAAGATAGAAAATCATCTTTTAGTGGCAGTGACTCATTTTTTATATTACCTGGGTGTCAGGTTGATCCTGACCAGCTCAATTGGCAACCTGTGGAGTGCTGATCGAGATAAATATCACAATTAAACACCAATCATTCCTGCCAATATTTCAGGCGTGGAGAGGAAAAGTTGCCGTAGAACTCCCAGTGCTTTCCACTGATCCTTTTTCCTTAGATCCAGAATAAGCTCCAATAAATGAACCATCTTCATTGAACATCCCATGCTCCCCTTCTCCATAATCTACCAGACTATCAGCACTTTCAGTGGCTTTAATGTCCCCGTTAAGTGACTGGAGGCTGCCTTTCAGCGGCTTTTCATCGCTGTCACTACAAAATAAAGAGATGCCTTTCCAAAAATCCCGCTTTGCATTGCAAAAAAAAAATCCCAAAAAACCAAAAAACCCTGCTCTTTTTATTGGGAAAGGAAAGCAGCAGGAGGGAAGAGCGAGGGAGAAATGTGTAGTGGGTGGTGACATGGATGATGTGACCCTGTGAGTCCTGCTCTGCTGCTCCTCACACAGGTGGGTGCCACCAACCTGAACTCCCCCACGAGGGATTTGATCATTGTTCAACAAATTAATTGGTTAAAAAGGCAAAAATTAATAAAAACTACCCACGTGCTTAATTTTTTGCCCTTTTTGCCTTGGGCACGCAGAAGAACGGACAGAAAGGGAAGGAGAGAGAAAAGGAAATGCTGGAAAGGATCTGAGGGGTTTGGTCCAGCCATCAGGGCTGATGTCAAGTCTTGGGCACTTTACAGAGAGACATTTTCAGTTTGCAAAACAATGGGCAATATTCAGGGCCTAATTATTTAATTTTCCTTCAGAGGTGGGCGGGTGAACTGATGAGGCATCAGCTGGAGGTTTTATCTCACTGCCTTGGGAGCATCTGTTTGAGTTTAGGTACCAATAAAAGTGCCTTTCCCCCCTTTTTTCTGCTGTTATTTTGTCTTTAACTGGTGGACTTTCTCTCTGCTAAAGAGGAGGAACAGGGAAAAACAAAAGCAGGATCAGTGGCTGGTTCTGCTCACGTGCAATCTGTGTTCAATGAAAATTCCACAAAAAAGACAGACCCATCATCAAAATTCAGGGAAAAAAGGGGAATTCCACTGGCCATTCCTGCTCAGAACCAGAGCAGCCTGATTTCCCCTGACTGAACACAACATTTGGGGGGGATTGGGAACACAGATTAAAAGATTACATTAAAAAAAAACTCAATTAGGCCTCTGAATTAGGTACATAATTACTCAGTTACAGCCCTTGCTGATGCCAACTCAGTGTCAAAGCTTTGGCAACGTTATCCAAGGAAGGACAGAAAAATTAATCTGAACTTCACTTCTTCAGGATAGACTCAATATGTGTGTAACCAACACATAAAAATATTTGCTGCTTTTCTGCACGTGGCATTTCTACTGATAAAAAAGGCAAGTTTGGATTTCAGGGGGAAAGGAGGGGGTCAGAGTTATTAACCTCAGGACTTTCTTACCTTTCTAAATATTTGTCCCATTAGAAAGCATTAAAAATTAAATAAAGATGAAATTATGCAGAAAAAAAAAAAGCCCCTATTCCAGTACAAATAATGTAGTATATATAAGTGGGATTTCAACAGAAATTTTATGCCCTTAAGGCCAGAGACACCACTTTTCCAGCATGGTTCTTACAATGATGCATTTTCCTTCACACCACAATTACATATTACTCTAAGCCTTAGGTTTTTTAAAGCAGCCAAAGTGGTTATTTCAATTCTGCTACAGAGACTTCTGTAGGTTTGTTTGGGGTTTTTATATTTTTTACCATATTTCGAACTTTTCCTTGTTTTCTTCCACAAAATGAGCATTTCACATATTACAGATTTGGGCCTGACTGAGATTGAAACCCACTGAAGACATAGAATTAATTATATGACTTCAGTGGGCAGCAGGAACCCAAATTATCATATATATTTACATTATTCATACAATGCTTATTAAAAAAAAAGTGAAAAATAACCACCATAATCAACATTTCCTTATATCCCAGTTTGGATGGACTGAAGTATAGTGGATATACCTTTATATTCCTACTCTTATCCACTCCTATGAGGTTTGCTTTGAAAATGAAAAACAGCATTAATTGCATGCTAGAAAAATGTCCCAAACAATGATGGTATTTGGAAAACAAACAAAACCCCCACAAACACAAATGCTTGGGAAAGCAGGTCCTATTTACCTATATTCCCCAAAGATTTCATCTTTTATTGATTGAGCTTCGGGATCTGGATGCAAATCTTCTTTTTCTTTCACTGTGCAAATAAAATAAAGGACAGATCTGTGGGTCGTGTTCCCACGTGGACTTTTCTTTTCCCAGATGAATTGGGAAAACCTCCTGTCATCACCCACAGCCTGACCTGGAGCTGGCTGGACACACAATAATTTGGGGCTATTCCCTGATTTTTTAAAAGCTAGAAAGTGTTTATAGGATCCTGGAATGGTTTGGTTGGAAGGGACCTCAAAGCTCATCCAGTCCCATCTCCTGCCATGGACAGGGACACCTTCCACTAGCCCAGGTTGCTCCAAGCCCTGTCCAACCTGGCATTGAATATTTTCCAGGGCTGGGGAATCTACCACCTCTCTGGGCAACCAGATTTATACTGCAATACTTAGAATTAAGTCCTTACTAATTTCTTTAAAAATTATAGTATGACTTTTAACAAAATATTCTCTTTTTAGCAAAACAGTCACTTTTTTTTAAGTTTGGCTTCCTGTGGAAGTTCTGTCAGTGTGTCAAGCAGCAGTTATCAGGTGGGAAGTGAGCAGGGAGCCCTGCCAACAAGGAACTTTGGCTGGATTAAATGCTGGAAGATTCACTGAAGATTCAATCAAAAGCCTTGGCCAGTTCTCTGACCAGCACACGGCACTGTCTCACCCAGAGAGCACAGTTTCACTTGTATTCATTTAAAATCCCTTCTGTGGATATTTATCAAAAGCTACAAATCCTAATTGGATGTTTGTGCTCGAGGCTTTGCTGCCCCCAGAGAGAAAAGGCTGAAGGATGTTTGTTATTAACATGTGGAAAACAGCGAAAGGACAATAAATCCATTTACCTGAATATTTTCCTCCTTTATTTCTCCTGACAAAGCAAATGGTGAGCAGCAGCAGGGTGAGCAGAGCTATGGCACACATCAGTCCAATGAACCACCCCTGGGTGGAAATCCCATCGTAAATTCCAGCATAGGCTTGGGGAAATGGAAGAGGAGCAAAAAGGAAGAAAATTAATCGGAGGAAAAGGGCATCACCCTGTGATAACATAAATACATCACATGCTCTCTGCTGGATCCTAATTGAACCAGTCTATCACTACTTATGGTGTTCTACTTAAATGCAAGGCAGAAACACGTCCAGAGCGTGGCATTTTTGGATTTCAGGGGAACACAGAGTGTACAAGGCACAGCACAGACATTTCAGAAAGGTAGTTCTGAGAGAGCAGTTGACTCACAGGATTAACACCACACAGCAAAGCTGAGCAGAGAGTTGTTAAGCCTCTCATGCAAAAGCAGTTTGGAGAAAGAGAGAGAGTTAAAAGTGCCCCCAGTACATGCAAATCACCAGACTGGCCACTTCAAATGGATTTATATCACAGCACTACCCTTTCGAAATCCCACAGGAGGGAAAGCTGCTTTGGAAAGGTCTGGAATTGTTCCAGTGCATCAGGTAATGCCCAGGAATCAGCAGAGAACCTTAGATGTGTTTGTGCTCCTGTGGGATTCAACTGCGAGGGCCAACTTACAAATCACAGGGGAAAATGATGATTTTGGAAGACTTTGCACTGCACGAACATCAGATGGAACCTCAACATGGAGTCACGTTCAGAATGTTTATCACCTGGAAGGGTTTCATGGCTCACCTCTCCCCCTTGTCTCAATTACATCTTCAAAAATGCTATTGTTATCAACCCAGTTCTTAGTCACTAGTCGAACTGTGTACTCAGTGCCAGGCTCAAGTGCCTCAATGGGGTGAAACTTTTGGGTGGGTTTGACTGCATCAGAAATCCTGCCGGTCCCTTTACCTACGGAATGTACACAGTCAGGTCACACTGGTTAATGGGAGTCATCCAACAAAAGGCCTGTGAAATGCACACTCACAAACAAGGCAAAGAACACACAAATAGGACACACACAAGGATTTTCAACCTTTGTCATCAGGCAATTTGATTTCTCAAAGTAAAAAAAAAAACAAAACAAAACAAACCAAAACATTCCCCCTGCTTGATTTTTTAATATTCCATCAGATGAAATAAAAGAGCTGAGTGAAGTAATCCTGATGTTTATGGAGGGGTTGGTACATCTCCCAGGATGAAAGTTAATATTGATGGGGGATTATGGATCTGCTTTAACTAATGCATGCTTAAAAAATTACAACTTGCAAACGGGCTCGCTGTGTAAAGATAATCTGGGGTTTGATGCTTCTCCCATTGAACTGAGCTCAGCAGGGAAGCACAGACAGCTTGTTATCTGGATATGGATTCTTATATGCCTCACAGAAAGAAATAACATCGGGATTTGTACTCATTTCTCTCCTGACAGTAGTTTTCCATGTCCTTTCAAACTCCACAATGCCTCGTTTCAATAGAGCTGGAGTTCGCTTTTAAATTGATATTTAAGCACTTAAATGTTCCTGATGAGTTTAATATTTGGTCAAGAGACGGGAAGTTCCAGTAGCTTTGGTTTTAGATACTTGCAAAACACCTCCTGTAACCTCTGTCTGCATTCAGACTGGGGGGTATTAAATAAGCTTTTTCAAAACAGCATTTGTGGAAAAAAAAGGACATAATGCCTGAACAGGAACAGCCTGTTCATAGCAGCCAATTCAGAACTGTGGGTGACATGAAGGGATCTGTTAGTCATCAACATGGGAGTGTCTCTGTCCTCCATGGCAGGAGAGAGACTGGGGGGCTGCATTTGATAAAAATAACTCTTTAATTGTTCTCGGCTGCCCAGTTTGCCTGTTTTATCCAAAGTGGTCTAAACTAAAGATGGAACACACAGTATAATTTGAAAACTGCTCTGCCAACTAGCAGTGGCAGTAAAACAATGTTCATTAATACTTCAACTAGTGAACAAGCAAAGCAAGAAGCTGCTGCAGATTAAGGCTGAGTTGACAGCTGAAGGGAGAAAAAAAACAAAAAGATTAAGACAAATCCAAGCACAGTCAAAGCAGCAGTTCAAGATAAGTTTTCCAAGGCAACTCTACATGTATTACAATAAGCAGTTAAATTAGTAGCCCATTGGGACCCAGAGAGAACACATCCAGCTGAAATACTGCTGATACTGAAGCACAGCTCATTAACATAAATTAATCCATCTATCAGTAATTTTTTGTTAAATGAAGTATGTGAAACCCAGCTATAATTTTTAATCAAACTGCAAATTAGGCAACAGGATACCACAGGTATATTTTAATTACACGCTCTAAAATCAAGGCATCAGAAAAATGTATTTAATGGAAATATTACCCACAAAGTAGCACGAATGAACATGAACCTTCAACCCAGTGTCTATTAAATACCATAAAACACTTGTTTATGACATGATAACCACATGATCCAGCATGTACACAACACTAGCAAGCATTTATCCTGAATTCCTGGGAAGCTAAAGCTGGAGCTCACTGGCAGCCCACAGCTGTGGTTTGTTGTACAGATTCTTAAACCATCTTAACTAGGCCCTGTCTCCCACCTATTTGTGTCCAGCTTGGGCCAACCTCTTCTTTTTGAATGATCAGCTCTTTGTAGAAGCAGAAATGGGAGCTGATGTGGCTGGAAAATACCCCTTTTTCTGCCCAGTTGTTGCTCAGCTGTCTCAGATCCTCCAGCTGTGCCACTGCCCTGGCACATGGAGCAGCACAGGGCTGGCATGAACATTCTGGGATGGGGTTAGAGCCCAACCTGAGCTGGGACTGGGGATTTGCCAGTGGATCTCCAGCCTATTTACCATCACCTATCCCGAAACACTGATTTTTCCTTTATAACTCAGAACAAGTGTCCAGTGATTATGAGGTTTCTTTCCATGCCATTTCTTATGTTCTGTGTTACACACTCGATATTGGACCTACAGAGGGGAAAGCCTGGCTAACTGGGCCTGGAATAGAAAAAGCAGTGTGGGATCCTGAAAAATAAAAGCAAAGATACCCAGACAAGGAAAATCTCCATGTCCTGGAAGGCCAGAGAGCTGCAGGAATGAGTTTCAGAAAATTGAAAGCAGTTGGGTGAGGTTTTTAATCTCCAATAAGGGAGAAGGAACATTAGTAATAAAGGCATATCACCAGCACTTTTCATCTTCCCCCACTATTTATCAGCCATACCATGGGACTTGCATGAACATTAAACACTGAACTGCAATTTTACAATATTCCTACCGGGCTCCAAGATTTATGAGAACAACCCAACACCCATTTTTTACAGAAGCTTATGGTATAAAGGGAAAAACAATAGAAACCACCCTCAAAGACTTCCAAGAGTGCTAGTTCTCCAAAAGTTAGCACATCTGTTATAAAACAGACTTAGATAAAAAAAGCTGGCAGCCTAATAGCTAAATACTAATTGTGGGCAGCATCTTCATTTATAACCATACCTGTCTAAATACATCTGGAAAGCTGAACTTTCATTAATTTTCCCCTGCTGTCTGGCTGTTAAAAGTGTATAAATATGCATCCCAAGCATCCTTCATCTCCTGGGCTCTTTTAGTGCAGGAAGTAATTCATGCTAAATTGGGATTATTTTAATCTGTAGAGATTAGTGAGCCTGTTGTACACCGAGTCTACTGAGAAGAATTTAGAGGTGAGGTAGTGACCAGGAAATTTTCACCCAGATTTCACTGGGTTCTCTCGATTGTGAGCAAAAAGGGTTTGCTGGTAACAGCAACAGTGGTTACATGTGGCCAAGGTTTTGTGTTATTCCTTTTCCCCGTGCCTGTGGCAAAAGAGAACTAAAACCCCATTTGTTACAAATGGTAATGAAGGAAAGTAGGAACCTCTGGCTAAGATTTTCAAAAAGCCTTTAGAAGTTACGTGCCCATTGCCATGGAAATGTAATAAAACTGGTGAGCCTCTATTTCTTGGCTCTTCTGGAAAATAAAGCTACATTTGGAAGGTTTCCTCTGACTGAATTTTTCATTAATGTTTGAATTTCTGGACACACAGTGATAATTCTCAACATGGAGTACATGCTCAGTAATCCTTGAGAAACACTGGTAACAAGATGAAAAGCAGCTTTGATATATTAAATTATTTTTCTTTGCTTCTGCAAACACATTATTTTGTGTTACGTTTCTGAGGGCTGACATTCCTTGGGAAACAGACATTTTCAAGGGTAAATTAATTAGTTTGTAGGTCATTTGAGAAATAATGTTTGTAAATGTAAAATTAGAGAGAAATCTCATTTTCTTAAAACACCACACTTTCTTCTGTGGAATGAAACTAAGATGAAGCCACAAAAATTAAACTGTTCTTTATTTTGCAGTACAATGCAAGTATCCTTTTGCCCAGAATCTTCATGATTGTCCACAGTATTTTATCAAGAGATGATAAAGATATTAGGTTGCCTATTAGGGTTTCATAGCTGAGTTACTGTGTCCATGTTTAAGATCTGTCATAGGAAAAAGGCCTTTTATGAAGAATCAGAGATGCGAGCGTGGGATAATCCTGAAGTACGTTTCCTACCTAAATGATTCTCTGCTTCTACCCATTAATCTAGACAGAGAATTATATTTATTTAATTGATGTGAACTTTTTTTACTAAATTCAGCCATTCCTGCCACTGCAAACTCATCACTGGGAAATGTTTTCCACATAAAATACAGGCTGGAAAAATTATAATGTAGAGCAAAGCAATTTTCTCTGCACAGCCTTGTTTTCAGTGGTGCTACAGTCATACTCTTATATGTACATATTTAAAAAAAAGAGATGGGTTTTTATTTCTGATTCCAGACTACAACAACAGAGGTAACTCCAAATAAATGAAGTCAATAGCAGATGAAGTATATCCATGACAAAATGTGAATGAAAGCAGAGCTTCCATCTCAACATCTGTATCATGAAATTCTGAAATACCCCTGGCAAAGGCTGTATTACAGCGGGGGAAGTTATTCAAAGCCTTAAAATGAACAAGGAGAGCTTTATGGTTTTATTATTAAACTGGAACATAGGGATATAGAATCCCTGAATCAAACCCCAAAGTGCTCCATCACAGAGTTTCATTTCAGAGGGCACCACATTTTATATCTGTCATTTATGGGGGTCATTTTGAATTATAAACTTTGACTTCTGAAATCACTCCCTTTCTTCAAAAAGAGAGATTGTTTTAATTTTGAGCAATTGCCTCCCTTCCCACACCACAGCTTAAAACCCCAAGAAGGTCACTGAAAAGAGTGATTTTTTTTTTTTCCCAGACTATCATGTTTAGTTGAAAAATATCTGAACAATTTAGCCAGCAAATAATGACACAGAACTCTAATGGCATCTCAGTGACAGATGCAGTACCCTAATTTAGGGTGGCTTGAGAACCAGCCAGGAGCACATAAATCACAGAACTGGACCCTTGCAGCTTTTATTAATTATCCTACTCTATTCCAAGAGCAACAAGAACCAGTTGTTGCCACTGCTGGAAAACAGTCCGAGGAAAGAAGAGAATGAGAATAAAGAAATGGCAACATTCTCATCCCACAGATTGGGATGCATCTCATAAACCCTGACAAGGTTATTCCAAGAAGTTATAGAATCTCCAGTGGCCAAAACACATTTTTCTGGCTGCCCAATAAGGGCCAGAAAAGGTAACTAATGAGGGGAAAATGGTGTATTTTTAGCTGGGGAAAAAAAAATCTTTTTATTTCCTTAATGAAGAATAAATTTTAAATCATGGTGATTAATAAATACTATTATTAATAGATTAATGGGTAGAATAATAGTTTCTACTACTATACTACAGTGAGACTGTAGGCTCCAAGACAGCTGAGAAGTTTTACTTCTAGAGAAAACAAACTGCAGATCACAGCTGGATCCTGAACTGAGATGTGATGAGCTTAAAGTTTCTTTGACTGAAAAGAATTCTGCAACTTAGAAGTCCAACAAGGGCGTTGTATAACGAGGACCATTTTTCTATTTTATATCAACATTGCTCCAGACTGTGATCTTTGCTGAAAATGATGAAGGCAGGACTCTTTTGCTTATCACGTTCTCTTTCTCCTTCCCCATGGTAAGCGCCCAGCAATGGTTTCTGATTAATAGCAGGGACCTGCTCCTCAGTGTTGAGGAGTTCTCAGACTTGCTGAGCGCAGTACATTTTATTTCATTTCAGCTGAATGTGAAAGATGAGCTCTCACACAGTGCTTGCCATTTTCCTTTAAATCACTGAACATCAGTGTTTCAGGACAGGGTGTAAGTGGCACACAAATGTTCACTCCCAGTCCCTGATAAAATAATCATAAATAATGGATCAAATACACTGCAGTCAGCTCTGTGTTCATCTGGATTTTCCATGTCAAGCAACCGACCCTCATGCTGCTGGAAGTCACCCATCTTCATGCAAGGGCAGAATTTGGTTTTATACTATTACAGAGAACAGATTATCTGCATCTTCAATTTTCAGTTGGTGACTAAATGCAATTCACTCATTCTAGAAAGGCTTAAAGACTTGATTGGTGGGAACAGAAACAGGGCTGCACAGCAAAATGAAACAGATGAGCTCTGCTTTTCTCAAAAGCTGCACGGCCGCATTAAGAAGTTCATTGATTGTTCTCATGGAAAGAAAAACAAATTTATTTCCTCTAATTACAAAGGAAATGTCAAGCCTGGAATATTCTCAATAGATTTTCCCATCACTCTTTAGAGCTTCTTCCCATAAAAACATATTGCCTGTGAACTTACTCCCTTGAGCCACGGTGAGTCCTTCCTCCGTGACGGGCTTCCCGCAGCCCTTGGCAGTGCAGGCCTTCACGTAGAACTTGTACTTGGTGCTGGGGCTGAGCCCCGAGAGCCTCCAGCTGAGCGTGGAGCGGTTGGTGACGCTGACGTCGCTCACGGGCCCCACCTCGTGCGTCTCGTTGACTGGAAGGGAAGAGGAGCTGGGTCAGATCCTTGGAATCGCAGAATGAACCAGGTTGGAAAAGACCTCCGAGATCAGCGAGTCCAGCCTGTGACCCAACCCCACCCTGACACCCAGACCATGGCACTGATGCCACATCCAGTCTGTCCTTAAACACCTCCAGGGACGGAGAATCCCCCACCTCCCTGGGCAGCCCATTCCAGTGGCTGATCATTCCCTCTGTAAAGAATTTCTTCCCAGTGTCCCACCTAAACCTCCCCTGGCACAGCTTAAGACTGAGCCCTCTTGTCTTACTGCTGGTTGCCTGGGAGAAGAATCTGACCCCCACCTGGCTACACCCTCCTGTCAGGGAGTTGTAGAGAGTGAGGAGGTCTCCCCTGAGCCTCCTCTTCCCCAGGCTCAACAACCCCAGCTCCCTCAGCCTCTCCTCACAGCACTTGTGCTGTATCACAGGATATGCTGAGTTGGGAGGGACCCACAAGGATCATCCAGTCCAACCCTCAGCCCTGCACAGGCCCAGCCCCAAGAGTCCCACCCTGTGCCCCAGAGGATCATCCAAACCCTCCTGGAGCTCTGGCAGCCTTGGGGCTGTGCCCACTGCCCTGGGGAGCCTGGGCAGTGCCAACCACCCTCTGGGGGAAGAACCTTTTGCTGAGATCCAACCTGACCCTGCCCTGGCACAGCTCCAGCCCTTCCCTGGGTGTTGTCCCTGGTCCCCCCAGAGCAGAGTTCAGTCCCTGCCCCTCCTGCCCAGGAATTGGAACTGCAGTGAGGTCTCCCCTCAGTCTCCTCTGCTCCAGCTGAACACACCAAGTGCCCTCAGTGTCCTCACACAGCTTCAAATCAAGGCCCTTACCTATCTTCATTTCCCTCCTTTGGACACTCTCTAATGGCTTAATGTCTTTTTTGTATTGTGGGACCCCAAACTGCCACAATATTGAGGGTGAGGCCACCCCAGTGCAGAGCAGAGCGGGACAACCCCCTCCCTCAACCATTTCTGTGCCTGTTTCCAGCATGAAACGTGCCATGAACACTCCTGTGAGGGAGGCACTGCAGTGAGTGGGAAGGATAAATCCTGAATAAGCATCTCACCTTCCTGCCAGGGGTTTAAATGGGATTTATATCCTCCCTGTCAATCTCTCAACTACTCACTGAGCTATTACTGTTCTTAAAAAGCTCTCTGAATCCAGATATGCACATCCTGAGTGGGAGGGAAAAAATTACTGTCTCCTGGATCATTAAATATATATGAATTGCTTCTTGCTTTGCTTCCAAACAGCTGCAAACTTTTACAAGCAAGTTAGAGGATGGTTGTGCTGCTGTGCTCTGCTCTGCCTCGGCACAGCGGGCAGCTGGAGGAGGGGCTGGGAGAAGACTGAGAGAAGGTCTTCTAAATACACAGAAATATCTGCAGGGAGGGGTCAGGAGGATGGACCAGGCTCTGCTCAGTGGTACCAAGCAACTGGGAGAGAGGCAACAGGCAGAAAATGATGTCCAGGATGTTCCGCTTGGACATGAGGAAGAATTTTATTCTCTGGGTGACTGAGCTCTGAAACAGAGACCAGAGAGGGTGTGGAGTTTCCCTCACTGGAGATATTCCAGAACCACGGACACAATCCTGTGCCATGTCCTCTGGGATAACCCTGTCTGAGCAGGGAAGTTGGACCAGATAACCCACTGTGGTCCCTTCCAACCTGACCCATTCTGTGCTTCTATAATTAAACAGACCCACGCTCTGCCCACAGTGATCAAAACCAAAGGGAAGATCCAACCTCAAGCCCCTTGCAAAGGCAACTGGGTAGTTCTGCCACCAACAGAGATTAATAAAAAGTACACGGGGTTTTACTGTTTTCTAAATAGGGCACAGTCTAATCCTCAAACAACATATAAAATACCCAGAATCGTCACCACACCACACAGCTGGTGTTATGGGACCAATACTGGGTCTTGCCTGAGGTTGTCTGCTCTGTTTCTCTGCTCTCTTTCTAAGGCAAGATAGAAAGAAATACCCCTGGAATTAAGTTATTTCTCAGTGTTTACTCAATAACATGATTCAGGTGGTTTGTCTGTATTTCTGCTGAGGTACCTTAGGGGGGGAGAAGCTCACTGACACCACGTGCAGATCTGTATAAATGCGGCTTTACAAGTGCTCTCATTACAATTTATTTTGCATTGAATGAGTTTCACTTCAGTAAAATGCACCTACAATTTACATGTCTTATTAACTGCTACATAAAGTATAATTTGCAAACACGAAATAATTGAATTAGCCCATCAGTGTGGGATAGGGCATGGCAATAACGTGTGCTTACATGGGAAAAGTGCCTGGAAAACTTTTAGCTCTGGAAGCTGACTTCAGCCTGCCCTCTAGCAGCCTGTGTGCACATCACATCTGTGGTTTTAATTCAACTGGTCATGCTGCAATTCTAAACTCCAAGGAAACCGAGCACGTACTTATCTGGTATTGCAAAATGTAGCCAGTGAGGTGGCCGTTGGCTTTCCTGGGCAGTCCCCACGACAGAGTGACAGAGTCCTTGTCAAAGTTCAGGATCCTCAGAAAACGTGGCTGTTCAGGGACTGGAAGACACAGGGATTATCCTTCAGAGAGGACTGAACAGGTCTGTCCTCCACATGCTTGTTAAATGAGGATATAGTTTAGCTCCACACCTACAGCTCTCCTTTCTAGTGAAGGGTTTTATTGAATATTGGAGATTTTACAATCACTTTAGATAAGAAAATCAACTCACCGTGTCACAAGGACAATTTCAGTTTCTGTCCCTCCATCCCACATTCCCGTTTTGTCTTACCTCCTTCTGGAGTTTCAAACACCACGGGGGAGCTCTCGGGGCCATCCCCTCGGGAGTTGTAAGCAAGGACAGTTAAGCGGAATTCACTGAAGGGATCCAGGCCAGGAATCATCCCATAGTTCCTGTCTCCTACAAACGTTAGGAAGTGTTTCTCTGGGTGGTGCCTCTTCCCATCCAGCATGCTTTTTGTTTTCCACCAACTGACCTGCATGGAGATTGGGATTTCTAAAACAAATCATGTTAATGATAATAATTTCTCTCACCTTCTCAAAAATGAGAGATTCCAAATCATCCTTGATCTGGGGTTCCTTTAGTAGTTTGTTCAACTATATAGAAATATTTAAAGAGAAACTTTTAACCTTATAGCCTCTTAAATGTCCACGAACTCTGTCCCTTGGTATTCCAAACCAGAAGACTTTGACCAGTGTGCTGTTCACAACATCCACCGACACGCCCGAAGGAGCAGCATCTGGGACTGTAAAAACAAAAGTACCAGGAATTAAAGACCCTTCCAAGAGCCCAGATTCCCAGTGTTCACAGCTCCAGGGCTTGGCTTTCCAGCTCAAACCATGGCAGTTCCTGCAGTCTTACTGCAGGCAAGAAAACAGCCATTCCACCTGCAGCCAATGGGTGAAATGGGCCAATAAACATGATTTTTTCCATATCAGGGTTTTCTGCTGAGGGTTGGAATACAGGTGCACTGGGACATATGAATTTCTACACCAGTATTTATGATTTCCTGTTTCAAGCAATGCTTACAGCAGTGAGAAGAATAAAAAAATGATTAACACAGCGCTCAAGAAGGCAATCATGAAGTTTTTTTTATAATCAATTTCATTTTACAACTAAGCTCATTAAACAGTTGGATTTTAATCACTGAACAACACAGAGAGCTATTACAGTGCCTGAAAAAAAAAAAAAAGAGGCCCTGATCCATTGACAACTGAATTGAAAGGAATATTTTCGAGAGATGGATATAAAATAAGACTCATCACAGACAGACAAAGAAAATAACCACGCTGTGGAGTTTCTTTCCCCCTGTTCTCCCCATCCAAATACACTCTAAGGGGAGAGACGATGCACAAGCAAACCTTATTCCCACCTGTGGGTGTGCAGTGGGAATTCTCCTGTCTGAACAGCACCGAGTCCATTTCCAGCACTGAAACCTCGTGCTGGTGAAACACAGAGGGGCTGTGCCACCTGGGAGTCAAGGAAAACCACTGGACAGAAGCCCAGGCTGGAGAATATGACACATCCTTCAAGGACTCGATGGACAAGGTAACACCCAGCATCACCTGTAAGTTCACTTACAACACCCAGTGCCTGTGAGTTTATACCCAATTAGCAGAGTATTTAACTTCTGACAGCGTTAAACTGGTGAGTTGGGCCTCAGAGAACCCAAAGACACTTTTTCCCACCAAATACAGCATGACTGATACACTTCATAGGCTTCTTATGGACTGTGGCCTTCAAACAAGTACCCAGGTTAAGGCAGCAGCTGAGATTAATGAAAGCACAAGTGACCTCTCCAAAAACCCCTCACACTCCAGCAAACTGGCATCCAGCATCAGTGGTATCCCTGTCTGCTGAAGCCTCTTATGCTGGGCACCGGCATTTCAGCAGTTTTGGCTGGGAGCTGCCTAATCCCTCCCTCCATATCTGATGGTTTTGCATGCCAGGAATCCCCCATGCAGCGTGTTTTGACATGAAAGTCTCCCCTACTCACAGTCCTCTCCCGAATATCCGATGGTAACGTTTGGTTCGGGGCCGGATCCTAAATTATTGACTGCCTGGACTTTGATCTCATAAGGCACGAAGGTGGGAGTGTTTCTCACAGTCAGGGAATGTTTCTTCACTGTCTCCTCGTTCCAGTCCGTCCTGACCCCCCGCTGCCTCCAGCTCACTTTGTACTCCAGCCCCGGCCCGTTCCTCTCCACAGGTTTCAATGGCTGTGGGAGAAGTTAAAAGAGATCTTGTCTGCCTTTGTTGCAGCAATCATGAAACAGCAGCTGAGGGGAGGGGGGGGAATAATTTTGGGGAGTGTGTTACACATTGGAAGAGAAAAAGGAGAAAAAAATAAAGCCTGAACTTTTCGCTGTCACGTTAATTTTGAGATGACTGGAAGAACAATGTCACCACTCCAACAGAAATCATGACACTGACTTGGGTGAAAGGCAGAGAAACAGTTGGATTAAAACTAGATTAATTGTTATCAGACATATTTCTGCATCCTACATACATCAGGTTTTCTTTTGCCACAGGTTTTCTCGTGTGAGGTAAAACCACATGCCTTTAGCACAACTAAACAGCACGTTTTGGCACACGGCTGTGTGTGCCTTTTAACAGAGATAAAATTTGCATTTTATCTTAGAATTTTATGTAGCATAGCAAGTTGGGTCATTAACATTTAGATTTGTTCTGACTGCACACCAAATGCTTGAAACTGTGCCTGGATATTTAATGTGCAACTGCTGGGCTACTCTGTTTTTACCCATCAGCTGAAGAATTCATCCCAGCATGGTTCCCATCTAATTAACATTCATTTATAAAATATTAGGGGATGCATAGCAATGGCTTGTCATGAGACATTCTCCAGTTGGGTTTATTTCTCTGAAAATGTCCTACTTTAATTAATAAAGTTAAACAGTCACCTGCCCCACCAAACATGCTGAGGGTTATTTCAGTTCATTAAAACAGCTGTAGGTGTTTCCCATCATATAGACTACTTTTAATTATATTTAAATTACATGTTGTAAATATTAAATATACAATAGCTGGTATATATAATATGTAATAATCAGTATCCAAGTTGAAATGGCATCAATTAGCAGCAGAAAGTGATGCCCCATTGATGCTCCTCATCCACCCAACCTGGGGGATCTGCAAAAATTCCCACTGCTCTGCTCTGAGGGACCTTTGGGATGACTGTGGCCAATGAGCTGGTAGACTGGGCAGCTTTCTAACAGGCACCACTGTGAGATTCACCTCCATGGCGAAGATCCCAGGGAATGGGATTTGCAAGAGAAGCTGAAGAAGTAAAAAATTCCTACTAAAATATTACTTCTTGTTTAGCGCTAAATTGAAGCACTGCTTGACTCATATTTTGATCTCCCTTAATGCTGCAAATCCGTGGCTGAAAATCTAGTCACTAATGCTCAGCTGGTCTCTTAATCCAGAAATAGGCAGATTAACATCATTTTGCAGTTTTTGTCTGTCAGAAATAGCATGTTCAGTGCCCAGCAGTTCCTCAGAAAAGCACACAGAAAACGCCATAAATATGAATATCCATGAATATCCTGTTTACAGCATTTTAATGATTCAACAAGATTTAACAAAGTCTTTCCAGTCCATTCTCTGCCTTCAGTCTCAGCTTTCACTTCCACTTTTGCCCAGTCTGAGCAGTGATTAAAGGCTTCCCAGAGAGGAGCAGAACTTGCTTCTGTTCAATGAAGTCATACCAGCATTTCCCAGCAAAAATACTGGGTACTACCACCCTGAATCCTTAAGGTTGGAAAAAACCTCCAAGGTCATCAAGTCCAACCTTTTCTGAGAGGTGGGATTGTCCTCCCTGACCCCGGGCTGTGTCACACAGCAAAAATCCCACTCAAATCCAAGCCAATGGAGAGAGGACCATCTCCTTTTGGATGCAATTACAGCCTAAACCAGAAGTTCACACTGGGGAAACATTTATTGTTCCTCACTGGGAGCAGCAGATTGAAAAATAAATCTCATGTAACTTGTGTGTAATTCTAGCCACAACAAAGATATGCTTCCTTCCAAACTTGTGGAAATTTGTGTTAAATGAAGGCATATGTAACCCTCCCAACTGTTGGCACAGAACCCGTAAGCTTGAAACCCAGGAAATTTGAAGACTGGAAACCATCCTCAAGACTTTTACACAGTTCCTTTGATGCACATCATATGCTTTGGGGCTTCATCCACAATCCTGTAGCTCTTGGTGTAAAAATTCAAGCTCGTTCTCTTGGACAAGGGATCTGTGGCATTTTTTAACCTCCAGGCTGGAAGGGCAGAAGCCACAAGTCACCCATCCCCTCCCTGGGCCTGGCTGCTCCTCCTGCAGAGCAGGGTAAGACCACAGTCATTTGAAGCACTTTCTGGTGTACCAGAAGCACAGACGAGCAAATTTTGTGGGATTCTCACGGTGCTTTATAGGACTTCTATATTTTTTTAATATCTGGTGAAGTTAGACATAAAAAACTGTCTTTTGAAACAAAAGTGATGCTGGGGGAGAAAATCCAAAACACATTTAAGCCAGTGACAGATTTACCTTTGGCTTCAGAAGAGTAAAGGATTCCACCTATAGAATTTGCTACTATTTCCTAGGAAACAGAGGTAGGAGAAGTGGAGACAAAGTCCATTAAAGGGAATAAAGGGACCCACTATTTTTTTTAAATGTAATTATATTCCAACAAGAAACAACGTAGCATGATAAATTCCATGCTGCTTTAGAAACTGATGCTTGAAGATGGAACCTGTTTCCAATATTGTAGCGTTTACAGACACGTTTTCCTTACCTCCCATTTCATCACCATTTCATTGGGTTCAGAAGCCTCAACTCGGATGTTTTCTGGGTTCTTGTCTGGAGCTGGAACCACACAGGTGACAAGGTTAGTTTGCATATCCTGGGGTTTATTTGCATTTAGTATTTAAATGCAAAACAAGCATCGAAAAGCATTTCTTATGTCCCTCTTAGTGAAAGACACCTAAACAAAAAAACACTTGTGAGATTAATTACTTGGATCAGCAGAGCTGACGTGACCAAAACACATTGTATATGCAGTTTTGATTCCTAAGTGTCCCTGTTGGTTGGAGCCACCAGCTAACATAGAACTGTGACTTTTGGATTGGAAAGCACCAGATGTAGGGGGATTGTGAGGACGAGATTTCTCTCCCTGTGGGGACAGCAAACAGAAGGTGCATCATTCGTGGGACACACACAGCTGAGAAGATGAAGAAGGACCTGAAATTAAAGTAAAGGGGGATAAAAAAAAAAAAGAGAAATGCCAAGGAATGCAAATGCTGTGCTGAACGGTTGGCCTCTAAAACGACGTGCAGGGAGACAACATTTTCTGCCACAGTGAAATGCTCTGTGAATGGAGAGTTTTGACAAGCTCAGTGCTGCTGAAAGGCTCCCTGTAAACACAGCTCTTCTCCAGTAGCTTGTCCATGAAGAGCTGCTAAGGGCTTTAAAGGTGGAAAATCAGCAGAGTGAGGTGCTAGAGGTAGGAAAAACACAGCAGCCTGGACTCTTCCCTCTGGCACCCTCTGGAATTTTATGTAGCACAGCAAGTTGGGTCATTAAAATTTAGATTGGTTCTAACTACACACCAAATGCTTGAAACTGTGCCTGGACACTTAATGTGCAACTGCTGGGCTACTCTGTTTTTACCAGTCACTGAAGAATTCATCCCAGCATGGCTCCCATCTAATTAACATTCATTTATAGAATAGCAGAAGATGTATGACAATGGTTTTTCATGAGACGTTCCCCAGTTGATTTAATTTCCCTGAAAACGTGCTACTTTCATTAATAAAGTTAATGCAAGTGGTCACCTGCCCCCCCAAACATGCTGAGGGTTATTTCAGGCCACTGGACCAGCTGGGAGTGTTTCCCACCACATAACCTACTTTTAATAATCCTCTGAGCCGCCACCGAGAGCAGCACGAGTGACCTTGATTTCTTCACCCCTCTGAAGTACAGGAGGGCACAGAAAACACTAAAAAACCACGAAAAATGGTAACATTCAGGAAATTAGAGAGGAGTTTTTACCAGCTGGGGGTGTTGAGTAGCGCAGGGATGGTTTACTGGGCTGGCTCCTTCCCACGGCGTTCACGGACACGACACGGAACTGGTAATTCACGTAGGGGGCCAGGGACAGCAGGGCTGTGGTGTCATCCCCTGGGATTCTGGTGAGCTCCTGCCACCTCCCCGGCTCCCAGCGGTTCTCTTCAAACTCTATGATGGACTCTGGGCAGGAAAAGCAACAAAAAAAAGAGAAGAAAAAAGGCAGAACTTGTATGAAGAGCTTAGAAATGTCTTACAACAACCCAAACAAATTAACTGTCATAGTCAAATGGATTAAGGAGGGCTGTGAGCAGGGTTTGTTTCTTTGAACAGCCACGCTGTGCCAGAATGAGGAAGAGCACAAGAGGATGCTAAAAATCCCTTCCTACCATTGACAGGGCTGTTGTGGCTGGACCCAGCTCTCCAGGACAGTCGAACGCTTCGGTTCTGGTTTTCAGAGAGCTGAAGGTCTTCTGGTGGATCTGGAACATCTGAGAAAGAACAAAGAAGTGTCAGCAGCACAGAAAGCTGCTTCTGTTTTCTTATCATTTTCCAAAGGATTGGAGAGTTCAGTGAAGGTGGTGGTAAAACAGCCTTTGATTTCAAAATGGACACAATGAGGAAAGCAGGAACTGCTTTTGAAAATCTTTTTTATTACAGACAGCCAGGTGGCATCTTCAGGACCTGAGGGAACAGCTTGAAGTTGTCTCAGGGGAGGTTTAGGTTGGATATTAGAAGAAGGTTCTTCCCCCAGAGGGTGGTTGGGCTCTGACCAGGCTCCCCAGGGCAGTGGGCACAGCCCCAAGGCTGCCAGAGCTCCAGGAGGGTTTGGATGATCCTCTGGGGCACAGGGTGGGACTCTTGGGGATGGGCCTGTGCAGAGCTGAGGGTTGGACTGGATGATCCTTGTGGGTCCCTTCCAACTCAGCACATTCTGGGATTCTGGTCCTGATTTTTCCTTTATAAACACAATATCCTTCCCAAGTTCATTCCCATCTACTCTCATTACTGTGCTTGCAGCAACAGAGTTTTCTTTTCAAATCAACACCAAGATCTATTTAATCATTAATAGATATTGACACTGCTCTCAGCAGGAACTTATATCAGCAGCACTTGGATTTCCTCTGGAGCAAACCAGAGTGGGAGAAGGTGACTCAGCTCTGACAGTTATTGAACTTGGCCTTTTACAGTATGAGTGAAGGGATAACATTCATTATCCCAGCCATGGGGGTCTATATTAATAAGAAACAAGAAAATTATTTACCTGCCAGCTCAACTAATGCTGTCCAGAGAATATATCAGAGGCAGAGGTGGTGGTGGGTGTGACAACTGTACTGAACCTCCTGGGGACAAGTTTGGGGCTACAGAAGCCCCAAACATAAAACTATCTGCTGCCAGAGATCACATTATAGGGACATGGGTGCCAAAATGACCAAAAGATGCTGCTCCCCCTCACAGACCTTGGATACAGCAAGGAGAACACACATCTCCAACACCTCCTTCTGCCAAAATTCTTGTAATTGAACGACCGTTCCCAAATCCAGCAGTTTCAGACTGAGAGATGTTTGTCTGCCCCATGGTTTGCTCTGACAGTCTGATTGTTTTGGACTAGTTTGGTAACTGGAATGTGATGTAAAAGAGTAATTTCTCCCTGCTGGGGGCTGGTGGCCACCCCTCACCCTCCCAAGTCCCCCACACACTCCCCCCTCAAACAGAGCTGGTGTTTCAACACCTAAAAAATGTGCAGACCAAGGAAACGCGATTGCACAACTTCAGGTCTTTGACCTGCCTCCACCCCAATTCTCAACTAAATTTTTGGCTGACAATGTCATTTCTTACAGGAAAACCAGTTCCTTCAACCACAGACTGTCTCTGTCATTGTGAAAGAAATTCATTGTGCTTGTACAGAGTTATTAAAATAACAATATTGTGTTTTCTTGTTTTGCAAAGGGATGGAGTCACCACGTCTGGAGGTCTTCAAAAGATGTGTGGATGTGGTACTTGTGGACATGGTTAACATCTGGACTCAATGGTCTTTGAGGTCTTTCTCAATCTAAACAACTCTATGATTCTTTGTTTATCTCAGGGTACATCAAAAAGTTAAGAACTTTATATTTTAAGTTAAGAACTTTTTTTTTTAATTTTTTTGTTTGTTTGTTTTACTTTTCTCTGCATTTCTTTCCCCTATTTCTGTAATACCTGGGAAAAATCAGGAAAGCACAGTTTAACCTCCAGGAATTTTGCTGTTCTATTCTTGGAGCATATCCATTTAAAATTCAGTACATTAATTTAAAGATGCTGATGGTGCATCCTAAAGATACTCAGCCCTCTACCTGTTCATTAAATATACAACAAATATTTAGAAATATTCTAACTGCATATTTCTTTTGCTCTTAGTTGCCCATATTCTGATGTCTCCATCTGTGCCATATTTAGTTCTTTAGTCATCTCACAAGTCTTTCATTGCAAAAGAAACCTGAATTTTTCATTTGAAAAGCAACAGATATTGTTAATCCACCAAGACCTTTCTCATACACAATAAACAAGGAGAAAAGAGCACAAAACTGTTTTTCTTCTTCTGCAAACCAGCTTTTTAAACAGGAATAAAGTGCTTTATGAAATTTTCATAAGTAATGTAACGAATAGCCTACAAACATTTTGAATTATACAGCACTGAAGAACCCAGTACCATAAATAATGTGCACAGCATCTTCTTAATTTACTATTTACCGAAAAATATCACGCCTTTAAAGTGCAAAAACATCCTGAAGGTCAGACTGACTTATTTCTTGTCACAATCACCACCAGAAATAAATAAAAATGTAAAATGGAGCAAGAATTAATGCGATTAAAATGATGCAAGACCGTCCACTAAATTTTAGTTATCGGGTGATGCCCTTGGGTCCCTGTGCAATGGGATACACAGCACTCCACAAATTCACCCCCTGAATTCCAAATGGCCCTTCAGGAAGGGAGGCAGGTTGGAAGGAGGCTCACACAAGGTCAGGTTTCAGACCCAGAGGGTCAAGGCTTTTCTCTGCTGTGGACTTGCTCTTTGCCATTGGGCAAGAATTTACGTTCTGATTCACAGAGATAATTAATCCTTTTAGGTGTTTAACTTCCACTGATCTTCAGAGGAGCTGGACAACTAAATACTGGCCTTAAGTCCTTCTTCTTCAAAAAATAGTTCAATTCTTGTGCAGATTCCCAGTAAAATGAGATGAAGGACTGAGCAAGGACTTCAAAGCAGAGCAGAGCCATTCTTAATATGCTGTTACACCTTCCAACCTGGGCTGCCCCCCTACAGCCACTGTGGGGGCCTCCTGAGCGGAGAAAAAAATGCTGCCTCATCTTCCTATAACAAAGACTAAATATAAATAAAGTTTGTGTCAGCATCAGCATCCCCGGAGATAGAGGGAGAGCACAGCTGGGGTTAAGGAGTGAGAGGTTGTGAAATTGAGTTATTGAGGCTTTCTAACTGAACTGGACAAGAGAAGGAAAGAAGCAGAAGTGCTGCAATGGCATTTGGAGCTGTTGGAGCACCAGGAAAATCAACCCTTACCAAGAACAATCAGCCGTGACTCGGCCGTGGCAGAGTCCAGGGAAGTGCTGCCCACACACGTGTAAACTCCTTGGTCCTCCAGCAGCACACTGGAGATGAACAGTGTGTCCCTGTCCAGAATCATCCTGAGGGGCCAAAGAAAAACAAAGGATGAAAAAAAAAATCTGTAAGACAAATATGACAGACAGACACCACTGTTCTCTGAAAAACTGTTCCTAAAAACACTTGGTAACGGGACATGCTGAATAACATAATTGCACACCAGGACTATTAATTTAAACAGAATTGTAGTTGTATTATACACTGGGCTGGGGACTATTATTTGTATTTTGTAGCAATTTAGCCTCCATGGCTGGAAGTTGATGTGTCAATCCTGGTCTGAAAAGAACCCCATTGATATGCACGGGATGAGTGTCTGAATCATGGGATTTTGGCACGTCATTAATGAGGTAAATATGTGGGCTTTATGTTGGAATTTTTGGAAGGGTTGAGTAAAAATGGGCATTCCCAACCCACTTGTGTAATGTCCAATGCCCAGGGGAAGTTGGCATTATCCCAGGCAAGTGGGCTCCACAGCAGACATGGAATTCTCCTGGCACTCCCTCCCCACCCTACGTGGGCTCAGCAGGATCTCCAACCTCTCCAGCACTGCAGTGTTTAGGAAACCATCTCTCTGCTGTGGTAATTAATAAAGACACCTGATTAACCACTGTGAGACCCCTCCTATGGAATAAAGGCTGAGCTCCACCCCCTTGAGGACAACACAAAAAATAGGGAACACAAAAAATAGGGCAAAACTCAGCCTGGGCTTGCAAGTCCTAAAGGACAAACTCGTCACTTTTAATGTGTAGGATTTTAGGCAGAATCCCAGAAATCTGTTTTCCATTCACTTCAACATTACAAGGACTTTGCTGTGGACAAAGAGGTGTAAAACAGAGAAAAATAATAATTCCAATGAAGTGGAGAAACAACTCCCTAGTTGACTTCCTTGGAGCTTTTTGGGTTGAACCAACATTTATATTATATATAAATTATATATATTAGATAGATAGATAGATAGATAGATAGATAGATAGAAATACATATGGATATACAGATATAGGTAGATACAAAGATATATTTTTATATAGATATATCCATATAGATATAAAGTATAACATTATATTCTGCTGTGATGATGAAAGAGTTAATAAACCCCCAAATCACTTCCCATCCGTGGTAACTCCTACAGTTGCATTTCTATGTATATATGTATAAAATGCAGATCTATTCACACACCACAGGAAGAATTCTTGCAGCCCTGAATTTGCATTTCAAGCTATTAAGGCTCCTGGTTTAAGGAACCTCGTGTTGCAGCCCCACATCCCATTACCCAGCTGAGATGAGAAGAGCCTTGTTCCCTCCCCACTCACCTGCCACCTTCCGTGCTGTTGACTGGCAGCTCATCTCCATCTTTCCTCCAGGATAATTTAAAACTGTGTTTCAAGTGGGAATCATACTCAGCCTGACATTTCAATAAAATTGAATGTGATTTCAGCACTCTGGGGTTCTTGGGAGTAACAACAAGTTTTGTAGCATCTGATTGATCACAGAAAAACACTTTGATTAGGAGAGAGAGAGCGACTGTTATATCAAATTTTCACCACGCACTTCATATGTAAAAATCAACCTTAGGAGCAACAATCATGTCTCTTTTTTTTTTTTGTTATGTATACACACATTTCAAGGGGAGGATGGTTTGTTTTGAAATAGATATTTGCCAGGATTTAATTTTTCGTCTCGAAGCGTTTTTCAGTTCACTCTAATCCAAAGAGCTCCAAAAAAAAAAAAAAAAAATCCACAAAATAAAAAGAGGCACAGGTGAAATCCCTTTGTTAGCAGACTGTCATGAAATGGAATGATAAAAAAAAAAAAAAGGTTTGAATATGATTTTTATGTCTAATTGCCATTTGAAATAAGCTTGGGCAACGATCCCAGAAAAATTACAAGCTTATTAAAGTCAAGTGAGAAAAAATTATTGCAATCAAGTTTGTTCCTTTAAATGACTGTAATCCAAATGCAGAAACAGATGAATAAGGAAGGAGAAGGCACTTAGCAGAAGTTATATTGGCAGAGAAACGTTGCTCTGTGAGAATTCCATTGTACATTTTCACGTTTATTAGCACTGTAAAATTTACAAAGCAAAGGGAGTGGGTGGAAATAGAAAAAAAAAAAGAGAGGTTTTTTTCCTCAAGTTTGTCACAGCAAAGCCTGCATTGGAGAGTCCTTTGGAGGACTTTGCTAATTGAGTATTTAAGGGGTTTTTTTTATTGGTAAGACCTAATCCCCAAGTTAATTTGTATAAAACCCGCTGTGTACTGAACAAAGCGGTTTTGCCCTGGGCAACCTAACATAACCATAGTATCCCCTTAAAACAGACTGAGCACAAGGGAATGGAATCTAAATGTATAAGTAAAGCACAATTTCCAAGTATATTTTTTTGCCGTTATTTACCAATAGTTATCAACCAACAGGCAAAAGCCCAGTGCAGAGTCCTTAAATCAGCCGCACCCACAACGCATCCTGCTGCATCTGCTTGGTGTCCACAGGGGAATTTAATTCACTTTGGGTGTTCCTTCTGATCAACAAATGGGCAATGGCTTTAGGGAAGGAGATGGGAATTGGTTTTAGGAAGGAGGAATCCCAAGGCTGTGGAACAAGCAGGAACCCTGTCTGGCTCAGCAAGGACCCCACCAAGCCACGAGCACAGGGAGGGCTCTGGGCTCCCAAGGGTCAGCCAAGAACCTGCTCTGTAACAGCAACCCGTGTAAAAAGGAGGGAAAATCCTTTCAAAATATAGAGTTTTAAATGGACATGGTATGAAAACTGCACATTTTTGGTGGCTTATGCAAACGTTCTGTGCCATGCCCAATCCAATAAAGAAAGTGGACGGTAAATGTATGAGCATGGAAAAATCAACACCAAAAAAAAAAAAAAAAAAAACATGGGGACAATATTAAAGGCCACATGTGTATGAGACCTGTGGCAATTTCAGGTCACAGCACCCAGAATTTCTAGATTCACAGAATAAATCTGTACCCTGGACTGAACATTTACTAGTTATTTATTCACTGAACATTTGTAAATGTAAACCCTCAGCAGTTGTGAAAGATTTGTCTGTTCACAAGTGAGCCCTTACCTCTTATATCCAAATTAGCAGTGATTGCTCTTTTCCCAACAGAATTTGCAGCCCAGCAAGCCAAATAAAGAATCCCGTGGAGTTCCCTTCCCTTCTTTGGGTCCTTTGGATCCTTCCAGGTTCCATTCCTATTTAAAACCAAGTTAACTCATAGCGGAACGTCGAGAGGGGCCCTATGCTGTCGTCCTTGGTCCTAAAGATCAAAACAATAGAGCTGGTTTAATTCTAGGGCTGCAGGAACTGTTATTTCATAGAGTTATTGCAGGGGACACGGGAATTTTGGGGCTCAGCTCTGCCTCTGAGCATATAAGTCATGGTTAGGGTCTAGATTAGGTATTAGGAAGAAATTCTTCCCTGGAGGGTGGTGAGGCCCTGGCACAGGTTGCCCAGAGAAGCTGTGGCTGCCCCATCCCTGGGAGTGTCCAAGGCCGGGTTGGACAGGGCTTGGAGCACCCTGGGCTAGTGGAAGGTGTCCCTGCCTGTGGCAAGGGATGGAACGAGATGATCTTTAATTCCCTTCCAACCCAAACTATTCTATGATTCTCTGACAAGTGTCCTGCAAACCAAAACCACACTGAGAGCATCTAAAAAGGTCTTTAAACTACTCCGTCTTTAATCTACAGTTGCCATCTGCAATTTTACTGCATCTGCCAAGTGATGTGACAATCCTGTGATTTCCAACCCTATGGAACCATGTCCAGCTAAATATGTTCTGCAAGTCACTGTGTTTCCACCTCAATAATGTGCCCAAACTTAAAAAGTTGCCAACATTAATCTAAGGATTAGTAGCAGGATTTGGTTGTTACAGCATGGCTTGGCTTAACAAATATCCCAGCACTTGTCTCACACAGGTATTGAGGACTTCCATTCACCCTTTTTATAAACCAATTCCTCAGGGTTCTTAAAAGTGTATTTGAACACAGAAAACTTATATCTGTACACAGTTTTGTTACGAATTTCTAATCTTAACTCTATAGAAATAATAACTAACAGATTTTTCAGTGTTTGGTGAGCCTGTATGAACTTGTTTCACATGAAAACATCACTTCCCAGTATCTTACCATCTGACATCTGCTGCAGGTGAGGCAAAAATGTCACAGTGCAGGAAGGCACTGTAACCCACCACTGTAGCATAGTTTTCCCCATCTGAGGTCAGGATTAAGGGAGCAATATCTGCAGAAGAGAATGCAAGGTGAGAAGCACTGGATTTCACAGCTGGGAATATAAATATTGTCCATGCATCACCCACTTTTCCAGCAAAGGTCAAATGCTGAGGCACTTCATGGGAATTTCCCTGCCTTTTGGAACCAGTTGCACTGAGCAACTGAGCTCTCCAAAGCTTCCAGTTGCCTGCTGGACATGTCAGAAATGTCTGAAATGTCACCATGAGACAAAACAGACCCAGTTCTGCTTCCTTTAGGGATGTTTCGTTTTAAATAAACCCCCATCACTCCCTTTCTTCAAAGAACAGTCTGGGAATCACAACTGAAATTAAAGATTAACAGTACACTTATTAATTCAAAAATAGAGTTGTGGTCACAATTCAGCCCCAAGTGGTTTGAATTCAAAAATTTTTAAGCCCAAGTATGTTTTTAAAATAAAGAGTATATCACAGCTCATAAGTGTCTCTGCTAATATAATATTGCCCATTGTAACACTTGTTGCATTAACTTGGATAAAGTAATTCTTAAAATCTGGGGGCAGTGCAAGGAACTGTGACATGGTTACAAGCTCCAAGCTGTTCCTGAGGATTCAGGCATGAGAATGGGACCCTGGGGTTGTCAGATCTCTTGCCATGAAGAGGAAAGGGGCACTCACTGAGGACGTTCACGTTGGCACTGGCCAGGATGGTGCCGTGCTTGTTGGTGGCTTCGCACTGGAACACGGCGCTGTCCTGCAGCTGCAGGTTGGTCAGGCTGATCTCCCGGGTGGAGATCCTCCCTCTGAAGGTCCTACCTGGAAAGACCCAAATTATGTCAGGAGCTGGAGAAAACACCATGACTGTGGAGTTCATAGTCCCTCCTCACTGCTTGAAAGCCAAAGGTAAAGCATATCTTCAGGATAAGCCTGAGACTGGTTAGAGCACAGTGCTACTAACACCAAGGTTGTGGGTTTGATCCCTGTATGGGCCCTTCACTTAAGACTTCGCTTGGACTTGATGATCCTCGTGGGTCTCTTCCAACTCAGAATATTCTGTGAAATAAGGGGATCAAACCAGGACCTTGTTCAACAGCCAGAGAGCGAGTTGCAGAGCACTGCCTTTGCCAGTAGCCCTGAAGAAAGTGCTCCAGAGCACCAATTTCCAGTAAAATCTCCAATCAGACTTTTTAAAATGGTAATAATAATACTGCTACCCCAGGAGTAATAAAACTGCTACCCCAGGAGTAATAATACTGCTACACTAGGGAGCAGGGCCTGTGCTCCACAGCCACTTGGGCTCATTCAGAAGCACAAAGAAAGAGGAGGAACCCTCAATGAACATAAGCTGTCCCAGATCCCCCAAAAGATTATGGGGTGAGGCAGAGGCAGCACCTCTCATGTGCCACTGCTCCACACTGCGCTGCATTCCCTTCAAGATCACATCTAAATATCAGCTTCTTAAGTAAATAAATATTAATTAATATCTAAATAGGTTCGAATCAGACATCATCCAGTGTGTTGGGATTTGTGGGTTCCCTCTAAGCGGGTGCCACACAGGCTCATGTCACCCAGCCAGCCCCTGGGCCAGCCCCACGTTGGATTTGCACGTACTGTCGATGGGCATCCCGTTGAGTTTCCACTGGATGCTCGGCTCCGGGTTGCCAATCGCCTCACACAGCAGCACGAGGTTCGTTCCCACGCTGTAGACACCACCTTCGGGCTTCTTCAGCCACTGGGGAGGCTCTGGAAAGAGGGGACAGAGCAGGGATCAGTGTCACAGCCACAGGAGTCTGACTCTGCTGTTGCCGCGGTCCTCCAGGAGATGGCAAACGCTGCCAACACTTGGCAGCCCGTCCTGCAGCTGAATTGGATTCAATGCAAAGCGATGTCAGGAAAGGTAAAATTAGCATCAGCACGCCTCAGTTCTGTCCTTCAGACTCTGTGAGTGTCAGGGAGGGTGTAGAAACGGGCAGTGTTTATCCGAGTGGAAAACAAATGCAAATGGGAGGCGAGAGGCTGGGAAGCAGGGACACCGGGATGGGTCAGCATTTCCACAAGGACCCTCAACCGTGAGACTGTGGGCTGGGAAATGAGCTGAGACTGTTTCAGCAACGCAAACAAGATGCAAATACCCATCCAGCTCAAATGCCCCTCTCTAGGCACGAGAAAGTGGCTCCCACTGCCTCGCCCAGAAGTGGAAGGAGTTCCACGACAGGATTCAGCACCTTCACCTGCTCCTCCACCTGTGCTGTGCATTGTCACTTCAATATCCTGTTTTTCCATCCTCTATTCAGACCAGAGGCTGACCCGAAGCATATTTAGGAATGATGAAACATTCTCTCGTTCTGAGGATGAGAGAAGGTTTGGGTGCAGAAATGTTGCCCACAGGGTGGTGGTAGAGGAACAGCCGTGTGTGCTGCTGCACTCCCTGTGCTCTGCTTTCCCAGCACTGCCAGGCAAACCGGGGGGCTCCGAGGAAACCCTCCACCCTGCAGAGCAGCCCATGAGCTTCAGGTACCCAAACCTCGTCGGAAAAACACATCCATAAGGGAGGGAAGGGAACTGAAAGGCAGAAAAAGAGCCTTTGTCTGAATGCAGGTCCCTAAGCCTGCCTACACTTCAGTGGGCAGCCTCAGTCCAAAACACAACCTTGAATTCATCATTATCTCCCCCTGAAAAGCAAGAAACTTCCAGATTTTAATACCAGACCTGACACTACCTCTTCTACATGTGCTTGTCAGGCCATGGGGCCTCTTTCCCTATTTGAAACAGGTGAGCCTGGGAAACACTTGGATCTGCTAGCTAATGCTCAGAAAACACTTTGAAGATGAGCAGAGCTGTTGCCTGGTAATACAACTCCAGATGTTATCAGTGTGATATGCTAAGACAAAGCATCACTGCTCATATTTACACAGATATTAAAAAACCACCTCTGAAGTGTGAAGATACACTTCCACACCCAGTCCAGCATTTCCATGTGAAGAGACATTGTTCATCAACATATAAAGACTGAAGTAAAATCCAAGATACTGAAGCTTATCTACAGTGATAAGATCTTCCCATTTCCTTCACACAGGACAGGTTTCTTACCTTCCTCACACCCAGAGTGACACGACCACATTTGTTTTGCTTCCTGGTATTTGACTCCAGGAAAAAAAACTCTGCAAACAACAGAACGCTTTGGTCTTGCAGATCTTTTTCCTTCTCTCCCTCACATACATCATGCCTTCCTCAGGAAAAGGCAGGTTAAAGGCACGGAGGTAAAAAGGTTTGTGGCAGTCCTGATAAAAGTGTTGGTTTGGAATTTTCCCTCTAAATCTGCCACAAATTCAGTACTTGAGTCGGGATATTTCCATGTTTTGGAGGAGGGGACACCAAGCACAGCCTGAATACAAACCACCTGATGGATCCCTTCCTATTTCCATCTGTGCATGCACATGATGCCTCTCTTTCCTTTCTCAGTATGGGAATTGCTGTGGGTGCCCCAAGGATGTGATGTAGCTGTAAAGTCAAAGGCAATGAGATTTTGCCAAGTATGAAATGGAATTTCACAGAAAGGCTGAAGAACCTCTTTTCCATGTGGCAGATATGCTGCACTACTTAAAAGTATACAAAGTAGAAGAATAACAAAATATACACGTATTTTTAGCAACTACAAAATCCAGTGGTTGAAGAGTCAAAGAGTTAATCTGTGTGAGCAACAGGGAGTGGCAAATATTTCCTGCATTTTCTTGGTGAGTGTTATCAAAGTGAGGCTCCTGATTTAGGGATTTATGTCTTTACAGAAAATACTGACAGGTTCAAACATGAAAGGGATCTAAAATGGGCATTTAGTCCATCCTACTGCAACGGAGCAGGATCATCTATGCCTAAAACACCCAAATGGATCCAGACCTTCCCCTCAGCCTCCCATGCTGTGGCAGCACTGTACTTTTCCTCAGGACCAGAACAAATCTGGAACATCTAACCAACATCTGCCTTGCTGCAGTTTAACATATTGCATCTTACATCATCCCCAGGAAACTTTGTGAAGAAACTTCTATTCATATGAATGCTTTTATGCACTCCCCAGATTTATTTTTTTACCAAATTAAACATATCTGTTTTTTTCCTCAAATGCCATGATTTTGGGTTCTGTGTGGGTTCTTGCTGCCTTCTCCTGAACTGCCTCAGTTAACCCCAGCCTTGATGGAGTTCATGATGTAGAATTCCTTACATTAGGTGAGGCCTTATCAGTACTCAGTAGTTTTTCTTACAACAACACTTTTCCTCATACTTTCCAGGATGATTTTTGCCTTTTCTGCCAGACTAACATTTCCCAGCCATGTTCAGCTCTCCATCCAGCACCTCCTCCCAACCAGCCTAACCAGACATTTCCCACCCTGTGCTGATGAAACCAATTAGTGCTGCCTGGGGAGAATTGCTCTGCACTTGTGCTCACTGAAGCCCATCCTTCTTATTCCAGACCACTCTCCCAATTTGTCAAGATCCTTTCAAATTCTCCTCACATCTTCCCAAAAGCTGGCAATCCATCCCACTTTGGGGGCATCACCAGCACCTTCAGCTGCAGGTACCATCCTGGGCTCTGCATCCTGTTGGAGCAGTTTTCCAGTGAAACACAGAAATACAATTGGAACCCAATTAAAACACCCAGTCCTGATTCTGTCTCACATTAGTTTCATCTATTTTCTTTTTCTCTAGCTGAGTACTAGAGACAAGTACTATTGCAAGACATAACTGCAAAGGCCCTTACCTATTGTATCATTACTAAAATAAGCATTATATTGTAATAACTATTTCTATTAAACACCATCTAGGAGCCTCAATCGAGATCAAGGTAACATTAGCTCAGGCATTATGATACTGCAAGATTTTGAGGTTATATGTACATTTGCTTTTGGGTTTGGTGGACTAGAAACAATAACCAAACAAACATTTGAAGTCAAAACAATTTGTGGGCTTGCTTTGCTATTTTTTTTTCAAATAATTGTCTCTCATTCTAATAACAACAGTGGGGGTTTTGTGCCTGCTCTGATGTTCCAGGTTACAGCTTCCCTTGCAAAGAGAGATTAAAATGCTCAAAGAGTCAAGCAATTTGCTTGCTGAATATTTTCATATGCTTGGTAATAATTACCTGAATCTTTGCTCCCAGACTCAGTAGGATTAGTAAGTGGGCTGCATGCAAATATCAGTAAAATTGTGATTTAGAAAGATAGGGCACTGGTTTGAGATCCTCAAATGCCAGAAAGAAGAACAAAAACATGGCAGTAAATCCTGATTTACACATCAGCACTAGACTGAGGATGGTTGGTGGTTAATAACAGATAATTTTTCTCCCATGTTTAATTTTCTTTTCCCTTTGAGAGGAGCCTGTCAGATGTGAGGAAGCCCTAAGTCAGCACAACCTCCCTGAAGCCAAGTGAAATTAATGCTCAACTCCAGAGCTCAGGATCTGCCCTTGAGTGTGCTCACAGGAGCTCCTGCAAGAATGATGAACGTGTCCATCTCTGATTAATGACAGCGACATTTGCTGGTTAGAAATTGGAGAAGACAACAATGTTTGGGCTCATTTTTACCTTGATACCTTGGATGTGAGGTGACTCCTAATAGGAAGAATTCCTGCAGGTGACAGTAGTCATCATTAGTTACACACATGGAAAATGAATTTAACAGCAATGGCTGGAGTGGGATTATTTCCTTCTTTTACTTTTTTAAAGTACTTGTTTGTTAATAAAAATTTGCCAGAAAGTTTTCCTTCCTCTACAGACTGGGAGAGATGGAGGTCAAAATCCTAAACTGCTAAATTAATATTATTTCTCTGGTATTTTAGTTTTTGCAGCTCCTGCAATTTCTTTGAAGGAATCGATTTTTTTACAGCCGAGAAAATCATCGCCAGATTGTTAAAATATTCAGCTACAGCAGAGATGCTCCAAACCATCTGGAATGATTTCTGGGAGTCAGCACTTCCCCTCCATCACAGCTGAAAACTTGCCATGCCCTGGTATCCCCCTCTGCCACACTTCCAGAGAGGGAAAGAAGACTGTGAGGCACGAGGTTGTGTCAAGTGGATGGGGATGATTCATCACACCCTGGGAGAAAAGGCTTTTCCTCAGCTGATGAGTAAATATAGAGCAGAGGTTGAAAGTGCCTTTCCTCCCATCATCGTGACTCCTTGTGACCAAGGAGTGAGAAGAAGCCCAGATGAAAATGAAGCTGTGGGTAGACTCTGACAGATAATCCTGCCGGTGATTTATTTTATTTTTTGACTCTGCAGAGCAGAGGATGGAACATTTCTCACCAGCAAAATGTTTTCGGGGAGTTTTTCAGCTGTGCTTCAGGATTCTCATTCTGTAGCTATTCCTGGGGAGAAGCTGCAGTGGCAGGGAGGGTTCTGCAGGTCTTGCTTGTCTTTTCTAAGTCTCACCAGAGCTCTGCTTGGCTCCTGGGAAAGAGCATCTACACCTGCCTTGTGTGAAGGGCTCACACCTTCAGAGTTTGGGGAGAAGGAGGAAAGGGGATAGATCCACACACCTCTATCTGCACTCTGCAAGATGCCTGGGATGAAGGGATCTTGGCTGGCTTTGTTCATCTACCACCTTCTTGAGCACCAGAAATAAATGACGACCAAACCTTGCACAAACACAGCAGGTTCTCTGTTTTGCACAAGCACAAGCAGCCAACACCTGGATCAGCCACCAGACCTGTGTGTGATCATGCACATCACCACCCCTCACACAAGGGTATGATGAGCACAAGGGGAACCCTAAAACTATTTATGAACGCTGCTAATATTGGTCACCCTTCCAAGCATGCAGGTGGGGTGGGAACAGGCCTTGGATACTCAGTGAGATGACAAAAAGGATCATATTTCAATTTTTTAAAGATGGTTAGGAGGTGGTGGATTGTTCACAGGTTGGACTCTGTGATCTTAGAGGTCTTTTCCAACCTAAATGATTTGGTTCACAATTAGTAGAAAATAATTTTTTTTACTTTGTTTCAAAATTTTTTATGATACTTTTCAAGGATTATAGAAACCACTCTTGGCTCAGGTTGTCCCTATACAAATTCACAGCAAGAGAGCACGGGAAGGAGGGGAGGAGAGGGCTGATACCATGTCTGCTCACTGCATTTTTACAGCTCTTCCTAGGAACTCACTTTGGAGGAAGCCAAAGAAAGAGAACTGAGCTAAATGTCCCTCTGATCCAGCCCAGAGTAGCCATTTTCACAGTCTTTAAGGGCAAGGGGAATAATTAGATCTTTTTGTCTGACACTCAGATTAATACAAGACATTTCATCAATATCTCTGCTTGACTAACTCACATCTTTAGAGTATTGAATCTGCTCACGTATTTGTACTCCTGTTCACCACTTTGTAAGGCCTTCATGGTTCAGGAAAAAAGATACATTATTTATATATATATATATATGTATACACATATTTTTTTTTTTTTAGAGTTGCTACTTTCTGCAACCTTCCCAAATTTAAGAGATCAAAATTAAATTAGGTACCAAAAATTAAATAGTGTCATGCAATTCACAGATGACATCAAGTTATATTAGCAAAGGTCATTATTATTATATAAACATAAAATTATATGGAAAAGGTTATTATTACTATTATTCCCTTCCCTTTCACCAGCTCTCTGTTCAAAATCAATAAGGTCAGTAAAGTGTACTCAGCACCTTCCACATGGACATGGAACTCGTGCCTCGCCCTCCCCATGGGGTTGCTCGCCGTGCACTGATACGTCCCCTCATCAGCTGCTGACACTTGATCTATCTTCAGGATCTTCCCAAAATTCTCTGTTTCTGGTTCGTCCTTGGGCATGTTTCCAGTGACTTTGACCCAGCTTAGATGAGGAGTTGGGCTAAGAAAGAAAAAAAAGAAGATTTTTAGTTGTATACGAAGCTGCTTCCTGTTATAGCACTGCTAGAGACTTAACGCTGTGGTTTGTCAGAGGATTTTGAGCCTTTTTAAAACTCCAGGGCTAAATAAGGGTTATATTATAGACTAAAACCAATCTGCACTGCTTCCTGATTTGGAGAACCCCTGTGAGTGGGTTCTTCAGCAGGACAAAGCACGAGGCTGCATTCCTTGTGTGTGTGTTGGCACGGACTGTGGGAGAGGGACCGGAGCTCATCTCATCCCGCTCCAAAAGGGCACCTGAGGACAGACAAGGAGGTGAAGACTTCATTAGAGTGACTTCACTCACTGCCTGCCTGCTGGCCAACCACTGGAGGTGGCTGAAATGCTCTTTCCACCCTCAGAAAGCAGTGACACAGAGACTGGGGCCAGACCGTCGTCTGCGCATTCCCAGCTGGGCTCCGCGTTCCCGACACCGCACACGACGCACGGACACAGTGTCAGATCTGCTCACCCTCGTGCCCATCTGTTCCCATGGCTGGATGCCCTGGCACGAGCTGCACAGAGCCCCAGGCACCCAGAAATTATGGATTTCCAGGAGCACTGACTGCAAATATCCCATTATTTCCTGCCAGAGTCCTTGTCCCGCTCTTGTCCCAAAGCCTGGCTTCGTGTCTCCTCGGGGTTGCACGGAGGCAACGCCCTCCTGACACTGCCATTACTCAGAATATAAGTCTTCAAAAAAAATGACAGATTGGAAATGTACTTAATTCCTTATTTTGCAGTTGGATGCCCCTGATCTTAGTTGCTGGGAATCTGGCCCGGTCTATCTGCTTCCATGAGTTGGGGACATTTGGTGGGATGGATTGGCAGAGATATAGGCAAAGCTGATCATTTTTCTGCTGAAAAGGGAAATTTTAGCAAATAAAAATAGCTTTTTTTTTTTTTGTTCTAAATATTGCATTTTTTGAAGGATTTCAATGGAAGTATAAAGAAGTACTTTGTATTCTTTCAAAAGTGGCTACTTCGAAAAAACCCATCTTTTTGTTTGAAAAAATAATTTTTAAAAGAGTTTCCTGGAAATTTTTGAGTGAAAATTGTATATATATTTTTTTTTTACCTTTTCCCAACTAAACAAGCTTCTCTGGCTTTCTCTTCTTGTATATGATATTAACTTCTGCACCTGAAGTTCATATTGGAGTATTTTCAAGGTGCTTTGCCCATTCAATACTTTGAAAACCCTATAAACTCATAGCTGTGGACTAGGGGAGGTTTGTGGGTTGGCAAATTAGCTTGATGGGAAGTGAATTAGACAAGGAAGTGTTGCAACAGGGAACCAAAACTTACTGCAGATACCTGGAGTGAATCCAACAGAGACAAGTAATTCACCTTCCTTCAGGAATGCCAACCAACTGCAGAGGCAGAACCCTGCCAGCCTAAATGAGCAATGCCCTTTCAAGCCCTTATGGAAAAACAAAATACCCTAAACATGTTTGTTCAGGCAGATAAATATCCTGACTCTGGAATTTTCGAGAGGGGATATAATTTCAGAGCCTTTATTAGGAATTATGTCTGTGCTAAGCAGGCTCTGCCTCTGTTGTACAGCATGAGGAGAGGGTGATTTAAGGCTCTGTTTGACACAAAGCTCTGTCACAAACAAACCAGAAGGGACTTTGCTTTCACTGTGGGTTTGGTGGGTGCAGAGATTTTTCACTTTACCTGTTTCTCTGGTGGCAGCTTGACTATTGCATGGACAGGCACATGGGAAACATTGGAAAACTGCACTGGGGTTTCTGTCTGTGTGAGTTAGTGCAGCAGGGACAGCTCTGAGAGAGGGAATCACAGCTAAGTTGTGAGGATGGCACTCAACATTTATTTAACCATTCCCTTTCTTTGCTTACCCTCATTTTGTCCTGTGTTATTTACAAAAATCAACAAAATTATCCTGATTTCCCGTCACATACCATCTATTTTAATCCTGCCCTATATTAACCCTCCCAGTACCTTAAGGGAACCTATAAGAGAAAGGAAGAGACACTATTTACAAGAGCCTGGAGGGACAGGACAAGGGGGAATGCATTCAAACTGAATGAGAGTAGGTTTACATTGGATTTTAGGAAGGAATCCTTCCCTGTGAGGGTGGGGAGGCCCTGGCACAGGTTGCCCAGAGAAGCTGTGGCTGCCCCATCCCTGGGAGTGTCCAAGGCCAGGTTGGACAGGGCTTGGAGCAACCTGGGCTGGTGGAAGGTGCCCATGGCAGGCGGGTGGAATGAGATGAGCTTTAAGGTGCCTTCAAACCCAAACCATTCTATGATTCTGTGATATATTTTTACACTGAACATCTCCTCCTCCAGATATTGCTCCATACTTCCTACACCTGGATCCACAAGTAACCTTTGAGTAGCTTTCTAAGACAAATGCTGACAGCAATAACAAGTTTGAGATGTCTGTGCAGCACAAAGCACCACAACACACACAGGACTGGGCCCAGGAAAACTTGGGACTGGGACCAAGTTTGAGGTTTGCCCATTACTGTTGGTTTTAGCAGGATCAAACCAATAAGGCTGATTCAGGTTTACTGTATTTTTATGTAGTCAGGGACTTTGTTCCTTGACATACTGTCATCTGTGAGAGCATCCTGGAAAGAACATTCTTTGTATGGGAATTCTGGATGCTGGGGGATGGACCAGAGTGAGTAGGGAGGTTCACAGGGACACCTGAACCAGCATCTCCTGCTGCAACTGGGCAAGATGGACCACTGGTTTCACTCAGTGGCACATCCACTCCTTAAAGAATGTCTTGTTTCACATCACTCAAGCACTTTGCTTTTAAAAACATGAGATCTTGCTGAAAAAATGTTGAGTATTGAAGCAAAACTGAATTGACAAAGCCAGAAAAGAAACATCACAGGTTGTGAGCCACAAAACAGAAGTGGATGCTGATGTTATTTAGTTTCTCAACATCTCAAAAGTAGCACTACTGAAAAAAGCTCAATAATAGGGGCCTTTTTTTAATATAACAGTAAAAAAAAAATCAATACTTACCATGATGTGATTTTAATTACTTGTTTACAAGCTATAGCAATAACCAGTGTTGCATGTGCTCTGTGCTGCTTTACAAGGAGCACACAAACTTCCCAAACAACTCTGCATAGAAATTCAATTTCAAACTGTTGTATAATTGAGAATACAGCTTTTTCTCTGCTCATTTCTATCTCAAGAGGTGATTAAGTTGTGCAGCATTGTGCATTACTCACAGCCCTTCAGCAATACATTCGAGGAGCAGGACACCTCCCTTGATGACAGTGACTGATGAGCTACTGCCAGCAGATTCAGGAGGGATCAGCAGTTTGGGTTTTCTTTCCTTGATAAAATTTGCTGAAAGATAAAATAAAGTAGAAGTTAGACACGAACTCTTAGGGCCCTCAGTAATGCCCCAAACATCATTGCTGTCAGAAGGTTTCAGACATCGATTTGAACGTTTTTTTTTTTATTTATACAGTTTGAGGCTAATCCAGGACACTTATTTCTCCTGATAAGAGTCAGGAGACATGTACAGTGATATCAACAGGCAGCAGTACTGGTGAAACCCCTTTTCCTACAGTTTTATGTCCTGTTTTCCAAGCACTGGCCCTTCCTATCATTCACCTCATCCAGTCTGGGTACACTGGTGCTCTCAGTTGCTGAGTTTCTGGTCCACACCATCTTTCCTAACACCTTTCTTCTGCACTGACTTTATTATGTTTTAAACCTCAGATGAAACCCCATCTCTCCTGACTTGAATATTGCACAGAATTGCTCTTCTTGCTACAATTATTAAATCTACAGTAATGGAGATACAATTTGTAGGGAAGACTGTTAAAATAATAAAACAAGATTGACTTGTATTTGATTGCAACGGCCCATTTGTTCCAGGCTGCCAAACAAGGGTTTCATGATGAAACACAGAGAGAGTTCAATGCCTGCCCAGTTATCACTCTCATCACAATTAGCACAGTAATGAATAAGTCCCCAAATGGTCCTAGTTCTTCAAAAATAGTCAGTTATGGATGATTTGGTAAAAGACCACATATATCTCCCTGAACCATTTTCGAATTTTTCATTTCTTCCTCCCCTTGCTTTGTATCTCTACAAATCTGTGTCACAAGTGCTCCGAGCTGCAGCAGAACCCTCTGGATATGCTCACACATTTCCCATCTGCCTCCACCTCCTGCTTCCAAAGGCAGGCAGTGCCCCTTCCCAGCAGGAGTTCAGATATCCCTCCGAGGGAAAAGCTGGGTTGCAGTGTCTGTCACACCTCCCAAGACCTGCTTGCTCTGCTCACAGGGCTCAGCCTCCACGGGCAAAGGCTTGAGGCCTGATGAGTTCTCCAAATCATCCATCCCAAAAACCCTTCTCGGAGCTTGTCCAGCAAAGCAAGATCTTTCGGGAGGTTTGAATCAGGCATTTCAAAAAAAAACAGAGACTCTCAAAGCAATTCAACCAAAGAAATTAGAGTCAAGAGCTACCAAAAAAATCCAAGACTCTAGTTTTTATACATTTTAAACAAAATTAACTGGGTGGAGAATTGCAGGAATAGCCACTAGATGCCTTCTGGCTTATCCTCACTGCTTGCATAAACCTCAGCAGGGTATTTCCAGGTTATTTTTTCACAGAGAGGGGCACAAAAAGCAATGGAAGCTGGGAATCCTCAGGATGAGAAATGCTTTGCTGTAGTCCTTACCTGTGGGGAGTAACATGCAGGTCAAGGTATAGACAGAGAGAACCACCTCTCATGTACAGGGAGGGTTGTGGTCATGGGGACAATTAACTCAGAGCACCCAAAACTTTTTAAATCCACACCTTGAGCTCCCCCTGAAATAATGCAGCCCCTGGGTGACCCCTTGGACATGAATTCATGGTGTCAAACCATGGTTCCCTAATCCCAGAGTCCTCTTAACTGCCAGAAAAAGATCTGGAGTGTCCAGCTCTGGCTGCTGCTCTGAGCTGATAACACAAGAAATCCAGGATGTCACCCTCCTTACATCATGTTCTGCAGTGTGAATGCTTCTTCCTCAACTAAAAAAAGCTACCTTTTTATTAAAAACCCTGCAGATTTCTGTCAAAAACTACGAGATGAGCAAATTGTCCTCCACAGAGCACTTAAATCCAACCCATCACAATCAAAAGGCTTTTGTGATTTTTTTTTTTTTTACCAGCTCCCATTTCATCTCAGCTGGTGGATTCTCAGTTTAAAGGCTAAAGAACAGATGCATTCAACTCACCCTTAGTAACAGCAGCGTTAGGTGAGCCTGAGTCATTAGCATGCTTTACTGAAATAAATAAAAGTGACAACCAAACACAAACATGCAGGGTTGAGAGAGAATCAAAAGAAACAACAAATCAACCAAAACAAAATCATGCCCCACCCCAACCCCCCTCAATTTCTGCCATAAAAGAAAGAAAGAAAGAAAAAAAATATAAAGGAAAGTAACAGATGAACAACAAATTTTTGAAAATACAATGGAAATTGTTCAAATATATGTGTTATTCTGCAAAATACTCCATGGGTGATGCAACCAGCTTTTCAACCTCGCTATCTAGGGTAATAAAAAAATCACTAAGGTCTAAGTATCCATTAAAAAGAAATGGTATCAAATTTATTTATTGTCTTGTTTCTTATTGCTTAATTTTCCTTATATGTCTTTTTTTAATGCAGTCCCTCAGCAGGGACCTGGCACAGAGTGGGGTGGGCAATGTCAAGCTGAGTTTACAAAACCCTTCAATTTATGTTTCACTTTTTTTTTTTCCTGGGTCAAGTCTTGTGGCTTTGATGACAAGGTGGACACACTGAAGCGGGTTTTTGGGTCACTTCCAGGGCTACCAGTGGCCCCACAGCCAAAGCCCATCTAATTTTTCTCTGTGTGTGCACATGTGGGGGAGTGGACCCAGTGGAAAACCCACAGAGAGCAACGTTTCCTCTGGATATTTTTCTCACAATTATTATCCCAAGATACACTTTAAGCAAGCATTAAGACACACAAAGCCACTATTAATCCTTTATCTTTTTATCCCGACAAGAAAACACTCAGAATCACATGTTAAATATGAGATTTTCATTCACGAAGGAAAAAAAATCTCCTTGGCTTTCTGAGCTGCATAAGCCCCAAAGGTCAGAAGTATTAGTGAAACAGAAAACTGATATTAAGGGCACAGGGAGCTCAGTGAGTGGTACAAGTGATAGCACAAATTCTTACAGCCAGAAGAGGTGCAGGCAGAGCAGGATGGGCCTCCAGCTGGTTTAAGCTGCCTTAGTTCCACCAGCTTCTGTTGGGCTTTGCTGATTTAGCACAGCTGGGACTGTGCCCCAAAGGCTGGGTTTATTTTTTTTTTTCCTTGGGTATTTGTATCCTTTTCCTCTGGTTCTAATGCTGTAGATGTCCAGCCCATCCAGTCAGGGCTGGAATCAGGGGTTTGACACCACAGCAGGTTGTGTACATCCAAAAAATGGACAGGTTTGATGGAGCTGGGGAAGGGGCTGGAGCAGCAGGAGCGGCTGAGGGACCTGGGGGGGCTCAGCCTGGAGAAAAGGAGGCTCAGGGGGGACCTTCTGGCTCTGCAGCTCCCTGACAGGAGGGGGGAGCCGAGGGGCTGTTGGTCTCCTCACAGGGAACAGGACAAGAGGAAACAGCCTCAAGTTGCACCAAGGGAGGTTTAGGTTGGATATCAGGAAAAATTTCTTCACTGAAAGGTTTTTCCAGTGGTGGAGTCCCCATTCCTGCAGGGATTTTAAGCCACGTAGATGTGGCACTTGGGGAGCTGGGTTAGTTCTGGGCTTGGCAGTGCTGGGAGAACAGTCAGACTCAGTGATCTTCAAGGACGTTTCCAACCTGAACAATTCTGAGATTCTGTGGGAGAGCAATCCCTGCACGCCCCAGTGAGACTCGGGGGCAGGGCAGTACCTGAAACCACCTTTGGTATAAAACCCTTGGAGACTACAGGAAAACAGAGATGGAAAAATAAATAAATAAATAAATAAATAGATAACTAAATAAATGAAAATTTGATGTTCCCTACACAACATTTCATGGAGAAAATGGAAAGTGCCTCGTGTGTGACTGCTGATATTGAGGGCAGCTTGGAAAGCACCGTCCTTCCCAACCACATGGATGTAGCTGGACAAAAACAGAGAGGAGGTGGCCACATAAAGTCCTCAAAACCCAGTGAAGTCCTATCTGTCAGAGACCTGCAGGACTGCAAGAGAAGCAGATTTCCCTGATACATCATTGGCTTTCCCCGTGGGGAGAACAGGAGGAAGAACGGGGCACTTTGGGGGTCTGACAGCTGCGAAAAGCTTTTCTGGGTTGAATTTAGCCCTGAGAATAAGGTTAATAATGCAGGAAATAAACTCAGTAATGTGCCCTTTCTTGAGAGAGCATCTCTTCAAAGACACAGGGCACACATGGGCATGCACTGATGCCTGGGGAGTTCAAAAAGCACCAGAAAACAGGGAACTGCTCATGCCCAGACTTACAACGGGAAACCTTCAGCGTCATTGGCATTTTCTGCACAATCGTCCTGAGCCTTGGAAATGCTGCAAAGCAACAATAATCACTCCTACTGTCATTCTCCTCCACGTTGGCGAAGTACAGATCTCCCTTAAGGCTCATGGAGACCCTTTCATCTTGTGGAATGTGCTGCAAATCTGCAAGAAGAAAATAATTGTGAGATGGCAACGACACTGAGCTGCTTCACTAATGCTCCCCTCTCATGTGCTTCCTTCCAGATACAGCCACAAAACAGAACTTGGATGCAAAAGAGACAGAAAACACATTGCAAACAATGGGTTATTCATAAATATTCAATGTACAATGTACAATAAATATTTTTCTGTAACAATATATACCTATTTATAACATAGATGGAAAATAATTGATAATAAAAATACACAGGGCAAAGTTCCTGCTCAGGTGAAAGTAAATTTTCAGCATCTCTCCCCAACGGAAAGGTCTGGAATGGTGATGTGGAGGTCACCACTGACAGATGTCTCCCCAGTCAGTCTCCCAAGCATTTTGCTGTTCTGTAACTCCAGATTAGGGCAGGGCACGTTTGTAGGATCTCAGGTTGCTGTTCTGCCTCCTTGCTGATCCAGCCTAATGCAGGTCTGTGCTAACCAGGCCTGGCAGGAGCAGAGGGGCTGCCTTAAAGGATCAGAGCTTTAGTCTGGCACCCTGTCTCTGCAGGTACTTGGGCAGCATCCTGAACAAACCCTTCATGTCATGGAGACAACAGGAGTTACTTTGCTTCCCAAGAGCCAGAAATTCCTGCAGAGCACAAATGCTGCAGAATAACAGCACAGAAACCCACAAGGAACTAATTATACAAACCTAACGGATTATTTTTTTCCTTGGTTTCATAAATCAACCATTAGTTGATGAATATTGACACATAATATCCTCTCTCCATAAATGCAGGAATCCTCATTATTGGTAGTCATTAAGTGAAATATGAGCTTTCTGATAGCTCATCTTTGATAACTTGTTGTGTCAATTCACTCTACAACTTGTGTCCTGTGAAGACAGATCTCCATTCTTCATTTTTGAGTATCCAGATATTTCTCCCAAGCACTTGCACAGTTCTCATTCCCATCAATTATGAATCTGCAATGAAACTGCTCTGGAAGACAAATGTTTTGAGTCTCCTGGCATGAATTGTGCCAAAATTGTTTACTTACCAATATTCATCCAATAGATATGCAAAGGTGGGATGCCTTTTGGGGGGTTACAGTGCAAGATCACAGAATCTCCATGCTCCACATCCAGAGGCTCGATTTTTTCTTTGGGGAACTTTGGCACACCTGCACAAAGAACAAAAGTTCCTCTTTTATTGGTACCTTTTGAAATTTTGTTTTTTCTTCCCCCTTTAATGTTGTTTTTAATAAAATATTTACCTTAACAACTTCCTTTGGATTCCTGCCTTTAATTAGTATTCTTATTTATGAAGTGGTGCAGAGTAGGAAACCCCTGCATTTACTCAGAGTAGGAAATCCCTGCATTCAAGGATAGTCTGAGTAGGAATCCCTTCATTCACAAAGTGCACAGACCATGGTATTGAAAGCCAGGCACTGAATGGGGATGTTTAACACTTGTTTGTAATGTCCCTGTGCTTTACTTAGGCTTTATTTTAACACATTTATTTGCAAACTCTTTCTACAGCTCCTTTGTTTGCACTGTCTGGAAGGGACAACCCCAAGCCCCAGAGAACCACAGCCTAAGGCCAAGCCTGGCACAAAGAGCTGTGCACTGGTGGGTCCCCAATTGCTCCCAGGAGATGAGAAACCAGCCTGGGAGTGCAGAATGTCCTGGGAAGTGTTGGCTAAAAAGTGGTTCCCAAGAAGCCACTGCAAGTCCCTGCAGGTGAGGACAGACATCAGGCAGCAATTCCACCTCGTGCCTGGAGGTGTCCCAGTTCTTATCCAGCTCCAGAATCAGAGGGAGCAGAAAGCTGGTGCGAAGCCTGTGTTCCCTCCTCATCCCCCCAGGGGTGGAAGCTCAGCCCTGCAGCCCTGCAGACTTCCCCAGCAAGCTCAGGACGCAGAGACAGGCTTTGCACAAAGATTGCACAGGGGAGCACAAGGGCTGCACTCTTTGGGCTGAAATAGAGGTTAAATAGTTGATGTTTAATCACCCAGAGCATCAGCACCGACACCAGCAGACTGTGCAAAGTCAACCTGGGCAACCTCAGCAGCCCAAAATTCAACCCAAGGGCATCTGAGAAGAGGGGGAGCGGAGCCCACCCCAGACCAAGCACTGGGAGGCTGCAGCTCAGAGATTATCACCAAGAAACCAGCCTGCAAAACGGAACCACTCCTCACAGGAGTTTAGCTCAGACAGTTTCAGGGCTGACGTTGCCTCCTGCTTTCATTTCAGGCAAGTTCAAACTGGCAAAAAAAGTTTCAGTTCAAGCAACTGCCTCGACCAGCAAAATGAACAGCAATTAAACAGCAAAGGAATGAAAATGTCCTGGCTGGGCAGAGTCAAACTGGCACAGCAAATATCACCATCCTGGTGTTCAAGTCATGACAGGGAGCTCTGATGGCGCCTACACAGCCTGAAACAACAGTGGTCCAGCAGCTCTGCAGGGAATCTGCAGCATCCTAAGGAGGAGGGTGGGAAATGCAAGGACAGGACTCTGAGGACACTTTATACATTTCAGGATTAGTAAACATAAAAAGGAGCAATCATTACAGTGCTGATTGCCTGGATACAGGTTGGGCAGAGATTTTATCTCTAGGAGGATTATTAGTAGGTTATGAATTCTTAGGAGAGGTAAAAAGGAGTTAATGAGCATCACCCACCCTTGTAGGTGAAATTTCAGGTGAAAAAGAAGAACTACATATTTACATCCAGTACATTCAGCAACCTACATTCTTCAAGTCCTGGAAAATACATCTGCTGACTGCAGAGATGAATGTTTTCCAGTAGGAAAAAGCCAATTTGTTGATCTAAAGCTTGTTTATTCCCAAGAAACATCACTTTTAACAAAACTTCAAGTAAGCTGGATCAAGTGAAAGATAAGGGATTTCTGACTAAACCAGAGACCAGTAAATAGACTAATAGTGTGATCAGTCATGTAGGACATTGGAAACTTGTTCAAACTCATTTTTTGCCTCATTTAGCACAACTAAATCTAGGTCTCCAGTCTCCCAGTTGGGTGCCATAACCACTGGTCTTCTCAGTGAATTTCTGTAGCCAGTAATTACAGAATTACACAAAAATATAGAGTCCCATCAGGAGAGAGTGAAAAGTCATGCTCTCAGTGTCATTAGCTGGGAGCACAGACATTCATCTCCAAAGTGTGGCCCAGATTTGGCATCTGGGGGAAGCAGCAATTTGACCCCAAACGTCCTCCACCTCAAACAGGCACTTGCACCGCAGGTGACTGAGCCTTTTGGGTTCTTCCCTGCTGCTTTTTTTGCTTATTGCACCATGAAAAAGATAGAAAAACTCTGATTTTCCCTCTCATAACACATAACTTTGAGTGTTTTGAATCCTTGAAGCTTTGTAAAAGAGGAAAACTCAATTTCAGGATAAATTCCTGAGCCGAACCCTCTGACAAGTGCATTTTTTGTGGTCTCAAACACTACAAAAATACCTGCTCTGAATTCTTATTTATTAAAAATAAGAAGCTACTCTCACATTAGACTTTGGCTTTTGAACAGCAGTCTCCTGTACATATATGTCAGCAATATTTTGGATTTTTTTGCAGTGTTCCTATGTTCTAAATAGGAGATATTCCAGAATCAATCACTACTGATTCGTGGCTGATCACAGGAGCTGTCACAGCTGAATTAAGCTTGAACAGCCACAGGGAAGATGAAAATCTGCACACCTGACATGTAGACATCTCCTAAAAGCCCTCCATGACATCTAAAACTCTTAAAATACCTAGGAAAAGCTTCACTGCCCAAGTTTTTTTTTTTTCCCTGGGAAAGGCTTTGCTGCCCAAGTATTTATTCCTGACAAGGCAGTACCGTGACTGCTGTACAGCACTCAAAAACCAGCCTTAAAAGTGCTTTGACAGTGTGTGAACCATGGAAATGGAAGATTATCGGTGTCCAGAGTCATTTGTGCAGGGAGCCAGGCTCTGCTTAATCCCTTGGGGTGACTCAAAGTTTAATGAGAGGAGCCTGAAGCACCACTGGGAAATTAGGGTGGCTGGGAGAAAATTCAGAAAAGAGCCTGAGTGCCTCCCTCCTCCTTCTTATCTGGTCAGAAAATGCAGTTTCTCAACCAAAAATAGACAGGAGGGACACCAATACAACGCAATATAAAATCCACATTTGAGTCTAGCCACACAAATTCACAAATACAGCAACCAGAGCTGGGTTTTCCATCCCCAGAACTGCTGATTTACTCAAGTATCTTTTGGCACACTTTGTCCCACAGCTTGGGTTTTGTCCTGCTGCTGACTACAGTGACTTCACACTATAACTGTACCAATTTTGGCAATTTATTCCACTTTATATGAGAATATTTTACACGTTTCTCAATGAAGTGTTGAGAACTTGAAGGAAAAGCATTTCTCCAGGTAACTTGTCCTTGAGACCCCTGTGTCTTGTTTCTATTGGTATCTGATATAAAATGGGAGTCAATTCTTAATGTTAAATCAACAACAAATGAATACATTGTGAAGCTACTGTAGAAAAACATCACTATCCACCAGGTCTATTTTTATAACCTTCTCTGTGGATGCTGCTGGAGATTTGTCCTGGGATAGAGGGATGCTTAGCCTGATCCCTCATGGATATTCCTATATTCTTCCTTGCAAATAAATCCTTAAAAGATGTAAAAGTGAGAGAAAGCAGAAACAGTCAAGAAATTTCGTTATCCTGGCAATTTCCAGCTCCTTGGACACTTTAATTAGTATTTTATTAGGATTTTTCATGCAGATCTATATCTTGTGCAGCAAACAGCCCAACATATCAAAGAATCTCAAATGTGATTTACAGTCCTCAATCACAAGTGCACTGAATGCACCTTGGGAAGCTTCCAGTGCTCATCTCTGCACCTCAATTGATATTCTGAGCCACAGGAGCAGTAGTTAAATCTGTAATTTTCATTGCAGCCTTTGAACTGTTTATGAGATGTAATCCTGCTTATTTATGGATTTTCTAATTGTTGCATTAAATTGAAAAAGTTACCAAAGTCTGGTTGCCAAGAAGACTGTGGCTGTCAGTCTACTCTCCCCCAAAGATGTGGGGTGGAATCAGTGATTTCTTTTTCCTGTATAAATCTCTCTATCACCCTTTCCAAAGTGATGGTTGCTGACAACAGAGTGAACCCAACCATTTAGATGGCCAGTAAAGTCCTCATAGGTACAGGACACGGGTTTAGGAGATAAGAGGGTTACATTTTATTCCCATCACCTGCGAAGTCTCAGTGAGTTCCTCTCTTTTGTTTTATTTTCCATAGAGGAACAGTGTCAGCTCAGCATCTTCTACTGATTTCACAATATTCACATCTGGGTTTTTGAATATTAACACAGGTTTGGCTTTCTTTGGGAATTCTAGAACTCACATCACTGGCAGAGCACAGCCTGCCACTGGACAGTTTTATGTTCAGCCCAAATTTCCATCCTCAGATCTCTGGGCTTTTGGAGCAGCAGCTTTAGAAATACTGAGCATAAATCTTAAGGCAATCTACCATGAGGAGTCTTTTACACCACAGTTAATTAAAGAAGTTTAAACTGTACTTCTTCTCCTTCCTCTGGCATGGGGCCTGCTCACTAATTCAAGCAACAGATTCCCAAAATCCAGGAGGAGGGGAGCTGAAGTCTGTGTTCTCACCATTTAAATTCATTTTCCTGCTGCATGTATCTTGTAACAATCTGGCCTTTGTTAGTGCTGCACACAGATCAGATCCTCAGAGCCCATTCTTCCCCCTCTCCTTAATGTCAACCTATATAGGGGAGGTGGGGTATTTTCATTATGTAGGTGAGATTTAATGATCATTTCTGCTGACATTTCCATTGCTTTCCTGGGATGACTACTGTGAGTAAACAGTCTTTTGTTCTCCTTTTCAGCAGCCACCTCACAGACCCAGTATTCTGCTGCTGCAGTGTAAATGTAATTTATGAAAGAAGCTGGCCCTCTCTGACTGGCTGGGGTTTTCTTCTCTTCACTGGCACAATGACTTGCCAAGTAGCTTCACATTTGACTTGAATGCAGCTGGCAAAGCTCTGCCACCTCTACATCATGCCATGAATGCATGGAGTGATCTCACATGTACCAGTCTCTGCTTCAAAACCTGGGGGTGAATAGAGGTGATTTATGCCCAGCTCCTCTGTCAGGGATTGCTGATTTGCAGCGGATCTGTGCAGCAGCAGCTCTTTCACTTGGCCACAGTTGTGGACCATCCAGCACTTTAGAAAAGCAAATGTGTCTTCTATTCCTCTCTGAATCCTGATTTTATTTGCAGCATCTACATTGCACTATCAAATGAAAGAATTGCTGGCAGAAGAGTACTAATAACAGCAAATGTGCTTTAAGAGATGTATGAGTTGGGTAAATCCCTCTAATAGATTATCTGTACCACGTATTTATTTTCTGGGTTTAGGACTTTGCATATATTAGCTCTAAAATTCCTCCTGCACTTGATAACAGCCATGTTTGTAACCTCTCAATGAATTTGTTGCTAACTGTTCCCAGTATATGTAATACCTACTCAAGCTGTATAGCCAATTTTTCATTAAAAGCAAAAAAATGTCTGCTCTGACTAAAAATTCAATAATCCCAAATACAGACATCATTGTTTTTCATGTTAAGCATCTTTTTTAGTTCAGGAGCAATGGAATATGGGAATATTCTGCTGCTGGAGGTCACATCCCTTCAGTGAAATGTGACACTGAGGTCCTCAACTCCTCTGAAGTGCGATGACTTTGAGACATTTTGCTTACAAGAAATCACATGAACCCCACTGCCCTGGCCAGGCTGCAAAGTGAGTAACTATGTCCTGTCTAAAGCTGAGGAACTGCATCAGGCTCCTGTTCCTGCCTGAAATTCCAGTGGCACCAGCTGCACTGTCCTACCTGTGGAGCCAACTTACACCATTAGCTCAGCAAACCTCAACTTACTGTCCTAAAACTTTGTGCAGTTCTCCTCTACTCTGGAATGACATTCCCTTAAAGTAACTGCATGTTGGTAGAGATTAAACCACAGAGCAAGAGATGCAATCTTGGGAATTCCTCACAAACACCAAGCTGCGGCATCAGGGAATAGTGTGCATTGCAACACAAAATAAATTTCCCAAGAAAAAAAAAAATCCATAGAACTGGATGGAAGGGAAATAAATCATGTCTTTCATGAGGAGCACTCATGAAATACATTCACATGGCATCCTTAGGAGTCCTCTGCCAGAAACTCTCCCAGCCCTTAAAATGTGTCTTGTGTTCCGTGTGACCACAGCACCACGACTCTTCCACCCCTGGCTACGCCTTGAATGCTTCTCAAAATTATTTCTTGTGAAAAACACATGAAAAAAATGTTCATACATATTTCTCATAGCCCACTTCATCCACACTGATCCGCTAGAAGTAGGTTTTGTACATAAATAGCCATGTCCTGGCCCTGTGAGGCAGAGAAGGCTGTGGAGGAATCCCCTGCCACGTGGAAGAGATTCCACCACACCAATTCCACCTGGACAAAGGGCTGTCAGATATTTGATAACAAAATATTGTGGGAGCTCAGAAATGCAGGATCTAACCTGGAAAAAATTCCACTCCATTGCTGAATGTCTTCTTCCTATACCTCCCACAACTGTATTGTGCAGCCTGTTCCATGTTCACACCCTGCTCCACCGTGGAGCCAGGGAACTTTCTTCTCCTTTCTGCTCTCACTAAGAAGGTTCTGCTTCAGATTTTTCTCTTCCAATTTCATATATTTCAATCCTGAGTTTAAGACAGTTGTGTGTTCATCTTCCAAAATAAAAGGGATGAAATGTATTGCTACAAAGACACTTGTATCAACTTCAGGACATGGTCTAGTGTTGGACCTGGCAGTGGTGGGTTAATGGTTGGACTCCATGAGCTTCAGAGGTCTTTATCAACATTAATGATTCTTTGACTCTATAACATTGTCCTAACCAGGACCTTGAACTTTATATCCATAAATCCATATCCATAAATTGCATCCCACTTCTGCAAACCTGCAAACCTGGTCCCTAATTCCCCATTTCCCTCTCTGTGCTGGTGACGGAAGGACAAGTTTCCTGGATCGCTAATTTTCACTACTATATTTTTGAGCTCATTTTCCACTCAGTTCCAGGCCTTTCATATCCTCCCTGTAAGTATTTATTATCCCAAAGCCAGACTGCTCCTCACATCAGACTAATGAACTCCCAGCTGACTGAGTCACTTCCCTGGAGCTTTCAAACATTTGCATCAGTTGCTATTTTGCTGTAAAAACCTGCTATTTCTGTCATCCTTCCCCCAGCTCCTGATTCCCTGTTTCCAGCTCAGAGATGGGACTATATTGTCCTCCAGTTCCTCACTGGAACAGCCTTCAGTCGTGGTTACTGAGCTGAAATGTTACAGTCTTATGACCCTTAACAGCTTTTGCTTTCCAATAAATGTTTGGAAAGCAAAAGCATCACATAATTTCTCATTCTTTATCAAATAAAATTATCCAATATCAGAGAGATCATGCCAAATCTAACTCAGGAGTTTCTCCAGACTCACAAAGTGCCTTTTACAACATCACCAAAGTGATCTGACTCCAACCAATTTTGTCTTCTCTGACAACAGCTTCCTAATCCTTTATTGCCCACTACATTTTAAATTTTTAATATAATTCTAACACTATTTCATGAGCCATCCCATTACTTTTACCTTTCATGAACAGCTAATGCCTTTCAATAACTGTACTGCCCTTGGATAGCTACTCTGCCATATTTTCTGCTACTTGCTTTATCTCTCCAAATATTTTAATTCCTATATTTTCATGATGTGCTGGCATCAGCTCACAAACAAATTGTCTCTGCCCAGATTAGTTAGAGAATTTAGCAGCCTACAACTCTCATCAATATTTATGCTTTCTTCTTTAGAGAAAGAGGAAAGTATTAGAAGTGAAAGAAGAAGCAGTGGGTCTAAACAAACACAAATCAGAAAAGAATTCTTATGGGTTTTATGGCGAAGGCAAAGCAAGTGCTTTACAAAGGCATTTAAAAAGCCAAGTCAAAGCAAACAATCGTTTTCTGTTGTTGAGCTTTCAGCTCTCCTGAGATGGCTATCAAAAAGTTGATACTAATTTACTCACTAACTCATCCTCTAGAGGCAAAGTGGGGTAGAAAACGCGCAAAAAGCAAAAGTAAATAATAAATGTTCTCCCAAATACTGTATCTGGGAAAACATATCCATAATCTACCCAGTTTCATTTGGATGCAGTTGGGAAGGAGTGTCAGCAGCTGCACTTGGGAGTTGATAGTCCAGGGGTTTTGTCTGAAATCCTGCATCCAGATTTGATTCCTGTCCTCAAAACCAGCAACTAAACTAAATCTTTCCAGGGAGCAAATAAGAATTTTTCCTTTGAATATTCACTGAGCAACAAACAGTTCATGTTTCACCCTACACCACCTTAGGAACCAGTTCTTTCTCATTTCGTTTCAGGAAACACAGTTCTCATCTAAATAATAACAATAATAATAATAATAATAATAATAATAATAATAATAATAATAATAATAATAATAATAATAATAATAATTTCAACCCAAAAGTAAAGTGAAACCCTTACTTGGAACAATAAGCTCAATTTCTTCTGACATGGCAGTTCCCAGCACATTGGAAGCAAAGCAACGATATTTCCCTTGAAAATTGTTGATGATTCCTCGGTTCTGAATCACAAAAGTTCCAGAGTTGTTGGATGTAACTATCCTCGGGTCAGACAACAAATCAAACGGTTTTCCATCCTTAGTCCAGTTAAAGCTGAAAAAAAAAACAAGTGTTAGGAAGGGCAGGTCCCAGAAGAGCACTACGGGACTAAACCAGGGGTAAATGTGGGTCCAAGAGTGTTTTATTGAAATAAAGGGATGTAAGAGGGGAGAGTTGAGTGGCAAAACGACCACTGTGTTGCTCTAACTTGGGTTGGCTCTTGGGCACATCTCTCCTTTTGGACACTTTGCCTTTGGATAACTCACTGTGCCATGAAATAGGAACACAAGGACAGCAAACGAGAGAGACCATCTGTGACAGCAAGAGCCAGCCCCTGAAAGGAGCTGGAGGTTTGCAGAGGGCTGTGTCTGGAGAAATGTTGGTGGTTTGGACTGGCAGGAGCTTTTCTCACCATCTTCCATGGCTGGACCCAGAAGAAACAGAGATGATCCCATTGAGCTGCTCCTTGCCACAGAATCACCTGTAGTTTTAATGTTACTGGGGTGTGATTTTGATGAATGCTGAAATATTTGTCACAGGTCCTGTGTCTGGACTTCTCAGATGGACTGAAATTTGGCTGCACTGATTCAAAATCTGGCAGTTGGAAATCACAGTATAACATGCATTCAGTGGGAGATGTACCTTTTTTTTAAGAGTATTGTTTCAAGAGAATAAATTAACATCGACAAAACTGTATATTTTGTCACTTCACTAGTTTTGGCAAAACTGCCTTGCTACAGTATGGAGGGAATCTGGGTTCCTATCACCTAACAGGCACTATCACATCACTTCAAGAGAACAGAAACTTCTCATTGATGCACTGACAATCTGTGAAACAAAGGGAATTTGTTATCATGCTACAAATCCCCATTCAGAGCTCAATTAAAAGTGATCAAGTAATCTTGATATAAAGTAAAAAAAAACCTTTTTAAAGTTTAAGTTGTGTTGCAGAGAAAGGAGAATGGAAGGATTAAAGACTAAAAATGACATGCAAACCAGTTATTAATTTAGCCCATTCAGTGTGGAAAGCCTCAGGAGGAGCTTTTACATTCTTGTTAATCACATTTTCATTAAAAATCTTTCTCTTTTCTGCACTGGTGTAAAATACCTAAAGCTTATCTTTGGATATTTATTTGAATGATTCCTTATGTATCTGTTTGTAACATCACCATGGCCCTGATGATGTCAGGTACAGACAAGTTATCTGATAAAATGCAAATGTGATGTCTGAATACATGATTTAATGTATTTGACATTTTTAAGGTGGCTGTGGAAAAGGCAGAAGAGCAGCTGGGCTCCTTTGATTATTATTACACACCTCCTATCTTTTGCAGCATGGCCCAGACAAGGTTTTTTTAAATCATAGGGTGAACTTGGCACGTGCCAGAGGAATGGAACATCTCCCAGGAAAAAAAAATGTTGATACCTGCTCACAGAGTGAGTGGAAGTGATGGAGCAACAAAAACTCAATGGCTCAAGTGGAAACCCAAACCTTAACCGTGATGATGAGCAAGTTAATGTGCACCAGCCACCCCCAGCCAGAACAGTGTTTGGCAAAGGTTAAAAGCAAACAGTTTCTGCTGCTTCCCCCAGCACTACTCACGTGGGATGTGGGTTTCCTCTGGCTTCACATTTAATTGTAAAGTCCTCATCAAAGGGGTAGGCAACCTGGGTGTGGGATTGCTCCGTGATTGTTGGAAGCTGTGAGACTGAGCACAAAGAGGTATCGGGTTAAATCACCAGGCAAGCAAAACAGAGCTCCCTCAGGTCCTTCCTTGGAAAGGGACAATGCCAGGATTGCCCCACTCCTGCTAAAAGGGAGCCTTGCCTTAACAAAAACATGAACATCATCTTCCTGGTATGGACAATGCTCTCTGCTCCCCCAGACTGGTCACTGGCACTGCCCCAGTGGCCAAAGAAAGGCTTGGCTGTGCCCAGCCCAGGGGCATCACCAGCTCACGTTGAGAGCTGGGACTGTGCTACCCCTGCAGCCAAAGCACGGGGCCGTGGGCTGGGGAATTTATCCATAGGGCAAGTCAATAACTGGCTTTTAATCCAGACACAGATTCACACACATGAAGCAGCAAACTTGTACAAGCTTGCTCTGTCCTGGATAAAATTGCCAAGAAATCCATGGACTGCAAGGCTGAGTTAATACCCCTCCAGGGTGCAGAGTTGCCACTCACACGGTCACGCAAGGATGTTGCGCTAACATTGTTTTTTTTCTGAGGGAATTAAAGTGTTGCAAATGCCTGTGTAGCAGAGCCACACGAGGGAGAACACTCCCTGCAGCAGGGCTGGGGATAATGGGATCATCACATTGTTATAAACAGCCAGGAAGAGAATTAACATGCTCTTTGGTTGCTATTTGGAGTCCAGGAAGCTCAAAGCTGGAGCGAAATGTCTGATCGTATCGTGTGGTCTCAAAGCTGAACGCTTTCTAAGACCACCAGCTTCACTGATCAGAAAGAACTCTTTTTATTAAAATATAAATGCTTCATTAGAGCAAATTAATGGTGATGTGGTTCCCTCACGTAAAAGCAGTGGGTGCCCAGGCAGTTTGTCCTGCACTTCACAGGCACAGCTCCACTTCTGTTTTATTGAAACTCAAGGAGCTGCTGCAGAACCTTCCTGAAAAAAACCCCTCTACTTTCCAATGCAAATTGGGACAGCTTGAAAAAAATCTCCTCTAACCCTGCTTGGTTGCCTTCCCCTTTGCAGCCAGGGCTGTTGGCAGCTCCAGAGTGCTGACAGCTCACAGCAGCTCCACGGGATGCCCCAAAACTGGCTCATGTCCTACTCTGAGGCCACATCACTCAAAACCCTGCAAAGAGCCTACATTGCTTTTTCCCTTAGGTTTATTTGTTTATTTTCCCCCACCATAATTCATAAACCCCAATATTGTTGAGTTTTGCTTTGTTGAGGCTGTTTAACCACCCCCCCAAAACAAACAAACAAACAAACAAACCAAAACAAAACAACACCCAAATATAGTTTGCAATCTTCCTGGTCCATTTATGTTTGGAAAATGCAAAGCTCAGAGGTCTGGGCTGTGCTCCAGGCAGTGGGGTCCATGGGCTTTGCTTGGATTGTTCCCTATGAGCCTCATCCCATATTTTACACGTGTCCTGGAAGCACATGGACCGTGTAAAACAGGCAGTTTAAATGCACCACAGCCAGAGAGGGACACAGGAGGTGCTCCCCGGAGGGGGATACAAGGTACAAAATACCTCCCTGGGGACCAACATCCACCCTGAGCCACACAGCTGCTCCTTTTCCAGGCTGGAATGGCGGGTTGCAAGACAAGAAAACAAGGATATATGTACATCAAACAAGCTTCAGGGAGATTCAGAGCCAAAATGAGGAATTTATGTGAAGGACAAACTCAAACCCTCGGAGCTAAGCTGTGTGTTGGATGGCAAACACCAGGTATATGTTATTAGACAAGTTCACTGCTACATTTAAACAGGCAAAACCAGAGTAGCTCTACTTTGTATCACACCTGAATTTCCCAAAGGCCAGGTTGTGGCAGGATTAAATTTAAAATGGAACAACTGGAAAGGAGGATTTAATATTTTTTTTCTTCAGGGGAAGTTTAAAAGGAAAAAAGGGGATATCAAACAAAACAGTAAAGTGTACAGCAAATAACTACAACTCACCTGATAATGGTATTTCAATAGCTGCTGCCAAACTCAATACAAAGAAAAACAGGCATATGGTGATGCCTTTTGTGCTTAATAGCATCTCCATCACTCTTCTGTAAACAAGGAGTCCAAACAGAATGACAGATACCTGGTGCTTCCTCTCACTGTCGCTTCAAATCAGACGTAGGGATGTGAAAGTGGAAGTCTAGTGAGGAGAAGAAACAACAATATTACCCTGCAAAATGAACTTGGGTCTAACAAAGCTATAAATTAAGTAAATGCTTCAGCTAAACTGCAAATTGCACTAAGTGGTCCAATTTCCTCTCTCTCTCTCCATCCTTTGGTTTCAGGAATAACCCCTATTTCATCTCTAACAAAAAAAAAAAACATATACACAAAAGTACAACTCTATTATAGCACAGAAGGATAATTATTTTTTGGGGGGAGGTTGCAATTAAAAGTAGGGATGGTTCAAAATGCAGTATATTTGTAATCATTCCAGTTCATAAATTTTTCTAATGAGAGTTGTGTAAGTTGGAAAGTAATGTAACAGATCTAATGAGAGAAATTTGGTACACTAATGACCTTGTTCATAAATCTCATCTGTCTTTTATCTTTCATTTATGCTTAAAAAAAGGACACAATCTCATTTAGTTCATTAATAAGGACCAGAACATGAAACATTTGCTTTTCCTCCATAATCCCAGAACTCCTATAGGTAGGTTTTACACATTCCATTAGACACCCTTAGGTTCTTCATTACAAGGCAAAAATGTCTTTTAGTTGCCAAAAGGAGACATAACCAGTGCTAATGAGCATTCAAGTGTAATTCACAGAGAAGTGAAAGTCTGGTTTAGATCAGACAGCAGGAAGAAATTGTTCCCTGGGAGGGTGATGAGACCCTGGCACAGGTTGCCCAGAGAAGTTGTGGCTGCCCCATCCCTGGAAGTGTCCAAGGTCAGGTTGGATGGGGCTTGGAGCAACCTGGGCTGGTGGAAGGTGTCCCTGCCCATGGCAGGGGGTGGGACTGGATGATCTGCAAAGTCCCATCCAACCCCAAACATTCTGAGATTCTTTGATTCTATGGATGTGGGTGCACTGAGGATTTCATGCAGCTTCATTCACGGTATCTCAGTGAATTATGAACCACTCTAAGGTGTGTTTGTACCTGTGCACCCTCTAACACATAATGCTAAGGGACATCAGTCCCAAGAGAATTTAGACCTCATTGTCAAGATAATTTCACAAGAGCCATTTTTAAGACAAGTCTACTGTGCTGGAGCAAAGGAGCAACCCCAGCCCTGTGCAGCACAGTGAGCTCTGACTCCAGCCACCAAGTTCACAGGCAGAGCTGTACGACCGTGGCAATCCATTTCCAGACTAAGCCTGGCTCAAACACAGCTCTTGGATCTTTGCACATCCCACCCGGTTAATCCAGGGATCAGAAAAGCAATCCCGGGATCACCAGGAGCAGTTGGCACTGGGGGCAGGCGGGAGGTGGGACCAGGGGATGCTCGTCCTTGCCCAGTACGGCTGGAGCAGGGACAGAGCTGAGCCACAGCCCACACACACACAGGGTTTTCTCCTCACCGTTGGTTTGCTGGACCTCTGCAAAACACAGGCACAAAGCAGAGATTCCCCTTTTACCCAGCACACTCCCTCTCGCTTCAGCTCTTGGGGCTGAGCAACAGGTTGTGCTGTGGCCCTTCCTCCAGGGTAACTTCTGTTCACATGGTCCTCAGCTCATGAAAACTTCCTGGAAAGTAAGGTCTTTGAGAGCAAAATCCTTGGATGAAGGTTGAAATTGGCCAACGAGGGGCAGGCGACAGACACCATAATCACATAAGCCTCATTTGTTTAGAAATGAGGCTAAAAACCAGATGTCTTATAAGTATCTTAGGTAGCGAGTGTTTGCTGATGGAAGAACCTGACTAATCTGCTTAGTGCTGGTTTCACAGAGGGGGATGGTGCAGAAGGGCACCGGAGGGGACAGAGACCCTCTGGCTTTGCTGCCACCCCCAGGCTGTGCCCGAGTGCAAATCAGGCAGAATGAGGCAGCACCAGCAGGTTCTGTTTTGTGGCAGTCGGTGTTTCCCACAGTTTGAGTTCTCCTGGCTCTAACTGGTGAGTAATGGACCTTTCCAACCCTCAGCCTGCTAAAAGCTGGGCTGTGTGACAGCCTGGGGGGCACCCAGGACACGGAGCAGCCCCACCTGATGGCTGCTGTCACCGCAGGACAAGGCTCCCACCCTCCCTCACCTGCTCCTGGCAGACACTCAGCTCCAGATCTGTGTCAGCCACAGCAAAACAGATGCTCTGACAGCAAACCCTCTGGACACAGAATTGCAATTTAGGCTCATAAAAATCTGACCAGTGTTGCTGCCTGCAGATGGTACATCCCTAGCAGTGAAATCCTCCTCTCCCCCATCTGCTGACAGCTCTGGGGACCCGAGCAGGCAGGTCAGGATGCCAACCAGAGGCAGGAGAGCTGGGATTCCAGGAGGTGTGCAGCCTGTTAAGGTCACAGGCTGAGCAGCAGCAAGTTTCTTTTTATATCAATGTTACAAAGCATTGTGTAGATTCAGATTAAATTCAAGGAAGAAACCAAGAACACAACTCGATTCTTTACCCAAATCCATCAGCTCACACCTTTTTTTTTCTCTCTTTTTTTTTTTTTAAATAAAGTGACAGAGCAAAGCAGAAACATTCCAAATAAGCAGGATATCCTTTATCCTGTGGTACAGCATGACTTGCCTCTGCAGGCTGCTGTAATTAGTTGGCCTGTCTAGCGCCTCGCTCCTCTTCCCTGGCTGGAATACTAATGCAGGGGCTGACAGCACCAGCACTGGGAAGCAGCCAGCACAGGGGGACTGGTGCTGCTGGACTTGTGCACAGCCAGAGGATACTTCCAGAGGCCACTCAGAAATCTCCCTGCACCGTGTTTTACCTTGGCTGGTTTATTCTGGGGTGGATTCCCTAAGATGCAGCCCTGGTGTGAGAGGAACTAAGCAAGAGGAATTAAGCACCTCCATCTTTGTGGAGGTGTTTGCCTGGTGATAACTATCCAGCAAGATAAGCCTCCTGTTCCCATGTCATATATATTATCATCCCTAATGGAGTAGCAGAGGTGCTGTCTGGGCTGACAGCAGGTATTATGGAATGCCAGCCCGTTATGCACATCTCCCCCAGCCTCGGCTGCACCCTGTTCTGGACAATGCTGGTCCTCAGCACATGGACAGGTGAGACTCATCCTCCCAGCAGAGACCTGTGCCAAGCTATTAACCTCATTTAAGGTGACTATAGACAGGGCTGCCAAGCTGTAGGTGTTTAGGATGGCTTTAGGTGTTTAGAATGGCTGTCACGCCCTTGGCTGTCCCACCGAGCCTCAGGCCCACAGCTCAGCTGAAACTGCAGAGATCCTGATTAAATCACCAACCTCCCCTCTCATCTCCAGCACCCAAACAACCCCAAGTCCCTTCCTAAATGAGCCATATCAGACATTCTCCATCAGATGCCCAGACATCCATCCATCCATCCAGACAGCCCATCCATCCTGGCTTCAAACACAGCCGCATGCCCAAACTTCAGGCAGCACAATCCTTCCCTCCTGGGATGATTAAACTCCAGCCCAAAAGTTCTCATCTTGTGCCAGTTCCTAGCAAACAAACAATTTAGTTGCTTCAGTAATTTGGAGAAATGAATGAGGGAGCTGTGCAGGCACTTGGCAGCTGTGGGCAGGTTTCGGTCTCGCTGGTGCCAAAGCACAGCTCTGTCCTTGGGGGTGGGTGAGTGCCAGAGAGCACCTTGCAAAATCCTACCTTGGTAAAACATCAGCCCTGCTCTGAGCAGTGTTGGGTCAGGCCCAGAGCTCCCGCTTTTCATGGAATCACTGCATGGTTTGGGTTGGAAGGGACCTGCCATGGACAGGGACACCTTCCACTAGCCCAGGTTGCTCCAAGCCCCGTCCAGCCTGGCCTTGGACACCTTGTGGATGTGGGGCAGCCACAACCTCTCTGAGCAGCCTGTGCCAGTCCCTCACCATCCTCACAGGGAAGAATATCTTCCCAATATCCAATCCAACCCTGCCCCCCGTCAGAGTGAAGCCATTCCCCTTTGTCCCGTCAGAACAAGGGGTTGGGAAAAGCCCCTCTCCACCCTTCCTGCGAGCCCCCTTCAGGTACTGTCAGGCTGTGAGATCTCCCCAAAGCCTTCTCTTCCCCTTTTCTCCAGGAATTCCACCTTCTCCTTTGTTCTCACGAGGAGCTGGCTGCAGCATCCCTTGGACCAGGGAGGGGGGCACCAGTTTGCCAAAGAAAACCTTTCTTCTGCCCAAGGAATGAACACGTATGGATGCAACAAATGTCACATTCACAACCCCTCCTCTCCCTTTTGCTTTCCCCCCCTCCTCCCTCCATTTCTATCCTTCTATTTGCTTTTCTCTGCCTCAGGCTTAAGTCAAGTAATTTGAATTCACTGCAAATACTTATCTGTAGTTCCTTACCTGCAATTCATTATTTACTGTGCTGTTCAGTTAATAGTAAATACTGATTGCTCTAAGGACAGCTCATTTGTTTGTTTAATGAGCTGCCTTTAACTTACACTGAGCAAATCTTTCAAAATATCAGGTTTTTTCCAAGGAGCAATGCAGTTCCAGAATCTTTTATTATATCCCCTTACTTCCAGAAGGATGTAATAAAAATATTGGACAACCAAACAAGAAAAAAATTAAATTTCCATTTATCTCATCAACCTAGTGAAAAATTTTCCCTACGTGTAATTACTGCATTAAAATTGCTCATAAATAGTAGCAGGATGACAGCCAAAATTCCCAGATTACTGGTCTACTGCTTCCAAGAGAAATTATATTGCACTACTAAATATGGCATCTACCTCAGCTGTTTGGTTCCCTCTTCAAATATGTAAGGTTTGGTTCTTGTTTAAGTCCTGCACAGCACAAATATTCAGGAAAGTACTGGATTCCCACAGCTTAACACTGAGACATCTCTGGGCTAAGTTTTTCATTAGCTAGAACCAGGTTTAATTTCTCAGTGACTTGTAAGTAACAGGATTTTTAAATAAAAAGCTATTTGCAATTAGAAATTACAGCCTTCTGTATGGTCACAGTTACAGAAAACCAGGAAAGCACTTTGGAAAAAAATTGCTTTCTGGTATAAGAAATAAAAATTTGGTTGTTTAATGATACCACATGGAACCATAAAGGTTGGAAAAGACAAGTTCAGTGAGTATATAATATAGGAGCTTAATTAAGTCCTCTCACTTTCTCAGTTACAGTCCCATGGTTGGGGTTCAGCTTGTGGAGGATCAGTGCTCCAGAAGTGTTGCCTCCATCTCCATCCCTGTACAGGGTCAGCCTGGACCTGGAGGCTCCAACCCATGTAATCCCTTCACCCCTACCACCTCTGAAGATGCAGGGATGTTCCACCTGCAGCTCCCAGAACAGGTTCCCTGGGATACAGGCAGAGCCCCAGGGAGCACATGGAATTAATCACCCCTGTGCTTTTCCATGCCACAAGCAGGAGTAGCTCCCTACTTCACTAATTAGCTGGGAAAGACTGAGATTTATACCAGTGAAACCCTAAATGTAGTGCTCCAGAAACAGTATTTGTGCAGCTCTAGATGTCTTTTTTTTCCCCTGCAAACCCCCCACGTGCAGAGTCACTCAAATGTTTGCAAAAGATGAGAGGGAATATTCATAAGGCCCCCTCCTTTCACTTCAGGTGTCAGTGTTACACAGCTTTTCCCCTAAAAGCTTTTTGACATCCCAGTGCTAGTGGCAGGAAGAAGATAACCTTCACTTGACTCTATCCCAGTCACCTATTTTGGGATGTTGTCGGTTCTTAAAAAAGCAGCCCATGATGCAAATGCTGGAAGTGATTAAGATAATCACCCAAATGAGAAAGCTGCTCTTCCTTCCGTGGCAAAATATTTCCAAATAGACAGTAGCACAAAGCTGGAGTGGAGATATTTTTTTTAGATGCAATTCCACTCTCAGGAGGTTTAGTGAGAAAAGTCTATGTATTATTTATCCTGCCAAGGACTTCATAAACCTTATTGGACAGCACATCTAAAGTAAAAGTTCTCAGTGTAGTTAAACAACTTCAGCATTATTTCACAAAATTTATATGTTTCAAATATGATTGCAACTATTATTCCTTCCCAATTTCGTAATCCATCAGTCTTTCAGTTTCCCAGACCACAAAACCACTTTAAAAATGTGATGGAATGAATATAATTAATAAAGAAATATGTACCAAAGGCTGTGAAATGTAGCACAAGCAGCAGTAAAACATTCACTTCAATAAACAGTATATTAGAATTAATTTCCCTGGGACAAGGTTATAAGAAATAAATAAGGAATCTGGGAGCCCAGCTTGTCAGGTCCTGGTTTTCTGGGAGGGCAGTCAGCCACGAGGTGGGCAGGGGGATGGTCTGTCCCCAGACTGTGACAAACAGCTCAGTTGGATGTTTGTGATGATTGTGCGGAATTCAATTTATTATGTTTCTGACTGAGCCATCCTGAGCTCAGTGGAAGTTAAGAGGTGCACAAGCACCTTCCACTCCAAGTGTCCAATGCTACTAGAAGGCACCAGTACCAATATGATTCCTGCCAATTAGGTTATCTGAATAAGTTTTTCCCCTTCTTTTTTTGCTTACACCTTCCAACATACGCCATCAGATGGCTCCTTTCAAGTCAGCAAGAGTTTGGGTTTGGGGTTTGGTTTTTAAAACAGCAATGTTTCTGGAAATACAGGGTATTCAAACTTAATGAGTAATTTAGAATCACAGAATCACAGAATGGTTTGGATTGGAAGGCACCTTAAAGCTCACCCAGTGCCACCCCCTGCCATGGGCAGGGACACCTTCCACCAGCCCAGGTTGCTCCAAGCCCCGTCCAGCCTGGCCTTGGACACTTCCAGGGATGGGGCAGCCACAGCTTCTCTGGGCACCCTGTGCCAGGGCCTCCCCACCCTCACAGGGAAGAATTTCTTCAATACCCATTTTGATCTTTCTGCTCAACCCATCCAATGTTAACTGGAATTGATTGAGCCCACCAGAGGATCATTTGTTAACTTAAATAAAACTCCCCAATTCTGTACTTGCTTCCCGTGAAAATCTGCGTGAGCAACTTTAAGACCTGGAACACTTGACAAAACTACCAACTTAATACAAGCTACTCAACTGCTGAAAACAAAGTTCACTTTTGCAACTGTGGATATTCACAGCAGAAACCTGCTCAGAAAGTCACAGCCCTGCAAAGATGATGAGGAGCCCCAGGTTTGCCAGCGGATTATCAGATCCACTCTGCTGGAACCTCAAAATGCCTCAGAGCAGCACTTGTAACAAAGACTCACAAGAAAATCCAGCCTGGAAATCAATACCTGGTTTAGTCTCTTCATAACCAGTGAAATAAACCTTCACTGTGGATGGCACTTGCTGCTGATGAAAACCTCATTATACTTTAGTTGTGGCATTACTGACACGACACTCACAAGTAAATTGAGATAACCACTGCTGTGGTTATTTGTACCATTAGAACACACAGCCCTGAGTGCCCTGCAGCCAAATCCTCCCATTAGGGATGGTCTTAAACCTGTGAGTAAATACAAACATCTGTATTGATTTAAAGAGAAGAACAGAGCTTAAGCAGGACACCAGGTGACCCCAAAGTGGCTCTAGCTCAGCCCTTCTGATGGGACAGGCATGGATAAGCACCAGAGGGAGTGCAGGAGAATCCTCTCCTGCTGCAGACACCTTCCATCTCCTACTGCTTGGGGACTTTCTAAGCCAGATGCTGCAGCCAACCTCTAGTCTGTAATAGCTACCAACGGGCCTCTCTTCCACCAATTTAAGTATTTTTTTCTTTTTACTGCTTTGATGAAATATTTTACCTCCATCAACTGAATTAAGGAGTCCCTCAATATGTATTAACATGTAAGTGTTAAATTTACTGCTCAGTAATCTCACTGGCTCTTCCCAGCTCTCTACAGGTCCCCCCCCTTGGCATCAGTTCCGAGTGTGCAATTCCTTCTATCCCCCCTTTGCATTCCCATTGCCAAACTGAACCCCCCAGAGCAGCAGCTCAACCAGAGCATGTGCATGTGGTGGGGTAACTCAGCAGCCCAGTTTGGTCCCAGGTCCTGCTTCCCTGCCCATCCTCACTGCAGGTGCAACTGTTCCTCCCCAGTTCACTTTTGGACAGGGTTAACTGGGCACCTCTGAGCAGTGGGAGCTCTGGGCCACCACGGCAGCTCCTGGAACAGAGGAGGTCAGGTCTCTAGACACAAACCTAATCTTTTCTTCAGTGGGAACCAATCCATATCTTTACATTCATCTTCTATCCTTCTTCCAGTTCTACTGGGGCAGCAATCTCTCTTTCAGGGGAAAATGTGGATTTAATATAGTGTACCTGAGGTGTATATACCACATCCTGCAGCATAAATTGCTGGTGCAAATGTTCTGCAGACTCCTGAGAAATCTACAAGTATTTAATTAGCAAGTTTTTAAGGCATTTAAAGTGGAATTAAAAATAACATGTTGAAATTTTAGACTATGTTCCTTCATTGCACTATGAAGTGTACTTTGCATGATTCTTGTACAAGTCACCATAAAATAAGGTTTATATATGCACATTTACAGATGTAAGAGCAGCCTAATCCACCCACGTGTGTCTGCTTTATCTCCTTCACTCAAAGGTATGGCCATGCATTCATTCATTTTTTGTTAACCAATGAAACCAGAGGGATTATTGCAGCACAAGGAGATAACGCTGTAGCAGAGGAATGTCGTGACCTACAAACACACAGTGACCATCACTGGTAACAAACCAGCCCAGATCTGAGCTTTGCAGATCCACCTGAAAGCACAGCAGCCTGTTAAAAATTCTGCTGCTGTCTGAGGCTTTTGCCACTCTGTATTTCCTGGAGATACTATGTCTCCTACATGAGCTTACCACGTTTCTGCCTGAAACTAGTTTTATATTAATTGAAATTTTGAACAGCCATTAGCATTTCAGCTCATAGGTCAAGCATGAAGCACAAACCAAAGGAGAGCAGCAAGTGGGCTGGGTGAGTGGGGGTGAGGACGTGTCAGGCAGGCACACAGGAAAGGAAAGCAGGTTGCAGTTTGTGTTCAGATGAGGCTGTTCATGACAGCTCTGCTACGGAGGAGATGCAAATTCTCCTCAATTTCAGAATGGATTTGCAGCAGAGGCGCTTGCTTCTTTTGTACGCTCATTCTCCCTCTTTCGAAACACGGAATAATAGGAAAATCATGAGCTTTCTCACGTTAAAACAAACAAACATGAGTTACAGTGAAGCAACATCTCCTCGGAGCAGCCCTGCCTCACCTCGAAGCCTCTCCTGCAGCCCAGCGCACGGCACAGCCTGAGCCATTCCAGCTCCATCCCTGGGCAGACACAAAGCCAGGCAGAGCCCTGCTGACTTGGAAATGCGGGCAGGGCTGTGCCAGGCACAGCTCCTCGCGGGCCCGCAGGGTGATGGGATCGTTCAGTCAGCAGAAAGCTCAGGGGGAACAGCACAGAACGAGCTCCGAGCGCAGGGCTCGGGAGCTCCTCGGGAATCTGCCCCGGGAGGAATCCTGCGCTCCGGCAGGTAGGAAAGGAGGGGGAGAAAATCACACACCCGGCCCCTAATGGGCTCCACTGGAGAGTGCAGGGTGCTCGTGGTGCAGGAGCAATCCCCGTGCCAGGAAAACCACCCCACAACAGCAGAAACCACTGCAGGGCAGCGAGGGCTCCCCTCGGTGTCAGTGATTCTCACAGCTTGGGCTGGTGTTCACTGCAGAGCTCCCTGTGCTAGAAACGAGGTGACAACATGAACAGAGGGGAAAATGGTGTTTAATTGCAAATGAATTACCCCTATAAACAGGAGAAAACAGCTATTATTCCCACCTGATCCACTAAGGATCATCTGTTCCTGCTGTGCCACAGGCAGGTGAACTCATTCACAACGTACAACACTGGCAGTGCTGTCAAACATCAAAATTCCTAAATCTGAGCTCACTCCTTCATCCATGCCATGCAGCATGAACACTCACAGTGCTTCTCAGTGCCTCATGGACTCAGGGGACGCTCAGTGAATTCCCAAGACCCCAAGTGAAAAACCCTGGCAAGCTTCACACATAAAACCTTAACTCCCCGAGAAAACTAACAGCAAAACTGAGGCAAATCTCCCCTCTCAGTTTTATCTGTGTATCTCAGCACAATGGCACTACAAGGCAGTGAAAGGCACTGGGACACTGCGTGTTTCTAATTTAAATTGCAGCCAGTGACTCGTGACCACAGAGGGATTCACAGCAAGCAGTCTGTGTACTTTCTGCCTTCCTCAGATTTTTTCCTCCTCCAGTGTAATAACAGAGATTAGCTCCTTCAGGTTTGTGGAGGACCTCCCTAGGCTTGCTTTTCCCAATAAGTGGAGGCAATTGAGCTTCCAGCATTTGCCACGTTACCAGAGATACAAAAGATTACTTTAAAAAAAATAAGTAAAAATTAAGTGAAATGTAGTGATTTAACCGCAGACACTGAATGAAAGGATTTAAGGGCACAAGTTAAACACCATCCACATCACTCTGAAATCCTGACATGCCTGGATGGGGATCATCTCTTCTCAGAATGGGAATCTAGGTTTGATTCTATAGGAGGATCCACACTTATGAATGTGATTTAGAGTCTACCAAGGAAATATCACCAGAGGAATTGATTCAGGGCAATAATAGTAGGATTTGGCCCAGTTTGTGCATTAGTAAGTCAAGAGCAAACAGGATAGCATTAGGGACACATGGATATTTCATCCTTATCCTGCATTTCCAACTTCCCTTATGTTTACCTGGAATCTACAATCATTTCCTTCTTCCACGAAGAACTTCACAGCTAAATAAAACCCCCAATAAGCTTAAAGAAAAACACACATTTAGAAGCCCAGCCCACACAGGTGAGACAATCTTGTTTCACCTGTATTTTTTAGGAGCCTTTACAATCCCAGCCCAGGCTCATGAGAAAGTGATGGGACGAGTTTTTATCAGGATCTCCAGGGAGAAAAGTGTTCACAATCATCCTGGAAGTGCCTGAGACATTCCTCCAAGTAGCATAATGCTGCAATTTATCTGGTCATCATTTTTTTCCAGTAGCTCCTGTTAATGAAAACGTTTTGTGCCCAGGCTTTCAGGGGAGTTGTTGATAAGGTGAGGATTATTTCTGAGCACAGCAGTAGTTTTCTGCACTCACTCAGGTAGTTTTACCATTGTGGGAGAAAAAGCATCATTCAAAATGCTCGAAATCCCAATGATTTTCTTGCTGCAACAGTTGCTTTTCTCCATTAATGCCTTTTTTCAGGGCACTGAATCAAAACATCCATCAGCTGCACTGAAGACAGCTGACAATATATTGGATATATCTACTGTAGCTGTGAAGGAAAGGGAAAAGACTTTGTAATTCTGTTTTTCTCTCCTCTGGAGCCACATTCATCATCCCTTTCACTGCCTGCAAGATGCAGAAAGGCAGTTGTCAGTGACTGCTTATTTTCAGGTGATCACAGGAGAGGTTTCATCACACAGATCACAAACACACATGGTGTATTTTAAGGCACAATTGATCTTCTTCAGGAATACAATTGAACTCCAACTATGTGTCTGAACAGAGAACAATGAGAAAGCAACACATGCAGCAAAACACACTATCCATAAAGCCTAAAAGCCTGGAAAAATACATCTATTTCCTAAGTTCCCGGAGAAAAATGTTTTGAAGGAAATTGGGCAAATCTAAGTCCATTCCTTGAGCTACTGGGGGGTTGGTAAACTATCTCCTGAGCCAGACAAGAAGGTTTAAAAACAATTCAGAGGCATTGCCCACTAACTACACAAGGGTAATTTAGATCATCACTTTTCCTTTCTCTTTACTTTTGCTGTTTTCTTTCCATGGCAACAGCAGAACACAGTCACCTAAATCCACCACCAAATATGAAGTCCTTGTTTCAAAGCTGGAGCTGCTGCTGGTTCCCCATGAAGTGACTTTATGAACACTGAACACAAACCCACCATATCTTCCCTGCTTTGACAAAAACCCCAACTCCACCTTGCTAGAAATTAAAGTAAATAAAATTAAATTCAAAGTACAGCAAACGTGTATCAGGAGTGACAAATTCTGCTTGAATTATTAAAATCTGTTCAAGTTATGTAAAACTGTCAGGAGTACCTTCATGCTGAATGTCAAACAGGCAGAATCATGGCCTTCATTGCCCATTCTGTCCATAACACCCTGTTTTCAGAGCAAGAGTGACTTTTTCCTCTGCAGATGTGTCACACTAATCAACTACAAGCACATTGGGATAACGTGCTCTCTGTGCCACACACGTGAAAACTGTATTACAGACTTTGTACAGAGCTTTTATAACATCACACGTGTTGCTCTACCTTTTTCTTAAAAAGAAAACAAACAAACTTATAAGTACTGTTGGTCTTACTGTTTTTATCCCTAAATACTGCTGGCTATATTGGTTTTTATCTCATTTGTGTCATGTCAGGTGGATAAATCCACTTTATTGCCCTCTAATCATTATCTCACATTATGCACCTTAGAAAGACTAACCAGAAAGTGGCTGAGAAAACCTAAAAATACCCCAGAGAGGAGCCAGTTATGAAAAAGGCAAGAGCTACACAATATCTTTCATACACTTGACTCTCAGATATCTCTGATTTAGTGTCTGCTTCTTCACGCTTCCCTGGAAAGAAGCATGGGAAAGAAGAGCTGCATGGCTTCATTCCTTATGGATCTGAGCACTTCAAACAGCTCTCCACAACACAGATATGTGAATGGACACGCCATACTCTTCATTCTTGTCCAACCCAACTGGTGTGTCCATTGGGTCCATCCCCTTGGACCAAACAACATCATTTATTATAGAGCTAAACTGCACCTGGAAGCCTGATGGAAGCTCTTAATACTCCCTGAAAAATGTGACTATATTATGATAAATAACATTCCACGTTAAATGAATAACAGGAATCCTCTCGAGGTCCAGGTCACAGGGGGGCAGATCAAGAAGCAAAGGGAATGTGCTGAGAGCCTGAAAATAAATGCAGGGAACTGTCTACAGCCAGTGGCACGGGGGCACAAGGCAACACTATTGCAGTGGAGAGCCACACAGTCACCTGTAATTTAGCCAGGGAATACTGGAAAAGAGCTCATTCTGTCCCTACCTAACCCTGATTTATTCTGCATGGCAGAACAGCCAACAGGAGCCTTCCTCGTTAGACCTTGTACACCCAAACCACAGGTAACAGGAGGTGGCAGGTGATGTATTGGCTTCTTGACACTCTGATTTGCAACTCCATAAAACCCCCAGATCTTGAAGCATCCCAAGTTTCAAACAGGCAGAGAAAGAGCTGATGGCTCCTGAAGACATGGCAATATAAAAATGAAAACCACTGCTGCCATTACAGCACATGCCCTTTGAGCTTTTCTCTCCACTCTCCTTTTCCTCCCTTTGTTTAGCTGCAGTTATTTAAAGGACAGATCTCTGTTTAAGCAGCTGCTGCCATGACTAGTTGGCCCAAGCAGCACTTTTAATTAAATATTTGCTGCTGTGAGAGTTTTCTCTCCCCTCCCTGCCATCCTTGTGGACAACATTTGCTCTTGCAAAGGTAACAGGCCTGCTGAGCAGCCTCCTCCTTTGCCTGCCAGGCCTCCTGCACTCCAACCCCTGCAAGGGTGTGAAACCCCCACAAAAATTAATTTTTATGATATGCATCGTGACATTTGCTATCAAGGACAACCATCAACAATAAGGAAAAGAAATAAAGCTTGCTGGGATTTAATAATGATTATTAAATTATGTCATTTACATAATTAGGCTTTAGTAATAACTATGGCATATCTCTCATGGCATGGTAAATTGGCAGAGCACTTCATAAAGGGATTTTGGGGCTTTTTTCCTTCTCTTCCTTCTCTTCCACCAATAACTGAAGAGTAGATCAGGTAAATGATATGACAACACACACTAAGCAGGTTTGCACAGAGGATGGAAACTGAGATGAGTATCACAATGTGAATAACAGAATTCTTGAGAAATACGGATTTCAAACAGGTTTCTTACAGATTCCTTTCTCTGAGAGTTTCTTCCTAGTCAGCAACCAGGTATAACAAAGCCTCTGGGATGCTCTATGGTACTTCCCAACTAGGATCAGCAAGACATCAGGTTCACTCTACCATACCTGTTCACAGAATTGTTCACTCTGCTCCTCCCAGCAGGTAACCCTGGGAAAGGCATTAAAGGCAACTGGGTTGAACAAATACCAGTAAAGGCTTGACTTGCTTGGGGAAAAGCTCCTTTCCAACAGACATCTCACAAAACAAATGTGTGTCTTGACTCATCTTTACCTGGTCTAGGTGTGACTATGAGATTCTCACCTATTCCCATACTGGAAACAGCAGAGTGTGGAAAAAAACCAACCCTCTTCACTAGACTCAGTTTGACACTGGACGTGGAAAAGGTAAAGAGAAACAAAAAATTGATATTTTTTTATTAGCCAAGACATTTCAATCTCTGGGACAGACACTTGTGGTCTCCCTCTGTGCCAAAATGAGAAAGCAGCAAGGGATGAGAATTCCCTGTGAGGGTGGGGAGGCCCTGGCACAGGTTGCCCAGAGAAGCTGTGGCTGCCCCATCCCTGGAAGTGTCCAAGGCCAGGTTGGAGCAACCTGGGCTAGTGGAAAGTGTCCCTGCCTGGGACAGGGGGTGGCACTGGATGGTCTTTAAGGTCCCTTCCAAAGCAAACCATTCCATGATTCTGTGAGGCTGAAGGGATGAAGAGCTGTGAAGCAGCACAAAGGAGCAAAGAATTTGGAGTGTGAAATAGAGATGGAGAGAGAAAAGCTTCAGGAAAAAAAGAGGCAGCATGACAAGTACTTAAGGAAAATTAGAGCAGACACCAAACAATGCTGGTAGAGCTACATGGGGCCTTGGAACAGCTGCTGTTGGATGTGGATGAGGAGAGAACAGGGAGAGGGACGGCTCTGTCAAAATCACAGGGAATGCAGATGAGCGAGGGGTCGGTGCTGTGCAGAGACAGGCAGTGCAGGGACCTGGGAGAATTTGTGAGGCTGGAACAGGAACTCACTGGGGAAGAAATGAAAGAGAGACTGGTCTCAAAGCCCCGAGCAGGGAACTGGAGACCCTGCAACGGCAATGACAGTCTGTGGGGATCAGAGAGCACAGCACTGAAAATTCCATTCAACTGAGTATTTCAAACCTGCCTGGATTCCCCAGGCTGGGAGACACAGTGAGAATTTATTTCAAAAGGAAAGACTAGAATCACAAAGAAAATTTTGGGGGTTTTATATATAAATCAAATAGTTTAAGACAGACAAGTCTGTACAAGCTCTTCTGTCACATCAATACACCAGCATTGGAAGACTCAGCCCTCACTTACTCTAATCTACACCAGGCTGTATCCTTTGAGGTCAGGATAGATGCTCCTGACTGATATCAGCTTCAATGGAAAAAAAACAAAAAAAAAAAACAAATAAAAATTCTGTTTCTATGGGAAACCTGTCAAATTCCACTCAAGCACCAGAACACCTCCCTGCCCTTCCAGTTAGCAGAAGCAACTGGTGAAGCAAAGCAGGGCTGGGGCCACTCTCTGTTACCTCTCTCAGGAAAACCTTTCTTGGGGGGGATTTATTAATATGATTTACACAGGTTATAAACCAAGTAACTGCAATTCAGCTTGTTTCCTGAAAGACCAGAAAAGATCACCATCCCAAGTCCCTGTGCTTTCCTCAGATCCATTCACCAGTGAACTGAGGTCATTGTCACTCTCCTGACTGCCAGGCAGGCAAATCCAACCTGACAACACACACAGGTCCTTCAGATCAGTGGAGAAATCAGGGAGAGCCTGAGAGATGTTAATAAAGTACCTCACCACCCTCCCAGGGAACCCCCATCCCTTGCTGCTTTCTCATTTCTGCACGGAGGGCGGCCACGAGTGTCCATCCCAGCAGTCGAAACATCTTGGCTCAAAAAAACATTTGATTTTTTGCTTCTCTTTACCTTTTGTGCCTCCAGTGTCAAACTGAGTCTAATGCATAGCTCTGGGGTTTTTTTCTCACACCGAGTTGGCTCTGTCGTTTGCAGGATGGGAACAGGTGAGAATCTCAGTCCCACCTCGCTTGGAGGTAATGCCTTCAGCAGCTGCTAATCCAGGTACACACCAAGTTTCTGCTCCCTAATTCTGTCTGCTTTTCTTTTGTAGCAGCATTTCTAATTTTGCAACTTTGGCTTTATTAGAGTGAAAGTTGTTTTCATCCTCAACTTGGCTAATGTTTAAAAGGGCTCACACAAGCTTGCTGGGCACAAGGAATACCGCTTTCACACTCAAAGAAATCCGTGTTTTCAACAAATACTTTAAGCCTCTATAATCCAGGACAAGTTTGGGCATCCCAGGCGTCTGGGAGTGGCTCTCACTCGCTGCAAAATCAGCTCCAGGGATTGTACCAGAAAGCTGCAGGCCAGGAGGAAACATTCCAGGAGCTGGTTGTTGTCTAGCACCACTTCTCCCTATCCAAAGGGACCACCCAGGACTCCAAAAAACATCCAGACAGGTGCAAAGTGTGACTCATCTGCTTTTAGACCTGGTAGAAAAGCACTGGCAGGGGCTGCCAAGGGAGGTGGTGGAGTCCCCATCCCTGGAGGTGTCCCAGGAGGGACTGGACATGGCACTCAGTGCTCTGGGCTGGGGGACAAGGTGGGCATCGGGCACCAGGGCTAGGAGGGCTCTTCCAACCCTAAAGATTCTGAGATTCTGTGAGTGCTGTGTAAATGGGACTGGTGTTGCAGAACCTGTCCCAGTGCAGAGCAGGCTGAGCCCGACCCAACACCTGCTGACAGGTCAGCAGGAGGTCAGACAGTGCCCCCCAAAATATTCATCTCAGACACACTCCTGCGCTCTGGGCCTGACCAGTGCCATGGAAAACCCTCTCAGTGGCAATTTAGCCATGAACAGTCAGGAGGCAGCTCCAAGTTCCCTCAGAAGGCTGGCAACACCTTTGCTCCAGGCTTTGCAGTGACCGAGGGCTGAAGTGTCACCTGCAGGGAGGGATGACACCAACCTGAGCGCAAATCCACTCGAGCTTCCCTGCAGGTGACAGAGGTACCCGCGGGTGCCACGTTTTACCCACTCCAACAGGTCTGCCTGAAAATGTTTTGCTAATCCTGAACCACAAAAAGACTTAAAATATCTGTCAATCAGGGCTGCCTCCCCGCTGGCCTCCCCACAGCCCTCGCAGCCTTGCTGGGAGGATTGATATTGAGATCACCAGCGCTGCCAATGTACTGAGGAAAATTAAACCCCAGCCGTGGAAACAATAGCTATTACAAAGTGTGCAATCAGCAGGAGATGGAATGAATGTTTGCAATTCCAAGGCGTAGAAAGCACTTTTAAAATGCCTTTAGTCTCATCTGTACTTCTTTAATATTTTGCTGCCTGATAGCTGCGTTTCATGGCTGGGCCACGATTTTAGCGAGGTACAAACTTATGGAGTGTAATGTCAAGCTACGTGGTAAAGTCAAGTAAACATTTGTAGTAATTATATGCCCAGGAGATTTCATAACATCACAGAATTAACAAGCAGCTCAGTAAATTATATATCACTTGATCTACAATTGCTCCATCTCCAGCAAAGAGCTCGGCTTCATCTCCAGCAGCTCTGACAGGACGTGTCAGCACGTGGTGCAAACCTGTCAGGCAGTTATTGTGCACTAATATCAGCCACCACCTCACCTCACAATGCTCCTTTTCAAAGACTTAAAGCACAATTTTCCTGCATTTTCTTTTCAAGAGGAAGCACACTCTTAACCAGTAAAAGCAGGCAGTTTTCTCGCACCTTGTGATTTGTGTTGGAATTCGTTTCCACTTTTCCTTCACCACGGAACAACTGTTCAAAGGGCCTGGCTTGGATGCAGCGATGATAATTCCTAATTCCAAATGGGTGTCTGGAAACATCGAAATGCTCCCAGGCTCAGCTAGGCAGGGAGATGCAGGCTGCCTGTGGAGCAGAGCAGCGTGCCCAGCCAGCAGGAGCGAGGTTCTTGCTGCAGACATATGTTCCTAAAGCGCTCGCTCTGGCACAAAGCTCATTAAGTGCCCTGACAATCATTTTGATAAAGCACAAGCCAAAAGCTACTGCCTCTCCTCTCGAAAACTTAAGCAGTGAGGATGGCTCGGGAGATTTCCAATGAAGGGAATGCAGATTGTTTCTAAATATCTCTTTCTGGGCTGCTCCAGCCACGCCAGGGTTACCAGCCAGGGCGATTACAGGCAATCGGCTCGACTGGGTATTTGAGCACAGCAATAAATTGCCAAAGCAGCTGCTGCTCTCCTGCTCAGAGATGAGTGCCCTTTAGCATTTGCTAAAGTGATTTCCTAAGAAATCTGGATCATTTGTCAGGCCACTACCTGAAATGTGTAACACACTTACAGAACTCGCAGATTCATCACCGGCTAATTCTGTTTTCTGAACACACAACAAGGAGACGATGCTCAGCCATCAGCTCCCTTCACATCTTACATCAGTTCCAAGGCTGAGAGTTTACTGCCTTCCACACAGAGTCACAGACTGGTTTGGGTTGGAAGGGACTCTAAAGCTCATCCAGTTCCATCCCCTGTCACGGGCAGGGACACCTTCCACTAGCCCAGGTTGCTCCAACCTGGCCTTGGACACTCCCAGGGATGGGGCAGCCACAGCTTCTCTGGGCAACCTGTGCCAGGGCCTCCCCACCCTCACAGGGAACAATTTCTTCCTAATATCCAACTTAAATGTACTCTCTTTCAGTTTGAAGCCATTTCCCCTTGTCCTGTCACTCCAGGCCCTTGTAAAAAGTCCCTCTCCAGCTCTATTGGAGCCCTCCAGGCACTCCAAGGCCACAATGAGGTCACTCCAAAGCCTTCTCTTCTCCAGGCTGAACAATTCCAATTCTCTCAGCCTTTCCTCCCAGCAGAGCTGCTCCATCCCTCTAATCCACATGTCCAAACTGCCTGAACCACACAGCCATGGGCTCCATGGGGGAGATGCTGCTCATTCCAACCCTTCCAGGGTGAGCTGAGCCAGAGCTTTGGCTTTGCACCATCTGACCTCTAAAAATACAGGAGCTGAAAGATGGGAGCCACAACCAGGGACATGAACAAGCTGTAACGTCAGCCAGCTCCTTTCTGACACAGGAATTTATCTATTAGTTTATTTAATTTTCCTGGTAAATTTAATTCTGCCTCTAATCCTTTTGGTTGCAGGAGCAATGCACTGGAACTGCATCTCTGAGCAGCCTCGACCTTATCTCTCCTGTATTGTTTTCTTTCAGTAAATGACTAATTTATCCCGTGCACACTCTAATACCACAGCCATCTGCCAAAAGGTGTACAAACCATCTACATTGCAACAGAGTCTATTAATATGTATTAAAAATCACATTACAGTTGACATAAGCCATTTTTGCACATGAATATGAAAAATACGACTATTATACTTAAAACTTTCAGCTAATCATGCATCACTGATTTTCTCCCTCCGAGTTTATAATGTAAACCTTTAAATGTTTCATAGCAGCCTCATCAAACCAAGGTTGCTGATGGCTGTTGAGCTGAGACAGCCCATTAGAGTAGCAACGAGAAAAGGGAAAAAAGAAAAGAAATAGGAACCTGTTTTGGGAGGGGACAAAAAAAATCAATTAAAGAGTAAAAACGAAATTATTTATAGATAACAATAAAATAAAATAAATAAAGAAATAGTGTGCACCTGCCTCTTTCATTGTCTCATATGACACTGGTCACAGTGCAAGGATGGCTTCTAACATAAATCTGTCCAAAAGGACATCAATGCCCAGCAGACAGAGCAGTTTTGACAGATGACATGCACAGAACAGACAGATCAGAGGTGACTTCTGTGTGAGCCATAACATGACCAGCCTTGGTACAAGCTGTCCAGACATCAGAACCCATCCAGCTCCCCAGTACAGCTTTGCCTTTGCAGAGTGCAGGAAACATTCCCTAATTTCTATTTCACTCCCAGTTTTAGGGCTTTTACTCTGCACAGCTCGTTTAAAACCCTGGGACTGAACAGCCTGAAAACTCCTGAAAACTCCAAGCAGCTGAAGCCCAGAAGAGGGGCACAAAGTCCCCAGTCTCTGCAGAAACTGTTCCCCCCAGGACACCGAGTCCTGCAGGCATCTGACACGACTGAGACCAAGATTCCAGGGGATTTGGATGCTCTGCTCACATCAGTACCAGGAGCAATCTCTGAGCCCAATCTCCAGGGGTAATTTCAAAATCCAAGAGTGGGTTTTTGGTTTTCTTTGTGTGGTTTGTGTGTTCCCATCCCAGCACTGAGGGAGCAGATCCACTTATGTTAGAGTTTATTAGACTGTGTTTTCCCCATCCCTGAGTTACCTCGTGTGAGTGTTAATCACTGTTGTTATACAGTTTATTGTCTGTTAAACCCTTACCTCCATTCCCACACACACCCCCAACAAAAAAAGTGATTAAAACCAAATTAAAATAGGTCAGGAGAGAAAGTAAAGAAAACAATCCACAAAACTGGGTGCCATTTCATAAAGGACTTTTTCCCAGATGTTAACATCCCTTCCACAGTTGGCCACACTCCTCATTTCCAAACTACTCCAACAACCTCTTCATATAAGTGTCTTCAAGAGCAATGCCAAGAGAGAGTGCAGTGCTATTCCCAATTAAGTAGATGAAAACCTCTGGATTCTCCCATGAATCCAAATTTTTATCCCGGGCCCCCTTTTCCAGAGTCACTGAATAAGGCACCAACTACTGGAATCTAAAGTGCTGCCAATAAATTATTGCATTTAGGGTTGAAATGTGAACTGGGAAAGGTGATAAGGACAACAGAAACAGGAATTTCTAAGGACCTGGAAAACTGCCATGTTTCAAGCCTGAAATACACTCATTGCCATGAATCTGTGAGGTTAAAATTATCTGGAAAATTAGTACACGAGCGAGTCCAGAATATAAAATAAATATTCCAAGTTAATCTCGTGTAGTTTATGCCATACTTCCTCTGGTGACCAGGTACCTATTAGAATTTCCAAAGTGGTTCATTACTCTCAGCAAAAAATGCAGTCAAGTAAGGAATTCAAACATCTGCGTTCAGGTTTTATGAATAAAATACATAACAAGGGGACAGGGGTTTCAGCAATAGAAAAGTAATACCTTATGAATACTCAAAAAAAATCCTCAAAAAAACTAACAAACAAACAAACAAAAACCCAAACAAAACCCCAAACCAAAACAACACCAAAAAAAACCCCCAAAAACCAAAATGAAAAACCAACCAAACAAAACCAACCAAACAAAAAATAACAGAAACAAAAATATTCCACAAAAAAACAAACCAGAGACCACAACCAAAACCCCCCACAAAACCAAAACCCCCCACAAAACCAAAACCCAACCCCTTTTGAACGTATTTCATTGTAGACAATGATGTTCTTTTCCCTGAATGTTTGTAGGTAACACACAGGAAAAACATTGAATCTCTTTTGAACCACAAAACATCAGCTGATGTTGCAATGGGGTCACAGAAATCCATTCTATCAGGAGGCAGACTCGAATTTCTCCCCAGTATCCCCCATGATGGATGGACGGATAGATAACTGTGATTAATTTTAATCTATCAGAATAATGTTTAAATATTAACAAAACTCATCCCCAAGTTCATTTAAATTATTAACACTTGATTATCTATTAATTGATTGTATTATTTTTTCATCAAGTGCTGGAGTTTCTCCCCAGGACTGTTGCTATTCCAGCTCCTTCCTACCACACTGAATTCAGCCATGGCCCTGCTCCTGGTAGTAAACTCAACACCCAGGAGTAAGAAATCAGCATTTGACTCAGAAATTTGGACTTCTGAGCAAGTTCTCTTTGTATGAAACGAAAATATCTTTCATTCTAAGGCTGTATCACTGGTTCAACCTTATTTTACTAGTCCTAAACTACTACACACAGACAAAATCCAGTCCATCAGAGAACAGCAACCACCTCACCAGGTAGCTGTCTGCTGCCTTTGTACAAACTTAACATTTTGCTTTGAAATTAATTTTTAAATTAACTACTTTTGCAAAATATTTAATCATACAGAAAGCAGAAGGTGCATTTTCTTGCAGGGGAGATCATGTCACTGATAAAGAATTCTCTTTAACCTGCATGTGAGGAACTCATGACTTGAAAATGCCCAGACCCATAGGATGCAACTTGTGTGACTAGAAACTGTAATTACAGACCCACTTGTACATTATTCATAATTAATGATTATATCTATTAAATACAGCCAACTTTTATACCTTTTCCCCACCTGAAATCCCATTTTAAGTACTGATTTTCACACTGCTGCTTATTTTCCTCAACAGAATTAAAACCACACCCTCAGGGAGTTCCAAAATCTTACACAACCAATGGTTGTGGTATCTTGCTGTTGACTGGAGGGGGTTGGGTAGGACAGGGTGTGGTTATGACTGGGGTCTGAGTAAGACTAAGACACAAAGATTTCAGACACATGTATGCAAATTCTGCCTCTATTCTGAAGAAACCTGCCACAAAAATGCACATGGCATTCAAAGGTCATTTTGATGGAAAATATGGTATTAAAGGACAAGAGCAGTCAATGTTTGCAGCAACTCACTTGGAAATAAATATGATTATTTGCAAGGGCATGGAGAGACAGGTCAAGGCGGAATGGCTTCGTACTGAAAGAGAGGAGCTTTAAATTAGAGCTAAGGAAAGAAATCTATACTGTGAGAGGCCCTGGCACAGGGTGCCCAGAGAAGCTGTGGCTGCCCCTGGATCCCTGGGAGTGTCCAAGGCCAGGTTGGACGGGGCTTGGAGCAACCTGGGCTAGTGGAAGGTGTCCCTGCCCATGGCAGGGGGTGGGACTGGATGGACTTTAAGGTTCCTTCCAACCCAAACCATTCTGGGATTCTATGAGTACATGGTATCAGAAAAAAAATTAAATCTGAAGGGAAAATTTAGGATAGAAAGTTGGCTTGGAAAGACAAATGAATGAGATGACAATCCAGACACATGAGGGGGCTGGGAAGGGGAAAGAGAGGATATAAACAGCTTTAAGGAAGAAACTGCAAAGCTGTCCCTCTTGCCTTGGCTACTGTTGTATTTTGGACATGACATCCCCTTCCCTGCTCCCCTGCTGCCACAAAGCCCTACAGCAAATTCCTGTGGCACATGGATGGCCCAGTGCTTCTCCTTCCCCATCTGTCACAGGGAAGCTGCCATGTCATCCTTCCCACACTGGAAACACAGGCCAGGTTGGACAGGGTTTGGAGTAACCTGGGCTAGTGGAAGGTATCCCTGCCCATGGCTTGGGGTGGAACAAGAGGATCTTTTTTAAGGTTCCTTCCAAGCCAAACCATTCCATGATTCTGTGATACTGAAGAAAACAGTTCTGGATGACTGGTGCAGCTTTAGGAAGCAGTTTAGCCCAAAGCCAAAGTGCACACCAGAAGTCAGAAAATGTTCATGATGCCTGGGAGAATCCATCCATCAGGACAGAGGATGACATGTCCCACAGCTGGGAGCTGCTGAGGAGTGAAATGGGCCAGAAGCAACACTCAGACAACCTTCACACTCATGAATTAAAAGGGTACAAGTGGAGAGCAGGGACAAGGCTCTGTGAGTTACAGCACATCAAAGGCTTAGTGACATTGGAGTAATAAGAAATAATGAATATTTAACTTCCAGTTCTTATTAAAAAACCTATTAATGTTTTATTTTGTCATCCATAATAAACCAAGAAATTAGGCCAGTGATTCTTAATGACACACACAGTGCTCTAGCAAAATTGCTGGACCAAAACAAAGGCTCTCCAGAGTAAGGGCAGGCAGGAGTGGGCAGCTGAGGCCCATGTCAGGCTGTGTTTTGACTGTGCCAGTCTCACACATAAAAACAGCACTTCCTTGCACTCTAAAAAATGTTTGTGAGGGCAGAGCATGAGCTCAGAAAGGGATGATGTGGATTACGAATCTCAAATCAGACCCTGTCACTGCAGTCCTTCTCTTTTCCAAATAATTGTGGTGCTTTTAACTAAGGAGATGGTCTTGGTTAGGAGGCAGAAATTCAAATTCCAGCTCTGCCAGACTTTACATATGATCCTACTGAACTTCTCTGTGTCTACCCATGATGTACCTTCTCCTTCCATCTTTTGGACACCTGCCCTGTTCATACCATGAGTTTCTCAGTGCAAAAAAAAATGTTCCCTGGACTTCCCATGGGATACACAGGCTTATTCTAATAACAGTACATTTAACCACAGCTTTAAAGTACTATTTAAGCCTTATTTTGAGGTGCATTTGTTCCAAGTTTGCCAGGAAATCCAGGTTTTTAATTACAAACAAAAAGATGCTTAAATCATCCCGGTACCAGTTCATAAATGTGATACAGGGGTTTAACAGAAGAATTGACAGCACCTGGGATCCTATAAAAATGATTAAATAAAGTGTGCAAAACCCAAGTAATATGAGTAAGTGCGTGCCCAGGGTATTCAGCAAGGTGAAATTAGTGGAATTCTATAGTTTGGAAGACCTGAGCAGGGAACACTATCTGCTCCTGCACAGCACTGTGGGCACAGCTTCCATGCTCTGTGGGCTTTCCAGTGCAGATGAAATGACACCAGGAGACCAAGCTATAAGTGCAAATTACTGACTCTTGGGTTCCTGACACCTACTGCTGCTATAAAAAACAGGGAATCAGAGGGAATTGGGAACTACAGAGCTGCTCCAGCCACAGCTCCAGCCTGGAGGGGACTGGCAGGAGATAAAAGGCACGTGCATTACAGCACAGCTGGGAAAAAATCCACAATTTTCCCTTCTGAAGGAATCAGTGACAATGAGAAAACCCAGAGCTTCTGCTGCAATTCCTTCCTCCTCTTTCCCCACAGAGAAACATAGAATTCCAGAATGGTTTGGGTTGAAAGGGACCTTAAAGCCCATCCAGTCCCATCCCCTGCCATGGGCAGGGACACCTTCCACTAGCCCAGGTTGCTCCAAGCCCCATCCAACCTGGCCTTGGACAGTCCCAGGGATGGGGCAGCCACAGTTTCTCTGGGCAACCTGTGCCAGGGCCTCCCCACCCTCACAGGGAAGAATTTCTTCCTGATATCCAACCTAAACCTGCTCTCTTTCAGTTTGAAGCCATTCCCCCTTGTCCTGTCACCACATGCTCTTGCAGAAAGTCTCTGTCCCTCAAGTTAGACCTGGTCTAACTGACACAGTAAGGTCACACTGACAGCACCAACACCCAACCCAGTGCAGTGTCCCCTCTCCATGGCACAACTCCCCCCTCTCCACCCCTCACAGGCTTCTCCAAGTTTCCCAAAACGCCCACTATTTCTTGCTCTTTTCATGATTTTCCTTCTTCTCATTCCACCAGGAGCCAGAAAACCACCTGACTTATCCCTGGAGAACACCCTGACTCGCTGAACTCCAGCAGGGAGGTAACCCAGCCTGGGGGGACAGCTCTGAATTCCCGAGGAGAACAGTTTTCCTAAGCTGGGTTCAGCTAATCAAGGTTTCACTGCAGCTCCCCTGCTCTACCTCAGTCATTTATCACATGACAGGACCTCGAGTGCAGATCTACTTTGCATATACTATTACTTATCAAGAGCATTTAGTCACAGGACCCTCTGGAGAGCACATTATGAAAGATTATGGACTAATTGTACCAAAGACTCCCCTGGAGAATCCCAGTGCTCCAGTGCAGAGGGCACACACGGCTGCTGCCACAGCCCAAGTGTCAAGGATGATTGGTGAAAAGGTTAAAGCTCCTGCTTTGGATTCTCCACAGACTAAAGTGGCCTCTAATCCCTAATAATTTAATGTATTTGCATTAATGTACTAGTGAATCAATATTTGCTTTAGCCTATTGCACAAAATAATTTGAAACGTTTCTTCTAAATCTGGTTCAATTTCATTTCTTAACACTAAACCACCTTTATTTCATCATATATGAGAGCCTAATTAATATTTCACGCTTACTACTTAGGCTCAGGCTCACCACAATCAATTCCAAAACCCAGCTTCCACAGGACTGCTTGGAGCTTAATCTTCCTTTCTGCACATGCAGTGCACCTCTGGTTTGCACTGGATTTCCATCAAGCTGATTTGTTCCTATTATCATACCTAGACCTTTACTGCTAATTAAAAGAGAAAAATAAGTGTATCATTGTCTCTACGAACAGAGGGTTTATTTCCCCTCCCTCTTCTCATGTTCTTCCTCTGCACTTTTTGCCTACAAGGCATAAAGTGCTGGGTGATTTCCAAGCACAAAGTTTCTGAATTTAATCTAAATTAAGCCCCATGTCCAATTTGATAACAAATCCCTCCAATGTAAGTATTCACACTTTATGATTGTAATTACATACCTAAAAATCATAATGTGACAGTGTTGACTAATGCTCCAGGGCAGATTTTCCTATCCTTCAATACATACAATCCATCTGATCCATCTACATGTGATTGTTCTCTTTGGCCTTAGGCTAAAAAATGAAATTTTTCAAGCTATTTCTTCCCATTATAAATGTTTCTGCTGGGAAAACTGGACACTTTCTTTCTCATTTGAAGATCTTTGAATCCAAGCCACAGAGTTAATAAATAAATACATCTGGAGTTCATTTATTTTCTGGAAACACCAGCTTGGTTTTTACCGTAACAGACATCACTCCTGAATTACTCCTGACTTCAGGAACTTGAGTTGCTAAATTTCAAAGGACTCTTCCATAGGAAGAACCATCAAACAGCCAATCTTTTTCCTGGTCCTTTTCCACAGCCTTTCCAACTGCAATTGAGGAAGACAACTAAGGCTGGAAATATGCCATTCCTAATCCCAAGCACTCTGATATAACTGGATTAATATATATATATATATATATATATATTCAGATTTATTTCCAAGTCTAAGACAGAATAAAATCACCTTTCTGGAGTGCAGGAGCAACCTTCAAGCTTTTCCTTCTGGGAAAAAGCTGGACATCAGCATGTCCTCCTTTTACAGGAATAAACTCTGAATATCAGGATAAGTTTTCCATGCTGCCAGAGCAAATCTGGGCTATCTTTTCCACTTGGACCAACTTATGGGGTCTGTGCAGACCCGTGGAGAGCCCAAAACCCTCCAAGAGCTTCAGTCCCTTCAAAGAGGATGCTCCTGTGAGGGGCTTGGGAATCCTGCACTGCTGATAATTAACATCCATCCCTCCTCTGCAGCAGGAGCTTCCCTGCTGACCTTCCTACCAAAAGATGCAACATTTTAATATTAAACAGCCACAGGGGGGAAAAAGAGAGGGAGGGGGTGGGAGGGAAAAAAATTGGACTGTTAAATTCATAAGTTTCTGTGCCTAAAGGGGATCAAATTCAGTCTAAAATTATCCCTTTGGACACGTTATGGACAGAGCTCTCAGAACTCAGACACAGGAGCTGAATATACACGAATTCCTCACCCACCACACATAAGTGACTTTTCTTTAGTGAGGCAGTCAGCAGCTCTGCTGGAATACTGGGGGGAAAATGAGCAGATCCCACCTAAGCAGAGCTTTTCCTGTGTATATTCCACTGATTCTGGGCAGAGTGCACAGCGAGGGGGGGGAGGAACCTGTGATTTCAGTCACTTCTTTCCTCAAATATCATTTTTTGCAACTGCAAAAGCCTATATAAGGAGGCTTAAAGCTTGTTCTCTGGAAGCACTTGTGCAAAAAATCCCAATCACACCGATGATCATGGAAAATAAGGAGAATTCCATGAGAAAAGTCAAATTCATAGTCACTGAAATTCCCTCCTCATTGGAGGTGTTTGATTAGCAATTGGCCTTACACTGATAAATGGGAAAAATACATTGATCTAATGCACAAAATTACCTTAATTAACATGAAAACCTAAATATGCCAGTGTGGGGCATTCTGAAGTTTTTTCCTTCTGAATCCTGCTATTCCTATGCAGAAATGTCAGCAGAGCACTGAGCAGACAGGAAAGCTGGAAGACTCATTAAACCACTTTTAAACCATGAAGATGTGCAAAACTGAATATTTTCCAGGCTCATTAAAATACAACTTAATTACAGACCTCAGTTTTATCTGTGTCACCCAATGTCACAATACTTCAAGGCAGGTGATGAGGGGAAAAAGGCAAAAAAACCCCAACAACTGCATCCAGCAGCAGAATAATCTGCATTATTCATCAGCAGTCGTGCAGTGACAGATCCCAAATAATTAGTATTACTCATGTTAAGTTGTGCAATTCCCCTGCCTGAAGAGGAGCCACAAAGAAATGTAAAGTAATTTTATAAGGCAGAGATGCTCTGGAGTTGCTGCAGAGCCAAAAGTGCCCACGTGGCTCCAGCAGAGCAAAGTTCCAGCTTGGGGTGAGGAGGAAGAATAAACCTCCCCAAATAACATGGAGTGGCAAAAATGCAGCTGTCAAACCAGAAAAGTAAAGGAATTGAGAATTCAGGTGTGTACCTTACAGGTTAGGAAAACCTGTGACTTTGCATTTAAGGGGGGGAAAAAAAAAAAGAAAAAAGAAACAAACCAAACAAAAAACAAACACCAAAACCAAACACAAACAAAACCAAGAAAACACAAAACAAACCAACCAACCAAACAAAACCCCACAAAAACAAAAATAAGAAAAAGAAGCCAAACAGAAGCAAAAAGGAAACAAAGGAAACAAAAAACAAACACACGAAAGAGAAAAGAAAGAGAAAAGAAACAAAAAAGAAACAAGATACAAAAAAAAAAAGGATAAAGGAAAGTTAAAAATTCTTCAAAAAAAAGTTGTGAAAAAGATACAAGTGAGATTAAAAAAAGATTTTAAAAGATACCAAAAATATCACAAAAAAAAGATATAAAATTATACCAAAAGCATATCATAAGTATACAGAAAGGATGCAAAAAGAGATAAATATACAAAAAGATTAAGATACAAAAAGATGCAGAAATGTAAAAAGTTAAAGGATACAAAAAGGATACAAAAAAGGTGAAAAGATACCAAAAAAGGAACAAAACACATAAAAAATACAAACAGAAAAGAAACAACAAAAATAACAAAAAATAAACAAGTAAAAAAGAGAGAAACAAACTGTTTCTCTGCTCTGCAGGTTGTTTGTTTTCCCCCTGCCTTACAGAACAGAACTATTTTTCCTGGATAATTTTCTTTCAGCTGACACAGACACGAAAATTTAGTCCAATTTTCCCAGCAAACATCTCTGTTCCACCCGGAGAGCCCGGCCCTGAGGGGTTATTGATGAGTTTTCCCAGAGAAAGGATTTACCTGAGGCAAAACTGTTCTGCCTGTAGCACGTGAAGGAAAATGCTGGTTCAGCTGGTTCAGCTCTGCAAACACACACCTGTGGGACACACACAGGCCTGCTCCAGACCAGCATTTAGGGTGGAGCCAGACAGGGAAACAAAACATTTTGGCAGAGCAAAGTGATCAATATTTAAAATTAAATTTGAGTCTATGACTGGTAAATAGAATATTCCCCTTCTTTCCCATGCTCAGGGCAAATAAGGCCATCACAGAAACTTGGTAAAATAAATCACATTTCTTCTGTTCAATCACCCAAAAACAGATAGAAAGAAAACTTACACCATCTCCCACACAATTTCATACATGAGTAACATGTATTGACACTCGACTGCAACATGGATAATATACTTTGACAGAAATGACCATTTTTCCCAGCATATTTTCACCCCAAAACATGCTCAAGGATTTTGTCCCTCTGCCTCAGATCTGATAAAATTAGAACTTCATGTCCTGGTTGCCACAGAACACGCTGGAGAAGAAGAAAGTTGGGATTTAGAGGATGGGATGTCAACCTGGATTCCCATTTTAATACTTATGAGAAAATTACCCCACTCTTTTCTTTTTAGCTGAATTTTTCTGTCCTATCCAGTTTCAACCAACATTAAGCAATGAATTACTTTCCATCCTCATCCTTCCATCCTTCTCTCCACCTGTTTCACACAAACTTCTTAACATGAGATTTTCCCATTAACACAAATAAAATATGTATCTTTTATTTAAGTCCATTTATCCTGACTTTTCATGACAACGATCCAGGACAGAGTCTTAATAAGTTTGGTACAGAATTACAGAATGGTTTGGGTTGGAAGGGACCTTAAAGCCCATCCTGTGCCACCTCCCTACCATGGGCAGGGACACCTTCCACTAGCCCAGGTTGCTCCAAGCCCCATCCAACCTGGCTTTGGACACTTCCAGGGCTCCAGGGGCAGCCACAGCTTCTCTGGGCACCCTGTGCCAGGGCCTCCCCACCCTCACTGGGATGAATTTCTTCCTAATATCCCATCTAAACCTATTATCTCTCCATTTCAAGCCATTCCCCCTTGTCCTGTCCCTCCAGTCCCTGATGAAAATCAGGAACTTGTATCTCTACAAGCACCTCTGTCTGAAAAGATAATTGACAATTACTTACTGTCCACATAGAGCCAAGGGTAGAATTACCACTGAGGTAACATGAAAGTTAGGAAGAGATTCCTGGTGACTTCAGCAGAGTTTGGATCTCTTTTCCACAAGGAATCGCAAGAGGCTACGGCAGAGTTTTGATAAATCTTCCAGAACTGGAAGGGCACTGCCTCGATGTGCAGCTGTCCCCATTTATTAAAAAGACAGAAAGAAGCTGCTTCCACTTAGAAGGAGCCAAAAAAAAAAAAAAAAAAAGCTGCCAGGCAAAACCTGGCACATCCCACAGCAGCCAAACACGGAGCTCATTAGCCGGGAGCGCCTGCACAGTCCTGGTGACTTTTCCTGCTCATGCCAGCTGGGAATGTTCAAGGTTGCAAATGCTTGTGGTAGGATACTTTAAAAATCTAACCAGTGCTAAAGAGAATTTGCTTTTCAGCTCAGGAAATCAGTGTTTGCTGAAAGATTCCTACAGAGAACCTGAATTTAGGTTCTTCAACACTGAAATGTATCAGAAACACGGTTTGTAAGGAAAATCTGGTGTATTTAGCCAGCAAACAACTGGTAAAAAATCAAATTCCTCTATGGCCCAGGGAAACAGAAATGTTAAAAGGAATTGTCCCAGTAAAGGTTATTTTAGATGTGAAGAAAAGCAAAAAGCACCAGTCACTTGAGAATAAACTCAGATGTCTCAGCTCTGCTTCAGCTCAAGGTTTGTCACTTCAGCTCTGCCCCACTGGGGAGCTACGAGGGGACATCAGACACAGCTGAGAGACTGAGAAAGCAGGTTTTGTTGAGAGACATAAAAGAAAAGAAAAAAAACACAACAGCAACAAAACCCCCACAAAACCCGTGGACTAAAACAGGAATTCAGAAATACTGATTATATAGGAAAAAAAATCCTGATTTTATATCAAGAAACAAGGTTCTGTGATACAACTCTGCAGAGAGACCAACAAGAAATGGAGAGACAAATATAGGTACAAAATAGAGACAGACACAGATACAGCCCAGGCATGAACACATCACAAACACTCCCCAGAGTGGTCTGACACACCAAGGCACCCCAGCTCAGCATGAACAGCAGGACAATCTTGGACATCTGTCCCTCTCTGGTGACACATCAATCAGCACTTTGACATCCCCAACCTGCTTTTCATCAGCCCAGAAATTACAGACCTTCTTCAGGGGGAGCCTGTGTGCTCCTCCTCCTCCTCCTCCTCCTCCTCAGTGCTCAGGGGGCCCTAGTGCCTCTCCTGCCCCCTTGTCCTTCTCCTGGATGTCCCTCCCTCCTCACCAGAACCTGGTCCACGGGTTGTGGCTGCAGCTTCCCCAGGGAATCATGACTATTGCAGGGAATTTAACCTGAAATGCTCTGCAGATGCAACGAGTGGCCATTTAAGCAGTGAGTCATCTTTTCTGGGAGCCTTTTAAGGAACTTTGCTGGCACATTTTCAGGGCGAATTTCTTCATACTTAGTTTTGCAATTTGCAGGGTGATACATCCCCGAGCTGGAAATGTGGATCATATGGCAGCAGAACCACGTTTATCAAGGGAAAAGCATTTAGCATTATATTTTCCTGAGTGTGGTACTTCCAAAGTCTGATCTTAAAATATCTGAGTCTGACCTTCTGCCCCATTTTAACGAGCTCCTCTTTCAAAAGAAGTCAGCAGAACTTGGCCAAGAAATATTAAAACTCTATCTTTCCTTACAGCCGAGAAAATGATATTTTAAAGAGTTTTAAAATGAGTTCCTAAACTCAGCTAATTTCTGTCTCTGACTGTCAGAGCAATCTCAAGCCATTCTAATGCCCTTTTTTTTTTATTTTATTTTCTTGGGGTTTTTTTGGTTTGGTGGGTTTTTTTGGTTGGTCGGTTGGTTTTTGTTTTGTTGGGGTTTTTTTTGCAGTTTCCAGCATATTTTCACTTACTTTTGTGCTCTTTCTGGGAGGGTTTCAAATGGGGGCAGTTGGCCTATCAACACATTTTATAAAGCCAAATTACTGAAAGTACCATGAAGCTCGGTGTAATTACTGCATAAGCAATTAAAAATCCTCAAGTACTGTTATTTCCTAGGCTATGATGGCCTCTAACAGAATTTCTCTTAGATCAACATGAAACACTTCCACACTTTCATTTTTCCACCCTGACTGTACCCAGGGTGCAAATCTGTGTTACAGAGACGACCAGGTTCCTTTCAGGGGGATCTCAGGGTTCAGCAGAAGACCCTCTACCAGTTCATGAGATGTGGCACCTTTTCTTTTCGATGACATTCTCAAAAACCAAATTATTTTTGGTTATTCCGAATTCCCTGGTGGATGTCAGTGTGCACCTGCCTTTGCTGCGTCACCAAACTGCTGCCTCTCTGTTGAGATAATGCCTGCAAGTATTTTTATCCCTCTTTCCAGAGAGGAATGGGTTGCAGATGGGTGAAAGTGGCAGACTTATAGACAAAAAAACCACCCAACTGAGTCAGAGAAATGTGATGAGTCATCTAAATGCAGGGAAATAGGGAAAAAAGAGATTTGCTCTCATGTCTTGCTGTAAAACAAAGTCAATAATATCTCATGCATCCAGGTCACTAATTTGGACAAATCAGTAGAGAACTGGACAACCACCTGCACAGAAACAGTCAAAAATTAAACAATTCATAATCACTAATTAAGGTAATTCCTTATGTTTCAATTACTTGTCAATGAAATGAGCTATAATGGCTAGTCCTGGAAGTCTGAAGAGATTGATAGCAAAACAATACACCTAAATGTACACACAGTGATGGAACAGGGATTAAAACCTCATTAGTCCTGTGTTAACCTGTGCTTTGCATGTCAGAGCTCACTACCTGAATAAACAGAATGACAGAATGCAATATTGATTCTGTCTACATATAAATATATATATATGATCTGTAAAGGACACTTAAATCACATTAAGAAGACAAATCAGTGGTATTAATTACATACTTTATAACTGAAAATCTCAGTTCTACCACTCTACAGTAAAACACTTTCTTACCCTTTCACACACATAGAGAAAAAAAATCCCTATTAAAACCAATTCCTTTAACACATGATCCTTTTCTTGATGTATTTCTCACCAAATGATGGTACCACATTCATTTGATGCCTCATGGCACAATCATCCTCCCATCACCAGCATCTGGACCTGTTAACTCCTGTGGGATCCAGTGGGGCACTTTTCCATCAGCCACAACACTCAATGACAGGTCACTTGTCTTGCAAGGGTGAGAATGACTTTGAACAGAAAACAGCGTGAAGAGAAACCGAAGCTCAAGTTAATCCTGATACCAAGCAACCTTTTCTCACTGATCTTTAATACTTGCTACAAGAATTAAAAATCAAGTTTCAGGTCAGGACATTGCCAGCAACCCCCAGGAGGCCAAAGGCTCCAGCTCGTGATGGGAACTTCAAAAAATATGTCAAAAGCATTAGCAGTTCTGAGGGAGACAAACGTTTGTGTTCAAGCCCTCTGGTTAAAGCCAAAATTTAATAATGAGTGGCATCAAGAGCTGTTTTTCATTGCAAATCAAGTAACAAGCAAAAAGGTTTGCAAGTGTTTTCTGAATATCACTGGTTTAGTGTTCCACGAGTGCCTTGACAAGGCTAAAACATGGAAATCTTTGGTAAAACCACTGCTTCCCAAAATGCTGGGTTAAAAATTATCATCTTGAGAACACCAGGGTGAAATCATCATTTATTCAATGCCAGGCTGGGCTTTCAGAGTTTTACTGAAAAATACTCTGCTATCTAAACTCTACACCCAAAAGCAGTCCCCAACCTCCTCCAGCTCCTCCCAGGGAAGGTGCATTGCCCCCCACCACAGGGGCTGTCCCATCCTCACCCACCAGCCCTGGGCACAGGACAGCAGCACCCCAGGAGTGTTGGGAGACCCTGAATACATCCCCCACTTCCCAGGAATTCACCCACCAACCTTGCATATAAAAATTCAAGTAGAAGCCCTTCAGAGAGAAACGAAAATCCCGTGTAATGAGCAGGAGTTTGGCCAAAACTGTGCATCTTGATTTGGGGGATAAATGTTAGAATGTTGAAAAGGACTGGTTTCATGAGAACTTTTTTTTTTTTCTTGGCAAAGGGAAAAAACCCCACTATTTTCTGGGACAGCTTGTTGAGGAAATTAGGTTCTTTACACTTGTCCCATCTATCCAAAACCCTCCATCGCTGGCAAACAGGGAAATTTCAAAGGGAAGAAACCCAAACTTGTGCCTCCACTGAGAAAAAGGGCATCGCAAATTCTGTTTGAGAGCAGCTGAGTGGCAAATCTCTACGTATTTGCTGGCAACTCAGCCAGCCTGGGCCTAACACAGGCTGGGAGTAACCCAGGATTATCTCCTGCCTACTGGGGAAGGTACAACATGCCCGAGCTCTGCCCAGTGCAGTGATTGGGAATGCAAGGCAGCAGGAAACCAAAACAGGCTTTTGGGTTCACAGGTTACAGAGTATCTTGTTTGGTAAGAAAGGCTTGATTTTTAATTACCTGGAGAGAATTACTTTCCCTGTTATTTCGTGCTCTGGGGTTATTATTAACTTTTTTACATAAATCTGCATTGTAGAAACGTAAACCCAAGTTGGTTAATGAAAACAACCGCCCTGTGGGGACAGAGCAGCTCAACAGACGATCAAAAAGCCTCATTAATCTGCAGGATTTCATGAAAGAATTAAGAAAAAAAAATACGTATTTCTCTAACACAGGCATGAAGCACCCTTGAAAATATCTCTCCCTTCTCCAAAACTAGTTTGCACAGCAACAAAGGCTCCCTCAAATCTGAAACTAAGTCATTAAGCAGCAGTGGCAAAGCACCCCTTGCCCGGCCGAGGAGGTTTCATAGCCCTCACGTCTGTGCCCTGCACTCGTTCATTAATTCCCAAAGGAGGATTATGAGGGCAGACAGTGCCCCTTTGTCTCCCAGCGTGGCACGCTGAGGATACAACCACAAGCCCCTTGTTAGTGGGTGTCCTCCTCACCCCTCTCCCAGAGCCAGAACTTGTGGAGTGACGACAGAAGCCGCGCAGGAGCTCCGGCCAATGCAAACTGTCAGGGAGCAGCAAACAAAAACTGGTGGTTTCACAGCAGCCTCTTCCAAGCACTCGGCTCAGGGGGAAAATCTGGAGCAGCAGCCCTACACCCTCACACCTCAGCCCTTCTCCTCCAGTTATCAAAGCTCCAGCCCTCAGCAGGCACAGAAATCTACTGAGCATCTGTCAGGTGTCTGCATGCAACAGAGGAGATTATAGGAAAACAACCCTTTGGAACAAACATGCCTATTAAATCCGGGAGAGCGATAACGGTATCCAAGTTCTTGAATTTAATGAGGCAACAGCACTTAAGGTTGACTCTTCCTAAATGTATATATGGAAATAAATCCCTTGTAATGAACTCATGTGTCAACTGGCTTTGCCCTTTCTGCATGTTAATGATAAAAAATTCCAGTCAAATTATTCCAGGCACTGAATAGTCAGTGTCCTGTACTTATCCTTAGCCCTGTGTGCAAGGACAGAACAGCAACTACACTGAGGGGAAAAGGCACATTAGGCCACCTGGTAATAACTCTTTTCCCTCTTTTGCCATATTCAGACACGATCAGCAATTTTGGTTTTGGCAGGATAGGAAATGCTAAGCTTGGCAGGCGAGTGTTTAGAAGAAAATGACTTTTTCAAAGGTGGTGAGTGAGGAAATATGCAAAGTGAAATCTCTCCAAGAGATATCTGCCTGCTTGGGAATCCTATTTCCAGCCAGCCAAGGAAGATGGTACAGCCAAATAAACAGATTAAAAACCTGTCAGTACAACTGAACAATGATCAATCTTAGAGCTCCAGAGGAATAACTTCTACTGCAACAATTTATGATCTGGCATGACAGGACGGGTTTGGAGGAAACATGTCAATAGCAGAGCAGCATTTAAAGAAAATCCCCGAGTCATTTGTCACGTCTCTGTCAGGTCAGACTCGGGCGTGAGTCGTTCCATAACGAGACATCAGCTTTTAGAAACTGGAGCTGCAATGACTTTCAAGGTTTCTGTTGCTGACATGTGGCTGATTTGGTTAGCCAGGGTATAATTTTGTGAGTCTACTCAGCGCACACGTGTGGCATGGAAAGCAGGAATCCATCTGGGCCCACCCCCCGCATCCAGAACCAGCGGGAAAACGGCAGAGGAGAGAGGAGCAGCTCCCTCAGACAAACGGCAACGTCTGCAAACGCTTCCCCCAGCACTTGTCAGAGATGGGAGAGACAGCTCTGCACGGAGCATATGTGGCTTGGGGAGGGAGATGAAGGGCTGATCTAACGAGAGCTGGCACCTCGCCAGGGCCCGGGATGCAGGGAAGGAACGGGAATGGGCCAACTCTGCCTCGGCAGCGGGTGGAGGACACGGGGCCAGTTTGTTCCTTTCTGGAGGAACATCAGTTCACCCCATCCAGGGTGGATCAGGGCGTCAGAATCGGTTCTCAACCTGTCAGGAGATAAGGTGATTCCTCATCACATGAAGACTGAGTTGCCTCAAGATAAAACACTGGTAATGCTGGTGAGTTTGGTCACAAATCACATCTCTCTGTGCAATCACTTTGCTTTCCAAAGTCTTTCCAGTTGCCACAAACACTATCCAGAGAAAATGGTAATTTCAATTTCTAGTTTGATAATCTTCATGAGTTTCATTAACTTAATATTTTAAATAATAAGAAGAGAAACCGATATCACAGAATCACAGAATATCCCGAGTTGTCACAGGATGAAAATCTGTATACCTAAAATTTGCTTATCTCCTTTTTGCTATTAATTATTACATTTTTAATCACTTTATATTCTCTAGTATTTACTTATTCTGTCAAATAATGCATTTAGAAAAATAATTCAATAGCCCAGTCGCTTTCAGAAAGTGAATTCATCTTTCCATTTCCTGAAGGGACCTGTGTTGGTTTTTGCTTTTAAATTATTTCTTTATTCCAAAGTACAGGACTGAAGGCACTTTCTTATTAAATCTGTCACAGAAGGTGACTGTCTGACTGGAAGGTGGCATTGCAGAAAAGGGGAATATTGCTCATAGCAGAATGAAATGCATAAATGTTCAAGTCTATGGAGGCAGGACTTGGAAAGGGATTAAACTACTAAAACATAAGAAAAAGTAGGCTGTAATTTTTCAAGAGGATCTTATAATGGTTTACCATACCTTTTTAATACATTTATTATGTTTACCATGTATTTATTATTTCAATGCTCTCTACTATTCTGTCTCAGACAGAGGACAGCACAATGCTACACACTGGCCAAGTCTATAACTAATATTGTTAACAAAGATACATTTTATATATATATATATATATATATAAAACTAACCAATGCTTTAATTCATGCCACAGTTTCAGCCTTTTTCCCTATCCACAATAGGAATTTGCCCTCATATTTGCCTTTTCACAGAATCACTGAATGATTTGGGTCAGAAGGGGTCTTAAAGATCATCTTGTTCCCACCTCTGCCACGGGCAGGGACACCTTCCACTAGCCCAGGTTGCTCCAAGCCCCGTCCAACCTGGCCTTGGACACTTCCAGGGGTGTGGAATCTACATCTGAGGACTTTCTCCTCCCACAACACACTTCTGTATTTTTTGTTTTGTTGGTTTGGGGTTTTTTTTTAAAGACTGAACAGTCTCTCAGTTCGGGATTTTAGGACAGATTCTTTCAACTCATTTCAACTGAAATTGTTCTGCATTTTCCCAAGGTGAAGACTAGCAAAAATATACTAGTTTCTCGTGCCCATAATACAAATTCTTAGCCCTTTTCCTGGAAGGACTCTATGTGCCTTCTCCTCCAAATTCAGCATGGATTCCACCTGTCTTGGGGACACGACCTTTGCCATTGCCATGAGAAACCACTGCAGTGCTATTGGGCCATAAGCCTCTAAAAATCCCAGTGCACACCAGCGTAGGAGTCATTTCCAGTTGAACCCTTCCCACCCCTCAAACCCCCATGTGTTGGAAGCTCCAGCTGCCAAAACACCAACTCCTCCTCCTCCCTCTCTCAGCCCTACTGCTGTCAGACTGGACATGCTCAACCTTAGAGGGACCGACCAGGACCTGCTGCTGGAGCAGGACAGTCCCACAGCACAAGGATCAGACACCAGGAGAGCAAAAAAGGGGAAGGAAATGCAATGGGAGAACATAACCACGACTGCAGTGCACTTATAAAAACAAGAATAATGCTGTCTGGTTAACAATAATTCATTTGAAGCAGGAGCTGGGACCACAAGCTGAGCAGAGCTTAAGCCTATGTGAGTAAGGTACAGCTGAATAAGTCATTGAGGATTAAATTCTGTTTGAAATACTTCAGGTATCTGCTGAAGTTCTCTTTAAACTACCAGTAATTAGTTTTTAGCACTGTCTGGGAATGGTTGAGGTCCCAGAAGGTAAGAGATGGTCAAACAGAATAGTTATTTTTAGGAAGGGGAAAAAGGAAGCCTACATAGTCTAGTTTCAGATCGCTGGAACAAATGATAAAACAATGACATTGTAAGCACTCACAGGAATATAAAGCGAGAAGAAACTGCCAAGATGAGTTTGTGGAGAACTAACCATGTGAACCCAGTCTTCCTGGGTTTTAAATCAGAATAATTACCCTATCATAGGAGGCAATCACATGTGATACATTGTGAACAAACATATTCCTCTCTCACAACAAGGCAGATTTACCAACTTCTGAGTTTAGACTGACAAAAAACCACACTCAAAGAACAGTTTTCAATAGTTCACTTCCACATTGAGGGAGCACATCAGCATATCAGGTGTTTGACTTGATCCTATATTTTCATGAGTGGCTCAGGTCACAGGCAGTGTGGAGGATCCACCAGCACTCAGTGACAGCACTGACATCCCAAATAATATGAAAAAAATCTGAAATCATGAAGTTAAATTAATAAAAAGGTATGCAAAGTCCTACCAATTTTGGAAATAATCAAGAGCAAGATTTAAAACGTGGTTTTGGATGGGCAGCAGTACAGTGAGGACAGAGTGGTTGGAAAGCATAAAACCTAAACGTGAGTCAGCACAGCTCTGCTGCCAGAGACAAGTGGTGTTTGGGGAAATATTAACAGATGTTAACCACACAACACAGGAGGTAATTATTCATATGAGATTTAGAAAACATGACCTAGAAAGAAGGATATCCGCTCCCTCTGTAAAGAGAGAGGGCTGAAAATGAGACGTGGCAGCAATATCCCAACACATTACAGGGTTTAATTAAGAAAGCCACGCTCAGTTGTACTTTGTGAACACAATCAGTGGCTGCCTTAATTCACTGAGAGGAAAATTAAGGACAGATAGTATGAAAAGCTTTCTGAGCTATACAGATAGTTAATCATTTCAATACATTATCTCCAAGAAGGCTGCTGTGACCTACTGCTGGAAGCATCTAAAATGACCTTGACACAACCCCATCTCCTGAGGCAGGATATGAAGTGGGGTCCAGTGGGCTGAGCTGGTTGACCCCTTAGGATCTTGTGCTAGATTTGCATTCTGACACTTATTATTTTTAGAAATAACATCATATAGAAACATTATCTCCTCTGAAAAAGAATCATTTAATTTTGCACATCTGACTGGGGCTGCCCCAGCACAACACAGCTTCATATTATTTTTTTTCCAATTCATATTAAATACTGGCAAGGCAGGTCAAATATGTGCAATAAGTTGTCCATATTTGAGAATTTTCAAAGGATCTGTCCCTAAAGGCACCTCTTTATCCCAGTGCTCCCAGTTTCATCTTTTCCTAAGAAATACAGTCAAATAAAACCAAATAGGAAAAGCTCCCTTGTTACACTTACAACACTCCTGCACATATTGATTTCTTCACATGGTCTACTCCATATTCTCTTCAGGAAAAAGCCATTCAGGAGGTGGTGTGTAATATAATTCCTTCATTGTGACATTTGAATTACATATTCTTACTCATTTTTCCTTAATTTACTGAGCATTTGGTAGTATTTTGCAGTAAAGCTTATTTCAGCATCAAAGTAGAATTTTGTATTTCAGTTTGCTGAAGTAACACGTGAGCTTTGCTGCTGCTGAATTTATTTTAACTTTGTATTTTTGTGTGATTTTATTAACTCATTTATATAAAGCTGGATTACACTTTATTACCAATCTATTTTCTCTGTGTCTACAAGTGTGTAGTAATATAGCAGATAAATTTGAAATAATAGGAATAACAAAAGTAGTATTATGCACAATTATAGCTGGTAGCACCCAAAATCAGACATCCTTAATAACAAATGACAATATTATATAAAAGAAATACCATCTGAAAACCGATTTTGCACGGGGTATTAAAGGCTTGATGGCTCAGGAGATGGGTAATAGAATAAAAAGCCTTTTATCTCAAGGTCATCAATTCAAATACAAGTCAGAGTGATAGCAACTGAAAGCCATTTGATGGGGGTGCTAATGAACCCAGTCTTGTTACTGGAAATTTAAGAACCAGCTTAACATTTAGGCCTTTCTGCTGGCCCTGGCACAGCCAGCCCAGAAGTCCCAGAGGGTGTGAGGAGCAGATCCAGCCCAGCAGGTAGAGTTTTATTTCCCTTGTTATCCACTGCCAGCCCCAGGCTCTGTCGCTATTTTAGCAGCTCCCTCCCAGGTACCTGCTCTGTTCCAAAATCCAACAGCACTGCTGGGCCTTTTATTGCTTGGAAGGCTGAAAAACAGGGTTGGGCTTTCAGCAAGTGACCACTTCAGGTGATGCAAAGGCAACATTCCAAGCTGGAACAATTCCCTGCATTAATGCATCACTTTTTTTTGATATCTTACTATTTTTCTGGCATGTCTCAAATGATGTGCTAAAGTAAACCAATAAAGGAGGAAAGAAAAGAATCCCTGTGCAAACTCCAGCAACTGTTCAGCTGGTCTCACACCAGCCAGCCAATAAAGCAAAGCACATATTGCATGACTTAACAAGTAAATTCCAGATCTTCTCAAATAAAATCCCTGCCTAATTTCCTTTGTTCTGTTATAATACCCACACAATTTACTGTTGGCTCTGGTATTACCATGATGCAAAGCACTGATAAGAACCCCATTGATGTTGTCCTTTTTATGCTGAATGAGATTTTTATTAAAGAAAAACCAATAAAAACAACCAAACACTAGATATGAATTTTCAATTCTTCTCAAAAAAAAAAAATAAAAAAAGAAAAAAGCATCCCAGAAGGAATTTGCTTTCATATCTTACACAGGCAAAGCTCAGGGTTTGCACATGCAAATCAACACCTACAAATACCTGTTTGCAAGAGTAAATGGGGACACACAGAAGCATCAGAGGGATAAATAATCATATATTGAGCAACCTGGTCTGGTGAAAGGTGTCCCTGCCCATGACAGGGGGTTGGAATGAGACAGTCTGGGAGGTCCCTTCCAAACCAAACCACTCTAAGATTCTGTAGTAACAGGATAAGTGTTCTTACAATCTCTAATTGGAACACCCAGATTCCTTTTTGAATTGAGGCACCCAGACAACCTCTCCAGGTCCCTTCCAGCATCAATTATTTTAAGATTCTAAAAATTAACCACCTCACGCCTCATGTAAACTCCACCTTCAGTAGTGCCTGGGTTTAGGGAGCTGTTTTGGTTTTCAGAACTGACTAATGGATTCATTTTAAAGGTACCCAGGTGCCTGAAGATGCAGTTTACGACCAGCTTGGGTTTATGATGTCTGGAAAACCAATTCCCTTAGTGCAACTTTTCCTCAGTGCAATAACCATTAGAATGCTCAGCCCTTTACCCAGGGGAGACAGCAGAAATCCCCAAATCCTCACTTTTCTGATGAAGATATGCTTCAGCACTTACACTTCCTCAACTAAAACCCTGTGGATGTATTTTGCTGCTGCACTTGATAATTTATTCCTAAATCCTGATAATCTTACGATATTTATAACCCACAGCTGAGTGGGAGCAAAACCTTCAATTTTATGGAAGCTCTCCAGATAGAATCTCAGAATGGTTTGGGTTGGAAGGGACCTCAAAGCCCATCCAGTCCCACCCCCTGCCCTGGGCAGGGACACCTTCCACTAGCCCAGGTTGCTCCAAGCCCCGTCCAACCTGCCCTTGGACACTTCCAGGGATCCAGGGGCAGCCACAGCTTCTCTGGGCACCCTGTGCCATGGCCTCTCCTCCCTCACAGGGAAGGATTTCTTAAAATCTAACCTAAACCTACTCTCTGTCAGTTTGAGGCCATAGAAATATATGCTAGAGGCCATACAAATTTTGGATCCTCCATCAGCCCAAGATGTACAGCCTCCAACACTCGATTGCCATCTCAGGTTTCCCTTCTAAGTGGTCACAATTTACCAACTCTGACTACCTGAGGTGAAAACTAGAGATCACTTTGGTTCAGCAAAGAGCTCCCCCCTGGCTTGCAACATCAAATGGCCCTACTTGCTTCGTGTCTATCCAGAAAACTTACTGTCAAAAATACAGAAATACGGATTTGAGTGGATTTTGGAATGTGGAAAAATCCCAAATCCATCAGTTAAAGGCATTAGTTCATGTGACACACCTCAGTAAAGTCAATTTTCAAGGATAAGCGTGTGACAAGCTGACTGGAGGAATTCTCCTTTAATGCATTATTAATTCATTTACAGTTATTATAATCTTTATGCAGGGCACTGAAGTTCAATTTGTTCTGTATGAGCTAATGTTTTTAATGAGCCCTTTCTTCTCCTCAGGATGGGAGCTTCCTTAACCACTTATTTAGCTTTTAAGCACGCAGAAAATGACATGATGATGTACCCTCCTCATAAATACAGCCTCCCATATCATGCCCTGAATTTTAAATGAAAAGAAATGATTACTAACTTTCACGCCGCCAAACATCTTTTAAAAGGTAATAAGACTCATGAACTCTAAATATAGGAACTTCATCACACAATAGAAATCTTAATTACGATTCCTCTCTCTGACAAAGAGGAGAAAGGCATTCAAATAAAAAGGCCCTGTGTAAGTAAATGCAGTTCTTTGTGGGGCAGACACTGGAACACAGATTAACTCGAGTCTCAAGCCCCATCTGAATGGCTTTGGGTTCATTCTCTGGTCACAGCAGGGCAGAGAGGTCACGGGGCTGAGCCCTGCCCCGAGAAACTGGTTCAGTCGGGGAGGAAACGGCACATTAGGTAGAAAATTGGGTGTGCTTAAAGTTGGGAACCAACAAGAGGAAAACAGCCCATTCCCAAACATCCCCACTGCTGTCAGGACCCCCGAGCACACCCAGCTGGCTGGGAAGGCTTTGGGGACCTTTCCTGCCAAGGCAGAAGCTCAGGGTGTTCAAAAACCCCGTGGATGTGGCACCTGGGGACAGGGGTCAGTGGTGGCCTTGGCAGTGCTGGGGAACAGCTGGATTTGGTGACCTTAAAGGTCTTTTCCAACCTAAATGATCCTGTGATTGTCTATAGAAAGCTGCTCAAGCCTGCACTTTGTTATCCCTACACTTCCAGGATTTCCCCCTTGAAATGGAACGGTTCAGACCACGGGATGCTCTGACAGAGATCACAGGAGGATAAAAAGTAGGAGAAGGTTTTTGGGGGATATATGAGAAGGTTTTGGGGGTGTTTAGGAGGAAACAAGACAGACTGTACCCTCAAAAAAGCAGAGTAAGTCTTTATTCTCCTTTCTCCCACATACCTAAAAAATAGCCATGGTGAGCTTTCCAGACGGCTGGGCTTGAAAGAGGGAAAGTTTATAAGCTGACTTACAAACTGACAGGAAAGTGAGCTTTTCAGGGCAGAGCTGCCCCTACAAAGAGATAAATGAAAATATAACCAGATTTTATGGAGATCTGGAATCACACAGCAGCTGAATCCCACTGCCTGATTAGCTGGGGTTTATCAGAAACCAGTGAATTATTTCCTACTTGAAACAATCACTGGGTGTAAGGAAATAATCCATTTATCAGCGGGAGTAATAAAAAAATAAAAATAATAAAAAAGTTAGAGCACTGTTCAGAGACTACATTTTATCAATAACTTCATCTTTCTGAATTTTACAGACCACAAAAGTTTACAAAATGAAACTCAGCAGCAGATGCATAAGATGTTCTCAGCCCTGCACTCTGCAGCAGCCAAGGCCACGAGTAGAATATAGAAAATCCTAATAAATGGTAGCTCAGAAGAAAGTTATGGTGTAAATAATTCCCATTATGGGCAAATCTTTGGCCTTAGAGCTCCTATTAATAAAAGTTAATGGGAAATGAATATATTGGTAGCATGAATATATTGGTGAAAAGACTCCCTTTTCACCAGCCACAAAGAGAAACAGAACATAGAATTATAGGAGGGTTTTTTTTTCTGAATAGGATTTAAAAATAAATAAATAAATAGCTAGAAATCCCTTGCCAGTGTGATTATTTCCTCCAAGCACATCTCACTCCAGGAAGGGTCCACAGGCACTAAAATCCCCTGGTAACAAACTGTCCTAGGGAAGTTCAAGCCATAAATAACTCCAGGGCTCCAAATCCTTTTTTCCCTGCTGAACAGTTGTTGGCAAAGCCACCACTAAGGCCCTGCTCTTCCGCTATTTCTTTTCCACAGGCCCAATTTTAAAGAAATCCAAGGTCCATCTCCCACTGTGGATCCAACCCTCAGGTGTTTGAGGCAATTCACTGTCCCCATAAACCACCACCACCAGCTGCTGGGGAGCAGAATGGGAGACTGACCTTGAAACAATCAGAATAAAATAATTACAGCACCTTTTTATCTAGAACTGAGGGGGTTTTAAACTGTAAAATCATAATTTCCTCACCATTAGTTGCTACAACAGGATAAAGCCTGGCTTAGGGCTCAGCTACACACACAATAACAAGTGACTGCTTGACTTGGAAAGAGAAGACAAACAAGCCCCATCTGACCTCAGAGAGCTTTCAGGCTTTGAAATCATGTCTGCATTCTTCAGGGAATTAAAATCACGTGGAATTACTCCAGAACACACTTACATGCACAAACAGATGTACACAGACATGCACACACACACACGTTTATGCTTTTACAGAAGGAATATTAAAGACAGAAATGGTCACAAAGGGGTCCAAAATGGTTACAATGACTTTAACTGTTACAAATCAGAAATGGAGGTAAATAAAATCTGCATCCAAACCACAAATATTTAATTTGAAAGAAAAAAATATGCATCTCTAACCAGTACATGCAGCTGCTTCTTCATCAATGCATGGTCAGTTTGGAGTTTTACATCTGAGAGGTTGTCCCCACTTTACTGCATCTAGAGAGAAAGACAAATTTGGGATTTGATAAATGGAATGTCATGTGTTGAATTTATCTAAACCAGCATCTTTATCAGCACAATTCCTTTGCTTTATTTTTTTTTTCCCTCTGTGTCACTGAGTTTATGACTGATCTCATTCTCCTTGCCCTTCATTTAACTGGAAAAGGACAGGCTTTTCCATATTTGAATAACAGAAGCAACATACACCATGGAATAGAAAAAAAATGGGCTGAAGTGAGAAAATCTGATTCTTATTCTAAATCTGGTTTGTGACCTTGGAAGGAGTCACTTCTCTGCACCTCCATTTCCCCTCTGCTTCTTTGCCTTTCTTGTCTGCTCCCATTACAAGCTTTCTAAAGCCTGTTAAGTGTTTATATAACACCAAAAGATAAGATTCAGCTTTCTTTGGAATCAAGAGATAACACAAAACCAGAAACAATAAACCTTATCAACCACCACTTACATTATTGCTCTCCTGTAGTTCCACTATTATGAAACACATTTCAAAATGATTTTCAATAGTTACTTCCCTTTCAAATCAAAGAAAAAATAAAAAAAGGCTCATGAAAAGAAAATGTGTTCAAGGGGAAACAGATCTGGTTTATTACAATATATTCCACCTGTTTTAAACACTTTGGCCAAGAGCTGTATTTCTATATCAACCTCTCTAATAGCTGGGCATGTCACACCTTTGCTGTTGACCTGGCACCTCGATATTCCCACCCACACGTGGGTCACAGGAGGTTTTCCTACGTGCTGGAAGCAGGAAAGCTGAGGGGAAGACCGGGGAGCTCCAAAACCACTTCTGCTCTCCCAAAAGAGAGAACATGCACACAGTGTAAATTCCAGGCCAACTCCTATGTCAACAAGGAGAAAGGGGAGCACACAAGGAAATTTTGGTCTGTTTTTACCTTTGTGGGTCACCTTTAAAAGTGATTTTCTTTCCAACCTCTCTGTATGAATGACAAGATATTCAGTGAGGTGTCTTAAGGGAAAAGAAGTGATAAAGAGGAATCCAGCTAACCTATTTTCTTCCTTGTCACTACTTGATAATCTCTTTATCTGGTCTCATCTCACCAGTTGCAGACAGACTTATTTCCCCACGGACAGATCCAATCCTTCTTCCAGAGTGCACATGTGAACATGCACCTCCTTTCCCACGGTGTTTTAAATTCACATTGGAACGTCCCCCTGATCTTTTGGGGTACATATAGACAGATTCAGCCCACACAGATGCAAGTGTATCTTACATTGTACATGCTTTAGTCTTTCAGATAGTTTCTGTGGTCAGGGGCACACCAAGAACATTTACATGAACCTCCCCATCAACAGCAGTTTGCAATTTCACTGAAACACAATTCACCAGCACATATACTTTAAATTTCAACCCCTTTGTCAATAAATTATGGTTTCTGATGTGAACAGAAACAATTTTCTAAACCTCTGCAGTGATTTAGGAACCTCAATTCTATTTTCAGCTGCACCTTAATCCTTCTTGACTTCTATTGAAGGTTTAGCTTAGAAATGTTTGCTCTCCTGCTGGCAACACACTCAGCCTTTCAGAGGGCCTTTACCTCCACAAAGTAATGTGCCTGCAATTTGTAATGCCAAATGCAAATTGCCTGATCCACAGCCTGTGCCAGCTGGGCACAGCCCAACAAAGCTGTGGCAGCCTGGGCCAAGCTTTGCAAGACATGCCTGGGCTGGAAAACAGAGCAAACCCAATCCCAGTCCCACACACAATCACCAGGGCTGCAAAGGGGAGTGGGAGAATCCTTATGCTGGGAATCAGTGCAAAACAGGCCATTTGCAGGATTTCAGTTCATCACAGCCCTGGATTCAGAGAGTTCAAGACAAGATGCTGTTATTCCATCAGGTCTGGACTTCCTGCCATTACATTTCCCCCAGTTATCTCTATATTAAGCCAATTCCCTTGTAATTGATTAAAACCTCTCCTCCAAATAAAAAAAAATCTTTTTATTTAGAGACATGGGGGAAAAAAAAAAGAAGGAATTAAACATCATTTTAATCAGAGATTCTAAGGGAGGAGGGAATTTTTATTTGTATGTCCCCCTTCTCCTATTTTTTAATCTATCTCCAAAATCACAGCAGAGAATAGTAACTCAAGTGCTTTATAGCTTGAATTCATTCTAATCAGCTGTCTCCTATCTTTACCAGCTGTTTGTCTGCTTCTCCCATTTAAGCTGTGCATCTTGGACTTACTGATCTAGTAAGCTTTAAATTACAGCTATCCATGGGAAAAAAAAAAAAAAAAAAAAAAAGGAGGCAAACTATAACAGGAAAGACCAGAGCTGATAAAGGATTTCTGAAGGGCTATTCACTTTTGCTAAAAGAAAATCTTAATGGCATTTCCTGGAGAGAAGGTCTGTGGGGCTGAAGTTATCAGACAGAGGAAGGGAAAATAGAGCTCACAGGTTGGAGGAAAGGATTTATATCTAAAACATTTTTAGTGGAAAGTGTAGGAAAACATGGGGGAAAAAAATACAAGATATAGTATTAATGAGCTGGTCTGTAGCACTGGGTTTGTTGGGTTTATTAGAGCCATATAGTTTGTAGCAGCTCTTGTTTCAGGTCTAGTTGAAGCAGTAAGGATTCACTGCTCCCCAAAACCACTCCCCAAAACCATTGCTCCCATCAAAAAGGCAGAGCAGGAGCAGAGCTGATTTCAGTGCCCAAGTGCACCCACTGCAGCTTCAGCTCAGACACTGCTCAGGGGGTCACTGCAGGCTTTCCCCAGTGAGCTACTGGGGGGTCAGAGGATCATGGAATGGTTTGGGTTGGAAGGAACCTCAAAGATCATCTCATTCCAACCCCACTTCCATAATCAGGGAACCTTCCACTGTCCTCCTGAAAGAACTCAGCCGACCATAAATATCCACAGTTCTCTTCCATCACAAATCCAACACTCCAGTCAGTGACACCAATTCCCACAGGAAGGTGATCTCAGCTCCTGACAACATGAACCACCTGCTGAAGGCTATCCAGCATTTTGCCCAAGTCTCCTCTGTACCATGAAGACAGAATAACAACTGAGGTGTCTCTGCTCCAGGTGTTCCTGTTGGAAGGAAAGCACCATCATTCCTCCTGTGCAACAGGCACAGCCAGCTCTTGCTTCCCTAGCTCAGGTTCTTGGTTCCCTAGCTCTGGCTGCAGCAAGATACTTAAGTTTAAAAACCAACCTATTTCACAAAGGGATTGCTGAAACCATGTATGTCTTAATGAGAAAACCGGTCTCCCACTCTGTGCTGAAAACTCAACCTGTTGCTTGGTTTTTCAAGGGAAAAAAATCTGCAACCTTACAAACTGGAATTTATGACGACTGCCCTAGAAACCTTGTGGCCTGAATCAAAGGCAGGTGCTCTGGTCTTATAAATCTACTAAGATTTTTAAAGATGAGAAATCAAAGTACAATCCTTTTCCTCTCTGGGTGTGGACAGAGTGTCTGTGTGTCTGGACACCCAGTGCTGCTTTCTGCTCTGCCAAGGCATTTTATTGTTCTGATGTGCCACAAGTGCAGTCGCTTTGCTCTTTCAGTTTTCCGAAAGGTCAGAGGGAGCTGACAGATTTCTGAGTGAGGGAATGCAGTTCATGCTTTCACTCACTCCCTGACTTTGACACCGTGTTGCAGCTCAGAGAGGTGTGGTGCAGGGCAGGAGAGAGGCAGCAGGGCACGAAGATGGCTTTAAGACATCTCTGCTCCCTGTGTTGAGCTGCCCAGGGGCTGCCCTGCTCTCTGAGCAGAACCAGCAGCAAACGCTGAGCCAGGATTAGGTCTGGCATGACCTGCTGCCTCTGGCCATGCCACAGATGGCACAGGCAGATTCCCAGGCTCCTCCAGCTCCTGATGGCAGGGGAAGAGCAGGGATGAGTGGTCCCTGCTGCAATGTGACCTTCACATTTCATCCACCCATTTCTCCCTAACAAATCCACCGACTGATGAAGTAAAAACCTCTGAGTCGCTCTGAAAATGAGAAACTAAATATTTGAGTGTTCCTTGAATTCCGCCTGCTACAGATCCCCACAACACAGAGCAAGATAATTCATAGATTTGGCCCAGAGGACTTGACAAAGCAGAATGGTATCAAAAGCAGGGAATGCTGCCCAGGATGGAGCTCTGGCACTGCTTTGGATGCTCCTGAAGCCAATCCAGTCCTGCAGAGCTGAGCTCTGCACATCAAACCTTCCGAGACTCGGTTCTGCCCTGCAGTGCAGACCATGAAGGTTGATCCTATTTCAGTGACACGTGGGTGGCAAAGGGATGAAAGGACCCCAAATCCCAGCAGCCAGGCCTGGGCAGTGTTTCCATCAGCTCCAGCACCACTGCCAGTGAGGAATAAGCTCCACTTGTGCCTATTAACAGCAGGGTTTTAAGGAGGAAGTTTTTTCGAGCAATAAAAAGATGCATTAACCAGCTCAGAAAACAGCACAGGATGAAATGCATAAACTGCCATAGCAAAAGGTCAATGTCCTTATGGCTTATGGATCCCACGCAGGTGAAAAATGTGCTAAAGGGATTATTTACAGTGATATCTTCAGATTAATACCAAGTTGAGAAAAAAAGAGCAAGAGAGAAAAGAACATTTTTAATAAAGAAACAAACATTTTAAGTGTAATTTTACCCATGTGCATTATGAATACAACCCAGTGTGCTGAGAAGAGTCAGCACAACAGTTTTCCATTTCCTAAATAATATGATTATTTTCTCTTTAGCAACAATAAGATCTATTAATTTTACAGGAATAACATTAAGAAGTCTAGTTTAGTAGACATGTTTTGCCAATATTTCAGTTTTCCCACTAGGAAATGCATTTCTGCTCTGTCTCATATTTAGATTAAGGTGGCTCAATAACACCAAACACAGTGTTACAAGTTGCTCAAATATCTATTTATTACTAAAAGGACTATCAAAACATGAAGAGAGCCTTGAAATACTAATCATAGCTGTCTAGGACCATCACATGATGTGAGCCAACAATTCCTGTGATTTACTGTACCAATAAAAGAAGGCAGCCGCGAACATTTTTGTAAATCAAGTCTATTGGGCCAGATTTTGCTCCTTGATTACTCAGGCATAAGAAATGTTATAGCACTTTACCAGTACATAATTCAGGTGATGAATTTAATAATATGGATAGGCAGCATTAAAAGCTGTTATAATGTTTACCAGAGGGAAATCACCTTGGCTCCAACTTACACACAAAGGCTCATGCTCACACATGCACACACACTCTCTCTCTCTGAGGTTTGTCAGGGCAGCAGAGCCCTTTTTCCCCTTAAAAAAAATGTCAAGGTCTGTGCAAAATCACCCAGATCTCATGTACAGCTCTGCCACACCACCCCAGGAGGTGAATGTTCAGCAGTAAAACCCCGTGCCATGACTTGCACGCTTGTGTCGAGTTTAAATTTGCAGTTTACACCAGGTGTTATGATCCCTTGAGGGAACCTGTGACTGGCAGAGAATCACCTCTGTCAATATGTCCCTCCTGGGTCGATAAATCCTGATAGTCAATAAAAGTCAGTGAGCAAAACTGACCCAGCAGGAGCCTTGGGGTGAAATTTGGCACACTTAGTACCTGCCTATTAGTTAGAATGATTCTGCATTTAGGGTCCCCAAGGTAAAGAGAGCACTTTCACTTGGTTTTAATAACCTTCTAATGCACAAATCTGTGTTACCACCTTTCCCTGAGCTCTTGAACATGGACTGTGTGCAAACTGAATGGCACATGGGCTGAGAAAAGGATTTCTCCTGAAGAGCAAAGGCAGCACCCTGAGTATCTACATGCCAGCTGAAAAATATCCACCATTCTCCAGGAGACCCATGAATTCCCATCACAGTACTGGGGGTTTAGGAATGAAAACAGCCAGAAAACTTAGTTCTGTGGTTTTTTTAAGATATAAATTATTTTTCAGCTATTCATATCCATGTGGCAAAACACGTGGTCCTTCTCAGACACTCTGGAGCAAATCTTATCATGCAGTCAGAAAATCCCAGAATGGTTTGGGTGGGAAGGGACCTTAAAGCCCATCTCATTCCACCCCTGCCATGGGCAGGGACATCTCCCACTAGCCCAGGTTGCTCCAAGTTTATCCAACCTGGCCATGGACACTCCCAGGGATGGGGCAGCCACAGCTTCTCTGGGCAACCTGTGCCAGGGCCTCCCCACCCTCCAGGGAGGAATGTTTTTCCTAATATCCAATCTAAATCTTCTCTTAGTTTGAATCCATTCCCCCTTGTTCTGCCACTGCATAAGTAGTCTCCAACTCAAACAAATCAGTGTAGGTTTTTTAAAGTTTTACACCATCCGACAAAATATCCCCTAATGTTTCCTGGTTATAAATTTTATGCATTATGCAAATTTAACTGAGGATGCTCTTCTCCACTCTACAACACAGAAGTCCATCATATGTGAGCTGCCACGATACGTGAACTCCAAAAGATCAGAAGGTCCAAACCCATGACAATAAGTACAAATAACATACCCAGGGTCTTGAAATTATTTTAAAAATAATCAGTTTTGCTGCTGCCCTCTTCACAACAGATTTCGAGTATAGTTTTAATTAAGGAATATTTTCTTCCTGTTGTAAAGACAGTTCACTGTTAATTTATAATTTTCAGAGACTTTTTTTCCTGGAAATGTCCTGTAAACGCATATGGATGCTGTCCAACATTAAAATTGGAAACTTAACCTTATAATATGTGACTCTATGTTCAGATTGCTAATGATCATATGAACTAATAAGTAACTTATTTGGCACCTAAAATGATAAGCAAAGCCAGGAAACAAGCAAACCAAAAGATTTCTAGACCCAACTGGCAAATGATTTACAGACTAAAAATTTCTCTAGAGATTAACTTATAAAAGTTAATGACTTTCAAACAGAAGGCAAAAATGAAGTCAATAGTCTGAAGTTGTTCATTATACCTCATTTGTTCAATTCTAATCTTGATTTGGTCATCAACTCTCTGCTTGTTTTTAACAGTCAAGCCACGCAAACAAAGTGACATTTGTTCACATAACAATATTGAACCCTTAGACAGCATTTTTCATCATCAAATCTCAAAACCTTCTGCAGAGAAGGAGAGCTTTGTTACCCCTGATTCAGATAAGGAAATTGCAGCAGGGGGGATAATTGCAGAGCCAGAAATAAAACTTCCGAGTGCCAGGCTAATGGCCCAAGCAACAGCACAGGGCACTTGATTAGCACAGAGACAACTGAGGTCAAGATGGGCCATTGCAGCATTGCAACTCTTGAACTGTTGAAAGCATGAGGAGAAAAGTGCAACGGGAAAAATTACATTAATTCGAGTGCTTTCCTCTGGCACTTAAGATTTCAAGTGTTCTGTTAACTCCTTCTGCCCACAGACATGCAGAAAGACTTTATACCAACTATCCCCCATCAGGAAAGGTCATTAAGGATATGCTTAAGTCATTAAGGTACCCCAAATATTTAGAAACCAATAGGGTTTTGAATTATTTTTAGTCCATCAGAAAAAAATACATGTTGGGAAAGGCACTGTAAAGGATTAAAAGCTGTTACAATCTACGCCCAGGACACAGAATTCTCCTCAGAAGAGATTAATGAGTCAGAATTATTTCTCAAGACCTTTATGCTGTGCCGTGAAACAGGTGATGGGTTTGCTGGGAGCCTGTGGGTCAGATGAGAGAGGTCAGCAAGGAAAATCTTGCTGTGGGGGTTTGCTGCCCACCACCCAGGCGAGAAATGGAAGTGGATAAAGCTTTATTCAGCCTTCACAATCAAAGGCCATGGTCATCCTGGGGGACTTAAGGCACCCTGGTATTTGAAAATATGGCACTGGTGGTGCACAAGCAACTGAGATTTCCTGAGACAACATCGATGCTGAAATTCAGGGGGGCAGTTTGGCTTCCTCAGAGAGATAGAGGGTGTGGTGCTGTGGGTGACTGCCCTGAGGTGCAGGACACAGGAAAGCTCCTTGATCTTCAAGGAAAACATCCTCAAAGCAGGAGAACAATCCACCCCGAGGAGCGGGAAGTGGAGCAGACGTGGCAGAAGGATAACTTGGCTGGACATGGAATTCCTGACTGACTTCAAACACAGAAAGAAGTGAACAGAAGGTGGGAGTGGGAACTATCCAGGAGGACTACAGAAGCCTTGCCCAAACTGCAGGGAAAAAATTAGGAAAGCCAAAGCCAGGTGGAGCTGAAGCTGGCAAGAGATGGTACAGACAATTAGAAAGGTTCACCCATAGGTACAACTGCAGTAAAAGACCAGGGAAAATGTGGGTGACTCTTGAATATGTCAACAAAACTACTAACAAAGGGTATAAATGAAGGACGAGGCATTCAATGACATTTTTGGCCTCAGTCTTTACAGGCAAGGCCTCCTCTCAGGCTGCCCAGATCCATGGTCCTGATGTCTTTATCTAGGGTAGGGAAGTCCAATTTACGGCAGGGGAAGATTTTGTCAGGAGCCACTTAATCAAACAACCTACAGAGGTCTGTGAGTGTGCAGGAAACAGGCTGACATCACTCTGAGGCTGCTCTTTAAGTCTTTGAAATGTGGTAATTGGGGGATCCTTCTGGTGACTGGAAAAGGCAACTGCCATGGCCACCCTAGAGAAGGAACAAGACACAGCAACATCCAACTGCCTGGTGACTGTCACCCCAATCCTAAAGATAACAGAACAAATCTTCACGAAGACAACTTGTTTAACCTCTTCACATCTTCATTAACAACTGAGACAATGAGAGCAGCAAGTTCCCAGGTGACAGCAGAGCTGGGGAGCTGCTGACACGCTGGAGAGCGGGACGGATGTTCAGTGGTGTCTCAGCAGGGCTGGAGAAGGCAGCTGACAGAAAACTTCCAACATTCAGCCAAACCAGACATGAAACTCTGCAAATTGAAACCCACGGAGCAGAAAGCAGCTCCGGGGAAGACAGGCTGGGGGTTGAACAGGAGCTGGCAGTGATGGTGATGGATGCCAACCTCACGCCGGGCTGCGTTTGCAGGAGCAGAGCCAGCAGGGCAAGGAAAGCAATTCCTACTCTTTATTCAGCACTTGTGAGACTGCATCTGGAACAGAGCGTCCAGTTTTGGTTTCCCTGTCACAGAACACTGACAAACTGGCAGAAATTCAGCAGAGAGAACCAAGATGATGAAGGGGCTGCAGCACAGAACTGAGGAGAAGCTGCTGAGGGAAGTGTGTTTGTGTAGCATGGAGAGAGAAGGCTAATCACTGTTTTTACCCAGACAAAGCCTTGAGCAGCCTGATCTAACTTCAAAGCTGTGCCTACATTCAGCAGGAGGATGGACCAGATGACCTCCAAAGGTCCCTTCTAATCTAAATTATTCTACAATTTTAATGGCTTCTCCTTCCCTTGTACTTATCACAGTGCATTCACTTGCAAAGTATCGTTTGGAAATAATTATTCTGACTTTGTGCAACATTTTCAAATGCAATCCAAAATTCCATACATATTTGAGAAGCATCCAGCTGCAGGTGAGGAATATCATGGCCTAAAAGCCAGTCAGCTGGAGCCAATTAAAGCACCATCAACCTCCCATCACACCAAAATGCCTAATTGAACTTCCACCCTCCATGCAAGACGGAGGTTTTTGCCTCCTCCACAGAAGCCCAAAATGAGGGGTTCACTGCTCTGGGTCTCTGCAAAGCAAGATCATTATCAAAACACAGCGATCAAAACAGGAGACGCCTTGCACCGATTAAAATAATGTTATTCCACCCTCCAAGGGAAAAAAGAACATTTCCCCTGCAAAGAGATGACCTCGGATGTTTAGTCAGAGACACCCATTTTTACCCTCCTGGCTAATGCAGAACATGAGCAGGAGCAAGTGCCACCCATGCATATTTAGAATTAAACTTCAAAAGCAAGCGGTTCATTAGCGTGAGGAAAACCGAGACATGTTTGAATGATCGTTAGCCACGGTCTAATAAAACCTGAGCTTGGGTTTAGAAAGATGGGGGGGAAAAAAAAGAAAAAAAAACCTAAAATGTATGTTGACTGAAATATATAAACTTCCAATGAAAAGCATGATATTTATAGCTGCTGAATAATGCACTCATTACTATTCATTCTCATTACTGTGCATTTTGCAACTGTCACAAAAAATATGGTGACTGACTGACAGCTTTTAAAATATTTTTATGCCTCAAGAATGAAAATAGCTGAAAGAGAGCTGGAATTTGGAATTCAAAAAAAACCTGGACAAACTGCCAATAATACAGCAACCTAAACTTCTCTTAATTTCATTTTTTTGTGCAAATTTGCCCAGTCTTCTGAGTTAATTTGAGTCATCATTTTGCTTTTCTCCTTTTTTTTGTGGGGGAAAAGAATCATGTTTCCTTCCTATTTGGCTTTACTAAGCTGTGAAAAATCTCTGTATATCAGAAAGAGTATGAGCAACATTTTCCCCTAATTAGTCCATAAAAATGCTAATTTCTCTAATGAATCAGATTGAAATATCACAGGAGTAGGTAATAGCACAAATACAGAGTTTGCTTATGGGGTAGGCTTTTGCTAATCACTACCACAGCACTGGGCAACTCACAAAACCAGTCCTATAATGAGGTTAGAGAGGTAAAACATGCTCATCTCAATTTTTTTGAGCAAAAAAAAAAAAAAGACAGTTACTTGCCTATGCAGTCCCAGCAACCTTGAATTCATGTCTACATGTGAAGAAAACCAGACCCCCAGTATTTACAGCCCAACCCTTCCATCCCCACGCAAGCAGAGGTCCTCTGCCTGTTTGCTCAAGCTGAGAATGGGGCTATAAATCTTTATTCTGCCCAATTTCTTTGTTAATATAATCCATTTCTGAGACTGATAAAATAATACTTTCTTTTTTTTTTTCCATGGACCAGTAGCTAATAATGTCACCACTTTGAATTACACAAGACTGAGGTCATTGTCTGTCTGCCCCACAGCATCTCTCTCTAATTTTCTTCCTGTCCTTACACTTTTGCTTTTGCCTTCTGTGCTGGTACATACTAAGGCACTTGTATCCAGGAAGGAGTGGTCTTTCTCCAAGTCAAAAACCTAATAGAATCAATGAGCTCTTAGAGGAAATCTCCTAGGGTTTGACCTTCAGGGTGGCCTTTTCCTCTTTAAACCCCGTGTAAAACAGCGATTCTGCCAGTCAATCCTCAGGAAAAGATTTAAAGAAAGGGACTGTCGCCCATTGGTGGCACCAGAAATCTAAGCAGGAATTAAGCAGCTTGAAAAAGCCTTTAAATTCATCTTGCCATTCTCCCAGAGCTGTGCATATATTCTTCATGGCCCTGTGTTCCCCGAGCCCTTTGATCATTCCATATTGAAGTAGTCTCTTGTTTAATACACAGCTCCGATGACTCCACGATAACATCAAAACAGAAGGGAACAGAAAGGACATGAAAGAATATGAAGTCAATGGCTTCCCCAATCACAACACACAAACAGGGCTAGTTAAAAGCCACGGCTTTACAGAGCTGCCTTTATGCTCTCACAAAGCTTCACGCAGCGTTAAGACCAACTACAAACTGGGACTAATGATTAAAACTACATCGGGCTGCCTTTCTTCTGCTTTAATTGTTGCTCGCTTTGCTCAGAGGGATTAGATCCAGAAATCCAGCACCTATCTTTGTGCTTCAGCCCAGAAGTCCATGGCACCAGCTGGTCTAACCAATTTTTCTGTTAGAAATCAGGGCTTCCAAGACAGAGTTTCCTCAATACATGGTCCTTCATCCTTGTACCGTCATGGAATGGTTTGGGTTGGAAGGGACCTCAAAGATCATCTTGTTCCAACCCCTGCCATGGGTAGGGACACGTTCCACTAGACCACTAGACCAAGCTACATCCAGCCTGGTCTTAAACATCTTATAATAGAGCTCCAACCATCCTCTAACCAGTTCTAGAGGCATTTTGAACAAGAAGCAAAAAGGGAGAAGAAGTTTCATTGAAATCTGTCTTGTGCTCTTCTAAGAGCATCAACCCAATTCAACCAAAAAAAAAACCAAAGCCTATTTACACAAGATTTTTTCTTCCTGATCTCCAACATCTTCCTGTTTCAGTGTTTACATAAAACTCCACAGTATGTTGTGGAGGCCAGACAGACGGAAAAGTTGATGTCTACTGTCTAGAACTGATCTCACACTTGGTTCTCATGCCATATTTCTTGGCTGCCTACACTCATGTTAATCTGCTAAACCCACTTGGAAAGCAACATATCACTTGTCCTCAGTTCTATTATTCATCAGACAACCAGGATGGCAGCTCCATGACTGACTGCTAATTATCCTTTCCCACTGCATGTCAGAGCCCATTTTCAGCAGCAATTTATTCTTCCTCCCATGGAGTCCTGAGGTGGAAGCTGAGGCCTATTGAAGTCAGTGACAAAGGCCCCATTGACTTCAATTGTGTTGGGAATTCATCTTTTAATGGGAAGAGACCTGCCTAAGTGTTATTTAGTGTATGATGTCAACACTCTGAGATAACAATGACAGGAGGGTAACATGCACATCACCAGCGGTGCCAGCACGGGAGACGGCCCTCCAAGGCTCTGTCACATCCCAGACAGGAGCGTGGCACCTTCCCATTCCAGCTGCCTCCCAGCACAGAACAGCCTCATGTCTGGTCAAGCCCAGTACACACAGCATGGTGTGTAACTCCTGGGATTTGCCAGGGTGATGGGGACATTCCCTTTGCTCCGTGGGTTGGATCCATGCTGAGCCCACAGCCTGGGCTGTTCAGATCCAGTGTCTAAAATGGAGATAAATCCCTGTCTACAAAAGCAGTTTGGAATAGCTATGGAAACATTAATTCACAGTGTACACTGCACTTGAACTTCTTTAAGAGGAGCTGAAAAGACAGTTAGTGAGATGGCAAAGGAATCTCACCTTTCCCTGACTTCCTATTTCTCCTCCTAGACGTGCTGGCAAGAGGGACAGCAACATTGCCCAAAATGCTAATTCCTTACACAAAAAATTGTAGTTTCCACCTGAGAGTGTTTTGTGTATGTAAATGAGAAATGAAAGCTAAAATCCAAGTGCTGCTTAACACACTTTCTGAATTACAACAGGCCTTGAGGATGTTTTTGCTGCCTTGTTCGGGTTTTTTTCCCCTTCCTGACTTGTCTTTTCCCTCACCTATTCCTACTGCCTTACTCCCCCCAGCTTACACAGACCAAAGTGTTTCAGTTTTGTGTTCACTCTCAGCTGGAGGACTCCCCTTGCCTGAACTCCCAACTGGAAAGAAAGATGCTCAAGCCAAATTCTCAGCACAGCCCATGAGATTGTAATCAAATATATTTTTTCTGTGCTTCTGTATGAACTGATTCCATCTTGCTGCTCCTTTGTTCTGTGCAAGGCTGGTTTTCCCTTTGCTAATCCTGTACCACACAAGCCAGCTGACCTCTGAGGAAAAGGGAAATCCATTCTCCTCAGTCAGGATTGGTCTCTGGAGCTTCTAAACCACTGAAGCCTTTTACAGTCCTGAGTTTGCTTTTCTGATGCATCCTAATGTTGCTGTTGTTTAAAAAAAAATTATGCAGAAAATTATTGCTTAAATTAATAACAATTCTTATCTATGGAAGGAAAAAAGAAGAATGATAAGAATCAATCATGATTTCTATGTAATATGGGCTGTGACAAAGCTGTGGAAGTAAAGAGGGATTGTAAAAACTATCTCAAAATATGAAGCAGAATCCACAAGACAGAAAATAAATAAATAAATGAAAATCAATCTGCACTGTACTGGTTGTTTGCAAAATTAGAACAATTAATTCTGTGTAAACTAACCTATCAGGAAAGCACACTGTGGGGCTCCTGATAGCTGATATTGCACTACACTGTATTAAGGAAAGAATGATTTAATGAGATCCCTGGAGAGTCTCCATGGACTTGGATCATCCTCTCAAAAAGACCATTTTTACCCCATTTAGCCGCCAGTATGTTGCATCTCTGATACACACATGAACAAAAAGAAAAAAAAAGGAAAACCCCACCTAAAAAGCACTATTAACACAATTATCAGCACCAATAGGAATTGCATCTTTCAGGATCAAAAAGGACATTATGTCATTTTCAATATATAAGAGCCATCAGAAATAACATCTGTATCTTAAAACTCACTGCACTTAAAGCCACTTACGGCCAGAACAGCAGCAGCACAAAGAAAGCTTTTACACACAGGGGGGTGTGAAAAAACATCATCATCATAATAATAATAAAAATAAAATCACAGAGTGCTTGCCAGAACAATCTCTAACCTGACTTTTATTAATGTTTTATTTTTCTTTAAGTAAAGACCTAGTGTAGAGCTTGCAAAATGCAATAAGTGCCCCAGTTTAACATTTGATTTTTCAAATAAAGTGGAGAAAAGCACCTTCAGCCCCAAACCCAAAATGGCTGTATTTCCAACTGCTCACTCGCTGGAAAATAACAGCTGGGAAACAGCAAGGCAGAATATCTGATCAGGAGCTTAGTGCTAGGGTTAGAAGCTGTTCTATTTGCAGATTCTCTGCAAAAAACATATATAACCACATCTGTGTCTCCAGTCTGAGCAATCAATATTCTCAGGTTTCAAAACCTTTTCCAGAGAAGTCTGTGAATTTTTCTCACCGTCTGATCTGTTTAACACAAGTGCTTCTGCCAAGTGGGGCCTCAGATTAGAGGGGCAAAGCCCTGAAAATTTCAAATGAAGCGCAAATAAATAATAAACCAACAAAGGAATCCTTATAAACATTCAAGCCACCCTGTAAATTAAGATGAATTACTGTAAATTAAGATAAATTACTGCATTTCCTCTCCAACTGTACTGTTAGATTTGATGGAAGTACCAAATCTCCACATCACTATCATAGAGCTGGACAGCACTAATATAAACCAGGCTGTGATGCCAGTGTTGATTTGCAATATTTTCATGTTTCAGCAAGTTAGTAGCTCAAAGATTCAACGTTTTAAGGAGTTAACAGGAATATTCAGAGCTTAAGCATTAAGCAGTTAATGAATGCAAATCAACATGCCAGAATATGCTGAATTATCATCATGCTGCTCCCAGTTCACCTGGGCCAGCCCATGTGACATCCTCTGCCATGATCCCACCTGGACCACGAGACACCCCAAAAGAACAGTCGGAAGAAGCCAACCTGCAGGAGACTGCTCCCAGGCAGCCACCACTGAAGCCTCTTCTCCACAGGGAAGTGGATTCCAGCCTGTATTAATCACCCCTAATTGATTTTACAACACTGGGAAACTGAAAAAAGAGTTCAAATACAGTCTTTGAGTCCTAATATTTACACGGGCAAACATTTGTTTATCTGTCAGCTGTGTAATCTCAGGGCCTCTGCAGAGCCCGGGACAGTCTCTTAAGTAGCTTTCTCCAGTTTTGATTAGCTGCCTCCATAGCCAGCCCTATAAATATTCCTAACATTTGCACCCAGTGGACTAAGTGTTTTCTTGAGCAGACTAATTGGTTCACAACCCCTGCTAAGTATCAGCCATATCATCCCTGACTGCCATGGGCTACGATCATCATTAGCCAAGTGACAATCTCCCAGAGAATTTGGGCTCTTTAATCTCTGCTCTCCCCGAGGACATCAGACTTATTGGGGGTTAAAGCCATCAGAGTTTGCTCTCACTCCTTTCTTACTCTCCATTCTCAGCACAGAAGGAAAAACCTTGTGAGCATGGTGACCCAGAGGAAGTTCATGTCCACACCACCACGAGATGTTACAGATCTTGGGGCCAGTGCTGTTGGGGCAGAGGGACAGATCCTGCCTGCCTACATTTCCACAATTTCCAGGAGAAATGTAAATTAACAGATCCCAGCTGAAGTCACACCCTGATGGAAGAAGTCCTTGAACTTCATCTTTCCTTTTATTGACCCCACACTAACACCAAAATGTCATAGCTGGGGCAATCCCAGGGGCTGCAGAACCACCCTGTGTGTGAGTACACCTGCCCTGAGACCCAGCTGTGGCGAGGAGAGGAAAACTGAAGCAGGAGAAGCAGAGAAAGAGATGAAACACAGGTCAAAAGCTGGAGCAAAAGGTGAAAAAGAGAATAAAGGTGGGAAAATGAAAGGCAAAGTCTGAGAGGACATCATGTCTTCAGAAAGGCAGAACCCACACAGAGAGTAGCAGCTCCTGATAATTCCAACCTAAATCTGGAGATTCAGGGAAGAAACACGGGCTTTCTCTTTGTTTTGTTTCATCAGGAAGAAAAAGTTCTGCTCCTAAACTCAGGAAATACTTTAAAGTGTTTTAGATCCGAAGTGTTATGTTCTCTTACTTCAAAAGACACACAAATCACAGACACCCATTTACTGACATAGCTAAAAAAACCCCACCACAATGAAGAAGGGCATCGTCTCCTCATTGCTCCTCTCCCCATCCAAAGGGAAGAGCAAATACTTTGGCACAGACAAAAAGCCCTTCCTGGCCCTCTGGATTACCTGCTTGCAGACCAAATTCTTCCTCTTAAAAATATCCCTGCCCACTGCTGCTGGAGATTCACCTGAGCATTTCAACCACAGAGGGGAAATGAGATGTTAAACCACCACTCACCATCTGAAGGCAGAAGGAAAAAATCCAGCTTTTCCCTGTTGGCCTTTGTGAGTTTTATAGAGAAACAGGGTTATTAAAGGATGAAATCAAAGCAGCTCTGATGGACACAGCCTGTCTCGTGTCCAAACTTGTCCCAAGGCAATAAACTCTGGGGTTTTGGGACCAGAGCTTCACCCCAGCAGTGTTCTCCCATCACAGCAACCCAGCAGCATGAAGAGTTTTATTTTTCTTTGAGTCATGCTGAGAAATCTCTGCAATTTGTAGCTTTGGAAAGCCTCCACATTCACATTTAATTTGGAATTATATCCTCCCTGTCAAAACATGCCTGGGGGCAAGTCACTTATGAAGAAAAAAAAAAAAGAAGAAAATATAAATCTGAATTTTCCTGTCTGCTCTGAGTCATAACATCTGCCACAGATGTCAGCAGCCAAAGACAGGAGGATGTTCTTCCTCAGAGAGGAGCACCCAAATAAAGCAATACCCCAAAACAGAAGGAATCTGAATCACCTCTGAGGTAAGACCTTAAATATTAGGAACAAATATTAGTACATGAGCTTTCCAGCACTTCTCATGTGCCCACACTAGGCAAAATACCAAATTACATACCTGTCTACTGAAAAAATAGAAGGTATAAATGCACTCATATAAACACACATATTACAGGGGTGTAATACCAAGTTTCAAAGTTCATGCCTCTGGAATAAATCTAAAAATTTGATATGCTCCATATTGTGCCTGAAAGGGAAACAACCAGAAGCGAAGCAGCTCATCCATGTTGCTGGTACTGTGATTATTTTCAGGGAAGATAAATGTAATATCAGATTCAAAAGCTCAAGGCAAAAGCTACTGCCTGTTGCACGAAGTGGTTTGGAAATATAAATAAATATATGAGATATACGATCTTATTTCCATGAAGTGCCATGGTGGTTAAATAATTCTATGCAAAATTATACATATATAGTAATTTAACTAATTGTGTGTACATATATATATATATATATATATATATAAATAAAAACACCTTTTCCACTCAATCTACTTCAGAAAGGGCCAGGACACCCAGTTCAAAGGGAACTGTGCAAACCCTTGCAGAAGACAGTTCCAGAATAATCTGTCCAGGGAGACATTAATTTCCCCATCCCTATATTTAGAAGCGACCTATGATCTAAAACATGAGCCTTCCTCGAGGGTCAGAAGAGATTTGTTTCATTTTATGCAACTGAAGTTAAATTCACAAATAGCCCCTGGCCTTCAGGAGGCTGAAGGAGAAGAGGGTTTGGATTGGATTGTTTTCTTTCTACAAAAAATATCAATAGGAAGCATCTGCTCAGCAGCCCAGGGTACTCAAGATGCAACTGAGATGGGAGATCCTGTACAAAACGCCTTAGAAAGGGCTAAAAATATTAATTATTAAAAATTATTAGAAATTTAGATGAGCTGCTGATATATTCTTTGACCTTTGACAACAAACATTCAAAAATTAAAAAATAGAAAAGACTAAACGAGACAAAAATACGGAGAATATTAAAGGTCCCTTTAAGAAAGGAATGAAAAGAATTATCAGTATTTTATGTACAGACCAAGTGTTTCAAGGAATTGACATGACTTAAGTATTTATGAAAACAGGTGAAACAAGGTCAAACAGTCACTTCAATGATCACATTAGAATTAAGAGACAGCAAGTTTAAAATGGGGAAAAAAATCACAGTGATTAACTTTGTGAACTGTCTGACACCAGACTGTTATTGATACAAAGGGCAGAATGATTGGAAGAATGATTAGATGTTTAAAGTGTTAATAATAACACCTTCCCAAGCCAGGATAAGAATTTATAAGAGCTATTGATCTCATGTTTCAGGATGGAAGCCAAGAAGTAAATGCTTGGGAAGAAGGGAAAAAAATAAAAGAAATCTTTCAGGGACATTTTGCTCCTTAATTGTGATTATGAGAGTTCAGGGGAGGAGGGAAGAATGTTTGGGGTTGGGGTTTTTTTGTGGGTTACTAAGAGGGAGAGCATTCCAAGTTAATTGGATCTTTAATCGGATTGAATAGGGTAATTCCTACCTCTCTGCGTTCCTAATGGATGTCACAATGTCAGGAGTTAAACGCTGAAGTGCTGCTCTGATTTGAGAGCAGCTTCTGGGGAATCCTTAGGCAAAGACAATTACCAAGATGTCCATTGAGAAAGAAAATGATCATGAAGGTCGATACACTTCCAACAGAATTTCTGAATAATTAGTTAGTCCACTCTTACAGGTAGGGCAGACACTCTTGAATGATATTTTTTTCCCTCAATAAATAACTTTATTACCATTTATCATTTTTCCTAGTTCCAAAGAGAACATGACCATAATCAGCCCAGGTTCTAGACTCTGAAAACTGCTCCTTAGTATTGCTGGCAATGCAAAATGTTCGTGGCCACACAAGGCAGAAACACTCAGCCCATGCAAAGCTGCAGGTAATTGGATGCTCTAATTGATCACAAAGAGTTTATGTTTCTGTTAAATGGTCCAAAGGAAACACGCTGCCTTTTTCCAATGAGAAGATCCTGAAATAACAACTCTCTTCAAAGCCAAAAACAAAAGAGGAAATGTTGCTAAACAAAGGTAATAGCTTTGCCATGGAGTCGTAAAAAAAGAACATATGCGAGTTGTTTCTCTCCCCATAACCATTACAGAAACATTCTCTGCTGTGGATGCTAGACAGAGCTTTTGAAATCTTCCTGGAAAAGTGATTTCCACTCCTGGCCGAAGAATTTCCATGAGAGCAAAATTCCTTACAGTCTTTAAGGCATCCATTTCACTTCCACAGTGAAAATCCACAGAAAAGACCAGCAACAAAGTCACCTGGACCATGATTTTGGCTGAACCACTGCACTTCCCCACAGAAGAAACACAATATTATGTTTAAATTAATGACTGCCTCATTAATAGGCACTGGAAGCACTTGTAATAGAGTTAGTCTCTCCTTGGAAAAAAAAGAAGTCAGAGTCAATGATCTGGTAAAACTATTTCAGGAGGACAAAAACACACACAGAACTTGTCAAAAAACAGCTGAGACCACGGAGATTTCCCTGCTGGATTCCCCAAAATTTGGTTTAGTGGTGTAAATATAGGGCTCATGATTTCTTTCAAAACTGGTATCTGTAAGATTGATGCCACCAAGGTGGAGGGCACAGCAGAGCCCACGGTGAGGACTCTCTGCTGAACAGGACCACGCAGACACCACTTTCTCCTCCCACAGCAGCAGAACAGGGGGGCGACGGCGCCAAAAGCCCAAACCACAAATAGGTTTCTTCATCATCATTAGCAAAGCACAGAATCCAAAATTGCTGTTTTGACCAGGAAACAGATGATTCCAGCCCTGCCAGCACTCAAGGTGCTTCCAATGCCAAGACTCCCTTTGCTGAGACATATGTTCCAACACTCACAAACAGAAGCTCTGCCTCCAGTTGAAACTCCTTTCTTTGTCCTTTTGGCGCTTCTATTTCTCCTTTTTGTGCTTCCCATGTAGGTTTCTCCTTATCTTCTGCCTTAGATTTCCTTCACAATGCTCACAGATTTTAAGGCCTTTGCATCTTCCTGCACGTCACAGGCAGTTTGTGCTTTTTCCCTATAACTGCAAATAACATCCAGTAACTTGTGTTTGATTGCATCACACGAGGTATCCCCTCACAGTTTGAACAAATCATAGTTCATTCTAGTGCTTAATCACAGATTAAAAAAAAAATGTCTTTAATGTCTAATTTAAAATAGTCTGGCTCCAGCTACCAGCTATTGGATCTGATTTTTCTTTTCTCTTCTTGATTAAAAAGCTGGATATGCTTTCCCCATGAAAATACTTGTCCCTGTAATCAAGTCCCTTCTCAATCCTCTTTTTGATGAGCTAAGCAGATTGAGTCTCTAAATCTCTCCCTGCATGGAGTTTTCTCCACTCTTCAAATCAATATTGTGGTTATTTTCTTGACTCTTCAGTTTTGTAAACCCTTTTTTTTCAGCTGTTGACACCAAAACTGGACATGGTTTTCCAGCATTCTCATGGACTCAGATAAAAACTGTGTCAAAGGATCCTTCAGGCCATTGAGAAACCATCTTCCTTTCTCTGTCTGCTGTGACCCCTCCATACCCTTTCACCCTGGTCTCAAGGCCACCCTCTTCCAGTGCATTGCTCAAAGCACAGGCAATTGGAAGGAAAGAAGAAGAGGCATCTTGCCAGCCAGTCAGTCACTCCATATAACTTATTATTTCTACACTCCCAGTATTGCCTCATCCACAACTTTGGCAGCAGTCAATTAATTTTGGTGTTCAGACTATTGATAAAGATGGTCAACAGTTTCAGGACTAGTTCTGGTTCTTTTGAAACCCCATCGAACCTACACATCTTCCAGTGCATGAGCCTCACAGACAAATGCCTGTTCAACTCTGTCAGCTAAGTCTTAATCCATTAAATAAAGGCCTTGGAGCAACCTGAGATAGTGGAAGGTGTCCCTCCCACGGCAGGGGTTGGAATGAGATGACTTTGGAGGTCCCTTCCAGCCCAAACCATTCCATGATTACACGAAACAAGATTGCTAGATTGCTCCTAGTCTTACATACCAGCTTTGTTGGGTTGGATTGTTTTTAACTGAGATTTCCAAATCTAACACTAAAAACTCTGCCAAAGCTCAGTTATCCACATCTATCAAACCTGTAACTCCACGAAGAACCCTTTGCAGAGGCCTTAATTATCTCGCTAGTCTTTAACTCTGTATTAATTCACTCCTCTATCAACTTTTCCATTATTTTTCTGGGATTGGTGCCAAGCTCTCCAAACAATCATCTACTACCTCCTTCTGCTTTCCCTCTTTGCACGTGGACTCCTCTGGTACTCCCACAAAACACCAAGATACCCAGGACAACAAAGCCAAAAACACTTGGCCGTCCTTGTGTGATGTATCATCCTACCTTTTGCAAAGATAATCACCAAGACTTTTTCCAAGAGACACTTTATCCCTTTGATCAGTCTTACCTTTCCCTCCCACCACCATTTCTGTCCACCCATCCCAGTTTATCTGTCACAAGGTACAGAGACACCAAATCCAGTGGCTGAGGACAATACAGGCCAAAAAGGTCATCACCAGGGCCTGCTCGTGAAAGCTGTTTAAGAAGCTTCAGTGTTCTGTTTTAGCTGTAAAATTTGATTTTTAGGAGATCCAGCTTTGACCTATCTATGTATTCCATCAGGACCTGAGTAATGGGTCCAAACTGAAAGAGGGGAAATTTAGGTGAGATATATGGAAGAAATTCTTCCCTGTGAGGGTGGGGAGGCCCTGGCACAGGGTGCCCAGAGAAGCTGTGGCTGCCTCTGGATCCCTGGAAGTGTCCAAGGCCAGGCTGGACGGGGCTTGGAGCAACCTGGGCTAGTGGAAGGTGTCCCTGCCCATGGCAGAGGGTGGAATGAGATGGTCTTTAAGATCCCTTCCAACCCAAACCATTTAGTGGTTCTCTATGATATCTCCTCAGTAAGCAGTTTTTTTCCAGTGATGCCCATTTCCTCCCCCACCACCACATCCTCTCGATTCCCTGCTCCAGAAGCACATTTAGCATCCCAGAGTAATTGAACTTTCAAGTTCCAGCCCTGCTCTGGGTGATCCTAAGTGGACTGGACACCCTCTCCTCTCCAAGGTGTGCAGTAAATCGCTGGATTAGCAGCACACACTGTAACGTGCTCGGGCACTCGGAGTATCAGCTGTCTCACATCATTTACCTGCAGCCAAGTTACAGTTCAATTACTGAAGTAATATCTCATTCAGGCAGAACAAAGAAAGGAAAAATATGCAAATGAGTGAATTTAAATTCACTTAATTTAAAGGCCTAAAATTTTTAAGGGCACGTTCCCTCTCTGGGGACATTTGGGTTCAGGGATTATAAAATACATGAAGCTATAAATGGTTAAATGGATTGTCATTGCCTGAGCATCAAAACATTGCATACATTATTCTTTTCAGGGAGTGCGTTATATAATTAACACTGCCAATACACAGCATTCCTGACCATATCCTATCCTATGCAAGGATAAAACTTGGTCTAAACTACCACCCATTACAGGGAGCTTTGTGCACAGACAAGCTTAGCATACATTTTGGAGGATCACAGTGGAATAGGTTTGTATGGAGAATGCTGCTTATCTGCTGAATACAAAGATTATTCCAATTTTTTTGTGATCCACATGATAAGATTGTGAATAACCGTTCAGGTTTGTTGCCTGTTGGGGTTGGGTTTTTGTTTTTTTTTTTTAATAAACACTGAGGCATATTTTTTATGCACCAAAGATGATTTTTTTCCTCTTGCTATGCAGCTGGAATTCTGTGAGGTTTCAGTGCACAGTGATGTCTGACAGGGGGAATGGCTGACAGTGAAAATCTGCTGCACTGGCAGGATAATTAGGTACAATGCTCCAAAAGGCAGGATCCTGCACACGGGGAAGTAAAGGGGAGAAAATCTCTTTTCTTTAGGGGCTGCATAACCAAACAAGCTGTATTACAAGAAAGATGGAGAGAGACTGTTTGCAAGGGCATGTAGTGACAGGACAAGGGGGAATGGATTCAAACAGAGTAGGTTTAGATTGGATATTAGGAAGAAATCCTTCCCTGTGAGGGTGGGGAGGTCCTGGCACAGGGTGCCCAGAGAAGCTGTGGCTGCCCCACCCCTGGAAGTGTCCAAGGCCAGGTTGGACGGGGCTTGGAGCACCCTGGGCTAGTGGAAGGTGTCCCTGCCCATGGCAGGGGAGTGGAACTGGATGAACTTAAGGTCTCTTCCAATCCAAACCACCCCGTGATTACTTTCTGGTGCCACCACACGTGCCACACTTCACCTTTACTAAATCCTTGTTCTATAATACAACTCAAACAGCTCTCAATTTTCAGCAATTCCCTGGGGTATAACATGAAGCTGAAAAGGCAAGTCCGAGCATTTCCCAGCAGGTAGGCACTGTCTGGACAGGTATTAGCTGAAAACCAGGGTGGTGAAATCCCAGGTTGAGTGAGGGCTGCACACGGACAGCAGGGATGCTGCAATTCCACAGGCTCAGCAGAGATAATCAAAATCCCAGATTTAGGTGAAAGCCTAAGTCAAACCTCACGCAGTCAATAACAGAAAGGTGCATTTGTCATGCAGGTGGTAAAACCTGAGCAATTACTGGGGATTTCAGTGGAACCCTGTACATTTAATGAAGCAGGTCTGGCTTAGCTTTGTGCAGCTGGGACAGACCTTTAATCACTGTTACTCTATAGCTTACACGCCACAGTTGTCATTTGTGTGACTCAGAAAACTGCAATATTCATTGCTGTTTCCTGGCTGTTTGTTTCCAGTCAAAACAGGAGACAAGGATAAGCCACTTGAGAGGAGACACCGTCACAAAGCTCCCAACAGGAGTGTTTGTGGACACGATTCTGCAGAAGCCCAGATGGCTGAAAGTCAGTGTAACTCAATCATCCTCAGCTGAACCACAGTCATTTATATCAGTCAAGGACCTGAGCCATTACGCCTACTTCTCAAACTGGTTAGGTTGTAAATTAGATTTTCATCACTCCTGGGACAAAAACCTGACTCTGATGAGGTCAGGGGGAGTTTGACCATCCATTTCAGTGGCGCCGTGACTTCACCAGTGGTTTTCGTGTGCAATATTCAGCCTGAAAGTCACCACAGTTTATCAGGCTTTCCTAAAAATGTATTAAATTAAAGCTTCCATTAGTACTTGCAGATAGCTCAGTCCTGTGTTCTTTACTTCTGCTCAAATGGAACCAAAGGAATATTTATCACAAAGGAATTTGGATTTTAATGACCAAAGTAACTATGGTTTGAGCGATGCCTCAGCAGAATTCAAAGTAAGCACAGAATAGAGTTTATTCCTGCAGAACTGAATGAACAAAAAAGATCAGACAGGACATTCTCTGGCTTACAGCAGGGCAAAACAGAAATCCCCTAAAACCTATTCCCTAATGAAATTTTATGACAGCAAAGTCATTGGTGGAGTAACATGAAAGAATAACCTGTGAAAAATAAAGCACAGGACCCTTATCCAGGAAAAGACTTGAGCAATAACACAAATTTTAGGCAATAAGTTCACTGAAATCAGCAAACAGGTTGTGGTTTGGAGTATTTTGCCTACAAAGAAGTAAACCCAACAACGTTAGCAAACGAGCATGGATGCAAACATCCACACAGACCTGGGTCACCCAGCACAAACCACCCCAGTACCACAGAGGGGAGGATTTTTAGGGATGAGACAGACAGATCACACTGGGCTATGTGATCAGCCTTGGGAAAAAAAAGGTAGAGGCTTCCAAATCTGCAGACAATCTTTTATTATTAATTCTCTAATTTCAGTAAACTGCAAAAATAATGGTGTATTTTCAGAGCACGTCTACTAATAAAAAAAAAAAAAAGCCATTGAGTTAATCACTCCTGTTGCTGAAAGCATTGTTGTGGTATTTTTCTAACAGAAAAGAACCTGCCCTGGAATAATAATTTTACTTTCCCTATAAGCAGAGCAATCTTTCATCAAGACTAATTTTATTTCAAGCACTGGGGATACAGCACTGGCACCAGCCATTTTTTACTGAGACATTGTTCCAGGTTTCCATCGGGTTTAATACTGTAAAATACACGTGACAGAACTGAGCGATGCATTTTTCAAACATTCTCTAAAGCTGTGGGAATACAGTCCTTAAAGGCAGCCCTCTCTCCTTTCAAGTGCCATACAAGCACAGCAGGCAGCATTCAAAGCCACCTCTTCTGTGTCAGCCAGGAGGAAGGGCTGACAGGGAATTGCCTGTGTCACACTCCAAAAGTCACCAAAGGAGACACAGACTGAAAGGTGGATGGGCCCAATTCTGTTTGCTTTCCCCCACCCCCACCTCCCCTCTTAGTGGATTGCTGCCTAACCAATTAATTTTGGCCTGAATAGCGACTGCCAGCCTAGCAGAGTCATCCCCAGGGCCTCCCAAAAAATGGAGACACTTGAAATGAGATTTTTAAAAGCACCAAAGTCATCTGACTAAGCTATATTGAGAGGACAGAGGACTTTGGCTCACTGAAATGCCTGGGTTTCTTTGGAAACTTGGCTTGTTTGTGGTTAAACCTTCTATTCAGGAGGGCACTGAGAGTCCCCAGCCATCAGACCCCCTTCCCATGGGTCCTTCCCACCTTTAAAGTTACAGCTCTGTCCACCTCTCAAGAAAAGAAATGCACAAAGGTGCTGCCTCTGACGCTCCCACGAGGAGGAGGTGGCAGGAACAGCACCAGGCAGGTGACACCAGCAGCAAGGTGAGGTCCAGGCTAAGGACCAAGAGCACTCACAGAGCAGTGCAAAGGCTACTGGGTGCTGTACTGAGGATAAATATCATGGCAGGTACACAGGGGTCACCTTTCCCCACCTCCCTGAGTGCAAACACAGGGAGGATGGAACAGGGACACCACAAGAAGCTCCATTTCTGCCCAGTGGGTGTTGGGAGGTGACCTGTGAGAGCCTGGCGTGGGGCTGTCCCCGAGGCAGCTCAGCCTGGCTGACACACCAGCTCTTACAGCCAGACTGGGAACCATCTGTTCAAAATATCCTCGAAAGCTGCACTCTCACAGAAACAACCCTGCCCAGCCTTGGCCGTTGGCTCCTTCTCCTCCAGCTGCTCAAAAGTGGATCCAGACTCTATTGCTTCCATGCCAGAGAACAGGAGCAAAGACATGGATGAGTCCAAGCAGGCTCATCCCTGTCCTTCCCAATCTCCCCTTCACCCTCCCTAACTCAGTCAGATCCTCACCACACCCCTGATTTAATTCCATCTTGTTGCTGACAAACAACAAGAGAGAAAAACCAAACAATAGGAGAAAACCACCTGAAATCAACAATTTTCTTTATAATCGGAGAAAAGAGAGAGCTAGAGAGGGTCAAAAGAAAATATGAAGACTTAAAATCCCTAATAAAGAAAGCAACATAATTCTTGTCCTTACATGGAACAGGATCTGCACCTGGAGATCACATTCAAAACAACAAACATGAGATCAGCTGTAACAATAAACAGTAGTTTTAATGATAAACTGTTTTCCATCTGCATTTTTTTTGAGTTTTATACATTCAGGTGCAATGAAGGAAGGCGGAAACATCTGCTAGGGAATGCTGAAGCCCCAGAAAATAACATATCACCACAGCCAGCACTCCATGGGCTTCATAGGGGGTGTCTGGACACGGCGGGAGGAGAAACCCAAGATACCAAATATTACCATGTACCTTCATCTGTTTATAGTGCAGAGGCAATCACTGCAATGGCAAGTGCTAATCAGCATTTGGGTATGCAAATGGACTTAGAGAAGTCTGTGCATAAAACAGATACAAGGAGAGTGGCTGGAAAAAATAGAAAAGCCAATTAAAGCAGCCTTGACTTTCGGGCACTGACTTTGTTACATAGAAACAACAGGGAAAAAAAACCCATAACGACACCACCACAAAGTCAAACAAGCTCACATTTACCTTAATCTTTGCCTAAGTCTCTCTGAGCCTAGAAAGGCAATTACAAGTACACAGTTTATGAACTACTATAATCTTAGCCTAGGAATACTGACAATGAGTTGAGATTTGGTTCAGTGTAGTCTTAGCAGACCACTACAACACCCCCTTCTAGTCCAATATACAGTAAATCATGCAATACTCAAGCTCTTTAAAGAAGAGAAATACCTGGATTCCTTTTTCTCATCAAAAGAGAAGAAATTTTCCAGAATACCAACTGCTATCTAAATAAAATGAATGCCATGGCAGCCTGCAGTTGTCCCTGCCCTGGTGTGCTTTCTCCTAGTTACAATTTCAGAAGGGGATATGTCTATATTAGCAAGCAGCAGAGTTCAAAAGGGTGTAGATAAGCAGAGCAAAACAGTGCTGGGAACCCCGGATCCACCCACACACGTTGCAAAGGCTCTGCTTCTGCTCCACTCAGGAGGCCACCGATGAAAAGCCCATTAGCAGCTGAAGTGCACAAAGTAAACTCCTGACAGAGATATTCTGGTTTAGGTTCAGCCAGAATTAATCCAGTTTGTGAGGTCTCCCTGCAAACAAACACCCAGTAAGCAGGATGGGACGACTGCAAGATTCCCTTCCAAGGTTCTCTCCAGAACTAAGGTGTCAGCACACACAGACCCAAGGGCAACAATAAAGAGTTCACTGACAAAACTACAATTCAGTGAACATGAAGTGTCTGCAGGGTGCCACAGTCTGGTAAAAATCAGTGTTGGCACTTTGGGTATATAACCATGATAACATTGCTCTTCCTTCTGCTCTTTGAGTACTAAATCTTTTATTTCCTGACACAGAACAGACCTGTTAAGGAACCAGTGTCTTCCTGGAGGACAACCCAGCAGAGCTCTCCAGCCACAGGGGCCGTAGGATGGGCCAGAGCATCCTGATGTAATTCAGACAATGATCAAACAACACATTCCATGTTGCATTTCATAATGGAGTGTAACTGCAGGATCTCACAGCTCGAGACAGCATGAGGGGAACTGTTCAAAAAGCACTTGGTAGATGACTGCCTTTGTTAGGACTTATGTGTCCCACTAATGATTTTGGGTTTTGCACAGAAGTCTAACCAAGAAAGAACAATTGAAACTTATTATAAAACACTGAGCACACCCCCACCAGAATGTGGTTTACAAGATTCCTGCTCTGTTCTCATCCCCACGCTGCTCCCCAGGCTCTGTACTGGGACATTAATTTTCATTACACATGATTTAAGGTTGTTATAAGGTGGGCTTTGTGCTCACAAAGAACCCACAATCTTTAACAAAACAGAATTTCTACTTTACTGGACAAATATACCAAAAGAAATTGTGGCATCTTGGTGGGTTGCTAAGCAACCAAGAGCTCCAGTGTCACTTGTTTGTGATCAATTCAAGTCATTCATCAGGCTCTGAAGCGCCAGTTCAGGAATTCCAACAAAATCTGTGCCTTGGGAAAGCCACGGGGACTTCCTGACACACAATAACACTTTCTTTCCTCTAAGATAAACTTTGTAGATGTTCTTTTGATCTGTGTGATATGTTAATTCATTTTTCTTAACATACTGCTAATGGGAAAAGCTATAATTAACCAACTACAGCATTGTAACTCGTGCAAGATAAACTGAACTAATTAGTAGTGTTTAAAGTAGTCCCTGTCCTCTCCCACTGGGAAAGGAGCTGATCCTTTCGTATCACAGAAGCAACTGCCCACAACATGAATAGATACCTTTTTGTTTCATTTTCTTTTCCAAACAGAAGTGATAAAGTACATTTTTATTGGCAAATAAGGTGGCTACAATCCAAGCCCCTTGAGGTACGTATCCATGTCGTGAATAATGTTATCTTTCATTTAAAAGAAGGCTTATCTGTTAGGTTTCTTGGGATAAAGAGGTGGACTGTTATGTTTCCATTCATTAAGTTTAATTACTGAAGTAACAAATCTGAATGCCCATAATAATGGCACTTGCTCACACTGAGTTAAATGTGATCAGTGTATATTGCTGAAGCACAGTCTCTTTATTTCAGCCTCATATTCAGAATTCATTCCTATTTCGATAAAAATCAATAATAAACAGGAAGAGTTTAGAAACAAACTGTTTTGGAAGCTGTGTGTTGCGTACAGGAAAACTTCAGCTGCTTGATTGCTGACAGGTGGTTTTTTCTAAAGATATTTCATGATAATTTCACGTACATTGGGCAATATTTCTGAAGAAACTCCAATGCATTCTGCAAATCTTGGTATCTTATCTTTTGCATCCTATTTTAATGTCACATGATCTGGTCTTGTAGTTCCTCTGCAAGCCACACTCCACTAACAGCAGATGCTCAGCCCAAGTGAAGACCAGAGAAACTGGCTAAAAAGAATTTCCTAATTTTTTAACTATCCTTTGGAAGAGGTGGGTGGGGTTTTTTTGGTTTGATTTTTTTTGAAACACAAAGAAAATGTATTATTTTTAAGCAACAGAAAAGTGTTAACACAGCAGCAGTTGTGCTCTTTAATACTTCCTATCAAGAAAAGCCAAGCAGGGGTTCACAGGAAGCAGTGGGCAAAGGATGACATGCACAGCTCCAACAAGGCAACACTGCCCATGTGTTCACAAATGGGCAAAAATTACATATTCATTTAAAGTGCAGACTCTTTTCCTCCCTCTTCTTCTCTCAGAGCTGCAACTAAAGTCATAATATTTATTATTTATTACTTATGGAATGGTATTTGGGGGAGCCCAGTCACACCAAAGGAACCTTTGCCAACAAAACAAAAATGCCACCTGTCAACTCTCCGGTGAAATTTTCCAAAACATGTTGCAAGCAAAACTACTCTCATGTGGTGCTGAGGATGAATTTCCTTATTTTCTATCTGTTATGGTCGAATACCTGTACATTATCCAACATACCAGAGCTTAGCCCCTTTCTGCCCCAAAATAAGAAGCAAAGTATCACTAACCATAGAACATGACTATATAATATTTCTAGAAGTGATAGGTGAAAAGTCTATGTACATTTACCGCGTCTGACTATTGGAAAACAGAACCTTCTTGCACCCTGAAAACCCAAACCAAGCTGAGCCCACCAGTGCTCTGACCGTGCAACACAAATCAATAGCACACAACACCGAGGTTTAAAGATTCCTACAGCTCTCCTGCAGGGCAACACGGACACATCGCTTCCCCAGGAAAAAAATAACCAAACTGGGGACTTTTGCAATTATTTAGGTATTGAGGGGAAAAGAACCCCACACAAAATCCTCTCCAAAATCACTAGGAGGGAAGAAACAAGTGTTTGCCACAGAGGCAGGACATCCGGGCTGGCAAACTTGAACGCAACTAAGCCGACACGAGAGTGACCTGCCGTCCCCCAGCAGAGCCCCCCCGGGCCCCTCCATCGCCCCCCGGATCCCGCAACCACCCGCAAACTTTCCCCGGGCAGCGGCTCCTCCGCCCGCAGGACCCGCTCAGAGCGCGGGGAGCCCGAGCATCCCGCTGGGGAGGGAGAAAGGGGAAGGACCGAGCCCCCGGGACCCCCCGGGACCCCCCCTGGGGCACTTGCCAGGGCTGAGCCCGGCTCCGCTTCCTCATTGCTCCGCAGGGCGCAGCCCAGGTGCGGTGCCGGGAGGAGGAAACCCAGTTTTAAAATATTGACAATAATGATTTCAGAGGGTTTCTGTGGCCGGACAGGACGAGGGGGGATGGCTGCAGGGCAGCCCCTTGGCTGGGCACCCCCGGCCCCCCCTCCCGGTGCCCCCGCGGTACCTTGAGCCCGGCGCGGGCGGAGGGTCGCGGCAGCGGCGGCTCCGCAGCCCCGTCCCGGCGGCTCCGAATTAATCGCTCCACCCCGAAAAAAAAAAAAAAAAAAAAGGGAGGGAGGGAGGGAGAGGGGGGAGAAAAAACCCAACGCAAGCACCAACCACCCCAAACCCAGCCCCGCTCCACACCCACGAGGAGGGAGAGGGTCCCTCCGTGACTGGCATCGCTATCTCCTCCGGCGGAGCTTACAGGGAGCCATGGCAACGAGCCCCGCGCTCCCCAAAGCGCTGCCGCCTCCCCCGGGGGTCGAGCAGCTCCCACCCCCGCCCCGACCCCGCTCCGGATCCCACCTGCCCGATGCCAGAGCCGGCACCAAGGAGCCTCCGCCCGCCGCTCCTCCGGGAGGCACCTGGCGATGGCGGGAGGGACCGGGAATCGCGGAGGGAAGGAGCGAGGAAAGGGAGCCCCTGCCCGCCCCCCGCCCGCGGGGATGTCCCGCGCCCCGGGCAGGTGCGGGAGGGGCGCTCCGAGTGCCGGCCAGCCCAGAACCACAACGGGAGGAGGATAAAGGAATGGCCGAGCTGGGGGACACTGCCCCCGGCAGGACCCTCGGATGCTGTCGCTTCGTCATGGTGGTCACCAAAAGCCGGTCAAGGAGGAGAGAGGCGCTGCCAGGGAAGAGACTGGCCGCCGCCCCGGCTTAGCCCTCCCTGGGGTGCAGAAGTGTCATTGCTTTTCAGAGGAAAGGATGAAAATTCGGAAAACTCCAGCCCTTCCTGCCCCACAGCTCTCCCCCTCTAAACTCCCGTGTACCAGTCATCCCAACACCCGGTGTTTCGTACATCCACACCTCTGAAAAATCCATCTTTTCCTCTTTTTTTTTTTTTTTTCTCTAACACCCCCTCCTAACATTTGCCGTGTGTGCTCTCCATGACCACAAACCCAGGTCAGGTTGATGTGTGCGCCTGAGCACTCGGACTGTGCCTGTGTGTGGTTCACCACAGCGATCCCTGGGTGGAATGGGCTAAATTTTTAAGTGATTGGTGAAGACAGTCGTCACAAATCTGCCGGTCATTGTCTTAAGCACTCCTTGCAGAGAGGTGGGGAAGGTCAGCCATAATCATTTTCATGAGGCCTCGGACTTCTCAGATGATTCTGTCTTGCTGATGACCTTTGGGTGTTTTGCTTTTCTCTGAGCTTTGCCTAATTCAATGAGCAATAATCACAAAGTAACATTCACGGACATTAAACCATAAACCCACCCTACCGAATCACAGCAACACTCATGGGGATTATCAGCATTTGGGTTAAACGTTTTTTGGACAGTGGCAGTCAGAATTTGTTGATGTGCTGGCCAACTGATGTTTATCTCTAGCAGATTTAAGCAGGTGAGCTTACTATTTGGCCAGGAAGTAAACAAATAAATTTAAGGAAAGATATTATAAAGATGGTAGTAAAAGAAAAAAAAAATCTGAAAACTGGAAGGGTAAAGAGCAGAATAATTTAATATATATTTACAGAAAGTAAATGCAAAACTGTTAAAACAATGGTATGTTTGCAGTCATGCAAAGAAAGGCAAGTCACAGATATAATTTTCATATTAGTCTGTGTTTAAGTGAATTTGATCCGACATAAATGTCAAACTTCTCCCCAAATGCGTGGAGCAAAACATGAAAAGCGTGCTGTGGTTGCTGAGAAAGCTCTGAAGTTGGGCAGCCGGATTTCTGTGTGGTGCAGACCCAGCCCAGAGCACACGGAGGGAATGGGAGTTCTCCTTTTGAATCCTGCCCTCACGGCCAAACCCTGAATTGACTTACTGTTTCGTGCAGAGACAGTAAAAGGCTACATTTACAGCACATTGCTTCCCAAAGCAACCAAGAGCTAAGCAACAGCCCTGTGCCCCTGTGCAGGGGAAATCTCAGAAGTAATGGATGGGGAATCAGCTGGAGAGGAATGTCTTGAGTGTGTCAGGGCTGCAGAGGTGTTGAAAAGCCATTTGACCCGGCACCAACAGACCATCAGAGATCCACTCAAACCCACAGGGGACTGGAGATTCACTGGAGCATTGGCAACAGCTGAAGACACCAAGGGTGGGAAGCTGCTTGTCTGGGAGCTGAGATAACAGAGCTGGGAAAAGCCAGGGAGAGCTGGCATTGCCCCTCCTGCCACTGCCAAGAGGATGAAAAATGGGGACGATGACTCTTCCCCACTCCTGGCCAACACCCTCCTGGATGCCTCAGCAGGACCAGGAGTTTCCAGGTTAATCTCTGACATAAAGAAGAGGGACAAGAATTTATTCACCTCCAGTGACTGCTCGAGGCAGGACTGCTGCCAAAGCCAGCTTCCCAGGCTGCCTGTCCCTACACCTCCACATCCCCATCCCAGACACCACGGAGGGAAGCTGGGCTTGCAAAATGCAGCCACCACTTAGACTTTCATTTCCCTGCTGGCCCAACTTTTAGATTCTCTCTGCCAACATGATTTCCCCAGGGCCTCCTCACCTTTCCAGGTTTCAGCCCATAACACGGAAACCATAAAATGGTTTGAGTTTTTCACACAGAATGAGGCAGAAAGTTTTCCTTCCACTAGGAAACCAGCTGACGGAGAAGTCAAAGTACCTCAGCTCACCAAAAGCTGCTCCACACTTCCAAAATAAAATATGTTCATAACAAAACATGGCTCTAACCACATCTATTTGAGAATAGGGTTTGCCTTAAGTAAAGGGTAAATAGATATAATCCACTGTGCTTCAGATTTCACTGGGTGATGAAATAGGACAAATGTTGCAGCACTTCAGGCTGCACAGAACAAAAATAAAGACAGAGAAGCTCAGTTAGGTCCTCCCTGTGTCTCCACAAAACTGCTCTTTATTTTGGGATTTCCTGCTGAAAATCAAGGAGCCTTTTCATCAAACCCACTACTTAATGTGAGAAGGAGAGAGCAACACTGCGAGAAACACTGGAAAAATTAATTAAATCTCTCTAGGCTAGTACTGATTACATATTTAAAATACATGCTAAATGCATAATATTGTCTCAAATCAAGTGTGAGGAAAAACCCTCAGAATATTGATCTCAGGAGTTTTCTGAAGAAATCAGAAGGAATAGAGGGTGTGTTTGTGCTGATCAAACTGTAACTTGTTACCTGATTCACATCCTCCCTCAAGACACACCTACCATTTTAAACCCAGTTGCAGAGTCTGATGGCAGGCTCAGAAGATTCCCAATTGTACTCTAAATGCCATTTAAGATACATGAAATACTCAGGACAAAAGAACAGATTGGCCAGATTTTCTTCAGAGAAAATTAATTTGCTGGTAATTGCCAGCACATCTCCCACCACCACCTCTCGTTAATAAAGATGCTGCAATTTTCTGAATAGGTGGAATATGCAAAAATAGGGACGTATTTGAATATCAAGGACCACAATTTGACATGGATTTTTTTCTTAAAATAGGACAAGCTTCTGGGAATCTGTTTTGGTCCTGGACAAATTAAATGGCTAAAATAATTGCCTTTATGCCAACCGGCGATTTTACCATGTCAAAATTTGGGTTTTAGATGATACCCTGCTGCAACATTTCACAGTATTTTCATTAACTATGGAATTTTTAGAATATTTAAATTATGCCAGCTGAGATGTAGCTTTAGAAGCACAAAGCTGCATTAGAAACTTTGAGTTCACAGGAACCACAAAGGGAAAAACAGAGATGAGAAAGAGGGTGATGCATATCCCACTAATAGCTTATTAAACATGGATCTGAGCACACCTCATCAACACTTAGCTTTGAAATGGGGAAAGTTAGATGGGTCTTGACCAGAGAGAAACTACAAAAGTGCCAGAAAATGCTCGTCTGTCCCTTCCTAATGAGGATACGGGAGAAATCCATGGGATCAAAGGGCAGCAAATCTCAAATGAATTAAAGGAACTACCACTTTTCGCAGTTTGAAGCAATCCCAGGAATTTAGGCTCTGAAGAACCTGGAGTGAAATGCTGGGATTCTTTTTCTTAATCTAATTTTTTTAAGGCTGGATAATTTTATGACTGCTAATAACATTTGTAACTATGCAAGCTAAGATAATAACAATGGTAATCAAATCTCATGCTTCAGGGCATAAATTGATTGCTTGGAGGGGCTATGGAGGTTTTTCCCTTTTTCCCACCACTGAGTACATGATTTCACAACTGACTAAGTGCATTACAAGGGGAGGGTTTGCTCCTGTAGCCAGACAATTGATCTAATCCATAATAACAACTATGACACCAAAATACAGTGAGCTGCCTGTCTAATGTGCAAAACACTAATAGATTTAGGATCAAATTCAGGGAAATATTTGGTTCTTATTTCCCAGTTAGTTTCCTGCAGTTCTTTTGGAAGAAAGCAGCGAGGTCTACATAAAAAATTAATAAATCCAAAATACAAACAACTCCACAAAACTTACTTAGGAGCAAGAATATCACAGTGAATCTGAAAGACCCAAGTTAGGCAAGGGGATTTATCCATGGTGAGGTTCAGATCCAAAGATGAGGATGAAAAACAAGTCACAGAGTAGGCTGACCCATGTTATCCCATGGCCAGCTCGTAAGAACTATACATTTCCTTCAAAAAAGAGGCTGTGGTCTCTTTTCCTTGAAAAACAGGCACAGCAGGAGATAACAGAGCTCAGCCTGGAGATGGGGATTCAGGTTTAATTCCCAGCTGTACCAGAAAGCTCCACACAAGTTTGCACTCTGCTCCAGGACAGACAGACTGAGCTCCGGAGAACATATTTCATCAAGCAGAAAATAATCAAAGATTCACTGGACCCACCCTGGGGCAAAACTGAGCCCTTTCTTTGTTACAGAATTTGTGGAAGAAAGGCTTGATCTCCACCAGTGCCACTACAGACTATTCTTGTTCTTTCACAAAATCATAGAACAGTTTGGGTTGGAGAGGACTTAAAAAATCCTCCAGCTCCAATCTGCTGCCGTGATCAGGGACACCCTCCACATAGAATATAATTCATAGAATATTTCCTTCAAACATACACTAAAGGTCTTAGAGAAAGCTTCTTTCTGAATGAACATCCAATGCAAATAAGAACAACTTTGTACCTTGTTATCTTTGAGGTCACTGCTTGTTAAGTGAAACCTTTGCCATCGCAGGTTTTAGTTTTGGGTTGGTTTGATTTGGGTTTTGGTTTCCTTTGTTTGTTTGTTTGATTTTTGCACTGTGCAGTGGTGACGTTCCCAGATGCAACACTCCAAAGCAAAACTCCACAGCACAGGTTTCAAATACACACAAGTATTGAAAGCAGAGATGTGCCACGTCAGTCTAGTTGGTCATTCTACCAAAGACACCTTCTCCTTGAGTAGCCTGCCCAGTTATCCAGGTACCAGTCCCTGGGAGGAAGCTAAACCACTAATTTGAAGAGAAAGGCTGTGCAGGAATCACAGAATCACAGAATGTGCTGAGTTGGAAGGGACCCACAAGGATAATCAAGTTCAACTCTTAACCCTGCAGAGGACCATCCACAAGAGTCACAGAATGGTGAAAGGACCTTAAAGATCACCTAATTTCAACACTCCTGCCATGAGCAGGGACACCTTCCACTATCCCAGGTTGCTCCAAGCCCTGTCCAACCTGGCCTTGGACACTTCCAGGGATCCAGAGGCAGCCACAGCTTTTCTGGGCACCCTGTGCCAGGGCCTCCCCACCCTCCCAGGGCAGAGTGGCAGAGCAATGCCTGCCCAGGCCTCTGCCACACAATGGAACAAGGACATTTATAAGGAAAAGCAAGTGCCACACGAAAACTCCTATCTGAAAACATATCTTTGGTCTCTGCACAGAGCTGGCACAGAGCCCAGACAGAGCAAGGCACAATATTTAGTGAGATGGAATTGTGACTCACGTCAGGACAATGGCATTGATCTCATTCATTTGTGGAAGAGATTAAAAGAGGCCCAGGAATAAAGATTTCCTATTTCCTGAACAATTGCTGCTACTCACTGGACAAAACATCAGCAACAAGATCCTCACAGTTGTTCTTATTCTTGCCTAGTGCAGAGGTGGGATATATAGAACAAAGCCCTTGCCTGGATAATCCATGAGCACAGTCCTGTTTTTCCAGTGATGCAGATGAGACCTATTGCTCACCAACTGCTGAATAAAATGCTTTGTGGTGTTTTTTTTTCTTTCTGTGAAAGTCAACTGCCATAATTTCCATAAAATTTCTACTGCCAAAACCCTATGCTGCTGTAACACAACCTAATTATCTAAACTTCCCTATACAAAAATAAGAACAAGTATTGTAAAAAATGGTTTGTGCACATTTTCCAGCTGAGAATCAAACCCATTTGGATTGTGATAACAACAAACATTTACAGAATTATTCTAGCTACCCTTGAAACCGAGCAGTCACAGTTCTGAACAGCTAAATCAGAGTTACCAGGGACCCCCCTCCCAAGTTGTGCAGACACATGAACAAGATGATTGCAGAAGGCTTCATTTGGTTTTCATGAGAGAAGAAGAAATGCCAATGCTCTTCTAAGACAGGGACAAACACTGAGCCTGGCTAATGCTATCATTTGTATTCTTCCATTTTTTTGTGTCCATATAATGAACTGATTTTATTACAACAACCTGCATTAAAATCCACATAAAAACCCAAACCACTAGATGGGTTTCTGCTGAACCAGTTGGTGCTCCCTGCATTCCTTTCCCAATTTAATCTGACTGGTGGCTTGCAGGGTGTTCAATAGGTCACCTGCATCAGCAATTTCAGCCCAGACAATTTGCTTCTAAATACTACATGGTATGATACACATTTTCCAATTACATCTCAGACTGCTTTTAAATTCTACCAGACAGACAAAGTCATCTGAAGACTGGAGGGCTTGGGAAACAACAGTACACAAATAACTGTATATTACAGCAATTATTTTTTTTTTTTTGCACAGACTGTGAGCAGTTATACAAAATTATTAATGCAAGCAGGGAAGCAAGAGCTTGACCAACAGCATAAGATTTCTTTTAAAAATGTTGGCAAATTCTCCCATAACAGAGTACAGAAATGATTTATCTCTCTTCAATGTCCTTCAGACAAGACATTCAATGAGAAAAATAATTAGTAGTGTGAATACAGATAAAATAATTGGGAAAATACACAGTAAAAACAGGCATACTTTTGTCTTGTCCTTCAACATTGATATATATATATATAATGAAAACCCAGGAGATTTTATTAAAAATAAGCATCACTCAGTAAATACTGGAAATATTGCCACAAAGACAAGACTGTGAGTCAAAAATTCCATTCTTATGACAATGAAATAAAAGAGTCCCTTTAAAGTTTGGGGATTACCAGAATGATCAGAATTACACCTCTAAGGTATGAAAACACACAGTTATAGTTTCAGTAAAGTTTGTAGGTAAAACTTAGCATTTTATTTCAGTATGTAAATTAAAAGGATAAATTCTTCCAACACTTGGAAGAGCAGCCAGTAAATGCAACATGATGGAACAAGGAATTCAAGTCATAACATCTGAATCCCTATGAAGAACCTCTACTCTGAGTGGGACATAAGTCTGAGAGGAGTTTAAGAGCCATAGGATGAACCTTATCTATCTGAGGACTACAAAATCCATAGCTGAATAAGCAGAGCATATGAAACAGGTATAAAATATATAGGTCAAGCAAAAAAAAAATAAAATTGCAGAATTGGAAAGTGCATCTTGCAAGGATAACTCACCAAGTAGGAGGTTAAGAGCTCATTAGATCCCTCTCTGTGGGCCCAGAGCAAAGAGATGTTTGCAAAGGAGGGCTCCTCTAGCCAGCTGATAAAGTATAACAAAGTATAACAAGAACTAGTGATCTCTTTCTTCTAAGCAGTGAGTCTAACTAACCCTTTGGCAAAATTTTCTTAGTTGTGGTAAGTTATTCGTGACGGGCCATTATGGCACCAAGACTGGATGTTTTTCTTAAGAATGCTTTTTAGCTCTAGAAAAAAGGATTGAATCAGGGATTGAATCAGGGATGAATGATAAAAGAAATTCATGTTGGTTGGTCACAAAGGTTGTGCTGCAGCCCTGGCTGATGCCCAGCAGGGACAAAAGCCCAGCTCAGCACAGAGTCCAGGCCAACAGGACCCTGGAATGAGCCAAGGATGCACAAAGATGACCTCAAAAGAAACCAATTAAACCAAGTCCTGTCAGCAAAAGGAACCGCTTTTGGGACCTGTCCAGCTGTGAATTGACTGCAGCTGCACCAGGCTCTGCAGGCTTATCCTGCTCTGTCACCCTTAGTCCTGCTCACATGGCCCAGCTCTGCAGTGTGGAGCAGAAAAAGTCCTGTGACAACAGCTATGAGGGCTTGAAAAGGTTCCTCAGAGAGGTGACATGCCCCCTCAGAAATCAACACCTTAATCATGCATCCCAGTTTGGCTAAATCCAACACTGAGGGGAAGCAAAACCAGGGAAAGGCCTTTGTCCAACTCACCTGTGTTGGGATTCATGGAGGTGAGCCCTGGTACACACAGATTTAATGACACAGATTTACCAGGGAGTCCATGCTGAGCTGACTTCCAGCTCCTTGAAGTTCATAAGGCTGAAAATTCATCCTGTGTACGTTTCTATCATCTCCAACAGCTCCCAAATTTCAGCTTTGGTGAAAATGCTTTCTCAGTCCTTCTACCATCTGCTTTTTTTTGTGCTGGGCTCACACGTGTTTCTCTGGCAGCGACTCTGTAAAACTTGCTAAAGCAGTGAAATGCACAACCAAAAGTACATTTTAAAAGTGTCTTGCCTCATTTGGGAGTTAAATGCACTTGTATCACACGTGCATAATGATTAAAAAATTGCAGATCCAATACACCTCTATTTGGCTATACATTTCTCTGCAAAGTATTCACTGAGTGCTGACAAAACCAACCTCCTCCAAGGTCCAGGATCACAGATAAACAGATATTCTCACTTGAGGAGTCCCACACATCCCTTATCCCACTGCTGGATAAAGAAATACCCCTGCCAACATTCAACCTCTGGGCAGGAATGCAAGCCAGGCATCATTCTGCCATGATGACAGTAATCAACGATGCACCAAAGGAACTTTTCTAAAAGGAATTGCTTCTAGAAAGATATATTCAATCCTCTGTTCAAGCTGTGAACACCCAAACTGTTTATATTTCTCTTATCTTTGCTGGAATGAGTTTCCTTCCCTGTGCCAAGGAATACCTTAAAAGCCTTACAGATTTTCTTGGTAGGGGAAGCAGGAAGGGTTAAGAAGTTACCATTTTGTTTCAAACTATAAATAAAACAAAAAACTGTTTCAAATTTTACTTCTTTCTACGCGATTACATCTCATTCCAATGTAAATATTACAGGATTCACTGGTTAATTTGTGGAAGAGACTAAAAGACTGTATTTTCTCTTCTTGCAATAGTCAGTCATATAAACTTATTTGTTGACAATTGATGATTTTGTTCTTATTGCCAAGAGATTGGACTGGCTGAAAATAAGGAGAAGGATGTTAAATTATGCAACTGCAGCACAAGTCAAGCCAAAATCTCTTCACACAAGCCATTGAAAAAGGAAATCCCTCTAAACTAACCTGTCTATCCAAAGTAGGAGTAAGAAGGGGTGAAGAGACAAAAGATTCTAAACTAGGCAGGACTTCCTCTGATCAGAATTTTTCCACTCATAAAAGTTTTCATTCCACATGAAGATGCCTTTCTTCAGGCACAGCAGTTGAAATACAACAGGGCCCTTGGGTGGAAAATTAGAATATAAAGGCTATCAACTGCCAATTAATCTTGTGAGGTCAATGGGAAACAGCCTGAATTGCTGTTTCCAGATGGGCAGGAGGGCGCTGTGGAATTTAATTTACCCTGTCACCGATGCACTCTGGCACATCTCCGAGCTCAGGCTCTCAGAAAAAGCAGCTGAAAGCCCAGTGAGTCGGCAAGATTTGGGGGCTGATGTGTCAGTTTATTCTTGTGCTTGGGCTGGAGATGGATATATATCCATTACAGGACAGATAGGTCACCGTGTCCCCTTTATCTGACACTTTGGGTTGGCCTCAAGGGTGTCACCACGTGTCCAAAGGTGACATGTTGATGGCAGGTATCACATACAAGGGATGCACAAAAGACTGTTTAATGTTATTTGACTTTTCATTTAAATAGTATTTGACCTTTAATTTAAATATTAGTAGTGCTGGTTAAAAATCTTTAATGAGTTAAAAACCTACTCAAATTTTCAATCATATATATTTGATTATGATTATCATATGATTATAGGATATATTTAAGGAGAAGACAGTACTGACTTACCTTAAACACTTGAGCACTTTTAATGTTTGACATTGAAGTGTAAAATGAAATAGTGAGTTGTGTTCATCATGGGCAGCTGAGAGAAATTAAAATTTAAAAAAAAATCATGTCTTCAAATAAAAAAAAAAAGTCCCTGAAATCTTCAAAGCAGTGGCTGAAGGTGTGAATGCTGCCAGTGATTCAGGCAGCTTTGTGCTTCTCTGGGAAAAAAAAAAACAGTGAGAAATGCTGGTACTACTGTGTTTTGACTCACGTGTTCTCATCCAAAGATGCTATTTGAACTTAAAATACTGAGCAGGCTGCAGCATATTTATGGCTGTGCATCTCCAGAGAGAGTTTTGAGCACTGTGACAAGCCCTGTGCTGTCAAAGCCTCTTTTAAAGCACAGCTGATCTAGATGTGGTCACAGACCACTCAGCCAAGGCTGGGTTTAAATACTGCTGTAATAAAGCCAAGTGCACCAGATAACCCCTGGGGGTACCTATTATGGTTACTAACATATTAATTGACTAATGTAGCTACAAAATGGAATAGTCTTAAATATGAAATATGCTGTCTCTTTGAAATACGTTGAGATCTGGATCAGCTTGTTAGAAACTGATAACAGGCAATATTTTCCCTGTGGTTATTGGTTTAGAGCAAGTATTTATCCTTCAAGACATGTAGTTAATCTTTGTCCTAAGAATAAGTTGCTCTTCATGACAAGGGAAAACTTTGCTTATGTTTCCCAGAAAATGCTACTTTGGCCCACCAAAGCAAATAAGGTGATTCTATGGAAAAGTGAGAAGCCACAGATTTCCACTCCCTGGGAAGTCAGTGTGATGAGTTGTGCAAGGCAGTTGAGAAATTCATGGTGCAAGTTCAGCATGCAGAGCACCAAAAGGCAAGAGAAAGTAAAATATGGCTTTAACTGTGATGAAGAGGATAAGGAAGGCTTATGGGTGTTTATGTTGATGAGGTTATTGGCTTGGAGTGTGACCCAAGGAGAGGAGAAGATGGATTGCTCCAACAATGTTGTCTCTATCTGTGTAGGAATGACAATGAAAAACGGGGCTTTAATTGGCAGCTGCCTCTTCACCTGGACTCAATAAGTGCTCTCACTTGTGCCTCTGGAGTTATGGATGCCAAAAAGGGCAAAGACAAGCTGGAATTGATAAAAAAAGATGACAGAATAAGAGACAAGCACGTTTTGACTGCTGGTATAAATCAGGAGTGATGCTGATGAGCAGGGGAGTGATACCTCTGTGAAGCAGAGACATGTGAGCAGAATGAGACCCCTCCTCATTAAGTGAACAAACCACTTCTGAACCAGGAGAAAAACACAAAGCTGGCCTAAATTAAAGCTACAGAGAGACAACTTTTGCTATCCAATTTGCACAGGATTTGTTTTGCTCGCAGAATAATTTATCCTTATTTCTGTTGCAGTAATGACTCCAAGTTCAGTGGTAGCTGGGCTGTGTGCTCACTCCTGAGATAATATTCCAAAAGAGAAATCAGGCAAAGGATGGTACAAACAGTGGCAATATAATGGGGAATGTTAGCAATTGGGCTGCGTTTCACAGGTTAAGGTTCTTTTTGCATTTTTTTTTTTAATAACATGAAGTTGTTTAATTTTTTTGTGCTGTAACATTATAATGGGTGTTTGGGGTTGTTTTCTCCACAGGATGGGAAATCAGGGACAGGAGGGGAAGTGAAAAAAAAAAGAGAAGGTTAAAAATTAAGAGGAATGTAGAGAGAAAAAGGGTTCAACAGGAGCAGCACAGGGGTAGGTGATGAGTGAGTGCCAATGGGGACACTGCCTGGACCAACATCATTCTGTCCCATCCCACCCAAATGGGGCTGGGGGTCAGGACAGACCCCAGGACAAGCCCCAGTTGGGGGATCAGGTCCAAGGCATCCTGAAGGTGAAGTAAGGAGCAGTAGGAGATGGGGGTCAAAGAAAGACTGAACAAGACTCCCCAGAGTGTGACTCTGAGGTGCATCAACCTGGTCTAGTAGAAGGTGTCCCTGGGGGTTGCAACTGGCTGGTCTTTAGGGTCCCTTCCTGCCAAAAGCACTCTGGGATTCTGTTCTATGGTTCCATGATGCCCATGGCACTGGTGAAAGCTCACTGCTCGGTGAGGGAGGTCCCTGGGAGACAGATCAGAGCACAACCACACCAGTGCCACGTCCCAGACACCTCCTGGGTCCCCAGAGGACAGGTGTGGGAATGGGGGTCCTGGAGAGTCTGTGCAGGGCAATTGAATCTATTAGTGCCCTCGGGAGAAGGGGTGAGAGAGGGTGCACAGCAAAGGGATAATGGATAAAAATTAACTGACTGATAGAGCTGAAAGGCATCAGCCTCCTGGGTGGTGCTATGGACCCACAGAGCTGAGCTGCTGTTTCAGTCCCAATAGGACAGAATTTAAGTTTCCTTTGTGAGACCTGGGGGAAGGGGCTGGTGGGGGTAGAAGGGAAATCTCTGGGGTCTTCTCCAAGCCTGAGGGGGTTCAGGAAGCCTGATGCACCTCTGGAGGCCACAGGGACCAGCCTTGCATGCTGTTAGTGAGTACTTTTCAGTTTTTTTTTCTCTTCTGTTGTTATGGAAACAGGCTGTGGAAGGGCTGCTGAGGTTCTGAATCCTCGGTGTGCAATGAGGGCAGGTAGACAGGGGATCCCTCTGTAGTTTCAGAGCTGAATAAAGATATGGATGTTATTTTGCAGATAAATTAAATAAGCACAGATAGTCAAAGCCCCAGCACAGAGGCATTCCTAGGATGGCAATGTTCATAGGAAAGCTGCTGCTGGGAATTCCTGAAATCACCTGTAACGCATGTGCAGCATCAGCCTGCTGAATGCCAAAGGTTTTACCTAAGGAGGCACCTGGTTACACCCAGAGACAACTGCACAAGGTGCATATTTCATTAAGAGATTCCTTATGTTTCTCCAGTTAATTTCAAAGCTCTCTCCAACCTAAAGTTGCAGGATCAAAGACCTGAGGATTTAAAACTGCCAGGATAACAGTGGTGATTTGGACAGAGAAGGTGAGCTGACACCTGAGATAATTCAGCAACTCTCGATGGTCTGAGGCTGGAGATAATAATTCCATGTGTGTTATTTCATCTGGGATAACACACATCATCCAAGCCTGTGCTTCTAGTTCCGTGCTTGGCAAATCAGACTGGTTTTTCAGACCTCCAGTCCTTTGTGGATGCTCTCAGTCTGTGAGCCAAGACACTTCTCCAAGAGACTCAATGACTTCTTTCAAGAACAAACTTGCAAGAGGCAGCTGGTGGATGCATTTACTCATGTGAGCAGGCCAGGAAAACGTCTGATTGCAACAAAGGTCAAAAGAGATAGTTAATCCCTCTGTGGGCTTCCTGTCTCACCTTCCATCAATGGAAGCAGCTTCTCTCTGCTGCTCCCCAAGCACACTTGGTTCACTTGCTGCTTCCTCCCTATTTATTCAGCTGCAAAATTTGCCTAAAACTGTTCAAAGTCTGTAAGTCAGACAGCAATGTTTAAGCACAGAACAAAACCATCACAAGCCAATTCCCTCAATCTCCACAGGGGGAAAGAGGAAAGAGAAATTCTCCAACACTGTTTCACTGATGAACCTCCCACCTCTGTGGTAAGAGTGGGATTGTCACCTCTTCCTCCCAAGGATACCTTCAGCTCTGTGCTAAAGCTGCTGATCAATGCACTACCTAATGCCAGCTCTGGATGGCATCCTCAGTATGGATATTTGTCCATTCAGTAATGCCTGGAAAAAAATACGGCTCACACAGGGTGCTGCAAGCTCTTGGAGGTAAAAACTCCAGTCTTTCCAAGCCAGACCGTGAGGTGTCCTGAACCTGGGAATGAAGGAATATGCCCAGAAGAGAAACTGTTGCCTTGTAGGAAACTTCCTCCTCTCTTCCAGCCCTGGGACTCACTGGGGTAGAGTCAGGGCTTCTGGTGCCCTCTCCTGGTGCCAGAGCACCACGAGCTCTTCCACAGCAGTGACCACCAGCATAGTCTGTCTTCTGGTGCTGGGCTGACACCAGACGCTGGGATTTATTTATGTGTCTGTGATAACCTCCCAGTTCAAATCAGCAAATCCCACATACTGGGAGAGAGGGGACTTGGGCAAACCCATGAGATGTGTCACTGTGCCAGGCTGTCCAGTCAGTGAGTGATGCTGCAGTGACACACAAGGTATCATTTCCTTTGGAAGCACCATAGCCGTGTGTTCAGGTCCATGAAACCATCTCAGGTTTTTAACTAACACAAACTCTTTTGGTCTGAAGCTGGATTCTTCAAGGCTCATTTTCTGCTGCTCTGCACAGTCAGAGGTAAATAAAACCAAACCCCTTTCCTATTCATAGGTCTTGTGGAAGGAATCTCATGAAAAGGAGACATGGTTTGCAGTCTGGGCAACTATCATTGGGGGGGCTTTCTAAATAAATCAATCCACACTCATTAGACCTTTAGTATAGATAGCAGTGAAAAAGGGGACATGTGGGCACAAAACAAAACATAGAGAAGACCTTTCCTTCACAAAAATGAGATGATGCCAACTTTTCTGTCCTTACCTACAGGATGCACAAGCTCTTTCCTCCATCCTCTCATTCTGGAGAAGATACAAAGATTTGGAGTGATCAGCACAGAACATCACTATAACCACTGAATTTACAAGAAAAGCATTATGGCACAAACAACAGAACAGACCCCTGTGATGAACAGACAGGTTTTTATTACCTAATAGTAATAAGTAATACCTAATTTTTTATCACCTAATAGTAATAGATAATGACCTCGAAATTCAGTACAGAAAAGGTGAAATCTGGTGTTCTACTGTCCCTACTTTACTGCCTTCATCTGAAAATGGAATCACATAGCACTTTTCCATCAGTATTTGCTTCTGAAGGTTAAATTGCTCTCACTTATCCTGAACTAAACTGAAGGAACAGATCTCTTGTAGGAGCACTTCTGGTAGCAGGCAGCAGCTTGGAGAAAAGATTCAGGCAGGAGCAAGATTGCACTAATTGCAGAAATAGGTGTTTCAGCTGCTTCTGCTTTGGAGAATTGGAGTGAATTAAAACAGATGAAGCTGACATTAAATAGAGATTGAGAAAAAGTACCAATGACTGGGAAAGCAGAGCTGGGCACAAGATGAAGGAGGTGTTTTATTATGTGCAGCTCTTCGTGATTTCAGAGCCGCTTGTGTCACTGAGTGCACAAAGTGACCTGAGTCTTTCCAACAGCACTGCCTGCAGGACACGGGAGAAACATCCTACTGTCCATCTGCAGCAGATGCCAGGGATACACAACCAGGTCAGCAAGACACCTGGAAGAGAGCAGAGACAGAGAATCATAGAATGGTTTGTGTTGGAAGGGACCTTAAACATCATCTCAACCCACCCCCTGCCATGGGCAGGGACACCTTCCACCAGCCCAGGTTGCTCCAAGTCCTGTCCAACCTGGCCTTGGACACTTCCAGGGATGGAGCAGCCACAGCTTCTCTGGGCAACCTGTGCCAGGGCCTCCCCACCCTCCCAGGGAAGGATTTCCTCCTAACACCACGTCTAAATCTCTCCTCTTTTAGTTTAAAGCCATTCCCTGTTGTGCCACCACAATCTGCCCATGTAAAAAGTCACTCTCCAAGTCACATCCCCTCCCCATGGCTTGTACTGTTTCCTCAAGTCTTCCTCACACAAAGACACTCCCTGGTTTCCATGAGGATCTCTCTTCAACTGGAACAAGTATCCTGTGTCTGCTGGGGTTTTTTCCCTGCCTCAGGGCTGTACCTCACTGCCCAACCCAGGCAGCCTCACGTGCAGCAGGCAGGAGATGCAAAGACAGTCTCTAGTCTACAGCTGCACCAACAAAAGCTGTCTGAATGCAGAAAAGAAATAAACTGGCAAAGTAGAAAGCTGAGATGATGCAGAGCATTATTCCCCTCCACAGGGCTCTATAAAGCCATGACTATTAAGTAGTATCTTCTAACAAATACATATTTTTGCCTTTATTGCTCAGACTTAAACCAAAACAGATACACAGACTGGTGTTGCATGTAAACTCCTCTTCCTATTCAGAATAAATTCAGTGTGAGCATTTTCCTGAAAATACTGGCAAAATAAAAATGTCCTCAGGGAACCATATCCCATTCCTTCAGCTGCTCATTATATGGCTTGCTCTAATGTTCATCATACTGAATTTTGAATCCCAGGTGCTGATGGGAACAGAAGCATTTTGCCAAAAAAACAACTGTTTTAAAATCAGTGCCCAGATTTTTTTTGTCTGTGTGTAACATTTAGGAGACTTAGTGAGGTAAAGGCAGAACTAGATTCAAGTCAAAAGGTGGTACAAGGAAAGATTCAGAGGATAAATCAGTAATTGGGTGGGGGAGAAGTGCAGTACTCAGCATTCTTGCTTATAATCTTCAATTTACATGGAATGGTCTCAAAACAGGGATTATTATAATGTGTGAATTCATAGCTAATTGAAAAAAGGTGCTGTGGTTAACTCAGGAACCGCTTCATTTCCAGCCCTTTTATCCTCCCTAAATGTGAATCTACATTTAAACATGGAGGAAAAATACATGGTGTATTCAGGAACAAACAAAGGTATTGTCTGACATAAGGAGCTTATGTAAATGTGCGATGGCAGAGCTCCTTTTGCCATAAACCTATCAAATACCTCAATAAATCAGGAAGAACAAAAAAAAAAAAAAATCTTTCTTTTAAGGAGGTTTGCAATGGGATTTCACCTGTCCAGGACTGAGGACAGTGCTATTCAGGGTAAAAAAGGAGATTTGTTAGCATCTTCCTGAGCAGTAAATTGCAAATAAATGTCAAATCTTGTGTGTTTCCATTATGTAGCCACTGACAGTTTGCTAATTTTCAAACCAAGGTGACATCATGCAGGGATGGCTGCACCTGCAGGAGTGTTTGACATCTTTGCAGTCCCCCTTTACAAGGCAGTAGATTTATTTTTGCTTTTAAAGGCACACAGCCTTAAAAAAAATTAATTAAAAGGTGCTTGTACTACAGTGGCTTGAAAAGGCATTGAATGTAATGCAGTGGGTACAATGCAGGATCAGGGTACAATGCTGGACATCTTCATCCTACCCACTTCTACTGTCCTGTCATAATCTCAACAAACTGTGTACCCTCTTTCTTTCCCTCTTGGTATTCTTACCTTTTAATTTTCCTTTTAGACTGGAAGCCTTTGGAAAAGGAGCTGTGTCTTATGACATATCAATAGAGTCCTTCAGTTCCCAGTGTTCTGCTCTCAGTTGTTCTTGGAAGACCAACAATTCTAATTACAAGGAGGCAGGATGCATGTGGATGCAACATTATTTTGTTCAGGCTAATCAGCTCAATTCCATCAGTGGAATCTCTCTCAATTATAGGAGAATCCATGTGTGTGACTGAGACAGCAGGAATCAATCCTAATTACTCCCCACTGCCTGCACCATTCTCCTGTGCAAACAGGGAAGGGACATGAGGTGTTCCCAACACGGCCCAATTCCTTCTTCTAGGAATCTGTTACTGCCCTACCAGGAAATGCTTTTGCTGTGCCAAGCAAGGAAAGCACCACTATTTATGTCAGCAATAGCAATAAATGAATGTTTCAAGCAGAAAACTGGTTGTAAAACTCATCAGAGCGCTTCCTGGGAGAGCAATGACCCATCTCCCTTCCACCAGCATGTTCTGAGCAATGGATCCAACAGCTTGTCTAGGAGAAAATTCAGAATTCCCTATGTTTTATGCAAGATGAGAACTTCATAAACTCATTTCCTTGTCCTGACAGAAAAAACTACATTTTGTGCTCACGGTAAATCCCCTTTATTCTGTTGTAGGCTCACAAATCAAGCTTTAACCTAATTCACCTAAGGATGAGCATTGGGTTTAAACACCACCACTCACGAGGCACAGAGCAGGAGTCACCACTGTGGATGGAAGGGGCAGGACCATCAGGTCACCAAAACTGGCCCAGATGTGGCAGGATCTCCTGGCTCAGACTGCCCAGGGAGGAATTCAGAGCTGGTTTGATCCCACCACCACCAATGACGTGCACAGACAATTTTATAGCTACCCCAAGTACCTCTTGAGCATCCCTGGCAATCAAGCTTCATGTTTGTGTGTACCAATACTAAATGGAGTGAATGGGTTGTAGTGTTTCCTTTGATCATCTGTATTTGTATATTAGACCCCTGAATATGCTCCTTCATGCACAAATCAATTTGAGTTACAAAAGATATTGAGCACAGACTGCCCAAAACAGTCTTGAAAAGGGGTCAGCTCAGCCAGCCTGGGCTCCTGCCTGCAGGGCCAGGTTGCTGAACGCAGCATATAAACCTGCTTTTATTTTTATCCACCCAGATCTGAGTGCCTTATTTTGAAAGGTCTGCTACAAATCCAACCAGCAGCCACAGAGGAATTAGAAAGCTGCTGTGTCTCAGAAAAATAATTTTTGTCCACGGTGTTTGTACAAATAAATGAATGAAATTATTCAGCAGAGTTGAAAAGTCAGGACAAGGGGGCAGTGAACCAGAACGGAGTGATAACCAAAACCCTCCTGCAGCACAGCATCCTCCCTTTATTTTGGAAAGTGAAGCTTATCCCTGGCAGGAATTGCACTTCCACAAGTTATACCCACACATCAAAGAACACAGAAAGAAGTGTAAAACAAAATTGGAGGAGACAATAGCAAGATTTTACTTTAAACTTACAGTTGAAGATCAAAAGGTCAACGCCAAGTTTCCATCTCTTCTTGTCCTGATGATTCTAAATTGTGCTGCTCTTCTCCAGGGCTAGGTTTGGAAATTGCACACAATCTTTGTCAGAGTTTGACCTTGCAAAGATCTGCCACAATAGGGATTATGGTGTTGTCAGGAGATTATTTTGCACCTGTTTCCGTGACATTTGTCCCTCACAGAGGAAGTGCAAATACTGATGACATCGACCCTCAGCGATGCCTTGTCACTCCTGGTGAGACATAGCTGGGAAGCAAAGAGACAGAAGGGAAAAGGTAATGCAAAAATAAAAATAGAAGCAGAAATTGGAAGCCTTTTTTCCCCCCGTCTACCACTTCTACCGACAAAGCAAAACAAAAGGTGCACAGGAAAAATCAATAGCAGTGAGCAAAAGGAAAAACACGTGGGAAATATACACAGAGAGATGCAGGAACGCCCAGGAATTTATACCAAAGTCACATTAAAAACTGTATCTCTCTCCAAAATATTGAGAAACCCTGGATAAAAAAAGTCTGACATAAAGGATTGCTGAGATTGAAGTGACTGACAATACACATGGGGAGAAAAGACAGATGAAAACCAGGCTGTTGCAGCTGGATGCTCTGACTGAAGTTAGATGTTTCTTAGCAGGAGAGAAATGTAATAACTTTGGAAAGAAAATTGAATAAAGCTAGAAAATGTCCTCTGCAGGATGAGTGAAAGGCTGGCATCACAAGCACTGACAACAAAGCTGGAAACAAGCTTGAAACCTTAGTTTTCAAGTGGTACAAAGCTCCTCTTCTGGACCCTGTTAACTTCCCACTAACCATAAATGGGATTAAAGGACCTAATAAAGTTATTCCATTTTCCTGGGTGTATTACCTGTATTTTCAAGCTTTTTCTGGCTCACAGTACCACTATATTAAGTTTCCTCATTCTCTTGGCTGCTGGTGGAAAGTGGGAAAGTAACTTTGCAGGACTGTTATAAAAATCTCATTCTGTCTCAGTATCACTAATAAATACTGTCTTTGATATGGATCATATCTGTAACTCTCTAGAAGGAGTTTTCCTACGAAAAAAGTGTGTTTTTTTTTTTTTACTGAACTATGTAGTGTAACACAAACAAATCTCTAGCTTAAAAATTTAAAATGGACGTATTTCTTTTCAATAACCTTGAATGTTTTAATCCCATCTTACTAACAGCAACATGAAGAGAAATAAATCTAATTTTTGTACCTATGTGACACCAAAATCTCCTTGATTCCAGCTAGACCTTAAGCACATCAATGACCTAAATCCCCATTTCTAGAAAGACAGGTTGAGATTTAATTTACAAAAAAATAAGCTATTTTAAAAATATTCACCAGTTTTTCATCTTCATTCATTCTGATGCACATATTTAAACAGTTTCCAGTATTTCAGTTTTCTTGGCCAAGCAGAAATATTTATTATACTTGTAAAGTTTATATTACCCCGTAGCACAGCAATTTATCATTACTATACATGGGTGACTTTCCTGATTATTAAAATACTGTTAAAGTGAAAACTGCTCAGCTCACCACACTTCTCCCTAATTTATTCTTGTTGTTTGACTTCAGCTGCAATATAACTGAAAAATAATACATCTGAGTGGAGAAACTGAGACACAGGATGGATAGTCAGGAAGGCGAGAAGGGGATATTGAGTTGTTCTGAGAGTGTTTTGGAGCTGGTTAGAAATGGCCAGTGGGAAAAGGGGGCTCAGGGACCTTCTGGCTCTGCAACCCCCTGACAGGAGGGGGGAGCCGGGGGGGGTCGGGCTCTGCTCCCAGGGAACAAGGGACAGGAGGAGAGGGAACTGCCTCAAGCTCTTCCAAGGGAGGCTCAGGTTGGACATCAGGAAGAATTTCTCCCTGGATAGGGTGTTCAGGTACTGGAAGGGGCTGCCAAGGGAGGTTTGGAGTGCCCAGCCCTGGAGGTGCCCAAGGAAGGCCTGGACATGGCACTGAGTGCTCTGGGCTGGGGGACAAGGTGGGCATCGGGCACTGGGGGGACTCCATGGGCTGGGAGGGCTTTTCCAACCTTAATGATTCTGTGATTGTGTGAAAAGTTAACCAGGGATCAGGGAACTGCCCTGGAAGTTGTCACGACTCCACTGCAAACGCGCCCCAAGCACACAGGGGCTCAGAGGTGTTGCACCCCTGACATGACTTTGTTTTTCTTTATATGGAGAAGGTTGTGGAGAAAGCAGAGTGATTTTTTAACAATCCCATGGGAGGGAATTGGAGTTCCAAGTGTACAAAGAAGAAAAGTTCACAAAAGTTCTAGATCTTTTTTCCAATCCATTAAAAATCATAGAATCATTAAGGCTGGAAAAGCCCTCTAAGATCATCAAGTCCAACTGTTCCCCTGGCCCTTCCGAGGCCACCACTAAACCATCTCCCTAAGTGCCACATCTACATGTTTCTTAAATCCCTCCAGGGATGTTGATTCCACTACTGCCCCAGGCAGCCTGTCCCAACACCTGACCACCCTTTCAGTGCAGAAATTTTTCCTAATATCCAACCTAAATCTCTGCTGCTACGACTTGAGGCCATAACAAAAGGTTTTGTTAGGTTCACATATTCCCATTGAATGAAAGAGAAGTGACAGTTTTTTCCTGCTTAAAACACCCCCTTCATGTTTCATTTCACAGCCTCTGTGGCTGAACTCGAGCTAGAATTTTGCACACCAGGGTTCCTAACCAGCAGTGATTATTTATGGCTGAATCAACAACTTCTGCATGCGAGGAACTGGGGTGGCAATTCTGACAGAGAACGACCCCTGAAAGCTGCCACGGGTTGTGCTCTAAGTTTTGTATTAAGCATCAGCCCTCCTTTGGTCTGAGAATCTTGTCAAATTAAAACCCGACCAAATCCAAATGCTCATAAGCAGATAAGAGCACCGAGCTCATTACGGCAGAGCTTTTCATTCCCCAGCAGTTCCATTTCTCTCTGTCGTTTGCTGCCTTTGTAGTGATAACTCCCATCATTTTAGAGTTGTCACGAAATGAGATTTTCAACAAAACATTTATTTTCCAATCTGAATTCACCATGTTTCAGGTAATACTTCCACATCCTTTTTTATTTTTTTTTTTCCTCCTGAAACTGAACCTCAGGTCAAGTTGGAGGCTGCTCCTTGCTGCCAACAATTGCCCCAATCAGAGTGGCCGCTTTACTTCTTAATGAGCTGATTTTTTGTTCTGTTTCTTCCTCTGCGTTATCTTAAAATGCAGAAGATGGTAATTTAGTTTAGTGTAAAGAAAATCCCCTCCAGTCAGAAATACATTCTTCTGAAGCTGTAGTGGCCAATAGCAAACAAAGTTCAGCTCTTTGGGTGATGTCAAAACAATGCCTGATGGTAACAAAGCCAGCTGCTTTGATTTATATTGCCTTCCCCCAGCAGTACAAGCCAGCGTTCTGCTCGCCCTTTTCGCTGCAGTTGCACATTAAGCTGAATGCTTTGGAGATTTTCTCCAACAACTCCCAGATCTCTTTGCTAATCAGTATTCGACACATCTTTCCTTCAGCAGATGCGCTGGTTTTTCCCTTTGTTCCAAGATTCATTGTTCTCCATTAGCTGCAGTTGCCATTTATTAGTCCAGATGCAGAAACGATCCAACGACCCCTTATGAGTCGGTGTAAAACACCCACCCACACGTCTGTGCTCAGCAATAGGCCCTTGGATCATCATATATTTAAATATATGCACTGAAACCATGGGCTGCTTACGTGAGATTTATGGTGTTCCTCAAATGTGCATATGACAGCGAAATGTGATTTTGAACTGTTAGAAGTGAGCCAGCTTCAAAGACATTTTTTTGAAGATTTGCTCTTCTGGGCTTTGAGAACAACACAAAAAATCCACAGAAGCAGATCCTCAGCTGGTGAGAAATCTTGTTAGAATTAATGCTACCGTGTTGATTTACACCAGGTAAGAGTGTGATCAATTAAATCTGTGCTGTGAACTATATAATTTTCTAATGAAAATTTAAATGTAGTCTTGCTAGGCGACAATATTCATTTTGGAGTGAAAAAAGGAGAAAAAAATGAAGTATGGAAACACTAGGAGGATCCATTCTTGAAATACAGACAAATTGGTAGGAAATGGAGTGTGTCATGCTTAAATATTCAAACTACTGATAATATAAACAGGTGGCAACCATATAATATAAAGTACATTAACTTGGAATTCTGTAGACACTTGGAAGATAGGAAAATAGGATTTCACATTGCATTAGTTCACTGGTCCATGAAATCCTATATCCTTCTTTCAACCCTGGCTAGTAGTTAATTCTTCGGTGCAAGACAAGCCCACCCCTCATAATGCAACTCAGAGACACAAAATGCTGTAAAACAGAAGCAGGAAAATAAAGGGCAAGACAGTCCTTGGAAAAAATTGGAAAAGGCCAAAAATAAGAGCTCATAGCTTTAATAAAGAGAAGAGATTCACTGCCTTAGAACCAAGCTCAGCTGGGTGTTGGGTAGCTGGAAGAATGAGGTGCTTTCTCCCCTCAGGTTACCACTCACCTCCCCATCAACGCCGCCTAAAATTTATGGTCACACTGCCCTTTGTGAATAAAGATGTTTCCACTTCATAAAGCCAAGGGTATTACTGGCACTCGCTATTCCCCTTCTCTGGGGAGGGTAGCAAGGAGGGCAAGCCAGTGACCCTCCCTTTGTGACAGTCCCTCCAAAACAGCCCTGAGAGTCACTGTGAGGGGCAGGTTGGGAAGATAATATCAAACCCAGGGAATATTGTCTTAGCTACCACAGAAATAAGTGGGGGTTTAAATTAAATTAAATATCTTGGCATATTCTGGCCCCACCCCTGGAAGTGTCCAAGGCCAGTTTGGAGAAACCTTGTCTAGTGGAAGGTGTCCCTGCCTGTGGGAGGGGTGGAATGGGATGAGCTTTAAGGTCCCCTCCAACCCAAATAATTCTGAAATTTGTTGCTTTTAAAAATGTGTTCACTCTGAGAAATGCACCTGGAGCATGGTCAGAGGACACCAGAAGGGACTGCCCATCCTGGTGTGGGGCACACACCCCCTGGCAGGGCTCCTGCTTTGTGCCACCACCCTGCCTCACACACAGCTTGGGTTTTCTACCCTCTTGGAGAGAGGAGGGAAAGAAAACCCTCAGAGCAGCAGGGGAAGCACCTCAAGAACCAACACAAAATAGTATCTCTGTGTAAACTCAAACAACACTATTTTCCCACTAGATCTGGGTATGGATCCTATTAAACAGCATGGTCACTTCTTTCCCTTGTTCCCAAATGACTTTTCACACCAATAAAATGACAATTTACAACCAAATCATTTCAGGACTGTAAACTGTTCTAAAAGCTGAGCTCAGGCAGGGGCTAATGATGCAGTAGATTTACAAAGCCAGGTCTAAACATATGAGAGTGATTGGAAAAAATATACTGTCTGATACTTTTTTTAATATACTTTGGATAACAACAGTACACAGAAAAGCATCATTTAATATCTTAAATGATCCATCTTGTCATGCTCTGGCTTCATCTCAGATGATCTATTAGTTTACAGCACACTATTATGGAGATAGAAAAAAAATAGCTTGCAATAAATTATCACAGCATCTATTTACTTTTCAGTATCTCCTTCCTTTCCCATTTAACCCATGCCAATGTAAGTCCTTTTCCAAATGCATGGGTCCTTTCACTAATCTTTGGGAGCTGTTTAGCAGTACAGACCACAGGATTTGGGATATCTCTCCTGGATAGCAAATATTTGGTGTATGACCACTAGACCTTAAGTCTTACTGGTGCACAATAACAAGAATCCTGACCCATTTTGGAAGACGATGAGCAAGTCAGACCCTACAGATACCAGGAAAGGAACAAAACCCCTGGAAGAAACAGTTCTAATTCCCTCATAGGTTTTGGAAACTCCTTGACAATACTGTTCCACCCTTGAAATGTCTACTTGCTAAAGAGCTCAACCCCAGCTCCCACTCGTGCTCTCTGTGCCACTCCTGTACCGGGAGGTTGCCAAGAGCAGTTGGGTTTTCCAGGATGGATGGGACTCTTTCCCATGGCCTGAAGTCATGCAGTGAAGGGATTGATCCTGGGAACCACAGCTGGGGTTTAAAGGAGATCTGGAGATGCTCCAAAAATGAAGATCCCACAGAAATGCCATAATAGGGCAGGCACCAAATGCCTCCTAATTTATGCAGCAACAAGCTGTTCTCCAATTTGGGTGCAGAGATGAGCACAGCTCCAGATCAAGGCTATAATCTCCTGCATTTGTCAGGCTGGAATTCCTAAACAGCTTCCTCCTTCCCGTTGTAAATGACATCTTTTGATACGTGTTATCACATTTTTTCATACAAATTCCATTGAAACAGCAGAAGAGCATAACAAAACACTGAATTATTCCTGCTAGATTCAGCAAGTGGAATTAAAGAGGGTTTTTTCCTTCTTGATCATAATTGTAATATTTCATATTCCTTCTACAAAGAGCAGAATTTAATGGCTGTTATGGATTTTTCACCCCCTTAGAGAATTTCTGAAAAATTCAATTATTTTTGGAGACTGCTTGAATTTATATCTCCCAGTGATGATGAATTACCTATTGTATGGCTGACTTAAAAACAATACACAAAAATCAATTGTTTGACAAAAGGAAAGACACAGAGAATCTGGGATTGGCACAAACTGCCTCTGCCTTGAGTTTAAAAATTAACTAACTTCAAACATTTCGCCTTTTTAAACCACTTTCTGTAGCAGCATCTGATTACATTTCAGCTGTTTTGGTTTCCCATAGAGATTGACTTTGCCAACAAGATGAGTTGCCATCAAGAAATTGTAATTAACTTAATGAACTTTGTCTTTTAAACAGTTGGAGATTTTAGAGCTCAGGGTAATGATTATTCACGAGTAGCAGAGTTTTGTTTCAAACATACATATTCAGTGCCAGATACAAGCAATTTGCATGTTCACATTTTCATGCTCAGACATTACAGTGGTTTTTAGAATTGCTGACTGTCTAAAGAATAATGCTAGGTATCAAATAATAGCATTAGAAATCACAATAAACAACACTGAAAATGGAATTTAAGTAATGCCTCTTATAACCAAGAGTTTCACAGCTCAAATCTGCTAATAAATGAAAAGCATTGCACCAGACCACTTCCTTCTGTGAAGCCCTGGGATCTAGTTGGAAGCCAACTTTTCATTCTGTCCATGATTCCAGAAACAAATTATCTCATAGTTTGAGTTGAGTAGCATGAATTGTCAAGAAAAAATATAGTTAGCCTGAAGCTATCAATACAAATTGTTGCAGTGCCAAATGCTCAGGCTTTGCAACCAGCTGATCTTCCCTCTTTAAAAGTGTTTTCATAATAATCTCATGCTAAACAAATAAAAAAGTGCTGCGCTGGTAAAGTCTGACTGTGTGGTGCTGTGATTTTACCTTGCACACACTCAGCCTGTTCTCATCCCCAGGCCATCAGATGTTTTAGTTTGGGGGGTTTGGGCATAAATTGCTCAGCAACTTTGAATTAAATTGTGATCTTTCATGGGGAGTAAAGTGTAAGAAACTCCTGTAGTGTTCTCCCTCTCTGAGAAAGGCTGATTGTCCTCTCCACACCAGACCCAGCTCCTCATCCCAACTCCTTAAAAGGAGCCCTAACTCTGAACATGATCCTACACAATGTTGCCAGTGGAAGAAGGAAGGTACAAATATTCAGATGGTAGATTTAGATTAGGTATGAGGCAGAAATCCCTCTCTGGGAAGATGGGGAGGCCCTGGCACAGGTTGCCCAGAGAAGCTGTGGCTGCCCCATCCCTGGAAGTGTCCAAGGCCAGGTTGGACGGGGCTTGGGGCAACCTGGGCTAGTGAAAGGTGTCCCTGCCCATCACAGTGGGCTGGGTGGAACTGGATGGGCTTTGAGGTCCTTTCTCACCCAAACCATTCTGTAATTCTATGATTTAACATCCATCTTCAGAAAGTGGCCACTGTACCTTTTTCCTGTTGGCACAACCCCATTAATTAGACCTGTAATTTATCCTGCCCTGGAAAAGTAGTGTCCAAAACCATCCCAGCAGCACAACCCATGTACTCCCACACTACTGGGAGACAGGGATGAGCCTCCTGCCTGCCTTGGAGTCACTCTTTCCCTCCTGGGAAAGACTGAGTGATACATGTCTGAGGAGCAAGGCATGCACGGTGTGCATTGTAATTACATGCCAGCCTGCCAATTTTAATGGGTGACCTCATCTCAGACACTTTGAAAAGACTTTTCAAAAGGCAATCCACATTTCCTGAGAAAACTCAGTTTCCTGACAAGGCATTCATGCTGAATCTCTCTCAGGAAAGAGCTACCTTGCATGGCTTAGAGATTTGTCAGAAAATGTGTGGGTTTTAATTTGAGGGTGTCAGCATTTGCTACTTTTCTGTTTCGGGAACTTTTTTTATTGTTATTTCACTCTAGAAAAAACATTCCTGTTTTAAATATCCCTCCTGCTAAAACACACATAGTTACACTGTCACTGAAAAGCAAGAAAGTTGAACCTCGAAGCTCTTACTCACCTGAGTAACCTCCCTGAATCAGAGCAGTGGGATCAAGCTCCTCATTACGTGTCCCTGGAAGGCATTTTGTTATAATGCTCCAGGATATCTCCACTGAGGACCCTCCATGAGCCTCTCCCGTTGTAAGGGCTTTGCCATAACTCCTGGAAATGCTGTATTCCTGCAGATAGATGTACAGGATGAGTGGTCCTGCTTCCCTTCCTTCCTGCAGAGGGGAAATAAAAACCACCACTGAGTCCCCATGTGGTGACCACGCTGCTCTGCAGCTGTTTATAGAGGAAACATTCCCCACTGGTGAGGGTTTTCACGCTGATGAGTTACAAAAGGAAAGCATCAAGCAATTCCTGAACCTGCCAAAGGTAGGAGCAAAGGTTTTCTCACTGTAGCAGCTGCAGGTTTGGGATGAGACCATAAATTCTTGATTAAATCGTGTGCATGAAGGCATGAAATTCTGGTGATGGTATTAACTCATCATTTTTATGTCTGAAATACAAAACCATAGTTAAACACCTTCATAGCACAGACATGGCAAATAATTCAGTTCAGGTAGATTTAGCTGCCTAAATTAGGTTCTACTAAACAATAGCTGCATCCACAGGAAGGCTTTTGCCTGTACAGACATGCAGATTTACCTGTGTCCACACATATCTATGACACCTGATATCCAAATTCCTCAGCACTTCTCTTGTTCATGGAATTAAACCTTACACAGAGTCCTTGAAGACCATGACTGCAATAAGTGGAATAGTTTGAACTGTAGAAGCACTGAAGCTAAAAAACAAAAAATACAAATTGTCCACACACAAAACTGTGCTAATGGTGAGGGAATTCTGCATCAACCTCAGTTTAATCAGCAGCAGAGCTCACTCCATAACACAACAGAAGTGAGGGAAAGGCACTATGATGTGTAGAAAAGGCAAAGAAAAAGAATCAGAGGTGTAAAACAGCAAATATTCTCAACAAAAATATGAATGAACAAATGAATAAAAGCACCACAACACATGAAAAGGTTTGTCTCAGCAGCAGAGAGAGTGAAGAGCTGATGGTACCACAGGACATCAAGAGATGCCAGCGGGTTCATTGAACCCAAACTCAGCTGATGTGTGGTCACAGCCCAGCTCCAAAATACCTGAAGTCTAAGGGAATAGTCTGGCCTTAGGCAACACCATTTTTATTGCAATCTCCATCCAAAAAAACCCCTGACAATGAACCAAACTACCACTTGTGAGATAAAACACAGTTTTCTCTATCCCGTTTTAAAACACACACGTCCACACAGGACATTATTTAGGGGAATGAAGACAAATCCTGTCAGTGCAAAGTGCAGCCAGCTGACAATATTTTCTGACAAGTACCTTGAGGGCAGAAATAAGTTAGAGCAGCTGGACAAGCTGCCCCTGCTATTCCTTACCTGTGCTGATAAGCTGCCCTGCCAGTCCTGGACACAGTCACACTGCACATTTCAGCTGCTCTAATTTAGGTGAAATTCTACCTGTTACTTTCTGTGAGACTTTCTAAAAATCAGGACACCTTTGATGATCCCTTCTGGTCTAGAGTCAGTTATAAAGCGCATGTGCTTTGTCTTTTCCTAAAGCACAGTTACTGAGAAAATGGGCTGCACAGGTATCATTTATGTGGGTGAGCCAGTGCTACCTGTAGTTACATCAGGAGACAGCTCAGCACCTCCACGTGCTGAAACAGGAAAGATCAAGAATTATTGTGCTCTGGAGGTGCAGGACAATGTTGTCACCATTCAGCATCATTCCCCCCATTGCCAGGGGCAGGCACATTTCCATACAGCTGTAACATTAGTTAAGGTTACCTTTTAGTGAATTCCTTAAGGGATACATGCTATTCCCTAAGTCAGGCACTGCAGAAGCAGAAACATGCAAACAGAGCAGTTTTTATGTCAGTGTGGTAAAACACTGTCTCACCTACCCCAAAATAACAAAGAGACATGAAAGAGAAGAAACGAAGTGATGGTGAGAAAAAATATGAAAATATTTTTCTTTTGGTATATTCACAGCCTTGTGGTGCATGGAAATGCTCCAGCAACTACCTACCTACCTAAATTTTAACCTTGATTTTTCCACTAAGTGAATCAGAGCATAATTCCAAAACTAACTGTATAACAGACAACGGTGAGCTCAGGGATTGCCCTGCAAACAGAGAGAGATGATGGCTTGGGACACTCCACTTTCAGTCTGCAGCCCTCCACATTTCTCCCTTCTTCCTGTTTTTCACAGAGGTTTTGGTGCCTCCTCCCTTTTAAGTTTCTCATTAAACTCGTTTTTGGCAAAAATCTCAGTCCAAGCCTGTAGCAAAGGAGCTGCTCTCCTGAGCTGCCATTTTCCACTTCCAGAATAACAGGTGGAGGGGGAAAGGATATGTGCAGCAGGACTGATAAAACCAAATGCCTCCTTTAGGGGTGTTCCTTGAGTTTCCTAAAGCCTTCAGAAAGTTTTAGTAAGACAAGTATCAGAGATGGTGGGGTGGGAACATCTGTGTAACCCCAGGGCTCCCTCGTGTGAAGTGGGGCAGAACAACATGCTCTGAACTTACAGACACTGCCACGGGGTGTTTCTTCCAACAGTTTCTTCCCACTGTTGGAAACTTGGATTTTCCATGAGCTTTGTACACACACACACCAGCTCACTGACCTCAGGAGGCACCTGCAGAAACTCGTGAAGAGTTTGCTGTGATGAACTGGAAATGCAACTTGTTCCTCATCAAAACCATACTTAATTGCAGGGAATTCCAGTGCTATCAGAGGAAGTGTTTGCACATGGGTTTCTCACAGCCCCACTGGCAGCCACTCACACTTGGTTTCCCCTTTATTCCATACCCAGTTCAAAGCTGCCTTGAAATTCTCCACGGACCATTTCCAGTCATCTGCACAGATCTTGTGCCCATTCTGGGTTGCATTGAAGTCACTGGGAGAATTTCCACTGATTTTAACTGAACAGGCTGTTTAGCTTTCTTTTTCCCCTCTGGCAATTCCAACCAAAAAAAATTTCAACACCGTGTGAGTGTGGGGTCTCCCATTTTATGGTAAAACTGAAAAGCAGCTCACGTTCACCCCAGATTTTAGTGAGATTTACAAATAAGAACCATTTGGTGTGTTTTCCTCTTAAAACACACACCAGTTGTGTAATTGGTCTGAGTGTGAAACTATTCTGAATTATGCATTGAGATTTGCTAGAACAGGACTTTTAAACACAAACTATATTTTACGTTGTACGTTACACTGTCAGTTTTCTTAATTAGTTTGTCTGTTGTTTTCTTCTTCCCCGGGAAAAATATCATAATTTCCATGTAATTACTAAAACAGTAGATCATAGCATGATTTCAAATAGGATTCAGGGCAAATTTATTCCTATCCACTGTACTACTGTTTTCATAGAATCATAGGATCATTAAGGTTGGAAAAGACTTCCAAGATCATCAAGTCTAAGTTCTGACTGAATACATACCAGAATATCTGAGCCCCCAGGTCTGCTTTCTCTGCAAAAGTGAACTATTAAACATAAGAAGAGGACATTTTCCATGATATTCATCCTTTCTAAACTGATTGTGAAGAAAAAAAGAGGATGTGGAGACAGACAAGAAGACCTGTTGGGTGGCAGTGAATTCCTAAATAATTGTGCCCTAATGCCGGGAATATCCCAGGGCTGGCACTCCCCTCCTTAATTTCCTTCACTTTTGGAAAGAATATTCCTTATTCTTGTCAAATTCTATGAATATTTTGCTTCCAGTGTTAACAAAGGTCTGATTCCCCCCAAATGCTGTGACAGGGCCTGTTCAGGGTGGTTATTGTGACTGCAGGAGCACACGCCAACAGGAAGATGCCTTCCCTGGGAATGAAAGGAAATCCACAACAAAAGAATTCCAGAAAGTTCAAGTCCACCTCAGGTTCACTGGTTTCTGTGCTATTCTTTCCTGCTATTCATTTTCTCACAATGGAGAACTGCAGAATTCAAACACATTTTCTCGAGGCTTCTTTCAACATACAAAACACGGTTGATTCATTTAAACAAACAAGCAAAAAAACCCCAAAACATAACACCAAAACCCCACCAAAAATCAAAAAGAAACAAAAAAATCACCAACAAACAAACAAAAAAACCCCAAAACACTCCTCCTCTCCACCTCCCCCAAAAAACCCAACACAAACCCAAACAACCACATACAAACCCAAAGCCAAGCTGTCTCTTTTGAACTCAAGTGTCCAAAGCCCAACAATTACCTGGATTGCTCACAAAATAAAGTCCTAATAACATCAATTTTTGAAATTTTTGTCCCTGACAGAGCAGAAAATCAACCCCCTTCCATGTCTGGCCAAGGAAAACAGGCATTTCTTGGTGATTGATATTCCCCTCCACCCAACACAGTGTTAATTGAATGGATTCCATTAGGATAGGAATAGAAAAGACCAGATTAAAAAAACAAGCCAGCTGTAAACTGAGCCAGTGATTTTAATGGGAAGAAAATAAAGGCTGGCAATTGCGTGGTGAAGTGCATCAAAATGTTAATTGCTTCCAGTCACATCCTTCTGAACTAGTGGAGAGGATGATGCAGATAAGGCCTAATAAAAAGTCTTCCCAGACAGCAGAATTTTAGCCCTTGGTTATCCTGCAGTGGAAATAAATGGGTAAAATGAGGAATATTTGCAGCAGCGTGGACTTAGTGTTTAGAATGAGTTCCCAAATAGTGAGCATCTTCTGCCCCTGTTTTTTGTCAGTGTTTGCATCTATTCCAAGTGAGGGCTGGTATAAACATTTCTATTTCAACTTGGAAGCTGGGTTTAGGAAAGACACTTCAGTTCAGCCAAGCAGGGCCAACCTAAGAACCAAACATGATTTGGTACCACTTTACTGTTCTCATAACTGGTTGCTGCACAGAACACAGTTCCCAGCAGTCCCAGGACCAGTTTTAGTTTCATATCACAGAAATACACCTCAAAGCACAGTCACAGGTGAGCAGCAGAATGATGATGTAATGCTGTTCCAGGACACATCCTGGATTCCTCAGAAAACCAGCTGTGCAAATCTATGCCCTGTACCTCAGAGTGAGGCCAAGCAACCAGGGTCCTTGCCTACCTATACACCATAGATAGGATGTGGGAAGTTGATATTCACAATCTAAAAAGATTGGTTTTGGCACGTGACTTCAGGAGGTGGTTTTTGAGGCACCAGTTTTATGAAGGCTCTGTCCACACCAAACACTTAGAAAACCTCTGATTTCTGGGGTACCTAGAAAAGAGCACTGTAACCAACAGTCACCTGAGGCAGAGGAAACTGTGGAAAATCCAGCCTCAAATACAAGTCCCAAGTTATTCTGAAAATTCTCACCCTTTGGTCTCCAGACAAAGCTATCCAGGCATTTTATAAACAGCCTGATCCTGACTTTTCTTCTTCCTGACTCCAAACCACATCAGTCACCTAACAAGGGGCATGAAGGTGTGCTCCCTTTTGGCTTCTCTTCCCAGTGCCCTCTCTGGGCACAGAGAGGGATGCACTTGGTTCTCATTTGTGTGGGAAAATGTTAACAACAAGTTCTGATATCCAAATCTGAAAGAATCATGTTTGTCTCTGGTTTTAAGAATTGGCTGTGGAATAAATGTCCTTTTCATTGCTGATGTGAATCAGGACATAGAAAGAGAAGAATTAAAGAAAATACTGCTGTTCCTGGTAGAATAATGGTTCTTACAGCCTCCCTTCACGTCAAGGAATGGAGTATTGATTTTAATCTGACAAATCTCAAAATTACAGGAGGTTCTCCAAGTCCCACAGAGCAGCCCTGATGAGATCCTCTTAGCTTTCCTTCCTTACTTATAACTACAAAACGTCCTCACAACTGCCCTAACGGGAGCACGGAAGAATGAGAGTCTGGGGAATTTTAAAATGTCAGAAATATGCAAATATTACGGATTAGTATTCCACAGAGAGCCATAATTTTCAGTGTTTGCACTCATTTTAGCATTCCTTTTAAATTAAAGGCACAATAGGTAAGCTGGCAGCATGCAGATGGTTTGAAGAGTTTAAAAGATCCTTATTCATAGTTTGGATTTTTTTTCCTAACAGGAGCTATTTAGAACCCAATATTTGTGCTCTTTCAAAGGTAACAGGATTTGGTCTGAAAACTAAATTCAGCAGGAAACCAGTAAGTAATTCGACTTAATGGTTTTGCATATTTCAAACACAAATAATATGTGTTTAAACATCCCTTCAGATATTGAAACCTTGAGATGCAGACACCTACCTGTGCAGAAAGATTGCAATGGAATAAAGCTGTAATCTCCAGGGAACAGGCACAGGAGGAATGTGCCACTTTGGAGAGCCATGAATTAGATCCAGAGAGCACCACTGCACTCCAAGAAATGCAGCTGGGGGTAGATGAAGGATGTTGACACTCTCAGTGCATTGCCAGCTGCCAGAGGTAACTCTGGAAGTGAAAATGCAGGAAGGAAATCAGATATTTGGCAAAATCCATTAAAAACATCCACAGGCTGATCAAGGGATGGCTTTAGAGTCGGCCATCAGCAAACACTGATCTCAGGCCACACTCATATTGCTCTCTGACCTGGAAAGGTGTCCCTTCCCTTTGCAATTTTGAGTTCAGTTCCATCTCCAGGGGTTGACTGAAATGCAGGGAAGTTGCTCTGGATCTGGCCTCTGGAGGTGGAGCATCCTTGTTCCCTTTCCTCTGCTGTCTGGCAAGGACCTGACACATGCAGGAGCAGCATCTCCAGTCAGGGATGGGATGTGAACCACAACCCCAGTCAGCAATCTGGAGCTGTGTATCCTGATTCCCCACATCCCAGTGGGCACCTTGGGCTGGGATTTATTCTCTCTCTCCAACTTCCTCCCTTTTTCTGGCCTCGGGACTTGCAACCTTTGCTGTGACAACCATGAGCGGTGAGCGCTGTTTGTTCTGACCAAGCTGTGAACAGATCACTGCTAGGGGGGGAAAAAAAAGGTGATGGATGCTCCCCTTCACCCCTCAGCTCTCAGGATATGGAGCCCAGAGGTTAGGGGGTCTCACCCTGCCCACCGTGGTGCCATTGTACACCTACAGCTGCTTCGTTGGCACCTCAGATGAAAACGCCGGAGCTGTGGCTTGTTGAGCTGCCCCCACAGAAAACCTGTTGCCCACCTCAGCCCATGGCTCAGGTGGAGGCCATATGGCTGCTGCTCCTCTGGGGACAGCTCCAGGCACGTGCTGAGCTACAGCAGCCAGGGATTTGGGAATTCACATGTCAAAGATGAGATGAAAGACATCTATTTCTTCCTCCGTCCCGGCCCCTTAAAGATGTTTGTTCCTTTTGGGTTGCTCAAAGAACCCTCCTGGTGTGCCCACCAGCACATTCCTGGTGGAGCCTCACCAGTTAATAGACTTTCCCTTGTCAAGCAGGGGGAAAACACATAAAAACAACCCAAAGAAACAAAAGCTTATCCTATTAACTAGTTGTCAATTATCCTTGATGGGTGATTGTGCCAGTGGCCACGGGGAGATGCTGGCAGGTGTAATTACTGGCTTCTTTTACCAGGGTTATAACCTCTGACTTGCAAGGCCTGTCTTCAGGTACAAAAGAAAGCGAAATCACTGAATAAATTATGATAAGCTTCTGCCCTGCATAAATAAGGACGATTTCAACTGAATCTGGATAATTTTAATTGCCAAAGCATTTTATTTTCAGTGCATCACTTCTCATGTTGGACGGCGTGAGCAAATATCCTCACAAAGTGTGGTCTCTTGTTAAAAAATACAGGGACCAGGACTGAATATTACAAGGAAATATATTTAGGTAGAAAAATATTACATGTCGAGTTGACAAGAATCTACTTGTGGTTATTACAAAAAGCTACAGCACAGTTTAAAACTGACAATCCATTACTAGAAATCCATCTTTTGCTTAGGATGATAAACCAAGATTGAATTATAGATTTCACAGCAGCAATTCTGACATTCTGCATTTAAACCCGCACCTTCTGCTTTCCTAAAGCTTTTTTTAATCCATTCATTTGAAATAAACGGTGATGCTCAAAAATTGCCTCAGTTCATGGACATTTTCTCTGCAGGAAACATAAAAACACAACTCTCAAAATCCTTCACAGACCTTGTTAAAGGGGCTTTCTCATAAAAACCTCGTTTTTAATGTTTATTTAATTTTTTTAAGTTCAGTTTGATTTGTTAATGAGTACATGCCCTAAGTGCATGCCTGCATTTCCTACGTAATTCAAATTTGAAGGGAGGGCTCAGATGTAGTTCCACGTTGGGCAGGATTCTGATTTCAGACCATTAGCATTCATACATGAATATTTAGTCACACGTGAAATCCACCTAATCCACAGATTGCAACCCCAGTGAATAGGGCAAGTTTGTTATCCACATTCTTCCACTAAATTAAACCTTTCTGTCTTGTGTGAAGTCATTTAAAATGGAGATTTCCGTTCACTGTACCTTGTTCAATGATGTGCCCCAGCAGCTGGAGTATGGGCCAGCTCCTTCACACTGATGTTATCCCAGGAAGGGACACCAGCGAGTCCCCAACTCCAGCTCGCTGCTGCTTCCTGCTCGTCTCGCTTTGATAATTCAGCGACAAATAAAAGCAGTTAAAGCACTCAAAAAGCTCATTGGACTGAGCAGACCGGGCCAAATCTGGTGTCACTCCCCCTAAAGAGCCAAGCCCAACGTGCAAACACACGTGTGTGTGGGAGAGAGAAAGACTTCCCAACTCAGCCTTAGAAACGCGAAAAAAGTTCAACATTCAAACCCCCCCAAATGTTAATCAGGCCACCGCCTTTTGTCGCTCCGCTGAATGACCGTAGTCAGGCTATTTAAAGCAAGTGATGCATTCAGTTGTTAATTGTGAGTGCCCATTGAGGGCACCTCAAATGAACCACAGTCTCCCTCAGTTCTCATCCCCCCTCCCTTCCCAGCAAACGGCTGGAAAGGCTCTGAGACAGAGCACGAAGTTCATCTCCTGAGCCAACCGAGTCCTGCAGAAATTGTTATGGAAAAGGACGGGCAGTCTTGGAGGAAAGAGGAAACTCGAGTATATTAGTGTTTTTTTCTTTATCACTCAAACCTGCCCTTGCTCTTATCTGTTCTCAGACCTCCTGAAGGGAAAAGTGCCCAGGCTCTGTCCCCTTTCCATGTGTCCCCAGTCCAGGCCAGCTAAGGAGAATCCTGTGTGAGAAGCTGTGACCACCCTATTATTGCCATAGCCAACATATTTTTTACAAAATCAGAAGAATTATTCTGTATGTCAGGTTTTTTACCTCCCTCTTTCACTTGTCTGCTCCTGGGAAAGCAGAGGCTGTGTGCCATCATTCCTTAAGTGTTATTTTATGTGCTAGAAAACCTCTATTTCAGCTCTCTACATAAATATTTAAGCACCAGTTCAAGGATTCATGAAGGATTTCAACCTAAACAACCAGTCCAAATACTGTCAGTGGTTTTATTTGCAGAGTGTAAAAATAAGTGCAGTCACACACAGTTGCTCTGTAGGGCAATAACCAGCTCAGTGTGGATACTCTGCATGAATGGAGGAGAACACCTGGACCATCCCCCTGAAAGCCCAGACGACCATCTGCTGGACATGATAAAAAATTAAAAGGCAAACAGCCTTCAGGGAAAAGCCATTCATCACTAGAAAGAGCCACAGACCTGCTTCAGGTTAAACCTGAGCGACATCCCATGAAAATCAAATTCCTGGGTACGGCAATCTCCTGCACTGCTGTCTGTGAGGAGTCCTGCTGGGGAGTCCAAGCAGGGGCATGAAAACGGGTACCACTGGCAGCACAAATGCCTTGTGTAGCCCTGGCTGTGGGCAGTGGTGCTGAGCTCAGAGTGGGAGCAGGAGTGGGGGCACTGAGCAACCCGGGCTGAGCACGGAAGCAACGTGAACAGGGGTGATGTGGAGCTGGACGGCACCAGCACAACAATGCAAACCCAGCCCACATGATTTGCTAGGGAGAGACAGAGTTTCTGTGTGCATAAAACAGAAGGCTGAGGCCTTGGGGATCCATAACAAATATTTATCCCAAGAACAAACACGTAGAACCTAAATCCAAATGTATAAAATCTGGACATGCAGAGTTTAGAAGCTTCAGGTACATGAACAGCAGGGACATGAAGGGCCACTTCTGCCACATGCAGTGGGGTTAAAGAACACCATGGACCTACCACAAGTGCTGTCCAGGGATATCCCACCACTGTTTCATCTCTAGAATGTTCCAAACCCTGTCCTATTCAGCCTGCAGCTTTTTTTCTTTCAGTAAGAGAAGGTGACTAAACCCCATATCCATTCAAATGGTAGAAACAAAGATTTTCTTGGTCAAATTTTCTTTCTCTTTTAACTGGAGCCACATTCAGGATCTCTAATCAGTGCATTCTCAGCACACACAGGAATGCCTTCAGCTCCTCATTCACAAGCCTTGCAAAATACTATTTAAAGGAAAAAGTCCTAAAAATTGAGGGTTTTTTTGTTTTGGTTTGGTTTGGTTTTTTTAGTTGTTTTAGTAACAGCTTGTCTTTGCCTTTAATCTCCATCCCTGGAAGTGTCCAAGGCCAGGTTGGACGGGGCTTGGAGCAACCTGGGCTGGTGGAAGGAGTCCCTGCCCATGGCAGGGGGTGGCACTGAATCTTTAAGGTCCTTCCAACCCAAGCTATTCTGGGATTTATCAGGATGCAACCAAAAATAATAATGAAAAACTGTAACAATCCCACCACTGCTTCAATCAAAGTGCCATTAACCTCACTGGGGAGAAAAATCCTGGGGGAAAATTTAAAGTACGGCTCCATGTTCAATAAATTCCCAACATTTTTGAAAATTCAATTGAAATTAAATATATTTTGCCCTAAAATGGGACTTATTGTAAAGTACCCAAATACTGGCTTAAAATATGCTTCTGTTAAAAGCCCACAAATATTAGTCGAAGAAGGTTACATTTGTATTAAAAAGAGGATTTTTAATAGGCAGCAAAACAAAATAAAGAGCATCCACCCTTTTTTCCTCCTTATTTTTCAGGTGGAGTGAAATATCTTGTCCTGCTGCTTACAGATGGAGTAGGTTTAAATACAAAGTAGCCAGATTTTATTTTCCTCTGTTGGCCATTCTGTCCTACTCGTTTGTAACCTGAGAGACACTCCCAAGCAGCAGCACTACCTTTAACATCAGTTTTTAAACTGCTCATTGAAGTGTCACAATTACAAGCCCTAAACCCTGGCTTTGACTGATTTAGCAGCCTCTGTACTCTGAAAAATCCAAATTCTATTACCAAAGAAACCTTGCCAATGACATGATATTACACAGCATGAAATCACTCCAACATCTCATCTTCTAAGGGACTTACATGACAGAAAGAATCAGAAAATCTACACAGTCACCATAGCTCACAATTTTTCCAGTTCCCAGCCTAAACAAGACACCAGCCTGTTTTCTGAGCCCTGCATTAGCATCATTCAGCATAGGGAGCAATTTTCTGTTTGAAAAGAAACCACATTGGGATTATAAATTAATATTAAAAGCAACCCCCGCACTCTTGTTGTCTCCCCAAAGAAACTGAGCTGGAGAGGAGGAGGGTTGCAGCAGATGCAGATGTTCCCTTGTATACTGCTTTTAGAAAAACAGAATAACAATAAAGCCCTGAGGTGTTTTCTGCTTTCTACCTGAAAAGGCAGGGAAGTGACTCAATCTATATTCTCTTCAAAACATTTTCTTACCATTTTCAGTGACACAAGAGCATCACATCAGTACTTGCTGATGTGGCAGCAGTACCAAGGACTCACATGTGACACTGGCACAGACCTGGCTGGTACCCCAAGGAGGGCATGGTTACCATTTTTCTATTAAAAATGTAGAGAGAAGGAAGGTTTATCATAGAAAATTGAACCACAGAGAAAGGAAGAGGCAGATTTCATCTCCTTCACACACCTCAGCCAGGATGCTAAACTCGGTATCTGCACTTCAGCCCAACCAGAGCAGTCATTTTGGGAGGAAAAAGGGTGGAAAAACAACCACTTGTGCCAGGGTGATGTGATCAGATATCTGACCATGCAGCTTTTAGTCAAGCTGAATCCTCCTCACTTGAATCATCTAAGAACCAGCACTCCAGTCCCAACTGCTGGAGCCAGACCCCCTCACTCTGAGCTTAGGAGAGCTCAGCCATCCTTCAGAGACAAGGACATGCAGCTCTCCACTCTCACAGGAGTAGAGGAGAAGCAGGGAGTCTGCAGAACAAGTTAAATCTGAGCCTGTCAGCTCTCAGAAGCTCTTTTTGACCAAAAGAGGCGACCTGCCTAAAGCAGAAACAGCCTGAAAAGGGCCAGACCTTCACCTCCTTGGCCACCACCATCTGAGGGAGCTCAGCACACGTGGAGGCAACCCAGAATTACCTGGTTAAACATTCAGCAATTATGAATAAAATTATGAATAAAAATAAAATTCCCTGAGCCATTCCTCAGAGCTAAACAACCACACTGCCAACATTTTAAGGACAGAAACTGCAGATCTTCAAGTGAAAATGAACCATTGGAAGGAAAACTGAGGCTAATGGATCCTCGGTAGGTTAAACTCTCTCATTTTCTTTTAGATTCATTGAGGTTTTTAACCCTGAACTAAAACTCATAACATAATTGGAGGTATTAAGCATGGATTTTCAGGGAAGAGTGGCAATATCCACAGAAATTAGACTGGGAAATAGTTTTGAAAGTTAATCCTAATTTTTTTTTTTATTATTGCAATCCATACTAAGTAGATAAAGAAAAAAATAGCATAAATAGTAAACTACCCCCACTATAATAAAATAATGGGTGCATGTGCTAAAATCAGACTTTTGCTGGGTTACACCTTTGTGGTGCACACACCCAGGGTTAGCAGTGATGTCTGACTCAGCTCTTGGGACAATGCCTAAATCCCAGCAATTTCTCAGTAATTCCAGCCCACATCAGCCTGCAACCAAGTGCTTGCAATCCAGAAACAGCCCCATGATGTCTGCCAGGCTGGAGCCTTGAATCCCAAAGTAAATACATCATTTTGCTCTGCTAATAAATAAGCTCTGTCCTGGTTAGCCTGGAGTGTGTGTCACTGGGGGATGATGGCAGGGGCAAGGATGGGGTCTGGGGGTCAGGGGCACAGCCAGGGCAGGGACCCCTTCCCCAACAGCTGCCTGGTGTGATTTAGAATATCAGTGCAGACACCTCAAGGCTTCCCTGCTACCTTTTTATGGAAACACAAGGAAATAACTGGTATTTAATGAACTATATTATAAGAGAGGAGGAATTCCAGTGGCAGATTGCAGCTACAGCCTTTAATCTTCATTATGGATTCAAACACAAGCATCTAAAGCAAGATTCAAGTGGGATGATGAAATTCCTCTTGTTTAATGGATAACAATCAAGGAACACATAATCCCTTATCACAACGATTCTGCAACTCCTCTGTCCCTTTTATGTGCATAATATATCTTAATGGGCTTTACAGCAATTTAGGGCCCAAGACAAAGCATCTGGCAAAGACTAATTTACAACCACGTCGCTCAGGAGGAACACACACCATCCACAGGGCTGAAATATGGGGTGGCACAGGCATTTAATCTTCCTGCTATCCAGAAGTCCTGTAAATACTCTTTAAAGAGATGAGAATTTCTAGAGAACAAGGAAACCCCCCCCCCCGTGTCACTATGTTTCCTTATGGCATTATTTCCCTTTTAATTGTTATCTTTTGAGCAACAGACTGAGTTGTTTTTCACTCATTAATAAGATTACCTCATGTTAATTGAGATATTGCCTGTGTCCTTCCTAGACATTCTTGCAGAATAACACCACCACACATAGGAAAACAAAACCTAAATAGAATTATCAGGATTTTGAATTAAAAGCAATTTCAATGATAAATAAACATACTATGCAACACGGAGTAAGTCACTGAGAAGGTAAATACAAACAGTTTATAGATTTCAGCATTTCAGAGAGGAAATGTTGAGGAAAATCATGATCTCAGTGTAAGTGCACAGACAAGGCAAGCGAGGGAACGACGAATGTGTGGAAAAATGGGATTAGTGTTCCCTTTTCATTTTAAGGACATGCCAAGATGTGAGACTGAGATACATTTGTTTTAGAAGATCCTTGCTGATCACAGCTATGTTCTGTCAAGTAAAAAACACAAGTGCTGTAAAAACATGCACAAGCAGTGCCTCTACCACGGCATTATTCAGGTCCTAATGAATTTGAAGGAGGTCTTTCCAGAAAGACCTGAAATATATTCAGAAGCACTGTTACATTCTATAGGACTACGAGTAGTTTAGAAACCTTGATGATATCTGCACTAGTCATTCATTTTACCCCACTGGTCCTGGAAGCTTTTTGAATGAATCCTTGCCAGAGCTAAAGTAGATCTTACAGGAGGTGGAATAATTTTCTGTAAGAAAATTGCAGTTGAGAGAAAACCCAAAAAACCTGCTCAGCTGTTGAAATGGTTAATTGCCTGCTAAGACTATGTCTCTTTTTTTTCTCCTGACAAGCATCTTACAGTCACTTTTGAAGTAGCTGATTATCCAGATTTGGGTTCTCACAGGGAAAAGCAGAGGCTGATTTGGTGAATTGTTCATATTCTCTTTGCACCTGCAGTCTCCCACTGACAGACAAATTTTCCAACCACTTCACCATTCTCTGAGTCTTCCCTGTACTCCCTGAAATTCCTAAATTGCAAAAATTGTGCAAATACTACCCTGCCCATAAATGCTGGGATGTGTGTGACCTTTTGGTCACTCACTGTAATGGGAGCTATTTCTGCACTAATTATTAAACAGTAGTTTTCAGGTAATTTTGTGACTCTTTTGCAGGTATTAACCAACTGTGTATTACTCATATTGCTCTATAAAGACCTGAGAGGGGAAAAAAATGAAAATTTAAAGTGTTCTTTAAAAGATACTAATTTTCCCAAGCAGGTTACGATGTGGGCCTTGTCACTTGCTTGGTAACCACCTTAATTTGCAAAAGCTCATCCAAAAAGAAGAGTGCCAAATGAAAGGCCAAACTCAGGCTTTCCTGCTCGTGGTTCAAGGATGCACAGCCAGAAAAGTGGTACCCACAGAGTCAATAATTCCATCTAAGCACTTCACAGCTGCTCTACTAGAACTGTGTCTCTGATTAGCACGTGGACCAGAACTTCTCTCTCTAACTTCTGTTCTGCATGGAAAGGATTTAGAAAGGTGAAGGTTGAACAAAATTATAATTACTTGTTATATTCTGGCCAGGAGAGCTGAGGAATGAAATAGGGATTGCAAGGTTTACCATCCCATCAGCAGGGAGCAGGCACTGCAATCTCATTCCCTTTGATCCCTATGGATCCTTCTGGAACCTACACACGACTCTTCTGGGCCAGAGTTTATCAGTGCATTATTTGTAATGGTGCTAGCAGGATTTTCATGGCTAATTTAGGTTTGAGGGTGGGTTTTATTGTTATTTTTTTGATGACTGTGTGACCAAGCCATCTCCCCCTTCCTCTGCTCAATAGATTTATGTTGTGCTGAGCTATATCTGTTCCAGTACCTTAAACTGCTCCAATCTGAGCTCTATTGACATTTTCATTATGTGTGAGTTGACAGTACATGGTTGTATTAAGGGACTTCCAATGATGGGGGAGGGAGGGAAGGAGGGGCTGGGATCTCTCTTTGCAGAGATTTCTACTAGATGATGATGCTTTTCAGCCTGGCAAAATGATAATGCAAAAAAAAAAACTGGGGCATTTTAGTCAGTGTAAGAGGACAAAATCACAGCATCCCTGTGAAATAAGTGCTGGCTGGAGAGCAAGGTACGTGTTATTAATATATATCAGTATCCATATTCCAGAAGGAGATGGCCAAAGACTATAATTAGCTCTGAAGCTAAAGTATGAGCAGCATAATAATAACTATTAGTCTAAAAAGGAATGTAATGAATAAAAGCTCGATTCACAAAGGAATACAATGTTAATATTGAAATCTGGACATGGCAAAATGGCAAGTTGTAAAAGAGGGGCATTTAATGACACTTTGTGTCTGTGCAATTTATTCAGGATAGATTAAAAAAAAAAAGGAACAATTATCATTTACAAGAACAAGGAGTGTTTTATGTGTGTTTTGTCACAGTCTATCAGTGATCCTTGCCTTCAGTGCTGTCTCCAGTGTGCACATGCACAACCTCTGTGCTGCACAAATACACCGAGATATAACACATATATATATTTCTATATCAAATCAGGATTTTCATTTTCCTACAGCAGGAAAAATGGGTAGAGAGAACAATATTGGAAGAGATAGATATCAAACCTTACAGGAGATCTCTCTGGTTGCTCTCCAGATCTGACCTTGAAAGGCAGCTTGCACATGATTGTCAGTGAGTGCCTCCTCCTTTTCATTGACCAATTATTTACACATTTCTATTCAAACCTGAGGCTTGAGAAAATGGGAGAAGAGAGGAAAGCTAATGCAGGCACTTTGCCCTCTTTAAAAGCTTGTTCTTGTTGTGTATTGAGACAAAGAAGTTGGTTAAACTCATCACGAACTAAACAAGACAACGAGAGTGTTCCCTGTGTTCATATTTCCTCAGTGATCCCAGGTTTGTTAGGAAAAGGCAAGATAAAAGTGTAGTCATTTAACAATCAAAGCTACTGTCCCAAAGGATATTGAGATCATATTGAAATAGTTCTAGCTAAAATAGAGTTATGAGATTATTATTATTATAATCTGTTGATCCATCCTTTTTAATATAACAAAATACTTTTCTCTCTTCAGAATTAAATTCCTTTCTGCTGAGTTTGCAACTAGAGTGAAAGGAGAGAAATAGATAAAAAGAGAATTAATCAAAACCCCTGAGCTGACAAACCAGCCATGTTCTTCTCCTATGGCTCCATCACCTCTTCTTTGATTTCAGCAGTGACTGACTATTCAACACATTAAAAATGTCTGTCACTGCACTAAAAGCTGCCATGCTCTTGACCTGGCCCACGTGTCTGTTCTTCTTCCTCCACCCTCTCCCTTCAACTTTTCCTATTCCTTTCCCTGCCCTGCTTCTGCATTAATATTTACCCAACTTCCTCTGTATCATCTGTCATCCTGTCACCTGCACCTAAAATAATCTGCTGTTTTCCTTTACCAATGATTCTATCTCACCACATACAAGTATCTCCCTATAAAATATAAAATAAATAAAATAATCTCTTTCATAAATGAATGCTCCTCACCAGTGATAATTGTAAACTGTTATGATTTACATGACAGTTTGCTGGAAACTTTATAGGCAATTTTCCTCCCCCACCTTACGTCAATGATATATAAAATATACTTTAAAAAATGACTCAAACATAATTTGTGCAGGAAGGTTATAGAGCCATAGAATGATAGAATGGTTTGGGTTGGAAGGAACCTTAAAGATCATCCAGTTCCACCCCCTGCCATGGACAGGGACACCTTCCACTAGCCCAGGTTGCTCCAAGCCCCGTCCAACCTGGCCTTGGACACTTCCAGGGATGGGGCAGCCACAGTTTCTCTGGGTAATCTATGCAAGGGCCTCCCCACCCTCACAGCAAGAATTCCTCCCTAATATCCAGTCTAAACCTCCAGGTTCTAACCTATCTGCAAATCAAGAGAGCTTTCCCAAAGGTTCTGGTATTTCAATTTAAATCAGGTTGAAAACAAGGGCAAGACTCTACTTATTAAAATAAGTCACTTCAAACCCAGACTAGGATGATATCCATAGCCATCAGGAATTATTTAACTACACTGACCCTACAAAAGCAATTTTGAGTAACCTGTATAAATAGAGTGGGCAGAACTACAGGGAACAAGATGAGTCACCTATTTCCAATACAACGTTCTACCAACGCTTCAATAACACAAGACAGCACCAACAAAACAGATCAGATCTCTTAGTTACACCAGAAAAGAGCCTAGAAAGTGGAGATTTTCACCAAAACTCCAAGGAATGCATCAATAAACATTAAATCTTCCATAACAACAAAGTGAACTAAAATATGCAGCACGTTGGGAGAGTCTATCAAGAGTTCAGGCCTCAGTGACGTGCAGGATTGGCAAGGAGGACCAAAAGTTAACATAGCTGCAGACAAAGCAATTAACATCTCTGTTATGTGCTATTGATCCAGGGATCCCTCTGTTAACAAACCTTCCAAAACCAGCCAAGAAAGCACTTGCTAATAATGCAAGATGAAACAGATACCAGCCAAATAATCAATTAAATGGAGCCATGAGATGCCTCCTTTGAGGATCAAGGAGGAGAAGAGAGATCAAATGAAGGGAAAAAAAAAATCATAATTTACAGTGAGGAAAACTCTGTAAGATGTTTATTTGAAGTCCAAGCTGATAACATAATGCCATGAAACAGGGACAATCAGCATCCTGGAGGGATGAGGATGATCCTCTCCTGCTGGAGAAAACCTTCCCGTGCTTCATTCAAAGTGTGGGACTGGATGTGACCCTCAGTTCTGCCTTCAGTGATCTGTGAGACTGAAAAAAGAGGTTATACAGGGAAAAAAAAGGAACACAGCAGCCCTTTTACTTGTGAAAACTGCAAGGAATCACGATGCTGTAAAACAAGGTTATATCAGCCATTGAGGAAGAAAAGAATTAAAGTAGCCTTGCCTTTCCTTCCTCTTGGAAATTCAGGAAAATCTAATTTTGTGCAGCCCATGGAAGCCAGTTACAAAGGACAGTGAGGCTCCTTTGCACATACAACTCAAAATAAATGTTATTATTCCATTTCGCTTTACATCTGGGGTTTGGGGTTTTTTTTGGTATTGGGGCAGCCTGCCTTCTTGCTAAATAGGTGAGAGAATTTGATTTTTTTAAAACTAATTACAATAGTTACTCATTAAGTCTTTGTGATCAACATACAGAAAAAAATCCCTCCACACACAATAAAAAAAATGAATAAAAAAATAACTGTCACAGGACTTTTGTTGGCTGACCATGTATTTAAATAATAATAATCATGAGTATGAGACCTGCTAAAGAGCTAGAAAGAAGACATCCAAATCTTTTTGTTGCCCTTCCCTATTCTGCTTAAACAACTCAAATCCTATTTTTTTCATTCAGCTGGGATTGCTAATAGCCATTACCCCATTAATTTAATTTATTAACTAGATAAAGCATTAAGCAGAGATAACAGCAGCCCCACTGGAGCTTTTTGATCAATAGTCTTTAAAAATTACAAATTACCACATTTGGGTACTTTGGGTACTTCTGGTGAACTGTAATTTCTCCATGGAAATACTTTAAAAAACCTCACCAATTATGAGTAATTCATGGAGTTAACCAAATACATTCACTATCAATGACACTATTATTTCCATATAAGTGGGTTGGGGAAAAACCTGTGTTTCGAGGGGTTAAAATATCACATCTGAGAAGATTCTTCTTTACAAAATATTTAGATATTAGCAATTACTTGAATTCCACAATGGTACCAAACCAAGATAGTTTTATTTATTTAATTACAGGGTCAGCAACTTCTAATGGATTGAAAAAATCAAGTCCAAAGAACAAAACATAAATCAGTTTACTCAGGATATTTCAGCGATTTTCTTTTAATTATTCTTGTTAATTCCCCCCCCCCCCTTTCCCTCAGGCAAATGTAGCACCACCAAAACCCTTATCCTGGCAGGATTTCAGCACCCCCCCAGCTGGCTCCTTGGAGAAACATCTGCTGCCCCAAAAAGATTGGAAGGTTTGTGCAAGGCAAGAAGTGGAAGTTGGTGAATGATGGTGATGTAGCACATGGGGCACAGAAAGAACGTCACTCTGATGCTCAGAAAGACAAAAATCCTACAGCAATAGGGGCAAAAAAGCACTGCAGGGATGAGCAAGGACCTTTAATGAGACAATATTCACCAGGTTGGAAAATTCAGCTTTAGAGAGCAAAGCCTCCATCTGCTTAGAGAGTAAATACCCCTGTTTGTGAACACACCACGGGAACAATAAGGAGGAGGGAAGGATTTGTAGGTTAAAGAAAGAGGTAAAAAAGGATTAATATAAATTACCCAGGAATAAATTTAGTCTGAAATCAGATGGTAGTCTCTACCCATTATTGGGGAAAGGTTACAGAGCAGAGTCCCAAGAGGAGAAAAATTCTCATTATTTTTAAAATGGCACTTGATGGGTTCATGGAAGGTATTCCATGGCTTGGATATCTCCTATAGCAGAGAACTGAACTTGTGACCCAGCTGATCCCATTCATTCCTGGGAGTTTCTTCACATCAATGTGTGTGTCCAATCATGACCTGACCCTTCCTCATGCTTTTAATGTTTTAGGTTCAACTCAATGCCAAAATTCATGGGTTTGGGAGCTTAATACATATTTTTTTAGTGTTTTACACACTCCAGTATCACATTTTTTAAAAGAACAAAACCAAACAAAATCTGACACTCTGCTGCAGCTCTTGATTTTTCTCCCCATACTGTTAAGGCCCCTTTATCTGAATGTCATTTAATGAGTGTCCCTGAAGGGATTAGCATGTCAATGTGTGTATATTGATTTCCTAATCCAGTCCATCAAAGCTGTTATGATCTGGCGACAGCACAAGAAACAGGAGTTCAAGGTTCTTCACACAGCTCCGACAGTATGTTCTCGAGCCTCTTGATGTGAGAATTAGCTCACTCCTGAAGTCCAATTAATCTGATGAGACTGTCAACAAAGATGTCATTTCTAGTCACATTTTTGGGGATGTGGACACCTGTCTAAAACACAGGATGAGATCATCAGCTCGTTAACATTTTCCAGCAGATGGTAAAAAGCTGCATTTTCTATCGTTTTGGGCTGCTCCATGTTTTTTACAGCCAAGGCCTCTAAGCTGTGGGGCTGCACACCACAGTCAGCCTCAGAAACCAGGAGAGCTGGTAGATATGTATTTAAACACCAACACCAGGATGCTAGAGGAGCTATAGGAAGAGTTTGCAATCTCTTTCCAACATTAAAATAAATAAATCGGAAAAAAAAATAGATCGGGACTGGGGGAGGGAGATTGGTTAAACAAAGCCTTTTTCTGAGTAACTTAAAATTTCATCCAGTATTCCTTTCACAGAGTAATTTTGGTGTAGAATGTTTCAGTTGCCTGTGGGGCCATGGCACCATCCTTTTCTAAGGTCTGTGACTAAGACCTCTGCCTGATCCTACAACAGACACAGAGTCCTTCAGCTGTTCCCTGATTCCATGGAGCCTGGAGGAGCAGGAGCCCCAGCACTGCCTGGTGCCATCCAGCAGAGTAAGAACCACTTTGACAGTCCTTGTACAGACAAAGCACAGGCTGCTGCTCCTCAGCTGCACTGCTGAGGTCTCAATCCTCTTACCCCTGCGTTCACAGGGAAGCTGTTTAACAAAACTGGAGGAAAATCAGATTCTAACAAGTTTCCAGCTGGGCTAAATACAGCAAGAAGAGAACATGTAAGTGCACATCCTATTTAGGATTATTGCAATAATACTCAGAAGTGGAGTTTTCTCAGCATCTGGAGAAATTGCTGTCAAATGAGCAGAATATTTTGAAGGCTTTATGAGGAACCCTCCCTCTTTTTCTTAACAATAAAACTCCTACTATGCCACCCTTATATTGCTTTTGCTGCTCAAACGTGTCAGGGCACAAATTGGCATCCTTCCTATTTTTGATATTGTCTAATTCCCTGGGTCATTAGTTATGTAATCATAATCATTTTTCTGCTGGGCTGATTGGTGCTATCTATCTCATCTCCTTCCCTCATCTCACCTCTTTAGTAGTGTTCGAGCATGGATGGGAACATCCAAGTCCCTCAGGGCACCATCTGGTCCTACCCTGTTCAGAGGGGGCTAAATGAATGACATACTGTATGGTACTTCCTACTCATTAGTTACTGATTCCTTGTGTTGCTGGGTTTTTAAAGTCATTCCATTACATATTCTTCAGCTAATTTGTTCATTTCTGTCTCCTTTTCTTTATACCCATATCTAAAGGCTTCACAAAGAGGGGGGGAAAGCCCAGTGGGCAAGGAAGTGATGTGCTGGAGGGATGATGTGATGGATCAGGAGTGATATTGTGAACGTGAGAACAAAGGAGATTGTAGATCAGTGTTTAAACTATCCACAGAACACAGAAAATACTCACAGGCATCACAAAGTAACAGGGGGAGAATACACGAGTCTATTTATACACATTTTATGTGACTCACCTGCCCGTGGGTAAGAGATCACGTTACACGGCCCAAACACCAACAGATGAATCCTTTATATGTAAATAACACCAAGGCTAAGAGCTAGAGCTATCTCCTCCTTTCCCAAAAGGATTAAAATCCAGCCTGTGCTGAAGTAGAAACAATTAGAAGACACCTTCTGAAGTTGTGATTAACTCGTGTTCCAGCCTTCCCTCCCTGCACTGCCTGTGGATAAAGGGAGACAACATTTACATTTCTCCCTCCTTTGTGTTCATCTCCCTAAAACAGATTGCTTTTTTTTATTGTACTATGTAGCACCATAAATGTGGATGGCCTTTTAAAGCCAAATATCACTCTTGCTAAGTAATTGTCAATTAAATTCAGTATTAATTATTCTTAATAGCCCACTCTCATCCACTGTTTTCCATGTGTCTCATTTTTGCACGCATCTAATGTCAGAGCAGACGAATTTTAGTTTGGAGGTTTACTTAAACCCTGTATTTAATGAAATCATTGCATTGCTGGGTGAATATGTAAATCTCTGAAGCGGAACTGCAAAAACTTGTTACAAAATCAGTGCAGGCCATTGGCACATTCAACTCTTGTAACCAAACATCAAACATAAATGACAAAAATGCAATAACTTAATAGTCAATGCAGGCTGTAATTATACTGACACTCAAAGCCTTTGTCTTTTAGGGTTTAGTGTTAGAAGGCATGCTCTCTAATCCCCACTAAGACAAAAAAATGCCAAGAACTCTATTTCTACCCTAATTTCCAACCTCCACCTTGGGACAACTTGCCTGGAGGGATGGAGAAGTCGTGTGCCACAGCCCATCAGCAGGGTGGGACCAGGGGACTGGGGTTACCCAGGAGTGGCTGGAGCAGAAAACCTCAGTGAGACTCTCTCCATCATTTCCCAGCAGTTAAACGGTCCCTTTTCCCTGTGCCCACAGGGCCAGCCCCTCATCTGGCAGCTCCACTGGCAGGAATAGGCTGAACTAGGATGCAAACCCCCTCTGAGAGCAGAGATAAATGAAGCCTCAGGTGTTTCTCCCCTTGGAGTGGAACCCAGTGGAGCTCAGGGTGTGTTTCTAATGGGTTAGTTTTACCCTGGCCTCAGGGATGGATGTGCTGGCGTTCCTCTCCACGCCCTGCTGACAATCCTTATGTACAGGAGTCAGTCCTCAGCAGACTTCAAGCTCTGCCTGAGCAGTTTTGTGCTCACAAATAGTTGGTGCCTCATTAGGCAAGAGGCAGCAAGAGGTGGAAAGGGAAAGACAAAGGTGATAGCCCAGCTCTGCTCCCAGTCCTGACCAGCTGCTGGGACAGGACAACTGCTCCTCTTGGTCCCCAAATGTCGTTTTAAAAAATTTCCTTATACCTTTTACAGTTTGCATTTATAGCACAGAGTGACCTTGTGCACAAACAGGGGGTCAAAGATATCCCCAGTCAATCTGTCACTCCCTCAGTGAAATGAAAGGAGACATTAAGCAGTGTTACAGATCCATGAAATCCAAGGGAACAGTGTCAGCTCCCTGAAATGGGGGTTGTATTTTCCACATAACAGTCTCGTACCAAATAGCAAAACAGAACATAGGATAAAATTCATAACAAACAAATTTAAAAAGATCCTCAGTTCAGTGACTGTAACAGGCATTCTTCAGATGCCTTGCAGCCATTCATTCTTCCTTATATCCATTTGAATGTTCCCCCTTGGCCTTTTGTTTTCATTTTAGCTTTCTAAGCCCCTGTGCCATTCCAGAAGCTGTTTACCCCTCTCCCTGTCCTTTCCCTCCCAGCCCTTCTCATTCTGCCTCTACAAGACCCTTTCTCCTGTATGATTCCTCTCCCTTTTTGGCAGCGTGCTCTGTGCTCTTTTCTAAATTCTGTTTTGCTTCTTAAACCTTTTTATTTTTTTTTTCCCCTGGACTGACTCCCCTTTTTCATTAAGCCAGACTCATTCTTTTTTTTTTTCCCCCCCCACCCTTAAAAAGAGCATTTTATCCTGGCCAAACGCAGGGCCCTGCCATATTCTCGTTTACAAATGTCACTGCAGCAGGGCTGAGATCCTACTCGGGCTCTGGGAGCTGGGCTGGCACAGAACAAAGGCATGGCAGTGCCTCGCACACCACGCTGTTGTTTCCCCTCAGTCCTCCTCCACTAGCAGCTTGCAATGACATTTTAGCAAAAGTCAAGCTCCTTACAGCTCCCCCCCCTGCTTCCAGCAGGAATTCAGAGTCCATTTAGGAGAAGCCATGAAAGACTGACCCTAAGCAACAGAAAAGGAGGCACAGCCCCTCATTTCTATCTGGCCTTCTTTATTTTAATCCACCCAAATATTTGAGAAGATTTTTCCCCCCCCCTTCATCAAGCGTTCAATTGTAATTTGTAACTTTTAGTTCAGCACATGAACTCCAACAGGAGTGCTCAGGAAGGTGTCTCTGTGTGGATCCGAAAAGGGATAAAAATCAGGTTGATATCACCAGGGATGAAGTGCTGAGTGCACATCTCTGCCATAAGTGGTATAAAACCACATTCAGCAGAAGACTGTGCAAAGAAATCCATGATTTTATGTGTAAGACATCACCAGCTAACCCCAGCTTGAGGCCTCACTGCCAGACCCCTCCTCAACCCCAGCCTCCCTCCTTGGTGCCCTCCAAACCTCACGACCAACTTCAGCAGCTTTAGACTCATAAGCCTAAAGAGTTCTTGATGGCATTGCCTCTTTTGCTTACTTGTGTATGTATTTATATTTATCCACCTAAAAAAGAACACGAAAATAGGAAATTAACCCCTGTAGAGGTTGATAGACTGGCTGCAGGAGCTCAGTGTTTGCGTTCCCTCGTTGCCTGTGGAGAGGAGCTCAACAAGCAGATTCCCTGCCAATGGCAAAGACCCAGAGGGATGGTGGAGGAACAGCCCATCTCCTGCCTCTGTGTGACAGTGAGGGACAGCCCAGTGCCACCACTGTGGGTCACCCAAGGCCACTGCACAGAGACAAAGGGCCCTGGGGCACCGACAGCCCCTGGCAGTGGCTGTATGGAGATACCAGGAGCCATCAGGAAGTCCTGGACTGAGGGAGGAGAATCTCCCAGCCCTGCTGTGACAGGGAATTAAGTCAGTGGAAAAAGCCCCCCGCTGGCTGCACTGGCAGCTTGGTTACCCCATAAAAACAACCAAACCAACCCCTCCTCCCCAAAATGCCAGGAGAGTTATATAAGGGGACTTCAGCAGCACTGGGGCAGTTTGAGGGTGGAAAAGCATCACTTGGCCTCAGCAATTCCTCTGATTCTCCTTCTAAAAACCTAAAAGGTTTTCAGGTTCTAAAAACCCTGAATGGTTTAGGTTTGAAGAGACCTTAAAGGCCACCCCCCTGCCATGGGCGGGGACACATTCACTAGACCAGGTTTCTCCAAGCCCCATCCCATAACTGACCAGCAGATTCCCTGAGCAAAGGTTGGTCAAACCAGGCAAATAAACCCCCGGAAGGGTGCTCAGGTGGTGTCATACAGAGCTGCTGTATAACAACAGGGGCACCCCAAGCTGCCTCTGCCTCTTCACCACCAGCCATATTTAATCTCATTTACATTAAGACAATACCAAAACCCAGAATCTGTTTGGTTTAGGCTGCTGGAATAAACCTCTGTCATTCCTCCAAGCCCCTTTACAAGTTCTTACAAGGCAGAGCTTAGCAGAGAGAAAAGAGTGAAATGAAGCAGGCGGGCAATTTTCCCAGCTCTGAATGCAGGAATGAGGCAGGAAGGAGGATTTTCTATCTCCAGCACAGGCAGGTTCTCCCTGGGGAAGAGCCAAACCTGCTGCCAGCTCTTCTCTGCTCGGGAGATAAAAGTGATTTCCAGTGGGAAGAAAAGAATTTTTTGGGGGGCTTTGAGTATAAATTAGTATTTCTGGGCTAAAACTGATTAGTTTAGTGGTTCCACTGCAAGGCTTCTCAGTCTGTAGAAGAAGAATATTAGAAGAATGCTCCCAAATTTGTACCTGAGTGGACAGGCAGCAACTGGTTTAGCTGCACTTCCAGGAGATCTGATGTGGGATACCTGTGCAGCTGCAGGGGCTGCAGCTCTCCAGGGAAGCCATTCCTTCCAGCTGCTCCAGTGGGAGCAGGATGCATTTATCCCATTCCTCTTTTTACAGAATCATAGAATCCTTAAGGTTGAAAAACCTCTCTAAGACCATCAAGTCCAACCATGGCCAAACCCACCATTAAATCAGGTCCCCAAGTGCCACAGCCAAATGTCTTTTTTTGAACACTTCCAGGGATTGTGATTCCCAAACTTCCCTAGGCAGCCTGAGTATTTTTACATAAACCTGCAACAGGAAGGCTGTTCTGTATGCAGAGATATAGGTAAAATGTTTAGTAACCCCCCAAAACCAACAGCCAAATAAAAAATGAGAAGCTCTGTGCAAAATTTGAAACTGCTCCAAAAAGACAAATTTGTCCCGATTTAACAGGAGCTAAAAGGCTGTGGATACAATAACTCTTTGCCACACACTGGAGTCAATGTTTTGATTGCTCTGGTTTATAGAATGGCACAACAGTCAACAGTGGTTTAAATGACCATAATTAAATGCCCTACGTATGAAGGAGCTGAAATTATTTATCAGCCAAAAGCCACTAAGTGCTTGATCACTTCATCAGATCATTAATCTGCCTTCCAGGAAGGGGCTTGGCACTTACATAGTCAATTATATGAGTTTTAAGTGACTGGAAATCAGTATATATACACAAGATCAGATCAATACAGGGCATAATTCAGTTCATATATTTCATCAGATATTCCATCAGATATTAAGTGGGGTTTTAAGACAACAGTTTTCTTTTTATTAAGGCAAATTAATAAATAATTTAGTGCACATACAGTTCAGAGAGTGACCAATGTGAAATAGAAAACTCTTTCTATTGACAGCTGCCAAGTTCTCTCGACATTCAGTAATTTAAAATGTTGGGAGAAAAGTTGGGTTTGGTTTAAATTCTGCTGAGCTTCCTGAACACATTGGGTTGGATTCCTCCCACCTTTCTGCTTTGTAGCATCTTCTTTGCCTTCTCTTTTGGCTGGAGTTTTTGCCAGGGTACCTACAGATGTCTACTACAGTCATAGTGGTTTTTTGGTTAAAATACAAGTCCTAAAAATATGCTCCTACACTTGGAGAATGTCAAAACCATCCCGAGTGTTAAGCACATGGAAACACATCCTCAAGAAACAGCAGCCTGGAATCTAAATTAAGAAGCAAAATAAGTAGGACTTCTCTTAGTTTTGACTTTTTCTGTAAAAACTGCTTGTTTTACAGACTCTCTTGGATGATTTGTGCTTCCTAGAGGCTTTATCTTGTCAGCTCCTCTCTCTCAGCTAAGAAAAATATTACAGAAAGTTGGGCACATGTAGATCTAGGGCTTCCAAATCTCCTTTATCCTTTTAAATCCCACATGCCTGGTGGCTTTCTAACAGCTCAGATGGTGAGAAACCAGCAGATGTTTGGGATACTTTATTGGAAATAAACAGTTCAGGGAGGAATCAGACCAAGTGGCTGAGCTCCTCTCCATGAAATCACCTAATTACCTTTTCAATGTTGTGTTGGACAAGGAGCCCTCCCTCAGCCTGGAGTCTTTAATTTACCATATCAGAGGACTGGAGTCCTTAATATACAAACTCTGGCCATGTGACAAGGTCATTTATCTTCATTTGCACCTCTTCACTCTTTTGCTTGGAATAGCAAATAACTTCTCAGCTCAAAGCACTGGCCTGACTCAGCCTGAGATTTCCCCCCTCAGGTAGCTCAAGCATTCCTGGTCTGCTCCCAAGGGATTCTCCTACTGCCCAGCCTGCCTGGATCTCTTCAAGAAGTCTCTCTCTTTTGACTGGCAGTGCTTCACCTTCTTTCATGACCTTCTGAGCAGCCCCACAGAGAACAGGAGCCCTTCTCCAAAGAGCTGCTTGGTCAGAGACCCTTTCCTCTCTTTTCTCCTTCACCAGATTCCCAACAGAAAAATACAGCCAAGACCAAATAGCCAAAAGTAGATCATGAAGGGTTTTTTTGGGCATTCTGGAATTATTTAGTTTATCTTGCTGTTGTTGCTCATAGGAAAACACACAGGTCTCATTACAGCCTTGAAGGCAGTGCCTTCTCCTAATCCTTCTCGGCTCATTCCCTTCCACTTGCCAGCAAGAAACTGCTCTAGCACGAGTGATCCAGACACCCCAACCTCATTAGAGTGCTTTGTAGCCTGTTAACAAACACAGCTGCACCCACAGAGAGCATTTTAAGTGAGTAAATAGGAAAACATAGGCACTAATAAAATAAAATGTGAACACCAGTGATACTTGCCCATGTCATTTGCATACAAATTCTAGCAATATATTAGTTATATATTTTTAAATACTCAATTTCATAAAAATCATTGCCTGGGGAAGGCTGCCTTTTGACTCCTGGCAAAGAACATAAATTAATTACCTGTTTAGTATTCTGGGTTTGCTTTAGCAAAATGAGCAGCCAACTTCTCAGAGGGCCAAAATTCAAACAGAAACCCAATTCATGCACAAGAGATCAGCCTTACTTTCCAGCCTTAAAACTTGGATAGGGACCATACTGTCACCAGGGCTCCTGCCAGCCAAGGGGGTGATGGCTGTACAATGCAGAGCAAACATCCTCACTGGGAACAGGGAGAGAGTTTGCTGGGATGCACTGAAACCTGTCTGACAGCATCTACAAAGACTCCTATTAAAGCACCCAGCTTCCTATGTCCTTCCCAAAATAGATCAGAAATTCCTTGTGCCAAAGACCAGTTCACTGGCAGCTGTATAATGGCCAGCACGGAAAACAAACAGCTGTGGGATAAAGCAGGAAAATCCTAGGAGAAAATGTCAGGAGATGGTGATGCTATCACAACAGATCCAGGGAGTGTTCCTCATCTGGTGTAATGTTCTCCCCCCTCCCAGCCTAACTTTGCTCCTCCTGGGTTTCCATAAGTGTTTTTTTATAAATGCTGATTTCTGTAGCGGAGGGATTTCACTGTCCTGCGTGCAAGACACAACACGAGGCATCTCTGCAATATTTTAACATTCCAATTTTGTGCTGTTTCTAGAAAACAACTTGAGCCTCTGGTAGCCATGGTGACCTGGGGCCTGGCTGGAAGTTCCTGGACTTTAACTAGCTGTTAGTAAGTGCCAGAGGGCAGCCAGACGCAGAAGCCCCTCTGAAACTTTCCCCTTCCAGCCTGGTGCCTTGCTAAAGCAGCTGAGAGAGAGAAAAGACATCAAGAAGCAGATGAACCCGACACTACACGTTGTTCCCAAGGGGAGAGATTTGCACTTCACCATCACCTTGTCACTGGGATTTCACACTCACTCACTCCAATGCTGCCTGGAAACAAGGACACACACAGACACACACGGTCCCTGTCCCTGTGCTGACGTGAGCTCACACTCTGGGGGACAATTCTCCAGCTCCTTGTTGACAAATATCTCACCATCACATCATCGCAGGGAGTGTCTATTGGAGTTGCGGAGCATTAAAAAAGTGCTACTTTGAGAGCACATCTCATCTTTCAGTTTATTTACTTGTCTGACCCAACAATGACAGTTCTGGGAGGGTGGGTGGCCCTGGCACAGGTTGCCCAGGGAAGCTGTGGCTGCCCCTGGAAGTGTCCAAGGCCAGGTTGGACAGGGCTTGGAGCAACCTGGGCTAGTGGGAGGTGTCCCTGCCCATGGTAGGAGGTGGAACTGGATGGGCTTTAAGGTCCCTTCCAACCCAAACCATTCTCTGATTAAGTGTTACAGTTAGGCAGGGGAAGCCCCAAAAAGCTTGCAACAGTAGAACTTTCCCCACCTGACTTCTTCATGTTAAATAATATTAAGTAATATTTGTACAGAGTTTATGTTTTGAGTAAAGAATGAGTTAGGAATGGGCCATGTCTAGCCCGATCCTTTCTCAGAGAAGAGCTGTAACACTCTCAAAAACTTAAAAAAATCAGGTAATTGCTAAAATCAAGTAACTGCCCTGTTCTGAATCACAGAATGGTTTGGATTTGGAGGGACTTTAAAGCCCATCCAGTCCCACCCCCTGCCATGACCAGGGACACCTTCCACAAGACCAGGTTGGCCTTGGATGCTACCACTGTCCTACTCTGAAACCAGAGACTGAAGTAAAAAAAGCAAAGCCAACCATAAAAAACCCTCCCCTCAAAACGGAAATCATTTCCCTATGAAAAGACAATTATGGGAGGAATTAGAAAATATGGGGAAATTGCTGTGGGTTAGGCAAATGGAAAAGGTGGAACTAAAACGGCAGATTAATTCACTGTTACTGAAATAAGGAACTGCAAATTTGTGAACTTGCAGTGGTTTCCATAAGTGCTTGTTCTGATTCCTGTTTCAAAGTTGGAAATATTGGTGAGGGGAATCAGGCAACTCAGAGAAAAAGAGTTAGGAAAGCTGATTTGGAATCTAAAATAATCTATTTAGTTTGTACTTAAAAATCACTTTTAAGGGAAAGAAAATGTAAAATACATGACACATTAGTTATAGCATTTAATTACCCACCTTAATTAACTTGAATAATTAAATAATCTGGTTTCCATTTAGATCCAGCACTTTGCCTGCTGAAATACGTAACACCATTAAGGAGAGAGGCTGTTTGAATCTCAGGGATGAAAAAATTAATCTTGAAACCTGCTTTAGTAGCTGCTGCAACTGCATTTCAAATGTATTGATTAATTAGATTTCCATGCAGGGAAATTATGAATTTTCACATCATACCAGAATGCAGAAAAAATGGGAAGCAGTTGCCTTCTTCATTTCCCTGATTTTTATTAGGAGATGTTACTCTGAGCTAGTTCATTGCTGCTTGCACTGCAGTCACACTGGAATTTGTTGCTGTGGCAATGTAAAACACAATATAATGAGAGGATTACAGCAATGGCAAATATTCCTTTAAATTATCCACCATTACTCATCTGAAGCTGCCAAAGCCTTGGAGCCTGCACACCTACAGCCAGTCCTTACAACCTCCAGAAGGTACGACAGTCAAAAAAATGTGATTATTGAAGGTGTTAAACACTCTCAGGTTGTATTGAAAGCAGCAGGACGGTTGAGTTTCCAGCAGCAATTATTAAATCAATTTAACACTCTGTTATCTGACAGTATTTTGAGTAGGAAGGTCTTTTGGGTGTCTAGCTTTTGGGTGTCTACCTTGTCCAGGCTCCATCAGCTCCCACAACTCTGCCCAAGGTTGTCAAGTGGCATCATCAGGCACCCAGGTAATTCCTGATGTAATTCCTGATGTAACAAGTGCTCTGAACAAAGCACTTATGAGACCTAAACCTATAATTACGTCAGCAGAAGTCAAATTTGAAAATATATTACTCCCGAGTAAGATCCCTAGGAAAGCTAAAGAAAACTTCATTAGTGTTTGATATCATTAGTTTTCTGCCTTGTTCTTTTTAGCAGCCACAGCCCACAGAGGAGAGACAGGCACAAATGCCTAAATAAAATTTTTTCCATAAAGCATTTTCCCAAATCAGTGTTCTTGTCCTCCTTTATTGATTATTAGCAGTAGCAGGCTGGAAAAACAGCTTTGGATAAGGTGTAACTGGACAGAGTTGAGCTTTACTGGTTGCCATGGAAGAGGGAAATTTCCTTTTGAGGGCTACAGGGCACGGGTGAAATGGCTAATGCAAATTTTAAAGACCTTTCATGTTGAACATACAAGATCTCTCCAACATGGAGAGACACCAAGGGATGCAATTTCGGGGGCAAACCTCCAAATTAATTTTTTTTTTCTCCTTACTTTGCCACCTTCAATGTCTTATTGAACCCTTCCTCAGGAAAACCACGATTGCCTGAATGGATTTCCCCAACCCGCCCGTGTAGAGGGGTTACAAAGAGAAATCTCTTCCACAAACTCCAGGAGCCCCCCCTGCCAGCCCCATTCTGCAATGCTGCTCTGGCCAGTTCAGATGCTTGGCTTTTATTTCTCATTACGTTCAAAGTCCCAGCAAAGCTCAGTCATAGAAGTGTGGGTTTAAAAGGAAGAGACTTTCCCTGCCAGCTCTCCACCCGATTTCTTTACCTTTGTGTTTTCATCTGTTCTGTCCTTTAGCGTGGTGTGTTTGATCTTCATTCAATACCTACAAACCCAGGACAGAATGTCTTTGCCCTCAGAAATAACAGAAAATGACTCAGCACTTGGAATTGTTTTTTTCCCTCCCAAACATTTGGCTGACCTTTTGCTCTCTTCCTGATCCTCCGTCAGCATAAAGTGATCTCACTTGACTAAACTCATCACACCACTGGCATTTCCAGGCTGTAACCACAGGATTTTTGATCTGAAGAGGAGCCACTGTTCTGTGCACTCTTGTTGAGCAAATTTTTGGTTCATGAACTTATAGCTCCAGCATCTTTTGTGTATTCACCCATCTGTGGTGTCACAGCTGCACAGAACAAAGTCCTGTGGGTTTTAGGATGGCACAAGATGAAAGAAGATTGTAATAGAAATTTGAGACCTCAAACAATATTACAGCTCTGACTCAGATTTAGAATACTTTAGAGTGTTTAAGGACATAAAATGTTCTTTGTCGTTAACATGATTCAATATAAATAAGCTTCGAGTTCCCTTTTCTTTCCTGAAAAGAGAAACCACATCCTTTTTTTACTATACTTGATATGAAAGCAAAAGGAATAGCATAGCAAGGAAAACAGCAATGGTCTTTTCTAGGGTCAGGGCACATCTTTTTAGTACTAGCTGAAGATTGCACAGAATATCTGTCCTTTTAGAATGCACTCATCTGAAAAAATGTACTTCTCTTAAAATAGGCTTCCTGTGAAAAAAGGCATAGATTCCATTTTGGTGATGGCCAAATGATAGACTTTTAACAAAAGAAGAAAATGTCCCCGTAAGTACAGAAAATGCTGGGTTTATGACTTCAACTTTGCTTTAAAGCACTGTGGCTCAACCAGCCATCTCTGTAAGGATTCTAAGCCAAGTTCAGGGGCAGGTGTAGAGTTTGGCTTTGTCTGGCTTTAGGTCTTGGCCACAGGCTGGAATAGTCAAGACAATTTCACAACCCTTTATCTGCTTTTTGAAGATAACAGAGAGGAAAAGGACCACTTGGATGACACCAAATTGCTCAGGACTTCACTTCCAAGGAGGCTGGCAGGGAATGCCAGGACAGTGTCTCACACCAGAAAAGCCTCTGGTGAAAGCAGAGGGGCTTAATTAAAGCAACAGAGCTCACCCCTAAGCTTATGGCACATGGAAACAGGGATAAGAGAAGCTCCAAAAGCTTCAGTCTCAATTCCTTAGCTGGAAAATGGATGTGGACTTATGAAAAACCTGAAAGTGGACTTGCTTGGAGCCCAGCTCAGTGTTGAGAGCTGTGAGGACAGCAGGGCTCAGGCAAGGCTCTACCTCAGCCTGTGCTTGCAATAAATAATATACTTGGGAAAAAAAAAACCTGCAAAGACTCAGTCAGATTAATTTATTCATCCCAACAATTTATTGATTAGTCTGGGCAAAGTCCTGCCACAGAATTTCTGGTAGCTGCCTCAGCAGAGTGATGCTCCAGTGTCCTGTGGTGCCTCTGTCCTGCCCTTTATTAAGCTCTCCTGGATTTCCTGGAAGCTGGGAGTGTTGGGCAGTAGAACTGTCCCCTCACCAAAAATTAAGTCACACACAGTTCCTGCCACACCACAAAAACAAAGCCTGTGTCCAGACAACTTTGGTCCCACCTTTCTTTCATTTTGGTTGGATTCAATGATGGTCTTTTCCAACCTTATTGGTCCGGGGATTCCAAGATTCTTGAGTTTAGGGAAAAACGAGCACAGCTGATGTTTGCAAGTGAATTTTGCACGTATTTTCCAGTTTTTATTTAACTGCAGGGGAAGGGCTGGTGCACAAGCTGGTGTTTGGGAGCAGGTCTCCCTGGCACAGAGCACTGAAGCTACTTCTCCCACCTCATCTTGCACGTTCCCAAGGCTAAAAAGAGATGAAAAACCTCTTTTTTTGCCAGCATTTTTCTGCTCAAAGAATATCCTGCTCGGAGCTGCCTCTGCCCTGCTCAGCTATCAGCGTGTTTGGGAGGCATCACCACGCAAGGATGAGTCGGGAGCATCCCGTCCCTCGTCAGACATAAATAAATACCTGTTATTTGGAATTAAAACTTCCTTCGCTCCCCGAAGGGCCGTATTACAGCACCGTTTCTACACAACATTTATTTTTACATTTCTACTGAGAATTATTTATCAGCAATAAATCCTGTTGTGACGCCTGACAAACCTCTGTATTTCATCGCGTGTTGTCTTTTCTTTGGAAGAAGGGAGGCGTGGAATGGCTCTGAAATGGATGGCAGAGGAGAGAAACGCAATTGCCGAGTGCCCTCTCGTGATGCCAGGAGGGAACAGCTCCAGCTGCCTTCCTGCCTGGATACTGAACTAGCAGACACTTTTTTTTTCTAATAAGATCCCCTTTTTTCATAGATCTTATCTTCTGTGTGCATTTCGTTCCTGTATTTACCAAGAATTTCCATTTTTGCCATTTAGAAGCTGCTCACTAGAGTCTCTTGGAGCTGAAGACACAGTTTTCCTCTACTTTCATTAGACTTGGGAAATCAAATATGTTATATTTTACCTTTTATCCTCCCTTGTTTTACCAGTCCTGTCCTTCCCGAGCTTGGCAAACAGATATTAAATCTTTCCTATAACTATTTCCTATTTATACACCCCACAGCAGAGGATCCATTGCAGCAGAGAGGGAAAAAGGAACCCCCCACCATGCCTGTATGTGAATTTATAACAGAGAAATTAAACAAACACCAAAAAAAAAAAAAAAAAAAGAAAGAATGGGGATCTGAAATAGGAGTATGTTTTCTGAACAATAATATAGTGGTTGTTGTTAATACAGATGTGCTGAGCCCTGGGCTGGAATAAGTGCACCCATGGATTTGCTGAGGAGTAAAATGTAGCAGAATTCTTGATTCTTTCAATCCACTTTTTAGATCAATAGGTAAATAGGTAAATTCCCTGTTTTCCTGAAGCCACATAAACTTCAATACTGCAATAAAGGTGCAGGAAAAAAAAAAATTAAGGAATTATTTTTCTCTCCAAAATTGTTATTCCACTTCACTCACCGAAGCATCAAACTATTTGCTACCCTTGGGATTGAGGAGGCTCCCTGGGATTTGCAGGGCTTGCAACAAATTCACAACAAAATCACAACAAAGCAGAGGATAAACCCCCTAATTTCCAGTCCCACACAGTCTCTTCTTGCCCAGGACAGAGGATATGCATTGCAAATGTTCTTTCTCCCTGGAATGAGACCAGGCTGTCATTCCATCAGCCAGCCCAAGGAATTTGTGTCTCCGCAGCAGCAACATTGAACAGTCTGAGTCAGCACAAAGTGACAGCCCTGAGAAATCACCAGCAAAACCCATCATTTTATTACAGGAATTGCTTTGCTAAATTTAAAAAGAGTTTGCTTTGCTTAGGACAAGGAAATGCTTGAATGCCTAAATTTTTAAAAATATTTATAAACAGATATTTAAAACCTCCTGCACTTTGTTACTAACCTTTCTATATATGAGTTGGTTGTAATGATCTTTATTAAAGTTTATATTTGCTTTCCAAAGAAGATTATTTCCTTTTTGCTACAATGCTAACAGAAAAGAGACTTTTAATAATAAATAGCATTTTCTAGAGTGAAAGACATAAAAATTGTGTCAGTCCTTGAAGAGCCCTTCCCATCCCTGCTCAGCAAAAGTAGAATTTGGGTGGCAAGTTGTAAAGTGAAGAGTAACTTGCAGATTTTCTTCTGACTTTTGATTGTGTGTTTTCTTTAAACATTAAGCGGAGCTGTTAACAAGTCAAAAGGGTTTTGTCTGTTATCCTGATTATTTAAGTTAATTACAGGTATATCTGTTTTGCAGTCATTGATTGCTGCTTAATTCAACCTGACCTTCACCCTTCAACCAAACACTCATTGGATTAAAAGGAAAAGCAAGAATGGTTTAAAACATCTCTTTTCTGGTTATCAAACTGCTTTGGCATCTCTAGTGCTGCCCAAAGCCTTTTATAAAGACCAACAACAGAGTTTTGACCACAACAAAGCATTTCTATCAGAGAGAAAGCTAATAAAGAATGAGTAAAGGGCAGGGTTAGATGGGATATTGGAAAGGAATTCCTGGCTGTGAGGGTGGAGAGGCCCTGGCACAGGTTGCCCAGAGAAGCTGTGGCTGCCCCATCCCTGGAAGTGTCCAAGGCCAGGTGGGATGGGATTTGGAGCAACCTGGGCTGGTGGAAGGTGTCCTTGCCCATGACAGGGGGTGGGACTGGGTGATCTTTAAGGTCCCTTCCAACCCAAACTATGCTCTGATTCTCTAAATTTACTGTAAAAAAATTATGAAAAAGTCATATTCATTTTCTGAAGAGATGCTGGCCTGGTTTAGATATATTAATATATATATATATATATACATATACACACACACGCACATACAATATATATAGAACATATAGCTAAAGGTCTCAGTGAATGCTCCCCCAGCTGGCTAAATTTTACAGTAATCACCCTGACAAATATAAGCTGCACCGAAATAATTCGCTAGGTCTGAGGGCTGATTGCAAATTCAATCTGATAAAAAAAATCACTCCAAACCCAACAAAAGAAAAGATGAGCTGGTAAAATGATTTTTGAGAACTTCAGCACCTGAAATGACCTGTATTTTGCTGCTTTTCTCAGGTATTCCATCAATAATCTGTGACTATACGAGGGTTGATGCCATAATCAAAGTTCTGTCAGGGAGGGAAAATAACTTAATGGGTTTTCTGGCATTAATTGTAATTCTGGAGAGAGGACAGACAAGAGGAGAATTGGGTTTAAGAAGCAACAGCCAGGCACAGGCTGCAGACAAGGGATTTGCCAGCGGGTGTCTCAATTTAAACCCATTAAAGTTAATGGAAATACCCTCAGTATTTAAAGTGAACGGTGGATTTAAGTCTTAATATGACAGAGATACCCAGCCCAGCTGACACTTTGAGGATGTGCTTATAACTCACAAAAATGTTTGGGTGACAAATTCTTTAAAGTTCTGTAAAAAAGAAGGTTGCTCTCTACATCCCACTCATTTCCATCACCTCATTATGCAAAGTAATCTGTCTTATAGTACATTTACTTAACAAACAAATAAGGAGAAATGATTGACACGAAAGAAAAAACTTTCAGTACCAAGGGCTTGTTTCTACCATGAAAAATTAAGCAAAAATATGTTCTAGTAACAGGGCCAAAATATTAATTTTGTAGGTTTTTACAGCACATTCATTATAAATGAGTTAAACTTGAATTTTGGGCTCAAATCAGAACTGAGAGAGGCAAAAAAAAAAAACCCAACAACAAACAAAGCCAAAATTAAGCTATCACATTTAAATTATTCTTCTGGAATTTTGTCCAAGTACATACCTGAAATTTGTGTGTTAATGGACAGACTTATCTTAGGGAAATGTATATTTTTAAGGCAATGTCCAAAATATAGCAGCATGTGATAAGGTTTGACCACTTATCCAAATTGATAAAGAGCCCTTCAGAAGTGAGTTTTACACACACACATATATAAATATTATTATTATTTTTTAAGCTTCAGGCCACCTATAAAATCTCTGGTTCTTTTCCCCTCCCCTTGCTGCTTTCCTCCATTTTCTGCTTTAAATTCAGAAACCTTGAAGCCCATTGAAAATTTAATGCCATCACACTGATTTCTGAAAAAGAAACATAGAATTTCTGTGTTTGGCCTTTTTGTTACGTTTTCTCATCTCAGTTGACATTTTGACAACCATTTTGATCAAGATGACTCCAAACACAGCAAGCCCTGAAAATAGATTTATTCCTGCAGACCAGTGAAGGCTGCAGAGGATCAGGAAAATCTCTGGATGGAGATGAAGGAAAAGTGGGTTGGAGAAGGAAGAAGAGAGCAAATAAATTCCTATTCCCCCATACCACAGAAATTCAGGTAGAAAATTACACGTTCAAGTGGCAGCAAGATGCTGCCTTTGAGAGGATGGCAGGGCCTTCCCAGTTCCTGGGATTGCAGAGAGCCAGGGAAAAATTACCCTGTGCCATTACAGGAAAAATAACAAGAGAGGAACAAATTGTAAAACTTAAGCTGCAACTGATGTTCTTCCCATCGTTATTACATCCCTTATTATTTATCCAAAGGCAGATTTGAAGTAATTACTGAGTGCACCCATTTTACAGAGTAGATTACAGTCATATGTAATTACAAAAACCAAAATATAATGGCTACACGGTAGTCAGGAAGTTAAACCTGTGAATAATGCACTGAATATATTAGTAAGAAGCAATAATCAGACCAGATTTTATTCCATTTGAAGTATTCCATCCCCATATTATAACTTAAACTGAAATATAATAAACCACTAATTCCAAGATGAACACTGATTTTACATGTCACTGCTTAATATTTTATTGGAGTGAATATTTTCTACAGTTGTTACATGTAGCTCAATAAATTATTAGTGAAACTTAGATACCAGAGATCTGGTGCAAATCTAATCTTCTGTCTGGATATAGTGGATATCAAGAAGAATAACTCCATTCTTCATATGTCTCCTCTAATGAGTCCAGACAGCACAAGCTGAATGAATATGCCAAATATTAGTTGCCTGTTGAGCTTTTAAAAATTAAAGATTCAGGGCTTTAAAGCAAACTGACTAAAATCAACCTTCCCTTTAGGAAACTGCACCAAAAAAGGAGATTGAACCTTACCTTAGAAACTCTGAACCAAATCTAATTTTACATAAATCAAGCTAAAAATGCACACGTATTTTCTACTCTCCATCTCAAGACCATCATCACAAAACACATGAATATTTTAGCTGACTGGTTCAAGAGCTGCACTACCAAAGACTTGCAAAGCTTCATCCCTGGAAGTGTCCAAGGCCAGGTTGGACAGGGCTTGGAGCAACCTGGGATAGTCTGATCCCATCAGATCATGAAATTAAAAGCAAACAACGAAGGACTCTTCAGAAACCTCACTATGCTCGTATTCACACCAGGGAGAATTTCATCCTCTCACCCAAAGCTGAAACAGGTATAACTTTCTCCCCTTATACAATTATATCTCTATCCCAAATGCACCAAGTTTAATATAGAAATTTTACTGGAAATAAAGGTTTACAACCCCTAACAACCATTTTTTTTTTCTGAGGTTGTTGTGAGGGGAACATGGCTCAAGAATTCCCATCATATCTCCACTATAATCAAACACATATCAGAACAGCACAGAAATTATTAATAAGGTATTTAAATGTTCATTGTTTTCTGGTCTGGAAAGGAACAGTACATAATCAAAAATGCTTCCAGGAACCATTTCTATGTTCATACAATGCTGAGTATTTGAGCAGGAAATTATGTTATCCCTCCTGCATTATATATTTAGCAGTTGAGGTGGATCTGAAGCACATGTGAGAGGAGTGAAAGTTCAGATTTAAATAGCTTGGCAGTATTAAAATAAATATAATTACTGGGTGTGCATAGCAGTGGCACCAAAGAAAATAAAAAGGTGTATAAACAGGTGGTTCTAGACAATATGCACAGTTATCACTCAATTATAAAAAAGCTGCAGCTCTCAACACCTTGAAAATAACTCCACAGAAAACACATTCATCCCTCAATAAAGGTCCATACTCAATTATAGAATTTTTCTCTCTGCTTTAACAAAGATATTTGCTTCCTTTTCCACCTTTCACCATGGGATATAACATCCAGGAATGGCTTCCAGCCTAATACAGATTTTGTGCCATTCTGGCAGCCAGTCTAGTTTTCACTATGCAGGTTAGCTAGAGAATGAACACAGTAAGAATGTAACACAAAGCAAAACTCAATAAAATTTCACTTTCAAACATTTTTCATCTGTATCAAGTTGTTAATGCACAGGACAAAATCAATTCTCTCAAGAAACATTTAAAACAATTTGGGTTCTTTTACATCTCATAATAAAGACAAAAAGAATAGCATTGCTTGGATCTAGTCAGCAATTTGTGGTAAGAGCTGGAGGGAGATAAAGCACCAAATCCTTGGGCCTGGGAAAGAGCTACATTTAAGTAACATCAGCCAATTGCAGCAGAACAAATTTACTCTTACCTACTTTGCAAGCTGCAGATGAAAAGGCAGTTGTTCTTCACAGAAAGAGATCCAAAATCCAAAATTCTGGCCACAGGGATGTAGAGGAGACGAGGCACTCTCTGCTCTCCCTGAGTTCACAGAAAAAGGGAGGGAAACACTCCCAGGGGCAATTTAAAATGTAAATCTAAGACAGGTGCTCTGAGTTTCTCCTGCAAAAATCCCTTTCATTCCACCAATTAAAAAGGATTGTTTCCTATAATGACTTTCAGTGAGCTTTAGATACAAAGACCCCACAAACAGGAGGTGAGTCCCCCTGGTGCAGTGGCATTTCCAGGTGGAAGAGATGAGCAGAGACAGAGCTGTCACCAATTCACCACTCGGCTGAAAACAAGGGCATTGATGGGTTAAGGAGCAGAAAATAGACCTGTTAAGATTCTATGGGGTGGACCAAGGCAAGGGAAAGGGCTGTTGCATGGATATTGCTCCAATTGGGTCAGAATAAACCCCACTTCTAAACAGTAGAAATTAGGGTTTTCCTGTTTTATCACTGGACACTGGGATTACCCTACAGACACATTAATGGATATAGACTCCTGAAACCCCAAATAACAGGAATCTGCTGAGGAGATCCTGATCCCACTCTGTCCCAGCAGGAAAAGGAGGTGATGGAGACCCAAGTGGCAGCTGTGTCACAGCCTTTCTGGGGCGAATGCTCCAAACTTTTGCCCAGTGCTGGATTCTGCTCCTCTCCACAGGACTCATCCCAAATGCTCATTATATAATTCAGCAATACCAGCTGAACCAAGGACCACAGAAATAAGGATGTTAAGGACATTTCAGGGACTTTTTAAATTGAATTGTGCCTTTTTTAAAAAAAAAGAAAATTTGATTCTCACAGCAGAACTTCCCTAAGAACGTCCTCAGTATTAAGCAAATAAGTTTGTCCTATTTTTACATCCCCCTTCAGATGTCAGGCAGTTCAAACCAATCACTCCTGGTTTTAAATACCATTGGAAGGGAGAATATTTTTTTTTTCCAAGTTGCGTAAATGCGAGTCACAAAAAAACCCACAAAGCTTTGACAGCTTTACTACAAAGAAAAATTTACATCCCATGGTCACAGATCCATGCATTGGCCAATGCCTATTAAGAGAACTCATCAAAAATACAGATATAAACCACACACCTTACTTTTGTCTCAGTACGTCGCACAATTTTTATCTCCTACCCATAAATAATGGAAGCATCAGCACATTTGTCTGGGCACAATAACAAATCCCATCCTCTTGGTAATTGTAAACACACTGAAGCTTGTTATTGACCTTGTATAAAATACTGACACAGGAAAATAGGAAAAAAAGAGAAACAAAGTTTAACAACCCCCCCCCCCCATTACATCCAAAGCTAAAATACAGCAGAATTTATAACGTGATCTGGAAGGAATGAACTGTCATCAAAAATGAGCTGCAAAATAAAGTGTGGAGCAAATCTAAAATCCAATTTCAATATAGTAAGGTGCATCCATCCACATAATGACAATTTACGTGCGTATTTCACTTGATTTAATCAGTCTTCGTTTTAAACCTTAAAATCCCAGTCTCCGCAGTGAAACAGAATTTATTACCAATCTGTACAAGCAGCACTGCTGATTTTCATAAGTAATCCATTTAGATACTTCTGGACATTTGAGTGGCTAAATTCATTAGGCACTCAGCTCTCACTGCCTGATTTCCTCCCTCCTTGATGCCCCTTCGAAACTCCCGACGTTAACGCGGCACCGGCAGCACGAAATAAATTATTCAGCTGATTGAGTGAGAATGTTTCCTGAAACGTTCTGCGACTTGAACGAGTGTTGCAAAATATATTTTTTCTGTAATAATAATAACACAGCCATAACATTTTGACGTGAAGTATCCTTTCCCACATTATCAGTTCTCAAGGACCATAAAGGATGGTGCTTACGGGCTCCGTTCAAAAACGCTCCGAACGAAACGATTCTTCCCGCACGGCTCGGAGAGGTAACAAAGTGCTTTATCAGATCCAAGGCCCACAAAACTTTGTGTACAGAAATGCTGTGTTTGATGGCCCATAGGGGATAAATGGAGGGGTCTGAACCATCGTGGATCATAACAGGAGATAAACAACCTTCGCTGGCGTTTAGTGGCTGTTACAACACTTTCTTTTCCCTGCTCGTAACTTTCTAGAGAAATTTTCCATGCCTGCTCTTCCTGCAAAGGCAAATCCATTTGTGAGAGATCTATATCAGAAACTATTCATCCATTGAGGACATTGGTCTGTAGAGTTTGTATTGTGAGATGGACAAATGAATATAGTGGATCAGGGATTGTCCCCCCATCAGCACCAGCAAGGCCACACATCAAATCCTGGGATCAGTTTTGGGCCCCTCAGAACAAGAAGGATACTGAGGGGCTGGAGTGTGCCCAGGGAAGGGAACGGAGCTGAGGAAGGGGCTGGGGCAGCAGGAGCAGCTGAGGGAGCTGGGGGGGCTCAGGAGGCTCAGGGGGGACCTTCTGGCTCTGCAACTCCCTGACTGGAGGAGGGAACCGGGGGGGGGTCAGGCTCTGCTCCCAGGATGAGAGGGAACAGCCTCAAACTGTGCCAGGGGAGGTTTAGGTTGGATAGCGAGCAAATTTCCTCATGGAAAAGGTGGTCCAGCCCTGTCAGAGCTGCCCAGGGCAGTGGTGGAGTCCCCATCCCTGGAGGGATTTAAAGCCATGTAGATGTGGCACTTGGGGACATGGGTTACTGGTGGCCTTGGCAGAGCTGGGATAACAGTTGGACTCAATTGTCTTACAGGTCTTTTCCAACCTGAATTATTCCATGATTATCTGTACGTACATACACACACACACACACATCCCATTAGTATATCCCATTTTTCCAATGCAAAAGCATAAGTTTATTAAAAACTAGATATTTGGACTTTTAAAAGGACAATTCTTATCCAATCCATAACATATTTTTGAAAAAAAAATAAATTTTGCATGCAAAGCCACATTACAGAATTGTCATTAAGAATCTGGAACCTGGCAGTGCAAAATAAAACCAGAATATCCCCAAATAACAAGAAACACTCTTGAAGGGATTACCCTGCAGAAATGCTAGTGCAAAATGTATGCCAAAATGCTTTTAAAAGGTCATATCTCATCTACCTGCAGTTTAGGGCTGTACAGCTGTTTCTTTCAAGAAGAGCAGGTTTATATTCCAGCAGAGTTCAAGTCCTGATTTTGAATCATGTGAGGATGCAAAGTACTCAAATGGGTGATTTTTTAGTTCTACCAGAGGACTCCTCTCACCTCCTGTCCTGAAAATACCAATGCTGTTGATGTCATTCCACAGCACAGAACAACCACATGTGACACGTTCAAATATTTCTGGAAAAATCTTGTTTTCCAGCCAGAAAACGATTAGCAGTGATGGTATTATCCTTAATGCTGCTCTCTTTTATAGACTGCTAGAAAGTGTACTTATGTGCTCAGCATCTTGTAAAATTGCTAATAAGAGGCAATTAAAGTTATTAATACTTTCCTTGTAACTGAGAAAGCACATCCTTTCCATCAGACAAAGTAGTTTGTCAGAGCAAATTGGTGAAATAACAGGGCAATTTCCTGTTCTAATAAGGCAATTTCAAAGGAGTTGTCTTTAGGTAATTCAGGGCTCTGTCTGACAACCAGCACTCACTGCCCAGAGCATCCGCAGCTCAGGCCAACAGGCAAGGTGGCTCCAGTTTTTGGATCTGTGTCCCTCTGCACTCCTATCCAATAGCAAGAAGAATATTTGGCTTGGGATATATAGATATTTTTAATATCCCTACATGTTGGACTGACTGCTGCCTTTAAGGTTCCCAAATATTTCCCTGTGAAGGGGATAAATCTGAATTTCCCCGGCATCTACAAGGGGCATCAAATGGAAATATGAACATTTCTTCTAATCGCTGATTGAGACACTTGTGTGTTGTTTTGGAGTGATCACTAATGAGCCCTCTGAGCCAGAATAATGAATTTTTCATTGTAAAAGGTAGACAACCCAACACCACAAAGAAAAACCCTTCTGAGGCAGGAGAATAGCTGTGTGCTCATCCCTGAGGCTGCAAACTCCAGAGTCGGAGCTAAATCAAGGGAAAAGAAGCAAAAAACATCTACAACAGGTTTTAATCAACATATTGGTCCTTACACCAAATTTCTGTAACAGCCACTTCCCCCTGTGGGTGGATATTCCTGAATCTTGGCACTCAGATAAAGCAAAATCCAATGTCAGTGGCTATCACTGAAATATTAAACCTTATAAATGTACTTTCATACGTAGCTTTTCACTGAAATAAAGGTGGCATTTTTAATAGATATTTAAGAATAATTCAGCAACTTTAATTTTAAAATAATAATTTGGCTTTCACAAAGTTCAAAGTGCCCTTGAAGTTTATACCCAGGATGGGTTGATTATAGACAGAGCTGCAGAAGTCTTTATAGGAAGCCAGGAAAAGTTTGGCAGCTCTAACTACTACCTTAAAATATTCTGGGGTTTTAATATGTCTTTTTATGCTGAAACAACTGAAAAATCAAGTTTCAACTGTGGAGTTCATCTTTCCTCAAAATGTACACTTTGCCTTCAAATTATTCCCCATCTGGGATGTCATCGTGGAAACTAAATATCACAAATGGGGATCAGGCTTTCAGGTGGAAAATTGAATGACATGATGAAACAAAAGAAAACCTGCATTTCTCCACACATCAGGAAGCTGATGGCACACAAGAAGAGAATAAATTTTACAAAGAGATTCACAGATGTGTCTTTAAATGGAAGATTTTGAAATTTCTCAGGACGTACCAGCTCCTATTTAGATAACCAGTTCAAGTGAAATAGTCAAGTTTTGCTTTTATGTATCCATAAAATTCCTTCCACGAGATGTTCAGTGAAGCATCAGACAGTTAAATGCAGAAAACAGAACCATAAAGCGACAAGGTAAACATGGGAAGATTATACAAACTTTTTAAGGAGACACATTAAAATGAAATTCTATATCTATTTTTACCCATCTAATAAGTGCATTTATTTTTGCACGGAACAGGATGTAAAAACAATCCAAGATGCTCATAAAAAATCTCTGGACAGTAAAACAAAATGCAGTGATTTGACTTTCCAATATTGTTTAAGAAATGCTAATAAGTGACAAATTGAACAACTTGTTGTTTCAGATGGCAAAATATTTTCCAAATTTACACATTTAGATATCCAGCCTTATGTACTTGGGTTTTTTTCTCTATATACTCATTCTTATAACTCCAAAAGTGTTACAAATTTTTATTCAGGGACAGCACGTTGTTGATTTGAGTCAAATCAAGTTGAATCAGGTTAAGAATGAAAGGCAAACCTAAGGTGATAAATAACAACCACAACAATATGAAACTGCACAGTGGAGATACAGAAGGAATAAACATGACCTATGTGTAAAGTCCTAATAATTCATAAGGCTTTAAAAATATATTAATAGAACCTAAAAATCAAGCCCACAAGTTTGATATTAAGTTATGTCTTCATGAAAGGCATCTCTTAATATCCACTGCAGAAACCTGGCAGGATTCATGAGCAACTCTAGAGCTCTGTTTAGTTTAATTTTGGGACTCCTTCCCACTAATTGCTCAGCAGGAGGAACAGTAATTATGTGAGCTGCAATATACAGGACACAAAAAAAGCAATGTGAATTTGTCACACCAATAAAAAGGCTGAGAAAGCAATATTTTTTACAAATTAATTAGAACCAAGCATTAAACTATATAGTAATTGCTCTCTCCATAATTTTTCCAACAACTACAGGAAATTAGTTGAGGTTTCCAGTAAGTACATATGAGAAACATAATTTTTTGCAGTTTCATTTTCATTAGTTTAAGTTTCTAGACGATCACAAATCTGACATGACTTTCCTTTACGTAAAACACAGAGCAGAGAAAATTCCTAGACCCTTTCAATGAAAAGCTGCTTCCAAGTATAAAACCATAAGGTTGTTTTCTTCCATCCATTTCTCATGGCATTCCCACAGTAAACTGCTTGAACTGTCCTTGATTTTAACATACAAATATTACTCATATTAAAAATTGGTGGAACACAAACCCAAGCAGTGCTCTGAACCTTCTCAGTGTTACTGACGTGTGTCTGTTGTCACATGTGGAAAAATTGGTCTAATAAACCTACTTCATTTGATTTGAATTGACCCAAAAGTAGCATAAACCTTAAATACGCCACAAGAAGATGGCAAGATCATGTCCTTTTAATGCCAGAGTGACAAAAGCCAGTGCTTAGAAAGAAAGATGAATTTCAGAGGGAGTCTGAAGTGCAGATGCTCATCAGAGCCTTTGAACTATTTTCTACCCCCTGAAGTGCCCAGGTCTCATGCACAGCGTAAGAATTACAATGCAGAACAGGTGAACAACACTAAAATGTCTTCCAGCCAGCTTATCGTCCTTTCTTTTGGGCTTCCTTGAAAATTAAGGATGAAACAGCACTGGCAGTTCTCAGTTTGAGACATCTGGATGTCACCAGACACTCAGGCTGAGGCTGACGAGTCTATAAAATTGGATTTAGGCTTTAGCACCGAACCTAAATCATCAAAACAAGATGATGTAAAGAGCTGATCTTTGGGCTCAGTCCTCCTCAAAGAAAAAAATCAACTTTTTCATGGTATAGTTGATAGTCATAGAGCAGGCAGCTCATTTTCATACCTTTGTAAAAGTGCAAGGCTGGGTTCTGTCCTGTGCCAGCCTGCAAGGAACACAGTGGCACTCTCTTGCCTGACCCAGCTCAAACATGTATTTCTTGGTCATCCAGAGAAGCAAATATCCAGAAATGATCTATAAAACACTCCCCAGGCCTGTGGCTGATGTCTTTCATGGACAGTGCAACGATGCCCAGACGATTCCAGGTGATGTGTTTGTGGAGACAAAGCAAAACCTGGAGGTTTGGTGCCTATTTGCAGGATAATACTGAACTTTTTTCATGCTCTCACACCAGGTTACGCCATTTACAGTAAGACTATTTTCACCCAGATTTGCCAAGCAGATTCAAGACACTGGGAATGCTGATGCCAGTGTACAAGAGCCACACTACACACTGGTGTAACACATCTTAGTCCTGAGTACACGTTTCACATTTGCTGTCCTGCCACCATTCTCTAGTTTTCTGCTTTTAGCTTAACATAAATCCCTTTGGGTATTCAGATTTCTAATCAGCATGGTGGAAATGTTGTATAATTACCCAATTTATGGCCCTTTTTCGTAATTTGAAATGAAAATTACACAATTTAATTAAATTTTAGTGCTGTCAAACTTGACCTATAGCACTGATTTATTTCTAGGTACTCTAAGCCAAAGTGAAACCTCCAGCAGTAGAACCATTTTTCCCTTGCAAAACCTCATTACAGCTTCCAGTTCTACCCTAAAGCTCAAACTGACTAGTCTTGGTTTTCTTTGTACTTAAAGAAATACCTGATCCAGGTATGGATCATCTTCAAATGTCCTTGTTTAGGAAAGTATTTTAATGGTATTATCAATAAGTAAAATTTAATTTAAAATAAATGATTGATAACATTTTAAAGTCTTTGTAAGAAAAGACACACAAGTACCAAAGATCAGAGAATGGTTTAGGTTGGGAGGGATCTTAAAGCTCATCTCATTCCACCCCCTGCCATGGGCAGGGACACCTTCCACTGTCCCAGGTTGCTCCAAGCCCCGTCCAACCTGGCCTTGGACACTTCCAGGGATGGGGCAGCCACAGCTTCTCTGTGCCAGGGCCTCCCCACCCTCACAGGGAAGGATTTCTTCCCAATATCCCATCTAACCCTGCCCTCTGACAGTTTGAAGCCATTCCCCTTGTCCTGTCCCTCCAGTCCCTCAGAAATAGTCTCTCTCCAGCTTTCTTGCAGTCTTATTTCAGGTCCTGGAAGGTCACAATTAGCTCACCCTGAAGCTTCTCTTCTCCAGGCTGAACAATCCTAACTCTCTCAGCCTTTCTCCACAGCAGAGCTGCTCCAGCCCTCTCATCTCCTTGCTGGATGTTCATGGAATGGAAAATTCTAAGTGCTGGATGCCTTTCCAATGGAGTCCAAAGAATCAACCTTTCCCAAATCTAGTCTTTCATCTTACTAAGAGTGAAATCCTTCTTCTCTTGATTTTTCTGACTGTTTCATAATTAAATGCCAACTCACAAATGGAGTTGACTTTTAACTCCAACATGAAATGTAAATTTAACAACCCCTACTAGCATGAGGCTAAACAGAAATGCATCAAAGACAGTTGGAGGAGGAGGAGGTGTTGATCACAAGCTTGGCATTTTTAATGTTGCACAGCTCCTTTTTCAGCAGAATTTTTATTTTCTAAAAATTTAGTGCTAAATCATAAAGCCTTTTTTTTTTTTTTTTTTTTAATTTATTTTTTTTTATAGCTGATACATAATGTATGACTACACATAAATCTAGTCCAAGTCTGGCTTTGGACATTCACAGCCTCCACAGCAGAATAAATTTATAACAGAGACTGACTTTAACAGCCTTCTTATACGGAAGTTCAAAGCATTCTGTGTCTGTTTGGATTCTTCCCGAAATTTGCAAGATCCGGAAGATTTTTAACCTTTCTATTCTGAAAATAACAGGAAAAAAGACAAAGTAAAGAGGATTGTTATGCTATTCCTTGTAGCTCTAACCACTCCTGCTGCTCTGCATTAATGGCACTTGCAGGAGTATTGCTGATGCAGCTTTATTTAAGGATATTTTCCAGGACTGGGCTTCCAAAATCACAGTGAGCAGCAATCACAGAATCATCAAGGCTGGAAGAGACCTTCAAAATCATTGAGTCCAACCATCAACCACCATAATCACCCCTAAGCCATGTCCCCAGTGCCACATCCAGATGCCTCTTGAACATCTCCAGTGATGGTGACTCCACCACCTCCCTGGACAATTTATTCCAGTGCCTCACCAATATTCAGGGAACGTTGTTTTCTAATCTCTAATCTGAACCTGCCCTGGTGCAATTTAAGATCATTTCCTCTCATTTTTTCACTGACAGAAGAGACCAATCCCCACCTCAATCCCCTGCTTTGAAGGAAGGTGTTTGAGCCACTTTTTTTTAGTCCTTATGGTGGAAAAAACCCTTTCCTATCCCCTGTCAATCAGTCATGGGAGTACCTTTCCAAATTATTATATTTTCTTATTCTTCACTGGATCAAGACATCACACAAAAACTCCAGCAGCACAAGTCCATGGAATGATCCCCACTGGTGCCATGAATGCAGCAACAGGCAGATCCTGGCATGTTGAACCTGCACCATTTATAAGCAATAACTGAACTTGCAGACCACATTGCTGACCTGACTTGACATTTGTTCTGCCAGGGTCTCTTTTTGCCCCCAGTGACATGGTCACAGGTCCCATTAAGTGGCAGTAGTAGTTATTTAAGGGAGGGCAGGACCTTTTCAGCGTGAATCCATTAACAGACTCCACGCTGTCAGCTTTGCAGCCACTCAAAGTCAATCAATTCTTTTAATGAATCAGGAACTAGAAAGGCAGAAACCAATTAGTTTTTTACTTTTAGAGACTTTTTTTGGACACAGAAAGCTAACTTTTTAAAATTAAGTCACTTAAATACACCAAAATTAAAAACCCTTCCCAGAAGATCCAGATCAGGGCTAAGAAAAGCGGCTCACTCGTCCTCCTGAGCAAACAGAGGGATGATCAGCACTCAGGAAGCCTCATGTGAGAAAAACATGTCTCAGAAACACAGAGAGTCTTAAAAACAGAAAAGTGTGGTTACACCCTCCAGTTCCATACATGGCACAAGCCACTGAATTACTGGATTCAAAGGCAATCTCAGACTGTTTGCCCGAAAGACCCTGAATCTTGCTCTACATTTCACCCACAGTCCTATGGACTAGTCTGAATTTTGCTTCTCACCATTTTGTCACTAACAATTGATTTCTTGAATGCCTGGAAAACAAACATTTAGAATATTAATGTGAGCAAAACCCACTTAACTTGGATATTAAAAGGAAACACTCCGTTTCTCTGTGCTGTGTTTACCAACGTGAAGAATGACAAAACCAGAGGAGTTCAATCACTCTCTGAGTTTTCCTTAACACACCTCTACACACATAAATGTACATAAGAGAGGATATATTTCATATATATCTCCCCAGCTATCATAGCTCAGGAACAGAAGGAGACCTTTCCACAAAAGCCCGTGGTGGAGATGGTTTACCTGGATTTAAGATGATGAATTGGAGTGGAGAGCATTCAGGGGGGTGCTGTTCAACAGGGAAAATATTCAGGTATTCCATCTTTCTGGATGGGCAGGATAACTTCAGTATCCTTCAGCCTCCAGCTGGCAGAAGCCCAAGGTTTCCAGGCACATTTATCTTGGCCACACAGTTTAATTTCAGAGCTTGTCTCACCATTTTTCCATTAGTATTACCCTATTGATTGCAACAGGTTCACAATTGATTTATACCAGCCCTGGGGGCATTTTTCTCTGGCTGTGACTCATTCCATAGGATATTCTCCATAGGGAGCCCATGCCCACTGCACCCCTGTGGTGGGAGAGGTCCTGGGGTAAGTCCCACAGTAACAACTTCAATGATTTCAGCAGTGGGAGGACAGATCCATATTGTGCCTGTTATGCAGCCAGAGGAGTCGATGTTTGATAGCAATGGTGCTCAAGCACATTTTATTTTGCAAAATAAAATTTATGAAGCCTCTCTATTCTGGGAAACACACTATTTGTTCTGAGCAGATGTGCAGCTGTGATATAGAATATTCTGTGATGCAGCTGGTGCCTCACAGCAGTACCTGTGCTTTGAAATATCCTGAGATGGTTATCAGTGTATTTCCTACTGAATTTAAACACCACCAGGACTTTGGTTTTGCTATATTTACTTTTTTTTTTTAAAAATCAGACTTCTTAATTTAGCTAATGTGTCTGTCTTCCTCTTTGTCAAATTTGTTCCCAATTAAAAGGGCACTTCAGCCTTCCCAAATGCACTCATATGCTAATAAACCTGGGTCCTTCTGTAGCAGCACTAATTAGAGAAAGTGTTTCTTTTTCCTAAAATAATTCTGTACATTCTTCAGCCCTTTTTGCAAAGCATTTTGATGAGAGTTGCTGGGAGCTGGAAGAGAAAAGTACATTGAATGTTTGAGAACAAAGAAAACCAGACAACTACATGGAAATTATAAGAAAAATTTGTGAAGAGAGTGGCTTGTTCTGAAGTTGGACTCTGATAAAACCCTGAAGTCCACTTGATTTTAAAAGACAGTATTTGAGATCCTTCACTAAAATATCACAGTGTGTCACTTCAGCAGGAAAACAAAAGTCGCCTGTCTGGAAATCAGTATTTAAAAAATCCTTTTTATGAAAAATTACTAGTCCTCAACACCAAAACTGCATTAAAAGACCAATTTCAATAAGTTCTAGAACTCTGAGTTTTTCTTCAGTTGGTAAAATTATCAGAATATCTTATTTTGATGAATTCAATATTAAAATATGATTTGCCATTTCGAAGTAACCTTTCCCTTCAAAATCTGAGCTGATCAGGAGAATGACAGATCAAAGATAACAGCAAAATAATTCAATGCTTCAAAACTAGCAAACCTTTATTTTTCAAATCAAGCCAATAGCTCATAAGTTTGCAAAAAAAAAAAAAAAATTAAAAAAACAATAATAGGCTTTTTTTCTGGTGTGGTATTTAAATTAGATGGAAATAGCAGAAAAATAATTTGCTCATTTGCATGTGTTTAGCTTGTTTTGGTGCTCCAGTGCCTCACAGTGCTGCCTGAAGGCTGCTCTAAATTGCACCTCAAAGCTCATGTAATGAGCCAAAACAACCTTCAGGAATCAGTGGATTTTAAAATTTCCCTCCTGTGGCTTCTTTTCCAACACACTGGAAGTGAGAGGAGCTGAATTACCTGGATCACACCAGCTGCAATCAAGAGAAACAGAGAAACTGCCTTTTTTCCTGGACATGAGGACACTGCTGGTCCAGGCGCTGACAGCAACTTCTGACAACCTGGGGGAACACAGGAAACCAGGAGGTCATTTAAAATGGCTTTAAACTGCCAGAGGGCAGGGTTAGAGGGGACATTGGGAATAAACTCTTCCCTGGGAGGGTGGGGAGGCCCTGGCACAGGTTGCCCAGAGAAGCTGTGGCTGCCCCATCCCTGGAAGTGTCCAAGGCCAGGTTGGATGGGGCTTGGAGCAACCTGGGATAGTGGAAAGTGTCCCTGCCCATGGCAGGGCAGAATGAGATGAGCTTTAAGGTCCTCTGAATCCAAACCATTCCATGATTCTCTGAAGGGCAGTGAACAGGAAAATGCTCTCCAGTCCTCTATCAGACCAGGCAGACTCACCACTGAACTCCTGATGGAGACCACTAATAAAGCAGAGTCATTAATTATCCCCCTCTGCAAAGTTCAGGAGCAAGAATAACCTCATAAATGCAGAATACACTACGCTTATCAAATATCTCTTTATTTCAGGAGGGCAAGTCTTTCCTGAAAAAAAATTAATTAATAAAAACTTGATGACCTGGCTGGTTTTTTAAATATCCCTCCTTGCCCTTCTGTGACTTTCACCGCTGGATTTTTCCATCATTTCAGTACAATTTACTATGGACTAAGGTTTTCAAAGTGTTTAAGAGCAGAAGGAATGCAGATAAGCACCAGCTGGGACTTCTCAGAGCTGCAGACAAGTTCACCTCCGCATCTTAACACCCAATTATCTTCTGGAAATACAGCTGCTTCTGCTTTAGGTGCCTGCAGCATAAAATACAGCACGGAGAGGTGCAAGACTGCAGATATAAGAACGAGCACACACACTACAGAAAAATCACCCAGCATGTTGGGTACAGGGTAAAACCACCTGTCACTTCTGATAGGAGCAGCATTATTTAGATAATTATCTTTCAAGACTTGTAAAAGCAACAGACATGTGACTGTATCTGCAGAACTTTATGTACAGACATGAGGAAAGAGCACAGGGCAACCAGCTGAGATCCTAAATGACTTCATAGTATTTCACATGCTGAAGTCAGTAAATTGTTTGTAGAACAAGACACTGCTCAGTTTGAGCTGTATTTCATTTTAATACAGTGAACTAAGCTCTTTTTCATAGGTACTGGGGGCATTTTGGGTCATTTCCTATCAACATTTTGGGTGCCCTCCTGCTTCTCTGAATTTTAAACTGTCATTCATCCATTCAGCAACTACCACCTTCAACATTAATATCTGTCTTATTTAACGACGTGAAAAATACCTCCCAGGGAAACACTGAGGACGTTCAGTCTTGTTCATTTATCAGTAAAGGAACTCAGTGGTTTGGAAGCAGCACCTAAAAACCTTCATGGGGTGGAAATGGCAGCAGTTATGGGGGCCTTTGTTTGCTACAGAACATAAATAAGGGGTGGGAGTTAAAAGGCAGAAAAAAGAGTTAAAAGCAGGTCTGCACTGCTCCCCCTCAGGCTGGGGGGTGATTCCTGGAGCATGTCCCTAAAAATTGGAACTTCAGAGGCTCTGGCAAGCAGAGAATGAGGAAAACCACGATGATGATGAAACTACTTTGTCTCAAAACATTCCCACTCCAGTGCTGATTATTCTCCTAAGGTGACCTTCACAATTCTTGATGATTCTCTCCCTTCACTGCACTGTGTTCATCAGTCTAATAAACACACAGAAATGAGTGATAAAGATGGGGAAAAAGGAAATAAGAAATATCTCCTCAACATGTGATCCCCCAAAGCTGAACGTGAAAATCAATGGTAGAAACCTCCTTTCACAGAACTCTGAAAGGTATTTCTTCTAAATTCAGTATTTAGACTCATCAGCCAACATCTGGGGAATAAAACTAGTTCTCACCTAAAATTTTTCATATTCTCTCTATTTCTACATTACTATTTAACACAAACAGCTTTTTCAGGTGTTTCAGCAGAAGAATATATTTTTCCCTTTTCTGTTTGTGGTTTGTTTTTTGTTTTTGTTTTGTTTTTTTTTTTTTTACTTTTCAAATGCAGATTATATGTTTGCAGTGGCATTTACCTGACTCTGGAAGAACACATCGAGTCCATGAATGTAAAATACATCTATGGAAAACAGAAAACCGCTTGACACAGATTCTGCTCTGAAATCCCATTTATGTTTGGGATTTTCTCCATTATTCAGGCAGTACCAGTGGTGTTCTGAGTTGTCTGCAGGTCTATCTGGGGCTGAGGGCTACAGGAGTTATACAAAAGTGAAATCTCTAAGTACATTTCCTGTGGGTCTGTGCAGTTCCAGGTGGGGTAATGTGTGCCCAGAAAAGAAATTTTCCTGAAATCCCATCCAAATTCATGGTTTGGTGATGAAATATCTCATGTACCTGAATCAGGAGGCATCTTCTCATGGTTCTTTCTGTGGGGGACACACCTTGCTCCCAATGGAATAAAAAGGACAGTGGGGAGCATCCCCACAGCTGTGGATGCCAGTTTTGTCACACAAATAATTCAAAATATTCATATCCTCTCTTGGATCTGGTTTTGGTGGGAGGAGGCTTGATGTGTTAACCTATAAACCTACTCCTCAAAGCTGTTTTTCAGATAAAATGTCCTTTGCCTGAGTGATCACATCAACAGCCAGAATGAGAATAAACACCCAGGTTTACCAGCCAGTGAAACACTAGAAAAAGAAAAATAAACCAAACCTGAACCCCACTTGGCACTGCAATACAAACCTGAGCAGCCTGAAACGAGCATGGAATTATTAGGAGTTGTTCACCATTTTATATCACGGATCCAAGGCACTGAATTTGAGCTTTTCATTGTGCCCCTGCACAACACACACTCCTCCCTCCTGTGCCTTGTGGTTTATGCTTCTCATCCCAGCAGATGTTTTGCAAATCATAAATTAAAGCCCAGCTTTATTGCCTCTCATTTCTGTGGCATTATTGGCCTTGTTGTGGGTCCCAGATACAGGGTTTTATGACATGCACTAAATCCCTGTTGGTCATTTGTTAATTCAGTTTAATGGCCTTGTCACCAGCAACTTTCACCTTCTTTAAAAAACAAATAACAAAATTTCCCAGGGTTTACTCCTGGAAGGTGAATTTACTTGCTATTATGGATAATGGTAAAATTTTTGAATTTTGCTGGATGCAACCAAAACTTAGTTACCACAGAAATAATTTGACTGTGTTTTGTTCACTTCAACACTTGAAATAAGGCAGATTTTTCATGTTTTTTAAGGCTTAAAGATTTAACTCTTCCAGTCAAAACTATGTGATTTATTAGGTAGACATAATGTCTCTTAAGAAAACGTTTCAAATATTAAAAATGCTTCTTTTTGCTTCCTGTACATTTTTCAATCAGGCCACATTTCCATAATTATTCAGCACAGTGACAGATTTTGTGAAAGAAAAACATGAGGGTAAAGTGACACTCTCAGAAATCCCAAATGATTAATGAAAACTTGAAATAACTTGTAATAATGCAGATAATTCCATCTGGCAGAATTCTAACTGTCCAGAATGCTGGATATCCTACATTGCTCAATGGAGCATTCCAGAGCCAGTGCACAAGGAGCAGGATGATTCTTGGGATGGCCACATGGAACCTGGAAGCAATGAGGATGAAGAGAAAGTTAATGGTAACTCAAAACAAACCAGTTAAAAGGCAAATACAATAAATGAAAATAAATCTTTTTTTAGCTACACACTTTCAGAGAACAAAACCAGATCGTTGACTTTGCAGTGAATAAAACATCTGTGTAAATTCTCACTTCCATAAACCAACAGATGTGCAGGAACAAAGTGAGAAACACAAGGATGGACAGAAAGTGTTTGTGAAAACAGATTGTTAATATGAGAGAGATTTCCCCTTTCCTCTCTCCATTATTTTCCTTCAGCAGAGAAATACAGAAATATAGAAACCTACTTCGGGTTTTCCACATCCAGTTTTGGAAACTTATTCCAGTAACTCACCAGGAATTTGACCCTGTTTTTCTCACCCATGCCAAGAAGAATTTGGAAATTAATTAGAGTGGGAGTAACAGTTCAGCTTCAAAAAATGAGCTTCCTTGCTCAAGCTGGAATAGGAGTTGGGAATGAACACAAGAGGGAGAACAAACCCCACATTTGCAATGTTTGCAGCATCACGTCTCTGTAGCAGGTTGATATAATCCAGGAAACCCAAAATAAAGAACAGGGTTGAGGCTGTTTAAACCAAGATGCTCAGAGCCAAGTAGAGTCATTTTGGGTTTTTACCTCCACTTCCTACCTAATCATATAAATAGGAATGACCGACCCCTGTCCTTTTCTCACTTGAAGCAAATATGAACTTCAGACAACTAAAACAGGGCAAATAAAGCCTGAATCTGAAATCCCAACAGACATGATTATTTAATAAAACACATGACTAGGTTGTGAGTTGGAGTAAACCAGCTATAAATGTGTTGAATGGTTGTGACTTCAAAGGTCAGGAAGGTTTAGTTCATATAAATGAAGTTCCAACCCCCTGCATTGCCTTTAACTTTCAGTGACCTTTCCACTTCTAGTGACCTTTAACCCTATTTTAGGGAGATCCACTCCCTATTTTTATGAAAACGACTCAGTAAGTGAAACCTTCAATATTTTAGATACCTGCAAGTGAAATAAGGTATGGGAAAAAAAAAAAAAAGACTAATTTGACAATGGCAAAATCTGTGACATTATTTAAGCAGCTCATTATGGGAAGCATTTGACTTGTTCTCTGAGCTCAGCTGAAGTTTTTGATGCCTTCCTGCACTTGTTAAGCCTTTTTGGTACAAACTAAAGAGCTGGCTGTCTAATCAGAGATTAATAAGGCTGTTCTCAACTTATTTGGGGATTCTACGTGGCAGCAGCATCAAGAGAAAAAGAACTTAAGTTAAAAAACTTCCCTGCAGTTAAAGGAAAAAGAAACCAACAACTCACAAAGTTTGTTGGCTTCATTTTGAAAAGTGGTGACTTATTGCTTTAAATTAAGCTTTTATACCTACCTTTCCAAAGTCAAAATATTTCCAAGTACAAACTTTCAAGCAAAACATCACTGAATAAGGTTCAGAGCACGCTGAAGCTTGTTATAATACTTTCCTTAATGTCATTAGATTTTGAATTAACTCAATCTGTCTATGTGGGATTCACTAAGAAAAGGAGTTGTGGCTACATAAATGACTGCCAGCCAAAGCATTACTCCTCGTTACCTAATTCACACTTGAAAATGTATGGAAAATATCCATAAAGCCCAACTACAAAGTTGCCTTTGATGAATTACACTTGCCTTGGGGAAAATCTTCAAAAACATAGCCCTGGATGGAGTCAGGGCTGTTTTGCCACTAATTTCCTAGAGGAAAGGAGTGGAAAAGCATTAAAATAGAAATTTCTTAGTGTTTTCTGCAATCCCAATTGCACTGCCTTAGATCCATTGTGAGAGTTTGAAATCAAACTGCTCTGTGGGTAAAAGAGCCGTGACCTTTCAGAATTGGTTTCCCCCCCATTTGTGGGAATTCCCCTTATTTAACAGCCCCACTGCCAGGCTCTGTGGGACCCTGCAGCTCTCTCCAGATCCCAGATTCCCCATTCCCTGATGCCAAGAGCTGCGTTCCCTTCCCCACAGGCCAGATCTCAGAGCTCTCTCCTCTGAGCTCGAGGTGCACGTTTGTCATGAAGGGTTTTCTCCTCTCCTGGGATGGAAAACAACAGGATCCCAGGATGTTGTGACTGTTGCATCCCTTTGCCAGCACAGCAAGCAGCATCCTCAGGGTTATTAAACAGAACCTTCTTCAGACCATGTTCTTTTTCCAGGGATTTCCTCATTCTGCACATAGAACCTCATTCTTACTCCTTGAGAACAAAAGAACCCAGTAATGACAATTCAAGTGCCATCTAGAATGGTATGGAAATTCCATTTCCATTTCAAATATCTTCCAGAGACTATGAAAAGCCACGTCATAGGAATGTATCTTAAATTATAGCACTGCTGGCTCTGCTCCCAAACCCAAAGCACTGGACCTGCCACTGTGAGCTCACACAAACAGATGCACCACCAGATAAACTTCCATTCCTATCTGCATTTGTTCTGGGAGCATCTCTGGAACACTCACAATAACAACTGCCAGAGAAAAGATTTTCCAGTGCCATTCAGGAGACAAGCATTGTCCAGTGAACATGGGAAGCTAGAGGAGAAGACAAAAGAAACCCACAATAATGTGTTTTTATCTAAATGGCACAAAAACCCCCCTCCAGCTCAGAGATATTCTGACAAGTGCAGGGAGAGCAGAGAGTCAGAGCAGAAATGCTATTTTGGAAGTTATTTTAGTGTAAGGACAGTTTAAAAATGCATTAAAAGCCACTTCACAAAACAAAAAGAAAAGAAAGAAAAGAAAGGAAAAGTGAGACACTTCATCTCAACAGTTCTTGCAGCTGCTGCCTGTAAACAAACTCGGAATTGTTTTATCAGTCCCATGGCTCTGGACCATGAAGTCGACCCTGAAGGTAAAGCACACATTGTTCCCACTGAAAATGTGTCACTTAGAACCCGGTTTTTAGTTCTGACTCAACTTCTGAGTAAAGTCAGTGGCAAAATATTCACCGGAGTAAGAAGCAGTAAATGTCACCCAATTTGCACATTGAGCTTCTGCTTCTTCAACGGTGGCAACGGGACACCGTGCCACCATCACCCCTGGGGCACCTCAGCCACTTGGTGCTGCTCAAATACAGAAATCTTCTGTTCCTGCAAGTTCATCACTTGAATATATTGAATTTTGGGAAAATAGCTGCCATAAGGGAAATCCCATTGAACAGCCCTCACTTTAAAAGGTTCCTGAAACTAATTTTTCAGGAACTGACGTTTATGACCCTTGGAATTCTTGGTGAGAGTAGGGTGGTATTTCAGGCACCAGTTCTGAAAATTACTTAATATCAGTTATTCTTTTTAAACCATTACTGGATTAGTCAATGTTTTCTTAAATGAAAATTAAACGTTTCTGAATTTAAATACTAAAATTTATTATACATTTTGTAAAGACAGTGCAGAAGCAGAGGTCAAGTTCTACTTGTCTTCTGAATAATTCTTGAAAAGGGGAGAGTGCCTTTATTTTTCTGTATAAATCAGAGAATTTCAATATAGATATTACAACTTTAAATGGATTTTGCTGGAGTACATTACAGCTATTTAATAAATCACTGTTTAACAGAGAAAAAGGGGAGACTTTGAAAAGAAACCTAATTCCATACAACTTCCTGACAGAATCAATTAATCAGCTGACTGTAATTTCAGACACTTGTTATAGAGCCCATACAGGAGGCAGAAGATACAGATCCATGAAATATTTCATCATTATGCACGAGTATGGAAAATAAATTTTGCAAAGAAAGATCATTAGCTTGGGAATTGTCCATATCAAGTATCCAATTAGACACGGCAGAAGCTCAGCAGAGGAGAAGGTTCTCCCTGCAGTTCCCACCAACAGCATCACCTTGGATTAAAGGTAAAGGAGAACCAGGAAAACTGCACAGAAAATCTTATTTCTGGTGGGAATTTAAGAACTGTCGTTGTGGCCAGTGAAGAGAGTCAATCTCAGCCTACATCTGGCTTATATTGTGCTTGTTTCTCTCCTGAAAACATCTTTAACCTGTTCCTGTCACTTTAACCTGCTCCTCACTGGCACAGGTTGTCCAGGGAGGTTGTGGACTCCAAAACTTTCCAGTGTGTAAAGAACAGCAAAGAGATCCTTCAATTCCCACGTAAAAAGATGTCAAAGCCTCCTCCAAAAGCATAGGATGAGAAGAAACTTAAGAGACCTGAAAGAAAATTTACTTTTTAGTGTTGCCCAAGTCAGCACTTGCCAAATATTTTGTCTTTTTTTTTCCTGCAAAGAGTCAAATTCGTATTTAATCACAACCATGGCATTGGATAAGTCAAAATATAATTTTGCTTCTTCTGCCATCCTTATTTTTGTCTGGTTTAGTTACACTTTATATTCAATAACATCTTTTAAAAAACAAGGAAGGGAAAAAAAGCATTGCAATTCAAAAAGCATCTATAACAAAAAAAGCAACTGGCTTTTCACAGAAGCTGAGTAGGTAAGAAGGTTTTTATTTTCAGTGCTTATTTAGGTTGCCTCTGTTATTCCTCTCCAACATGATCCAAGTGACCAAATTCCTTTGAAAATATTTACTGTGAAAAATGGCAAAAGATATTAAGCTCCTAAAGCACTGACAGACAAGTACAACAAATTAAAAAACAAATTAAAAAAGAAATCAGATGAGTTTCTCCTCACCAAATTCATCTTTACTCTTCTAATAAATATTTTCTTTGCCCTTCTCTCTGTCCTAACAATACTGGTCCTACACAGGACCAGTAGTTTAGTTAGTCATGACACGGAAAAACAAATTAAATTCTGAAACTTAAACAATTTAAAAAACATTTTCCTAAGGTGAAGTCAAATGTTAGCTATGGAAGAGGAAATTTCTCCATTTGACTGGGAAATCAGCTCTTATTTTGGCTTTGTGCCCTGTGCTGCTTTCTAAACACTGGCAGCTGGTGCATGAAGAAGAGAGACAGGAAAAGATAAATAGGGTAGAAACTGCTTAAGGTCTTTGTAAAGTTTAATGAAAGATTTATCTCTTGAGGGTAATGTTCTTCTTTCTTTTACTGAAACAAGAGTTTGATAACCTCTCATTGTGCATTTGATAAATTACACCTTAGAGTCATAACTAAAATGAGTGAGTGGAAAATATAAAAGGCCAAAGCAAGGTCTACTTATCTGAGTCTTCCAATAATAAATATCCAAAGGAAACTGGGCAGCACCTGAAGTCATTTTAATTACAGAAGTAGGGATGAAGTGTTGTTACAGTGGTGCTGTGACAACGGGAGAGAAGGATTCCTCTGCTTTTGTGAACACTATACTATCCCTGGGGTTAACACCACTAATTGCAGCAGGGTATTAATGAGTGTTTGCTGGGGAATAGCAGAGCCTGAAATGCTCCATTGCACTTGCTCATAAAGCAGCTGAGAGAGGAGCTGTGGAGTGACTTCACTCCTCTGTTTTCCACTGAGTTCCCAAGCTCTTGCTGTATCACTCGATGCTCAAGGCACGTGAACGTCAAACCCTGGCTGAGGAACTCCCTGATTCACAAAACTGAACATAAGAGAGATGGGTTTGGACTTCAGCTTTCTCTTGTAATGCTCCATGTACCAAAAACGGTCCAACTGCAAGGCAAAAACCCATATATTTATTGAGAACAGAGCTATGAGGACAGGCACTGATTCTATTAAATGTTTGCAACCATTCTTGGATTGTTTAAAAAAACCTCACACCAACAGCCACAACACCACCCTGGGCATGTAAAGTGCTGTTGGTTTTGCTTTTTTTTTCATCGTAAGAAGTAGAAAAACTACTGGAATATCTGGAGGCAACTAAACTGCCTGCTCAGCAAACAGCAGGACACTTAAAAGCTTTCAGAACTTGGGTTCAAAGACAAAAAAGGTGTAAGGATTCAGAGTGGTCAGAGAAATCAGGACTTCTATATTTCTCCTCAATTCATGGATAATCCAGAATATGCTCATTCATATCTCTGCAGACTTCCTGTAAACCCCAACACCTACAAAAGGTGAAAGGAAACTTTTTCTGAGGAATATCACTATTAATTTTATTCCCAGTAACACGTAGTTTATTTTATAAATGCTGTGAGGGTATGAATTATTAAAGCTGTAGACCCGCAGTCTAATTCCTTTTCCAGGACAATTTATCCCTCATTTGGTACTTAACACCATTACAGGTAATAAAAGCAATTTAAATTTCTCAAATTAAAGAGAACAGAAATTCTCAATGGGTCATTTATAGATATGTTCAAAGTAGAGAGCTCTTTATGAGGCAAAGAGAGACCTCTGGGATTCCACAAAATTGATCCCATATCACAAACACTTTAATTTAATGTACCTCTTGCTACTCACTTTTAATGAAGTGATTATAAAAAGGGCATCTGACTTTATTGAGCATTAACCTTGCTCGCTGTTGGGTAAATCAGGAGATCAAAGAACTTAAAGGCATCTAAATCCAAATAGATAATTTTAAGAAAGGACATGTGTGACCATTATCAGGGACTATTATTACCTAAAACCTCATCTTTGCAGTAAAGTATGAATTTTGTCCTCCTAGGAAGAGTTTAAAGGAAGAGCACCAGATGTAATGTCTGGAGCTGTTTTGCAAAAGGCTCTACCAAACACATTTTTAGTGTTTTTCTATGGAGTTTGTTTTCTGAAGAGGGAAGATACTACAGGCTGGAACCTATAACATTTGTGTCACAATCATACTACCACTGAACCTAAAATATATCCACCCACCGGATTTTAACTGTGGAAATATCTGGGAAAAGTATAAGTATAATAAAAAAAAAAAAGAGTATTTAAAATATATTAATTTAAACAGGACATGAGATGGAATGTAAACATCAAGAAACAGCAAAAAAGGGGACAAAAGACCCTGGGAAAAAATACAAAATCCAGTGTAATGGCATCTGAATTACAGGAGAAGCAAACACAAGACAGGTCTTTGCCTTAGAATGCCTTGAATATTTAAAAAAAACCCAAACCTAACACAAAAGTGATTAAGAACATCTGAAAGAACACCCTTGAGAAAAGTCCTCAATCTTATAAACAGCAAAATTCAACCATGAGCTGCCCATTCTGACCTCTGTGCTGATCCAAGAGAGAGAGAGAGAGAGAGAGAGAGATTTACTTTGGATCGTATTTGCATTGTTGGTTCCTCTCCTGCTGGCTGTGACACCTGGGACAATGGGCTGGAACCTCTAACACTGTTCAAACAAGGACACAAAAGTACTAATTACAGTTTTCAAGTGCTGTGTGTTTAAAGGAAAGGTCAGAATCAGTGTGAAAAAACGAGCCTACAAAAAAAAACAAAACCCGGGACCACAAACACACACACACAAAAACCCAAACACACCAAAAAAACCTAAACGAGAACAATAAAAGAAAAAAGATTATTCTTTGCTGAAGGTAATCTCTCAGAAGAGTCTCTAAATGACTCTTTGGATGCTGTAACAAAGGTAAAGACTTTGTTTATAGATCTCTCACCAGATTGGAACAGGGAACCTGATACCATTTTTGTCATTATATGGTTACTTCACCATTTCTGTGTCTGAATTCTGTTATCTATGACAAGGTCAGAGTCACTTTTATTATGTGTCCCACCTCAGCCACCACTTGTTGATGAATCTTTTTGAATGCAAATAATCCCTGTAAAATGCACAAAGAAAAATAAGATATTATGTTAACGAGTTCCAAACAAAACTGTCGTATAATTAATGAGATTGATTTTTTTTCCCCCTGTGTGTTCAATTTTGCATTTAACAATAGTATCAGAAAACATTAATTTTGGAGCAACAGAAGAGGAAACAAAGGGAAAATAGGAAGAGTGACAATCTCATTATTACTTGAAAGATTTTATTTTGACAAGGGAAAAAGACTTCATCCCTTATCAATACTAACCATAAATTAACATAAATGTTTCCAGTAAGAAATCATTTTGATTAAGAACACCACATACTCACACAAAAAATTAACCAAATAGTTACAGCATTTTTATTCTGTTATTAAGGAGTTAAAGTTATGTATTCCTTACAACATGATGGTTTCTAACAAGTAGATTCAAACGTTTGTTGAAATAAAACAGGGAGAGGTTTAAACCAGCACAACTCACCTTCCCCATCCTTCCACTGCAGAGCAGCTTCACGGAGGGCTTATTTATCACAGAAATTGATAATTGATGTGTAGGACAAAGCTACCAAAATAAGCCCCACCAATCTTATTAGTGTTATGAGAGGGAAAAGCATATTTTCTTAGCATAGACCGTGTTTTTGGAATAGTTATTGATTTCTTTATTGCTTGTCTAGTTATTACTAAGTAATGATTCTGGCATAATGGGCTTACGGAACCCACTGAGCCTTGATAAGATTCTTAAATATTTCTGACAGAATATTTATAAAAAGAATCAGAAGAAAATAAGCTGTCACAATGCAGAATGCGATCCACAGAAGTGATGGAATAAAGGACAAATGTTTCAGCCTTCCCAGAGGTGGTGAGGATTCAAGATTTAGCCTGGCAGCCCGTTATTCCCAGCTCTGCTTTGGGAATCAACCAATAAATTCCTGCCTCTGAAACTCAGATCCTGTACAGCCTTTTCACAAGTTCCCTGCACAGCCAGAGGTGCCCAAATGGATCGGGGGAAAGAGGGTTTTTTTAAATATAAGATATAAATTTTTTAAGCCCTAAATGAAAGAGTTTTTTCCCCTATTTATTCTCTCTCTCCCTCCTCACACACAGATATGCTAAAAAAAAGCTTAAGAAGTTCTGAACGTGCTCAACCATATACTTGAATATTTTTAAAGATGAGTGGTATCTAAGAGGATAATTAGTTGTTAATTATGACAGCGAGGAGAAAAAAAAAGGAGGTTTTGGAAAGAGCTACAGACACAGAAGTGGCACTGGGAATGATGGAGATCAATCACCTGGATGCAGAGCAGTTCAGGACAACCTATGGAGCCACGGTTGGGAACAAGTAATGTATGTTCTGCTTCTGAAAGGCCCTGAAAAGGACCACCTAAGCAGAGGAGAGCAGGGATGCAGCCAGCCAGCCACGTGATGTGTGTGAAAACAGAGCTCTCACAGCAGTGACTCACCAGAGTGAAGGTGAAAACATCCCCATTTTCAACGTTTTGTCCTTAAAACTCAAAACGGCAGATTATTAAAATTCTCACTTTTACTCTAAATAAGGAGCAATGAGGGAAAACATCATTAAAAAGCATGGAAAATGCATTTCTGGTCCATTTTGAATCTGAAATAGTGGAAAGCAGAGCTGATCAGCAGTTCCAGAGCAGTGATTTGCTTCATTAATGTTTGATTGGGAGCCAAGCAGTCCTGGAAGGACTGGAAGGTTGGAGCTCAAGGGAATGAACTGACAGGCACAACTACCCCCACTTATTCCCACTCATAAACCCTATGTATAATTAAGAGAATTAAAATCTGTGTAATCATGAAAAGAAATCTTAATATATTTTAAAATGGATTTTTTTTTTTTTTTTTTTTGGAAAGAGCAACAACTCTGGTAAAAGTTAGTCAGACAAAAACATTTATAAGAACATTTACAACTTCTCCTTTCTATAATTGCAATGCCCGACTGCCAGGCTTGTGTCACATTTCCAGTCCACCAGTGCATGAATTATGCTCATTAATCTTCTCTCTGAGAGCTTTATTACTGTTTCCTGGGTGGGAATTGATACCATAAAGAGGCTATAAATTAGAGCAGAGCAATGGTAGAATTGTAGCTCATGCTGGGTCTCATATTAAGTCATATTTGAAACCAAAGCACCTGTAAAAACATCTCTGTTAATCTGTCTGGACCCCCCTTTATCAAATATATATTAAATCTCTAGTCTTACATATAATATTCATGTCTGAAATATGGGACAATGTTTTCTCACTGGAATCAACAAGCAAATAACATTCTATCCATGTTTGTTAGCAATGAGATTACTCAAAACAAATACCTCTGGAAAAATAACTGCAACCACTTCATAGCTGAAATCAGCAAGAGAAGACACCACATTTATGTTACAATTATCTTCCAGGAGCTGTTCTCATATAGAAATATAACATATCTGCATATAGAAACTGTCAACTCTGGTATTTTTTCCTTCAGCTCAAGGTGTTCAATACAATGAGTTACAAGACTCTTAACTTTAAATTTCAGTGATAAATGATCAGAGTGCAAGTAAAGAGCTACGAATTAATTTTGGTCAAAGCTGATGAGTATTTCTACTTGTACTCTGAAATATCTCTTATCCAGAAAGAGTTTTAGGCTATGCAATTACAAAAATCAAGTGTGGCCAAGCCCTTATACACTACTCATCTCTGCCTGTTAATTTTATCAAAGTAAACAACTATAATTGGTTCTTTTCCGAGGAAAAGGCTGAATCAAGTCATTCCTGAGTGTTGCTTAACAACAGGAGTGGCAGAATTACACAGACATCCCTGCTTTGTATATAAAAGTTTAGAAGTTCAGGGGTTTTATTTCTCCTCTACACTGTGGTCTCCTGGCATGATAATGAAGTTATTCCATCATAAAGAACAGGTTAACTCTCATATTTCCTACTTTGTCATCTAATTTCAGAACACAAGTTTGATGTGAATTCATTATGTGAATTTTCCTCTCCAGACTTTCTTTTCTGTTGAGTACTTTTTCACTGATCATTATAATTCATCCAAACATGACACTTAACTGAAATCTGTTTGTATTGGAAGAATGATTTATATCCATCCTGAAAAAGCTTAGAAAATTGAGAAAGCAATGGTTAAAAAAAAAATCCTGATTAACTGAGACTCGCAAGGAAGGGTCTATTCCTCACAATAATTTATGGGATGGGAATGGCAACACGATCTTTGGCCATTTCACACGAGTTTCTAATATGGCTGAAGCTTCAGGGATTTTATTCTTCAATAAATCTTGAGTCTTTTGAAAGTTTATGTCCCAAGTTCTAATCATTAGGTTTGATAGCTGCCCTGATTACTCTGCCTGGCTGAGGTGAGCACATGAAAGGTCCGGTGATGAGACTGGGCCATCCTCAGGTGGGTGTTACTCAAAGTGCTACTACACCTATTTATGCCTTCTCCTTGAAAAATGGGAACTGGACACATTTATTCAAGGAAAAGGCATAAACGGGCAATAAAATCAAAAGAAATATTGTTTCAGTAGCTACAGGAGATCAGTTTTTCCAAGTAACATGTCTAACAGAAAGAAATAGCGTTTCCTGCTGGCAACTTTCCTCTCGCAGTTTTCAAGGACAAAATTCAAACAATTCATCAGCAGATTTTAGTCATTAATCAAGAGAGACACGATTTTGTGAGAGATGTAGTCTAGACACTGACAATCTTCTGTGGTTCACACAATGATGAAACAGTAGAAAATATGTAAGCTGCAGCCTTCAAAAAGTAAAATGTGTCTAAACCAACCATCTGGTATTTCAAGCATTCCAAGGTATTTCAATTTATGTTACCTTTCCTAGAAATATGTGCACTCTGCTTACCTGGATTTACCTCAACTCCCAGCATTCCTGATGACCACACCACCAGCCATAAAGAATTCAATTTGGGCTATGATAAACTATAAAACACAAAGAAATTTGACATCAGTTTCTTTGAAAATCTTTGTTTTCTGTCTGCTTGACAAAATCCTCCCAGTTTGAACTGATTTCTCTTCATCATAACTTTAGGAATAAGAAAAACTGAGGTTTTCTAGACTGTTGGTTTAACTACAAAGTTAGTGCTACCACTTATGAAAAATGCCAAATTTCACAAGATCAGCAAATAATTAAGTGGATCACGATGGTTGTCATGGAATTTTGCATGGTTAAAGTATTATTGTCTCAGCTTCCTATCTAGAAATGCTGAGCCAATATATAACCTGCATAACCAGCACTGATATCCAGCACTATTTTATAAATTATGGATGAACAGTTATGGTCATCTTAAACCCGTGTGAAATAGCAGCTCCCTGACAGCTGAGCAGGTTATTGTCACTACAGAGTGCTTTACAACTGATATAAAACTGCCAAAAACTGCATCCAATTCAAGGCAAGAGACCTCTGGAGATTTTCAGCATTGAAAGAAGGTGTGCAGAGCAATGGAGAGATGGAACAGACCTGGGAATGGCTCAGAGAGCCTTTCCTTCACCCCAACCCATCCTGGAAGAGGCAGATCCAGTGTTGCTCACTGGACTCACAAACACAGGAAACATTTATCCAGGGCTGCAGACAAAGCTTCTATAGAGATGTTTCTGACCCAAGAAAAAACTGCTACATTTGCTGGCTTGACATGTTCTGAAGAACATCAAGAATGAGTAGGGTAGCAGGAGAAAATTAAATCAGAGATATAATTTATGTAATCCTTTTCCATTTTTATCAGATAAAAAATTAAGTTAATGTATAAGCATCGATATATAAATCAATATATAAAATAAACCTTCCTAAGAATTAGATTTTGGGGCAGGGCTCCAGCAGTGAAAGATGAGAGTAAGGGATTCTGGAAGAAAAGATGAGAAGAGGAGAGTCCAGAAAGTCACACAAACTGAGGGGAAGGATGACAAAGTCACAGACTTTCTGCCAGGTTTCTGGTGAGAAAAGGCCAGGACTTGGTTGATCAAAGTTGAGATTAAGACCAGAAGAATTTCCTGCATTGCTGTTCTGAAAAAGCAGGTCGTTAACAGCTGTAATATAATATTTCTATTGAGTTGCTTTTCAGAAGCCAAATATGTTCCTCGGTTACATCATGAGCCCACGACAGATTGTAAACTGTAATCTTCATGTATTTAAGATAAATTTAGTTATTTAAATATAACTGTGTGATGCCAAAGATGTTTTCTCATTCTTTTATATCTCCTTTTGAAAGTGACAGTAGATTTCAAACTAGGACTCTTCATGAAATGTAATGCAAAATATGTTACTTGAATATGTGATCACAATGCACTTAATTTGTTTTTGGACTGAAACATTTCACACATTTCAAAATGAGCCCTAGTTATATGTGTTAACCAGAAAACTCCTTCTGACACAGTTGATTTCCCAAAAGGATTTTGATCAGTGGAAAATGAATTTAGCATAGACGTAATTACAAAATAAGAATTCGTCTTGTCAAATCGTGTTGAGATAAAGAAAAAAAAGGAACAGCAAAACAAAAATTAAAGGGCTCTTGAAGAAGGAAAAAAATCCAGTCACTCACATAAACTTTCCTTCAGAATCCACCTATTTAAGGTGGATTTAAGGACTTTAAATCATCTTCTACAGACATTTAACATCCCCTCTCAATTTGGGACAACAGGTTGCTTTAGTGTCCAACCAAGATGTTCAGGACAATTTCCCTTCATAAAATAGACATTTTTTATTATGTTTTAATATCTGTTATATTTTCTTGAACCTCAAAAGAAGTCTCTTGAGCATAATACTCATTATGATGAGAGAAATTTCTGGCCAGCTTTAGGTCAGGTTCTATTATTTGGTCGGGTTTGACCGAGTGCAAGATTTGGTTTTCAATCAGGTCTTCTTTCTCAGTGTATAATTTCAATTATTCCATTGATTTTCCAATAAAGGAAGATGTAAGCAACGCACAGAGCCAGTTCCAGAGCAATTCTCTTCCCATCTTTAAGTCACTTTCTAATATTTCAAATCCTTGGAAAAATTCATTTACTAAACCCAAGAGAAATCTGAAACTTAAAGTAGAAGCACCTTTGAACCAAAAATCCTACTGGTACATATTACAGTCATTGCAATACAAAACTTAGAAGAAAAACGAAATTCTATGTTTCCATGCCCGAGTTGAAGTAGCATTTTTAAGATCTGAAATTTCTTGCTCACTTGCAATAAAATGAATGGTAGAAATCAGCTGATATTTGAGTTTTCAGTGAAATACCAAAGGATCCCAGATATTAGGTTTTGGGGTTTTTTAAAGAAAATTATAAAAGCTTGTTACATTAGTAAACTGAGCTGGCCAAATGGTCAGTGAAAGAAAATAAATTTGTACTTTGGATCAAATATTATGTATTCCATTAAAAATTCATTTTTAAGATGAGATTATCCTCGAAATAGGTAGTTGGAGCTATGGTTTCATTCAGAGCAGGGTATTAAGGCAGCATCACATAGTGCAGAATTCTGATGTCTGCTGGTCAGAGCACCCATCCTGCCTCTCCTCCCCACTGAGGGAAAGCTGAGAGAATTCCCAGATGTTTCAAGTCTGAGCTCTACAATGTCGAATATTTGTTATTTTAACGTGGTTTATTTATGTTTCATTCCATCATACTTTTAGAGCCTGATCAAAGTTAAAATAAAAAATAAACAAGTGGTGCACAGCACCCAATGTCTGCTCTTCAAAGACCTGCTCGAGTTCTGTAGCACTTCTAGTTATTGCAAGATAATCAAAGTTACCATAACATTTCAGAATTGTTTATAACTCTGAGTTACTTAAAGAGGGTAGAATACAAAAGCATCACATTCTAGCAAACAACAGCATGGAGATGCTGCTGGGGGTAGATCCTGCCAATCCAACCATGGAATACAGATGTTCACCAGCAAAGACTATTAATCTGCTTCTTGTCCTGACATGATTAAAAATAAATTTGCAGTGCAGAAATTAATTACTGCAGAAAACTCCAGAGACACAAACTAAAGGCCCCTCACATCACTGAAATAACAAATGAAGACCTAAGTAGATAATATAGATAATATAAATTGCCATTACTAAACCAGAAATCCGACAGCTGTCTAAATGTTCAGGAGAAAAAACATTTATGGGGGAAAACAGAGTAGAATGTGATCACAGTTTCCAAAATCATAAACCATGGAAAAAAAATAATCCTAGAATCATAAATGCAACATCAGGTATATGTAGAAGTGCTACTCCTTGTTCTTGCAGGATTGGAACTGGGTTGTAATTGGTGAATTGAGTAAAACTGGTGCAGCAAAATGTAACCACCCATTTCAGAAAATCTCTATTTCTACAGGGTTATGTATCACCTGGCAGATGCTTTGTCATAAGAATCCTATTACATGCACTGTGCAATTACAGCTATTTCCTCGAGTCTTCAAAATTACATTAATTTCTTTTTACAAAGTGGAACACATCCTGAAGTCCTTGTAAATAAAATGTCTTTCTTCTAAATAAATACCTAACCAGAACCTTGCCTAGATGCATCTAGAATAAACTACAATTTGGTCATTGTCTGCTACAAAATACAGAGAATGATACACATATAACATGTAATTTTTACTATTTTAGTGGTTAAAAAAAAAAGAGGAAGAAAAAAGAGGGTAATTTAGTGTTGCTGTGTTAGGAATAAATCCTTCCCTGGGAGGGTGGGGAGGCCCTGGCACAGGGTGCCCAGAGAAGCTGTGGCTGCCCCTGGATCCCTGGAAGTGTCCAAGGCCAGGTTGGACGGGGCTTGGAGCAACCTGGACTGGAGGAAGGTGTCCCTGCCCATGGCAGGGGGTTGGAAATAAATGATCTTTAAGGTCCCTTCCAACCTAGACCATTCCATCATTCTTGGCTCATGGTGGGAAAGACACAGAATAATTGGAATTTCCTAATTCTGGTGCCACTTGCCAAGGGCTCCTGCTGGAGGGAATTAACTCCCTTGTCCGTATCTCCCACCAAACACACAGTGGCAACACGCACCATCTGTCTCACCTCAAGTCTTCCTTAGCCAATTATTACTATTTCCAGCTGTTCCAAGATATTATCTGCCCAAAACTTGCCCAAAATTAAATATGGTCTGCAGTTGGAGGCCAATCATTAACTGCTCAGCACTAGGCCTCAGGCCCGTGGCCTTTATTTTTAATCTCATCCCTTCTCATTTCCAGAAGGAATACATTAGTGAGAGGAACACCTTCCCTTTTTTCAGCAGAAGCAACTTCCAAGACCATTCTATTATTGCTCCTATAATAGATCTTTTACACCAGCCATCATAAAAATTTCATCCTTTCCCCATTTACTGGAAGCTGATGTCAAGATTTACAGCAGTGATTCCGTAATGGAGATATTAGCACAGGGCAGCAAAGGTATCGTTACAGAGACTGAGCCGTTCACACTTTAAACACTATTTTGAACAAAAAAAATACCTCAGGTTTTAAATTTTTCTCTCATCATACTTATTTTGGTAAAGGAAGTGTCATAATCCATACTCTGAACGTTCCTAAGTCAAAATTTGAACGTTAAAATGGTTTCATAAATTCAAGCATGTTTATACATTCGGAGAGAAATGTTTCTAGTAACTAGTAAAAAAATGTTCATATGTTTAGAATGATTGTATTTCTACTGAAATTAAAATTCTAAAATGTTCTTCAAAAAAGAATCAAAACTAGTGTGGGATCAGAGAAAAGTATTTTAGCTCTTCCAAGATTTTTCTTGACAACCTTATTTTTGAAGAAAGCATAATATTATGGGTTTGAATTTTAAATAAAACCAGTTCCAGAACAGATATGGGTTGTTTTCATTTTCAGAATACTAGAAACATTTATTCTGACACTTTCAACATATTTCTAATTTTTGCATTACATATTTGGCAAAATGAATGCCGGCTTTCAAAAATTCCATTTCTTTCTCTTGGCTGAAACATCCCTAACCAGGTTTACACTTAATCTGTTGACTGTCACACTGAAGTATTTGAAATCTCCTTTCAAACATTTTCTAATCACCACATCAAAAAGAACGCTGTAGTAGTAAGATTAATACCTAGGAGAACAATCTCTATCATTTCTCACGCAATGCAACAATTTCAAAGTGGGTTACATTTATTTTTTCTTTCAGAACTTACCCAATGCTCAATCACAGGAAGCCCAGAGGAGTTGGTTTTCTTTCTTTAACAACAACCAACAGCACTTGGTGACACGTGAGGGGATCTGCTGGTGATGGCTGGAGGATTTGGGGCGCGGGGGACCACAGAAGAATTTGATCCCCTGGAATAGCTGAAATACAGATCCACCTGGTAAATATGAAAAATTAATATATTAGGAAGAAATTCTTCCCTGTGAGGGTGGGGAGGCCCTGGCACAGGTTGCTCAGTGAAGCTGTGGCTGCCCCATCCCTGGGAGTGTCCAAGGCCAGGTTGGAGCAACCTGGGCTGGTGGAAGGTGTCCCTGCCCATGGCAGGGGGTGGGATGAGATGAGCTTTAAATCCCTTCCAACTCAAACCATTCTGGGATTCTATGATATAAATTAAAAATTGCATATAAAACTTCCTCTTTAGAAACACAGAGCCTCAAACAAGCTGAACGACACTGTGGAGAAAAACACAGCAGGGCTTCAAGGGGCCAGTTTAGGAGCAAGGTTCAGAAACTAATTGTTTATTCGGACTTTGCCTTAAAATGGCCTTTAAGAACAGCAGCTTAAAATGCCTTTTAAGTCTTGCTAACATGCAGGACTTCAAAATGTTTTATACATTTCCTCTCTGTTTCCATCACAGATAACACTCCTTTTACACATCAGTTGGGCAAATTTACAACTAACAAAAATCAGCATCAGGCTATTGAGTGCAAGGAAAGTGTGAAGATTTACACAAGCTACAGATCTAACACTTACTCTTCAAAATAGTTTAATTTTCTTCTCTATCATTCTTTTCCCATTTCATGTGATTTTTTCCTGTGTTCTTCTATTACCTGGTGAAACTTAAAATTTATCCTCAATAGCTTCATTTCTCCTACTGGGTGTATTCTTCTTCTGTGGCCCAAAAGACTCTTTGCATGGCTGCCCTACTTTTGCTGAAGCCTTTGCTGGAGCATTCTGTGAAAGGGAGAAACAAACTCACTATTATTCAAAACTCCAGCGATGTTGCACATTAAAAAATTATATGTGTTGATCAATAAAGTGTGAAAGGGCTGATGAAACAGACTGCACTTTTCTGGGACAGTAATTTTGCTCCATGAATTATTTATAAAGGCCTCTGAAGCAGAAGCAAAAGAAGCTGAAAGTACCCAGCTTACCTTATCACTCATCATCTTGCAAACAGCCACAATGAAACTATAATCATTTGCTACATGCTGGGACATCAAAGAACAGGGTAATACTGTGGCATGTAAAAATGTATTATAATATATTAAAGAAATTAGTCCCTGGTGGGTTTCTAAGAATGTTCTTCTCTCCTCAGAGAGGTAATACCATTTTTTGCTGACGAAATGAGAGTTTCCTCAGAGCTGCCTTGTCAAGGCATCAAGGAGAAAGTTTGAGGGGAGATGTAAAAAGTTGACTCTGCAGAAGATTTCAGGCTTGTAGGCAAAGAAAGGTGAGCTGGAAAATTCCTTCCCAGAAGTTGTGAAGCAAATGGCTCCAGCTTTTAGGCTTATTATTTATATATGATGGAAACTGTTAGAGAGAACAAAATTAAAACAGTTTATCAGGATTTGGACTTGGCTTATATTTTTTTGAAATAACTTGCTTCTATATTTCATGCATTAAGAAAGAAAGCTGAAAACAGTTCACAGAATGCACATTATTCATACATTTCCTTCTTTTTTTCTGGCATTTCTAGTGAAAAATACAGTCTGCCAAAACCTAAATACATATCTGAAGTGCTTGGATTGGTTGAATTTCTGCATCTAAGTTGCTTCTGTTGTTGTTTTTTCCCCCCACAGTTCCTGGATACATTTCTTTTTATTCTTGACTTCAAGCTTAAGGAACTGCTGGGTATCCTAAATAAAGACACAAATAGTATATATAAATACTTATATATATACAAACATATAACTGGTTACATTAACAAAAGAGCCCCATATAATGCTCTGCATTGGCTTTACAGTAATCTGAGAACATTTTCCTATTCATAATTTCTGAATCAAGAAATGTAAATTTGATAGTGCCAAAATAGCACATCCATGCATTGATTTTGACAAACCTGTTGCTTTGGAAACCCTGAAGGTCTCAAAAATATCGAAGCATTCAGGTTTACTATTTCCTAAATATAATTCCTGAAGTAATTAAAATGTCTCTGGGTTTTTAAGGATAATTACTGTGCTTTATAAGCTGGCATAAGAAAACAAAAGATTTTCATACTCCCTTTTGGATCAAGGATATAATTAATTGCATGTTTTTCCGCTTGAATTTCCATTCACTATTTATAAAATTCAATAAATTCTTTTTTCTACGGCGTGTCTAAATAAAAGATATCAAAGAAAATGGAGATAAGATAAAGATGATATAGTTCCATAGTTGGAGAGGCAAACTTAACAAATATCTGGATCTATATGTTAAATTCAGGCTAATGTATGAGCAAAAAGTATTAGAGCAGTTTGCTGGAACAGCATTTCCTCTGTGCACTGCTCAGAGATTTGTCATTGTCACACATTCTCACATGAACTTACTGCAATAAGTGAACCTGACCACAAAGAAAAGACAAATAAAAGCTTCAGTTGTGTGACTGAAAAGCTGGATAGACTGCAAAGACACATTTCACTTCCTCATGTCGCAGCATCGCAAACCTAAGTCCAAAAGAAATCACATCTTTGGTTCAAAATGGGTGAAAGGAAGAAAGGAAAAGGAAAAACTTTCAGCAGAAGTCCGTTGTGGATTAGGGAAGGCACGGTTACAACTCGATCACCCGGAGAAGAACTGGAACTGGCCCCAGCCTGAACAGTCCAGGGGGACTGACATTAAAGACAGTTCTTGTAAGAACAGGATTAAATGCTTTTGGCACACGTGACAAATCGTTTCATCTTTTCACACCTCATTTTTAAAATTGGATTTACCTAAGGAAAAAAATCCTTCAAATGCTAAGATAAGAAGCTGCCCAAACACCTGAGGATCCTCTGTTTTTATCCTGGGAGACACTGTACAAGTCACACTTGGATGTCTCCAGATAGGGAATTCCAGGTACTGCAGCCACAGCTCTGACAGAGAGGTGCCCATGTCCTGCAGGGACACCCAGCTTGGAGACACTTGGGCATCAAATGGGAATGCCAGGTTATGGTAGAAATATTCACAGTTTTTGTCATTTTAATTTCGTCTCTTGCCTCACAATGCTGCCAGTGAACTGCCTGTAATAAGAAGATACTAATTAAAATCACCCTGGAATTATTGAGAGTAAGTTCTGCCCGACTCTCCTGAGCTGTAAAGTCAAGACAAAGCTACCAGATTTACTCTTTTGGAGTAATGTAAATTTTTTCTAATTATTTAGAAACTTAAATGTTTTTTATGATCACTTTTCACAGATACCTTTTATTCTTCTGGATACTCAAATTTCCATTGGAGTCTCCCCTTTCTTTTGGCAAGGACACAGCTTTTAAAGCCACCTCAATGAGACATAGCCCTGAAAAGTGGATTATAGCAACTGCTACGGAAAAAAACTCTTCTCCAGCATATTCTACAAGCTCATCAATCAAATCTGAGACTGGGCTAATATCATGCTTAACCTTTCCTTTTCATTTTTTTTTTGCCATTCAGGAATTGTTTAAAAGAACTCCCAGTGTCATTTCAACAAGGACTGTCAGCCTGGGCAGATTGCTGCCAAAATGGACATGCTGATGCTGCCTTCTTTCTCCAAGATCCTTCTGAAAAGTTGTTGGGAGTTGCTAATGAAGTTGCTAAAGGTTCTCATTATGCCCTGATGTGCATGACAACAAAACTGGCCCCATGACAACTCAATGTCACAGTACATGAATATTTCCAGTACACTGAGTCAGAAAAACAGGATCTCAGGAGAAATAACACTTCCAAAGAGGAAGAGTTTCTGAAGTAATCCTTGGTTAAGTTTCAGAAATAAGTACAACATTATAAAAAGCCACTGAAAAATGTAGCTACATCCATGAAAAACATGGGTTCATTCATCTTCAGCAGCAAATCCCTCCTTATCATCTGCTAATAATCTGACAAGCCATAAAAGCCAAACTGGCCATTTAATGTGATGAATCCAATAACTTTTAACTGAACAGAGATAAAACCGTGAGGAAAAGCTTTAAATATTGCTTCAAAGATTTTTAGTACATACATCCACCAGTTATTTAGTTAAAATTCTAAAATTCCCTGTTGTTTTCTTACCTCCTACTGGGTTAGCCCCTTTTTTCTGTGTTTGTTCGAGGTTTTTTGCACTTATTCTTTAATTCCAAACAGATATTTAATATTTAGAGAAGAGCTGGGGAAAAGTGATCTTATACCTTTTAAAATCTAAATTGCAATACTCTTATTGATCCTTGTGGGTTCTTCCAACTCGGAATATTCCATGATTCTGTGAGAATTCATTATCAATGGGAAGTCAGGACTACATACATACGGTTTTAATCAATGCTGTAACATTTGGTTTTCCTTCCCCATCAACTGAACTTTGCTAGTGTTATGCCCTGCTTGGTGTTTTGATTTCCATCCTGTATTTTTCACCAAGGATTGTGAACCAGTTATTTCTAAAGAAACGAACAACATTTCCCACCGGGCTCCAACAAAATGCACAGAGACATGTTTTAATTGCCTATGAATATTCAAACCCTCATTATTGTTACTAGTTTATAATTATCACATTCCCCTGACAAAAACATGCAGCACACAATAAAAAAGGCAATCCATTAAAAATGTTGACATTCATGTTCAACAGTTTTCCAGGGTTTTTGGTGGGGTTTTTTTTTTTTTTTTTTTTTTTTTGTTTCTTTGTTTGTTTGTTATTTTTTTTTATTAACTAGCAGGCTCTTCATCTTGGTTATTAAAATGATTTCTGGAAGGCACTTTGTTCCAAATTTAACACAGTGTATTCCTCCTGTAAAAAGAGTTATAACAGTCTGTATAGGCATTAAGAGTATTGCTTTTTATAGTATCCTTTAAACATTATGCAATGTCATAAAATTATGGGCAACTTCATGGAAGTTCACTGTAAGGAACAGATTCTTCTCTGGAACCAAGATCCCTCCCTTTAGAGATCATTGTCCCATCCAGATCCTAAAATCTAAAATTACAGAGTAAGAGAGAAAAATAACTTAATAATGACCTGAGATGCAGAAGAAATTACTGTCAAAGCTGCTCTAAAACCTGAGCTTGAACCTGGGCTTTAATTGTTGAAGTTTTCAGTACCTTGGTCAAGGCTGGGGTTGTCACCTGGGTTTGAAGCAGTTCATTCCTCCAGTTCTTCTCACAGGCTGGAATGCAGGAAACAACTGTTTTTCTGTGATAAATAGGAAAAACAAGGATCAAGTCTCACAGTCAAGAACATCATCCTGGATACACTGGATATCTTGAGTCTTAGAGTGCAGCTTGGCCAGCCAAGATCTGTAGTCTGTGCTTTTGAGCTACATTTCCATAGGTCAGGCAGCTGGAAATGGAGCTGCTGAAAGCATAAAGGAGTACAGATATTTTTTAAAAGTTGAAAAATTAATTAATGCCTCAGGCAACAACCTGTGGTTGCCTCAGAATCCACTATGGAATCTCAGAATGGTTTGGGTTGGAAGGGACCTTAAAGCTCATCCCATTCCAACTCCCCCTGTCACAGGTAGGGACACCTTCCACTAGACCAGGTTGCTCAGAGACCTATCCTGGCCTTGAACACCCCCACCTTTCACTATTGCTTGTGAAAACAAAGCTTGAAATCTTCTGGGCTCTGCTTTTCAAAGCAATTTGGTCTCCTAGGACAGAAGTCAGGAGGAAGAGTTACAGGACAGAGCTGTGTGTGGGATGTGGTGGGAGCTGCACCCCATTTTCGAGGTAAAGACACAGAGCACTGACACTGTTCAGGGCATTGAGCAGAGATTTCAGTGAAGCCTGATAATGGTTTTACCTGCAGTTTACCTACAGTTTACCTAGAGCTCAGGAAACCTTCCTAGAAAAGGTTTATCTGCTTTCTCATGCACATTTTCGAGTTGTCATCTCTGGAGAAATGTATCCTTGCCCAGTTATCTGAACCAGCAGGGCAGATAGCTCATCTCTGAACACTCCAGGGAAGTGACAGCACCACGATATCTCATCCTCAAATCCATCCTACACTCTTTTTACACTTTACCTTGACAGAGCCTTATCTATGCTATAAGCCAAGAATACACTCATACTTTCGAGGACTCCTTTTGTGGTGTTTGTGCAAACAAAACAAAAGGAACATAGATCACGAGAGGATAAAGAAAAAAAAAACAAACAAAAAAACCAGAACAAACTTAACAAAGCCAAAGGAAAACGCAGAAGAGAAGTTCTCTCTTCTATGTGGAGAGAACTAAAGGTGTTTCATTGTCACACTGAGTTTGGTCATAATAAGGGTTTGACTGGCCCAGTAGTTGAAAAGAGACCCATTTGCTTCTAAATTATCCTGTCAGCTGCAGCTCCACACAAACAAAGACATCTCTTCCAGCTCATTCACAAAAGCTATTACTTCTCCAAAGGAATGAACAGGGAGCACGAACACATCAGCCCTGGCACAAAGAGTACCGTCAAAGCACCCGGGAGGTGACACTCCCTCGGTGGTCTCACTTCTGTTGACTGACACTGTGCCCAGTAGGCAAAATGTGTGTCAGCTAATTATAGCCTGGAACTGTAGCACAAGAGATTCACTGGTGCCCAAAATGTAGAAAAGAAAGAACAGGTTTGTTGCAGTGCACAATGTACTTATGATTAGTATCATTATTCTATAATTATCATTACAAACCCCTGCATTTACCAATCAGTGCAGTGGTGTTATCATCCAGACATCTGTTAATGACAGCCACTGAATATGATACTTAAAAATGACAAAGAGAATAACACAACACTCTCCATAAAACAGAAACATGAACTCTGAGGGCTCCCTGTGCACCATAAGAGCTGTCAGGTATTCCACACGGGCTCCTCCACATCTCTGCAGGGATGACTGCCATGAAGTCACACAGTCCCTCCTGGAAATGCCACCTCAGACCCTACCCTTCTCAAAAGTGCCACCTCTGCCTCCCAGGACAGAAATATGGGATGGAAGAAGGCAGAGTTGTGGGCAAATCTGAGCATTTTCAGAGAGGGGAACCTTTACACGGTGTCCTGTATTTTGGAGAACAATCAGATTCCTTCAAGTCCTCAATTTTGGAGTGTGTATTGAAAAAGCTTGTCACCATAAATGTCTCTACTAAATATCTGTCTATTTGTTTTCTAAATATATATATATGTATATATATATACACACACCCCCACACATTGCGTATGTGTTGAGGTAAAACCTTGATGCCCAATATCATCACTCACCTTATCCTTACATAACTATTTATAGAGATCCCTCTTTTTGAAAGAAAATTCAGAGAAAAGGAGGTTTTGTTTGTGTTTTCCAGCAGAAAAACTTGTTAAAAGGAACAATTACAATAGAAATTACAATTACAATAGAAAAAGATAATGAAATGTGCTGAAAATACATTACTCTGCGTATAAAACAACCCAGATACTTCTACTGAAAACTTTAAATAGTTAAAATATACCCCTTCCCTCTGAAAATATTTTGCATTAGCCTTTCAAAAGGTTAATTTGCAGGAAGAACTTCTCAGTTTAGGTTTGCAGAGAAACTGAACTCAGCATTTTGATTTATTCCAGGCTAGCAAGGTCCAGTAGCCAAGGCAAGGAAGGAACTGGAAAAAAACCCAAAAATATATGAAGCTAATTTTTGAACAGAAATCTCCAGCTTTTGCCTAAGTCCTCACTGGAAAAGACATCCTTGATTATGGAATGGGTGTGTCCATACCTGTGTGATACGGGGAGAAGACAAGGTGAGTGTTACAAAAGCTTTTGGGTAGAGATTAAATCAGTTATAGAGTGACTGAGTGGAAAATACTACTGGGGGCAGCCCACGGCAATCACTCAATAAAAGGAGTTAGTTCTGCAACACAAGAGACAGAATAAACTGTGTATATTATTGCACTGCAAAACTTGGAACCTCATCTGCAAAATACACAAAAGGAGTAATGAGTAGAAATGGTGTTTCTATTCCACTGAAAATTAACTGTTCCAAACTGAAATTAAGTTCACAATTTGGAGGCACTAGACATGGCTAAAGTAATATTTCTAGGATCCAAATTAGGATGCATAAATTCAAGCAGTTTTCCCTGTAGCCTAGGTTTAGACAGAAATCAGACTGTGGCCATTATTTCCAGCCCAATAAGGTGGATCGAATCATGCCAGAATACTAAACTGTCTAATGAAAAAGGATGCAGAGTCAGACAATGATCTATATTTAACACTGATAAAACCAGAGGATGATACCAGTCAAGCATGAATTAACACCTGAGGCCTTTTATTTAACAGAAAATTGAAAATCATAATCTTTCTATTGTTAAAAACAGATGGCAGAGCAAGAGGAAACGGAAACACGAAGAAACAGATGTGGCAAAAGGAATAAGAAAGCCCCTGCATTTCAAACAGAACTAAAATACTAATTTATTATGCCATTTCAGCTGAGTTCTACTAAAGAAGAGTAAGGAAAACTGTCTCATATTTCTTGAAGGAAAACAAAGAAGAAAACTCAGAGAGCAGTTTCCCCTCAAAAGAGTTCTGGGAGGCAGCAGCTGCAGCGAGGGACGAGGCACAGCTGAGCTCCTCTTCCAGTCTCAGGGACATTCAAAGGGGATTCTGGAATTATAAAGTAGGAGAGAGTTTAAAAAGCAAGAGGCAGACTGTTTAACAGGTTACTTATCAGACCCTGAAAGGAATTCACTTCTTTTTTTAAACATGGGAAAAGATGACAAACTGCTTTTAAGAGACAACACAATCATATGGGTAGAAGGAACTGGAATAGTGAGCAAAGCTTTCCATAAAGCAATTTATATCTCTGTATTAATACCTCTGTACTAAAAAAATTATTGGAAATCTGCTTAAAAATTGCACAACTTATAAATCTTTCGTAATCCTAGTTGGGGTTGTTTTTGCCAAGATTAGATTGAAGTTTTAAGGTAGTTTAGTGCAGAAAGTTCTCTTCCATTCATTTCTTCTTCCCAAACTGAACCCAAAATCACTGTGAAGGAGGATCTCTTATCTGAGCCACCATCAGGTGGCTCCTCTACTCTGTGTTTGCCATTATTTCATCTCTGTACAGTTGTCCTGCTTTATTTAAAGATGTTCCTGCCAATATTCATCCATCAAACAGCCCCACAACACCTACCCTCTCTAAAAGCCATTCCCGAGTTGGTACACACACAGTGACACTTGCAGTGACAATGACATTCTCTGTTATTTTGTCACTAATTTTCTCTTTCATAAGGCAATAAATTTCATTAAGTGCTCTTTGAGCAATCAATTGATTCATTAACTAGTAATAAATGCTTTAAAAATGCAAATTAAATACCAAAATAAGCCAGCTATTTAAAATGTTACCAATATTTTACATGTACCAGAGTACAGGATTAGTATTTCTGTGCTACATGTAAGCCCAGCTTTAAAACAGAGGTTTGTCACAGAAACACACTGAGGGGTTGTTGCCCACAATATCTTTATTATTGGTCTCAGAGACAAAAAAAAAGGCTGGGAATATATACTTAGGGAATATGTTCCCTACAAGCAAGGCAGGAAGGTTCATGGTGATGGGGGGGCTGGGTGGGTTTTTTACCCCCCTCTCAATGACAACCCCAAAGATCTTTGGGCAGAGGAGGAAGAGATGAACATAATCCAGCTGTGCAGGAGATATATCACCTGCTACCCTAAGAAATGATCCTTCTCCACAAGACTTTATAAAGCAGCCTTAAATCACGTGAGAATCTGTCATTTCAGAGGTTCTGGCCAAAATCATAAATGCAGGAGGGAGGTAGAGTTGTGTTGTGGTGAAAAGGTGGATACAAATAAAGACTAAGCAGTGTTTCTTAATTTACTACCTGTCCTGCTTTAATTAAAGGTGTTTCTGCCAAGGTGTTGACCTGTAAGCATGAGAAACACTGACTTGATGCATTTCTTGACATTCTCAAGATATTGATCATTTAATATAATTTGGAACAACTCCCAAGAAATAAATCCTATGAAAACAAACCAAGAAAAGCCACAACCAGTCTCAATAGAGCAAGTGAGAAAGAATAACTGATTCTAACTGCAGTTGTTCAGAACTGCCAGTTGTCCCTTTCTCTCCAGTTCCCAGGTGTGGGGTGGGAAATCAGGGTTTTGTGCAAACTGATCCCAGCACTGAACATCTTCACTTCTTGTGACACTGATTTCATTAATGTTCTTTTGGTTTATTTTAGTCTTTGCCTAAAGCTGAGCTGAAATCTCTTGTCCTTCAGTAGGATTCTCCATCTTCTAAGAATGGAAATCTATGAAAAGATCTGACCTAAGGGGCTTTTGTGCACTAATTCCTGTCACTCAGTGCCCTTGGAGCTCACGGAAAACCAGGCCAATGAACCATAAATGTTGAGTACTGCAGCTCAGCTGTGTCCCACCACATCCACAGCCTGAGATAAGCAGTTATCAAAGGTTAATCAATCAGTGTAACCATTTTAAAAGCTTAGAAAACTTGAATTGGAACTGTTGAAGTGAGTCATATAGGACTTATATGAATAATTTCTTCCCCACTAGTGATCTCATAAATTTTTTGACAATAATGTTTTCATGCCACTTTGCTGCTGCTTAGATTTTCAAATAGTACACAGGGAGTAAATTATTTACTCTTTTTCCAGCAGCTAGTGAATAATTTTGGTTTGAATAATTGTTTGCATGAATTGGCCTGCTCTGTTCTGCATGAAGGTTCTCCATGCTCTGTGCCTGACTATGATCCCTTCAGCCATTTCAGGGGGACAATGACACCACCTTTATGTAACTAATACAGATAATTATCTGCCTTGGAGGCCTGTGATTTCTTTAAATTTTCTTTTCTGTTTAATTTTCTTTAAACAGATTACTGACGGTTTTGCCCTCACAGTGCAAAAATTCAACCGAACTGTTAATGAAGAAAAAAAAAAATCAAAACAAAAAGCCAAAAGCATCTGATTTGTTACTCCCTGAACAAAGTTTTGGCTTCAGCAGCAGCACTGCTGAATCACTTCCTGACTTTAAAGGCATCAAGAAATGGCTGAGTGGGAAACCTGAATTTTTCTTCTGTCACTTTCAAGACCAAAAATACAACACCTATAGAAAAAAATCTATACCCCACTGCTTAAAACTCAATATGCCTATGAATATACAGAAAATAATTTATTCAGCACAAAAAGGGGAAAAAAATAGTCACAGGGCTTCCTAATAAATTTGTTGTTACTTCCCAGCAGCCCCGCAGCAGGTGCAAAGCCACTGCTGCAGATCAACACTGGCAGGATCCCACTTCATCAATTATCTGAATTAGTCTGGACACTTAGCACATCTGGAGCATTTAGAATTTACCCTGGAAGTCACACTTTTATACTCAGATCGTGTTAGTGTGTTTATTAGGAATGCCTAACATGCCTCAATGAGAGAAGCACTCCAGTAGAGTATTTAAGGTGAACTTAAAAGAAAAAAAAAAACAAACACACAAGCAAAAAAAGAACTACCCATTTAGAACATTACAAAGTGAATTTTATGTTCACTGTTAGCACAGCCTCACTTATTTGTGCTATGCCAATGTGTATCAATAAATACAATTAGGTGTTTAGAATATGAAGGGTGACAGTGTCCCCTGGACATCTGTCCTTTAAAATAAGGCAGCAGCAGATGGAAATAGCAGTTCTTTGAACTTGGTGCCTTCATTTATCTGGTTTTAATTCCCAATTGCTCTGTATCTACTGGGTGGCATCACACACACACCTGGCTTTCCTCACACGTGTTGTAAAGAAAGAAACATCAACCCACAGCCATCCAACCCCCAGCTAATGGTGACTTCACACTGCATTAAAAATATAATGAAGCAAGTCTATAAAGCTGAAGTATTCTCACCCCAGTATCCAAGGGAGTTCAGTGTTACATGGCTCTTTTCCCTTTTTGGTCCTTTTTTTTTTGAAAGGGCCGCAGTGACAGAGCAGTGGTTTTCTACAGGGTACACTGACCACAGCATGGGGACTTAAAGGGATGTGTTACAGGATATCTAATTCTTCATAGGAATACAGGAATATTAACCTTATGTAACCTTATATGACCATCTTAACATGTAAGAGGAAATGCCAGAGGATTCTCTGGGTCTGCACAGGAAGAAAGAAGGTACAAGGGAATAAGAGGAGTGTATAAATATAAAGATTTGAGAATATCATTAATTTCACAAAGTTTGCAGTTTTTCTAAGCTATCACTATCATCTCTACTGTTCTATTCCAATCCCCCAGGTTGGACAGGACTTGGAGCAACCTGGTCTAATGGGATGTGTCCCTGCCCATGGCAGGGGTTGGAATGAGATGATCCTTAAGGTCCCTTCTAAGCCAAACCATTCTGGGATCCTCTGATTATTTCCCTTGCTCTGTCCTTACTGCAGCATCTGACATAAGACTGATACCAGGACTTTCCCAGACATTTCCAGTCCATTCCCACTCATCTTTCCCCTCCAGAATCAGCATAACTTTGAGGACAGCAACTATAGCCTGGTCTATTCACTCCCCCTCTTCCTGGGCCCTTAAGTGCCAGGGTATGACAAAAATAAATTGCAGATAACAATCAGGTAAATTATAGAGCCACAACACTGTATTTATTACTCCAATTATGAAAACATAAAGTTGTATTTATTACTCCAATTATATTGTTTTCATCACTTAAGTGGTCATTAGAATTCAACATCATTTTGTACTTCTGGGAGCAAACAGCTGATATTAGTCAAACAACAAGAGGATGAGCTCATAAAATGGCTTAAATTATCATCCTTAACGTTGAATTAGCTTTGTTCTTCACTATGATCACACTGCTCTAGATGCTTCTGTGTGCAGATGTTTTTGTGTTTACCTATTGCATGAGTGCACATTCTAATTGTTTTGTGACTATTAGTTTAATACAAACTCTAGTGTTCAGTGTATTAGTCTCTTATATCACCTGTGTTTTCCTGCATTTCGATTATTTTGCTAACATCACATAATCAGTTCCCAGTCCAGAGATCAAAGACCTTCCATCTTGGACAAATTACTCAAAACAAAATACCCCAAAAAGAAGAAGCAGAGTGCAAGAGCTGCAAATTATGTTTGGCACGAAGCTTACACTGCTCAGCACATTATTTTCGTTTAAATTTTTTGGAGTAAATCTCTTTGCAAAAGCTAGTGGCTGTGTTTGCCATTATTCATCTAAAACAACCGACTTTATTTGCCAAGACAAACGAATGCTGATCTCTGCTGCAGGACTGAAGAGGGAGCTATCGACTAGGAATGGCTCGAGTATATCAGTGAGGATAAAGATATTCCCAGAAGCCTTTTTTTATCAGTTAACACAGTATGTAATATTATTGATATGCAATGACAGACTTAATGACCCTGTGGTTCTAATAATGCAGGACTGACATTCATTGACTCAGACGTTTAAAGATTGTTGGTAAAGTCACATTCAAACAGGTCAAAATACAAATTTAATTTATGATTGGTTTAAACTATTCAGTTCTGCTCAGCACAGATAATGGCGAATGTAGTTAGTGCAAATCCTTAAGTAAAAGTTTAGGAAGCACTTTCATTTAAGGCATATTTAAAGCACACACTGGGAGAAGACAACGCTCAGCATTTACTAAGCAACAACAAACCCTCACGCAGTTGTTTGCTGCACTTCAGGCTCGCACAGGTTTTGATTTGCAGCGTGGGATGATCTGGTCGTGGCTATTTTAGTGACTCATCAGTATCTGTAGCATCTGTGAAGTGTTTTCATTGCGGCTCATCATCGGGGGAGGGTTATTTGAGGGATGATTTTACAGGGCAGAGGGGGGAGATGCAGGAACAGCAAACAGCTATGGAGCTGCTGGGATCCCTGCACAGCACTGCACTTAAGACAGTTTTCTCCTCTCCTCCTAAATTCCGTATTCCAGACAAAACTGTAACTTATTTCATTCGCCAGTTCATTATCTTCCTGACAGGAAAGCTGTCAGATCACTCACACCCACAGCACTGACCAGACATATGCTGTCAGGATTTTTTTAGCTGCTCATATGAAATCATTCACCTAAATTGTGGTATTTGTTCTTTGCTCTGCTTCAGAAATATGCTGTAGAGCAAGCAAGGACTGTGCAGGTGTTGAGCACAAGGACTGCTTTGCTGTAGTACCAGGTACTACAGGAGAAAGCAACTGTCTTAGGACTCTGATTCAAGTGAAAGAAATTATCACAGGTCCTCCAGTTCACTGGACTTAGCTGTAACATTTTCCCTTAATGTTTCCCTTTCTCCTGCTGAACACCTGAGATTAAGGATGTGCCTTTCCCCTGCTCCAGCCCTCCATCAGGGATTCAGGTTTGCTGCATGTCTGGTCCATTAGCAGCGTGTTCTCAGGGAGCAGGGGAGAGAGGAGACAGAGGGTGAGCTGACTCATATTAATTGGTTGTGGCAGAAAAGGATAAGGAGAGTGGGACTGGGCCAGGAGAATCCTTCACTGTAGCTGGGAATGGGATGGGAAAAGGCACCTGGGTAGCATTGCTCTAGGAGATAAAGCCAGAGCAGAGGGAGAAATCTCCTCAGTCTTGAACCAATAGGTCGGGAAACGGTTGTACTTTTTCTAGAATCACAGAATGGTTTGGGCAGGAAGGGACCTTAAAGATCATTTATTTCCAATCCCCTGCCATGGGCAGGGACACCTTCCACTAGCCCAGGTTGCTCCAAGCCCTGTCCAACCTGGCCTTGGACACTTCCAGGGATGGGGCAACCACAGCTTCTCTGGGCAACCTGTGCCAGGGCCTCCCCACCCTCACAGGGAACAGTTTTTCCCTAATATCCAATCTAAACACACTGTATTTCGGATTAAAGCCATTCCCCTTGTCCTGCCACAACATACCCCTTTTAATAGTTTGATTTAAGGAGTCATTTGAAAGACGAGTGCAGAGGGAATGCAGATGTTTTATGGGACTGTACATTTACAATGACCAGTGATAAAGCATTTCTTACTGTTTACAGAAATTGGTGTGAAAACTGAAAAAAAAAAAAAAATAAATCTTACAGAGGTTTCGCCTTTCACCCCCAAAATGGATTTCTCTGCAGCTGGGTGGGGTTGTGAATTCTAATTAAGATTTTGGGAGCCAATTCATTCCTGGTTGCAGTGTTAAAGTTATTTTCTCAGTGTCATATTAAATTTGTAAATGCAACCTTTATCTCAGGTTTAAAAAACAGATACAATAAAATTCACAGCTTGGTATACAACCACCCTTTCCCAGAAAAACACTGAACTGATGGTTTAAAAAAGAAGACTCCAAAAGTATTGTCTGACCACCAGAGGGAGTTAAGATTGTTCCACAAATATACTGATACTACTGAGAGCGATTTGGGAAAGCTAATTAAATCAGAAAGCTAATTAAAAAATAAGTAGTTAAAGAAAAAAAAATAAAGAGTAAAGAGTTCTCCACCTCCTTATATCAGGAAATTATATTTCAGAAGAAAAAAGAAATGGGAGAATCAGATAAAAAAATTACACTTTCAGTTCTGAAGCTGTGATTAGGATGTTCCCTACTGATTTCTGGGAGTGTTTCTTTGTATATAAAACATGTATTTCAGATAAATTTGTTGCAAGTTCACGCTGTGGCCCGATCCTATCGGCTGCTTATCATTCCAGGCCTTATCTCCGGCTGGATATGCTGGTACAAACACAGCAGTTTCAACAGAACTTACATTTTCCTCTTCTAAGCTTCTGGATCTCTCCTTGGGGGTTGGTCCCTGACAGCCTTTAATGTGCTTTATTTATGTGGGGGTCCCAGAGGATCCGGAGCACACTCTGAACACCGAGTTCATGGATTTCACACACTGAAGCCCAAATATTGGAGGGAGGAACAGGGGACATGAAAAAGCAGATAATTGTGTGGGGAACACTGGGGAGGAGTTAATCCCTAATTCTTTTATACAACAGCAAACCTGTTTTCTCTCTCTGGTGTGTTACCAAATCCTTAAGAGAGAGGACATGAAACACAGGAGCAGAGTTCTGTTAGAAAATTATGCCTTGAAGAGTCAGTAACCCAGATGATCCAAACTAAAACCCAATTAAAACCTTCATACCACAGCACACGGTCATGTATTATGTATATGCCATGTATTTAACTGAAAAGCTATTTCAGAAATGGTTTTAAAAGTTTAGGAAATATCACCAGTATGAACAACTCAATACACACCACTTAATAGGGTGTATTAATAAAAGATAATTCCTTTATACACAGAAAGATCAGGCCTTCTGAAAATTTATATTAAAGAAGGTAGAATTAAGATATGGGAATTTCCTGGAATGTCTCAAGAGGAGAAATTTTTAGATTTAATATCTACTCTCTCCCTTTTTTTTTTTATTTTCATGTTTTTTTCTTGAGCTCCCTCTCCAAGTGTTAACAATCTACAGGATACTAAGTAAATATTCACTAACTCCTAAACCACCAAGAAGAAAAATCATTTAATCCTCTACCACTTTTTATAGTTTGCAGTTCAGTGTTAGAGTGGAAAATAAAGAAATAATTAATTTTTATACTGAGAAGAGAGATGTGTTTTCGTGGTGACAAAAGATGGAACAGGAGGAGTAATGTGATTCAAGATGGAATTTAAGATGTTATCTATTCCCCCAGAAACCAGTCCTAAGCAAAGAAAATCAACAATATTTTTTCTCATTAAACAGACTCATGACATCTTTTTCAGTACAGGTCCCCATGACAGTTTCTTTTAAATCCAATGATTATATTTTGCAATTATTATCTACTTCCATAATCACTTTCATTTAGGTCTAAGAAAAAAGGATGAACATTCATTTATTCTGTTTTACCTGTTTTCTGGCATGCACCTGTAGGAATGTTTTCCTTTTTCACTACAGTTTTAGGTCTGGGAGTTTCCTGTTTGGTTTCAGTCTGCAAACATTTAACAGACCATCTCTGATATCTGGTCAACTCTCTGCAAATATTGACACTGACTGGATTTTCTCAGCAGAAACGGTGGGGAAGAGCATGAAATCCTTTGAAGCCATTTTCAAGTCTTTACAAGAAAATGTTTCTGTGTCCTGAGTTTAACCTGTTCTACTGTACAGGCAAATGGTTTTAGAAAATCAAACTATAGCACAATTCCCAACCTTGCTCTTGTCCCTACAGCACTGGTGAGAGAGTCAACACGGTGCAGAATAACCCCCGTTCTCAGTGACTGCCTCTCACAGACTCATGACCCAGAGGGTTCCTCCTTGGGTTTGATTTCTCCCTTCCAGGCACGAAATGTTAGACCTAGAATATAACTCATAGTCACAACACTGTCAGTGCTCAGAGTTGGGGGCTGTAAAATTTCAAATTTTCTCTTTGACAGTGAAAGAAGGAACCACTGTAAGACTTGAAAAATAATATGTTAGAGCTGGAAGCTTTTGCAGAGTTGGGAAATGACACTGAGGGGCTGGAGTGTGTCCAGGGAAGAGAAGGGAGCTGGGGAAGGGGTTGGAGCAGCAGGAGTGGTTGAGGGATCTGGGGGGGCTCAGCCTGGAGAAAAGGAGGCTCAGGGGGGACCTTCTGGCTCTGCAACCCCCTGACAGGAGGGGGGAGCCGGGGGGGGTCGGGCTCTGCTCCCAGGGAACAAGGGACAGGAGGAGAGGGAACGGCCTCAGGCTGTGCCAGGGGAGGGTCAGGTTGGATGCCAGCAGGAATTTCTTCATGGAAAGGGTGGTCAGGCACTGGAAGGGGCTGCCCAGGGGGGTTTGGAGTTCCCGCCTCTGGAGGTGTTTGAGGAATGACTGGATGTGGCACTGAGTGCTCTGGGCTGGGAGACAAGGTGGGCATTGGGTACAGGGGAGACTCAGTCTTGGAGTCTTTTCCAACCTGGATAATTCTGTGACAGCAGAGATGGCTGAGTCAGTGGGTGAACTCTCAGTACACTGACTGTCCCTCCAAACTCAGAAGACATCCATAACACCTCAAAATATTACTGATCACTGTCTACATACACACCCTGTCATGTTCCTGCGTGTCTGTCTTAAATGTCACATTTACTGAAAATAGACTTTCGGTCTAAGGGAACCTCTATGTTCTTAATAGAAAACTTGAAAAAACGGGTTTTGTAAGGAATTAGCAACAAATTGTTAGTTTCAGCCCTAAATGGCTTACTTACAGCTTTCTAATAGTAGCCTTTCTTTCAAATCTTAGTCAAAACATGTTTTGCTACACTCTGAAAACACATTAGGAGAGAATTTGCATAGGAGTAGGTCAAAGTTGTGCCTCAATGTTTGAAACCTGAATTGTACCTGTGACAATGGGATGGGAACACACTGTTACTGTGTTGTCTGCCACGGATGCCAACCACATTTTAAAAAAAAAAAAAAAATCAATGAGAGCAATGACTCATTTCTGAATTGCCAGTTTGGTTCAGGAATCGCTGATTACTTCTTCTACAACAAGGTACAATGAACTATTAGTAAAAATGTTTCTGACAGGTTTACAAGGCTTCAAGAAAGCTGATAGCACATGGTGTTGCTGCTCTGTAAAAAGCTCACCATTTTTCATTTTCCCCTTGTATTCCAAGGCTATTTGAATTATGTCTTCTTCCATCACTAACATATTTTGAAGCCATTAAAGCCAACCCTACAGAGCAGAAGAAAGGGTAGATTTGCCTTAGCATTTGTATCAGACTCATCTCAGAGGTCACCCTAAAGCCTCAAGAATTGTTCATCCCTCCAGGCCACTGACACACAGGTGTCTGTGCAGCAGAACTTTGTGAATGAATAAACAGCAGCTTTAATCATAGAGGGGAAGCATGTCAAGGTACTGTTTTTATGATGTTTTAGTGGGATGGAGTTTCAAGGAGATGTGAAAATATTTGTGCCAGGAGCATTTGAGTAAACTGCAGCTAATTACAGATCACAATAGATGGATAAATGGGAATGAGATGCTATGCTGAAGGCTGCCTTGGCAGTTTTTCCCCATTTCCACTGAAAGCTTGATCACTTCTCTGACATAGAGTAATCTGTAGAACAGAAACACAAATCAGGAAGACGTGAAGAATGTGCACAGACCATAGTTTGGTTGGTTGGCATCCACTGGACCTTCCCACATGGCAGTAAAAGCTACAGAAAGATCTTTTGATTATTCTGTGACAGCACAGCACACTGATAAACACAGGAGAGAAAGCTGCCCTGCTCTAACTGCAGTTGGGCATCAATGTTGGTACTTCTTTTGTGTCCCTGGAAAGAAACAACCTTCTTGGCTGCAGGAGAAATTCTTCTTCAACTATAATGGCAGAAAGATCTAACATTAATATTTGAGTAGTAAAATATCAAAATAATTTTCCTTTTATGAAATTTAATAGATGGTTTCAGTTAACATATTTAGGAATTAATGAAGTGAACTTTCCACATGATGAAAGTGCCGTAAGATTTGATCACGGATGAGAAGAGGAATACAAGGTTCTTCCACAACCTTGGCTTCATATCCACTGACAGGATAATCAGTCCTAAGAGAGTTCCTGGCACAGGAATGAGAACCTTCTGCTGGTTCTAGGGAGACCCAGACAAGATTTGGGACAAGCTGGTTCATCACCCTGCAGACGATGAATGAGAGCTCTCTTTCCAGCCCCACGAGAAGTACACAGTGGGTATGACACAAGGTTTTATGAGTCTGCCCCAAAGATATCACACAGAATCATTCAGGTTGGAAGAGCCCTCCCAGCCTGTGAGTCCACCCTATGCCCCATCCCCACCCTGTCCCCCAGCCCAGGGCACTGAGTGCCACAGCCAGGCCTTCCTTGGGCACCTCCAGGGATGGGGACTTCAAACCTCCCTGGGCAGCCCCTGCTGATGTTTAACAACCCTTTCTATAAAAAAATTCTTCCTGGTGTCCAACCTGACCCTCCCCTGGAACAACTTGAAGCCTTTTCCTCTTGTCCTGTTGCTTTTTTCCTGGCAGAAGAGGCCAAACTCTACCTTGTTACAACCTCCTGCCCTCCTCAAATGAGAACCCTGGGCTCTAGAACCCATGGGCTCTACAACATCAGCTAGAGCACAATATTCCCACACTTCTATTTTCTATACAGACTGCACAGTGTGGCAGCCTGCACATCATCACAGCTCCTCAGCAGAGTTATATGTGTTCTATCTGAAGTTTTAATTCACCAAGATGAAAACTCCCAAAAATCAACTGATGAATTGCCTGCTTCCCAAATACAAAGATGGCTAAAATGTCTTATCTTGCAATACAAATGGAAACATCTGCTCATCAGATGTTCATATTTAAATTCTCGCTGATAAATATGTGTTGAGTGAATGGTTTTTACCAGCTGTTATTTTTGGGGACTGCTGGACAAATTTTCTGTTAACAGGTGATAGAGTATCATCTGAAGACTAACAATGGCTATTTATTTTTTTTCCAGAGAAACACTATTGAGCAAAAAATGCATTTCCAGCTAAATAAATCTGCATGTTTATGGGTTGAATTTTCAAGGTACAGCTTCATCCAAGAAAAAAAAAAACAAACAGAAAGAATTTCTTTATTTTGGATCTAGTGAATCATTTCAGCTTTTTTTAGCACTGCTATTAAATTTGAAGGTTTCAAAAATAAACATATAGGACTACACTTTTATTTAATCCAGTAATGAAATTTTCTTGTTCCAATTTCTGGCATTCTTAGGAGAAGGAATAGAGCTGATTTTGGAGGGAGAAGGGAGGCTGAAATTGCTCAATGAACCATTTAGGGCAGGATAATATTAAAGCACCCTTTGGATACAGAACTTCACATCAATAAATAGATTATGCCTGTTCCCCACAGAAGGGACCATTTGGCTAAAACCACAGCCACACAGCCATCAAGATCCTTAATTGCTGTTTCCAGAAGTTTATTAGGGTTGACAGAATTTGGCAAAAAAGTTTTCAATCAAGCGCAAAAGGACTGTGAAGAAAATCATCCAGGGAGAGCCCAACAAGCCAAGTTCCAACCCAGAGCAGACTTTCATAGCTAAGTAGATCTAACTTATAAATAAATCTTTTAAAGGCAGAATTTATATTGGAAACACCGACAAGCTCATGAAGTACCACTGAGCTGGTGGTCACAGCTGTTAGAAGGTGATGATGTTAATTTAGGGAGAGGATATTGCTTCAAACCCAAAGTGTGATGGATGGTGTCTCTCTAATGCAGCATCTCCTCCTAATGCCAGGGCTGGGCATATATACAGCTGCTGGGAAATGCATTTATAGTGGCTTTGCTTGCTATAAGATACAGTTTCAACTAATCAAAGGTAATAAAATAATAATAGTGTTATTCCACTACACAACATGACAGCTGCAGCTACTGCTCTTGTATTAAATACTGTGTCTGAGAGCTTCAGACCCCAATTACTTTAATATCCATTAGGCAGAAGCTCCCTCCTCTTCTCCACGCTCTTCTCCTGTTGCATATCAACTTCTTCACATTCCCTAACTTCCAGGATGCCACTCTACAGCTAAACATTAAGCATTAGTCCTCCTACACACTGACCATCTCTCTAACTGTGGAGAAACTATAGGATCCAGAAAAATGGCTGGAATTTAGGATCAGTTTAAATTCAAGCATCTTTCTACACCTAAAACTTAATCCATATATACATATATAGTTCTTATATCCCAGGGAGCAATACTTTCAATAAAAATAAATATACTTAGCAGACTGGGAACTGAACCAACTACCAGTAGCCAGCCATGCAATTTCCTTATTATTATTAGGAAAAGTATATAGAAATCATTATGTTTCCTTGTTTCCAACACCTGGAACACAGAGGGAGCCTGGTGAAAGTGGAGGGTCCAGAGCACCACCCAGGGCAGTCACTGCAAGGAACTGCCAGGCTGACATGGGCCATCCTTCTCTTCCTTGGCTGCAAACACAAACCAACCTCATTATTTAAATACTGCAAACATCCTCAAACCACTGGTCAACGATTTCTTAATCCATAAAGATGCCAAAGATTTATTTGTAGGCAGCACAAAACAACTCAAAAATTAACATGATCTAAAGGTCACTTTGTAGCCAGGCCTGAGATGAAAGTGAAGCTCAGGACGTTCTGGTGTAGAGTCAGTAAAGAGGGAACTGTTCAACTCTAAGTATTTTGTGTAAATGGAACTATTTCCTAAGATAGAAATATCCATTATCATTGGCCAGCCAGCTGAGAACACAGCCAGAGCTGCATTTCAGTCCCACCCAGCAGATTTTGAGATTACTCTTTAATATAACTCCAGAAAAAGTATATGCAAGACTATCACTAAGGGTCCCCTCTGCGTAGGACTGAAATCCAGTTAAAATTTACCTAGAAAATATCCATGTTATTATATATCCTCATTAAGGTTTGTTTGAAAAGTTCTCGCTCAACCATTTGTAAAGCATTTTTTGACATTAATATGCACATATTTCCTTTCATCCATTTAAGAACGTGATAAACAAGCTGTGCTTCTCACTGATGAAGAACTGAACACTGGTTTGAAACATCAATTATTTGAAATTCATAAATCACTCTCAGCATAACTCGTTGCATAACTTCCAGCCCCTCACCCTCACCTCTGCTGTCAGTCAGAAAGCAGCAACCAGCCAGCAGTGTCCTAAGTGGCACTTTTGCTCATTCATTTATTGGTCCAAAGGAGTTCTGAGAGATGATTTTCGTCAAAATAGGTTCTCTCAGTATCTACCAGAATGTTAAACCTGCAGATCAGTGTTCCCATAGAACGTGTTTTAATCCCTTATTTAATAATAGACAATCTGAACACTAATGTGTTCTCAAAGTATATACTAATCTTGTTTCCCAATTCTATTGCATTTGTATAGAAGAGTAATGCTGTTCATATTTATGTTCATATATAACAGGGAGTGGAAACGAGAAAAGGAACTGTGCATTTCTTCATCACCAAAATAGTAACATCAGTGATACCACTGGGATTCATTTCACATTGAGTGGACTATTAATTTTGAGTCTCTACCCCTCAAACCACATCTATCTAATATGGTCTGTTCACATCACCAAGAATACTGCCAGTATCGTACCAAATTCCCAATTCAGGTCCTCTGCCCTAGACCAGACAGATGCAATGACTCCCATCCACCTTCTCCTCCTTTCCTTCAGACACCTTTAGCTTTGTGGTTGAATTTTCCACAGCATAAATCCTGACAATAACACCAGCATACCCACACACGTGGCAGCAAAGCCATTTTCTAATCCTACATCAAGACAAATTTCATCAGAAAAATCCTGTCCTAAGTCACAAGTATCATGAACTTAAGCTTTTGATTTCATGAGCTCTTGGTGTTTATGCCAGACAAAGGAACATTTTCCAGGTTCCTGGAATTTATTATAAGATCATAGAATGGTTTGGATTGGAAGTGACCTTAAAGATCATCTCATTCCACCCCTGCCATGAGTACCTTCCACTAGCCCAGGTTGCTCCAAGCCCTGTCCAACTTGGCCTTGGACATTTTCAGAGATGGAGAGTCCACAAACTTTCTGGGTAACCTGTGACAAGACCTCATCACCCTCACAGTAAAAAATTTCTTCCCAATATCCAACCTAAATCTACCTTCCTTTAGTTTAAGGCCTTTCCTACTTGTCCTGTCACTAAAGGCCCTTGTGAAAAGTTAATGCTTTAGTTCAGTCTGTATGAAATGATTTCAGCTTCTTCCGTCCTTCTACTCAAAAAAGGCTTTACACTTGCTTGCACAGAACACAATTAAAGCCCGCTAATATTCTCAGTTCCCTTTTGAAATACCCACTAGCAGCACGGAGAGATCATGTATCCAGTCCCTGACACAGCAGGAATCATTTCACCCCCAGACAAAGCCCTGACTTGCCTGGGAGGAAAAAACTGGTCAGAAGACAAATTTTATATAAAACAGATCTAAAATGCAACAGCTGCAGCTGACCCAGACAAAGTCCTTTGGAGTGTTTTATTTGTGCACTCTGCAGCATTTAACTACTCTCAACAGGTACTTTGATGGAAAAGCTTTCAGAGCCATTTCCAAAGCAGGTCTGGAATTGTGGCAGCAATCAAAACTGAGCTACAGCTACGCTGTCATTTGCAGACTGAACAACAACATATGACATATTTGGCCTCTTGGTGTATCTTTTTCTATCCCAGCTTCTTCCCCAATCCACTCATCATTCCATTACAGGGAGGAATTAACTCATTTCACATTGATTCAAGCAGACTGGCTCAATCCCTGGTGCTTTAGGAAGTCTGTCTCTGAACTGTGCATTTATTTCCATAGGTCCTTACAGAGCAGGTTTTCTGATTCACTGTCCTTCTCCCAAGACAAATAACTCAATTTTTTCACTTAATAATACCTCCGTGTCTGGAGACCTCACACAGAGTATGACACCAGCAAGAACCTATATAAGGATCATTACTATAAAGAAACCAAATGAACATATCACATCATCCTAATAATACACAAAAAAACACCAGTGACTGTAGAGCAACAAGATTAATTCATTTAGTGTAAATTAAAGTTAAAATATTACTCAGGCTCTATATATTTTGCATGATACCTACAGAACTAAAACAAATATTCAACAAGATAAATTTAAAAAATAATTCCCACACAAATTATACAGCACAGATTTTTTACAGCATTTTCAGAAGTTTCTCAAACTTACAAAATAGAAAAAAAAACCAAAAACATACCAGCACCCAAACCATAATAAGTACAGCTGAGACAATATTTTTCTTGCCTCTTCTCTCTTTATTCTGACCAAATGTCCTTCAGTGGTTCTCACACTGCTGCTTCAGCAGGAGTTTAACCCCAATAGAAGAACCAACCTTAACCAATCTGAGACAAAGACACGAAATAGATACATATAAGTCAAAACGTTCTTTGTAGAACACATAGACCCCTTTGTGTACATACTCTTGAAAATACTCACCACTTCTACTGCTACAAGAACTGCTGTTGTACAACCAGGAGCCCCTCAGGCGATTTTTATCTGCTTTATGTCAGGGCTCTCGGGGCACTAACAGGGTTTAACTGCCCTGGGCAGACTCACCTGGGTCCTCCACAGTCCCATGTCAGCTCAGGTGTGAGTTGTCAGCTGCCCTGCTGAAGGTGCAAACAATACCATGTGCTGAAATCAACAGTATGGATTTTATTTCACAGCCAATGTGAGGTAGAGAGAGAAAGAAGTAGAAAGGGGAGAGGGAAAGTGAGAGAGAAGCAGAAGGTGGTCACCACCCACGGATCCAGCAGCATCCTGTTGGTCCAGCTTCCATCCTGGGCTTCTCAGTGGCAGAGGTCCTGGAGCTGTTGTTCTTCTGGGGGTACCACCTTTATACAGTCCAAGGTCCAGGTATCCATGCCACTGTCCTGGATGTTCCCATAACTTGGGGTGATGTGTATCAGCATTGCTTCCTTTCCCACAGTTTGTCACAGAGGGAATTTTTGTCCAGATGCATTACCCAGGATGTGCTTACCAGACCTTACCTTCCTCAGGCTTGGAATTAACACTTTCTCTGCCCCTCTGTTCTTATCTCAAGTTCCCACTGTGGTGGCTGATCTTCTGGCAAGTCCCTTCTGTGGCCTTGATGGTGTTTTGAGACGGACAATAGTGTTCTTCAGGTCCTCACACTGACCTCAGTTATCATCACTGACCTGCCCCTGACTTGAATCCTTCCTGAACTGCCCCATCCCTACAGACCCACAGAAGGATCAGACTTTTGGTTGCCCCCTGGGAGTGTCCTTATGAGTGCCATGGGGTTGGACCTGCTCTCCTGCCACTGTACCACGGGGGCTGAGCCCACCAGTTCCCTGTGCTTGAGGAGAACCAGCTTCCCCAGCCCCCTGACACTTCAGCTATAAATTTTCATTGCTTTCAAGCTGACAGAAATAAAAACAAAGACAAAGCTTGGAAGAGCTGTACAAAAATCCATGTCTAGATGCACATCTCCTCCTCACCCCCTCCACCCCCCTGGCAGGGTAATGTATGGCTCTCACTGACTCCTTTGCTGTATCTCCATGTACAAGTAAATGAATTCTCTGCTGGTCTTATGTCAATGTTTCCTAATGAGAGCTTTGTTTGAGTTTCTCTTTTCAAGTATGTGCAGAATAATGGATAGACCACAGTGAAATACGTCCCTCGTGCTCTTTGATGGAAATCATAAACTCTGACTACACAGCTCCAGTGATTTGCAGCCCTTCCAAAATGCAAAGCAGGATTCATTCTGTGCAAGACTGCTGCAGCTCTCCTCTGTTTTTACCTTTAAAATGCAATGTATAGATTTACACACATTTGATATAAATGAAATGTATATATAAGTATTTCGCTTGGCCACGCAGTTATGCAAAAGGCAATGTTAATCATTTATCTGTGGCATTCACACAAGCTTAATGAAAGCTCTAGTCCCATAAGTAGGAGAATTAATAATTTTGGATCTGAAGAGCACTGGTTTTAAGTCTTTAAAAGGATTTATTTCTTACAACATAATGAAAGCCTGCTCATCTAAACTAATCATGGACAAAAGCTAAGCTTCATGAATAATATTTATATTTTTTGACAAACATCTAATGAACATACAGAAATTAGATTTTCCAAGTTCCTGAGAAGGATCATGATTTTGATAATATTGATAATAAACACAGAGAACCACTGCAGGAGGATTCCCATTATTACAACTGGACACTGAAGAACAAAAAATAGCCAACAGAGCTCTAAGCAACTGAAAATCTATGAGTGTTCCAACATTGTCAGCCTACCCAAACTTTCCAAGTTCACATTTTGTATCAGAATTAGTTCCTTGGTAGATCTTATTGTGCAATTTATCTTGCAGAATAACTAGGACAGGTGCGAGCATCAGGTGTCTGTAAAAGCCTGCCATCAAAAATCAAGCCCCTATAATTTGTCTTTACATTTCCTCACCCTTATTTATCGTGCTATACCAAGCCCACTCCATGGAATTTACACTCAGATAAGGGCACTTCTCATCTCTAGATATTCTCCACTCTAATTTCACACAGGGTTCAAGAAGAAGGGAGCAGGAGAATTAAGAAGGGCGGGTGGAGAAGACAAAAAGGAAATGGAAGGGGGAAGAACATTCAAATATATTTAATCCAACTCTCTGGAAATCAAACATAGTTTTGTGATTTTGGTAGGCTGTGAGCAGGCTCTTACTCATCAAAAACTTGTGTGCAGGTGTTTGCACAACAGAGCCTTTTGTTGGTATTTTAGTAGCTAAGACAAATAGAAGTTATTTGAAGCATTGCCTGCTTCCCACAAGAAGAGGTTGACTTCAAATACACATTTTTACACAGATATGCAATGAAAAATCACGTTTTATGCAGTAACTTCAAGGTATTCTATACCCAGGCCTGAGTCTGTGTGTATAAATGTGTAACTATGCAAGTGAAAAAAAAATAATCAAGTATGAAAGTAATGGGAATTAAATCAAACAACTGAGATAAAATTGTATTCCTAATTCCTTCACTCTCAGTTTGTGACTGCATTTGATGAAGTGTCTCTGTATTTATTTATCTGAAACCCTAATAACAAGGGTTTGGGACATTCAGTGTCTTAAATTTACTAAAGGGCTACATGTGTGCATGCAGAGAAGATGAATCTTACTTAATTGCAGCCCTCTTTTTAGTTATTAAAGTGAAAGGAAAGTTTGGATAATTCTATTCTCTTCCAAGCATTGTTGGGAGCCCACATCAAAGGTGTGTCCAATGTCATTAGAAGGATGGAAAACATCAAGGAACACATTTGTACTGAAACATAAAAACATAACTTCAAAAGAATACTTCCTCTCCAGAGATGTTTATTAAATGTTATCCTTTACTCCAGAACAATCTTTCTCCCTATCCAAACACTTCCAAAGGAATCTGCCAGGCAGTTCATCACATCCCTGCCCTGGTTCCACTCTGCTCTGCTCCCACAATTATGCAGATCTAAACACAATGTTTTCCTGAAAGCTGTGGCTGTCAAAGACTGCAGAAAACACCCTTATTTTTGCCTCCTCCCTGACAATTTATGTGGCATTTCAAAGTTTATGTCTCCCAATGTTTGTCGACCTTTTTTTCCTGCTCTTGACAAAGTGTCACACAGCACTTTGTCTTCATGCCTGGATCACCCAGTGACCTGCTTGGGCTGTGGTAATTTATCCTGATCATACAAATAAGGATAATGAGAAGTGTAGAAAACAGAGATTTCTGCTTTAAATTCAGCGAGTCAGTTCTTAGGAGCAGCGCTACTCTACTTGCCCGCTCTACTTTTTATTAATAAAATAAACATTTTCTGTGTTCATGCTAATTTACACAAATCTCTCCCCAAATGATATGCCAAGGCTTTTAAAATATTAAACACTGCAAATATTCAGAGCAAATTCTGTCTTCTGTATGGTATTTTTGACTGTGTAACAGCAGAATGTGATACGAAGTGACTTATGAGTCAGATAAAATTCCTTTATTTGTATTTCTTCTCGGTTTTCTCCAAAAGAAACAAATCATTTATGACTATTAACAAAGGGTGGATAACACAGTCAATCAGATTGAGCCTTCAGGCTTCTGAAAACTGTTTAGTTTTGCAGCTGGAAAGCAGACAGCTGCTTTTGTTGATTTGTTGAGAAACTACAGGAGCTGGGGGAAAAAAAAAAAAAGAGGAGTCCCAGCACTGAAAATAAGATCCCATTTTGGTTATCATTTTAGTAGATTAATGTTGCTTGTGGCATTTCTGTCTCTTCTACACTTTATAGATTTATGAAATCTTGTTTCTTATGGCAACCACAGCTGATGAGTGTGGGATCATTATTCATACTTCGCTGCAATCCGATGGGGGTTTTTAGCTGATTTTTAAATGGGCTTTAATTCACTTGATTTCATGCACAACAACGGTTCAGACAGCAGGGGGTAAATTTTCAAGGTGGTGAGTGGGAGGTGCAGTGCAAGCACAAATCCTGTTATTTGTTAATAGGATTTGTCTGCGTCCCTCTGTTTATTGCTTTGAGAAGGCCTCGCTGGCCCTCAGTCCCAGAATAATCCCGTTGGCACCATCAGCTCCAAACAGACCTGGGCAGTGTCTGGTCCGTGTGTGGCACATATGGGATGGAACAGGTCCCAAGCAGGACACGACCTTGGGATTAAACTCCCAAGTGACCAAGGGCTTCCTTGATTCTCTGATTTACTCTGCTGACCCCACTCTTCATGCTTTTATCAGGGAATTTATCAGCATTACAGGCAAAGAGGTGGCTAAAAGGTCTCCCCCTTAAAGGATGATTTTCTAATTATTCCTACCGTGTTCTTAAAAGTTTGGGGGGATGTGAGACAAAATGGTAAGAGCTACACTAATACAAAGATGTTTTTCACAATATGTCATCTAAATAAGTGCCAAAGAGAACATCACAGAACTACCATATAGAACATTCACAAAATGAGCTTTTCTCCCACTAGTTGCACTTCCATTGACCACTACAGCTCAGTAAATTCACTTTTTTTACCATTTTTATCCCCATCAGCAGGTTTTACAGATCCTGAGCATGGAAATACTTGTTTTCCTGCTCCTTTGGACAGGACCACTCCCCTCAAAGGCACACAGATGGTGGTTTGTCTGCTCTCTTGCACTCCCACCTCCCACTGGTGTGCTCTGGGAGTGGAAATCATGCAGTAATATGTATTTTTGACCAGTTCTGAGTTCTTCAGATTCAGAGTAAATGGTCTTTCTTCTGTCTTTCCTGTCCTTGCACGTAATTAAATATTATAGAACAACTCCTTCCCTCCTCAGAAAGTCATAGAAAAGGGCAACTTTATATTAAACTGAGATTCACAAGTTTAAATACTTTCTGGTACTTTTCTCCTGCCCAGTATGACGCTGATCTTTTTTTCTAATTAAAAGGAAAAGATGTATCTTTTCAATGTTTAGTTCCTATTCTGTTCTCATCTTGCTGCATTTTTGAAAAAAGAAATCATGTCAGACCTTGGTGCCGTACTGCCAAAAAATAAAAAATCATATTTAAATCAAATTAATGACTCACACTTCCCATTTTGTGCATTTTCTTCCATTACTCTTGGTCCATTGGTTCATCCATTTTTAAAAGGTTTAATTTCCTGTTGGATCATTGACTGAATTTGTAACAGGTTCTCTTTCCATTGTGAGCTTATGAGGCAAACAGCATTATGTTTGCCAGCACAGAGGAGTGTGTTCACTAAAGGCAGGAGCTTTTTTTTTTAATGGAAGAGGTGCTAACAAATAATTTTCACCTGCAAGTAAAATGAAATAATTATTACTTTGGACGTCAAAGTTATACCAAAGCTTTTCACAAAACTCCTCCCTCCTCATAGGTACTGCCCCTGTGGTACCACAGCATTTCCAGCAGTGCTGGGTATAGAAAATCAGGCTGATTTCGTATGTGAAGTGCTGGAAGTGTTTCTTGTAGTTGTTTATGGCCTCTGCCACATGCTGCTCTTAAGTGACTGGTTTAAGATGCTACCACAGTGTGAGCTGGGCCTTCCAGGGAAATCAGGGCTAATTTCTCCCTTCAGTTCTCTGTTGTCACAGACCTTCCCCCTACTTCTTCTTAAGTTGATAATGCACTTCAGAGGTGATGTCATACCTAGGCTTTTTGTGGTTTTAAACACAGAATCACAGAATATCCCAAGCTGGAAGAGATTCATAAGGATCATCCAGTCCAACCCTCAGCCCTGCACAGGCCCATCCCCAAGAGTCCCACCCTGTGCCCCAGAGGATCATCCAAACCCTCCTGGAGCTCTGGCAGCCTTGGGGCTGTGCCCACTGCCCTGGGGAGCCTGGGCAGAGCCAACCACCCTCTGGGGGAAGAACCTTTTCCTGAGATCCAAAAGTCGTGCACTGCTATGCACTAAGAGCTTTAAATATTCCGGGGGACAAGGTCTGATTTTCAAGGCCACTGAAATAAGAGTCAGAAGATTACCTCTTTGCAATGCTACAGGTAGCAGAATATCAAATAGCCCAGAAAGCAACGTGCCAGGTGAAGACAAGGCAATAAAGTATTGCTCTAGACCACAGATATCATCTGAATGATGATCCTTATTTAGGGGAAATAAGGACAGAGCTTCTGCTGAGGATGTGTGAAGACTTACCAACTACATTTTAAAAGTAATTCTAAACCTGAGATGGACTTCACTTCCTCTGCATGGCCTGGAACAAGCTAAGGATGGGCAGCTCAGATAAACTACCTACAACAGCATCCTCCTCCTGTGTCACAGCGACTCACTTGGGACAATGAACTGGCCGTGACCTGAAGGACTTTCCTAACAAAGGGCACAAGCAAATGATGGGACATCATTTGCTGAAAGGAGACAAGGGCTCCCAGTAGAAAAAGGGACACTTCTGAGGGAACAGCATGAAGCTGTGCCAGGGCAGGGTCAGGTTGGATCTCAGGGAAAGGTTCTTCCCCCAGAGGGTGGTTGGCACTGACCAGGCTCCCCAGGGCAGTGGGCACAGCCCAAGGCTGCCAGAGCTCCAGGAGGGTTTGGACAACGCTCTGAGGGACAGGATGGGATTGTTGGGGTGTCTGTGAAGGGCCAGGCATTGGATTTGATGATCCCCGTGGGCCCCTTCCAACTCAGCATATTTTATGATTCTATGCCACGACAGCTTTTCCAGGTGCTGATTCTTGGAGAGGGAGCAATGGAGTGAAAGCCAGGTAGCTGTGTCAGAGTTTTAATACATGTTACTGCTTCAGTACTTTTTGAAGCCATTGAGAGCTGCTGTCAGACTACTTTCACAAGAGCATTAAGAGAAAATCAGAAGGGTTTTCACAAGAGCGTTAAGGATCACACAGGATCACACCCTGGGAAAGGTGGGAAAGTCAATCCAAGATGATGATCTATCACCTTGTCAAAGTTATTTGTTTATATTTGTAGCAATATGGTAAACAATGTAAGTCTAAACTCAAAGCACAGATGAGGCAAATTTATCTATATATGGAGAGCTAAACCAGGGTAACACAACACCAATATCTGGGGGGTTTATACACATTGAAATGTCTCAATTGTTTAGGCAGCTCACAAGCTATTCTTGTCCAAGGTAGCTCTGGAATGCAGGAAATCCAGATGATCTGCAATATTTCATCATTTAAGGCAAGAAAATGCACACAAAAAGGTTCATAACATGCCTCTCTATTCTACACTAATCAGAAATGTGATTTTGGTAATAACAGCTTTCAGCCCAGAATTGCAGCATGTGTCAGACACTATGCATTGAGCTTCGAGAAGAATGAGGTAAATGACATATGGATGCTTAATAAAATCTTGGAGAAGTCACAGCCACAGTCAGCAGATCAACACTTTCACAAGAAGCTGTTCCCAGTGGGATCACCTCCTCCCGATGGCTGAGAAAACACTTCAAGCCGTGACAAGGAGGAGGAAAATGAAGAATAGAAAAGTTTGTATCCTACAGCATTTTAACAACAAAATCCACTGGACTTCCTCTGTCAGCACGGGTTGTTTCAGGCATGGAAAAGATGCAACTTTGTACCTGCAGAAGTGAAAGGTTTATATAAGGAACACACAGGTGAATGTTCCCACACACCATTTGGACTTTTGGGATTATCTCTGCAACCTTTGCAGCTCTTGAGCACTTGCCTTGTGCAAGAGCTCAGAAATATCTCCTGTTTCACACAGCTCATGTGCTGGTCGAGTATCCAGCAGCAGGATGAAGATGCCAAGGTTCTGAATATTCAGAATCCTGCTCTGTGGCAGGAAGCAAAATAACTGGTACTTGCTGATTTGACACCACCAGGTTGCCCTGAAAGCAGCTGCAGACACCACACGTTCCATAAAACAGATGGAATAACAGCTCACAGCCTGTCCTGACATCCCTTCCTGGTAGCCCAGGAAGTGTCCTCTGCCTCCAGCAAGAGGAAGGTTTTTGTCAAAGGAAATTGTGTCTTCCAAGAGCTCTCAGAGTGTGCCTGGGTCCAGCCCCCTGAGCAAAGGCCTCCAGCAGCAGCAAGTCTGCAGTGACAACCACCTTCATTTTAAGGACAAACTGAACCATAAAAAATGACAATAATTATTTATAATTATTATGCAAAAAGTAAGAGGAAGAGGTAGGTTTTGCTGTTGGATCAGTCACTTCATCACAGCAGGATTTAAATCAGTGAAACCCAGGCTGTATTTCTGCCCTCAGTGGCCAAAATCACAAACATCAGGACTGCAAATATTAAAGATGATTCATATTTATGCACATATTTGCATAATATTTTTCATACTCTTATTCCTGGCTCTCTTGAAATCTGTACTGTTTCTCATGGCAGTTAGGAAAGGGAAGGGAATACATTACAAAGGCTTACAAATATGATTTTAATTTAACACTGGATCAAATATCCATTCATTTAGTTGAACACTGACTGCAAAATGGTGATAAAGACATTCGTGTAAAGTCTAATATTCCTGCAGTGTGAGAATCTTGAATCCATGCTCTTTATTAGATGACTTTAAATAAAACACTGAACAACTGCAAAGAAAAGATACTTGGAGAAAAAATAGGGGAAAATGTAGAACAAATTATTAAAAATATAAACACATATTTTGCACTGAGGAGAAAAAGAGGAAGACAGTCACGCCCTGTATTACTCACAAATCCTTAAAGCCCCTCAAAATTAGGGGCACAAAAGGCAAAAATCCTGTGAGTGTGACTCATATATATGAAAAATTAAAGTACACAGATTAATATTTTCTTACACTGTCAATACTTTAAGGACTTTGACACTTTAACATAACATACTAATGCCAAAGTCCAGCTAAAAGTACTATTTCAATGTGAAACTCTTTTTTCTCTAAATTTATAAATTATCTTCTTACTTTCATGAGTAATGTTTGGTTTCCAAAGAGCTAGAACAGCATTTACATTGAGCCTCCCTTCTTGCCTTTAAAATATTATTTTAGAATCTGCATATTTTTAAAACAAAGTTTTTGCCACCAACAGGTTCTTTTATCTTGTTACGAACACAAAAGCTGATTTTTAAGAAAAGCTTCAATTGTTCTTTTGCCCCCTATGTAGGATTTCTTTTCAGGTTTGCTCTGGTTTGACTTACATCAGCCATACTTTCCCTGAAATTATAATTTAATACATGCAACCATAATGAGTATCTTGGTAAAAATCCAGGGGTTTATCCAAACAGTCAGGGAATACATGGGAAGTTTCCTGCTTTTTAAGGAAATATTAAGATTGCACTGCTGTCAGGGTGCACACCATGTGAGTCTTAGTGTTTCAGACCATTAATATCAGCCTCTCACCTTCTTTGAAACCTCAAGGTGGGAATTGTGGTGCTTGAAAAGTTAGTTCACATTTGCAATATACAGGTACTGCAAATAAAATAATTTATCTGTCCACTTGTTATGCTCCAAGGAGGGTTTTAGGCAGAGTAAAAGCTCCACATGGGTGAGCCAGGACTAATTAGACCCTCCTCCCACCGGTGCCACATCCTTGAGAGCTTTGAAGTGAGGAATCACCATCAGACACCAAGACAGTTCCACCCTCCCTTTCCATAGCTTTTCCATCAGCAGGACACACTCGCTGAACAGGGAGCTAGAAAGGGGCAGGGGGTAAAACCCAATGCCCTCCTGGAAGGCTGGAGGCTCTCCAGGGCTCACTCCCAGCTGCTGTTTCCAAGGAAAACCACCCACATCTGTGGAAGTCGTCTCCAAAAGTTGTGCCAGGGGAGATTTTGCTTGGACATCGGGAAAATCCTGACAGCACTGAAAGAGTGGTCAGGGTATGGAACGGGCTGCCCGGGGAAGTGATGGAATCACCAGCCCTGGAAGTGCTTAAAGGAGTGTGGATGTGGCACCTGGGGCCAGGGTTTAGTGCTGGGTTAACAGTTGCCCTCCAGGCACCTTTGCTCCTCCCTGGCTGAAGGGGAGGCATCATTCACTCAGCTCATTCTTCCCCCCAGATGTCACTGCCCTTCAGGGTTTCTGCCAAATTCATCTCCACGTTCATATGGAATAACTGAGAAATGCAGGTTCCTACAAGTGGTGAAACTCCCTTTTATTTTAGAGCTTTATAAGCTCTATGCATTAAGTCCCACTATAGCTACATTTTGAGGCCTTTAAATGGATTTAAGGCGAGGGATGTTTCTCACACTTCTTCGTTACATAGGCTTGAATTTAACCTTTAGGTGGCTACTGAATTTAATCCATTTTATCCTTATTTTCAGAACTCTAGAGTTCCTAACTAGGAGTTTTGTAGACAGAGCAGATGGTGCTGTCTTTTCCTTCAAGGACAGAAAAAAATATTGCAGTCAGATCCGGACTCCTTAAGTTAAATGGAATATGTGGGACCTCCCTATAGGACAGAACAGCAGAGCTGCTCCTGCCTGCCTGTTGGAAATGCTCTGGGTTCTCAGCTCTGATGATAATGAAGAATTATGTTATATAAATAATGAAGAATTATAGTGCTTATTCGTGCAGCTCATGGGGAAAAACCTCAGAGCATATCAGGGACAAAAATTATTTCATCTCGAGCACAAAGCAGAGGAAGAGAAGTGCAAAAAATATTTCAGACCGGGGTGAGGAAGCTCTTTTCACCTGCAGACAAGTTTAAAACTCGGAGATTTAGATTAGATATTAGGAAAAGTTAATGGCTGGGAGGGTGGGGAGGCCCTGGCACAGGTTGCCCAGAGAAGCTGTGGCTGCTCCATCCCTGGAAGTGTCCAAGGCCAGGTTGGACGGGGCTTGGAGCAACCTGGGCTAGTGGAAGGTGTCCCTGCCCATGGCAGGGGGTGGCACTGGATGGGCTTTGAGGTCCCTTCCAGCCCAAACCATTCTGGGATTCTGTGATTTTATTAGAACTGTTGAGTAAAAAATTAAAATAGCCTAAAGATAAGAGGAAACTTACACCAAAAGTGGTTTAAATAATTAGAACTTATTGGATTTACTTGTACGTATGAATGAGCGCCTATGAGGTTTTTCTGAGCTCCATGTAGGAATCAAGTGATATATAGGAATCAGGGCTTGTGGAATAAGGCTATTTTTTAGGTTTACTTTCTTCAGTGCTGCAGTAAAGTTACAATTGTCTTCTTGGTTTCCAGCACAAGCTTTTTCAGTAGATATTTTTTTAAGTTCTACATGTTTTTGGCACAAAGGATTGCACTAAAACCCAACAGGACTTCATAAATTTGGCCCCAATACTGTTATATGGAATAAGGAATACAGAATTGGTAATTTTCCATTATCCAGAAATCATGCTGACAGATATTTAGTAGAAGAGATATTTTAATGCATAACTCCCTGAGTTAATATATCTTTAGGCAGTTTTAAGCCCCTGGTGATTCACTGTGCTCACCTGCCTCATTGATTTGTCCTTACTGTGCCCCAATGAAACACACACATCACTGGGGGGAAATACAGAGCTCTACATTTATGAAAAAGAGAGAAAAAAAAAGTAATTTCAAAATCTTGAAGCATATATGAAATTTTTGTTCGAAAAGTAAAATACTATAAATATAACCAAGCACTCAATAAATAAAAGGGAGGGTTTTATTTTCAGATATAAGGCTGTGTAAAACTTTTGCAATTACCCGGCTGCAAAAATTACTGACAAGTGAAATGAAGTTCTCGCAGAATCGATCAGATTTTTATTGGAAATCAGATGTAAACACAGTCTCCCGTTATCTGCCTCAATTTGAAACATATCATGTGGAATTCGAGCTTTGCAAGCATAGAAAGAGTGGAAATCGTAGGAATAGGATATTTTTGTGATTTCTGAGAAGTTATTGAATCACAAAACATTTATAATTGCATTGAAATAAAGCTCTAAAAGCTTAACCCAGATTTTAAATAAATCAAAAATGTATACAGACAGTTAAATAAGTGAATTACAAGAAATTTGAAAATATTTTTCAAATTTTCCAGATGAAGTTCAAAACTGTTTGTTTTTTGTTTTTTTTTGTGCATGGGAAAAATACCATGGTATTTCTCATTAATTCAGTATTAAGCTTCAAAAGAAGGAATTAAATTTTTTTGCTATTAGTGTCAGAGAGGGTACAACTCCAGTGCTGGAAAAGTTAATCAATTAAGCAGAATATTCTAAGAAACACAAGGAAAGATATAGAGAGGGCTGTAATTCTTTCTGTCAAGGTGTTTCTGTACATAATTCCTCACAGCTTGGAAAGCCTTTGAGCAGCACAAAGAACATAGATGGTGTGTGATCTGTTAAATTTGAAAGGCAGAAGAATATCTGCTTTCAAAAGGTCAGAGAAAGCGGGTTTTTTTCTTTTCCTTTGAGTCTTGTTGAAATCACAGGAAGAGAGGAAACACTTTTTGAAGTATTTGTGGTTATAGAAGAAGAGTTTGCTTAGTTTTCCTTCTAGTCAGAGCAGCCTATTAAATGACATTATCAGCAGTGTCTGAGACGGGCATTGAGGGATGAGAAACAAAGTTAGGAACGGAAAAATCCCTCTGTAACCCTCGCAAATCATTAGTGGGTGGAAACAGAAATGTTCAGCACAGTTCAAATGAAACATTAGAAGACTTGAACAGGAGCACTGAGCATGATAAATTGAAACTCTTTATTCAGGAGTTAAGAATGTCAACATCTTTCAGACCAAAATTTCTACCATCATTTACCTAAAGGATTTTTGCAAGATTAAATCCTGATGGGTTATTTTACCTGTCAACTGACATTGCAATCTTTAAAAACTTTTGTTTCCTATATTATCATGAACCATTCAGTATGACCTATATTCCATATTCTAAATTAGAGGATATTTTGTTCCTTTTATAAACTCAGAGTCTGGGTCAAGAGTTTTCCAGGTAAGCAATGATTCTTTTTGTCATCTAATATCAGTCCAAACCTCTGTAGGTACCAAACATGACAGGTCTGTTGATGGTTTTCCATTGCAGAATTCCCAAGTCCTGCATAATTTCCCCGAAATTAATTTTTTCAGGGGACCAACAGACCCTGGAGGGAAACCAGATGAGGGAAAGGAGGTGCTGGAGTCTAAGAAGTTTGTAACAGGCAATTGAGACTAAAACAAATTTATTACCAGTAGGTTAACATTTTGTCTGTATTTTTTGTACTTGTTTGTACATTCAACTGTGAAATTTAATTTTAAAATAAAAATTATCTCTAAATAATCATTCTTTATTGAAAAATAACATCTGTTGTTAGATATTTATTTCATTCTAACCGTACCAAAAATAGCACCCTTCAATTCTGCGTCAAATTTATTTTTGCTTTAAATCTACCTCATTTTTAGGGCTTGAGCAGTTGAGTTGCTCACCAACAATCAGATGGTTCCTCAGCACCATTTTAGCCCATGGCAGTTCTGGAATATCAGCTGAGTTTCTACTTCCAGCATTTCCTTTGCTTCCATAAGTGGAACCTGCTCCTGAAAGGACGTAGAGATGCTTCAGGTCCCAAAGGACAAGAGTCCCTTGGGGTCCAAGGAGGTCCCAAGAGACTCTGTAGAAGTTGTGCTCCTCCCTTTCCCTTACAGTGGTGGAGTTTATGGACAGGTAGACATGGAGAAAAGTGGTGCTTTTACCAAAATTCCACTGCTGGAAGTGGGAGGAGGGAACAAAGCCATGCAAGACACCAGGTCCCAAACAGCTTCTTGATTCCACATCTTTCTTCCAGCTCCTGAGTCTGCGTCTTCCACATCACCCAAACCTGCTCCACGCCAGCTTTCACCTTCCCTCTTGACTGAATTTGAGGGCAGCAGATGGACTCTGTTTATCGTTTAGGGATAACCTCATCTGCTGTTTATACTGAGGGAAGGAGAAAAGTGCTGGCTGATGACTTCCTCCTGCCACCTCCAGCTGAGGCTGACATTTGTTTTCTAGCTGGTATTGGTTTCTAATTATGCCTGGATATTCAGAGGATCAGCTAATTTGCTCCGTAATTTTTGGAGGCAATTTTTAATTCCCTTCCCTCCGTTTCCAGATCTGTGCTAATTTCATGGAATTATTAAATATGCAAATGTAGGGGGACTAATCCCTTTGGGATCCCCTGGTGGTTCAGCTCAGGTGTGTCTGTAGCTCTGTATCAGAAATCCAGACTCCCAATCCTGCAGGTGGCACAGCCAGGGAAAACAAGGAGCCTTTGCTTCCTTTGTGTTGTCCCACTCACTGCAGGGCATCAGTGGGTCCTTTCTTGCTGTTGGGCAAAAACAGGGAAATAAGGAGACTCGAGCAGAAAGTAGACACCAAATTGGAAAAAAGGAGGCTTTTCTGAACTAATGAGATCATGGAAAAGACCAAAGTCAGCAGCATGGAAGGAATGAGAGCACATTCTCCAATCTGTGTCATCTCCCTTTGCATTCTGTGCTCAGACTTTAGCCCAGAGTCAAAATCTTATCATTAAAATTCAGAATTTAATGGTGTTTCAGGGATGGAGGAAAAGAATGAAGTGAATTCGCACTGCTTACTGCAAACACTTCCAGTGCTGTTTCCAGAACATTTCAAATAAACACACTCAGAGGTATCCCACAGGGGTAGTGCTGTATGGAAACATTCTAGTTATAGATTTTATCAGTTGTTATTGCACCAGCAAGAATTCAGGAACATTTCAAGTTGGTTGTAACATTTAGTCTTCTATATATTCCACGTTTGTAAAGCTGTTCCTTTTTAAACATCCAGGCACATTTGAAATAATTGAGGCTGTTTAACAAAGTGGAGTTAAGACCTGTGCACATTGACCGAGGTGCTATTATCTTCTTTTCAACTTTTTTTTCTCTCTAGGAATGCTAAAATCTATACATATATTCATGTAATTCCCAGAAATCACTTCATTTACTTCACAGTTTCAGACCACATGTGTTACATTTGTTCTGTTCTCTCTCACTAACTTGTTTAAAGGGTGATATTATCTTTTGTAATTTGCAACAAAAGAGTCTTCTCCTGATCACCCTCATCCAAGTGAGACCCTGCAGGGAAAAATAAGTCAAAAAAGATTGTTCACTGTCAAGGGAAAAATGAAACAACTTTTTGACATCCATAGAATTTAAGCCAAGTGACTACAACTGGCACTCTGAATCCATCACCCCAATTATTTACTCTTCTTTCTCCTCCCCTTCTCTAATGATCTGCCTTAATTAGGTAGACTGGCTTCATATGGAGACTTTCCCTTCTTTTATTCATATCTGGTGTGATATCATTTATGTTTGGAGCAGAAATACTGGATTTAAGGAATGTAGAACATCATATCACAAGAGTAAAATAAACACCGGGTTCCACTGAGCATCCAACTCCCTCATTTCAACTGTGAACATTATCCTGACTATCTCACATGTCAGAAAGAGCAATCAAACACTATTTTCTAGAGGCAAATATCACCTCTAGCCCTGTTGGCAAGTACCTTCTGGAATGCTAAGTTGGCACTACACAAATTTTTGGGTTTTTCTGGTTCCTCCTCTTGTCATCACTGCACAGTGACAGAGCTTTGAAAGCAGCAGAAACCTTCAGTCCCCAAACAGAAACAATCAGTTAAGATGAAATTGTTGTTCTTGAGTGAAAACAAACAAACGAACAAACAAAACAGTGTGGTTACAGACAGATGTTTTTGTAATACAGATTCTTTTGTGGAGCTGGAGCAAAAAGAGGTTTGTTTCTCTGTTGTCCTGAGCTCTGGCATTGGTGTTCAACTTTGCTACATTAAAAGATGCTTGTTTTTAGCAAATTGCTGGGAGAATTCCTGAATTCCATTTACCCTCCCAGAGATGTTAATGATTTTTAAAGCAGGTTATGACAGCAGTGTAGTACATCACTGCTTCCACCTCCCCTCCCTCCTCTCAAGAAAACAGAAATCCCAGAAATCTTCTTATTCCCAGTTACCAAATGATGAAGACAGAGCATAAGTAGCTTGCCCCAAGTCAAGTCCCTAAAGCCTGAATGATCTGTTAAGGATTCAAGTGAAAATTAATATCTTTTAGAGAGAATTCATTGGACTATAGTTAAAAAAAAAACCCAACCAAAACCAACCCAAGCAACCCAGTTTAATTGTGTGTGCCTCTCTTGTTGGTTCAGTAAGAAAAAGGCTTCAGGGTCTCTTTAGATTTTGGACTTGTCACTTTAAAGAACACCAAGATCACATTGAAAATAGCAAAAAAGATTCTCTTTCTCTTTTTTCCCCTCTCCCCAGGGACAGCTCAACAGTGTCTCAGTATCACAAGAACAATAGATAACACCAGAGCACTCAGAAATCAGATTTTATTTGCTCAAGTCAAAAACTTCCCTATCTGGCAATGCTGGGATGCACATAGTGGGATGTCAGACAGGTGTGATTAAAGTAATAGTATAATTAAAAAGAGCTAGATGGGGGCATAAAAAGGGATTTTTTTCAGGCTGGTTTGACTCACCAGCAAACAGCTTCCTGCACATCTTCTTTTGCTGCTCTCACGACAGAGTCATTTTTGTTTTCTTCATCTGTCTTTTATTTTAAAGGGGATTTTCATCATGAAAGAGGAAATTTTACTGTCACAGACAACTCAGGAGACATCCAGCAGGAAACAGAGCTCTGTCCTGTGTCCCTGTGGCACAAGGAGGGTGAGTGTCAATCTTTGAAACCAGAGGAGTAAACCCAGACCTGGCTGATTCCAGAAACTCTTCCCACTTATCTTGAAGCACTGCAGGAATAATACATGACCTGTCATGCAGAATTTCCATGGCAGAAACAGAAAAACTGGTTGAGCCTCTGGATTCAATTTGTTGAAAAATGTTTTCAAATTATACAATTTATTTTTAAATATTAAAGGAACTGCTGATAACAAAATATTTTAAAGTTATATGGAGTACTTCATATTACTTCTACCATAATGAGACAGCAATATCTTATATCTGTTATTATTACTATTAAGCCATATCTTATCTCAAAATCTGATTTATAAGTGTATCTGAATAGGTACAAACCTTCTCTTTAAATCCAACACTACATCTATACAAGAAATTTACTCAGGAATAAAATGTCTCCTGCAGGTTTCATGAAAGATCCAAATTGTAGGGTTTTTTGAGGTTAAAGACTGTTTAGAAGGAACAATGAAGATAATCCTGCTTCCTATACCAAATTGCAATGGTATTTTGTAGATGTATAAGTTAAAACCTTTCCTGGAAACAGAAAGAAACCCACTTATTTTGCCGTTCCAAGTCAGGAAAGAAAAGGACAGTCGTGAACAGCAATTGGAGGAGTGAGAGAGACCCAATGCTGCACAAAATCAAATCAAATTGGGCTGAACCCATCAAATTCCAGACAGATGTGTGTACCCCAAATGAATTTAATGTTCTCTCTCCTGTTCTTCTGATTTGCCTTCCACTCCCTCAGATGAAAATAGTTCTGTTTAGAAAGTCAGTTTGTTGAGATAATTAGGTTCCTTACAAAGAAAGATCATTAAAATTATATCCCCTGTGTTCTTCTGACAGAAAAGAAGCACTAAATAGAAATATCTTGCATTGTTTCAGTGGCTTTGAATTCTCCTTCTTAACGCCTGGAGACTATTTATTGTTAAACATTTATGTAACCAGGGTATTCTTACGAGTGATATAAATGATGAGGTGTGTGGAATAAGAAGGAAAGCATATATTTTAGTAGCTACATTATATTGCCCAATATCTCAAATTTGTGTGCAAAATACATCCCAAATATTTACATTCAGCAAGAAGCAGGAACAGGAAGCAGTGTTCAAGCACAAACTTTAGTGGACTTAATTTAGGAGCTCATCTCCCCACAGGTCAACTCAAGGAGATGAAATTTCCTTATAGATTTAATGTGCAAGTTTAAAAAAAAATCTACATTTTCTAATAAGGGGGAATTGAGTTCCTGAGTTTAGGCCATGAGCTGGGCTTTAGGGAGGATTTCAGTGCTGCAGTGATGTCCTTTCCCAGCTCCAGGAAATCTCATTGCCAAGCAACTCCCAGGCAAAGCCAAAAGCAGCCTGGGAAGAAGATCTATTTTTTGCTTCATTGTTTGCTCCCATCTTATTCCAGAATCTGGGCATTGCTCTGAACTTCTGCATTTGACTGCATTGAATGGGAACCACTCTGCTTGTACCAGACCAAAAAAAACCAAACCACTGGAGAGACCTGGAACTTGCAGCAGGGCTGGGGAACAAAGAATTGCCTCCCATCCTCACGTTCAAAAGCACTTCAGAGACAAACCCAGCAGTGACAAACAAACCAGAGCTCGTTGCAGAGCTGGTGAGAGAGTTGTACATAATCCTCCCATGCAGGAGGCCCCTGGAACCCTGGCAGCCTTTTGGGATGGCAAACAGATGGTGGGAAGGATGCAGTGACAGCTGAGAAGGCTGGGCACTATCTATAGCTGGGGTTTGCTGTGAGCACCAACCCAAGGGGTGTTGGGAACACAGGCAGCAGTGATCTCCCCTGCAAACTCCAAAAAAAGACATTAGGGAAGCAAAATGCACACATATGTATGATAAAAAAACAACACTGCTCTTTCACATCTACCAAGGACAGATCTAATTATATTCTGCAAAGGGTATGAGGGGAAAGATGACACCAAAAAAAGCTCAGATTTTGCCTGGGAACTTCATTATTTGCTCTTTTATTTCGCTTAAGCTGTTGTATGTAGGACCAAAGGAAAGTGAGTAATTACTTTTGCCTTATCCACCGTATTTGTCCATTACTAATATTTTTGACAGATGGTCCTGTTAAACTCAGAGATAGAAAGGAAAGCATAATATGTAGTAAATACCATAGTAAAAAAAAATAACTCTCCATTTTCAGGATCTCTAACTGTTCTTCCAAAATAAAAGAATTTAGATTCCTTTACTGATAAAGACTTCTTAAAAATTGTCTGTTTCTGTTCCTTGTTTTCTCTTCCTCCCACCTTGCAAACAGTCACTACCTGTCTGTGTGTATTGAGGTGAATTGCCACAAATTTAGGGCCTAGAATCTTTCCCCTTCTTTCCCTTTGCCACAAATCCATCCAATGCTCCCTCAGATTCTATGTTAACAAAGGCAACCTTGTTTTCCATGGGCAAATGTGGCCTTGAGCATATTTTATTTGTGACAATGCAGGTGAAAGAGTAAGAGTTCAGAACACATGAACTATCCTTTGTGCAAACAACAGGGAAGAAAAATGACAAAAGCTAGCAATTATTAATAGATATCAAGTCTTGAATATGAGATAGAGCAGAGGGACACTGCCAACCCCACTACATAAAATAGCCAAATACAAAGGATAAAACAAATATCCTCTTCTAGGCAGGTATGTAGGAGTTGGTAGGAGGGCATAACTTAGAAAACATAATTAAAGTCAGAAAGATATGATTAGAAAAGAGATTTAGACTCTTCTCACTGTGGCTGAAAGTCACATGCTTAATTCAGCTTTTGGTTCTCAGCTGAAGCTGCCTCAAAAGGTGATGAGAAATCTGCACCAAAAATTCTGCAGAGTTCTGTTTGTTCTCCTGGAGAGCTCTCACACACATCTCACAGCAGGCAAATGGAGATAACTCAGAGCCAGCTCAGCTCTGGGCTGTGATCCTTGCCAGCATAAACACAGTGGAAGCCTGCATGGAAATATCCACCCAAAATGATAGGAAACAACCCCCAAGAGAGGCCAACCTACCTGCAGCCTTGATGCCAGTTCAGACACCATTTGCTACTAATATTTGAAGACAAATAAAAAGGATGCAATATTTGCTTTGATTTCCTCTATTAGGGTGCTCCAAACACAGATGTACAGCATTTCAGAGCCATTCCCTGCCTTTTTCTCTTTACCTAAAAGAGCCTGGGAGGGAATTCTGTTTGCCCCAGCCAGCATTTCCTTCTGTATCTACATTATGACTTTCCTTGCCCCTTAACTGACTAGAAATAACGCTCTCAGTGTGCTTTTATTTTAACCTTCAACTCAACTTCTGATATTACCGCTGGAGTTAGAACACCAGTGATGAGCAATCAAATTTGAGTATAAATCAACAGTTCAGAGGGGTGCAAGTAGATGGTGAGGTTATGGGGTGTCAGATGCTCCTCTCTCTGCATGCCACACTCATGGATATACCCATCTTGTGCTCCCTGATGTGAAATAATTGTATTAATATCTGGTCTCCCAATTTAGATTCCCAGCTCCAAGTTCCCAGCAGGGAGCCTCGGATGTAACTGCTTCCAAATACTGCACAAGGACCTTGGATTGACAGAGGAGATGAGCAAATAGACATTCAGGAATATATAACAGGATAATTAATCACCTGGAAAGACTGAGAGTAACAATATAACTTCCTGTGAAACCATTTTGATAAAAAAGATGCGACCTTTGGCTGATACATCCACACCATGGAGCGTAGTGAAGTGAGGAATTATTACATTATTACACCAAAACCCTTCAGAGGTGCAGAACTACACTGCAAACCACAGGCCACGTTCAGAGATCATTGCTCCCAGAGCTTGGCTTGCAGATGTCACACCTGAGGTTACATCTCTCATCCCTGTCTGATAGTCCAGCCCTCAGTGTGTAAATCTGTATTTCCACCCAGTTGGCTTCATTTTACTCTCACTGAGGATGCAAAAAACTACAAAGCAGAAGGACTCTGAAGGATTCAGGCCATCAGTGTTGCCTGCTTGTTCATTCCAGTACCTGGCTGATTCTGTCCCAGAGAGCACAAACTCAAGTTGTACCACAACACACACCCAGACACCACAGGAAACACTGCAGGCATGAAGTGAAGTTGGATGAATCATGGAATCACAGAATGGTTTGGGTCGGAAGGGACCTTAAAGATCATCTTGTTCCATCCCCTGCCATGGCCAGGGACACCAAGGGCTGACATTTTGCCTGTACTTCAGATGCAGCCATAAGGTCTATTGAAGAAATAACCTGGTACTACTTAAATGAAAATCCATCTTAGCAATAAGATATTCTTCATCAGAAAAGTCAGGATAAAAAACCCTTTAAAACACAGTCCTTTTAAGGCAGCAGATTTTCAGTGTTCACAGTCCCCTTATCCCACCTGCCCTAGTTCAGTTCTTGTTTTAGCTGCAAGAAGGTGAATGAAAACTTCACCTGCTTCTTGGAACAGACTCTTCCCAACTGCATTAGCTCTTTAACTAACACATAATCAGAAATTAAGTTTTCACTACCAGCTGTAGAAATGCAGCTCAGGGAAAACGGAGAAGTTTTAATTTCCCAGTGCCCCCATTATGCTGCAGCTGGAACAGCCCCGTGGTTTTGTCAAGATCCACAATTCTCTTGTACTTTCTCTTACAGGTTTGATTCCAGGATGTTGTCACAGCAGTGTATCCTGGAGGAGAATTTAGAGGCAGCTATTGCAAGAAATGCTCACTTTTATGGGTCTCTACTCTAAAATCTTTGCAGAGGAAAAGAAAAAAAAAATTACATATTTATATGTCTTTGGGCTTCTCTTTATGCTAATATGTATTACTGTGAATTACAAAAAAGAAAAACTGTGTTGCATTTATGCTCAAAATAGTCTCAATAAACATAAAAAATACAGCTATTTAAAATGACAGCAGTTTTTAAAATCTGTAATTTATAAGGGTATCTTTATAATTTTCATATCTGCAGGAAAAGCTGTTGGGGCAGTTTTAAAAGCTCACTGTAACTGCAATTGTAAACATCCTGTAGAAAAGCATAAAGATAAGTTGCTCATTTGCATTTTTATCTGTGTTGTCTTACAGCCATTAATTGTGGAAATGAAACAGAGAAATATGTATTGAACCCCAGGCTACTAGAAATTAATATACACAGAGAATAGAAATATCTGGAAGTTAGGAATGACCTCCACGTTTCAGGGAAAGATTAATCAAAGCCCAAGTTATAGTTTCCAATTTACTGCAAAACAACAGATCCTATTTCATAATAACTATAGAAACAACACCCCAGTTTTAGCAGCACTCAGATTATCTGGATAACAAATAACCAAAGCCAGTGCTGCTGGTTTTGGGGCATGAATCACTGCACATGAAAGCCAGGAGAGTGTATGTTTGTTTAATTGCAATGAGCTTTAATCAGAGTAGTGAGTGTCATATACACCTTTAACTACCCACCCTCACAGAGCTGCCATTTACATTCACTTTCAAGCCATTCAGGACTCAACAGGGCACATCCGAGCTGATGGGAATTGTCAGAGCTGCGGGAAAGGCAATGAGGCCAATGCAAATTTACACCCCCACGATGGGCAGTTGGTTATTTAAAGCAGCAGCCACCGAGTCCTGACTCAGCTGATTTCCACGGCTCACAGCCCACCGGGGCTGGGGATGGTCACCAGGCTTGGGAAGAGCTCTGAGATGTGTCAGAGCATCTCAGAGTGGAATTTGACTCCTGGTTGTGCCTCAGAGTGGTACCCCTGGCAGGAAGGTATTAACTGCAAATGTAATCAGCTTAAATTCATTGCAGAAGCAGGAGAACTCTCCCCAGCCATGCAAAGCTACAGTCCCCATGGAACACAATTTTAATTTAACGTTCTTATGTTAATACCTAGGAAATGTCATGGCATTTAAGCTGCAGGACTGCATTGTAACCAACTTCTTTATCAAATTTCAGGCTCCCTACCACCAGCCCAGGGAGGTGCCTCAGATGGGGCCAGCAGAAGGCAAAGAATGCCAGATGCTCTTGACAATTAAAGCCAAAGGCTGCACTTCTGTGCCAATATGGGAATGCTGGGCTACAGTTTCCCTGTGGCCAGAAGCCAAATTGGAAAAAATATTGATTGGAAAAAAAATACAACACGTGGGAAACATATCCCAGTGAATGTGAATCAATACTGAGTCTTCTCAAGTGAGGAGCTGGGGTATCTTTTGACATACCTGACATTTTAGCTATCATTTGTGAGGCCAAAAATGCTTCCCAAACTCCCATGGAACACTCCAACAACTGCTGAAATGCAGAAATGGGAGCACAGGGATCTGTAAGCAAATAGAGCCTCTCATTTGAGCATCTTCATCACTTGTTAACTCCACTGAGGACTCATCAACAATTCTTTTGTATCAGTCAGGCAATTATTGTTATTATTATTATTCCTGTGTAGCAGGTGTGTCCTGGTTTTACTTTTAAGGATGTATTAAAGTTTCCAATGCAGCAAATTCACATTTATTAAGAAGTAGAGAAGAAAGGACAAAAATAATCTCTTTTTGCTACTTGAGAAAATAGGCAGACCAAGGGAATTATGAAACCTTCCCAGTAAACCCATTTCCAGCAATTCCTCAAGCCCCCTCCAGCTGCTACCTCTTTACTGTAGCCTCACAGACAAGCCCCAGACAAGAGTGCAGATGTGAAGGCACAAAGTCAATTAAATATCCCAAACCAAAGCCAGCTTTGCAGATCAGTCTTCTCTCTGAATTTCATTAATACACTTTGAAAATAGAGGATTGCACTTCCTTTTTTGCTTCTGATAAGGATCAGAGACACACAGATAACCAAGATCCTAATTGCCATCAATTTGCAGTGAGGCTGGTCTCTTACTTTCCTAATACAGCTGGCTCAAAATTTTTCCTTCAATCTCCGTTTCCATCTCCACCTGCTCTAAAAATATTGATTTTCAGCTTGCTGCAGATAATTCAAAACTTCTTGCATGTTAAGACCACTTGCAATGACTTCTTACACACCAGGCTTCAGTTTGGGCCAAAAAACATTGTTTTGATTGGAAACATAAATTCCCATAAAAACAAAACACTATTACAGTTGCAGTAAAACTTTGTAAGTGCTGAAAAGACATTTTTTTTGTTCACAATTCGTTACCTGCCCAGCTATAATTCCCCATCTCCCTTTTTACATCAGGACTTGGGCTTTCAAGTCACCTTGACAGATCCGAAAGCATCTCCCTTCTCTGCATATCTTATTATATAAGCAAATATCAGGGAATTTTGCAACCCAGTGTGCAGGATAACTGCCCAGTCTCCAAAGAGGGGCTCAGCAGGGCTGGAAACAGAAACCAGATGCTTTTCAGTTGCTTTTCTTTATCTCAAAGACCTAGAGCTGGATGCTAATTTAATTTCCACTATTTCACACAGATGTTGAGCAGTGTGAGGGAGACAGAGCCTTGTGAGAACGTGCAGGATCACCCTTCCCACAGGAAGGGCAGCTCCCCTTGGAGAGCTGCTGGGAAGGGAAGAGCAGAGCCCTTGGAGGGCACTGGATTTAGGGATCACTCTTCTCCTGCCAAACACTTCTCATTCCATGCATGCCCAGGGCCCAGCACAGCAGCTATTTAGGACTGAACACCTGTGTGATACCGCAGAGGAAATGAGTAATAAGCATATTAATGACACCATTATTAACCAATTAATTAGTTCCTGCCTCCTGCATCAGAATACTTTGTGCTTTCCCTGTATAAAGAGCAAAATGCTTCTGTCCACACAGGTTAATATCCCAGTTCACCTTACTGCCAGAGAAATTTAGCAAACATTGCTCTCTGTTTGGAAATCCTTTTGGCCAGGTGCTTGGTTTTGTCTAGCAGCAATTTTAGATTTTTTCCTCTTTTTTCCCCTCAAAGGAACACATTGGTCTGTGTGCATCTGCGAGCCTGCCTTCCACACAAATCCAGTCCCTTTCCACTCCCATAGCTCCCAACATAAAGATGAGGAGCACAAAAAGGACTGGATGAAGACTGATGGCATGCACAGACAAATGGCATTTTCTTTTTGTGTAATTGTAGCTCTCCAAGCAGCAGCATTAGGACAGAGCCTTCAGAAACAAACTGTCAGCTGTAGGATCCCACATTAGCAACATCATTAGCCAATTCACTGTTGGATAAAAACTTCATCTTAAACACTCCTACTTAGATTGAACTTCACCCACCCATGTTAGTCATTTAATTTTAACGTTTTATTTCACTCAATGTATTTCTTTTTTTTTACTTCAGAATTTAATCTCAGACACATTTTGCTTTTTAGTGCAGAAGCTGTCTTTAACCTCGCCGTACTTCAGCTCCTTGGCTCAATACAATGGTTAATGCCATTTTCTACTGAGGTTTAGAAACATGAAAAAAAATACAATGTTGATGAGGACTGTATTGAATAGCTGACTTCTCATTATAGCAGAGAAGTTCCATTATAATAGAGCACAGAGATTACCTTTGGGCTAATAAAATGAATTTTAAAAAAAGGATCTAAAGCCGGACTCTTGCTCACATTACAAAGATTACATTTGCTGCATGTTTCACCTGAGGCCCTCAGCTCATGTTTACCAAGACTTAAATATCATAATCCCCATGAGAAGACTAAGGCACAAGGAAATTAAATAACATTTATTCTTTAGAATATTGTTTAGAAATACCAATTTCCTGATCAGTCAGATGCTACTGTAACCCAAGCCCAGGTGGAGGGGCTGGAATTGCAGCCAGTCCATGGGACACAGCTGGGAAGGTGCAGTTCTTCCCCTTTTTCTCTCTCCCATCTTAGCTCAGACCTGTGCTCACCATCACCTTCTCCTCCTGCCACAGCAGCAGAAATTCTAACCAAAAATTCTCAGGAAAAGACACAGGTGAAGGTTTGTCCTGTGTTACCTCCTCAGCAAATATTTATCGTTAATATGTATTATCTATATTGGGATAAGCAGGTTATTCCCAGCATCCTACTGTGCCAGCTCCTGTGAGGGATAGAAGTCCCTTCTCTGAAGATCTGCTGCTTCTTCCAGTGGAATTTTCTGTACAAAACACCACAGTGAATCTCGTGGTGCTTCAGCAATAACTTTCCATCACTGTGCTTTTGACAATTTGGGATAAAAAAATTAGTAATTCCTACAGCTCCTTTTCAAAAGAAACAGACCTAAAGGAACAATTATGGCAGCTGAGAAAAAAAAAGCCTTGCAAGGCCCTGTGCCTGACATTCTTCTCTTTCAGTGACCTCTAAGGTCTAAAAGAGAAGGTAAAGATCCAGGACTAGGAGCAAGGAGCCAATGTGACCTTTTCTTTAAGCCAGACAATAAACAGTAAAGGGTATTGTTAATGCAGGGCACAGGCATTTAGCCACATGTCTCATTAACTTTAATGGGAATCTCTCCTAAATATCTGAACATCCCTCCAAAACTATCCCCTAAAGTGTGATGTCTGGGGGAAAAAATGCCCAGAGAGAACATATGAAAAAAGGAGAAACATAAAAGAGCAAGTCAGATACAAAAGTACACGTGTGGGTGGGAATACATAAGGTTATTTGTGTGTTCCCTGTGGAAAGAGGGATAACCTCCCCACCAGACACAAAGGTGCTCCAAGGCATTCAACAGAGGGAGAATGTAACTAGAAGCAAAAAGGTATCAAAGGACCAGTTCCATTAGCAGGAACACGGATAGCTATAGAAAAGCATAAGGAGAATCCATAGGGAATATCAATCTACAAACCCCAGTGTGACAGTTTTATGCTTCACCATAATTTAATATAATAGAGAGATGTAGGCACTAAAGCATTCAGGTTAAAGTATTCATGAATAATAAAATCATATTCATTTTATCTGGTCACATTCTATTCCAAATTATTTTATTACCTTCCAAAGGGTAAATCTGGCAAGGTTTTTGAACATGTTAAGATAATTTAAAAGTAACTGCTTAAGTTGTTTAAACCTTTAATGGCTTCTTCCATTCTGGAAGCTAAGAATGAAGAAGGAGGAGAGGAAAAATCTAATGTGCATCTAGAACAGAAGGGGACAGGCTGTACACAACAGGAATGGAAAAATAAATTTGCTTACAGAGAACTTCACATGTGAACATCAAAATGTTTTGTTCAAAATTAGCTTTGAAACTAAAAATGGCAACATGCACGGGGCTGCTCTTTCACATACACAAAATTATCACAGCTGGCTCTCCTGATAACAGTGAGCATTAAGATCCCTGCTGATAAAGACATTTGGCATTATAGTCCCAAATTTTTTATTGTTCTTTCTGAGCCTATGGAGTGAAGCAGCAGTGAGGTGGTGGCACTGTCCAGCCACCTGAGCCTGTCCTGTCCCCTCCTCCCCACTGGGATTGCTGCCTCAGGGAACCCATAAACTGCCACTTCTTCACCCCATTGTGCTGGTTTTGGCTGGGGTAGAGTGAATTTTCTTCACAGCAGCTGGTGTGGGGCTGTGGTTGGGATTTGTGTGATAATAGAGATGGTTTTGTTACTGCTGAGCACAGAGCCAAGGCCTTTGCTGCTCTTTGTGCTGCCACACTGGAAAGGGGGAGCATGGGAAGCTGGGAGGGGACACAGGTGGGACAGCTGATACTCCAGACCATATGACATCATATCCAGGATATAAAGCAGGGGGAAGAAGGAAGAAGGGGAGGAGATTTACAGTTATTGCATTTGTCTTCCCAAATCACCCTTACCCACGATGGAGCCCTGCTTTTCTGGGAATGGCTGCCCATGGGAAGTGGGGGATTAATTCCTTGTTTTGCTTTACTTGCATGCACAGCTTTTCCTTTCCCTATTTGACTGTCTTTATCCCAACCCACATGTGTTTTTTTTTTTACTTTTCTCATTCTCCCCCTCATCTCCTTCCCAGGGGAGTGAACAAGCAGCTGTGTGGTGCTGGGTTACAGCTGGGATTAAACCACCACACCCATCACAAAGCCACTGCTTCATTCCCATTGGAATTCCTGCTGTTGGCTCTGCAGCCCCACTGGCAGAGGAGGCAGCAAGGACACCACCACATCCTACCCTTCAACTCCTCCTGTTCTCATTGCACTGAGCAAAGACTCTGCTCTCAGGAGCCAGCACAGGTTTTCAAAACTGATTAGACTGGGCTTTGCGCTGGTCTTTTAGGCTGAGCTCACTGCCACACACCAGCAGCACAGGGAACACCAGCCTGGAAGGAGCACCACAGCTTCTTCCAAGCAGGGCTTTCCAGAAAAGGCACCAAAAATTGTACCACACCCCCCCACCCTCACAGTTATTTGCAGCTTTTCAGCCCCGCAAATCAAAGTATGAATAAGAGATATTTTTATTTCTGGTATTTCATGAGCTTTATTCCCCTGCAAGCCTCAAGCCTGATCCAGAAGAGCTTTTGGGCACGTGCTGAAAGCACATGAATAACCCAATGGCTTCAAGCTGCTTGGTTCCTCCCTTGCACCCTGGGATTTGGCACGATTTCCTAGAGCCAGGCAAAGGAAACTGCAAATCATTAACTAAATAATCTTTGCCCATGACAAAGACATTAATCAAAATGTCTGTATTCATGTTCCAGAGGGGCATTTAAACCATCATCTATTCAGTTGCTCCAATATAGCCCAATGTCACTTCTACTGAATGGCATTCAGATTTCCTTCCCAAAAGTATGACAGTATCTGAACTAATTTTAGCTTTATGTAACAACTTGCATTTAAAAAAAAAAAAAAAAAGGCAGTATTTATGGGACTGGGCAAAAGAAAAAAATCTGTTGTGAAAATCAGTATTGTGTCAAGCAAAGAGAAAGAAATATTCAGCATTTGAGCACATGCAGCCTGTCACCTGGACAAAGTTTTTTTTAATAAAAAATAGCCAATCTTTCCTCCTCAACAGTGCAAACCTGATTGTTAAATTCCCATGTGCCCCAGTACCTCCTGACTCTCATTTCTCAACAATTCTAATGCCTCAATTTTAAATCTTTCCAGAGCAAACATTCAACGGTGCACAAAATGTAAATCCAGCCAGCAAAAAAATCCCCAAAACAACCCACATCAAGGCTATATCACCGAGCATTTATTTCTCCTCACAGCAAAATGTTTTTGTCATGAGCTAAACAAAACACTAGGCAATAAATCCAGAAATCCTGTTATATTACACAAATTATCCCACGATTGGAAACAAGGCTGTTTTACCTCTCCAGCGAGAGCAAGAATCAAATGCTAAAAAATAACTTTCTAGGAAATGGTTGGTTTCTTGATTATTTTGCTTTATAATAGGAAACTAAGGAGAGCCAAATGGAGCTGACACTCTTCTGTGTGAGTCCCTGATATAAAGTACAATTCTCCCCTGTGAGGGTGGGGAGGACCTGGCCCAGGTTGCCCAGAGAAGCTGTGGCTGCCCCTGGATCCCTGGAAGTGTCCAAGGCCAGGTTGGAGCAACCTGGGCTAGTGGAAGGTGTCTCTGCCCATGGCAGGGGGTTGGAAAAAGATGGTCTTTAAAGTCCCTTCCAACCCAAAGCATCCTGGCATTTTATGATAATTATGGCACTGAACATGCCCTTCATGTTGGAAAATATAATACTCAGTAATTCTGAAGATATTATATATAATATATAACACAAGACCTTGGAAAAATATGGGAGTAGATGTAGTCAATTATCTAATCATAGTAGTTTTTAATTCAGGTCCTACTGGCTTTGATGAAGTATTTTATCATCTTGAATTATGCCTGCAGAGAAGGTAAAATGACTGACAGCCTGTCCTGGCAGGGGCTTGGGAGCAGCATATGTCAAGGCATCTTAAAATAGGGATTCAGCGAGCAAGAAAAGGCTTCCTGAAAGAAAAAGTCACAATTCCACATGTATCAGTACCCTCCTCCTTTAATTAAAAGATGTCCAATGTATTTAACCATCTTCACTGTGTTTCCCATCACCTGGGATAGGACCCTGGATTTGGAGTGTGCAAGGACACACAGGTGTGTGTGGCTCCAGTGGCTCAGCTCCTCCCTCAGCAAGGCTTCTACAATTTTATCACTCACAGAGCTGATAAATTCTAATGGGTTTGTGTCTTCCCCACAAGAACAGGGAGGGGAAAAAAGTAAAGGGGACCCAGTAAATATAAAGAATTTTTAATATATTTCTAAATGACGAATTGCTGCACTGCTGTCTTCTGAGATACACCCAGGTAACTTTTATTTCTTCAGTCCTAATCAAGACCTTTGCTTACTGAGCTGTTCCTTACACAACGTTCCCATAGCAGAGGTGACCAAGGCATTTGTACTGATCTCATTTACAGCTTCTGCTGATTATTTCCTGGATGATGTTTGCAGGAACCCATCAGCAACAACAACAACAAAGTACTTTGCTCTTCATTTATGGGCGTCTGGAAGTTGAAAGCATTGAGAGGAAAACCTTCCAAGCATGTAGGTTGATGTTTGGCCTCCCAACTATTCCATACAGCCTCTGAAAGTTCCCAGATCTGTGCAACATCTGTCAAAATTCAGAGAAATTAACCTATTTCTCAGAAATCTTCATTAACCAGGACCTTGCACTACCCTCTCATGGCTGGATTCACCACTTCCTACTCCAGAGCTCATCTCTGGATCTGGGATTACCCTATAAAGTTGTTCCTATTCCCATACCACTGGCCATGACCTAAAGCCCCCGACTCTGATACCTGTTCTCTGGCCCAATCCAATTCCTGCAGCAAACACATGGCATAACCAGAGCCAGGCAGGTGAGGGAAGGAAATGAATAATCAGCAGATGAAGTTTGGGATTGCTGCAAAATGGAGAAGTGCAGAACCACGAGCACAGCAAAGAGCAGCTCCCTAACACTTGTGGAAGTAGATGGAAGCATCCAAGAAGGTCAGATACGTTTTTCTCCCATACATTACTGTCAGCTCCACTAAAATCACCTGTCACAAGCTATTTTTTCCTCACAACAGGCACTGTGGCTCATGCACTCCATCAGGTACATTGGACAGGACAACAGAACACGGGTTACCTTTACGGCCTGAAGATCTAAATTCTTAGTGATTTAAATCTTCTGTATCGTGTGCCAGAGCCACAACAGCAGATTGAAAGCACTTGCCTCAAACACCCCCTTTACAGTTTATTTCATCCATGAGTTTCAACATATAGATCTAAAGAAAGCTGGAACATCTCCACTGTGTCAGCCAGCCAGCTTCTGTGATGGTCTCCATTTGAATCCAAAACTCAACCAAAAAAAATCCTTGAAAGGACCAGGCTGATTATTTGACTAGAAAAGGTACATGAATTTTCACCCTGAGGACTAAGATGTCTGTTCTTTTTCACACATCCAAGTTAAATGTTATTGTTTCAGAGCTGGAGAAGGCTGTGGGCAGTTGAGGTGGGTGGGCTTTTTGCTGAAGAGCTCATGTGCTGAAAAAGAGTTTTAGGGAAGAAAAATAAAAAATATTTGACAGGTGGGTCACATCTGAGTAATAGTAACTCGACAGAAAGACCACAAGAGTTTGATTATGATTTTCTTAATTTAGGATATTTCCAGAACTCACAGCGCAGAGTTTGAAAAGGTGTTAGAAACTCAAAAATTAACAACACAGTTTGGTTTTCAGCAAAGACAATATTTTAAGTTAAAAAAAAAAAACTCCACTCTGGGCAGAAAACCAATAAATCGTTTCTGCATTCAACTCCAATTTCTCTGTCAACTTCTCTTGGATTATGCACCCAGGAGCTTGATGAGGACTGAACTCGAGGCTACCTCATCTGCAGTGTGCAGCAGTTCCCTGCTAGAGATGTTCATTATGTCCACAGGCACTGGTCCAGTGGAACAAGTCTGCTAGATAGTTATTGCTGGGTTTTAAACATAAAAAAATACATTAAAATGTCACAGTAACCACAGCCACCTAGGCCCTGCCATGACAGCAACAGGAATAACGAGGTCTGGCCGGGAGAGCCTGGCTGGGTCACTGCTGGCAAAGGCAATGGAGCAGGGCAGCACTCACAAAAGGAGTGCAAAGCCATGGGTTTGTAGATTGAGCTGAGAGTTCAGGGAATTTACTGGATGCTCTCTTGGCAGCAAAACCAAAGAGAAGACTTGCATCTGCGTTTGCTGGGCCAGGCAGTTTTGGATGAGAGGTGTGCTATAATTCCTCCTCTGACACCATCCCGGAGTGCGGGGCCCACTCCAGGCTGCCCTCAGGGGCTGACTGAGCAGAGAAACAGTGGCCACCTGCCTGGTGGGCAGAACTGCTTATTCAGAGCATGTCCCATTGCTGCCTGGCCAGATGAGCTGGTGCCTTTGAGCACCCAGGTGGGACTCAAGCTGTTGTTGACCTCTGAGGCTTTTCGTGGTCAGCATTCTCACCAGAGACCATCCCCTCCTCCCACCCTGCAGCAGTGAATGCCAGCAGGGATACTCAGCCAAGAAGTCCCTGATTGCACATGGCTAGTGAGGGCAAGATAAAAACCTTGGAGTGAGCACACCCAGGTGCAGACACGGTGAGGAACTGAGAAGATGTAAAGAAACATCCCATATTAGGTGCTCCACTCCACTCCACTATTCTTCAGATCCACCTTTCAACTGCTTCTCCCCATCCCCAGCAAAGTCTGTTCTGGCCTGTGTTGCCCCACTGGTTTGTCCCATATTTTATCCATTAAGCTTAGCAACAGACCAGGGTGGGGGAAAACTATAAACTGCAAAAGCCAAAGAGACAAAACGCACACTGCTCCTGCAGCAAAACACATTGAGGGGCTGGCAGAGGGAACTAACATTTCAGTTGGTTTAGAAGGGAGGTTTTAGCTTGATGGATGTTTCTGCTACACATAGGCATTCTTAAACAAAAATGAAGCTAAGCCAAAAGTATTTATCAAAGGTCATCAACTTATTATTAGCTGTGTAATAGCATTGCCATCACTTCAGCTTGCAGCTCACTGAAATTCTGCTCATTGGTTTGAACAAGGTTGTGCCAGGTAATGTTCCCATAAAACTAAAGGACAGTTCTTGCCCTAAACAGTTTACCTGTACAACAGCATATATTGCCTTTGCTACTGCCTCTCTATTTTACTTGTCATAACACAATGGGAACAACACTGATGGCACTACAGAAAAAACTGAGATCTCATCTGTTGGATCTGAAATTCTTACCTCCTGATCTCTTTGACTTCCATGGGAAGGTTACATCTACTCCCCTTCTGGTTTCCTTCCCTCCCCCACACCCTTCCAGCTCCACTCTTCGTGCAGAGGATTGGGAAAAATGAAGTTGGGTTTATGTTAGGACAAGGGTGTTCTACTCCATTTATTTATTGCAGTAATCACCCCATGGAACTGTGCTTTCCTCAAATTGCACATATAAATTATCAGCTATTACTCCCTCCTGCAAAGGTTAATGCAACCTCTTGTTTTACAGGTATAGTGAAATTTAGAGGTTAAAACATGCTTATGACTTGATTTTTCCTCCCTGCTTCACCAGCCACAAGGTAACAGCCAAGGAAGGCAGCACATTATCATGGGAGCAGCTGATATGCTAACTGGAATTATATAGAAGTTTTGTGAAGCATTCTGAAATGCTATACATGAGCTCCGAGATCTGGCTTCTCACTGCTATTCATTTTTCAATTTTCAGCTCCAAAGATCTTGGACATTCTCCTCTAGGCTCATCTACAAGCAGGAATCCAAGGTCTAATCACACTGGATGATTTGCTCAGACATAGGATTTGTTGCAGCAGAGTTGAGACAAACCAGAAGAAGGAAAAAAAAAAAAAAAGGAAGCTTATGCAATATTGGAGTTGCTTTTATTTTCCCCATATGCCATGACAATCCTATTGTCCTTCAGAGATGCAAGCAAATTTACCTTGTGGAATTCAGCTAAGATTATGACAGGCTTTGTGCTTTATAATCTGCTTCTTACAAAATCTTTCGTGCAAAACTCTGCTCGCCGTGGTTCCACGTTGGGTATTGTTGGAGATACAAGAGCCCTCCTGATTGCTGACAAAATCACCACTGGAATGAGGATGTGCTTGAACAAGGGATTTAGGAAGAGAGGTACAGAGGATACCATGGCCACATGGTGTAGACAGCCACAGGTAGAATGAGAAGATGCCAAGGAAATCTAATGTCAGATGCTGACAAGGGAAAAAGCCTTTCAGTGATGAAACTGGTGCAAACAGGAAGGTGAGTGGTGTGTAATCACTATCTGAGCAACCCATGGGTGCTAAAGTGCCTCTAAAATCTGTGGGGAACTACTGAAAGAAAGTATGAGCAATAAGTAATAACATTGATGTTATTTCCCATATATGACTTAAGATACAGGTATAAAACATCGAAAATATAGTTCAGAGCCCACTGATACAAGGTTCCTCCACAACAGGGAAATATTTAGGTTGGAAAATACCCATACACCTTAGCAGCACATCCCAGTGCACCTCTGGGTTCTTCTGGTGGTGGGAATCCCTGCCAGGGAGGCAAGCAGGGACTGGAGGTCACCACCCAGAACCCCCAGTACCTGAGCACAGTGGGCAACAAAAGTCCAGGGACAGCCAAGAGTTGAGATCAATAAACAAACCTGTGATGACAAAGCAGGTCCAAGGTGCATGTAGGAAGTCCAGAGCCAGGTCAAAGTGAATTAGACTCATAGCCAAGACAGAGATCACCCCTCATTCAGCACAACTCAAACCAAAACGAGAGCCCAAGGCTGAGCTTAAATAGAGGCCCGTTGGTGGAAGCCCCAGGTGAGGTTGCTCAGGGCCATCAAGGTCTCTGAGTGCCCTTGAGGCCTCTCCACACCCTTCCCATCTCCTTTTCCCCTATTCACAGCATTCAAACTCAATAATCAACACTTAAAAATCATCCAGGGAGGATGCACTAATGAGATACAAAGGTATTTTTTCATTCACAAAGGCTGTGGGGCTGGACCCTGAGCTGCTGCACATCCCTGGGATCTGTATCAGTAACAGCAGAGGAGGATTTAGCACGTGATTTTGTTCATATAACCTCTCCCATTGACCAGTCCTTGTAATAATCTGAGCATTTAAATGAGTTCTTATTAGAAAAAAGTAACTAGAGCTGCAAAAAAGGAACAAGGTAAGGCAAGGACAAATACATAATTATCTTGAATATGAAAAAAAATGGTGTAACAGAAGTTCATGTTCCTTTGTGTGGAACACAGCCCAGTTAATGTACAATTTAGATGCAATAGTTTTCTCTGGCTGGGAAATCAGTGTGATTTTTTTTTTTCCTTTAGCTTATGCTTTTAAAATTTTCCCAAAGAACGGAATGATGATGGAACTGAACTGCAGCAGGCTGGACAAATTCAATAACGACATTAGCAAAATAATGATTTCAAATATGTGTCAGCACAAGCAGCAGCACCACAGTTTTAGTGACTCTTTCTCCCAGCATCCCACTTCTACCTTAGTGGGAACACCCAGCTTTGTCATCCCCACTGCAAGAAACAAAAGGTCTTAAAAAAGCTCTATTTGCCACCTTCCTGCACATGCTCTCCTCATCATTTCAGGTGTCTTGGCTTGAGCTGGCAATCGACCATTGCCCTCCAGGAGAGGTTTGAAACAGAAACAATCTTCTGGGGTTACTTAGTAGTGTTTCTTTCATAAATCAGCCATGGAGATGAGCAAAACAGATGTTTCTTCCAACTAATGAGACACCCTTGGGTCAGAGCCACAGCCCCTCCAAAACAATATAGGGTGAAAGAAGGCTCTGTGTCACCTGTGCTTCTCTGCTGGTCCTGGACGATCTCTGAGGTCCCTTCCAAGCCAAACCATCCTATAATTCTCTGTATCTCCTGTCTGATGCACAGGGTGGTCCAGCACATGCTGCTGTTTTCCTCCTCACCTGGTCTGAGAATTTCAGTGCCTGTTCTGGAGCCCTAAAGCAGCAAAATGGGTGTTTCTGTGCACACAACTCCCCACGTGTGGAATTTGGATGGGAAATGCTGTCTGAGTCCAAAATTGAATGTTTATAGCCCACCAACACACTATAATTTGGAATACCTTTAAAAAGATGAGGAAAGGAACTGCTAAATTGAATCATGAGGAGGCAGAGTGAAATGGTGAAGTGAATGGTGTAGCTGGGGGGGCAGCAGGAGCAGGAAGCAATTTAAGAGAACCCCGCTGCCCTCAGGACATGAGTTATTCATCAAATCAGACCTATCCAAAAACCTGGGCAGCCTTTAGACTGAATATTTCTTCACCTAAACTGTCTGACTGCTCGCAACAACCCTCCCCTCCTTTTTCATTTTGCTTTGGGAGTGGTTAAATCCCGGCAGAGCCAGGTCCTGCCACCACTGAAAGGATGGAAATACAAACCAAACTGAGCAATAATGGGCTGTCTGCAGGGTCACTTTGCTCCCTCTCTGTGTCTCCCTGTGTCCCAGCCCTGGTGTTGTCCATCCACTCCATACTGACACGTTTCTGCCATCATCTCTCGGGTTGTTGCTGTGTTTCAGGTCTCTTTTTCACAGTTTTACAGTGCCTGACACAGCCAGGGCTCTGTTCAGCCAGCACCACCGTTATATGCATGATTTATTTATTATAATTAAGTTAATGATGGAGAATTACAATGGAGGAGATATTGGGAGAGCCCAGTGAAGGAACCAAACCATATAAAGGTATCAATGTGCCCACTAACCCTTCAGACAAGACCGTGAAATGAGACTTCCAGGGCAGTGTATAACACTAAAACACTGAATATATAAATAATAATAATGACTAAAGCTCTGGTTTTAGAGCTTTCATCACAGGTTCTGCTGATGCATTGAGAAAGTTTATAAAGCTCAATGAGAAATTTTAATAAGTGGTAATAACAGCCCTCTCATCCACTAAAAGTACCTGATTCTGACCTGTTTTATAATAGGGTTATTCAAAATAACTCTACTGAAATCACAACCCACTGGGGCAAGCAAAAAAATAGAACCAGTCCCTTGGTATCATAAAATAACCTGTCTGGGGTACAAAAAAGAAGCATGAGGGGAAACCTGAATAAATATCCTCATAATTAAAAAAATGCTAGAGCAAGGACTTTTTTTTTTTTTTTTTTTTTGTTGGAAGCTGTTTTGATAAAACACAAAAAGCTCATGACTGGAAGATCTGGAGCAGCTAAAATGCAGCCATGGATTGAAGATGCAGTGATAATCTACACATTTGATTGCAGCATTTATTGCCCCGATGCAGAAATAGTGATGACAACACAAAGCCCCAATTTCTCCTGTGGAAATACATGTTCCTGTATTGAGGAACTGGAGGGGGTTGTTAATAGATGGGATAAAACCATCCAGAAACTGGGCCAGGGTTCACTGTCACACTTAAGTAAAGAATTTAGGGATGGAGGGAACAAATCCATGAAAAAAGGATGGGGTGTAGTGTGAGATCTACACCTGTGCCATGGGACCAGCTTATAGGGGCATCACTAATTTGCCTTTAGCTTTTGGGTGTCCCCATTTCAGTGGTGTTGGAGCTCTCAGGCTGCTCCAGCTGAGCTGCAGAACAAGACTGAGGGACACTGGGTTGGGATGGGATGGAATGGGATGGGATGGCTTCAGAGCTATGAAGAGGCTGGTTCTGGGGTTGGATGCCATCCCATATATTCCTCACAGAGTCAAGGCTTCCTCTTGCTATCTTGAACACATAGGCTGTGCTCATTCTCGGTGCATCAGAGTCCTGAGGGGAAAAAAACCTGTTTTCTCTGTCCTCTGGAAAATAATTAGGTATAGAAAAGGAAATAAAGCTGCTGTCTTGTGGCAAGGTGTCTACATGCTTTGAGAGGGTGAAAAAAGAGATGAATGAGGCCTGCAGGCGACCAGGGCATTGACAACACAAAACCATCAAAGGCTGAGAATCTTCTCACTGAACTAACTTCATCTTTGCTGGATACATGTGTTTGCAAGCTGATGGGAGCAGACATAGAAATCCAGTCCTGCTGATGAGAAATCTTTCATTAAACCTGAGACTAAAGGCTGTGCTGTGGCACAGGGGCACATGGACACACCCGAGCCAAGTTTAGCTAAGACACAAAAATGAGGGACAAGGGCTTTGCAGGTCTTTGCTGCTGTTGGCACGAGTAGCCTTGCTGTGGGAGACTTGTCTCTTCTCCCTGTAGCAGAGAAGAAACCTGTAGAGAGGGTAACTTTAAAGTGTTGAAATGAGGAGAATCATTAGCTGGAAACCCAGTTTTCCATGGAGAACTGAGTCTGGGGTGGTTGTTTTATTGCCTTTCAGGAGGTAAACCCTGAGAGAGTCTTTTTCTTTCTCCCTCACAAAGTGTTACTGTGGGTAAGTGAATGACATCTCTTGTCCTTCAAACCTTTCCTCTTCCTTGGAGCTGTCAAAGTGCTTTTGTCAACAAACATGAATAGATCCAGCCACTACTTGCTGTTAAGAAGCAAATCAAAGTTCACTTCAGGCTCATAAGAAAGGAGAGGAGACAAAAGAAACCACCTTTTTTTAAAATAAAATCTCATTTTTTGTATTCGTATTTGAATTACCTTGACTGTTCTTTCATGTACTAAGCTTCAAGCTTTTCTAATTTGTGAGCTCCACTTTATTTGTTAAGGTTTTTAAATCCTTAGTTGCTTGTTTCAAGTTGGCGTTTTTTTGGGATTGGTTTTCTAAAAAGACATTCTTCTGTGTTCCCCGCTCTGGCTACAGTACTTTCAGGAGAAGAAGAGAAGTATGATCTCACTTCTCATGCTTGTAACAATTCTATTAGCTGATCCAAAAATAAACTATAAAAAAATAAAAACCCCACCTTTTGTGGCACGTTTCAGCAAGTGCTGATGTCCAGCCTGATCTAATAAAGGTTTAAATTGAGGTTTGAAGTTGTAGGAGGTGGTAAAAATGAATGACCTGTCGACAAGGATTTACCTCTGCTCTCTCCTCGGAAAGGAATTTGCTTAAAATTCCCCTCTTGCAGCTGTGCCTGTGAGGATCCCACTCTCTGACCTCTGTGTTATTAGTTATCCACCTTTTTTGCTGTCTCAGTGCCCTCAAACTTTTCAGCCCCCCTCCTCTCTGCTGCATCTCAGAGCTCGTGGGATCTCCAGCCTCCTCTTCCCCCCACATTTCCTCTCCCTTTGCATGCAGATGTGATGGGTGCCCTCCCCAAACACCCCACAGGCAAATCTCCCCGTGGATTGACCTCCCATTTCATGGAATAAAGCTGCAGTGTGTCTTTGTCAGCTCCCACCTGAGCATATGGTGGTATTTTGGTCGTGAATAATTTCCTCGCTCTCCATAAGGAGGTGGGAGGAAACCATGCACAGAGAAACTTTGGTTTATCCTTGGGGCTCAACCCAAAGCTCTTTTTGGTGTTTCATAAATGACTCTGAGTGAAGAGTCTTGGAATAACCTCTGTCCTCTGTTCACTGCAGACATCCCTCACTGCCTGGGGGTGTTGGGGGGCTTTTCTCCTCTTGGGGAGGAGGCTGAGGGTCCAAATGACTCCTTCAAATCTCTGTGACCCCATGATTCCCAGTTGGTGTGGCTTTTCCCATCCAAAACCAGCTGTACTGGTCACTGCACATTCCATGTTTTCTCCAGATCACTTTGTTTTTGGAACTGTGGTCATCAACAGCTATGGATCCAGGGGAGGGAAAACACAGGAATTCCTTTATGCTTAATACTTATGTTTAATGCATATGGACATTTTTAGTATTATTTTATGGATTTATTGATGAATATTTTTAGTATTTAAATTTATTTTTTATAAATTAAAATTGCACACATTGAAGACTATTCCATTATGTACCTCTTTTGCATCATGCTACTCTACCCTTTATTAGTCAAACTTAGATCAGCAAGGTGAAACTGGGAAAACCTCTGGAGAAAGTTTCCCCATAAAATGTGGTTTCTTTCAAATAAAGAGAAATATCAAGGTATTTGCTGTTCTGTTTCACAGCTGTAAAGTAGAAGTTACATGAAGGACATTGAGTTTCTCTGGTGTAAAAGAAGTGCAAACCAAATCAGAGATATTTTGCTCCAGTGTTTTTCTGTCATTTAGTGCTGAACTGAAGAAACAGTCCCCAGAAGAACCCCTACAGAAGGTAACAGATGTTTTCCTCTGATTGACCTGGGATGGAGTGGGTTTAATGTGTGCAAAATCCTGAAGTCCTCGCTGAGGCAATAATGCCCAAACCTGCATTAATCACAGAGTAAAAAATAATATTAATAATCACGGAATAAATAATAATCATGGAATAAATAATAATCACAGAATAAATAATAATGCCAGAAGGACATGATAAAAGTATTAAAATAAAATCCAATCAGTAATAAAGTGCAAAACAACTCAAGTGTAGCCCAAAATGGTGTGCTGGCCTCAGAGTTTTGTCACAGTTCTGCTCCAGAGTGTTTTGCTCTCAGGGGGAGAGGGCAGGGCACGGGCTGGGAAGTGTTGGATGAATGGCAGGAAAAGAACAAATATTCTCTGACCATCTCTGCTTTCATTCAAGGCAAATTAAGCAACAGGCAAATACATTGGATGAAAACTTTCTCTCAATAAACACTTCAAAAGTATCTCTGAGAAGGTGATTGAAGAGGACAATGACACAGAAGTGTATAATGAATCTGGACCTGTGCTGCTGCATTTGTATGGACTTTCCAGCAATAAAGTAGGTTAAAAGACAAATTAATTGTATGCTTCCTCTTCAAGAGAAAGAGCCCAGTGGTAGTTACTATGGCAACTACTTGCAATTCATCCTATTAACTTTCTTATTGCAGGAACAATCAATAATGATACAGATCGCTTTAGGATAAAATATACATGAAGGCTTTTAAAAAAATAGATTGTTTGCTCTACTTTCAAATAAAATCTGATATGCTCTTGAAAAAGCAAAGACAATGTTAGACAGAAGCAAAACGTGGCTTTGCCAGGAGGGAAAAAACAGGTGAGTCAGTGTGTGCCAAAATCCATCTTCTCCTCTTAGCAACTGCTGCAAACTGCTCAGATGACTTTTTTTCTGAAATGTTTTGGCATTTGTGTTCACTCTGATTGGGCAGGTTATACCCTGTTATAAGGTACAATGCTGTGTGCTGGTGTCTCTGCTCAAGCCAGGCAGGTGCATTCACACTCTTTCAAAGGCCTGGGTGACTACTCCAAAAGCCTTTTGCAAATGCAACGCTATCAATGAGCAGCATGACTGAGTTTCACCTCCTTAAAGAGCTACCACAGGTCTCTATTTCACTTTATTTTTCAGGTGTGGAGCAGCAGGAGAGATCCAGGCAGGTACCACCTCCTTCCTGTGGCCCAGGCAGCAGTGACAGCCCAGCTCAGTCTCCCTGCTGCTGACTTTGGGCTGTAGGACACTGTAAATTCTCAATCTTCCCTTGTTTGATTTTTGTACTTGCCAGGGGACATCAATACCTTGAGGTCTGCATCCCACCCATGGTATTTGCTTGCACCTTGTCCTGGAGACTCCACAGGCTTTAGGGGCACTCAGCCACGAGCAGAAAGCTCCCCCATATGGGCAGGAATCTGATTTGTGACTGTGCTGAAGACACTAAACACTTCAAGAAGAATTTTAGGCTGTGTGATTTACCAGTGGAATTTGGCTCTGCAGGGATGTGTGGATGGGCAGCAGACAAAAAGTGAAGAATAGGGATCAGGACACTGGGTTGGGTCTTGGGAAATGTTTATTTCTTAACTCAGCTGGGACTTTCCTGTGAGGTTTCACATAATAACTTACCTTGTGTCTTTTTCCTTGTCTCACCTGGGGATGATCCTGTTCTCTCTTGCAAATATTAAGAAAATGGAGTAGTCACAACTCTGAGGTACCTGGGTGTGTCAGATCGATGCAGGTGTATGACCTGAAAGTTGTGCCTTCTCAAGGACATCCCAGAGCATTGCAAATATTAGCCTTAGATGGCTTTAAGCATTCCCTTTCTTTCAGTGATATCTGACTCAGACTAACAGCCTGCAAGCTGCAACAACAAAAAAGTTCTCCTTCAACCCCCAAACTTTTTCCACCCAAGTCATTAATGAGAGTTCCAACTCTCCTCAGTGAACTCCTGGCACATCAGGACTTGCTGACTCAAGCTCTGTTCCTATGCACATGATTGTAAATATGTGAGACACCAACATTTTCCAGTGTACAATGCTTGAACAGCCAGCTGTGGTTTGCTGCTGTTTCACTTGCAGGTGTGGATCATAATATGTTACAGAAAATTCAATGCAGCAGCACTGTGTGGGTTGCTGAGGGCATTGTCTCATGGATGTGCCAGTCTCCTAATACAGCAGAATTTTCTGAAGATGCATTTCACAAGATCAGGTACATAAATCTGAGCTGCCTGGGAAGGGGGAATGCTGGAACAGAAATATTTGCCTCAGTCACAGAGAAGTTTGCACATCCTAAACTGCACATCTGCTACCATTGCAGAAGCCACAATTCTGCTTGTTTCTTCTGACTTACAGAAGTTGTTCCTTCCTGCAGTAATTCAGAAATTCAGTTCATCTTCAAAGGGAGAATGCAAAATACTTTCAAATAGAAAAGTGGAAGATACTGCACAAGTTAATTTACTCCAAACTGAAGCTTTTGATCTGCTGTTCTTAGATCATTTCATTATTATAAACATGACCTGAACAGTAACATCTTAACTTTCCTTTCCAAATCTCCTCTTCTACTGAGTCATTTCATTTTTTCCCTTTTCACTTGAATTCTTGATCTACAAGATCACCTTTGCCTCTTCTCCCTCTTGCTTCAAACTATGTAAGTATTACACATTTCTCTTACAAACAACCCCAAAATACCTTTTCCTTGCAGTGCCCATCCAGCCACAACAAAAAACCCAACCCTCCATACCTTCAATTATTTCTTTCTTAGTTTCTCCTTTTAGTCTTTCTTCAGGCCACACAAAAGCTATTTCTGGGTCTCACTATTACTTGCTGTATATTCTTTTGCTTACTGTTTTTTCTCAGGCTCAGCAAAATTAAGCTCTACACAAACATAACTTTATTTACCTGATTGTTCTCTTGCTTCTTCCCTCATGCTCCACCTCTTATTAAACATATATATATATAAAATCAACTAATATAAATATCAATTACCAGCTTCCAACTTTGCCTTCATTTAAAGAAAGTGTTGGTGAGAAGAGAATGGAGCTACTGTGCTTACCAAAAAAAAAAAAAAAAAAAAAGAAAGAAAGAAACCTGAGTACTTTTGGCTGTTCTTGTGTAAAAGAAGAATAACATAACCAATACAAAAATCAATGTGTCAGTTTGGGGTTTTTATAGAAAAAAAAGATGAACAGTAATTCCCAGAGGATGCATTTGAATGCTCTACACAACTGATCTCTACTCAGAGTCATAGTTTCTGCTGCCCTTTTGTTTTTTTTCCCTACTCTTGGCTTCTGAAAATCTTGAGGGGAAACTCTCAAAGTGTCTTTGTAAAGCACACAGTGACATAGGAAGGCTCTTCCAACACCAATAATGCCGTGCATACTCAGAGTCCTCATCCCAGCAGTTGGATTCTGTGACACCCCCAATCAAGATGCTGTGAATCAAAATAGGATCACCATAAATTGGATTTATGGAGTATGAAAGCAACGACTGAGACTTCCCAGGGAGGATTGTTTTGTTGTTAGAGAAACCTGGGCAGTATATCTGGGAACTGGTTCAGTGGGGATCCCTGCTGCAGGAAGCACTCAGAGCTGAGAGAACGGCGCCAGCAGTGATCAGACAAGGAGACAGGAGCTGGCAGGAAAAGCCAAAGCAACACGATGCCATCAATTCAAGGCTCTTGCTGCCTCAGCTGCCACAGCCCCTGCTCCTGGATGAGGGTTGGGACTGAGTGACATGAAAGGAAAGAGAGGAGACCGACCAGTCACTCGGAAAATAACTGAACATGCTCCAATGTTTGTTGCAAATAGCTTTTTTTATTTTTTGGGGAAGAACTTAGTGCTGAACTCCCAGCCACCGAGGAGCAGTGAAAAATTCAGCAAACTTGCTCTGTTTGAGATCACAAACACAAAAAGCCTCCCTTAACATCCACACGTAGCCATTTCACCCGGCTGTTTGCGTTTGTTTGACTGAAATGGCCTGAGCAAGCAGAGTGTGTGTACACGTGTGTGGGAAAAGCTTTCCCAGGGCAGGAGTCAGAGCTGTGAGCCCAGTCAGATGTGATTCCTCCTGATAAGACATCCAGAAGGATGGTGGAGTGAAGCCAGGCTTAAAAAACAAAACCATAGCGGCGAGGGGAAAATAAAATGCCCTCTGCCTTCTATTTGAGATTTGCATTTCAGAATTCATTCCCCTCTTGAGTTACGGCTGCTCTCGCTCCATAAATCTGATGACCTCTGACCAGAAGAAATTAAGTTCAATGATTTTCTGATTTGTTTGAATATTAGCCTCCCAGGGAACTGGATGGCATGTAAAGCTGCAATTTTAAGCATACTAAGTTAAGCAAAACTTGTAGATCTTCAAATGATCATATTTTTAACTATTTTTGAAAAAAGAATTATATATCCAACAAATTAAATAAGGGGTCAAAACTCTTGTACTGAAGGCCATGCCTTGCCTGTTATTCATTCAGCAGGAATGTTTACTTCGCTTTTTGACCAACAGTTGCTGTACCAATCCCCCCCGTTAGCTTTAATTCTCTGTCACCATTTTTTTTACTTAAAAATGTGAAGAACTGATTTAACAAATGTCCAAATGGAATATCCATTTTCTGGTTCGAGCTGTGTAATGTCAGTGAAAATACAGCTCAGGATTTCAGTAGATGTTGAGTTAGACCCACACTTTGTGACATTATCTCAGATTTATGCATCTTCTATTTTCTGTTTCATCTGAGCTCAGGTTTGATGCCCTTCCTGCTGCTCCTACAGAGAAATTCTGCAGCCACTTTGACACCTGAGATGCACCCAATTTCTCCTGTAATTCCTTGAAGTTACTTCTGTGTTTAAATAATGTCAACTTCAATTGTGTTTGAGATGAAGGTAGAGGAAAACTGAGGGATTGACTCCCTGGTCTCATGGTTAATGCACTCCGATTTGGGATGAGGAGAGGTGTCAAGTTCAATTCTCTGCTTCAAATAAGGAGGATGGATTTGAACTTAAATCTCCTGTATTCCCATGATTAACCCTGGGCAGCAGAGTGATGGCTGCATTTCTCCCTTCTCCCTCCTGGTTCTGCTCTGGTCAAGAAAACATTCAGATCTATTCTCCCCTTTTGAGGAAATGCTGAAGGAGTTGAGGATGTTCAGCCTGGAGAAGAGGAGGCTCCAGGGAGACCTTAGAGCCCCTTCCAGAGCCTTCCAGGGTTCCAGGAGAGCTGGAGAGGGACCTGGGAACAAGGACCTGGAGTGATGGAACCGGGGGTAGTGGCTTTAAACTGACAGAGGACAGGTTTAGTTTATTTGTTAGGAAGAAATCCTTCCCTGTGAGGGTGGGGAGGCCCTGGCACAGGTTTCCCAGAGAAGCTGTGGCTGCCTCGGCCCTGGAAGTGTCCAAGGCCGGGTTGGACGGGGCTTGGAGCAACCTGGAATAGGGGAAGGTGTCCCTGCCCATGCTAGGGGGTGGCACTGGATGATCCTTAAGGTCCCTTCCAACCCAAACCGTTCTGTGATTCTGTGATTCTAGAATTTGTTATGAATGCAGAAGGTCCCCTCCAGCCAGGGGACAAGCACATCATCCCCCAAAAAGCGAGACTGAAGCCACAGGATTTGCTATTGCATTCCTCAGTATTTCCTCCTGCAGATGTAGGTGGTGTCACTGTAGGGAGGCTGGATTCTGATCAGGACTTGGGATCACTGCATCCCACTTAGGGCATGGTGCACCAGAGAATCCCACCAACCAGCTGGATCCAGAGGAGGGAATGCAGAGCCGAGCTGGCATCCATTCTGTGGATCTAAACCAAGAGCCCTTAGCTGAGACACCTGAGATGGGGATTATTTCAGTCCCTATTACACCTCACCATGTCTCCATGGGAGTGTTGGATGTAAAGCCTGTCAAAAACTTCAAAGGAACGTGACATTAACAATCTATTAATGTTTCCTTTTCCCTGAGGGCATCAAGAGCAGGTCTCCCACTGACATCAGTTAGTAGCCTCCAGCCTGCTGCCAGTGCAATAAGTTTATTTTTAAGAAGTTAGCAGCTCTGTGGGAAGGTCAGAGTGTACCTGTCTCTGAGAACAGCCAGCATCCATCAGAGCACACCACAAATCCTGCAGGTAGTGGAGCTTCAATCTCCAAGTACAACCCAAAATGTGTTCCAACACCATCTGACCTTAACTCGCCATGAATTATTTTCAACGGTAGCTCAATTTCTTTCTGGTTAAAATATTATGACTAGAGAAAGAAAACGAAGCACACAAGGGTTAAAAGTGAGGCAGGATAAATAAATAATGTTTGATAGGACAATGATCTGAGACTAGCTGTTGCTGAACAAGCATTTAATCTTATAATTCATCAGAGGTCTAATAAAATATACACTTACCAGAACAATACCAAACAAAAATGCTTATGTAATAATTAAATATGCAAAATTCACAGCTTCCTAGAGAATTTTTTCATGGACAGGTCCAAATCTATTTCTCTTGCATGCAAATCACTCATAGACTCCAGTGCTGAAAACCCTATGTCCTTGGTAAGATTTATTTAATCTTTTAAAGCATGATTTGTGTTGAGACAATGAAGACATAATTGTAAGACTTCCCTGGTTATAACATAGCAGTGGTAGAGAATTCCAAATAAATGCTCACATTCTGGCCTTCTTTCTACTGGGGGAAAAAGTGGGATTATTAAAAATGCTGGACAATGATAAACTGTACTAACAGATGTTTGGGTAAAACTTAAATTTCCTTGCATGATCTAGCAGCTAATACACCAATCTTGCTGGAATTCAGCATAAAGTAGCCAAATTTGGAGGAACACAGAAAGTTCCACAGAAGGAACAATGCTGGTGGGGAAGGTTGGGAAGGACAAAGGTTGGGAAATATCTTCATATGGAAGTGTGTGAACATGTGGCAGCAGAGAGGGGCTGAGTTCTGGTTTCACAGAGCTATAACCAGAGTGTATCAGCTCTCCTGGTGTGAGATCCTGTAAGAATATGAGGCAGAAATAGGCCTTGCAAAGTCAAGGAATATCAGTGCATTCCCCCCAGGCACAACGAGATAAAAATAACTTGGGTTTTGTGAGAACGTAGAGAAGATAATAAATTGTTTTAAAAACCAAACCAAACCAACCAGTCTCTTCAGATGGTGTCAACAGCTGAGGGTGCTGAGCTTGATGGTGAGATCATGAACATTTCAGCCTTCCAGAACTGACTCCTGAGCCTTCCCACCAAAAGCCCATTTGTTACCACATGAATTGCAGCAAAATTCAACAGTTTGACTTTTGCAACTCCCAATTCCTCGGAGTGAAACCGAAGCTGCTTTGACCCCACACTTTTCAGCCTGAGCCTGAACAAAACAGCAAATATTCCAAGACACTCTCTGAGAGCTGAAGGACAATGGGAGGAGAGCCAACAGTGCAGGTGGAGCTCGGGGGGTGGGAGTGTTTGCTTGCACACGTTCCACACCATCACTCACATTTACATTATCTTCCTTCTCTTCCCTTGGAATCTCTCCTGAGTGCCTGCACAGATAAGACTGAGCACTCTCAGCCTGTCAACACTCTGTGGCACTGCAGTGTCACTCCCTAAAGGGATGCTTTTCCAAGGCATGGCTTTCGACAGTGGCATCCAAAATGACATCCCTGTTCTGCTTGGAAGTTTTTGGTACCTCTTCCTGCCTCTCTGGGTATTCGCTGTCTGTGTTGGATGGAAAGCACTGGATGATGTTGAGCAGCAGAGCAAAATAATAATTTCCCTTTATTTGGTGTTTTTATTTATGTTTGACTGGCGTGGGGTCAGGCTGAACAGGTAGTGAGTGGCTTTAAAAAGGACCTGAAAATACCACAGATTCACAAAATGACATTTTAATCACGCCTTGAGCAATTTGCTAATTACATTCAACTGCACGTAGAGGGAAAACAGGAGTTGTCAGGATGTTATAGAGACAAGCAGAAAATTGGTTTGGGTCCACCACTGATTATTATGAATACCTTGGTGTCCTATTATCCAGAAAAGACACAATGGCAAATCCTAGCAAAATTCATCTTTGCAGTTCTCTTTCCAACTTTTTTTTTTTGGAGTAAATTTGGTCATCAGTTTAGGTTTTTTTTTTTTTTTTTTTTTTTTTTTTTTGCCTTGCAGTACAGTTTTTCTGTATTTAAGTATGTATAATGGATATGCTAAAAACCATCAGAGACCATTAAGCCAGAGAAGCATGAAATCAAGTAGAAATTATTATTTTAATTCTATGCACTTGTGCATAACATGGTGCCAAATAAACATTCATTCACTCAAGGCATCTGATTTTCACTGCCAGAATACATAGTACATTCAAGAGATATTTAGGCTAGTGACAGGCAAAAGGAAATGTCAGTTGCTCAATAGTAATTTTATTTTTAAAAAACTCTTCCAGTGGCAGCACAGGGCCTTGGCAGACAAGGCCCAGTCTGTGAACTCTGTCAATCGTGTGTGATACAGAAACATGAGCCCAGTGTTCATTAACTTTGCATGATGCTGTTTCATTGTGAGCAGCCTTAGAGTCTGGATTTCTAATTTCTAAAGGGAATCTCCTGTTTGCCTTGGTTTAGTTTGCAGCAGAGATCACTGGTGTGTTACAGGCACAGGAAAATCCATGTCCTGATGGATCCATGTCCATCCACCCGGTGTTCTGGACAGATGTTCTGCCCTGCATTGGTCCTGCAGGCCTGGCAGAGGTGGGGTACACAATAAGGCAGTTTGAAAGTTTATTTAACTGCTGATGGAAAAAAAAGAGGAAGATCTTTCACCCAAGAACAGATTAAAGCTTGATAATTCTGGTTTGGGATGATACAGATGTTATGAGAAATGGATGTTATCCTATCAGGAAATCCAGTGTTTCTCCTCTGTCCCAAAACCAATTTTAAACTGCATGTTCAGCTTGCTCTGGCTGCATGTTACAGTAGAGTTTGGGCAAAAATTTTGAATAATTATTTCAATCAACAGTTCTGACTTGCCATTCTCTGATTCTTCTGATAATTGAGATATCACACGCAGGGCTTAGGCACACAATGGTTTTACCTTATACCCTCTATTATTCTGCAGGCTCTTAAGCCCTGCACGCTGCAAACTAATACAAGTCCAGGTAACCTTTCTGTATAAAAGAATAAAGTAGTTTGAAATAACCTTGTTTGCCAGATCCTAGAGAAGGCAGCTGCAGGTCAGCTGTGCTTTCTTATTTCTGAGTGTTGATCTTAAGAAAGGTGCTTGTTGGACATGTCCACAGTTCTGGGTAAAAGAAAAAAAAGGTTGCTCACAACTTGGATTCACTTGAAGGGTTCATGAATATGGATGCTTACAGCAGAGATCATAAGATGGGGAAGAAGCAGAAAATACTTGACTCTATGATGATGTAAAGACTTGAGGTCTTTTCTTCAATGTCACAGGGAGACAGGAACTGAAACATGTTAAACCCTCTCCTGGTTCCTTCACCACAGAACTGGTCTCTGGTATCTTGCCAATACCAAGCAACTCCTCAGCCAATAATTAGGAACTTATGCCGAGGTAAGAAGTGAAGTGGTGTCTCCTTTCTCCCTCACTAAGGATCCAGGAAGAACGGTTTACCAACAGTATAAACATCCAAGTGATTTTCAAGCTACAGCAGTTTTTCACCAACAGCTGTCTCAATTATCCTAAAAATGTTCAAATGTGATCTGGAAAATGAGCCCTTGCCTCAAAACAGAAACTTGCTGTACACTGAGCTAAGAATAGGTGAACTTGTCTGTGTGCTTTCTTAGGCCTGTCACATTGTGTTTGCCAGACAGAGTCGTGAATAATAATCCTCCCAGCAGAAATGGAATATATTAATCACAAGCAGCCTTTTTTAAGTGCTGCTTCCCTGTCTCTGTGGCCCACCCTGCCACTCTTGCTTTCCTGTTCGGAGCAGCTTACAGAGAAACATGAATTTCCTTGTGAAAATTCCTGGACTGTAAACGTAGCTGATTTAGCACTTAGATGGCTGAGGCTGAAGTGCTGATGGAGCAGGATGTGCCAGGCTGTGACTGCAAGGGTCACACTGCGTAGCCTGTCTGGGCCAGAGAGGGGTTCCCTCTCAAGGGTTTCAGGGATATGACCCCCACTAGGAATGGATTCAGGGCTGCTACTGCCAGGCTGATACTCAAATAATTCGATTTAAAGAAAAAACTCTTTTACAGGAAGAAAATATGGTTCTTTCAGAGTAATAAGTATACTAATGCTCTGTTACAAGCTAATATAATAATTTCTCATCTGTTATAGTGTTTGAAAGCTATCACAGCTCAGGGAGAAGAAAAGGGACCCATCCTTTCTGGACAGGGATTGAAACCCAGGGGAAAAGGGCATTCCCAAGGGTTTTAAGGGAACCTAAGAGAATCTAATCTGGCCTCCCTGAATCCCAAATTGGTATTTGAGGCACTTAGCAATCTTTCTTCCCTGGTCTCACTGTGCCTTAAAAGGGCTTTGAGCACAGGGGGGATTCCTGGGTATGTCAGCAACCCACTCACAGCTATCAATAAATTCCAGAGATAAAATGTGAGAAAAGAGAAAAGCTCAGGTTTATAGAGTAGGAAAATGCCTAGGAGAGGCAATTGAAAAGGAGAAAGTCCTCTCAAGCATTCTGTGGCACTGAAGTATGATCTCGATGAGCACCCACAAAGACGAGAAGCTCCTCTACAGCCCCTTCTTTCCCAGACAAGTAATCTCACGTAGCAGATGGTACATTACAATTGAAAGCTGAATATCACAACACCTCTTCTCCTTGCTTTCCAGGTATAGGTTGGTTTAATGGTCACAGTTTAATGCCATCAGATTAGAACTGCATTGGGCTGTTCCCCTTTGGTGATAAGTGGAGAATAGTTCCTGCGGTTCCAGTGTAAAATGCAAAGTAAAGCATCTCAGCCCACATGCTGCTTTTCAGCATGGAAATAAGTGGCTGTAAAAAAAGGATGAAACAATATTTCCCTGCTTCCCTTGCTTTTCTGGCTTCTTGATGTTGTCTGTGCTGCCCTTTGCTCTGTCATCTCTCTCCCTGGCTCTCAGAAGGAGGAGGATCCCGTCGCATACTAAAGAGCTGAAGGCAGTTAATGAATAACAAAATGGAAAGTGCACTTTCCCAGACTCTGTAATTTCAAAAAATGCCTTACAGGAGTGTAAGGCACCTGAAGTCCCTGGAATTTCAATGGGGGGAAAGAGGCATCTCTCTTTCTTTCACCGTGTGAGAAAGGGCAGTGAACTCAGGAGGGTCTCCTGATGGTATTGTAGGGGTGACATCTCCTACAGTCCTCAGAGTAACTTTTACCCTTTTACCCCTGATCTTTCACATTTAAGGGTACTTGTGTCCTTTAAGACAGTCCCAGCCTTGGCCTTGCAATCCATAAGGTTTAGTTTCCTGACTCTGAGGAGAATCCATAACCCAGACACCTGCATCCCAACTCCTCACACTGCGTTTGGGGAGGCCAAAATACCTCCACAAAGAAGCCAGAACATCCACAGCTGTGTGAAAAATCATCTGCAGCAGCTTCCTAGAGCTTCAAAGCCCAAAGTCACTCAGTCTCTTGCTGCATCCCATTCCAGATTCCTGCTTATGCCAACAGAGCATCCAACCTCCCATCCCACCTCCTACCAGATGAGCTGGCCTACAAGAACTCTGGCCTCTAAATTAATAAAGAATAACACTACAAATGCACCCTACATTGTGGTCTTTGCTGTGGAAGTTTGCTGATCTTGTATCTCTTTAGGTCATTGCCATCAGTCAAATTTACTTCAAAAGAGGGAATCTGCAACACAGCCCCCAAACTCATAATCTGAGTGAAATGCAAGAGAGAATGTACATGATTGCCATCAAAAACATTAGCTAGGAAATGGAAAAGGGATTATTGGTAGTATCTTTAAAAATGCTGCATAATTTGAAGCAAAAAAAAGGGAGAGCTGTGTCAAGAGCTTATTAGGAACAAGATAAGAAAAGAAATGTGCAATAATGCCTTTTATTAATTTCTGGTAAGACTATATTTTTTTCGGTGCCATTCTCCTAAATAACAGGTTACACCATTTTCAGTGCTGTGTTGAAATCTTTCCACTCAGGACCTACCAGGGTTGATGCTGCAGATGCTATTTGAGATTCCTTTCCCCTGCTCACGGGCTGTGGTGGGCAGCAGATCCTACCCCTTTGCTCATCAGTACCCCGACATAACAGAGGCACTTTTTAGCTAAAGGAATGTTGTGCTGATCAGATGAGACCACACAACCATCAAAAGAACCCCTGTTTGAGCCAGAGAGGTGGATTTCTGTAGATAAACCTGAAAGACAGAAGAAAGCAGCTGTAGGGATTAATTTAATGCCTTTCACACAGGAAAAGACATCTCCCTCTGGCTTTGGTTGAACATACCCTGGTTAAACTACCTGCAAGTTGGTCCTTCCAAACAGACATGCAGCAAGGCAAGAGCCCTCACAGCCTTTCTTTAAGTGGAAAAGAAGAGTATTCTGCAGTTATTTCAGCCTCTTCCCTAGCAGGGAGCTGGATCAGGAGCCAACCACTCTCAGCTTCACCGTGTGTTCCTCTTGCAGCATATTCCAGGCCTCTGGAATATCCTGTGATTGGTACCTTGGCCTGCACACCTCACATATCTGCACACACACATAGAACCAGAATCATGGGAGGGTTTGTGTTGGAAGGGACCTCAAAGCTCACCTCATTCCAACACCCTTCCGTGGGCAGGGACACCTTCCACTAGACCAGGTTGCTCAGATTTGCATTTAATCCATCAGGTAAAGAGCTGTGGGATGTTCCTAGGCCAGCAAAGCAGCTGATCATTCTGTCCTTTAGCTTTTCCATGTAATATCAGCCTTAGTTTGGAAGAGAACTGAATGGATTAGTGTCTCTCTATTTGTATTCCTGGAATGAATTGTGTCCCCAGCATGGTTTGCTGGGATGGCAGAGACGAGAGGAAAAGCAAAGGAATGGAGAATTTCAGAGTGTCTAATTCATTTGGAGCTTTTCATACAGTTTCAAACAGTAGGAGTAGCCTCTAGTTCTTCCTGGGTTAGGAATGGTTTAGTGGATTAGGAGTGGTTTAGTGCTGCCACCTTAATCCTGATGTTCATTAACACTTAGTTGGCCAGGGAAAAACAACAGAAGAGATGTTTGGGGGTGGATTGTAGGAGTTAAGATCTTTTGAGCTGCCTATAAACTTCATTTTAGTCCTGATGTAACAGAGACATCAAGGTGAAGTATTGATTAAACTGCAATGCAAGGCAGGCTGGAAAACTCACTTTGAAGGGAAAGCTCTGGCTATTTTTCACAGCAAACAAGCACTCCCTGACAGCATCGTGCCTCCAACACGGGGCTGGTGACATCCCAACCTTTGCTGCAGAAATTTTGGGAGCTGGCAGCAGCAGCAGAGCCCATGGCAGGCAGGGATCAGGCTGCATCCTCTGCTCAGTGGTACTGCCTTAATCACACTCAATGTCTGCAGGTTTTTAGATGCTGAGGCTTTTATTTTTCCTTTCTTCTGCTTTTTTTTTTTCTCTCTTCCACACTGCACCAGCTCCACTTCACTTCCAAATGCCTTTCCTCCAAATAATTCAGATTGCAGCCTCTTTTGCTGATGGTTTTTCCTGTGACCTCTGGATGTGCTGAATTTCTGACACACTATTTCTAGCTGACATGTTGGAAAGAATAAAGCAATAGAGAAAATAACAGAGAATGATGCTGAAACTACATTTGTCTGTCGGGTTTCCTATTCAACCCCTTGTGCTCTTTGCAGAGGAAAACAAAATTATTCCCACTTGATGTCTTTCCTCCATCCCAGTTTTTCTATTTGTGTTTCCTTGCTGTGACCTTGGAATTTTTCAGCAGGCAGTACTTAGAACAGTAGCCAGAGTAACAAAACCCTCTTCTGCCTAAGAACATATTAGAGGAAGGCTAAAAACTGCTGCAATATAACACTGTAGATTTCAAGTATTTATTTGGTTTAACAGTTGTTATAATATTTGTATTATATTAAAATACAGGAGGGAAAAGAGAGGTTCTGAAGTTTTCCTTCAAAAAACTGGAATCTCCAATTCCTTAGAATCATGGAATGATTTGGGTTGGAGGGTACCTTAATGATCATCCAGTTCCCCCCCCTGCCATGGGCAGGGACACCTCCCACCAGCCCAGGTTGCTCCAAGCCCCGTCCAAGCTGGCCTTGGACACTTCCAGGGATGGGGCAGCCACAGCTTCTCTGGGCAACCTGTGCCAGGGCCTCCCCACCCTCACAGGGAAGAATTTCTTCCTAACATCCAACCTAAATCTACTCTCCTTCAGCTTAAGGCTGTCCTGTCACTCCACATCCTTGTCCAAAGTCCCTCTCCAGCTCTCTTGGAGCCCCTTGAGGCACTGGAAGGTGCTCTAAGGTCTCCCTGGAGCTTCCTCATCTCCAGCCTGAGCATCCCCAGCTCTCTCAGCCTGATTTCTTTCTCTCTCTTGTGCAAAAGGAGACTTTAATTCTCCAAGTGCAGAAGGAGCAGCTTGTGTGAACTTCCAGTGAGGAGCTGGGCACTGAAGTGATGATTTCCATCACAGTCCTTTGAAAACTCCAAGTGCAGTGCTCAGCTCAGCAAGATTTGTCTTCACTGGGGCTTTTTAAACGATATAATCTAAAGACACATGAGTAGATAAGAGGGGTGATTGATTGCAATGTTATTACTAATAATACTTTCTGTTAAATTGCACTTTTTTTTTTTTAATCTGCCCTATGTCATTACATGCTCCTGTTCATAAATTTTGAATCCATCTTTACATTTCATGGCGAATTTTAAATAGTCTGGTTCAGCAGTAGAATCTATTGGACAAAATTTAATCTCTGGTGATCTTTCAGGTGTAAGACACTAAAAATTGTTTAACATTGTAACAAGGCTGTGCTGCAAGAAAACTTATTTAGAATATACAGAAGCAGCACAATCTCGCTGAACACTGGCTACATTAATACCTAATTTAATTGGTTCATTAGTAATATAAACATATCTCTGTCTTGACTTTTTTTTCCCTGCTGGTATTAGAAATACTACATTCTTATCTTCCCTAGTTTTCCTAATTTAATATGGATTTATTCTTAAGCAGTCCTTACATGATAACTGATCAACTAATTTCAAATTCTGCTCGAGAGAGGCACATAAACAGACATTAAAAGCCACAGCTAACACTGTGAGATGGCAGTGAAAATTGTCACGGTGGAGACATAAATTCTGCCTGATTTTATTCTAATTCTACAGGAATACTTTTTTTGAAAACATTGCATCATTTTCCAAATCCATTTGTTATCCATTATATCAGAGGATAATGAAACCATTTAATACACTCTAGCCTGTCATATATACTTCTCTTGGTGTTTCATTTTAATTTAGCTTACTTAGTAGACACTTAACTGATTGTCATCCTTAAATTTAATAGGCAAAATCTATCTTTATCTTGTTCTTTTCTATAGATTAATATTAATCTTATTCTGTGATAAGTTTCTACCATTAAAACAAAAAGGATTTCCTGAAAAAAAAAATATCTTGTCTAGCAGAATGATCCGGACCATGTGCTTGCTTCTTGAACAAGGACTGAAAATGTAATAAATCCTCCAGCCTTGTGGAATGGTGCAGCTTGGTAGAAGACAAAATGAGATGGTCAAAATAAGCTTTAAAAAATTGGGCTATCAGCCAAAGACTGAGTTAAGACAATAAATGGTAGAAAATAAGATTGAGATAATAACTGGTAGAAGTTGTGAATGTCCCATACCTGGAAGTGTTTTATTATTCTGTCACAAGAGAAGAGGAAATAATGGAATTGAAATCCAGCTTCTTGTTTAGGAGCCTTTGTAAACACAGGTGTTGACCCTGAGTGCATCCCCAGTATCTTGGAGAGCTCTGGCCAGGGGATGAAGTGTAAAGAGGGAAAATATCCTCTCACCTCTTTACCTCTTTTATCTCACCTCTTCACTATGAAAGACCTGTCCACTTTGATGATGTCAACAACTTCAAGGTATTTTTTACAGCTTCAAGAAAGTCCAGTGAAGATTTTTATGGAAAAACTTGCTGCAGACACTGATGGTCAAGACTGAAGCAGCTCTGGCTGAGAGCTGAGGTGAAACTCTTGACCTCAATTCATAAAAGTTTGGGGGTCACAGAGAGAGAGCCAGGGATGAGTGGATGGTTCCCAGGCCTTGCCATGGCCACGTGGTTCCTCACCTGGGCTGGAGAGGGGACTTGGACAGGGAGCTCATGAGGATACCTGGGCGTGGACTGTGGAACCTGGGGTTTGCTGTCAACTCTGCTTCACGTGACCTTTTCTTTCTTGTATTATTTCTGTTTTCTTATCTTTCTCTTTATTTTCTCTTTAGTAAAAACCTGGTTTAATCATCCAACACTGCATCTTTGCAGCGCTGCTGTGAGCCTGTGACCAAGGAGGCAGCTCAAAGCAATGCCCCCAACAGCCCAGTGCTCCACCAGTTTGCCAAATCTTCCAGGGGCTGATAAAGAGTGCACTGTGCTTGAGTTCCTCCAGCTGCTATTGTGAATTTTTAAATGAGTTTGGGAGCAGTGGGGGAGTTCCAGGAGGCTGGGAAAAGCAAATGTTTTTCCAGTATTTAAAAGAGGGAGATGTGACGACCCTGGTTTAATTACAGGTTTGTCAATTTGATACTGGTCCTGGAATGGCTGGTGTAGAACTCGATTAATGAAGGATTAACGGCAGAAATCTAATTAATGCCAATCAATGAGAGCTTAGGGAGAGAAGATCCTGTCAAAATTGCTTTTTTGTGGGGGAGATTACAAATTTTGTTGATAACCACAGTAATGTTCTGTAATAGCCTTCTATAAAGCATCTGACTTGGTGATGCATGACTGATTCAAAAAAAGAGAGATACAAAATAAACAGTTCACAAAAAAATGGGGTAAAAATCAACTGACAGGGCTCAAAATAACCCCAAGAAGTGATCTTTACCAGCCATGTGTTCCATGAATTTCTTATTGTTGTTTTAAGTATTTTATTTATGATTTCAAAGGAAAAACCTCTGATTTGTCGTGGCTGTAAATCCCTGGGTCTGTTCTGCAATTTGATGAGAGGCCTTACAAGAAGAATGTGCCATGAGCATTTTAACTTCGTATTTGGCCAGTGGAAGGTCCATAAAAAGAAATATGGAGGCCTTAAAATGGAAAAGTTGGGGCCATCACACAAGAAATCATTAAAGTTTTAATCACTCGCTGTGAACACGAAAGGCAGGTATCAGAAATACAGTTTTCTAGTTTAGGGGTTTAAATCACTCCATAAATATCATCAGTTCTCAGTGTTGAGGTGATTAAATGTTTGAGAACAGGTTGATTCTCTGTCAGACTCAGGCTCCAGGTTTTCCTGGAGGATCTGCTCTAGTTCTCTCCAGGATTAATTCAGGAGATGCTCATGGTCTGTGTAAGGCAAAGCACTGGAAATGCCCTCCAGCCTTTCCATCTGGGGCTGAAATCAGGTTGCAGGAGAAAATCCCCTCCGATTAGAGAGCCTTTATTTGTAATTTGCCTTATTTATTGGTGCCAGTGGGGCTTTAGGAGGTGGGGGCTGTATTTGCTGTATTTATACTTACTGTTCTCATCTGCAGTCCTGAGTTCTTGCACCTTCAAGATTTAGGTTCAGTAGCAAACAGGTCTAGATCATCTTAACTATCTTCACATTTCCACATTTCCTCTGAAAGATTCATTATTAGCTTGCATCTAAAAAAAAAAAAAAAAAAGAGAAGAAGAAAAAGCAAAAGGCATCAAATGCAGAATTGTCTTTATAAATATCTCCTGAGCCTGAGATGAAAGGGATAAGGCTGGTAGGACACCTGATATGTAGACCAATTAACAGCTACTTTTATATTCAGCTGTTTTAATACAATATTTCTTCAGTATTTTAATAATCCTTAGCCATATGTTTGAGGTGGTTATTGCAAGGAGATTAAAGCTGAGGTCCTTAAAACCCCCAAACCTTTCCCTTTTTATTAGGCAGTATTGTGTTCTAATAATGTTAAAACGTTTTAATTCAGTGAAATAAATTTACTCAAAAATTTGTACCAGAGAGCTGTCATTTCTCCTTTACCTGCAAGAGAGGAAATTAAAGCTGACTTTCCAGAGGATCTTGCAGTAATGCTGGAGCAATTTTCAAACTTTGGTCAAGAATATTATAGAGGCAGCTTAACTTTCTCTCAAGGATTTAAATCTCAGTTTATACTGAATTATTCCATAGTAAAATATAAATAAATGAAAGTATAGAATGAAAATCTGGCCTTTTTATAGTGAATAGCAGCTTCAGGACACACCTAGAAAACCTTGGAGCTTGTAAAGTTGTTATTTTTTGCAGAAATCCTTTACCTGCTGGCTTTCCTTCAAAAATTTCCTCTGTGATACCCAGATTTTGAGCAGGGCTCTTCATCAACAGACAGACCTCAAGGTTCTTGATACAAAATTTGATTCCAAGGTAGTTTATATTAACTTTGCAAACAAAATTTAGCAGACCAGAAGTATTACAATAAAAAGCCAACTTTTGATGTCATTTAAGAGTTTGGGGGATCAACTAGAAAAGCTCCACCATAAGGTCAGTGAGAAATTATAAAGGAAATGAAAGTTTGGCCATTGCAAGATGACTTTTAAAACACAGTTCCTCTCCTGGGGGTGGCTGATATTGAAGGAAGTGAATTTAAAAGAGTGTGGTTCAAGTGATAAAATCCAAATACCAAACTGCAAATTATTGCCTGTTTTTATTATTCACATTATCATTCCCAAAACACCATTTTTTTTCTTGCTGCTTTAATTGCTTTCTCCATCAAGTCTTCCAAAGGTTCATTTGAGGCTCATGAACCTAAGAAACTTCTTTAATAAAAAAAAAAAAATCAGTGATAGAGATTGTTTTGCAGGACTGATTCTCCCAAGTGTTTCAAACACCAGTGATAAACCCTACAAGCCATCTGCAGAAAATGTGAATTTAGCCAAAGTTCAGGGTAAGCACTAAACCCATTCGGAATTGGTTATAAAATCTGACAGTTGACTGAAACTGAGGTTGAATTCTCCTTTCCAAACACCCTGTATGTGAGAATTCACACACCTTCAATCAGGATGAGATATTGGGAAGGAATTCTCCCCTGGGAGGGTGGGGAGGCCCTGGCACAGGTTGCCCAGAGAAGCTGTGGCTGCCCCATCCCTGGAAGTGTCCAAGGCCAGGTTGGAACAACCTGGGGTGGTGGAAGGTGTCCCTGCCCATGGCAGGGGGTGGAATGAGATAAATTTGAAGGTTCCTTCCAACCCAAACCACTCTGGGATACTGGGAGTGCCTGATGGGACACGTGGGATGTTTCCTACTCCAGCAGCCGTGCTTGGAACCTTCCAGCATTTCCATGGCTACAGATTCGAACCTGGCCAGCATCCCCTCCTGCAAATACCTTCAGATTGGGATGGAAGAGAGTCCTGCAAACCCCCCTTGATTTCAATCTAAGTTGTGTGGCTGAAATTAATGTCAATGGGGGATATGCACAGGCATCAAGGGGAGTATAGACTTCATAGTGTGCTAATTAAAAAATATTCCCCTATTGTACCTTACCCCACTCTTATAACCAATTTACTCTGCAGAACTGATTAGCATACTAATAACATTCCCTCCAGTTCACAGATAGAACTCCAGTTGAGAATATCCATTAAATGTAAAGTTATATAACCTGTGAGGTGCAATATGGGAAGTGAAACTTGGTAAAGGCTTCCTTTAGTATGACTTTACTTTGTTACCACTTTTTTCAGCTTTATTTTTCAATGCTTGCACCACAATAAATTCCAGGTGTAGAGTGCTCAATTCAATAACTGAGGAGGCCAAAGACATTTTCTATCCTGCACTTCCTTCCTAAATTAATTAAATTTGACTTCTCTTCACCTGATTCCCCTTTACTCTCTTTCTGTGGATTTGAAGTCTTCCCCTTCCCGTCTCTCTGTGTTATCTTTACTTTTCCTGTTTTCCCAGGATATGGAAGTGTCCATGTCACTCTTCATCCCTTACAAGCAGCCATACTCCTCTGGTTCAGTGGGTTCATTCAGCAAGGACTCAGTCCTGAAAGGGTTTTCAACAAATAAACTTTAAAAAGTGTAGAGCTGCAGGAAATTTCCCTACCAGTGCTGCTTCCCAGGGAAATCCTGTGTTTTCTAGTTGTTTTCCACACAAAACAATATCTTTCACAAGTTATAAACTTCCATTTAAAAGAAAAGGAAAAAAAAAAAAAAGCCATTGACAGAATTTTGACAGAACTTGGCTCCAAACAAGAAATATTTTGAAGTAGATGCTCTCCAATAACTTTCAAGCTTTCCTGGATCCTGGTTTTATTCTCTGTGGCTCAAGAGGGTTATCAGCAGCATCACAGTTTCACTCTGTGTTTCTCATGGAATTCTCCTTGTGGGAGCAGGACTCAGAGAAACATCTATTCTACAGGAACAGAAATCTCTCTTGAAGGCTGCAGATGAGGCACTTGGTCATGTCCTCTTTTTAGGCTGATCACAAGGAGTTGAAATACTCCACATGCCCATCTCTGTAGTAGGTTAAGCCATGGTGCCTTTGTAAAACTGCCTCCAAGGCTCCAGCCATGGCCAAGGCCTTGGCAAACACGGTGGAAAAGCAAAAATTGTAATGCAAAAAGGTGTCTTGAGGAAGCATCACAATCAGACAACACTTCTTTCCTTCAGGCTTAAGGTAAAGAGAATCTCAATGTAAAAATAAGGATGCAAGTAGATAGTTTGGTTAAATGGGTTGAAGTTGTTCCAACTGATGTGAAGGCTGCAGGTTCCAATCACAAGGGCAGTGAAGACGTGCCAAACTGAGGCAGAAATGCTGGCAGGGACCATCTGATAACCAGCTCCCTGATGTGATGGCAATCTCTTTTTACTTGTAGTGAATAAGTGTCAAAATACGTGCTTTCTGAATAACATAATTAGCATGGAGCTATAAAATTCAAAATAGTCTCAAGTTTGAAAATCCTTTTTTTTTCTGCCAAGGTCCAAACTCTTATAATCCCTTCCTCTTGACACAGCACTGCTTGGAGAAACCTCTGTGGCTCTGCCTTTTGCTGTGGGGGCTAATATAGAAATAATCTACCTGTAATTAAAAAAGATAGATATCTTCCAGCTCAGAGATTACAGCTCATTACTTTCCTTGGTCTCATGTGAAAAGGAGTCTCATCCATCTTGTCAAAAAATGTAATCCAGGAGCCTTGCCTCTTTGAAAAGCAGAAAGGTTTTACAGAAGGACACTGGATAGGAAAAAGAGCTTGTGTTTGATGGAGAGAGGAGAGGAAAGTTCTGGCCTTGGATGTGGCATCACACCACAAGCACAAGGCCACAGCTCTGCTCAATCCGTGCTTTCCTGCACAAAAAAAGTGATTTGTCATGACTTTATTGCAAGCAAAAGTAGGAACTGAAGAGGATTCAGGATTATGTGTCCAAGGGGCTGCTGTGTCTTTTGCTTGCTGACTCCTTTTTGGAAAGAGCCACGGGCAGGGAGGGTCTTTCTCCATGGAAAACGTGTGTGGCCCAACAGCAGGTGCTGAATGTGCTGTAGATGGAGAGCAGGAGTGACGTGTCATTTGGCCAGGATGGCCTGGCAGGGCTCACTGTGTGCATTTTGTGTCCAAGGGATGGAATGGTGAGTAACCCAAAGTGCTTCAGTGTCCCAGGAAATTGCACCATTTTTGCAATTGTCTGCAAGACACTCACAGTTTGTTCTGAAAGTCACCCCATGCTGCCATGGGCACGGTTACCTCCTACCTCCTGACGGGGTAAAACTGGCACTGATGGATTATTGAGAAGTTTTGAGCAACCTGGTCTAGTTCAAGGTGTCCCTGCCCATGGCAGGGGGTTGGAACAAGATGATCTTTAAGGTCCCTTTCAACCCAAACCATTCTGTGATTCTGTGATAAGTTTAGAACATGACATTCCAAACCAGAGGTGGTTAATGAACATTTCAGCACATGCTGTATTTTACCGTCTGTGGGTTAACTGTGGTTTCTAAACCGAATATCCTCAAATTACTTGACACATCTTCATCCATTGTGCATAGATCTATTTAAAAGATTAAAAAAAGAACCCAAGGGACACAAAATCCTTGATAGAAAAGTGATCATAGGGGGAAAACACATCTCGGTCTGGTTCCCATGACAAAGCTCATGTGGTGGCAGTCTATTATAAGTAATCACACACTGAGAGTCATTGTGAAGGGCAGGGCACTTTGACAGGACTGGAATCAAGTCCTCAAAATGGTGATGGTAAAGAAAAGCAATATTTTAAAAAGAGACTCAGATCTCAGTTGATCAGCTGATGGAAGAGATGTGTCCCTGAGGAAATCTGGAGAGTGGAAATAAGATTCTGTAACTGGAATACAGCAGAAGAGAGCAAAAAACTGAAGACAACTTGTCTATTCTTTTACACGTTGAGGCAACTGTTAAATTTTATTAGGTTAGCATGTAAAACTCTGATCTGCTCCTCCTGTGTGCCAGTCTCCTGCTCACCCTTGCTGTGCTGCACTGACATATCACACTGTACCTTGTGTAATTGGAGCTATTTGAGCCTATTTTGAGCATCTTTAGCAAAGCAGAATGTGTGGGAAAATAAAGTTGTGCTTAAGGAAGAACAGTTTCACACTAGATGCTGAGGAATTTTATCCCTCTTAAGGTTGTGTGTAAGCTGGGGCAAAAGGTTGCAGTAGAATATGTGAAGCAAAACTACTGGAAAGGTCTCCTGGGCACCAGGTGGTCCAACATGAACAGCTTAACACACATAAAAAGCTGAGTGCTCCTTAAAGTGTTACCAATCTTTAAATCTTGGGTGAAGTAGTGCCTGGGTGATCAATTCTTAAGCATAAGGCTCTCTAGCCTCTAATGTGGAGAGCAGAAAGGGAGATAAAATGCAGATCCTGCTGCTCTGGGGGGAAGACAAGGTCCCTTTTAACTTCTGATCTCAGCAGTGTGTGTTCTCCACTCAGCAGAACACTTAGGGATGTGATTGAGAAGGAATTAGGAAAAAAAAAATGAAAGACTTATAAGGGAAGCAGATCTGTTATTAAGGTCTGTTTGTAAGTAATGAAAAGGGATAAAATGACCAGAGACTGAGTGAGCAGCAGAGCTGAAGTAAGGAGGGGAAATGAATTCCCACAAAAATCCTGCTGAGTCTCCTTGAAATGCACTATAGTTAAGTGGCCTTAAGCTGAAGGAGGGCAGGTTTAGATTAGATATTGGGCAGAAATCCTTCCCTGGGAGGGTGGGGAGGCCCTGGCACAGGCTGCCCAGAGAAGCTGTGGCTGCCTCTGGATCCCTGGAAGTGTCCAAGGCCAGGTTGGACGGGGCTTGGAGCAACCTGGGACAGTGGAAGGTGTCCCTGCCCATGGCAGGGGGTGGGACTGGATGGTCTTTAAGGTCTCTTCAACCCAAACCATTCTAGGATTCTAAGTGTATTTCACTTACATAAGTAACTGTTGCCTATTAATCCTATAAAGAAATGTTCCACAGGAAGATGTAATAAAAAACTAAAGTTTTTAAATCTGCTGAATTTTTAGCCCAGTCTTTGATAATTGCTTTCATCTTCAATTATGGTGTGTTTGAATTGAGTTTCCTACTAAGAAAAAAGTTGAGAACATGTAAAAAACATTATTGATAGTGGGAAATACTACCATAGACTATAGGATGAAATGCAATGTACATAATGGAGGTAAAATCATAAAAACTGAAGCTGGTACAACACGAGAAGTGAGAGTGGAAGCTCTTAATGCTGTTCCACCTGATGATCAAATCTTTGCTGTGGAGCTGTAAAGTCATACTGAGCTCAGTGTTTTGAACATCTTAATTCCTAACCAAGTACCTGATCCAAAATGCTTTAATGCAGTAAAAAGCTTTCCATCACCATCACCTTTCAATCTACAATGAAAAGGCCCAAGATGTGAGTTTGAAATGCAGCCAGCTAGGCTTCCTAATTTGCTGTCATGCCAAGTTGAAACATATTTTAGAAGACAAAAAAGGCTCCAATGTTGTTTTCAAAACTATTTTATCATTTATACTTCAAAAACATTCAATTACATGTCCATTATGGCAGCAAACAATATGCCATTTTATCTATTGAGAAGCTGAAATATTTCATATGTTACCTTTTGCCAATAATCAAAATAATTCCGTGTATTTATTTGTTGCCTAATTATTTTTTCCCTAGAAATTAACATCAAATAATTAACACTGCTCCTCTCTACCGAGTAAAACATTTTATGTGCCAAAGTATTTCTGATTTGTACTGTAATTAGGGAAATTTTGACTCAAGAAGGAGATAAGCAGTCAGTGGTCTAAGTAGAGGAGCAGCTGTTACCAATGTCCTATATTTTCAGCTGTTACCAATATCCTATGTTTTCAGATATTTTCAATATCTTATGTTTTCAGATGTTATCAATATCCTATGTTTTCAAATAGAGGGAAAGCACCGTATAAAATTGAGGAACCCACAGTAAATGGTTACAGAAGTGTGTGATTGTCTGAGTTTTGTTGGTAGCGAGGGAAGAGTGAATGTCCTAGCAGGATATTAGGTATGAAAGACAAAATTCCACCAACCGAAAAATGTCAAAATTCTTTTAACATCTGCTGTCAGTATGATTGAAACCATCATCTGTATCACAGCAGGTGACATTATTTTTCAAGATTTAATTAATGTTTCACTATTTTTTTTTTTGTCTAAGCATAAAAGAGCAGGTTGTATCCTCTCTGTAAAATTTACTTAATTCCATTTTGCTCTTGTGTCTGTTTTTCTCGGATTTGGCCGCTTTCAATATTTCAGAGTGTAACTTTGAGGCAAACATAGAATATAAACTGCATATGGAAGGAGTGATAAAAATAAGCACGATGTTTGCAGAGAATAATCCCTGCTGAATTATCACTGTACACCTTTGACTAGAAAGGCAGATTCTGCTGGAGTGAAGGATGTGGGAAGCACTGTAATGTGACGTGGAGGGATGGGGATACTTGTGACAGCTTTCAGAGTTCTGTCCTAGTTAAATGTGCTCAAGTGCAAGATTATATCAGTGCACCTGAAAATAGAACGTTTTCCTATGAAGAACACAAAGTCAGTGATTAATGATTATTTGGGACCAGATTTCGGATGGATGAAAGAGCAGCAATGACTGAAGCACCTTCTGCTTCTTCCCTCTCCCCCTGCACCCTCCTCCCACTCCAAACTCCTGCCTTGGTTCTATTCCTAACTGTTAACAGGAATAATTAACCCCTCTGTACTTTTTAAAGTAGCCAAGCATTTGCAAGGCACTTCTTTGGGATTGGCTTGATTCTTTTTGATACAGTTGCCAAAACAGAGGGGGAAAATAAAGGTCGTTTTTCCCACTGGGAGTTGGAGAGTTTAACCAAAACCAGGCACCACTTCAGCTTGGCAAGAAGGATTTTTATTTGGTTTTCTTGTTGATTTTTTGGTCTTTTTTTTTTTTAATTCAGGAATCTTCTCTCCCAGTGCATAAGCCCTGAATACAAATTTGTTTTATTGGCCATTTCACAGCTGTTGATTAAAATAGTTCATAACAAAACTGCAAATGTGCTTATTTGGAGGAGTTTCAGTGAAAAGAATAGTCCATTTCTCTCCCAAGTCAAATCTTGACAATAGATAGGGAATTAAATGACTCAATGGTCAATTAAAATAATACATATGCAAAGTTCTTTCCAATGTAAAGACAGGGGAAGGAAGCAAATGAAGAGAGCGGATAAAAGGTTAATTAAAGGTCAAGTCGTGTCTCATAAAACATCAGGCACAGGGGAAAAAAGGCAACAAAAAGCTAACAGAATAAAATAAAAGAATAGCATAAGATTGATAAAAAGAAAAGTAGAAAAAGAAAGGAATCTTGCTGTAGATATTAATATGGATAATAAAACATGTTTCAAATGCGTATGGAAGAACCTAAAAAAGTAGGAAAGCCAGGCCTCCAGGAGACAGCCAAACAAATTTATTGACTGAGGAGGCAGCCCTTGATAAATAATTAAGGAAATTATTTGCTTCATTGTCCTCTGGGGAGCTCAAGGGACAGATGCTGGCAGCTGCTATATATCTCCTGCATGCTGAAGGCAGCGTGTCCTGGAGGGCTCCCAGGATCCACAGGGTGGAAACCATGGAGTTACAGCCACTCACACTCTACTTGTGTGGGAATGGAAAGACAGAGGGGGAGGGAAGGGAATGGGAGACATATATGTGCATAAACTGTGGGTTTTTCCTTGATTTCTGGCTGTGGTGGTTGAATATGGACATTTTACTACAGTCCAAGGCACCAAGTTAGACAAGTCAATTGAAACTTATGTCTCAGAGAAAAAAAAATTCCTCCCTCCATTTGTGTGAGCTAACAAGCAGAAACATGAAAAATAAAATCCTTGAGGGCTGCAGCAGCCAGTAGTTTTTATCTGGATTAATAGCTTGGGGTGAATGCGAGGATCCTTCATAGCCCCTCTTGACCTGCTAACTTTGAATTAAACTGCATTTTGCTGTCACTGTGATTTAACTTTCTGTTCGTTGCCTTATGATTTAAGAATACACCGTTTCCCTGCTGAAAATAGAGCTTGTAAGAGGAACTGGGGTTTCAGCTCCGTTGCTTAATATGTTGATAGCAAAGTCTGCACTATACTGGCTTTTCTTACTTTTGGGGGAGTCCTTGTTAAAAGACATTCTATTATGTTCTAGTCTAAAAAGCCTTTGAAAGGACAGGAAATAATGTACTGCTCACAGAACTGGGATTTTGAGATGAATTGCATTTACTGTGTAAATGCACAGCCTTATTAGCTCCAAAAGAGCAATGGAAGGAGGGGGATTTTCACTGACAAATGATATCTTGGGTCATGAGTCAAGAATGCCTTTAAGAACACATCTAACTTGAAGTGCATGAGTTGTTCTTGGGAAGAAATATTAGACTTTCCTGAAAAGAAACTTCTTTGTGTGCATGTCAGTCTGCAGAAAGACATGGAACTGGCACAGCAGGAAGAGATAAATGTGAGGAAAGGGGAAAGACTCAATTCTGCCCTTGTGTGAAAGCATCAGGGTCTTCTTTTGCTGTGTAACCCTGTCCCCTCCCGGGTCTCCCCGCTCTCAAAATCCATTTGCATCTCTCTGGTTATGCCTGATTTGAAAAGCTACAGTATTAGATCAGACAGTCGAGATCAGCTGTGCTAAAACATTAACTGAGAGGACATAGAATGGCTTGTGTGCCTCCCAGGATCTGCTCTTGCCTGCCCACACGTGCACCCAGCCAGGATTCCGGAGTTCAACGTGGGGCCAACAAACAGCTTTCACTGCAGAGGGTGAACACGTAACCTGGGAGTGGGGGAGCACAGCCCTGAGACGTGGCAGTGTCTTCAGCCCTGGAAAATAAATTGGTTCTGAACTTTTCTCTGTGTCTGCTCCATTTTCCACTTCATCTGTCTGACTGTTTATAATCCATCTAACCATGGGACTTCCACTGGTCTGGGACTGTGCAACAGGATCCAGGCAAAAGAGAGTCACCAGTATCCAAACTCATCTGCTGCCTCAGATATTCCTCCAACCCCAGGAGATCCCCAGCAGGCTTCTGTTCTCCACTTCACCTGCAAAGCCTGCACTTTGTGTCAAGTCTTCTGGCCTGTGTCCCTGTCACTACTCCAGGTGGGAACTGGTGGCCCAGGGCTGGGAAGCAGGAGTGGCAAAGGGAGCTGGTGCCATCCAAACCAAGCGTTTGGGAGATATGGGAGAGGTTTCTGCCTGGTAACACACTTTATAACCCTGGAAATCTCCTGGGTTAGGGCACCAGCTGTACTGGAAATACAACATGTAGTGTAAAAGAGCCTTCCTGGAGTGTGCTGTAATATCAGTGATGCTGAAAACACACCATCAATCTCCCAGAAGACCAACTAGAACTGGAGCCGTTTCGCTTTTCAAAGGTGCAATGTTTCATTGTTTGCTTTCATTTCTTTCTGAGATGAAAGAAAGATAAATCCAGCTTCTATGGAATACCCTTTGTCACAGAAAACTCAAGATACCAGGGCAGAGGAGAGAGTCAAGCCCTGGGTGTTTTGCCTGGAGCAAACAAGGCTGAACAGGACAAAGCTCCACCAGGGACACACCAACAAAATGAAAAATATCAGGGTTTTTGACATTTTTATACCAAAAAGTAAAAAAAAAAAAGTGTAATGGGAACTTTTAGATCCTTGTAGATGTTGCCAGCCTCGGGAGTACCCTGAGGTGGAGAATTTTCCACCCCACATGCACATCTCAACATCGAGGGAACAGGAACTCTCCAGGAGCCCAATGAACCCTGAATAGCCTTTCTCCTCCTCATTGATTTTTCCCCACTGAAACCAGGTGAGCTAAAAATCCCCCCTCCCTCTGCTGTTCTATTTCATTTTCTTCTCTCTCATGTCTAATTTAACTCAATACCTACTATTTAATTTCAACAAGGCCGGATAATGTTTCCTCTAAAAAATGCTGCTTTGTTCCACAGCATTTCATTACAAGATCTGAATTACTCAATCCCTTCCTTTTGTCTCTTCTGTTTGTTTATCTTCTTCTTTCCTCTCCTGTATTGATACTGAACAATAAAAAACAGACAAAGCATACAAATGCTTTTTTAAAAAAACTTATTTTTCCATTTTTACCTTGCCCAAGTCACTGCAGCTTTTCACTTCTGCTCCTGCAAAGTGTCCAGATGTCTCCCAAAAAAACCCAAAAGTTTTTTGAAGTTCTACAACTACATTTTAGACTTCTTTTTTTTTTTTTTTTTAAACTGGTATGCTGTGGGCTGAGAAAAACTGTAGATATCTGTTCTGGAACTTTTAATTCACCATCCTGCTATTCCTGGCTTTGCTTTAAAACTGCTGGAAGTCAGAGAGGAGGATTTTTATTTTTTTTTTCCCCCTGTAGATATTCAGGAGAATTTTCCATTTTGTCACTGATCTGTTCAGCTACTCTAGCAATGAGCTCAGTAGGAGAAGAGCTCTGCAGCTGGATAGATGAGATGGAAATGTTGGCATCATTGCACTGTATTAAACAAGCTCTATGATTACATTTGCTACAGTTCCTCTTTGAATTTAATGGAAAACTTTATAATAATGGAATACCTGATTAATAGGGATTTATAACAGAAGCTCTGTTAATGTGGAAAGCATATAAATCTCATATATCTGTATCTACTGCTCGTCTTTACTGGATTATTTTCACTTGGTTCAGGATTTAACTCCAGTAGCAAACACCTCTTGTGAACAAAAATCCAGTGGCTGTACCGGGAACACAGCACTGCAATTTGCAACTTTTATTTTAAAGCCCTTCAGTTTAATTACATGAAAAAAAAAATCAGATTAAAACAAATGTTTATCCTGAGCTTTGGGAGGATTCAGATTTAGCAGCTTCACTAATAGGTAATGGTGATAAAGGGTTTTCTCTGACATTAATGCACTACGTGGCTCAACCTGAGTCTCTCAAGCCAGCTCAGGATGTGACACAGTGTAAGTTGTTCAAATCCTTAAGTCTTTTTCACGCTTTTTTTCCACCCCACACAACTTTTACTATTGCAGAGCACTCCGTAGATTTACGCTGGAATAAAAGTGCTGTGAGAGGGTAGAAAATCAGGTGGGTTGTTTGTCTTGGCTCTTCAGGTTTTGCTTCTCCCCAGCTTCTCCTGGGAGCAGCACTGGGATGTGGGGAGACCTCAGGAGCCCTCAGTGCCCAGCAAGCCAAGGCTGTGTGGTCCCATCACTTTTTAATTGGGGTACCTGGGTGTCAGAGGCTTCTGAATGCATTAACTTGCTAACCAGGTACTGGGTATATATAAAGCAAATTCACCAGCCAATATACATGGGCCATTTCATTTTCCAGCCATTTCTGCTTTCTGGATCTTAGATTCAACCTGATTTTATAACACTCTACTGGAGCCTCCCTGCTCTGTGCCAGATGAGGGCCAGATCCATAAATGTCTGAAAATATGGCGGATGGAAAGGGAAAAAAATCAAACTGAAATTAATAAAGTTTTCAATTTTCAATTAATTACAAATTTTATTGATAGGAACAGAAGGAATCCACATTCCTGCTAATGCTTTTTGGTCTGGTATATTGGGGTATTGATCAGTGTTGCTGAGAGATTGTGGGAGATTGCCTGAATAAAGATTTCACTCCTGGGCTCTCCAGCACTTAAAATGTTTCATTACTCAAGATCCTGGAGTATGAAGATTCTTGCAGAGGATGTGTTTTGCACTGAGATGTAATTGAAACATATATCCTGGGCAAGAGATGCCTTAGACTATGCTGAAATAAATACATTCCATGGTAGACAGAGTTCCTATTGAGATAGGTAAATAGCTTGCCTATTAAAACATGACTTTTAAATCAGGTACATCACTGTGAAGCCAGAGTTCCAGGCAGTGCTTTACCATAAATTCCTTTCTAAAAGACAATTTTGTACTTCAAAATTTAAAGCCAAAGCCTTGCTCACTTCAGATACAACATTTGGGATGTAGAAAGACATGACTGTCAAATTGGAATGCTTTTAACTGAATGTATTCCTTGATCAGGGTTTGGTTTTTTGTTCCTTGCTTAGTCAGACTGGTTTGCATGTGAAGCACATAAGCACAGTTGCAGTGTAAAAGGAAAAGGGTGTGACATGGAAAAGAGAGAAAGAAAGAAATGAATTCTTGGCCATGAAATGAGTTTCATTCATAAAAATATCTATAAATTGTATTCTGGCATTTAGGTTCGTTCTTTGAAACCTCCATTTATTCTGCTTTTCTTTTTCTGCAGATTTGTGCATAGCAGGAAAAAAAAAAAGTAGGACAATTATTCCAAATATAAAATGTTTTTGCAATTAGCCCAGGCACAGAAAAAAAAAAAAAAAGGTACTATTTTAAAAATTCAGCTCTCATCTTTATCTCAAATGCTGATGCCTTAAATTCTTCCAGTACAAATCTGCAGTCACTTTTCTTGCTGTATTTTAAAAAGCATGTATGAGTGTCTAAATTAATCCCAATTATTTCTTTTAAGTACTACTTAAGCAAGGTTGAGAGCAGCCTGAGGCAAACACTTGAGTAAAACGGGTGTCTCTCTGTCAGTCAAAGTTGGTGTGTTTGCAAAGAGAGGAAGCAGCATCCTGATTTATTCACTATATATCACCACAATCTGGGGTTTTTTTCTGTTCCTTTTCCATTACTAGATATTGGTGCAGTGCAATATTTTGTATGTCAAAAGAAGAAAATGTTCTTTCCCCATTCCCTTCCCCAGGGTCTGAGTTTTCCTGTCAAGCAACCAGAAGACAGAGCTGATAATGGGAACGACACAGCAGAATTCCTTGCCCTGAAAATAACTCCCTATGAATTCTTCATAGGAACAGTCCTCAAAATACCCACAGGTTGGGACCCCAGTTCAGCACAGTATTAGCAGCACGCCTTTGACTTCCAGTTCCACCTTCATTTCAGTCTCACCCTAAAGGAAAAAAAAAAAGTAGTTTTCTTTCCTTCCCAAAACACATTGAAATGCAGCCCCTGAAATTTTCAGGCCAGATGATTTTTATCTGTGCTGCTGGAGAGGTGTTGTTTTTCTTTGGAGCTGGTTTTCTTCCCCCCTTCTCTTTGGCTTTGGAACACAAATGATGTCTCAGCTGGATGAGGGGGGACCACTGATCCCTGCTCACCTGCTGCAGCCACCTCAGGCCCTCCCTCCGTGCCTGGCAGGGCTTTATAAGGTTTTATTTGCAAAAGAGTTATAATTTCTTTGTCTTGAAGGCCACCATAAATCCTGAGACAGATGGTAGACTGATGCAGGGAAGTGTTTGGAGACTCTCTCTGGGAAAGACAGCACAGCACTTGCTGTGTCTTCCCTTATGACCAGGGAATTACAGCCACTGGGACGTGGATTTGTGAGCAAAACTTCGTGGGATTGACCCAAAGCTTTGTGTTGGGCTCCTCTCAGCTGTTTGCTGGAGACCTGCACAGTAAGACAGATGCCAGTTATTATGGAAGTGCCAGAAATTCATGGCACTTGAAGAGAGAACATGAATCAGGAAACCAGTGTTTGGGTTGTTATTTCTGTCCCTCAGTGGGAGCTGTTTTCCTTGGAGCTCTATGGGTGGGATGCGGTAGCGCGGTGAATTTGGGATGGTGTGACCAGAAGAGCGCCTTCCATCACCTCCCCTGCTTTGGGACAGCCCTTTACCACTTAAGGAAGTTCACTGCTGGAGTTAAAAGGCAAGAGGGATTGACTTTGGAGAGAGGCACTGCAGCCCTGCAGCAGATACGGTGGGAAGGGCTGCAGACACCACCCGAGCAACCACAGAGCTCCCAAAGAGCTGTGATTGATAAAGGTGATGAGCCAACACAGACCCTTTCTATTTTTGCCTTTCTTTCCACATGCTTGCAAGAATGACATAATGAACCATTAAATAATATCCATTCCCCAAGTGAGATTTGCTACTGGGGCTTATTATCACAGCTCCACCATAAATATTGGTTCTGAGGCAGCAGGAGCTTCCTGTGCTCTCTTACAGGCTCCTATTCCTCATTCCTGTCTGAGGGCAGGCTCTGTTTCAGTGATGAATGAGGAAATTGTGGTGGTAAACAAGTGTTTGATCTAGCAAGAAAAAAAAAGATATTAAAAAGATTTTGCTGAAGAGTGAGGCTCATTCAGATTTGAAATGAACATTGCAGCTATTAAAATAACTTATCTTGGAATTGAATGGACTTTCTGGGCTGTGACACTCTTGAATCAAAAGCAGTTGGCTTTAAGATACAACCATAGAGGATGAGCTTGGTGGATAAATTACCGAGTAAAGCTGTTCAGGCCACATTATCCACCAGTGATTGTAGTGATCTAAAAATCAGGGGGTTTATTATTCTCGTTCACATGTTCAGCAGACACTGTGTTTTGAGTAATCAGCAACTGGTTATTCCTCTGCTGAAAATGTTAAGGAGGGACTAAGAACTGGTTTTATTCCACTTAATGTGTCTGTTAAGAACAAAAGGTTGATATAAGGAAGAGAAATTATGGAAGCCTTCTCCTGGGAAGGAGAATAGAAGAAAAATATTAAAAGAAAACAGAGGAGAAACATTAATAGCAAGCCCGGTAGCATGAGAGAATACTTTGCTGGTTTTAATGATTTTAAATTTTTCTGTCTTTTAATGCCAGAAAAGTCTTGATTGTTTTGTTGCTGAACTCAGTTTTTCATTTCATCATTAATTCTGAAGGATAATTCCACTGTCTTTACTTGGTAAAGAAGATGAAGGAAAACTCTCCAGCTCCTGCTGGCTGGAAATCAATGACAGCTTTACCACGCTTTCACTGGAAGCAAGATCAAAGTTTATAATAATTTTTGTTGCTTTTATGATTAATAAATATTATTTAATGCTGCCACAGTGCTGCAGTAAGATCCCTAAAATAACCAGTAAGATAGGAAATGTAATATTGTCCTGCTCCCCCTAAGTAGTTGTAATAGCAAGAGACGGGAGAGACAAGAAGGTAAAGTGGGATTTTGATGCAGGTAACCATAATGTTGTTTATTAGGGACAAAAAAAAACCACAATAAAGACAGCCCTTGCTTTCCTGTTGCTGGCAGTGCCTGATTCTTCAGAGATGTAATTCAAAAAGAACAGTCCAGCAGTATAAAAGATATAGATGTTGGAATATAGTGTTGGGATTGCACGAGTAAGGCTGAGTAATCTGCTGCCTGTCTGGTTCTGCCCCTCAGTTAAAACTCACTGTCTGCTTTAACTTGCACAGCGAATTTTTCCTTCCCTAGGCTTGTTGGAAGCATTAGACATGCAACTCATGTCACTGGGCTGGCTCTGGTTTGCTTTTCCTCCTGCTGCATCATCTCTCATATTCTAGGGAAGATTATTTTGAGGTCCAAAACACAGGACAGAAATCACCTCATGCTTCCTGCAGGCAGAGTCAGTGCCATCCTCCAGCACTGACATGTATTCAGTGTTTAAGCTTGCTTTTTGCCTCTACAAACTGGTGGAAATACCTGGGGGAGATGAAGCAGGTCTGCAATAATCAAGGTTGCTCAGAGACATCGTGGTCGAGCAGCCAATGCTTCCTTCTGGGATCTCTGCTGCTCCCAATGTCCCCAGACACGAACATCACATGCAAAGAGAGCACACTGTGAAGTTATAACTCATTTTCAGACCCAAATATCTGGTTTTAATCACAAATCTGCAAGCTCTGTACATTCTGTGTGTATGTGCCTGCAGATGTTGGATTTTGCCACCATGTGCATATTTAAAATCTCCTATGAAGCCCCTGGCTAGGGGGGACAGGCTGTCAACAGCTGAACTAATGGAACTCTCAGCTTTCACTGAAATTTCTCTGAAGTTTGGGTGACCTTCATTTTCGATCAGGATTTAACAGTTCGTTCCTAACCTGAATTTGGCTCTGTTTAATTACAAGTCGTGGCTGTTTGAAGTGGTTGGGAAATTATTTATGCCCGATCGCTGGGATTTTCCTAAGAAGCCCGAGAAAGTTCAGCATTAAAATCTAATCAGACTTTAATGGAAACCAGGTACTTCAACACAATGAATAGTTCAAACTTACAGAAAATCTTACAGACTACAAACTAGGCTAACAGCTCCAAATGTGTGCAGGGAGAGCTCTGCATCCTATTGCAGATGCCATTGGAAAGATTGAGGTTGTTTTCCAAAATACACGGTGGAGGAAAACAAGCATATAAACATAATAATGGCAGTCCATGAAAAATATAGCAGGGGAGATTTCTTTTCACTTTATTCCCAGTACATGGGGAGGGTGTCAGTAGCTTTTTCCTCAGCTCCTCTAAGACTGAATTTTGCAAGGCTTTCCCTCCCACCCCTCCAAAATGTTCTGTTCTTTGGTCTGAAAGGAATTCTTAATCAAGCAAAAATGACACCTGGATTTACAGCTTCTTCTCTTCCTCCCCTGCTTGCTCTTCTTCCTCTTTCTGGATATGCTGAGTTGATTTCGAGAAGCCTTAGGAAAAAAACTCTCTCTGATATTGGGGTTTTTTGTGTTTTTTCATCCAGCATCCATTTTCTGAGAGTGTTAAAGAGGTACTGGCAAGGTTTCTGGCATCCACAGGCAAGACATGTACAGAAATTACCCAAAATGGGTATTCTGCTGTTGATGACAATCAATTTTAATGTAAAAACTAAGGTCAGTGAAATAACTCAGCAGAATGGCTGTAATGTTTTATTACTCTCACAGTAAGGTATAATCTTAATTTCAAATGTGAAAGAACATATAGTAGTTAATGGAAAGGGTCTAATTCTTGCTCCATTAGTTTTACCTCACTGAGTTAAAAGAAATCAGCTGATAATTTACCTTGGGATTCAGAGGGAGATATTCTTGATCTATATTAATGTAAATGAGAGGAGAATAAGGCTAAAAGTCTGGGGGTTTTAAGCAAATTGTTTCTGTAACTATTACATACATTTTCATTAATTGTGCTTGGAAGAAGAGCTTGTGTGATAAAATCTTCCCAGGGAGCCTTACTTACCTGTTCATCTTCTCAGGGTTTGAAAAATAGTCCCCTTCTATTCCCAAACAATATGCAGTGGTTCAGTGTCACAGACAAATGTGGGCTGCAATATTTAGACATAAATTATAACATCCTGGAGTCCTAAATGGGCAGGAACACGCAGTGTGTTTCCAATTCATTGGAGGGATGATCTGAGTGCATTCATGCTGAATCCCTGATGAGTCTGTCCCCCTTCCAGCACACATGTTTTTACAGGAGGTTGGATTAAGTCTTCAGTCTTGTGCTAAATCTTTGAATGGGTATTTTGACACCCACTTAGGTGTTCCTGAAGAGGGAGTTGAGGCTTTGGAGTAACATACTCTGAAAAAAAGAGAACTGGCAGTACCAAATCTCCATCTGGTGTAAATCTGCCGGGCTGCACACGGTTATTGTGATTTGTGCCAGCTCAAGACCCGGCATTTGGGTTTAAAATATGAAGAAGAGCGTGGTGTGGTCACGGGGTGCAGACCTACATCAACACACAGAGCAGTGTGACACCCACAGGGACACCTCTGCTGAGCCACAGCCCAGCACAGCCTTGTGAACCTGAGGGAACTGGCCTCAAAACAGTGCCAGTCCCACTGGGAGCTCTAAACTGGGCATGGGGAGCTGGGCTTTGGCTGCTCCTGTCCTGAATCCATTCACAACTCAGTGCCCTCCTTGTGCCTCTGCCACTGTCTCGTCCACTTCACCCTCAGGTCTCTCACTCCTTGGTTGTCTTCTTCTGCTTTTAAATTGGCAGCTCATTTTTACTCACTCCCTGAGGATGGGGAGAGCATCCTTTTCATCATGTACAAAACATTGGGTTCTCCCTTACATCCCTTCCTGGAGCACATGCTCCAAAGCTGTGCTTCTAAATGGAGCATGGAACTGAGAGAGATGAAAAAAGCATGAAGGAAAATACCAAAAACAAATGGATTTGGGCAGGTCTTGCAGGTACACACCCTTGGTATCAGATTTCCCCCCCCATTATAATAAGTCTAATGTTGCTGTTGCTGAATATAATTAACTGGGCATCCACAAACTTCTCCCCAAAAGAAACAATGATTTTTTTTTTAAAGACAACACAACTTGTATGGACTTTGCTGAACCCAAATTCACCAACTCATCAGGAAAACTGGAATTATAAATGTTCATTGCAGAGTCCTGCGCCCTGTTTAACTCGAAATGTGCATCTGCGAGTGCTGTACTCAGCTTACACGTTACAAACGCACAATATGGCAAAATGCTCTTTATTTCCATGGTCCCCCATAGCCTGCAAACACTTACAAATCCGTTCAGGCTCAGATCTATGACGACTCCCACCGGTTTGTAAAATTAAGCACGAGCATAAACGCTCCCAACATCAGAGCCTTAATTTGTGTTCCTTTGAACTGGCAAGGGGCCCATCTGCTGCAGAGCTCTAATTCCACCAGACAGTCTCTGGGCTCAGAGAAACACGTTTTAAAAATGGAGTGTCTGTATTAACAAGCCCTTCCATGAGCAATGAAGCTAATGAAGCTTGCTTTCTTATGCTTGTGTCTCTCGGCGTTGGATTCTCTGGTGCCTCCTAAAGTGAACTCCAGCAGAAGTTTTTCACACAAAGGAGGCATTCATAACATCCCCTTCCTGTATAAGAGGAAAGGGATGGGACTAATGAAGGTATTTTGCCTCTTTTCCCCCCTCCCTGTTTTCAGTACAAAAGCAGTATGTGTTCCTAATGTAAACTTCACGTTTCTATTTTTGTGGAACTTGGAGAAATATCTTATTTTTGAGATGGTTTCACAAGCACTAAAAATTGGTTAAAATTGGTCTTGGAGCTCAAAAGCTGTATGAGAGAGGACAGGACAGGAAGAGGAAGTAGATTCAATTGGTTTGGGGTTTTTTAAGCAAGCAGGATTATAACTTTTAAATTCTTGTCCAATTTCAAGGTGCATTAGGATGATAAAGGTATATGTGAAGAAAAGAGCAATTTCCATTACAGTATCAGTGGTTTATACTTCTCTCCTAGATGGAAATATATTATGAACAACCTCCAGTTTCTATAGCACATAAGTATTGTTTGGGTCATACCAAGCTAAACTCCGATGCCTGTTTTGTGGACAACCTGCACTTCTCAGCCTCTTTCCCTGCTCAGTTTTATGGGGAGAATTGTATATTATGACAACCCATGATTACAGAGGGCTGGGAAGGCATTTCTAAGGCAGAATGCCCCTATCAGCTGAGATTTCTGCTTCCAACTGCTCAGCAATAAGCCAGGACTGTTTGAGTTTGAAAAATGCTATTGGGCATATTCAGTATTAACGTCTCAGGCTCCAGCAGGAAACCTCTGATTGATAAATAGACACTTCATTTGAACTTGGCACAACCTTCAGTCAGCTTTGCATAACCTGGATGATATTGCAGTTTGGAACAGAGGGGAACACATTAAAGATGGACCAGGTGACATCAATTCAGCAACTTGCTAATTTTAACATGAAATATTTCCCCATGAATATGGGAGTATGTTTACTTCAAGGAGAAGTGCATGTTATGTTTGAAGAGGCAATCAAAATTTAACCAAAAGTCTCCCAGAAAAACACTTAGGGCTTGTTCCTCCTCTTTCTGTAATATGTATTAATGACACATTTCAAAATCTTTCACCATTTCTTAGCTGCTTCTTTACTTTCAAGGATTCAAATGTCCCAGAAAAGTCCTCTCCTTGTATGACTTAATATATATTAAGTATTTTACTGGTATAAATCAATTAGGACTTAACCCAAAGGCCAAAGAAATCTTCCAGGATGGACTTTGAAATTTATATTATTATTTAATATGCATATTTTAATACTAGTGCAAAGGCATCTGGGAGAAACTAATGGGAATTAATGGCTTAGATGTAATTTCAAAACCCTGGATTGAGGAACACTCTTAGATCAGATTCTTAAAACTAAGCTGTAATTTTATATCAAGCCTAAGGCTGGTGGCTGCAGTTCTGCCCCCACTATTTGCTCTGAATCATGGACACATCAGTCTCAGCTCAGCTTTTTTGTGAAAAATGCTCATATCTGGATCACACCTGTTTCTTTATCATTAAGATATTACCCAATTTAAAAACTAGTTTCCTATCAAGTCATAGCACATGGAAAAGGTGAAGGGGAGGAACACACGTGCCAGTTATAGAAGCAGAGAGGTGAGGTTATAGGAGGTGATGTTATCTATTAGAGGAACAAAGGAGGAGTGATATCCCTGAAAAGGCTGATGGAAAATCAATTCCATAACATGCCATTTGTCTGTTAATATCAGACAACTTAAGCCTGGAATCCTTGCTGTGGACATAATGCAATATTCAACATCTGGAATATTCCCTGTGCAGAAACTAAATCAGACTTTTTTTTTTTTCTTTTCCTTTTTTTTTTTTCCATTTACCCTCCAAAGAGAGTAGCCATAGGAATTAGGTACTTTTGAGCCCACATATTCCATGCTTTAAACAAGCATGGAAGCAGCAAGGGGAGGATTTCATAGCAGAAAGATCTGTTGATCTATCAACAAATATTCAAATAAAGCTGGGAATAGACTTTCTCCTGATATGGGGGATTGTAAATCTCTGAGTATTAGTGAAGAAATTTTCTGGGTGGAAGAAATAAATCCTTCCTGCCCTCCATAAACCATGCAAAGGAGGCTTCTACCACTACACTCATGCTGTTAAATTTACAGTTTTAGCAGGGTTTAATATAATCTATGGATGATGGTGGCTATAACCACAAAATAAGTCAGTGCTTAGGGCAGACAGGCTCTGCTGTGCCTTGACCACACAGAAACAGGACCTTGCACGCTCCTGAGATGGAGAGGACCCCAAACCACCACTGCAGAGTGACAAAGTGACCCCAGAACCCCCAAATCACAAACTGGAGTTAAGTCCAAGTCAGAATCACACTCCAATTGACCAGAGACCAGCAGAAAGACCTGGCTCCTTCCTGATGGACTTTCCAGTGGGCACAGTCAGTGGCTTTCAAACCCAGGACGTTTTGGTTCCATCCCTCACTGCCACCCCCTCCACTGTGTGCACGGCAGGAACTTTCATTTTTCCATCCTTCCTCACGTCTCTCTGGAAAGGCAATTCATCTCCTAAGGATGAGGAATGGCTCTCACAGCCCCAGCACATGCCAGCTGCTCACAAAAATAGTGAAAACCTTGACAAGTGCCTTCACCAAAACGGGCGAAGGGTGATGCGTCTTCTTGACGACAGAGGTTAACGCTCAGTGGGTCCCACATATGCACATTTTCCCAAAGTTTAATGTATGCAGCAGCTCTGTGTGACCCTTTCAAATGCTTTTGCATGGAGCTGGATGCAATGCATTGGGGTTTTTTCCTTGTGGTAAGCAAATTCTAAGGATTTCCCAGCAGGGCAGCAAATTCTTCTTAACGCATCTTGCTGAGTCTCTGGAAAAAAAAAAAAGTGGGGAGTTTAAGCTGCTCATACTTTAGCTGGAATTGTAAGTTCTTCATCCAGCAGTTACACCAGCAGATAAGGTCTTACCTGCAAGTGTCTCAGGTTTTTTCTGGGGGGAAGGGAAAAGTAATTATGTCTTAATGGATGAGAGGAACATCTTTTTCATATGTATTATAAGTTCATGGAGGCTCTCTGACAGGAGCGGGGATAGAGTGCAGGGGAAAGGGCTGCCACAATTCCAAGGGGAGTCCATCAGGGCCTGTTTTTATTAAGTTTAACACCAACTATATTTCTTATGGAGTTATTTTCCTCTCCAAGGATAATTTGTCAGGAGCAGACAGGCTATTCATTTCTCCCCGCTTGTAAATGCCCGCTGTGTGCTCCACCACCAGCACACCCTTTTGAAGTACAGGGGAGGCTCATAAAATCACAAAAACAACCAAAAGTCTCATTAATTACTAAAGAAGATTCAACTAGGTTTTTCCCCATACTAATCTTTAGCAAGAACATTATTGGCTCCCTCTTTATTTGCCATGGAATGCATTTTAACTCTCAATCATCCCCTTTGTACAGCTCAACACCCTAATTCTGGATTATAGAGCAAGAATATTGGGCACTTTATGCTCTTTACAGGAACCTCCTCCAGTGTCTGAATCAGTCATGGTTTGAGAAAGCCCAGCACTTGGCTTTCATTTTCTGTATCTGGACGAGTTTTACTTCCCAAGGGGTTTAGGCAACAGATCCTAGGGATGCCAAATGTTCCCTGCCCTCCAAGCAGGAATTAATTTACTCTTTAATTACACAGATAAATAACAGGCTCATCCACTGCTGTGGCATTTTACCTCTCAAAGCCATGGCTGTCAGATTTCTGTCAGCATCTTGTGTTTAAAACCAAAGAGCTTTCTCTGCTGATATGAGACCATCGAGCTCCTCTTTTAATAGACTTCCACCAGCTCAGGGGAGTCCAGACTGGGGCTCAACAAATGGGTTGGTCCTTCCTTTGATGTAATGCATGAGGTGAAATCCTGGTTTTGGATGAATAGGGAACAACATTAATGAGTGGTAGATCATTTTAAGTTTTTATTATCCAACATGATTTGGTTTTACAAGTTAGTTGTGGTTTGCAGAAGGCAAAGCTTAACAAAAGTCCTTTTCCTCAGAATTCACTGAAAACATACGAATAAGCCTCTCTAATTCAGCTGGCAATAGGGTTTTTCCAAGGCTTCAATCCTGTAAGAATTTGTCCCCTCCTGCCTTTCTGCAATGAACTGTTTTCAGCAGGAATGAAATCCTAATCTCCATCAAAAGGGAAAATTCCCCTCACTTTCTTTGAGACTAATATTGACCCAAGTCCACAAAGGGATGCTAAAATGTGTGTGTGAACATCTTCATGAAATCAGCCTAAACCAAGTGCACACAAGATCTGGATCTGCACATATTGCTCTTATGATTAAAAGTCCTCATGTGAAACCAAATTTTTTAAGACCAAGGTGACTGTTAGTTTAAACTGTATCTAATTAACATAAGTTTAAATGTATAGGGTTAAATAGCTCAAATTTTTATCCAAGATACACTTTTAATTTTCCACTATTTCAATTCAAACAACTGCAGATATTGCAGTGTCAGCACTTACCCACTGGAAATACGGAACAAATTTCCCAGGGAATGTTTTGAAAGTAAAAACATAATTTAAAATCCTCTTTATACAATATCCTTCAAAAATACTGCTGAGTACAGGAGTGTAAGACAGTTTGGAAGCCAGGAGGTTAATCTGGTTTGTAGACATAGTCATGTGCTGGGATAGCAGGAATAAAGCTGATTAGAGAACCTTAATTGGCTACTATCTTAATTAGGAGAGAGATTTGCCATTGATTTGAGCGTCCTTTGAATGCCACCCTAAATTTATGATACAACACTGGCTATAAACAATACAAACCTAAAATGTCAGAATGTGAATTTGGTTTGAGGGCTCCCATCCTTTTGTTTGCCTATAAAGCTCAAGGTAAACTGTAGCACCGAGGAAATAAATAATAAATTATGACAATTAATAATTCATTGTATTTCTTGATCTCACTATTTCACATGCAGTGACCTACCTGGCCTCCTCAAAGACTCTAAAGATTAGCCACCAGCAAATGTCTTTTAATGGTTGCTTTTACCTCTTGTTTACTAGGATTGTTGACCCTGTTCACACCCTATAATGTAATTTTAATGATGACTTTGTAATCAAGGAGTGTGTGACTGAGGGAACTGTAGCTAAGACTCAGAGCAGCTCCAAAGCCTACAAAGCTTGCCTGGATGCTTCCCTTTTCCCTCACATGAGGGGCACAAGAGGATTTAATATCAGCTAAAACCATTAACATGTTAAGCATCCAGTCTGTTGATTCCAGTGGAATTCACAGAGATCCAAACACACACAAAAATTTACCCATAAGTGCCCCAAAAGTGGTTTAGAAGAGGAGCTGTTCTGTTGCTGTGGTGGGCATAAGGAAGGTAATGGAACAGGTACCTGGGATTTACATCCCATAGGGTCTGGCTGAGGCACACAGACCATGAAATCATGGAATCTTTTAAGTTGGAAAAACCCTCTAAGATCATTAAGTCCAACTGTTCCCCCACCACTGACCCATGTCCCCAAGTGCCACATCCACACATCTGTTAAATCCCCCCAGGGATGGGGACTCCACCACTGCCCTGGGCAGCTGTGCCAGGGCTGGACAACCTTCCAGTGAAGAAATTTTTCCTAATATCCAACCTAAACCTCCTCTGGCACAAGGGATTGAGTTTATGGTGCTTTTTTCCAAGGTTGACTTGGGGCAGATGGTGCCACCTCTTAAAAAATTAGGACTCTGAGTACCAGCCTACCCCTCAGGGTTTGTGTCATTCACAAATTGCTAAGAATGGGAATAATTATCTCAACTGTAAATTTAATTATTTCTATTACATCAATAGTTTTGTTATATACACCTAGGACAGGATTGTTATCTATCTATATGGGAATTCCAGGAAGGAGTTGAGAAGTAGTGAAGATCTGAAGAGGAAAACCTTATGTCTGTATTCTTTTAAAGAGTCCATAAAATAATCTCCAAAGTCAGTGCACAGCAGCAATAAACTATTCCGAAATTAAGTGATAGTCACTGAGAGAGAAATCTGAAATAAACACTACCCAGAAAGAGATTCATTCAGGGTTTGAAAGGAAATCACAGTTACGAATTTATTTTGCTGATAAAAACTATTAGGCTTGACAACTTGCTGAGGTTCTTATAAAAATACAGTTCAGGGGAAATTTATGAGGAACCAGATACTGTACCCATTAGCAAAGTGAAGGAAACTTTCTCTTGAAAGGATGTGTGCATTCACATATATGTGTGTGTCCATATACATTGCTCGTGGGACCCATATCACTCACACATATCTAATTCTGATTATTTATACACATATATCCTGAATCTGCAGAGTTGGCATCAATCCCCCTCCAGTGTGAGAGCCCATGGATTTCAGCATCTTTCAGCACTACTTATTGGATATCTCTGGTCAGAGAAAATGAGACATGAGGAGGAGGAGGCACAAGGGAGAAAATTACCCAAAGCCATGAGACAGAATCAAGAAAGGTATTAAAAAAGCTGGCAAAAAATTAGCAGAATTGGTTTCCAAATCCAACTGGCCTTACAGGCCTTGCAGACCAAGGCTTAAATTGATGCACAGAGGTATTTCCATATCATCTGAACATAACCTTCAGCAGTGTCCATTCAACAATTCCCTGGGAAATGGTGTTGGTATTTTGGCCCTTAGCGGGGTAAAATTGCCTTGTTCTCTTGGCAGTTCAGCTATCAGTGACTTCTAGAGCTTTCTAGCTCAGCCTACTGGTAAAAAAGCAGTTGGTTCTTGGGAGGGAAGCTCCAGGACATCCTGTAATTCCCAGGGACCACAGTCTGCTTCTGGAGACCTGCTCTGGTCCTTCAGCAACGTGATCGAGCACACTGTGACAAGCAGTTGGGAACGCTGTGTGCCCCATCTCAGAGATTTAATTACCACCAAATTAGTTATTTAATCAGGATAGCAGCTTGAAACAGAAAAAAAAAAAAAATCTGTTTTTTCCTCTTCCTCCCCACACCTCAGGAATGCTCTGATGAATGTGTAAGGCAGTGAGGTGATAATGGCTGTTAGTTCCTGCTGTGCAAAAGCTTCATTAAGCTTTTGCTGAACTCTGTGGGTAAATCCCTTCCTGCCATCCATCAGCAGATAGCTCTAGATATTGATCTGATATTATCTGTTATTCTGATAGCTGAGCTAGTCAAAATCCCGTATGTTCTTTCCCACCATAGCCCAGCAAAGGAGAGAATTGCTTTTCTACTTCTTGCAGAGACTAGTTAGCTTCTGAATCCAGACTAGTTACCTGGATAACACTGGACATGCAAGGGAAAGCTGTTTTCTAAAGTCATATGGGAAGTTTAGGACGGAGCAGGGGCAGAAACAAAATCTTCCTGGTCCCAGACCTGCATCCTCAGCAGTGACCTATTCTTCCCCCTGACTCCCAAGGACAGAGTTTTAGCAAGAACACAAAACAATCCTTTTTTTTTTTTTTTTTCCTTCAGTCTCGGGGTCATAACTCACCGAAGCATTTGGGAACGAACCACTAACCCAAACCAAACGCTGTGTTTTTGATAACTCCGTGGCTAAAGCAGCCGAGCTGCGATTCAGCTGAGGAACGAAGCGCTCCCGCAGCGCTGCCGGGGGGATGCCGGGCGAGCCTCCCCACATCCAGGACAGAGCAGATGGAGCGAGGAACACCTCCCTGCCCCGAGCTGGGGGTTACACCTACAAAACGCTGCCCTTCCGAGGCAGGTGTGAGATCAAACGCAGCTCTCACGGGTGTAAATGAATAAACGAGGTGCAAAGCGGCTCTGCCTGCCTCTGCTTGCTGCAGCGCGGGGGAAAGTTAAGGGAATACTTGTTTTCTGCTTGACTTTGTTACCTAAATTGCTTTATCAGGTGAACTAGAGCACAAAGCAGAGATAAAAAAATCAAGGGAAACTGATTTTTCTTTTTTTCCTTCACTCTTTCTCACTAAAGTGAAGAATTCAGCTGCATGGCAAGCTTTGGAGGGATGGTGTTCACAGTCCTGCTCCAGAAAGAGTAACACTCTTCTTTCCTCTCCCATGTCTCTACTTAAGCAATAATTCATTAGCTGCTTATGTAGCAAAAGAGAGAAACAAATTTTCAACTTCTTTTCCTCTCTGGAAAAAAGAATTAAACCCAATCTCATCTCTGAGAAGATTGTTCCAATCACCATCATCTGTGTGTCTCCAGAGCTCCCTGCTCTGGTCCTACTCTTGATGATCAGGACCAAAACAGCAATAAAAGCCAGGTGTTCCTCTTGTTCTGGGGAAAGCAGTTGTACTTAAGTGAGATGAAGAGGGAGTGGTGTGACCATCGGCCTGATAGACACTTCCACCTGGCCACTGCTTTATATCTGGGCAAAAGAACACCTTTAGAGGGTTTTCTGCTGGCTTTGATATTTTTATTTCATTTATTTAACAGTATTCTAGTGAGATGCTGCTCCAACCCCATCTTCTTCAATGACAGTATCCCCAACTTTGCTTTCTTATTGATAGTACTGCTGCCCCACCTTCCTCATCCTGCTCTCAACTCTAAATCCTCACCCTCCTGGAGTGGTGTCTTGGTTCAACACACTGTGAGTCGAGACTGCAGGCAGCAGGATTGCCCAAATGTCCTAAGATTAAGAAGAACTGAGAAATGATAAGGTGAAAATGAGATTAAGAGCTGAACCAAAGGCTGAAGATGTCTGTTTTTAAGGTGAGTGAGTCCTGGGGCAGATAAATGGGCTCTTGGTGTGTAAGTCACTGAGGAAGGACAAGGGACTGAGTTAAAGACCCTGATTTACCTGTTCTGCCTTTGAAGGAGTGGCCAGAGATGCACCTGCACAAACTGGCAAAATACAGAGGCACTTCAGAGCCTGAGTTTGGCTGCAGCAGCTCTGGGCCTTGGATTTTCTGTAGTGTTGGCCTCGCTTCAACAACTGACTGCACTGTGTGCTCCATTGATCCCAGGGACAATTTGCAACCAGATTAAATCTCTGCTAATGTAATTGGTGTAAGTGCAGGCTCAGCCTGGCACACGCTGATGGGAGTGTGCTGGGGAGGGCCGTGGGGGCACCAGGACAAAGAAACATCTGTGCAGCTGTGAGCTGCCTCCAGCAGGGAGAGGGGAGCTCACACCGTGTCTGACTTCTTCACCCTCCCACTGGGAGCTGGGGGATGTTCTGTAGCCTTCATTTAATTTTTTTTTATATACTATTTTGCCTTTCCCTTTCATTTTGTGTACCCTTCATGCCCCCCTTGACCACAGTAAAAGGTACTGAGCAATGATAGTGCACAGAGGGCTTCCAGAAGCACAGGTGGAGGACTTCTGCTGAGCTGAGGAGAATTTTAATTAGGATTTCTTGATATTTCTAGTGCTGTCTATTTAAATCTCTCTTTTGGATCACACTGAACTCGCTCAATGGTGACAATGAACTCCGATCTTATGAGCACAAGATGCAAACAGAGAAAAAGCAAAGCAAAAATCAGTTGTTTAGAATCAGATTTTTTTCCCAGCTCTGTAGTAAGGGAAAGATGAGCCCTACTTTGCTGTCATTGGGGGGGCAGGAAAGAGTGGTCATGGAAAGCAAGAGGAGCTGTGCAGTTTCTGTCCCTTGTGTCACCTGGAAGGTGCCACTGGGGAGGAGAGTTAATCATGCCCTAAAAAGTAGCTTAAGCTGCATTATCCGATCTTAAATTTAAAAAAAAAAAAAATAAATAAAAATTTAATGTCTACTTCTGTACTACTCATAAATTCTGTTGTCTTACCAGTTTTTATGTGTCATGTAGGCTTATGAAAAAAGTCACCACACTGGCACAAGAGCCACGACAGGTGGCACAGCAGCAGAAAGTGTGTGAGGTTTTTGTCTCAGAAATGAGTGGCAACACCTGGAGGGCAGGACTGAGGCACCTACCCTTATTTCAAAGGAATTTTCTAGGAATTCTCCTTTTTTAGTAAGAAGAATTTCAGGAATTCTTCTCTTTATCCAAACCAGGAGATCTTCCCTAGGAGACAAAGACATTTATGGGTAATGTTAGGTGACCATACTATGGAGACACAGGTTCTCCACGTGGAAAAATCCTTTCCCAGGGGAAAGGAATATGGATGTGTGGATGTTCTCCACATGATGGTCACTTGGATGGCAGCTGCCATACCCAGCCTTCTTCTTGTCCATTACTTTACATGGTACATTAAATATTTGCTGCAGCATATTTGTTATTTTTTCAAATTTCCCCATATATCTTAAAACTCAACATTTCCATTGGCTGCATTTTCCCTGTAAACACATTAATCATCCTGAATTCTTCCCAGATCCAGTTGCAGGATATCCACCATTCTGCAGAATTAATGCTTCTTCAGATACAGAAGTGAAAACATGTAAGAACATTTAACTTTGATTAATTAAACTGTATTAATTTAACAGATGGTGTGCTGTGACACCCACCAGGCTGAGGTTTAGATTTGTGATACTTTAAAGAGGGATCACTGCCTCTGTTTTCATATAAATTTTGAATTTCCACAGCCAACAGATGTTCAACTCAGCTTTTTTTCCCCCGGTTTTGTTTTGTGTTCAACTCCTGGATGGCAAGTCCTGGGACTTGCAGGGGTTTGACACCAGTGCCTTATAAATCTGAATCCTTGCTAAGGAACTTCTATCATTGTGTGCAAACAAATCTGCATCTTTAAGTATCAATACAGAAGAATGTAGTGGTGAATCTCCTTCCTACTAGTGAAGTATTAATTAGTGTAGTGAATTCCTGTTACACTTTGGTTATTTTGAGAGGAACCTTCTGAGAGTTCAAATATCTCTTATTACAAAATTAATTTAGAAAGAAGCAAGAGTTTACAGTTTCTGTAGAGGGACTGTCACAACAATTGTTTTCTTCTTGCTTTGACCCACACCTCTGCTTGTATGCTGAAATACTGTGGGATAAATCATACCTTACATTTAAGTAGGTACTTTTGATTTTCTGATCCAGAAATAGCTGGTGTCGGACTTCTCCAGGGTGCACTGATGTACTAATAACCCTTATTTCAGTGCAACACTATCAAAAATTAGCACATTTTATTTATTTAAGTCTCTCTCTCCTACTTTTTCCCACTGCTGTAGCATCATCCAGTAACTGCCTGCAGCTACAGGATATTGGGAGTATCCTTGTGCAGCCTGAAACTTCCCAAAGCACTTATGGTCTCCAGGAAGCAGAGTCTGCTTTTGTTATCATTTCTGATAATGATGACTTGCATGTAGTGTATATATATATATATATATATCAGTGGTGAGACTTCTTTTTTCCCCCATTCCTGTTCCATCTGAGATGTCCAGAGGATTTTTAGTATTTCTGTTTTGGCACAGAATTAGTATTAGGTTACCTTGTGGGACACCCAGTCTCACACTCTTCCACCACAGGTCTTCCACTTGTCAAAAAAAAAGATGCCTCCAAAACTGGCAGTTTGTTCTGTGGATACCCCAGCCCTCAGAACACCCAAGGCCAGGTTGGGTGAGGCTCTGAGCAACCTCACCTGGCTGAAGATGTCCCTGCCCATTCCAGGGGGGTTGGCCCAGATGACCTTTAAAGGTCTCTTCCAACAAAAACCATTCTGTGATTTATAGTTGTTATTATCCTGAGTGTTCTTGGGAATCCAGGGATCACAAGGTGGCAGGTTTCTTACCCCTTCTTACCTTTGATTTACAGATTCATCAACTGATCTTGTAAATGTCACAGAAAAACAAAGAAATAATGGCATTGCTAAGGAGAAGGCAATGGTAATGTAACACCTTTGTTTAAAACCCTGAATTTGTAGGGAAGAATAATGTTATACAAAGCAAAAAAGCACCAGGGACCCCCCTGAGCTGGCATTAATATGCCTGTAACACTTGTCTGGCCTTACTGAGCCTGGTGTGTGGCACCTTCCTGCAGCCCCTGTGCCAGGGTTGGTGTGACCTGAATGTCTCTGCCTTGACACCTGCCCTGTGCCTCTCCCCTTGCCCATCCCCTCTGCCCAGGGCACCTGCTGACAGTCTCTGAACACCCTCTGCTCGTGCAGAACCATCTGTCATCCTCTTCCATCAGCCCATTCCTGGTGTCAGGCTCCAGGCTGCTTCTCCTTTTTTTTCTCCCAGCCTCTCAAAGCTCAGTGGCACCACTCAGTGCCTCTCCTGATCTATGAGTTATAAGCAGTCCTGGCTTCTTTCAAGATTTATGAGATTTAGCTCGCTTTGAGCTCTTCACAGAATTTACAAATGACATATAAACACGACAAAAACCTGATTTGTGAGCTGAGTTGTGCAGTGCTCTACACATCCACACGTCCCTTTTTTTTTATATTGAGCAGAACCCTCCAGGGCTCCCTTCCCTAAGCTGGTCTTACAGGGTTGCAGAGATGCTGCTGCAGGCAGGAAATCTGCTGGAATTCCGACTAACCCTGGCCCCCAGAGTTGCTTAGTAACTATGAGTGGTTTCCCAGGAACAGCTTCCACGTTCCAACCTCAAAGTCAAGCACAGCTTGTGCATCACCTCAGCTCGTGCCATGGAATGAAGTAGGAAATGTCACTTCCGAATTCCAACCCATATTTCTTTTGCAGCTTATGTCCTGAGATGAGTGTGTGTATATATATATATTTATATATGTATAAATATACACCACAGTGGGTGTTTACTTGTTTTAGCTTATGCTTCTTTGGAAGGTCTATTGTAGAATCAAAGCATTTTGATTGGAATTACAGGAGGGCAATGGGCCTTGAGTACATGATTACAGGTTAAATTCCTACAAGAGGTTAGAAGAAAACCCCTAAGTATTCACATCTGGATTGGGTGATCTCTTCAGTGACAGATTTTGACCTGCCCAGTCCTTCTATACTTAAACCCCATCAAGGAATAAAGGAAAAACTGGTGGGAAGTGAGGGAAAACCTGCAAAGGAAGGAAGGCAGAAGAGAAACTGGACAGTGCTGAGCTTGGGTCAGAACTGGAATTGCCATCTGAGGCAGTGAAAACTGGATATCTCTGCAGGATTACTTTAAATAAGGATTGATTTTATGAAATTTATTTTAAGATTAATTTTAAGAGCTTGCTGTGTAATGAAAATTCAGTTTTGTACTCGGTGGTTTAAAATTTCAGGCAGATGAGGCAACAACCCTGCTGAAGGCAGTCAGGCAGAGCATAACAGACATAACTTCTTTCTTATGTGCATTTTTCTCTAAAAAAAGACAGAAAACAAGAGCTAATAATTCAGACAGTTCTATTGGATAAGCTTGGGAATTGTGTCACTTCCTAACTAAACTCCATCCATGCAGACATCTAAATCACTGCATCAGTGCCAAAATCTGACAGCACCACATTGCTGTTCCTACCTTCAAATGTATCAGTCACAGGATGCCAGACTGGCAGGGGTGCTGTGAAGGCACTGGAAGGGGGAGAAATGCTGGTATAAAGACAAAATGCAACTATAAAACCAAAATGCAACCCTTTAGCTGTGCTGTCTTGCATTATAGACTTGTTTGAGGTTAAAAAAAAAAAGATATGTTTGAACATCAGTGTGTTTCTATTTTTACAAGGAGACTTCTAAGCAATTTTTTTTTACAATTTTTTTATAGAAGTTGAATCACTGACTCAGTCAGTGTCCTTTGTGCCAAAAGTGACCATTCCCCACCAAGTGGTGCAGGACAGGACCCAGCAGCCTTAGCCTTGAACATGTTCTGTCAGTGCATTCACTTGTTGTGTTGGGGTTGTTTGGTTTGGGTTTATTCCTGGTTTTTTAATCAGCAAAAAGCACGTTGAATGCTTCTGTCTCTCTGCTGTGGCAGCACAGCTTTAAACTGGGGAGATTTTATCCCTGTGCACTCCAGCACAGCCTGACCAGCTCTCTTTGCTCAGCTATTATTTTGTCCCTGATACTCACATGGCATGGCCATGTAAGCCCATAAAACGTCCAAAATACAGATATAAAACCCTCAATTGCTTGGAGCCCAAGCCAAGTTCCAATTTGGGTAATTGCATTCTGTCTATTTAAAATTCACATGTCAATTTTCAGTTTGCTGTTGATTGGACCCTTCCTCCCTTTCTTCACTAAACCATCTGCAGGCTTTTATCTCCCAGGTAGTTGTGTTTCAGTCCCCGATGCAGGGGCTGGATGAGAGTTTTCCAGGCTGCTCCAGTGCCATCAGCAGCTAAAGTGGCTCCTTGACTGCCTCCAGCCACTCTGGGCACCAGCAGCTGCTCCTCTTCCTCAGCCAGGGGTCACCTCTGCTCTGCAGAATGACCTGAGCTCTGCCAGTTCCACCCCGGCAAACGGCTGAGATTTATTTATTTTTATTCCTGTCATCAAACCCCTTTAGAAACACAGCCTGGAAGGAACCTTGTGCATTAAACTAAACTCTGTTCCCTGCTACCTTGGCAGCCACAGCTTATAAAACCATGCTGTTCCATCCCTGCTTGTGTCGCTCCCATCACTCCCGTGAAAAGCTGTTCCAGACTCTCACTGGTTTAGTGGTGCAAACTGACCTCAGAGGTCTGAGCTGGTGATCAGATTGCTGGCAGTTGGACTGTCTCCACCTCTGGAGTTTAATATTCCAAGGGAATGCTCTTAACAGGAGTGTGAACTTTGCTGCCAAAGCGTTGCCGAGCTGAAAGGTCCCAGCCAGCCCTGCGGGAAGGTCCCTGAACGTGGCCAGGGAGGGGAAAAGGAAAGATATATTTTTCCCTTTTATCCTGAACTTTCCATGAGAGAGCCAAGGCAAAGTTGAAGCTTTCCACCAGCTCCAGATAATTCATGACATGAAGGAGAGAAGTAAGATATAACAGCTATTCCTTGCTGAATATATCGCTGACGAGCAGTGGCTGGAAAGCTCCGATGCACAGTTACAGGGAGAGAGTCCTGGAGCCAACTGTAATTAAAGTTCTTTTGACACTACAGTAAATCCTTAGTAGTAGTGCCTTATTCCAGCTTTCTTTGCCTTGCATGCCTGTAATGCCCTCTGGGAATAGGGAGAAACCCTCCACTGCAAACTCTCTTGTATACTCTGCTTTTTTTTGTAATTAGCCTGAGTCAACAACACTCACAAGAATCTGTTCGAGCCACTCACTGCATACTCAACTCTGCTTGTGCTGTTGTCACTTGGAGTCCTTTTTAAATAGGAGATAATTATCTAGAAAATAAGTACACCTACACATCACCCTGCTGTGCCCTTGGTTCCATTTGGGCACCTCAAAGCTGTGTCCTTGTCTGTCTGACCATCAAGACAAACGTTCTGTCCATGTGTGGGACAAATTGCCCTCAATAGAGGGTTTTCTCCTTTAGCTAAACCAGCCACGTATTCCTTGATTAAATCCAGCTGGGATGTGCAACACAATTAATAAGATGTAATTCATTATATCTAAGTCTCTCTCATGCTTAAAATTTGCTGAAAATCTGTATCAGTAGGCTGTGTCTAGCAATACTTACAGTGTTTGGTGTGTGTCATTTACTGGGTTTTAAGCTGCTTTTTGGGGTTTTTTTTAGGTGTAAACCAAGGAGAGAAAACCATGCACCCTATTCACTCAGCTAAGAAATGTAGAAATGCAGTCCAAAAAGAGGAGCACATATATTAATAATAACAGGTATGACCTTTTCAGTGTTCTCTTCTCTATGATATCTGTTTACCTTGCAATAAATCTTGGTTCTTAAATATTAACAGTGTAAATAATGAAGATTTGCAGGCCCTGAAATATCTCCAAAAGCAAGATATCAGTGACATTCAGATGTCACTCTCCTTTCCAGACCAGATATTTGTTTCTCACTTTTACAGCGTTTGTAAAAATAAGCAAGTAAATATATGTGAAAGAAACATGTAATTAAAGTAAAAAATAAAAATAAAAAATATGGAGAATTCAAAAGCAGAAAGGGAAGAAGGAATAGGAAACAGCTCAGACAAAACAGCTGGTGACAGATTTAGTGTCCCCTTTAGTACTGAAGGAAGTTCTTAACCTGTCCTCTCATAACCAGAGTTCAAAATAAGCATCACACCTTGGGACAGGTGGCAAAGGAGTTCAAGGAGTGTGAGGAATCAGGGCTAATTATCCCCGTTCAAGGAATTGAGATGGGATTGATTTGTATTGCTTTAATTCCTGGATTATCCTGATAACGTACTGATGCTTCTATAGAATTATAAATTCATTAAAGGGTTCCCTGTAATGCCTGGGAGTGGTGGTGTATTTTGTTTTTTCTCTAGTCTGATCAAACTAGAACTGGACAGAAACATATGACAAGCTTCTCCCTTTTTTTGGTGGTGGTTTGTTTTTTTCTGGAAGAACATAAAATGTACAATATGTGAAATCGTCCCTTAACTTTGGTTTTGTTCAACTGAGGTCCATTAAAAACAACAACAAAAAAACCACAATTAATGGCTACAGAATAACTCATTTAAGCCCAGATAAGCCAAGAAATCTCCCGATGGAGAGAAAATAAGGTCGGATCACTGTATGAAGGTGGCTTTGCAGGGAGGTAGATGTGTAGTTAACAATGCCATTGCTAAATATCCAGCAGCTCATTTTGTGCCTTTTGCCGGGAACAAAACCCTGGGAAGGCAATTCAGAAGCCTGATGGAGGAGACAATCATCTCCTAATTCCACCTCGGGCTCAGCTAATGGCGTGTGATGATTGTGAGCATTTCCACCGTGATGAGGATGTTTGTGCAGGAAACGCAGCCATCCCAAAATCCCAGGCTGGCTTCCAGGGGACCGGCTGCCAGCTCCGAAAACGTAACTTTGATTTGTTGAGTTGGCAAAGAGGGACATTATTTACAAAAACTGACCCGCCTTCAGAAACAGCCTCAGGGCTGATGGGCACCGTTGGAGTCTGAGCACAGCTTGGGGGGGAGAAATAAATGGAGGTGTTTGGTGTCACTGACACATCGGATTAAATTCTGTAAGGTCTAGATGCTGTTTCCACTTTTTCACGAGAATATTTCTCTAGAGAAACACAAATAAAGAGGACAATCTGTAATATTTAGCCTGCCAAGCAGCTAAGGAAAAGAGGAATGACTTATTTAATCACTGATTTTGGTTATTTCTGTTGTGTTCTAAAAACATGCCCAAAATTATTAAAAATTAAATCATCAACAAGATGTTGAAAACGTATGTTTTCAATGTGCTGTGTCTGAAAACTTTTCAGAGGCTGGATGCTTTGAAGTAAAATCCTGTGGAAGACATTCTGAGCTCCTCCACAAAACAAAGATCATTGAAATGGAAACCAGTCAGTGAAAGTTTTGGAGGTAGATTTAGATTGGAGCAAAGAAGGTTCAAATATCTAAATCATACTGGATGTTTCAGGGTAGCCCTGACCTAGTGAGCACGAGTAACTGCACTGATAGATGAGCACAAACATGTTTTCAAAAAGTTCACTTTAATTTGCTTGTTTTGGCAAGTAAAATACAAGTGTGTGCTCATCCCTCCCTTAAAACTCTGCATTTCTTTTATTAAAGTGCAGCCTCCTCTTCACACAGCAGTGAGCTCTTCTCCTCCTTTCTCCTTTTTATGAAGTTGTTCTTTCAGCTTTGAGTTATTCCCTCTTTCACCATCAGGGTGAAGGCAATGAAATATGGCAAAAAGGTGACTGGGGCACAATAGATCCCAACAGAAGTTCTTCTGCTCCACAACATACCTCAATCCTAAAGAAACTTTCTTTATTTTTCTGTGTTTTATTCGAGGGAGGAGTAGAGGATCAGAAATCCCTTGATACTGTCAGTGCTCAATCCCCCTGGATAGGACCCTACAGACTCCTCTAATTATTCACAAAACATTTTGAGCAGGTGTCCACAAAATAAATTATCTGCTGTCTGCCAAAAACTACTCCTGGCAGGCTGTGTAGCAGGTAAATGAAAGGAGAGGTTGGAAACATGAATAAAACATGACTAGAACAGCTTAGGGCATTTTGATCCTCATAAATTCAGAGGCACCAATTGAATCCATAGGGGTGCACAAGGCAGGGGAGGGATAACACATAAAAAGAGGTTGGAAGGAGACAGCTTTGGAGGGAATATTCCTAACAGGCAATTCCCTGTGTCAGTGGCAGCACCGCTGTGCCAAGGCACAAAAAGCACTTTCAGGGTAGCAGTTTGCAGCGTCTACCACGGGAGACAGGGAATCTGGACTTCCAGCAGCACTCTGATCCCTCTAAGTCACGTGGGCCAGCACCTTGGAGCCTTAAATTTAGTAAAAGTTGCTAAATCCTGCTATTCTGCCATTGGCAAGGACATCCCTAAAAATTTAGCCTTAGTTTGGTAATTCAGTGAAAAATATTTAATCTCTTCCCCTTCCTACCAGGACTGTGCATGATGATTTCCTAGTGAAGGCAGGATGTTTTATATCTTTAATATCGTCAAAACATATCCCTACAACAAGGCTGAACATTGCAATGAGTAAATTTGCAAATAGAAATGAAGTGAATTTTAGGTTTTAAAACAATCAGCACATATAGTTCTGAGATCACCTTTTCAAAACTATCAGTATGGTGTCATTTCAGTGAGGTTGATATAGATTCAAACTAAAGAAAGTATCAATTTTTCGAGTGGAAAGGGGTTCCCAAAGACTTTGTATTGAGTTAAAGTTCACTATTCTGTACTCTTTCACTGAATAATAAAAAAAAATTATAGTACATCATGCACATTTAGGAGCATATCAAAATTTTACCATGATGGAAAAAAATGCTCTGGTTTGCTGTTTTTGAGAGAAAGAACCTGTAAAGTGAGGATGGTAAATCTTAACATGAAGAAATACAAATAATTTTGGCTTATGGAAAAGGTTGCCATGTCAGAGGCAGAGGAAAAGATGGGAGGACAGAATAACTTGAAAATTGTGATTAAAAGAAATTTATGGGCAGGTAAGGAACTCCAAAAATAATGGCCCAGATTTATTCATGGTGGTTTCATTAAAAGCAGGGATAAATTAGTGCCAAGCACAAGTCTGCTTCTTTGCAGTGGTTTTGACCTATTCAGTGGAACCATTGTAGTTACTAATTCATACAGGATTATACATAATTGGGATGCCCAATTAGAACAGTAGAGTTTCAGAAATGACAATGTTCTCTTTCCTTCAGGGATCTGTAATTTATTCCATTACCTTGAACTTGCATTACACAATATGCCAAAATAAAATTTGCAAATGTCCTGTTAAATCCTGCTATCTTTGGTTCATACTGGATATGTGAAGAAAACATGTAGAGAGGATTAAAAATATGGGAAAGAATTACCATTTTAATACATTTGACTTGTCCATGAAGAGACAATAGAAGGTTTTCAGCCTCAGTAAATCCACCTTAATACATGTAAAGAGTTCATAAAAAATTCTTCTGCCCCATTGTCTTCATGAAAGTAATCTGTGCTAGAAAGGCCAAGATTATTTACCAAAGAAATCTGAAGGTTTATTTTGTTTGGCAGGGACAGCTTCCCTTACCATGTTTTTATCCCACCAAAATATTTCCTTGCTGCACTAATTCAGGTGAAATCTGATGCATAAACTGCCAGAAGAAGTATCAATACCTTCAGAAGTGTGGCTGATGCCACGTTTCCCTGCACTCTGAGATTTCCAACAGAGAATTTGGTTAATGGCTTTTCTTTGTACGTGTTGACTCTCCGAGCTGCTGAGATATTAGGATAATAAGTGTTTGAAGAAAAGAAGGATCTATTTATACAGAATCAATAAAGGGTTGCCATGGAAAACCTGAAGCTCTCAAAAGGAGGTTTCCTGGAATAGAGGGTTTTCCAGGGGAGAGAGTGGTTTGTACACGTTCGGTTCGTGGTGGTTGTTGCTGTCCCTGCTGGCATTCACATGGTGCCCAGCCCCAGCTGCTCCAAGGGGGGAATTCTCCTCATGAGGATCATTGAAGAGCAGCAACTGGAAAAATTACTTGCTGGGATGTCCTGTGAATTTTCCAGAGGTTGGATAAGAGTGAGGTGTGTGAGCAGCAATGCAAGTGATGGTATTGGGTTAGGTTTGCCTTTGGAGGACCTTTGAATGTGCTGGAGGATTTTGGGGGGGTATGAGAGATCTGGGATTACAGCTAACTAGAAGGGAAGATGATGATGATAGTGTCAGCTTGGTGGAACTCAGAGAAGAATGTGGTTTTTCTGACAGCTTTTGTGCCTGGGCAATGCTTTTGGGTACCTGGGGCTGTGCCGTGCAGGACGAGTGGGACTTTGATGACCTTATGGGTCCCTTCCAGCTCAAGATATTCTATGATTCTGTGCTTCTGTGATCAGTTTTCAGTATAACATTGCATGCATTGTTTTCACAGAATCACAGAATATTCTGAATTGGAAGGGACCCACTAAGATCATTGAGTCCAACTCTTGAGGGAACAGCCCATACAGGGATTAAACCTGTAACCTTGGAGTTATGTTTGTGTTTGGATGGTGTGAACTGTAGAATGTGCATGAAAGAACATTTATACATTTTTCCAGAATTTGGGGAGGATATTAATATCTGTAATATGTGACAATTCTGTCTCCTGTTGCTGCAGTGAGCAGTTCATCACCACCCTCTAAAAAATTATGATGAATTGGAGGTTTTTCTAGTGAATCATGCAGGATTTTTCTGTGGGTCAGCAAGCCTTTAGGAACATGTGTGATACAGTTAAGGAGGTTTGTTGTAACCCTTTCTGCCTCCCTACAAAGCAGCATAACTGGATTGTAAGCCCAGGGCAAGGATCTGGTCTGTGCCACTGTGAATTCTGTGTGATAGGAACTGAGGTGCCAGTCCTGGTGTTGCTGCCTCTGAATTCAGTTTATGACTCAATGAATTGGAACAAAGTCAGAGACATCCCTTAATGTCAGAAAAAGGATTTTTGATGTGATTCTGGATGCACGGCCAGCCAAAGGAGTTCAGTCCCTCTTCAAAGCCATGATGCAAGTACTGTAATGCAGATTACATCGATTTGCTCCTGGTTACTGACAGCTAGCAGGGATCCTTTAAAGATTCTCCACAGCACCCACAGAATAAAGAGCTCTCTGCATGAAAAGGAAGCTGTATTTTCATGCAGATGACAGATAATAAAAATAGCATCAATGTTATCATACATGTAAGGCAAAATTCAGTTTGGTATAGGATATTTTACGACTACGACAGGGTTCAGCTGACAGCATAAAGAGTACTCACACCTGGCACTCGAGGACATCATTTGGTGGTGAACATGGTGATGCTGGGTAGATGGTTGGATGACCTCAGAGGTCATTTCCAACGTTAATAATTCCATGATTTAAGCACATCCATAATGCTGCTGGCTCCAACACCTGCTTAAGTACTTGCTGGTTATGTTTTTGCAATTAATGCCTTGCAGAGAGGCAACAGAAACGCTGACTTGCAATACCCCACCAGTAAGTTTGCTGCTGTTCCAGACTCTCCTCATGCAGGACTGGTATGTGCAGGTATGTGATGAATGAGAGTTGACAAGATTCTACAATAAATACTCGAAATCCCAAAGCAATGACTGCTGAAGCGTAAAAGAAGTACTGCACCAGGCCATAATTCAAAGCAGCATTCCATTTACAAATGGAATAAGAGTAATAGAAAAGATTAACTTCCATAGGAAATTACAGCTTGTGTGTGTGTCAGTGCCTGTTTTTATGAAGTTCAGTTTCCTCCAGGCTTTATGTCTCTGCATCAAAGTTACCGGAATGCCTTGGGATTGCAGCTCATTCCATGGTGTTGTGGCACTGTGTGTACAGTGCTCCCAAGGACTACTTCCCACTGGGACAACGTTTTTGCAAAGATGTCTGTGTGTTTCAAGTTTAGCCATAAAACAAGCCCTGTAAACTGCAGTGTGTGCTCATCTCTTTTATTTGCATGTAAAGGCACCTGCAAGCCTCTGGGATCACACCTGAGGATGGCTATTGCTGTATACACACATTTACAGACAGCAGCAACGTTCTCCAAAATCTGTCTCTGGATGGAGAAGATGGAAGTGGTTTAGATAACTATTTGTCCAATGCTATAAAATATGCTCTGGCCTCTCCAGCTCCTCATTATGTAAGGATAAAGTGATTCAACATGCAGCCTTCCTACAAACACTGTGACTCACTGCTGGAAAGAATTGCCTGGGTGGCAAAAGATGCTTCATTTCCTGAAGCTACAGATACAAGTTCAATGGGTGCTCACCACCAGGATCCGTTTCTTTCCTGTTCCAGTGGATACAAATGGATAGATGAGTTTAAAGGATTGGCCATGAATTGCAGCAGAGACTAAAACTTTTGTCTTCTCAGTCACAGAATCACAGAATGATTTGGGTTGAAAAGGACCTTAAAGCCCATCCAGTTCCACTCCCCTGCCATGGGCAGGGACACCTTCCACTAGCCCAGATTACTCCAATCCCCGTCCAACCTGGCCTTGAACACTTCCAGGGATGGGGTGTCCACAACCTCTCTGGGAAACCTGTGCCAGTGCCTCCCTACCCTCAGAGTAAAAGATTTCTTCCTCATATCTAATTAAAACACACCCTCCTTCAGCTTAAGGACATTCTCCCTTGTCCTATCATTTCATGCCCTTGTGAAATGTCCCTCTCCAGCCTGGAAAATAGTCCCTGGAAAATAACAATACTGCAGCCTTGTGGTATTCTTCCTTTCTGATGAAACCTCACAGCCTAAAAACCCTATTTAAAACAAAGAAACAAATAAAACTTGCAAACCTCAACATAAAGAAACCTGAAACCAAAACTTAGGCAGTCAAGAAATCTCATTACCAAAATGACATTAATCCAAAAATAAAATAAAAAATAAAATGTGATTATGCAGGGCAAAGGAAGAAAACTAAATCTTTGTTCTGCTTCCTCCTTCCTCTTCAGGAACTTCAGCTCAATGTCTAAATTCCACAGAGTTGTTTAAAACAACTGTCCTTTAAAAGTGGCTATCACATCTCTGACAGCTTTAATTTTTGTGTGTGTGTGCTCAAAGCCTTTTAAAGTCAGAGCAAAACACCATGAGAAATCTCCTTTGCTCCCAGTTGCAGCTCCTGGAGCAGGAAGGCTGCAGCTGGAATTGCTGCCTTGGACTTCCACCGGCCCCTTCCTGGAATTATTCACTCGACAGCTTTATTGCACCTGGAGATCTGATTATTAACTGTCACCGGAGCGTGGTGCCGAGGAGGAGGAGTGACATCCCCCCAGCTGAACGTGGAGCAGCTGTCACCTGGAAGGCGACGCCGTCGTTCTCCCGCTCAAATGCCACGGCTGTTTGTGGCAGCACCGTGGTGGCCCCTGGGCAGGGACACGGGGATGTCACACGGGGATGTCACACAGGGATGTCACACTAGGACTGGTGATGAAGGGGAGGACAGGGTGTGAGCACTGGCAAGGGGAGAGCTGTGCTATCCCTGTGGAGGTTGTGCTGGTTTAAAGGTAAACCAGCAGGGGAAATGAACTCAACTCTCAAGGAGAGATTATAAGTCAGAATAACAATTTAATAAAATAATACAATAAGTACGATTATACAAACAATTGGTTTTAACCAAAAAACCCAAATGTATAACCCAGCACCCTGGGGCATGAAGAGAGTGGTGTTCGTTGGGCCCCCTGAGTCCAAAGTAAAAGGAGAGGGAAAAACCTGTTGGTGAGAGTGCTGGTGGAGTCTGGTTGAGAGTGGTGGTTGCAGTTTGGTTGAGAGTGGTGGTCTGCAGTCTTCCTCCGGATCCCACGAGTGGTTAAAAAAGTCCCAAGACCCCAAGATTATCTATCCTCCAGTTCAGGTAGGAATGCCCAGTACCTCCCTCAGTACACCCTCACAATGGGTGCAAAGAAAGGAGCATCCTCCTATCTCTCAAGCCTCTTAACACCCAGTTTATAGCCTGAGGGGTCAGGCTGCTCTGGGCAGAGGGTGTAAATGGTCTATTGACAACAGTTTCTGGGAAATGGCATGGAAGGCCATGGAATACACAGTTTTGGGTTACACCCATCCAGTGATGAACTGGTCCCAGCTGTTCTAACTAGGACAAGGTTTAACCAGCTGCTGGCAGGAGGAATGGCACCACTGAGATTTGAACAGATGGAATAAAAGGAATGTGCAGGAGGAAGAGCTCCATGCCCAAACCAGCCTGGGGGGCACCATCACCCCCTGTCAGTGATGGGGAATGTTTTGCCTTATACCACCTAGTCCAACTGAGACCACAGAAATGGCCAGTGCTACATGTTGAATTAGCTTGGTATTTCCTCAAATTTTCAAGCTGTTTTGTACAAATCTTTTGTCTTACAGTTTTTCACCTTGCAAGAATCCCAGAATCCCAGACTGGTCTGAGTCAGAAGGGACCTTAAAGCTCATCCAGTTCCACCCCCTGTCATGGGCAAGGACACCTTCCACTAGACCACATTGCTCCAAGCCAACCTGGCCTTGGACACTTCCAGGGACAGAGCAGCCTCAACCTCCTTGGGAAAAGATGCCTTTGATTATCCAAACTTCTCTATTTTTTTATAAAAGTAATCAAATAATATTCTTAAATGCATCTACTTTTTTTTTTTTAATTGCATATAAAGCTGATAATTGGGGTTTGGCTTAACTCCACTGAAAAGAGTGAGCAAAAGAAGAAAATTCATCTGCCAATTTAAGGCTCTATTCTGCATGACAGGCTTTCTTCAATGTGTGCTCCTTTTTTGTAATAGGCGTTCCCCTTTTTCCCTGAAATAACTAGTGACATAATGACTTGGAGAACAATTTTCAACTTTCTGAGTGACAAACACATTATAACATGATTGGATTTCCTAACCTAATTGAAAGAAGGAATTCATTCTCATCTATATTTTGCTTCCACTTTTGTTGTAAATTATTCCATGTAAGTTCCATACAGTAATTTTTTTTTTTTCCAAAAGACAGAGGTCTGAGCTGGTAAAGCTTCTGGCTCTGGAACACCACAGACTCCAGATGTGCCAATGTGTGCTGAGCACTTGCATGACTTGCAAAACCCAAACTGGAGGTCCTTAAAATGATGCACCACATCTACAATTCTAATTTAGCTGCTCACTGTAATAGGTTGGGGGAAATGAGGTAAAACGTTCTCACTAATCTTGGTGCTAAGTGCATTAAGTCTCAGGATATATTTATAAAGGCAAGGGAGGATATTAGCAAAAAGATTTATCCAACAGTGAAGGTTTTTTCCCCCATTAACTAACTTCTAAGTTTCAAAGTTCTTGTAGTTTAATTGGGGAGAGTGGAATTTAGGAGAAATAATTATAAACATGACTACACAGGCAATATGCTACTGTTCAGCACAAAATACAACAACTGTTTGGGGCTGGTAATTGAACCAACACAGAGAGAGAAAATTCGAATAAAATTAACTTCCACTGGCAAATGTGAAAAAGATAATAAGGAAATGTTGAACAAGCTATCAAAGGTTTAATCTGGATACTATTGAGAAGAGCATAAATAAATGGAGCAAGAACAGATGGCCAACTAAAAATGAGTGGCCTTATAGAAGGTGAGGGGTTGTTTTTCTCAAGGAAAAGAAAGAATTTAACATCTGAAGTCAAAGTTAGACTCAATCAATACATTCAGGGCTCTTGAGAAATTTTGAAAATAGTTTCCTACTTGTAGTGATTTAGGGCAGTCAGGCATGTAAAAAGATTGAATCGGTTGTGAGAAATCAATGACCTCCTCTCAACACCCCCCCAAGATTCCCACTGAAATGAAAACTTGCCAATTACAATGGGAGTTTTGATGAGGCCAGCAGGAGCAGGATGTTCCAGACTCAAAGAAACAGCATGTGAAATGTAATATCTAGTATTTTTTGTGCCATTGGGGGGTGAGACGGGGGCCTGCTGAACGTCTTACCTTAAAACTCCGGCGCGCATCTCCCGTGGCAGATTAGGGGTGATGATCCAAGGCAAATAAACCGAGTCTACACGTGCATGGGATGATCCACTGGTGAGGGCTGCAGACATTTACCTCCCTGGTCAGCAGGTAACTGTGGTGCTCCTCCACTGCAGCCTCTCAAACCCCTTGTCAGATCCTCCTTTGGGTGAGATGAGACAAAACATATACAGTTGATAAGACAAAATAGATAAAGAGATTATTTTGCTTCCCTATTTAACACGAGGATTGATGGTTTCTTATTCTTCCACCACAGTGGTCTGTGTTTTGTCATGCCAAGCACACAGGCACTGGTGTGTGCACTGGACAGATCCACTGGTGTGGGGGCCTGGTGTCTGCTCTGTTCCTGGGGCTTTGAACTGCAAAATAGGGCTGGTCTTCTCCCATGGGCTGAATTCCCAGTTCCTGAATGTGTGCATTAGTTGTGTTCCTGCAGGGACAGCCCTTATCCAACCCTCTCCTCCTCTTCCACACCCGCCTCCTTTCCAGTTTAGACATTTCAATTCGGGACAGCATCCTTCCTTGGCCTGCTGCTATGGGACACTTGCCAAAATATCCCTTGTAGGGATCCAAAGAGCAACCAAGCTGTTGTTGGGCTGGGGATGAAACTATGGGACTCCAACATAACCAGAGGTAGAGTGGACCCCAAAAATCCTGATTGCTGTGGCTTTGTGCAAGCACTCAGTGATTCCTCCTAAAGGGAAAACACATTCCCTCTTCTCTTGCCTTCCAGGAGCAGTGTTTCAGGGAGAAGCCAAGCAGCTGTGCTTACAGGATCTCGCAGAGATTCCTAAAAGCTGATAATAAGGTTTGACAGTCATGTCATAATTGTTAACAATGGTATTGGAGACATGCCAGCAACCTCACACTCTCCCGCTGCTTCTCTGGGTGAGAGGAATTGCTCTATGAGTGTAAGTCTGCAAACCAAATTTGACATAAAGGGATGTTTCATACAGAGGAAGTACAAAGCAATAGGTTGTATTGTTGCCAGATTACACAACAGTAATGAAAGAGAAGAAACTACAGTGACACCCCATTAATATTTGGTATTTCTGCTCCCCGTGCATTCAAACATATTATGTTGTTAAAGCCTTCAGGAGCCCGATGGAACAGCCTGGTGTGCAGGTTTGGCGGTGGGTGTTGGGTATGATCTCCTTATTTACTGCTGGGAAAGCCAGGAATGATGGATTCAAGCTTGCTGGTGATATCTCAGCCCATGAAAAGCCATTGCTGTTCTCTGTTACCAGCCCCCTGCGCAGGGAAAAGTTTCAAAAAGTGTAATTTGGAGCTCCTTGTGCTCCTGTCCTGTACAGCCATTTGTCCTGGTTAACATGCACCCAATAATGTACCTGTCAGAATAAATCACAGCAAATGATACTTTTTGGTCTGGGTGTCACGAATTCCAGAGCTCAAGGTTCTGGGGTTGTTTCAGGCCGATGGAGGGGACTGGTTCCTTCTGAAATTTGTTGACCCTCAGACAGCCATAACTCTCCACAACCTTCACTGCCAGAGGAATCAAAATACAAATCAACACCATAAAAAGTGACATGTGAGAGCTATGTCCTTTTTACCTGTGTTTGTAATCCCTTTCCAATGGCTCTATTAGAGCTCATATAAGCAAACCCATGCAGATCTCTGCACGAGCTGTTAATGATTATGGACTGTTGTTTACCTTATCAGGGAAGCTGTCAATAGACCTAGTTAATGAATTTTGGGTTTTTTTCCTGTCATGGGAATTTTAATTAACAGTTTATTAACTCCCAATCCAATTCCCTGGAGGTCTCAACAGAATTCCAGGAGATATATTATGCATATGCTCACGCTTTCTCCTCTATTTAGACAATTTCTGCTCCAGAATTATTGCACCAATTTCCCAGCACTGCAGATACAATTCTGGCCACTCCAATTATCTGCCTGCTCCAGAATATAGCAGCAGTAACTTCAAGCCATCATAAAGAAGTTTATTAATTTACCTCCATTCAGTGCCAACCATTTTACTGCAGTGCAACAGAACGTGATCTGCCACGTAGGAAACCTTCCCCTTTTTGTCTCTTGGCTTTTATTCTAAAAGGCCTTTGTAAAATTTGCAAGGATGAAGAGTGTGTCCAAAGCAAGATCTGCATGGAAGCTTCCCTAAATCCCTGCAAGAGCTAACAAGTATTTGAGGTGAGAAGCTGCTAGTTTTTGAGCCTCAGAAGTTAGGTTGGCTGGGGACTACAGCAGCACTGTAGCTTTTTTTTCCTCATAATTTCCAAGGGCTGGAGTTTGTTTGTTTACACTTATTGGTGTCTGTTGTTTCCCCTTGAGCAAGCTTTCACTGGTAACTCTGACAGCAATAGCTAAATATAAACTTCCAACTTCACTCTTAACCATATTCTTCCCAAGATTTCTCACAGTCTTAATATCCTGAGCATCGGATCCACCTGACTTCCAGGCAGAATTTGGTTGAATTTCAGCTGGACATTGTGGGATTGTCCAATAGCCTGGCAGGAAGGGTCAGAGGTGCAGTAAAAGGATGCACAGAATGGATAAATGCTGGAATCTAGTGATCAGTGTATTGTGGAGGAGTCATCTGCAGAGGAACTGGGGATCACTGAGCCGGTCTAGGTCTGAGTAGAGGGAAGGAAGGGGAGAAGAAGCCCCTCAAGTAGACAAAAATGAGGTCCCCACCCAGGAAATAAGTAGCACAGGGAGGGAGAGCTCTCCTGGGACTGCTTGGGGTTGTATCCCCTAGTTGTGTGCAACCAGACCAATGAACCTCCAGCACAGTCCTCACTCTGCATCCTTCATATGACAGAAAAATCCCCAGGGTAGAAAAACTGCCAGAAACGCTTGGGTTTGGAATGCAAATACCCTCTTTCCATGGGACTGCTCTGCCTGCAGCAATAATGGTGTTTTTCTCTGTTTGGGATAGATTCTGTACTCACCAAGGTGCTGAAGCAAAAGCAGATTCCCTGAGACCATGGCAGGTCTGGCTGCTGCAGCAAACCCAGCCAAGCAGGCTTTGCAGGTGGGGTGGGCACTCCTTGGGTCAGATGTGAGGTTCTGATGTGCTCTTTGGAAATGTTAGTTGTCAGGAGTGTTCTGGTGCAATTACACCGATTGCTTGTCATTTTATATTGCTGCTGGTCAAACATCCATAACCCCAAACTCAAAGCCTGTCTCTGAATTATAGAAGACAGCTGCCAAAACTGGCAGCTTAAATACCAGAACTTCATCAGCTGGGCATGAGCCTAAGGCAGGTGCCAAGGAAATACTCCCATAGAGCCAGGCAGGAACAGGACAGCCAGGAGACTGTTTTGGGGATCTGTGGATCTCCTGAATAAATCCCATGAAGGCTGCAGAGCCCAGTTTAGTGAATGTGGACTAACTGGGAGTGGGTTTGGTTTCTTTGCTGCCTTGAGAAGTCGCACACAAACACCCAACAATCAGGACAGATGCCAAAAATCTCTGACTAGATTGTCTGCTGAATGGGGAGAAGAGAAATAAAGGCAATTCCTGTGCATCACTTCCAAAACAGCCAAAACTGACCTGAGAGAGACCTGACACTGCCCAGGGTAAGGGCCACACTCCATTTCACAGGAATATCAAACTTATTTTGCAGTCAGAAGGTCTTTCTCTGAACTGAGAATGAACTGTTGAAGTTCATGGGTGGTTACTAGTGCAGATGCTCGGGGTTATGAAAGGGTAAAGATAGATTCCTGACTTTAGGCAAAATACTGGTGACAAGGCAACATGGAAAATGGGGAAAAATAGAGCTTTTCTCAAGTGTAATGAGGAACCAATGTGAAGTAACTATTCGAAAACTGCTTCAAAGCCACTTAAGTCAATGAGAGTTTTCACTTCCCACTCATTCCAGTAAGCTTTTAATCAGGCCAATAAAGAGGAGACAAAAACAGACTGATGGAAATTAGAGAGGTGTAATCAAAATGTGTGTATCCATTTGGAAATGGGACAGAAAATGGTCTCTTTCCTTTACACCATGTTTAATGCTCATACTTCTGAAGACACTTATTTAGAACAACAATCAGACTCTCGTTGGCAGAGAACACAGTAATCTAATAAGCTTTGCAGACTTGTATGGAATGCTAACTACAAAAGACATCACCTATAAATTAAGGTTCAAAAGGTGAGACAGAAACAGAATATTAAATAACAGCATCTTTCTCTAAGTTGAGTTAACTGTTCCAGCAAAATTTATTGCCAATCTGGCTACAACATCTGCAGAACTAAAGGACTTGTTAAAGAAAAATGAAACTTGTCTTTCTGCCAAAGTTTGGAGAGGCTTAAACAGAAATTAATATCCATAAGAAATCCTGGAACATTTTTGAAAAATTATCTGTCTGGCTATCCCTGCTGCTTTTCAGAGAAATAAAAGCATTTGAAAAGGCATCTTTCACAGTGCAGCTAAAATTTGCTCCACAGAAATGATGGTGCTTTGATACAACTGCTTTCAAATTTTGTTACTGTGTTAAGGTAAATTTATGCTAATCACACTTATTTCTATCAAAACAAATCTGATGCATTCTCTACAGAAACAGAGCCAGGCTCTTGTACTCTTGCAAAACGCTGCACATGTTGATGTTAAATATAAGGGATATAGATGATAATGGAAAACCCCATTTGTACAAGCAAGTTCAAGGTGACACTTCAAGATAGGGCTCTCCTTTGGATCATAAATCCTCTCTGGTGTGTGTTCTGGAGGAAAACTGCCAGAGTAGGAATCCTGCAGCTGAGATGGTCGGCAAATGCCTAAAAAATAATAAACACTTGCCCATTTTTTTCTATAAAATATCTGGCTGCTTATAGTTAAACATGCTAATGGCTCTTTTCAAATTCTGCAATCCTCCAGTTCCTTTTAATTACTAGATTATAGGAGATTAATAATACCAAGACATTTAGTCACTTGATGACATGCTGCTTCTCTTTATATCCCTGAAATGTGATGCCCACAGTTTCTATTATTTTTGATAATAGGCCATGGAAAAGAAAATAAGCCGTATTGTTGAATTTTTAAATCTGGCTTTGCTATCCATTTAAGGCACCTCACAGCGAACTGGGCTCCCCAGGCTGGTTTTCTTTAGTCAGCAGGAGGAATGCACTGGATTACCAAGCAACATTAGACTCGTTAAGGGAGATGCCCAAATTCCTGGCTTAGGGTACAATGACAGCACTGTTGGAAAACTTGATCTTAAAATTATGAGGAGATGAGAGGGAGAGGAGAGGGAGAGGAGAACATCAGTTATGGAAGAGCAGCCAATGGTGGGAAGTTAGATCCCAGCTGGCAGTGCTGGGCATGGTTTGGGGCCGAGATGTTGAATTCATGACCTAGAAAAATAAACTTTGATTACTCAGTAGTCGGTGGAGAATCAGAAACCAGGAAGCTGAGCAACCTTCTATTAAATGAAACAATCTCCTGGATTGTAAAAGATACAGCATTTAGGTGGCATGAACTTCTCCAGCATACAGAGCACTCTTCATTCCTGTTCAAACGGTGAGAAATTCGCTCACAGCATGCAGGGATCGTCAGGACTGTGAACAATGATTTCTGTTCATAATGCTTTGGTTGTTATGACACCTTCTGGCTGTGCATTTCAGCTAATTAACAGTAATTATTTTATCCACAGCATCTTTAGCTCTGGTAAAGGTACCACCCCCCTGTTATCCATGAGCCCTTCTGCACAGGGCACGATCCAGTTCTGCTGTGCCCATAAGGACCAACGTCTCCAAACCTTTTCTTCCTGACATGGACAGATCCGAGGTGCTTCTTGGTTCTGGGATTTCAAACTTGCACAGTCCTCATGTGCAAGTAAGTCCCTCATGCATATTTGATTGCTGCCTTGGGTGGCAATATCCCTGCCTTTAATGTACGTGCACGTTGTGCAGTTGCTGTGGGAACTGTAACTTTGAGGTTTCACAGTTTGAAAAAAAAAAAGAAAGAATGTATTTATAGACTTCATTTATTTGGCTTGTGGATCAACATGTTAATATTGATGCAATGGAAGAAGAAAAGAAAACAAACTTCTAAACAGAGAGCACAACATCAAACACTGATCTGTTTATTTTTCTCTTCTGCAAAGTTCCTGTAACAGCAAAATTGCAGCAACGGAAAGGGACAGAATTATAAAACAAGAACCAGGCAAAAAGAGGAAGAAAGCAAGCTGAAGATAGCTGAGGAGTTGAAATAAGTTCTTAGAGATCAAGTTTTACCAGTCATTGATTACCACATGGCAGCAGATGCTGTGACACATTGCAGGCTTTTGCTTTGAAGCTCACCTGAGGCCAAGGGCAGTGCTACAGGCTGCTCAAGTAATCCCAACAGTGGTTTCTGTGTCCGTAACTGGGGTTTGAATGGTCACAGGATTGCAGCTTCTAGGTTTGCTTGCAGGTTTTAGGCTCATCTGAGCTCCTTTGAGGGGTGTGTGCTCTGAGGAGCTCACCCAGCAGCTCCATCACAGCCCAGCACTGCCCTCACTGACTGTGAGTGTGTGTGTCTCACATTAGGGGTGGTTCAACTGCAGCTTCACCACAGTGAGAGATAAAATCACAGGTATGTTATTAAAGAGATAAGAAAAGAGGAGTCACCTCAGAGGTGTGTTACTGGCAGTGAGATGCTTCTGTGCTCAAACCAACTGAGTAAAGCTCTGTGGTTTATTTACTGAGCCAGGTGACTGCAGAGAGGGATCCAGCTTGGTCCTTCTCTACCTCTTAACACACTAGTGAGGTTTGGCCAGGCTGGTTTAGTGCTTCCCTCTCAGATCTCCTTTATCTGCATTTCCACCACATGAATTATGGCCACAGCAAATGTCTGATTTCAGTGAAATGTGGAAGGAGAGGAAATGGCCTCAAGTTGCACCAGGGGAGGTTTAGAACAGATATTAGGAAAAATGTTTTCATGGAAAGGGTCGTAAAGCATTGGAACAGACTGCCCAGGGCAGTGGTGGAGTCACTGTGTTGAAAAAATGTGTAGATGTGGCACTTAAGGACATGGTTTAATGGTGAGCATGGTGGTGATGGGTTGATGATCCTAAAGGTCTTTTCCAACCCTGCTGATTCTGTGAAACTCCCCTGATGGTTCCCAGAGGGCTGGGTGTGCACCAAAGAGAAGGAGCTGGGCAGAGGAACAGGGAAGCAGCTCTTGGTGTGAGGATGAAGCGGCATGAATAGGTATGAGACTCTAATTGACTCACATGTAACCAAGGTGACTAAAGACCTGGGTACCCTGGCTAATTGTTGTAACCAATTAGTAAGCTGGAGTCCACTTGTGAAGTCCACACTGCCCCTTGCAGCTCATTAGGAGAGCAAGGAGGGAATTTCTCTGCAACAGCTGCCTGGAGATGGGGAGGGTTTGGTGTTCCCAGGCTCAGAGATATGATATATAAAACAGTATTCTGCTTTCCACTGATTCAACAAAGACACACAGTAGATTTTTAACCCAGAATGTTAAAGGTTTTCTTCTGGCCCAAAAAAAGGCTTTGCTGTAAAGGTAAACATGTTTGAAACACATCCTAGTTCAAAGCAATAGTCATGCCTGAGACACTAATATTTACTTTTATTATAACAGTTCTGTCCAGAGAAGTTGGCAGAAAGAATTGTGTTGTAAGCACAAGTCTATCCTCTGCTTTCATGTGTGATTACAGCTCAGTTTGGCAGTGTAGTTTTCTCTGGCAATGAAACACTTAATAGCAGGCTGAGATTTCCGAAGGTTGACCCCACGCTATTGATACCCACCTCGTTTCCAGATGCAGTTACTTACTAATAAAGCAAGTTATAGGGGACATATTAACTTAATGCTGTGATTAATGATTTTGATTCTGCTGCTAAACAAACTCCTTTTCACTACACAGGGGCAACGCTGGAGCCGAAGGAAGGGGCTCCTTCATCTGCTGATAATTAAGTTTTCTGGAAGGTGATTATTTTTCTTCTTCTCTGATCCATGTTGTCTGGTATCCATTTTTAACCTGCAGTCTGTAAAAACCACACCTTATAAAAGGTGAAAATCGGGGAACCTGGAATATTCCTGATGGGCTAAAAGTGTGGAGTGGCTGTTCTCCACATGGATGCTGCAGCTGGTTTAGACACCAACATTATTGCCACTGTGTTGAATGGATTTTATATGATGGTATAAATATGCCAGTTAGTGTTTCAATTAGCATCTGTGACTAATCCTGCCCACGCTGGGAAGTTGCAGCACGAGAGTTTCTTACCAAAGGGAATGTTTTTGTTTCTTTCTTATTCCAGTTTAATGCCAGTTGACAACCTCAATAGGACAGAAAATTGTAAGTTTTCTTTTAAATGGAAGGGAGGGATGGGTTAGAAGTGTTTCAGCAGAGGGTGAGGTCTTAATTCTCCTGTGTTATCAGAAATTGAATATTCTACATTATACATCAACTCCTACAGAGTTGCAAATGAATGCTCCAAAGTTGCTCTGAACTCTGGAAAGGCTTTTGTCACACAGCTTTGTTCTCCTGCTCTCTAGCTGATGCCACAGCTCCTGAAAAGTCTCATAAATCTGAAGTTATTTTTAATGGTGTAAACACACCATCCCCACCATCATGCCCATCCGTGGCAAGGCCTTTTTATACTGCCTTAGCAGCATAAATGGGCTTTTTATTAAAAAAAAAATATCTGGAAGCATTAATGTGTCTAGATTTAATGATGAGAATAATTAAGCCTTCAAACATGACTAAAGCATAATTAAAAAAAAACAAAAAGAACAGTAAAAAGTTTGTTTTGGCACTCTGTTTTGATACAACATCTGGAAATATGCTGTTGCTTTCTCTTTTTTCATTATTTCCTTTATGCCAGTAGAGGGCACACCTGTTTAAATCACATTTATTTCATACACAGTGTGCCATAATAAAGGTAATTTAAAAATTCAAAGGAAAAAAAAATACATCTATTTCCAATAATGAACATTTCACGGCATTTGGTTGCATTATCCAGGAACTGCTAATAGCAAAAAGAATGTTATTTAAATGATTTTGCATTCCAGAACTGCAAGAATGTTTGAGTGTTCCTGTCAAGTTCACTATCAGAAAGCAAATTTTGGGCAATGGGATTAAGGGAACAAAAAATAATGACATGGAAGTGCATGATTGGAATAAAAGCAGTGTTAATGTAAACCCAAACCCCCGTTAATTAGTGCTTTTAAATAATAGGAATTGGAAGGTTTGGGACATTTAATTCCAATTTTATATAAAAACTTTATGTACAAAAGCACCTCTGCAATGGAAAACCAAATCTTGGGGTAATTTTTCATTGTATTATTCCTTCTGACATCCATGTAAAGGGAATTAGAGAGACTTGGTATAAACCATGGGCTTGAAAATGACAAAACAACAGTAGTACTTTTCATGCATATCTTATGATTCTTTCATCCCAGGGTTTATTTCTGGAAAGGCTTTGAAAAATCCTCAAGTCAATAGATTAATAGCTTACCTGAAATTGTAAAGGAAAAATTAATTAACAGAAAGAGTATCCAGTGGGAAAAAGTTTAATAAAACACAGTAAAACCAGAAACTTATTTTCTTCCACTTTCTGCCCAACATCTTTAAATTCTTGAAGGCAGCTACGTGCAAGATTTCAGTGAGTAGGGAACTTGATACTGGATTGATTTTAATGCTGAAGTTAGAGATGTTATCTCCCAGCCAACTAGCACATTGCTGGCAGAAAAAGTTTGACAAAATTATTGAAGAATGCAGAAAACTGCCAGCCATGGATAGAAATGGTGTTTGTGAGAAGGTCACAGGAAGGATCAACACAGCTAAAAGTATCAAGTCCTCACCCAACCATCCTGAGGAAGGTTCTGGTTGAATCAGAAACTGAACCAGAGCCTCTTGGCTCTGCAGGAGCTTAGAAGGGATAATAGGAATAATGTGAGTAATTCCTGTACTAGAGAAGAGCTGCTTTAGCACAGACTGGGTAAACTTTTCCAGCCCAATTTTTAAGTTTGTGAACCATTTCCCTTCATGATGTAAAATGATTCCCTTTGTTTTGTCACTCATTTTTGCTGATGAGCTGCAGATGAAAAGGAGATTTTTGCCCCACCCCTGGAAGTGTCCAAGGCCAGGTTGGATGGAGCTCTGAGCAACCTGGTCTAGTGGAAGGTGTCCCTGCCCATGGTAGGGGGTGGAATGAGATAGGCTTTGAAGTCCCTTCCACCCCAAACTATTCTGTTTGGTTTATTTACTCCTCATGTGGGCAGTCTCTTACAGCATTCTGTGCAGCTAATTGAGTGTAGGGTAAGTCAGAGTGAGCAAAAACCTCCTTAGCAAATGTGGACTCTAACATCTCCAAATTCCCTCAATCCTCAGATGTCTTTACAAGATAAAGCTACAATGACTTTCCAAATGTTGGCTTGAAAACAATAACAAACAGTTGTCTGGGCACCTCTTCCCCCCTGGAAATGCTTTTAATCCCTGTGACTGGCTTAAGCAGTGGGATAATCACAGTCCTCCAGCCCCTCGGGATCAGCAGAGCATCCTCCTCTAGCAGCTCCTCACAGACCCTGGGAAACATGGAGCAGCTGGGAAGACAAAGGAACAGTCAACAACTGGCTTTATTCAGTCATGGGCTATAGGAATGCACTCAGAGAGGATCTTGCCCAATTTCACAAGAACCATTCCTTTAGGTTCAAGCCATAAAATCCCACATGTCCTGCAGGAGTGGCAGGACTTTCTCCTTAACCAATGGTTTGCATCCAAGCCACAGCCTCTTTTGCTATTCCTTTACCATTCACAATAAAGAACTTTTAATTTGAAACTAATGAACTTGTAAAGAATTGAAGATAAAGCAACTGGAAATTTGAAGGAAAAAAAGACATATTGTGATGCTGATTAGAGGGTGACACCCATTTGTATTTGGAGGCGTGTTAGTTGAATGGCAATGTCATCCTTAAGGATTTCCAACACTATTCCCATAATTTGGAGAAGACGTTGGTAGTCAACAATATTATCAACTTGAATGCTCTTAGAATCTTCCTTTTTATTTTAAAATTCTCTAAATATCTTAAAATTTGCTTTTGATATGTTAAGACTCACAACTGCCCTCACACTGAGATGCAAGAACATTCTGGTTGGAGGTCACTGATATGCTGTTTTCTTTATTTTTCCTGTTCAAAGGCATTTTCTCAGGGCCATTTGTATTCATTACTGATGGGGCAATTACTGTAGGGTTTTCTCATCAGGGTATTTGTAGATCTCAAAATTATTAGTACTTGATCTGGGAAAGTATTCTTAACCGAGACAGGAATTAAAGTGTATATTCTTATGGAGACAAACATAGATACTGGCTGAAATACTTCACCAAATCAAAGCTCTTGGGGCCCTTTTTCGCCTTGTTTATTTTCAGGTGTACTGTTTTCTGTTTTGTTTCTTCACAGGTCACTGTTATTTATTCTCATTGCCTTATCTGGCTGCACCTGATCCTGCTGACAAAGTTTAGGCTTAAATGCACTTACCTTTTCTTCCCCTCAGACAGGTTTGGGATGCCTGAGCTAACTCATGAATGCAACTGCATAATACTAAAACCTGAACCTCCTTTATTATTTTAAAATTGAAAGTGTCAGACAGTTTTTAAAATTCTACACACAGAACTGTGCTGCTGGAGCACCACTCCATGGATGCACAGAGGGGGCTGTGTAAGGAACAGCTGATGCCTGATACAATGAAAGCAGTTCCTGAGGTTTGTGTGTTGACTGCCATGAATTTCCAAGATAGAACTAAAAGCTTTGGACAAAACTAAACCCCAGCATCACATTTGCAAACAAATATTTTCCTGCTACAGAGATCACTTTAAAAATATGGTTCTTTTGAGTAGAATGAAAAATCCTTGTCACACTAAGAACAAGGGAAGGAGGAGTAGCCTGCTATTTCCTCCTCCCTCCTTAACATGATATTGGCAGTGATCACATTCCAGAGAGCTTTTAAGGAGTATTTCTTTCCTGGCGAAAGATTTACGAACTACATCCTTATTCACAATGGCTGCTTTGGTTTCTTAACCCTTAACAGCAAACTCACAGACCTGCTCTGAATTCATTTCTGTTCTGTGTGTTCACCTCCTCAAAAGTCAGTCTGAGCCCAGGAGAGGAGTCATTTCTCATCCAGAGAGAGTCCTCCTGCCCCGTGAGAGCTCCTCAGTACTCTAAACAAAACTCTAACCTAAGCTGCATTTTTGGTAGAATTAAAACCTCCCATCTTGTAAATGTTCTATATTCAGTAATCTTGAATAGTACATCAGGCAATTTGTTGAAACAAAGGATACCATGGGTGGTGGGTATATGATTTTGTATTTAATTGTATTCGATTAGGAAAGTTACCCAGCCCATTACTCAGCTTTCAGGACAGCCATAAAATGCCTTTGCCTTCCACTGAATTGCCAGCCAGGCCTCCAGGCAATCAGGCTGGTTTCTGCTTAACACTTCAGCTCAAGGTTGCCAATTAATAGGTAATGATAAGAACTGATCTGTTGCATTTTAATAGATACGACAAAATCAGGAAGAAGTGCTGCGAAAATAACTTGAAATATAGGGGACTAATCGTGTCTTAATGCCTAGGAGCTGCAGATGTTCAAATTACTGTAATGCTATTAAAATGGGTGCCTATTAATACACAAATATTTCAATGACACACAAAAGCAGAGTCAAACAAAAACCCGAAATAATGATGAAACTAAAATTGCCTGTTTATTGGAATTGGCCTCCCACCACTTATTTCTAATAGGCAAAAGGCTGTACTTCTGACAGTACCACTCTCACTCCACTCTCTCTCCCAGAGTTCACAGATTGCTTTTATGCCTCCATCTACCTATACGTGAAATCATTTCACCACTTTAATTTTCTTTCTCTGTGATTTCAAGATATTGTATATCAGTTTGCACTCGCTGGGCACTTAACCTTCCTATTATCATTTTCTTTCTGTGCCACGCTCTCCGGCGCAATTGCACATAATTCACTTTCTTTTATGGGTTTTGGATTAGTCACTGTGGTCTGATGTAGGTCCTGCCTGCATTAAGGACATTTGCATCCATATAACACCACTGCTGTGGTTATTACAGCAGCATAAACCTTTAATGCACATAGTCTGTGTCAGGGCAAAGTGAGGCTTCCAATGCTGCAGTTTAATCCAGTCACATAATTAATTTCCTTAATACAGACAGGGCCTCTCATTAGCCTTCCCCCCCCGGCCCTTCCCTCCTGCTGCTCCAAACACCAGTTACACTCTCCATTTATTAGCACGAGCTGGAGCTCGTGGAGACAATGAAATGGGAATTTTAAATCGATTGGATTTGATGCCAAGAGAAGTGTTACCATTGACTTCAGGGAAATTGGACCAGAGCATTGCTGGATGCTCCTGAGAACGCTATCCTTTTTAACATAATGCTTCCCAGGCCCATGGAGAGCAAGATTCTCCAAAACAGGGACAAAATGCAGCACGAGGAGCACGGCTGATATTGGTGTCAGTGGTGGGCACATCAAGGATGTGAGATGTGAGGTGACTGTGGACCAGGCACAGGACTGAATGCAGCTTTTCCTGTGACACCACCACCACAAGGAATCTCCCTGTGCTCTGGAGAACTGGAATGCTGTCTTGTGATATAGATATTCAAAAAAAAAATCTAGCCACTACAGCTGACTTCAATTTTGAAAGAAATGCATAATCTATTAACTGTGCCTGCAGATCAAGCCTCAGATTAGTTGATATTGATGTTGGCTTAAAGAAAGAAGCATTTCTTAAAAATTAGAAAGATTAAATTTACATTAAGCACTTATCTTTAAATAAGATTCCCATAAGTATAAATGGGAAAAGTCGATTTTCTACTCATTTAACTGCATCCAAAGCATCACATATTTTGTCCATAGATTTTTGTCATTGACATTATTATGCCTGAAAGTATGATTGGAAAAGGTGGGATGCTACAACCTTTACACACAGAAAGAGAGAAAACTAAATTTTCAACTGTTTTTGAATTTATTTTTAATATTCTGCTTCCTAGTGGCTGTTTCAGATTAAGTTAATTGATTTATCTACCTGCAAAGAAACTGATAGCAGTGATTGTCAGTGCTAAGATCAGACTAATAGTCCATCAAGTCCCATTGACTAGATCCTGTTTTGACAATGTCCTAGAGGTGTTCTACAAAACAAAGTCAGCTTAAGCTTGAGGTGAGTTGGTATTTCTGCCAGTGGTATAAAAAAGTCTTCAAAAGCTAAGGCAGGTGGGAGATAAGTGATGATTGATTTTTTCTGGAGGAATTTATGGTGTATCTGAGTCAACTTGTTACTGGTGGCTAAATTCCCATCTAAAAACAAGGTTCGTCAAAGCAGGACACAGAGAGTTCTACAGGAAATCCATGTGCTGAAAATGTGAACATGGCAAGAGAAATATTACTTGAAAATATATAAAATAGACACAGCAACTATGGCAGAGAGCAGTGAGGAGGGTGCAGCTAATAGGAGCAAGAGCTCACTTGATAGTTCAGGTTTACACCAGCTGGCATCAGGATGGACAAGGTTAAGTTGAGTCTTCAAAACAAATTATATTCATTTAAGTAAGTTTAAATATGACATTAATGTACCTGATGACACCTGTGCTCATAAATTAAAGTGCTTTTTTTCCCACTTTAATTCTTAGGAAGCATTAATTACACGCCACTAGAGTAGAAGCATCCCTGTTCTTCACATATCGTTTCAGAGACACGTCGACAGGGATGTTTGAATGACAAGTGGAAATGAAAAAAAATCATTAGCTGGAAGTAGTGTGAGACCTGCAATTAAGTTGTTATTATTGCACATGGATATTGCAGTTGGTCCAGAAGCCCCAGATGGCAGAAGGGCATCCCAGGATCAGGTACTGTGTGAAAACATGCCAGGCAGCCTCAGAGAATTTACTGTCTACGACTTGCTTACCTTCAGTAGGTATGTGAGGATATTGCAGGTTTGCTGTGTTTTCTGAAATAAATACAGGAAAAACACTTACAAACCTGCTGTTTCTACATGCCTGGGTTGCTAGATAATAGGTGAGGGAAAGAGTGGGGTTTGTCCTTTTTAACTTGTCATCTCAAAGATTAGAGTCATCTTTTCGACCTCACAATCTCATAAAGTGCCTCTCTGACAAACTTAAAATAAAAGCATCTCTTGTGTGGTGTAACTCGACACCTATGATAGGAATTTGAAGTCCTTGACTTAACTGAAATTGAAAAAATGTATTATTTGGCCGCAGCAGTCCGACTGTGGGTCCGGGCTGGAGGTGACAAAGGACACCAGGGAAGGCAAACTGCAGAATGCATTTTCAAAATTTTAACAGCCTCAGTGGTCGGTCAAGCATAAAAATACAGGCTATCGTTCTCACACTGGCCTTGCACAGCTAAAGCTGATATTTCCACGTGGAGAGCTGTGCCATAGGGCCATGACCTTGTCAGCTCTCATAAGCCCCAGTGAATCGGGTGTCGTGAATTCTGAACGGCAGAACTCCGAGGAAGCCAAATCTGCATTCGGGTTTTGCTCCTGGGTCTGTGCTGTCACTGCCCCACAGAGGCGTCCACAGCCACCACACTCCTACCTGAGCTGGAGTTTGCTGTGAAACTAAGGCTTGACCCCAGTCCTATCATAATTCTTTGTGCCATAATAGCTGAGTTAATATTATCTTCTAGGCAAAAGCCCAAAGTGGAGGTTTAGGGATGTGGTGGAGTTACTAGACTGTAATACAGCAGCTGAGCTACACAAACAGGCTAAGTGTACGTTCCTGCTCTGTGCCAGGGCTGAGCTGAACCGTATTGGTACAAATCTCAGTGCTCAGCTCCTGTACAGTAACTCGTTAAATCACTGTAATTCTATCAGCTCTATGAGTCCAACGGGACCACGCTCTGCCAATTAAAAATGCATCCTGTTTTTCTGAGATAATTTATTTTTTGACATCCCTTCCTCAGATCAGTGCCACATTTCATTACAGAAGTGGCTACATTTAAGTGCTGGACATTCCTTAATTACAGACTTGCACATGCACAGAAAAGTAAGGACATCTTTTCAGGTCAGGGCTCCTGCACTAAGTCTGGGTCAACAGATGCCGTGCAAGTTTCTCCTAGTCCCCAGAGGAGACTGTCACCACTTCCCAGCCAGCACATTTCAATAATTCACAACAAAAATGGACAGAAAGGGAAACAGAAGTGGCAGTGACTTAAATATTACTTGCTGAAGAAGAAAACTGTTTTCCTCATGTCTTTCGCTCTGATGCCCAGAGAGCAAAGCATTGCCACCCTGTCCAAGATCCCTCTGTGTACCACAGGACAGTCATCGAGTCCTTTCTCCCTTCTGGGCAGGTCTCCAGCAAAGGAAGGACATCAACTTGTTGAAGCAAGTTCAGAGGGGGTCACCAGGATGATCAGAGGGCTGGAGCAGCTCTGCTGGGAGGAAAGGCTGAGAGACTTGGGATTGTTCAGCCTGGAGAAGAGAAGCTTCAGGGTCACCTAATTGTGGCCTTCCAGTGCCTGGAGGGGGCAACAGGAATGATGGAGAGAAACTATTTACAAGGGCCTGAAGTGACAGGACAAGGGAGAATGGTTTCACACTGCCAGAGAGTAGGGTTAGATGGGATATTAGAAAAGAATCCTTCCTTGTGAGGGTGGGGAGGCCCTGGCACAGGTTGCCCAGAGAAACTGTGGCTGCTCCATCCCTGGAAGTGCCCAAGCCAGGTTGGACAGGGCTTGGAGCAACCTGGGCTGGTGGAAGGTGTCCCTGCCCATGGCAGGGAGGTGGAATGAGATGAGCTTTAAGGTCCCTCCCAACGCTAAACATTCTGTGGTGCTGTGATTGATTGTCTTGCATTGACACTTCACTGTGGGTAGGAAGCCAAAGCCATCCTTGGTGTAACTTGGCTTCCACTGAAGCACAGCAGGCTAATGCACACTTTATTGTAATGTACTGTGCTTTGGGATGCTGAAAGATAATAGAGGTTTCAGGAAACTTAGTACTATTTGTTATATAACCCGCCAAAAAGGAAAAAAAAAAAGGGGGAAAGGGGACTGAAAGAAATTCTGCTCAGCCTTAATTACAGCAGCACAGCTCTAATACCATGATGAGCTGGAGCCAGACTCAATAAAACCTCCATCCGGCTCCTGCACAGCGACCTACGTGAACCTGATTCTTTCCCTGGGCTTCCAGCCCAGAAATTAGATGGGAGTTTTTATTTAAGCCTGTAACGCGTCAACTTTCCCTGTCATTCCTAAGCTCGCTGTGGGAGCACATTTACCCTCCCCAAGGTGGGTTCCAGAGGGGGTTCTGGGGGAACCCACCAACACCCACCAGCGCATCCCCGGGGAAGCTGAGCTGGGCTGGGCTGGGCTTTGCTGGGCTGGGCTGGGCTGGGCTGGGCTGGGCTGGGCTGGGCTGGGCTGGGCTGGGCTTTGCCGGCCCGGAGGCGGTGGGTGCGGAGCGGGTGGGCGGGAGATCGGGTGGGTCCCGCCCCGCCGCCCGGAGCGCGGCGAGCGCCGCTCCAGAAGAGGCGCCGGGAGCCGCGGGAGCCGCAGGATTACCCGGAGCGGCTCCGCCGGGAAGGGCTGCGGGCACGGCCGGGGGCGGCTCGGCGGCAGGTGGGCAACTCCGGGGAACTAAGTTGGGGTGCGGGGTGGGGGGGAGCGCCGAGCCCCCGCATCCCTCGGGAGGGATGGAGCGGAGGAGCGGGGCCGGGGGATGCTCCGAGTGCTGCCGGGGGGAGCTCCGGGGACACGGGGACGGCTCCGTGTCTGGGATCGCAGCGGTGCCCCCAGGGAGGGTCCGCGCCGGGCTCGGGGGGATGCTCTGCCAGGTCCTGCTCGGTCCGTGTTCCTGCAGCGCCTGACTGATCCCCGCTGATCGTATGAGCTGCGGGAGCTGCCGTCCCGTCCCCACAGCTCCCCCGACGCCGCCCGTTCCCGGTGGGAACGCTCCGTGAGCCGCCCGCGGGTCCCCGGGGGTGGGAGAGCGCCCGGGGCTGCGATGGCCGGCGGTCTGGGTAGTCTCTTGGTTGTCGTAGCCTTTGGATCTTTGGGGTTTTTTTCCTCGAAAATTGCGTTAAGCGAGTCTAGAGTTGCTCAAGTTCTAAAGCTGCGCTGCTCTGGCGTTGCTTTTAATTAAGGACTAATTGTCTCGAATGCGAGAAGGCGCGTGCATGAGCTTCCCACCCCCCAGCTCTGATACGGGTGGGGATCTGGCGTGTTGGTTTGAAACAACTCCCACACCGCTCCGTAGAAGGCGTTTTGAAAAGCTTTTTCTTTTTCGTCGTGAATAATGACTCTGCCCTCTCTGCACGTCACTCGGGGCCGTTGAGTTTTGACCAAATTCTGACGAAACCAGAACTTTCCCCTCGGACACGGGGGAGAAGATGGAGCTGGACGCGAAGTTTCTGTGGTGGCTCGGTGGCTCGGCACAGCTGCCGGCTCCGCTTCCCTCTGCTCTCTGCAATATCCTCTCTGCAGGGTTTGCCGGCTCTGTTCCTTCTCTAACTAGAGATTTGCCTTCTCTTTTGGAACTTTTTTGATTTTTATGACTCACACCTTACTGCGTATGAGCTGCTCATGTCCCCAGCATCGCTGTGTGACCTTGTTGCCAATTAAGCGTGGTGCCTGGCTCTGATTAACCTAAATCCAAGCACCATTTTGTTGGATGCGTCGGAGAGAGGTCAGTTCATTTCTGATGTGAAATGATCCAGCAATAGCCTTGGGTGCAAGCTGGTTAGTCATGATTACCTTCCTGGTGGCATTGACACATCCCCAAAATGACTTCCGTGCTGATTTCTAGCTGTCCTGAAAGTGCTTGTTTTGTATGAGGGGAATATTGTCATTATTATGAGTGCAAAAATGTAAAAATAACATTCAAGTCCTTATGAAGGGCAGGCAAACTCTGCAAAGTATTGACTGTGGTATTCTGCAAGAGAAACTTAAACTATGATTTAAGCTGCATGCCAGGTTTCTTCAGTGATCTATTTTTTTAATGTATGTGGAAGGTTATGAACAAATTATTAAAATCAGTAATGGAAATGCTGAACTAAGTTTTAAGCATTAAAAGTGTACTCCACGTGGAATCGTTCCAGAAAGTTATTTATTATGCAAGAGACTTGCCATACTAATCTGGCCAATAAATCTGTGAAAGCATTTGAGGGGAGTAGTTGGGAGAAGGTGAATAATTCTTGCTAAAATGCTGCTGGTTTGGTGTTGTGGCTGAAGTTTCACGGCGATGCCCAGTTGAGGTCTCTATCCTGCCACGTTGGCACTTCCCTCGTTCATCAGGGCTCCTACAGCCTTGATAGTGGTTTTGCTTCTCTATTACTCTCAGCATTGCCTGGCACTGCAGGGAACGAACTGCAGGCTCGGAGCTGGAAGCGTTGGTGTTTTCTGGGAATGTAAAGCAGTGGGAGGCACCGCTTGGGTCCGTGTCAAGGGAGCAGGGGATCTGTGAGTTGGCACTGGCATTTGCAGTGAGGTTTTTCCAAAGTTCGTTGGTTGCTCAATGAATAGAGCATCAGGTAGGGGTTGCCTGATTAATCTGAGACATGGTACCTTTCATGTTAAACCAGGAGATTTTTTTTGAGAGCCTGTGGGGTTCAGATCCACTCTGGAATGGTGGCAAGCTCTGGCACTCTTTCAGCTCTGATGCTGCTGTGACCTGTGTTAGGGTCTTGTCCAGAAGCCGATGCGTGTGTCCAGCTGGCAAATCCCTGGGCTTGTGGATGTGCGAGTTACAGACCTACCAAAGCAACTTGTCCTTTAAATTCCTAGAGATCACGTCACCGCAGCCAAGGAGCGATGCCATATTTTCATGTCACTTTTCTATAATGCTTCTCTTGGAGTTTCCACCCACAAATGCTTCCAACCGCTCTGCAGGGGCGGTGGGTTTGGTTGTTTGTTTTTTTTCTGAGCAAGACTCACTGTCTTTGATGTTGTTTGTGTTTATGTTCTTGTGGTATTTCTTGTTTCTTGTGGGAATTTTCCCATTGCAATACCACAAGAACATCTTAATGGTATTGTGATACTGCAGCGGGAGATTTCTGCAAAGAGTCAGTCTTTTTGCTGTTCTTCCTGGAAGAGGCTGATTCTTACAAGTGACATAAGCTGATGGGTTTGTATGTGTGTAAGAGATTATCAGGGTTTACTTTGATACCAGAAGACACAGCTTAAGTGCAGTTTGCAAACAAGATTTTTCATGCATTTCTGATGGTGTGGGGCCGTTGTCTGAGCAAGCCTGCAGCGAGAGGGAAGTTATTAGTGATGAGGAATGACTCTGGCTGGAGGTGAGTATCCCTCCTGAGTATAAAGAAGACTTTGGATGACCTGAGAAATAATTACAAAATGGGTCTTAATTTACAAGAAAAGCAAGGAAAAGGTGAAGTTTGTTCATCTGTGAAGTTACTTTTTGTGTGTGTTAGTTTTCACCCTTCTTGGTGCTCAACTTGGCAGCGAGGTCTGTCTTGTTCTCATAGCAAATACATAACCTTCTAGTTCATATCTGGAAACCAGTGAACACTGGATTATAGTCCCATAGGATGTATGCACTCATTGAAGTTGAACACTACTGAGGGTACAAGTGGTGAGAAATGATTTATTCAAGGGACTTCTGTAATGGAAGCGTTTCTTAAGCTCATGGGTGATGTCAAGATGGATTAAAAGGCAAGATATTTTGAAATCAACTTTTGCCTGAAGAAGCTGAGGAACTTACAGGTTTGGTCCCCCAGACCTGAATCTCTCACAGAAGGAGTCTCTGGAAATGGATTTGCCTTGGTGCTCGTGCTCTGAAGTGATTGCTTTGTCACTGCTGTCCTTAACAAAACATACCTGTGGTGACAGCAGTTCTTTGTGTCCCAGCTCTTTGTGTTTGTTCGGTGTTTTGCAGCTCTACAGCTGGTCTTCCTCAGAGGCAGCTTCTCTCAGCCAAACCAGGGAAAGCCCAGTCAGTGAGTATCCCATTAAAAACCAACTAAAATGCAGAAAAATGAAGCTGGTAGAGCTGTAGCCCTCTCTTGTGCTGACATCCCCACCTTGGGTTCAGTGAAGCTGTTTAGAGTCATAGCCTGAACTTCTCAGAGTAGATTTGGATATCTACATTTTATAGCATATGGTGTAGGAGAATGAATTAGAGGAAAAAAATTAAAGAATTATCAGTGGCACTGGTAACGTGCCTTAACTAGGAAAGGATTAGGTAAAGGCTGCAGGTTTGCATAAACTGAGAAGTGCTTTGCTGTTCACAACCACTGATTCTGTGCTCCAAAGGCCACAACTGTTCTCTTGTTCACTGAGACAGATGAAAACCAGATCAAAGTTGATGGCCTTTCAAGCAAAAGTGTATCCAGGAGAGCACTGTTTGGGTAACAGAGGTGGGAAGGGTGGAAAAAGCTGTGACTACAATCAGCTAAAATTTACTATACATAGATTATTTTTAGTGTGCTTTCTAATACAAAGAAAAGAGCTGATACAGAGGGAAGGGGAGTGTCGGGAGCTCAAAACTCTTACAGATTCTCAGTCTCGTATGTGGCTGAATGAAGAGTGAAGGAGATGGGCAGCTGATGAAATAATGCAGGTTTTTTTGTTTGTAAATCTAAAGTCTGCATGTTGACATTTGGTCTGAGAAAACATCAATTGAAATACAGCTCATGGTGTCTATAGCATTGCCTTTATTTTGAAAGAGCAGTTTTATACTGCTGAAGTTTCACTTTTTAGATGTAATCAAGTGTAATGATATTCCTTAAAATCAGTGATGCTTTCGTTTGGCATAACTGATGTGGGATTTTTTTTTTCCCCCAAACTACGTAACTTCCAAGTATCTTTCTCTTGAAAAATATGTCTGTTGATCAACATAAAAAAATAATAAACTGGCAAAGTTGCTACATTTCCAGCTGGGGGAAACAGCAGTGGGAGCTCCTGAAGTTGTGCTCAGCCCTGAACAATCACACTTGCAGATTGCTTGTGCTCTCCTGAAAAAACTTATTTAGTGGGAACAGACAATATTTGAAACCTGGACGTGTGTTTTAGTGTTTTGTTAATTCTGACTGCACACAGGAGAAACTTTATCTGTGTTTGACTGTGATCATGACTCCAGAGCTACCAGGATGGTGGGACCCCAGAAAATGAGACAGAGCAACATGGGCTGTAAAAGGCTTTGGAATAAGTGGTCAGATAATAGGGAGAGAACAGCAGGGATGACCAGACTTGTGTGGGAAGTTCTTGTAAGTCAAGTATTGGATGCTGGAAAATACAAATACTACATTTCTGACCTGCAGTTTGAGGGGGAAGCACAGGCTGTGATGGCAGGGAGTGAACAGGTGTGAGCAGCAAGGAGCTTAAGGAAATCTGATTTACAGGACAGTGCCACCAACCTCCCTGCCACCCTGGGGACCTGTGTGCTCCCTAATATGTTCCAATTCCAACAGCTGAGGATGGAGCAAGGCTCCTGTGCTGCCTCTCCACCATGTGTGTCTGGGGAGGGCAGGTGTCTCTGCTTTCTGATTGCAGTCCAGAGTGGTTAAACTGGGTCAGCTGTTACAGATTAGTCCCTCCACACCAGATTTAAATGAAGAAAACTAAATAAAGTGATTTTTTTAACCACAGTAAGTCACTTGTGTAGTGCAGTGCCAGGGAAGCTGTGGAGTCCAGCTGGTTCCAGAGACCAGAAGCACCAGGTATGGGCAGGTTTCCCACCTATTACTACAGATCTATTCCTATATGCTGTTCCTTTGGTTTTGATATGTATAGTTGGAGATAGACACACTTGTACATTCAATTATAATGGAGAATTGAGAAGTCTTGACTTCTACTGTAGTTTCAAAACAGTAGTTTGAGCTTCATTGAAAGTGTATGGTTAAATTCAGTTTACTTTTCCATCACCACTTTAATCCAAGTGTAATGGGCTATCCTGGAATTAACTATTCTAAACCTGCACTTCTCCTTATTCCTGTGTTTTGTGTACTGACTCATTTAAAAAAAAAAAATCATCCCGTCCTTCTAGCACTGCTGAGATCCCAGTGCCATGGTCCTGATGTGGGAAGTGTATTTCAGTTCAATAGGCCTTGACAACTCTGAGGAGTATTATTGCTCAGCATGTTTAGGTCTCTTATGGAATTTAAAATATAATAAATTACAGCTGTTTGGAGCTGTAAACCTCTCTTTGGAGTAAACTGGTAGGGAAAATCAACTGGTTTTCCGCAGTCTGACTTAATGTAAAGCATGGCCAGCTTCTGTTGTGCTTGTGCTGAGGTCAGGACAGTAATTTCCAACGTGCTGCAGTGCTTGACTACATAAGGAGCAATCCTGTCTAATCCAATCCAGAGCAGGTCAGTAAATGATGAATTCTGTTTAGCTTTGCAAGCATGCTGATTTTCATAGTTCATTTGCAGCAATCATGCATCTCTGCCTTGCAGACGCTCCATGTGTTGAAGTTGGGGTCTCTTGGCATTGCCAGGAAGACTTGTGAGATGAAAAATAGTGTTTTAATGATGTTTTACTGTGGAGATATTTTATATGGAGAAACTGGAAAATTCAGCTGGTATAGTTGATGCAGAAACCATCATTTATTTTCTTGCTTGTAGTGAAATGTTTTGGTTTCATCCTGGCTTCTTAAGGCTGATTGCAGTCACCTGGATGTGGTCTGTGCTGCCTATCCATCTGTCCTGCTGGTGGAGACCAGTTTGTTTCTAAAATCATGAAAACAGGGTCTTCCTTTGCTCATATGAGATGCTGGAGCATCTCCTAGTAGCCCCTGGTGGTTCTGGGCGGTGGAACTGTGTGTTGGCAGAACATACATGTGCAGTTTTTACATCAAAAGCTCATGACTAAAATATCAGCATTTTCTGCGACTTCTTTCTTCATTTAAATGAAAACTTTTAAGTGCTTGCTGCTGCAAGTGTAGTGCAGGTTGTTGTGTGGGCAGAGCTGAGTGGGAGGAAAGCTCTCTGCAGCATCCTGGGTTATTTAACATCTCAGCCAAGTGTGTTGATGTAGGTTGTAAATGACAATAAAAAGAAAGGGCTGTCTATGCATGTATGTGTTATTAGGGTAATTTATAAAGCAGAGGATAGGCTGATAGCCTTGCTGCTAGGTCACTGCTTGACCACCAGTACCTCTTTACCTCTGAAGTGTCTTGTGCTCTGGGAACAGGCTACTGGAAAATGAAATAACAACAGTGAAATGTTTGTTGCGCTTCTTAAAAACAAATGTTGTAAAAAAAACCCCAATGATGAAGAGCTATCAGCACACACCCTATCACATATGTGCATTTCCCTTCTGTTATTAACATCAGAATAACCCCGAGTTCTTGTGGTTTGTGGTCTTTCAGCTGTGCAGTCCCTCACATCAGTTTGAACATTTAAATGTATGTTTTTAGCAATGTGCTTCTCCTCTGGATAGAGATCTATCGATGCTGCAGAGCTGTTCTGTGCACTCACTAGGTTGGGGTGTGTGTGTAGGTGGTGTATGAAAAGCATCTGTTTGCACACTAAACTTTTTACACCAGAGAAAATCTGTCTTGTTGTTTTGGACTAAAGATCTCCTCGGTGTGTGTGTTTACTTGATCAAAAAACTCCCTGCTAAAACTGGTAGGAGGTGGTTGGTTAAATTCATGCTGAAAACTCTTTTTTTTTTTTTTCTTCCCTTAACATTGGGCTGGGTGCCAGTTTACCTGGCCCTGTGCTTAGCCCAGGGCTCTGTACACTGCCCCATGAGCTCTGTTGCCATCCCTGCCCAGCTGCACTGGAAGTGCACTTAAATGATTTTTTTTCTTCTTGACAAGATAAAGGGCGGCATCTGCTCATGTGTGACCCTTTTCCCATTCTTGGGCATTTACTTGTTTGTCTGTTTTCTCCTCTTGACTAAGCAAGAGTCAGCTGTTGTCCCAGAAGTAGCTAAATTAATGTAAACCAGAGTTATTTTGCTCTTCTCCCCTATTTTTGAGGGTCTGCCTCTTCACACAGCGCTGTTCCTCTCATTGCTTGTCTCACATCTTTCCTATTCTGAAAATCCTGTTGAAATTGTAGTGGAAAAAGCCTTGAAGCCTTAGAGAGAACTGGCAGACAGTTCCTAGAATCAAATACAGTTGCTGAAGTGGTTGCATGTATATCGTAGTTTTCCTTTTAGATGTTTACCTTAATCTGTTTATAGATCTTGCAGTTTTTCAATTTCTCGCTATAATTTTTGTAACTATTGGATTTTGAATCTCACATTGACTATTTTTGCTGTCGTATTGCTAAAGAAAATACAAATTGCTATGGCTCTGGAAAAGAGCTGTGCTTGTAATGCTTTAAAAGCTGCAGTTTAGTCTCCTCGAGCACCTTTTTTCCTTGATAAGCTTAAAATGTAAACAGAAAAGGTGTTATATCTAAAAGTGCTGTTCTCTGACTGTTAAATGAAGAATAAGTAGAGTTTCGTCCTCTCTTCTTCAAGAATAACAGGAGAATAGTGGGTTTTGCTTGGCACTTTTTATAGCAAGCTCTTCCCTGCCACATAACTGTGGCTCACGCACTAAAATCCAGGGACTAGAAAGTTCCAGTGTTCCATTGGGTGCATTTGGAAACAAGTTTTTCTGTGGACGCAGGTCCCTCCTACAAAGCAGCTGAAATAAGTTGAACCTTCATGAAGAAACACACCTTCCTCTTCAAATCCACAGCCCTCAGAAGCCCGTGGTTGGAGAGCTGAGTGGTGCCCTGGCCTGGTGTGTGACACCACTGGTGTGTTCCCTGGAAGTGATGGTGGCATTTTCTGCCTCTCCATAAGTCACCGAGGTCCAGAAAAGGATCGTGGACTCTTCTCAGCTTTTTCCATGTTTTTCTTCAGCAACTTCTAAGGACTGTAGAGTCTTTCCTGTTTCTTGTTCATTCAGTTCCCAGCTTTGATGGAACTTCTTCAAGTCTGCTGTAAGACTTCAAGGCTTTGAACTTCTTCCCGTCCTGTCCCATGAGGACTCTTGACTAGATCCATGGTGGGTTGATTGGTTTATTTTCAGATGAAAAATCCAAACAACTTACCATAAGTCTGTTTGGTGACTAGAACAACCATAGTATTTATAGTCGTTTCCACAAGTACTTATAGATGACCACAAAGTAGCTTATTCCTTGTCAGGCTCCACTTAGAAATGTGAAATAATCTCTTGCTCAGAAGGTGGGTTTCTATGCTGTGTCCCATATCATGTATGGCAAACATCAAGGAAAACAATTGTGGGACTCACCACTCTATTAAATTGTACCTGACTTAAGTGAGCTGGTGGTTTTTTTGGGGGGAATTGGATTTTTTTTTCACTCTTTCAGTGGTAAGAGGGCAGAATGACAGTACTCATGAAGTATCTGTCCCAAGTGTAACTTGAACAGTTTTGATATCACTTGCTGAATGTTCTCCAGAGTTAAGAAAGTTACATAAGCTCCTTATCTAAAACTAAGCAGCTTAAGGAAGTTGCAAAGCTCCACCATCTCGTTCTTCTTGGTGTTGAGCTGTTTTAACATACAATCTTCTCTTCCCCCAGCATCTGAACATCCTGATGTTGCAGATTTTGATAACCTGCCCAGTTACCTGCTCATGCCTGTGTCTTATCCTGAAAGAACAAAAAACTGCCTTTGCATAGTTGTGAATATAAAATTAAAACACAAAAGTAAAATGTATGAAACTGATAGAAAGCAGTGATAAGGTTTGGGATTAAACCTGAAGTTTTCTGCAGTTTGTTTTTGTTCTTAGATGGAGTCTTGATTACTTAATGCAGAGTAGGCATGAGTTCTGATCTGAGTTGTTAAATCCCTTTAATTCCTCACCAGGTATCCGCTGCCTTTTTGAGAACCGTGGATGCCGTCATGGTAGGTGTTTCCAGCTTGAAAAGAATTGCAAGTCAGTCTCAAACATATAAATCCCTAATGACACAGACAAACTTCCCCTTAGTGTCCAAGGATGCTGTCTTTCCAGCAGATAATATTCCAGCACTCCAGATGTCTGGAGTGACATCTTTAAGAGAACCAGGCTTGGAATTTTTAGTTGGTGCATACAACATCACCCAGAAGGGAAAAATGTTATTTTTATTCTCTGCAGGTAACTTAGGAAAATAAGCGGAAGAAATATAGTCTTCTCTATCCTTATGCCCCTTTACAGTATTGTAACAAAGCTGATCTTCTCCCAGCCCTCACCTCCCTGCAGCAGGGAGAGAAAAATCAGCGTTTCCTCCATATTTTCAGAAAAATTTCAAATGCCTCAGTCTGGGGAACAAGCACTGCAGACAGCAAACTGCCTGCAATTCTAATGGAAGTTTCTTCTAATTCTACATTTGTAGGGATCCACATTTTTCCTCTCCAAAAGACTCAGCAGCTTGTCCAATAAGCCTAATTAAAGTTGGTAATGGACACACCGTTCTCAGATTGATTTATTCCTGTGCTTCCTGGGCAATAGTATTGCAGAGGGATTTGAAGTAGTGAAATGGCTCATGTGAAAAGAAGTTGAGGTACAAACACGGGTTGCAGCAGGGAGCTGCTCTGGGTTTTTTATTTACACAAAAGGAATGTTAATGTTGCAGTGATGGAAAAACTCACTGACACTCTACATTAGTTAAGTTTAACTCATCATGAACGTGTGGAAATGGAGAATCATAGACTGGTTTCGGTTGGAAGGGACATTAAAGCTCATCTCATTCCAACCTCTGCCATGGTCAGGGACACCTTCTACTGGACCAGGTTGCTCCAAGCACCATCCAGCCTGGCCTTGAGAAGCCTCCAGGGATTTGGAGTCCACAGCCTTTCTGGAAAACCCGTGCCAGGGTCTCACCACTCTCACAGTGAAGGATTTCCTCCTAATATCCAATCTAAACCTGCCCTCCTTCAGCCTTTCCCTGTTCTCTTCTCTCTGCTTTATAGATGCAGGCAACTATAATTCCAGGCACGGAATTATTTGTTATTTATCTGGTTCCTTTGCAAATCCTCCTGAGTGATGTATTATTCTGATAAATTCCACGTATTTTCTCTGCATTGTGTAGGGGACTTCTAAAAAATACAGCCCTCTGTTTCACTGGGATGTATTTTACATACCTTAGGCTTTTCTACCTGAAGGATGCTGGTACTTCTAGAAACAAAATCCCAGCAAGGCTTTATCATTAATTGACAAAGCTATATTATAATATTTTTCTTCTCCATGATGTCAAATATATGTATATCCAATTAATATTATAGGAAAGTGAAAGAAGTTTTGAAAGTCCCTTTTAATATTAGGCTTTGAAAAAACCCTGCTTCCTAGACTCACTGTGGTCAGGTGAATTTAATGGTCTGGTTAATCAAAAAACTCTTCAAAAGCCTTTGTAGAATTAAAATTACTTTTTATGACTTAGTTGTAGTCACAGCTTCAAGTACTCTTGTCCAGGGATTTTTTTGTAGATGAGTTCATGCTTTGTTCTTGCTTTATTGGTACCACTTCAAGCCAGGCATAATATATTCTTTAGGGCTCTGTTTCAGCTAAGTCCTGATTTTCACCTTCCCTCTCCTGTGCAGTGAAGGATGCAGAGGTGTCCCAAATATTTTAGCAACTGCAGCACCTTTCATGTCGTATGTGACAGATGTGAGTATTCAAATTTCATGTTCAACTTAGAGCTTCTCCCTGCGAGGAAGAGTGAGAACTCATCTAATCCATGTGTTGATGCACACATATATCCATTCCTCAGAGAGCACATTTTCTTTTGATAAGGGCAACTCCAGAAAAATGTAATGCAGAAAATCTTGATTTCTGGAGGAACATCTGCAGAATGCTATGGGATGCTGCCCTAGGTCTGAGAGGTTTAGGGAGAAGTATTAGGACTGTCCAGCAGCCCTTGCTACTTTGGTTTTAGCACAGGAAAATACCAAATTTAGTGATGGATTAAATTTATGTAGCATGTCCCTAGTGTGAAGTCCTTCATGAAGGACTTCTGGTGTTTTCTGGCCCCTTCCTTCCTTTCCTGGCTCAGAACACAGGTGTGTTGTTAAACTGTACGAACGGTTTCCACTCTGTGCTTTAAATCAAAGGTGGAAGTGCCTGTGGCTGAAGGGACTAAAGCAGCTTGTGTGCTTGTAGCCCACTGCAGAAGGGCTGAGCTTTCTGGCTCAGTGGGTTTATTGGTTTTTAAAGAATTATGAATTTCGTTTGAGGTCATTTCTGGAAAAGCACTTTCTCTTGGTCAGCAGGACACGATTAATGGCGAGAGCAACACCAAGTGCATTAAGACATGAAGTGAACCTTGGAGATCCAAAAGAAAAACAGCATCTTCTCGGGCCTGGGGCTTGTTGCTACTTTTCTGTTAGACATGGTGGAAAAGAATTGTTACTCTCTGAAGGAAAGGTAAAGGGATATTTGGGAGGTGGAGTTTTTTGGTCAGGAATGCTCCAAGTGTAGGTTTTCTGGAGCTGTATTTCAAACATACTTTGGTGCCATGAATAACCTCAGAACAATATGATTATTATTATTATTATTAGAATGAAATAAAACTCCTGAACCTCAAAAATTAAATTTGTTTGTCTCTCCATCGCCTTCCATGGGCTCTGTGTCACCCTTCTGCAGATTTGTTTTCCTGCCAAGGACATTTTGTATCTTGGTACTCTTAATACTGTACAAACCAATTAACCTCTCTCCTCGTCTCCTTTTCCTTCCATGTTTTTCAAACCTTTGCCAGACAGAGATTTCCTAATTTAAATTTAGTTCCTAATCAAGAAATTGATTTTGTTGTTGTTGTTGGTTTTTTTTAGTACTTTAGATATTCTTAGGTTCATCCCCACTGAATTTTGTCTCAGTGGAACTCTCTGCTCTTTCTAGTTTTGTTTGGGTTTTTTCTTTTAGACCGAAGCTGTCAAACTTATCCAGCAAAGCCAATATAGTCTTTATCACATCTAACCTTGTGCTGATATTTAAAGAGATCTTGTTAAGTAATTTAAACACTGGGTTGTTTTTTTTCTCCCTAAAAGTGAGACCTCGTTACAGATGAGGGATAAAAGAGGTGTTCCCAAGTTGATTGGCAAACAGGTCTGGTTCTTTCTTTGCTGCTTTTGGTGGATCAACTGTATTTGCACACATTAATCTTGGGACAGACCCTCTTTTAGTGTCAATGAAGGAGAACTCGCAGAAAATTTAACCTCTAGTATTCTGCTTTTTCCAAATTATGGAGACATGAGGAACAAATATGCCCAAATAATAATTATAATATCTAAATTATGCGAAAAATGAGATTAACAGCTGTCGTTTCATTGTTCATCTTGCTTTCTCCTTCTTCCCCTTCCCATCATAGGGGTCTGGGAACTGTCCTCTTCCAGCAGTAAGTTAACTAAGCAATTAATATTCTAATTAATATTCACATTAATTTTGGATTAATGAAAGGGAGCAGGAATTGGGGGGGGGGGGCAAAACAGAGAGAAAGTAAGGAGGTGGTGAAGTGTTCTGTCAAAATAAAAATAATAAATAAATTACCATATTCTGTGGTCTTACTAGTAACCATAAAATGGTTTGATTATGTTACTGTACTGACCTGTGCAAGCAAATCAGCCACACTAATCAACTGAACATCTGTAATGGCTTTAGCACTGTCTCCAATGGGTATTATTTTGCCTTCTGGTGTGTTTGTTTTTTTTTTTTTTGTCTTATAATCTCACTTTTGGGTTAATAACTGTGCTACTTGTTTGAAATTTGGCTGAAAAGCAGTATTCAAGTTTTCAGGCAATGTCTCATAGTTTCTTTTAAAAAAAAAAAGAAAAAAGAAAAAAAAAACTTTGCATAAAAATATTTGAGCGTTTTATTTCTAGCCATAAGAGAGGAAACTCTCTTGGGCTGAATAACTTTTTGAGTGCAACTTGATAGACATCAATGCAGATTAAGCTGCCCTGGTCTCCAGAAGTAGAAGGGGAAAAAAAAGTGCTGAAATGGGTTCAGCTCTAACCATTCAGCTGTGACTCTGAGCTTTTCTTCCCTTTCACATCAGTGCTCTGTGCTGCAGGGGATTATTTTCTTGCATGTGACTTTGAGTGAGATAATCACAGACAGGATAGATTAAGGGTACCTGTGGCCATATCTCCTGAAGCTCAGTTCCTTGCTGAAATTGGTGAATTCTTCTCTCGAGCTCCTCCATTCCCAGGATAGAGATATCTCAAAGGAAGCAGAAAATGCTGGGAAAACTGTGTATAAAATGTAAATTTCACATTTTTACCTTTATTCCCCTTGTTTACTTATATAATAGAAGCATTTATGCCATTTTGCCCTTGTGGTAATTTAGTTCTTGGGAATTAATTGTTCTTTTATCATTAAACAGAGACAATACATCTCCTTACCTGTTGCATGTCAGGCTGTAAACAGATGTGCTGGAGCACGTGGGGCAATGGGCTTTGGACATCAGGAGGAATTTCTGCATGGAAAGGGTGGTCAGGCATTGGCAGGGGCTGCCCAGGGAGGTTTGGAGTCCCCAGCCCTGGAGGTGCCCAAGGAAGGACTGGATGTGGCACTCAGTGCTCTGGGCTGGGGACAAGGTGGGGATGGGGCACAGGGGGGACTCGGTGACCTTGGAGGGCTTTTCCAACCTCAGTGATTCTGGGATTCTTGTGGATGAGTTCTTGGTGAGGGATCTCAGTGGTGCTGTGTTTGTCCTTCAGCCCTGTGAGGTGGTTTGATGGGAGTTACAGTGAGGAGTTGCCTTGACCAGTGTTTCACTTACCTTCTCCATCCCTGGATGCTTTGAAGGATGCACTGACCTTTGGAGAAGACTCTCCAGAGGAGCTTTGGCTTCCCCACTCAAACTGCCCCATGTCTCACTGAGCTGTTCTCCATAAAATCTATCCAGTGTGTGCATATTGGTGTAAGGACTGTTGTACTTGAGCGTGTGTGTGCTGACCTTAAAAACAAGATTTACTGCCAGTTCAGTGATTGATACATGTGACACCTCACCCTTGCCTACTGTGGTGAAAACTCTAGATGTCTCCTAGCTAAAGAGACAACAAAGGAGCCCTTGTGTTCACCTGGCCATGAGACAGAAAATAAACTTGTGAGGTCTCGGGTCAGCTTGCCTGTAGGTCATCTCTTCCTCTTGGCTTGTTTCTGTTCAGAGAAAAGAACCTTGTATTTGAGGCTTAGGGAAAGAAGAGAAAGGTTAATGTGGAGCAATGTGTCTCACCAGCAAGTCTGCACCAGTTTTGGTCTGGGGAATTTTGTTAATGTTGGTCAAGAAGAAACAAATGTGTAGTGTAATAATAAAATACTGAATTCCCCTCCGTGTGTAAGTGTACAGATGTGCCAGAGGACCCATGCAGAGGACAAGCATCTCCCTCAGAGTCACTGAATACATTTGTTTGTTTGGGTTTGTGATGTATTAGCCCTTGTAATGGCTCCCTGCTAAGTTCTGTACAAAGCTGAATAAGTGGTTAAAACCCCCAAACCAAACCCAACCCAGCAGGCCTTGCCATCAGACCCCTGCAAGGCCACCTGGGAGAGGCTGCCCTGTCTTGCTCTGAGTAAATTGGCCAGAAAAGTCAGCATGGAAATGCATTATTAAAGAGTTTTAAAATATGAAATCTTGGAGGCTTTTTCCATTTAAGAGCAAAGTTGAGTCCAGAGCTTTGTGGGAAGCCACAAGGCCCGTGATGGCATTTGGATGGGAGAGGTGGAGCCCAGGCACTTAGAGGCTCATCCTCACATCTGTTAGGGATTTGTTTTTCCATTTCCATTCAAAACAGAGAAGTGACTGTACTGCTTTTCCTGGAAAATGCCTGGTTAATGCAATACACAGGCCATCTTTTAAGTTTTGATTGGATGTTTTAAAGACATGGTTGTGCATTGAGGATTTCTTCCTGGACTTAGTTGGGCATACGACAAAAATGCCATTATAATTGGATAAATTTTCTTGTAGGCACTCGAGCCTTAATGAGACTTGGAAGAAGGAAAGAGAGGGTGAGAAGGAAAGGATTTTTCTGCAATTGTCTCTTTAGTTTACATTATTAGATTGCTGCATATATTTTATCTATATAGATTAGCTGTAAATACTTGTGTATGTACATGTGTATGCATACACACAGCTGACAACACTTCTTACTGTTTTACCTAAAAAATCTCAAAGGTTTTTCAAGCCCAAAGTGTACTGACTGGTTAATTTGTCAGCTATAAAGGTATTCAACACAGAATGATTTTTCTCATATGTTGCAGTTTAAATTGTCAGTATAAGAGAAGTTTAGTGGGTTGGAAATGTTGTTTCTGTCTGGTCTGATTGAGTTTCTGAGTTTCTCCTGCAGTGAGAGAGACCAGGAAGGCTGGAGTGTACATTCTGATGAGTGTCTTTGAGCTTAAGAGCAGAAATACTTGTTATAGGGAGTTCTGTAAATCAAAATAACTACTTCTTTACGCAAAGTTAGTTAAACACAGGGCCCTATTGTTGTCAATTTTAGTATATTTGGATGTTGAGAGTATTTTCATGTTGAGTTTTATATGCCTTTGGGTTGCAGAGTGATATATTGTCAACACTTCTTAAGTGGATTGACTGTGTTGCTGTTTTACCTGGTGTCATTTAGTGAGCTATGTTTTTTTTTTCTTTTGTTCTTCATTTTTAATTCTTTCCTTTTTTTAAAATCTTTGTGTTGGAAGGGAGCTTAGGAAAGGCTTCAGGTTTGTGTTTTGTTTTTTTTGTTCTGTGTTCCTAAGTGCTTGAAGATGGTCTGTTATTACTCTGTGGCACTTTGCTCCCTAGATGCCTCAGTTCCAGGTAAATGGAACTGCCTGAATTTCACCTAATGGGATTTGAAGCCCATCTCGAGGGCAGGATGTGTCTTGCTTGTCCTATCCCATGATTTTAAGGAGTCGCTGCTCTTGTTTATGGGAGACAGATGGGGGAGAACGGCACGTTCCGTTAAAAAAAGATATTTGAAGTATTAACTGTGGGCAGTAGGATCATCAGAAATTCAACAGTCTTTAAATTTTTGATGAAGAGGGAACTACTGACAAATTGCTGCAGGTGACCCTTGGAGCCAGGGCAGCTCCGATCAGCGTTCCCGGCGCTCCCCGGGCACACGCAGGAGGTGGATGTTAATGCCCGCTGGGACACTGTGGGATGCACAGATCAACTCTGTTCTGGCCAAGGAATATCAAAGGGAAATTATGTATGCAATGGAAAGTGATGAGTTTTATTGGGGCAACCATGCAGGATGAAAGAAGCTTTTGAAGCTGCGATTTGTAGGAGAAGGAACCAAAGGTGCTTTGAAAGGAATAATGTGTTATTTGTGCATCACCAGAGACCTCTCTCCATATGTTAATACAAAGACTGCTTATGTGGGAATGAGGAATGGCTAATAAAGGTATCCTGGGCTGATCCCACAGTGTGGGCAGCAGGGGAAGGGGCAGTTGTGTCCTTCTGCCCCCTCAGGTGGGACCCCACCTGCAGAGCTCCCTTCAGCCCTGATGAACCAGCACAGCAGGGACATGGAGCTGTTGGAGAGAGCCCAGAGGAGGCACCAAGATGATCAGAGGGATGGAGCAGTTCTGCCGGAAGGAAAGGCTGGGAGAGACGGGATTGTTCAGGCTGGAGAAGAGATGCTTTGGGGTGACCTCATTGTGGCCTTGCAGGACCAGAAGGGAGCCTGCAAGAAAAATGGAGAGAGATGGTTTGCAAAGGCCTGGAGGGACAGGACAAGGGGGAATGACTTCAAACTGAAAGAGTGGAAATCTAGTTTTAGGTATTAGGAAGGAATTCTTCCCTGTGAGGGTGGGGAGGCCCTGGCACAGGTTGCCCAGAGAAGCTGTGGCTGCTCCATCCCTGGAAGTGTCCAAGGCCAGGTTGGACGGGGCTTGGAGCAACCTGGGCTACTGGGAGGTGTCCCTGCCCATGGCAAGGGGTGGAATGAGATGGTCTTTAAGGTCCCTTCCCACCCAAACCATTCTGATTCTAATGATCATCCTTCTTTTCGGGGACTAAGTGTTGACTCCTCAGCAGCATCTCCTGCCCTCCCAAGGCTTCCTGTGCTGATGGGCAGTGAGTGAGTCCTCTGGCAGCCCTGGAGAGCTTGTAGCACAAATGCAGAAATTATAGTCATTCCCTTTATGGAAATATAAATCAGGTCTCACCCTTTTTCCCCCAGTGCAACTACACAAGGCATAGTTCATCCAACTTCATATTTGATTTTTTTTTTTCCCCCAGTAGCTCTGATTTATTTATCATAATTCTAGAGCCTTAGATTATTTTGAAGTGATTTTTGACTTGCTGTCATCTGGGTTCAAAGAATTTCTGACCTCTGGAAGTACCTGTCTTGGAATGCCTGGTTGAAGGTGATGACCCATATGTGTTATCAAAAGGGTGTCTGAAATTGGTAGGTTACAGGGGGAAAGCCTCAGGCATACAAATTGTCAGAACAGGAGCCTGAAAATAACAGAGGAAATACCTTATTTGTGACAGGTCACTCTTCTGGAAAAAAAAAAAAGAAGAGGATTTTTGAAGTTGGTTATTGGTTGGAAATACAGTTATTCCAAGAAAGGAAGAATTAATGGACAGAGCAGAGGTTGTGTCATCAAGGGTGCATTGCAATTTTAACATCATGGTACATTAATCTTAGAGCTTTTAAATGCAGGAGGTTGTTGCACTGACATGTAACATGGGATGGGAGGGCATTTAGTAATCTACTGAAATATAGAGAAATTTATTTGTACAATGTAATAAATGGAGGTATTTAAAATACCAGCAGCAGTTGGCTGTTGGAGGTGACTGAATATGAATACATATTTTTAGATTTTATTAACACTTGTAGACAATCTCAAACTTCTCTTTGTGCTAAATAGGCAAGATTGTGGGTTACTACAGGCAAAGAATTCTTCCTGAGATGTTGCAGCTTTAAAGTTTTAACATCCTTTTCTTGTGTATGTTTGGGAAGTGCAGTTCTAGCACTGAATGAAGGTTTTACTTGGAGCCTGGAAGTGAGTTTGGTGTTAACTAGGGCACACAAAGTCTTATGCAGATGAACACTGCAGCAAAGCTGCTCCTCAGGGCACAGGAGCCATCCCAGGGCAGCAGGGATGGAATCTGTGCTTGCATCCGTGTCGGGACCATCTTGCCAACTGAAACCAACTGTCTTGGATTAGGCTTGAGCAGTTAATATTGTCCTAGTAAGTGCTAATAGGTGTCTTAATTCAATTTATTCTATGAGTAGAGGTCTGGTTTTTTAACTAGAGCTCTTAAAAATATTGTTATCAGTTTGTTTCTGATAAACATGAGTGGCTGGACAGAAAGGACAAACGGTATCAAGACACGTTTTAAGTCCTCCAGAATGAACCTTCTGTGAAAATATGCTTTGTCTCGTCGACTTTTATATTTATCAATGTGTGGTTGTTTCATTAAGTGATGTAGAAAAGGGCAGTATAATTCAGATTTAATATCTGTATTTTGAATTTGAAAAATTAACCTCCCCTATCAGTGTAACACCTTCACTGTGCCAACACCACAAATAGGTATAATTTAGTTTCTAATGACAGTAACTAAACACATGAGACCTGAGTCACTGTGTTGGGAATTGGTCTGCAGTGTGTGTTGGCTCTGGGGTTGCTGTTGCTTCAAGGACTCACTAAATTCAAATTGTATCATGTAACTGATTAAAAGCGGGAATTTAAAGAGAGTCTGATAAACATTTCCCTGTAAACTTTGGGAAGAATGCAAAGCTGGCTCTTTTGTGAAGTGTTCCTGAGGGCATCCCAAAACTGATTGAGGTGAGCTGTCTCTGCAGGTGATGCAAAGTAAAGACCCCTGGCAAGATGTAAAGAGGCTCTTGAGCAGCTGGTGCACAGAGCTGTGGAAGGTGATGGTCTTAAAATAGAGTAGGATTCCTGAGGACTTCAAGATAAATGTCATCCCTTAATTATTTTCTTTTTGCGACTTCACTGCCTTTGTTGACATGGAGGAACTCCCCGTGGGGAAGGCTCAGCTGAGCTAAAGCTTTTTCAGTGGTTATAGTTGTGAGATGGAATAACTGCAGGTACTGAGCTCAGAAAGCCCAGTTGGTGTGTGTTCAGAGGGTTGTAATGTCGTGATGGATGAGAGGAATAAAGCAGAGATAGGCTGTGACACTCGGTGGAGAAAGATGAGGATGTGGGGAGAGTGGGCATTCAATCACTACAAATGCTCTTTGCTGCAGTGGGAAAAGGAGGGACTCAAATGAGAATAGGGCTGGGGAAGATGCTCTGTAGACCAGAACCACCTGCATGATCCGTGTCCCGGGGAGATTTGGATCAAGTGCAGGGGATGGATGAGCTGGTGGAGCAGGAGAATGTGGCTGAGAGCATTGATAAATGCAGCGAGACAAGAGAAGTTGTAAGAAAACTCTGCACAGAACAGTTGTTGGTTCTTCTGTATAAAGCTGTTGTAAATGAATTTTGTATAAAACGATGGTTTTAGCTAGGTCTGTGCTAATGACACACTGGAGAGATGTTTAATCCTGCTTAGTGCTTGGTAATGGAGAAGTTTCTGGGAAACTTTGTTCTCCTGTCTGTGTTTGCAGCCCAAGTGGATCAGGATGATTTGTGTCACTGCCGATGCTCCTGCAGGGACAGGGAGGCTGAGGAAGAGCCACAGGCACCTCACAGTGGCTACCTGGCAAGCAGCTTCCTAATGAGTGGTGCTGCTGTGCAGGCATGGAACAAAGATCTAATGAGACCCCACAGGAGTTGGAGCAACCACAGTTTTCCTTGGAGCACCGTTTTAAACTTTTCTTAGGAACAAGCTGCAGTATTGCTTAGTGGGTTTTTAACCCTGTTCTTTGTCATGCTGCTTTAGCTTTTAACTGCTCAATTCTTTTTTTTATTTACAGCCTTTCAGGTGTATTAGGTGCACTTGTATTTCTTTCAGAAGAATGCTGCCACTGCTGACTCTGTGATATTCAGTATTTCCTCTGTGTTTTGTTTCTTCAAAGCCTTCCCAATCTCTAACCTTAAATTACTCAGATATCTTACTCTCTAGATTTGGCTGTTGAATCAGAGTTAACTGCTTCCTTCAAGTGATAAAAATCCCTTCTAAATTCATATCTTAAACTGGCACTATATCTATGTCAATGGAACTAATAACAGATAAAAGCTTGATTTTCAGAAATAATTTGTGGTCGGCTCTGGCATTGGACAGGTCTGTCCTTGCCTTGATACTTGCATGTACCTTTAGCACTTTTGAGTTGGATTCATCTCAACAGAGGCAGATCCAAGTGAACTGGGCTGTCTTGGTATTGAAGCAAAATCTGGAGATTATCTGGTATCAGGGAAAGACTGGCTTGATAAATTCTGTGCAAATGGTTTTGTTCTTGTTCTTTTTCAAAAGGCTGTGATTGTAGCATTTTTCTAATTATTTTTTTTAATTATTGAACATGGAGAGGCAAGTGTGTAGTTACCATGCAAAGCTAGAATATTTTCATCATGGCCCTGGTTCCTGTCAGACTTAGAGTAGGTACTATAAGAGGCAGAGGCTTGATTCACTGATGTGGAAGATTAACATTCTACCCCACAGGTATCCCTCATTGAAACCATTAGATTGGGTCATTTTTCACAGCTATTAATTTCATTTTGAAAGAAATTAGAAATGGATATCCCTCCCCCCAGGAAAAAAAATGAATAAAAAGGGCTACTTGAAGTTGCTGTGGGGTGTTCCACAGGTTATCCAGGTGAGGCCCTGGCACAGGTTGCCCAGAGGAGCTGTGGCTGCCCCACCCCTGGAAGTGTCCAAGGCCAGGTTGGAGCAACCTGGGCTGATGGAAGGTGTCCCTGCCCATGGCAGGGGGTGGAATGAGATGATCTTGAAGTCCCTTCCAACCCAAACCATTCTATGAGTTTAGATTCTATGAGATTCTAATAATTCCCTCCCTCAGCAAAGATACACTGACCTCTAGTGTCAGCTCATCGGTTCATTTTCTGTGCTGTGGTTTGGGATCGATACTGACAAATAGGTTCTAGGTCTCTTTAGCTCAACTAAGTTCCAGGAATTCCTGATTAATTTAGTCTCAGTGACTCTACAAATTCCTCTAGCTCAAGCTCCAAGTTTAATATGAACTTGTCAGCCAGATCTGTCAAGTTCCAGTTCTATATATAGGAATAAAAATTCCACCTTTGGGGAATTACTGCTTTTTACACTCGACTCTGGGTAGTAAAAATTAAGGTCACTGAATAAAATTACTCACTCTTGAACCTCTTCCAGACTTTTCATTGCTTTCAGACATTCTTGTACATCACATTCTAAATTATATGGTCTGTGAGTGCATAGGTTTTAGAAGGCTAATGCTGAAGGAAGAAAAATCAAGTTTAATTTATTTATATGTGTGTGCTCCCATCCTACTTAATTTGTTTGGCTGGTGGATTGTTTTGGGCTTTTTTAATTCATATCCAGTTTTCTTCAATGGACTTCTTGGAGGAACTCATGAGAATTCATTTATGTCTGAGAGTTAAAGAAATATATAATAAAGAAACATATAATAAAGAAATGAAATTTGGTATTTTTTCCTGGTGTGTTTGCACCACTTCACAGGTTTGCTTTCTGACTGCTTTGAAATATCCTTGGCTTTTGAAACCAGAGCATTATCTAATAGTGGGAAACTTTCTAATTTAAAAATATAAATATATTTCCTTTTAAATATTCTGTGGGTATTACTCCCTTTGTTTCTTTCCTATCTTTTCCAAGCACAGCAGGTGCTGCTTGTCTTTATCCCTTCTGGACATCCTTTATCCTATCTCCTTTTGCAGACAAAGTGCTGAATTTCTGTGGAGCAAATTTAAGTCCAGTTATTTCCAAAAGCACCAAAAGTGATGCTGTGGATCTGCCCCTTTGTTTCTGCAAAAGGGGGAGGCAAAATTATTCTTTTATTATTTTTTATTAACATTACATTGCTCTTTATTTGTAAGATGTGACTTTTTGGAAGCAAAATCAAGAGAGAAAGGGCTGGGATTTTTTTTTTCCCCTGTACTTTTCCTCTTCTCTTCCTGAATGTGGACGACCTAAAAAATGACCAGGGTTGTGTAGGAGCTTTGAAGGTGATGAAGATGCTGAGTGTTGTCATCAGATTTTGAATCCCTGCCTTGGCAATGAATTTCTTTTATGCAAGTTATTCTGATAATCCAGCACAGGAAAATATGTATATTTTGACAAGTGACTTTGTAGTATAATGGGTTTTTGGTTGTTAGCTCTGATGAGGATCTGATTTTTAGCTTAAGACAATAAGAAAGAGAAGGTTGCAGTGAAGCTGAGCAGAAGTGGTGCTTAATACTTGATTTTTTTGGGGGGGAGGGGAAGCAATTTCCAAGGAATAACCTTTCTCCAGTGCCAAAAATTGACCAAGGGTCTGTAAACAACCTGCTACCACCAACTTGGCCTTAGTGCTTGAAGTCAGGGACAAAACCTACTCTTGGCTTCTTCATTTTATTTGTTGCTCATCAGTGAACTGAGGAGAAACTTCAGTGAGTTTATACTTGGGTGTTCACTGGGTGTGCATATGGATTTGCATCTCTTTAAAGAACCAATGTGTTATGGAGCATAAAGATACCTTTATCTGGCTTAAAGCTGTAAATTTGAATGCTGCTAAGTGTCATGCTTTAAAAATGAAATGTTGGTATTCAGGAATAGATCCTAGATTAGCAAAATCTTACAGAACAGAGTGAAAATGAAGTGTTTAAAGTCATTTAAATCTTACAAGGTTAGCTAGTAACTACCATTCCCTCTTTTAGATATTAAAATTTATTAAAATATAATGCAGCCAGAGGTTGGGATGTATTTTTATGATATTATACCCACAAAGCTTTTAAATTTTATTTTTTTTTTTAACTTCTACCAAAGCAGTTTTTTTCTGGCCTGAAATGGATCTATCATGTTCTGCTTTGCCCAGAGCACCTAAAGAACAAAACGAAATTAATTTAGCTTCTCCATATTTTTTTCCCCTTTCCTTGCAAGATAGCTGACACATAAGAATGACCTACTTTAATATTCTTGCTTCACCTCCTCCCTTTTTCCTTTCCTGCCCTTCTGGCTTGTCCTCACTGCTCAGGGCAAACACTGCAGCTGGAAAATCTCTGTGCCATGGGCTTGGGATGGGGATGGTCCAGCAGGATTTAGCACTGCAGCCCAAACTTGGGGGTGTCCTGGGATGCTCCTGTGCCAGGGTTATGTTTGGATGGTCCTGCCTCTGGATGTCCATGGATAACATTCCCTTGGGGAAGGCTTTGCAGATGGCCATTGGAAACACGGGGCAGGGAATGGACCATTCCAAGTGTTCAGTTTCAGCAAGAAGTTTTTGGTTTATTTTTGTTTGTTTGTTTGTTTTTGTTGTTGTTGTTGTTTTGGTTTCCTTTTGAGTGTGTTTTTTGTGGGTTTGATTTGCTAAGGAAGAAAACCAAAATAAAACAAAAGCCGAACAGAAAATGAGAAAATTCAAGTCGTAAACAGCAGATCTGCCACAGAACAGGTTTCTGCCTTTCTTTTTGTGTGCATTTGGCCTGACTTTTTTTTTTGGCTCAAAGAAAAGTTTGGACAACCCTCTCAGGCACATAGTGTGACTCTTGGGGATGGTCCTGTGCTGGACTCTGATCCTTGTGAGTCCCTTCCAACTCAGTGTATTCTGTGATTCTGTGAAGAATTAAGATGTTGCCAAAGCACTGGTAAGTTTTTAACGTGCAAAATGAACAGAATTCATTGGACTGGAATCACTCCCTTTGGAAACCAATAACATTTTAATTGCATATCTTAAAATCTTTGAATCTGAGGTCTGTGAGAACTGAGTGATGCTCCTCAAACTGTTGGACCCAGGGAGCTGCCTGGGGGTGGGATATTTCCCCTCCTCTTTTTAGGTGCTTGGGAATTGCTGTTCCCCTGCAGGAAAGCTTCCCTCTGTGCCAGCTTTGCTGGCAGCAGGTACCTGCTGGGTGATCGATACCTGTGACTTGATAGAGATGTGAGGGCTCGGTTTTGCTTATTTTCTGGTTAGAAACACATGAAAAAATCAGAAAGCAAGAGCTTTAACAGTACAGTGGAGAGGATGCCACTGTCAGCACAGTGCACCTTGCTGTGGGAGGTGACTGACTGTATCCTGTGTGAGCCAGGGATTGCAGGATAAGGAAAAAACACCGTTCTTGTGGGAAAGGACCATGTGATAGGTTTTGGAGGAGATTAAATTCTAGCAAATCATGATTTGGGGATGCATCATAGCAGGCACTCTCTGTATGAACTCTTCTTTTGAGGTGCTTAGTTTGAAATTCAAATACTCCATTTACAGAAATATTAAAAACTTAACTCTAATGTAAAAGGCAGTTCACATGGAAACATCAAGTTCAGACATCTCAGACTTGGCTCCTCAGAGTTAATAGTTGCTTTCTTGACCTTAATGTTTCTGTGCACTGATCTGTAGACTAATTCCAGAAGGAATCATTTAGTCTGGTCTGTGTGCTACCCTAGCCCTTCCTCTGCAGAGAGAGGATACTGTGGAAGTGACCCAAAAAGCATGTAAAGGCCACAGTTGTCATACAACTAAAGAAAAATTACTGTAAAGCTTTTTTAGGAAAAAAAAACCAAACCAAAACAAAAAGTAAAATAACAATGTCATACCCAGGCTAGTAGACCTTGGTACAGGGTTAATCATTTGTCCAGTGACAAAGGTAGAAGTGGCAGCAAATGAGTTCCCTGCCTGTCATTGCGCCTGATCCTGAAGTCTGAAGAGGAATTAAACCCAAGACAACCATCAGTGAACACATCACACTCAAGTGCATCAAAAAAAGGATGGGTTAGGCATGACTTTAATTAAATCAGTTCCTGCACATGTTGTATTGTTGCCAGCACAGTGTGTACAAGGCAAGTGCAGCACAAGCTGCTCTGTAACAAGTGTGTTGAGCTGCTAATTGTGTCTGATTGCACCTCGTACTCTCTGTCCCTTTAAACCCACTGTATCTCACAAATAAATGAGTGCGGGAGCTTGGGGGGAAGTAGGAGCTACAAAATCAACTTACCTGTCAGCTCTGCTCCTGCTGGAATATGGAACTTCTAACACCTTGTAGAGCTAAGTGTGATGTATCCATGTACCTTCTGTTGGGGATTAAGTCATAGGGAAAAAAGAGGAACATTAAAGGATCTGTCAACTTTGTATTTATTTAGAACCATTAACGAGGAAGCCGGTTCCTAAAGATCATCCAGGGATTCAATCTTATGTTTTTCTTTTAACAGGTTAAACCTTGCCACCCGAAAGACTAAACCTACAGCTTTCCTGAGAGAACCAGAATTACTGAATTTAGGAGACTGAAGATGTTGCTGCTGTGGAAACAGCTGCTGCTGGTATCATTTGTTGGCTGCCTTGGAGGTAACAATCATCTCTAACTTCTGTTTTAGAACTGGGCATAAGTTCCCAGATTCCAGAACTGCACTTGAGGAGTAGGACCACAGAGGCTTTGAAATGCAAATGTTATGTAGAGTTTAGAAACCAAGCTTGCAATAGATATCTTAAATAATACAAAATATTAAGTGAGTGAACTAGAGTAATGTTTTTGCTCCAAAGTTACTGTATAAGGATGTGCTTTCAGGGCAAGCAGAAGATATCCAAATGCATTAAGGATGTTGTTGGTAGTGCTGATTTAAGAGCTGCAATATGTGTTTGTCTTCAGCTGGAAACTTCACGTTCTCACCGTAGCTGGAAGGATTCCTGCAGCTTTTGTCAAAACTTCGTTTGCTTTGGAAGGGGGTTTATTCCTGAGCAGCAGCACTGTGTTACTGCTGCAGCAATTCAGCAGTTCAGAGCTTTACTTTTCTTACTGTACCAGGCAATTCTCAGTGGTGGGAACTTGTGCTGCTGTCCAGATCTCCTCTCTGGTGCCACATGAGCTCTGCAGAGTCATTTTTCTGTACCTTATTGAGGTCAGTGCTCGCTCACAGCAGCACAAGTCCCAGGTTTTTCTTGGTGATCTCTTTTTTTTTCAGCACTTGTTCTGCTTCAGCATCCCCAGTAATGCCAAGGTGTGTGTGAGGGGGAGAGGAGAGGCCCCTGTTCTGTCCTCAGGGATGGACTCTTGGTGATTTCTGTGCCTGCTGGCGGTGCCAGGCCTGCCAAGAGCAGGATAGTGCCCAGATTCCCTCCTTGCGTCCCCTTCAGAATGGTCAGTGCTGCTTTGGGAAGGAGGGCAGCACTTTAATTGTAGCGTGTGAATCAAATGGTTTATTCCCAGGATCTCTGGTGAATGGACCATTTTTCCTTGCAGGACTCTTAGGGCAGGGATGGATAGGAGGAAGTTCTGTGGCTGGGCTGTGCAGTCACCTGGCTGTGATCACCTCCTGATGCTGCAGCCTGTGCTGTGCCAGCCTCTTCCTTCATCCCCTTTCCTCCTGTGCCCAGTCCTGGCTGCCCTCAGGAGGGTTGGATTTCCTGCATGAGTTGCTCTAAAACGTAGCTGTGAGCAAAGTATATGGATTTAGCTTTATATGGAGGCTCAGAAGGCCAGGATTTGCTTTTGGCTTAATTAAGAACTTTGAAGAAAGGGAAACTACATTGTTAAGCCAATCTGTAAAGTGAAAGGTGCTAATGTTGTCTTTGTCAAATCCAAACGTTTCTCTACAGAAAAAGGAAAATCCCAAGAGACTTAATTTTTTTTTTTCTCCTTCAGGACTACTTTGTGGGTTGCTTTCTGAAAGAAGTCATGGGCATTTCTGCCACTGAAACAATCATACAAGACTTGCACAGAATTATTAGTTGAAAGAGAGGGGATTTGCTTTTCTGTCCTTTAAACTGATGGGAGCAGAGCTCCCTTCTTAGTACTTCTTTTGAGTAGGGACTGTCTTGCTGCTGGGTCTGTGCTTTCCCTGTGTCAGTATGACCCATCCTGGGGTTGCATTTGACCCCGTGAAAGTCCCAAAATAACGAGGGAGAGTGTGGCAGGGAGCTGTTTCCCTGTGGAAGGTTAGAGATGGTATTCCATGGCATTCCTCAATGCCAGTTTTGTACTCAGGGCTCTTTTGAGCAGCAGGAGTGTGTGGCAGTGGTGCTGTGTGGGGCAGGAGGGGGATGTTGTGAGCACCCCGTGTTACCTGGGGAGTGGAGCCATCCCAGTCAGAGCTGTGCCTCTGCTTTGTGCCTGGAAACACTTGAAGTTGAAAATGTGCTTATAGCCTTAAAATACTTGAAATATGGAAACACACTTTCTGATATCTACTGCAACATCTCTGTTAACTTTGGGGAATTACTTACAAGACCATTTAACCTCTGCCATGTCTGAACTGGCAAAATTTGGTGTTATAAATGTAGCAAAACAATTTGTTGTTGCAGAATGTGTGTATCCACTTCTGAATCTCTTATATAAAACTTCAGGTAAAATCCAAACATTAAAAATCATTGTCTACCTAAAATTAATTTATTTTTTTTAGGTCTTGTTGTTTTTGATTTGCTGGATATTTTTGTTGCATTTTTATTGGAGTGCTTAACTAAGATGTATGAATAGTTTTCATGCAATAAATCACATCTATTGGTGATGGCATTCTGCACATTATTTGTAGGAGAATGAATGATTTCATTATATTTGTGGTTGTGTGAGCGTTAGATGAGTATTGATGCTAAAAAGGCTTTGTTTTTAATTCTTTAAAAATAATGTCTTTCTGTAAGTTTTTCAGTTGATCCAAGGATGATAAGGACTAACAATTTTATCTTGCTGTAGGTTTTAGTTTGATCTGTACAATTTAATAATTTATACTTTGAATCACAACAAAAATCTAAGCTACAGGTATAGAGGGGAAAGCTAAAGCTAAAACCCCAATATTTTGTTCATAGGTAACATTCAGTCAAATGGGTTTTTTGCAAAACAACAGTCACTTTACCCTTATGGAAGTTGTACTTTTTTAAATTGCAAAGCATTGAAATCTTGTGGCTTGGTGTGTTGAATTTAAATCTGCTCTTTATTTAAATTGAAAACTTTTTGAAGTAGTACACGAGGTAACATCCAGACCCAGGAGTTCTCCTCGTCTCCCAGGCACTGCTGGTGTGTTGAGAGCAGTAATATGGACAAATCTGTGAACATCCCCCAGTGGAGAGTCCCAAACCAGTGTTTGGAGTGTGAGCAGCAACATCTGCAGAACTATTGGTGTGACACCCCCAAAGCTTTGCTCTCATCACTGACACCTTGGCGGTGGTTTATGGGGACAGAACCTCCTCCTTCATGATGAAATATTTTTTACTCACCTCTTGAAGGACTTCTTTTTTTTTTTTTATCCTTTCATCTTGCCTGCATTTTTATTTCATGTCATCTCAGTCCTTTTGGGTTATATTTAAAAGCAACATAGATGAAAGCAAGTTTTGTTTTGGCTGCCTATGAAGAATCCTTAAGGATCCAGGATGATGGGAAGGTTTCTTATGTTAAACTGTATGAACTCCAAGTGTACCAAATGTCTTCCTGAAAAAATATCTACTCAGAAACATGTAGTTCCATGCAAATATAACTCTGAAAAAAGAGACAGTATGAAAGAGATTATTTAGCTGCAAATTCCCCAGTTCTCATCTCGGAACTCAATATTTTCAACAGCAAAGTTGGCATTGACTGTCACTGAGTTTACTAATGGAGAAATGCTTGTTTTTCAGCTAATTACTAGTAGAATACTTAATTTCCAATGACCATTACAATAACAAGGAAAACATTGCTAATATTTTGAAGTGGAAATGATTCTGGATTTCTGTAAGACTCATCTCCCTGTGCTCGTCCTTCCAGCCCTTCTTTGCGTGTGTTTCAGGTCATCTCTCTGCACTTGGGCACCTGCCAAATGTCAGCTTGGTAGCCATGGGGAGTTGGTAGATTGGAGGACCAGCAAGAAGTCAAGCAAAAAAAGCTCTTTTTCGTATTTCCAAAGGCCAGATGGCTTGGTGGAGCAGGACTGCTTGGAGGCCTTGAGCACCCAGAGTGGATGTATAGCCCTGATTTAAGGTTGTGCAGTTGCCATCCTTGTGGATGTTGTTTGGAGTCAGAGGCAGCACTTGCAGAGATGAGTTTGAGCCAGATGCAATTTGCTGAACAGTGTGAACTGAGCATTTCCAGCTGCCTAACCCATCTCACTCAAAACCCTGCAGAAGGTCTCAATCCTGACATATAAATCTCCTGATATTTGGAGACTGGGCATGTGCTCAGTGTTAACATTACCTGTTTGCTTCAATTGCATGAATGTTACTGGGGGACCTTTGGAACAGCAGGCTTGTAAAATCCACTTGGGAATCCTGTGCTTGAATTGATTTCAAGCCAGATTTTAGTAAGAGCGTGCTTTAGATGTAAAAAGAAGTTGTTAAACAGTTTTGGAGAATATTATTTTAACCTGTTATTAAGATAGATCAGCAGGTATTGTGATTCCCTATAGAAAACAATTTTTCTTACTCTGTGCTTATAAGCAAAAAGACAGTTCTTTTAAGACCTGTCTGCAGTTCAGTGTTATGAAATAACTTCATAGCTGCAGAAATGGAGATGATACTGATCTTGGCTTATAAACCTTGACACACTCTGTCTTTGCAGATAATGTATTTCAAACTGGTTCCCTTATTGCAGTGTCCTATATTGAATTGCTTTTCGTTTATCTGATGTGAATCTTCATAGTTCATCAAAGGGGGGATGTGAGAGCATCTAATAAAAAAAACAATGGCCCTGGGACTTTTGTTTATTGATGTGTGATTATATCTGCAGGACTAATGATGCTGTGGTCTTCTTGGCCATTTACCTTGGGGAGCAAAAAGGTGATTACTTAGCATTAAATATATATATATGTATGTGGAGTTTCAAAATGTCTGCCTTGTTAGGAAAGGAATTTAAAAACACATGCTTTAGCATTATTGTGTTTAAATTACTCTGAAGAGCAACTTCAAAGGTAAAGGTCAATAAAATATGCAAAACAACATGAACAGTTAAAAGTGCAAAACTAAGCTGTGAGCTGGGGGGTGAAGTCATGAATTAATTCCAGGTGTAACTTCTTGCAACTTTTCCTGCTTCCTTTTCTCGCTATTGCTAATTTTGGCTTTATTTTCCTGCTCAGCTGGAGAGGAAGAGGAAAGCTCTGGGGGAGTTGTGTCTCCATCAGCCTCAGGGCTCACCCAGCCCTGCACAGCAGCCCCACTGTGGGCACAGGCAGAAGTTTATTCTGCTGTCTCATAATTTTCCAGTGCTAAAACTGACTGTGCTCTGTTCTCCCCTGGAAAGGTATGTTTTTAAAGTTTCTCCTGAGAATTTAGAGGAAAAACAACTTTTGAAGGGTGGTTGAAGGGGAAGGACAGCTGTGAATGAAGAGAAGATTCAAAGGAATGAAACAAGGAGAACTCTGTGTAAACGCATAAAATTTTTCTCCTTCAGGAGATGAAAGGGCACATTTCAAAAAGGATGTCCAGGGTGAGACCTGGAGACACCACTTGGATTAACTTTCCCTTCTAAGCTTCTAATTCATTGCCACCACAAACAGTGTATCCTAAGTCTGTCTTTACTGCACTTACTTAAATAGAGAAAACCAAACCCAATCATTATTAAACTTTTTTCTTCAGCCATTGCAAGCTTTGACAAAAAAAAACCTCAACAAAACAGCAAACCACAAATAACCCCCCTCAAAAAAACCCCAAACAAACAAAAAAAAACCTTCAACCAAAACACTATTATAACATGTAGAAACTATTTGGATATTGAAGTCTGGTTCCTATTCTGTCCCTTTATGCTAAAATTTGTAAACAGGGAGGTTTTCTATTTATTTTCTTTCTCAACAGCCCATTTGAGTTTAAAACTAGATCATATTAAATGTATTTCTTTGTCAGTTCAGGTGTTTTTATTGCTTTCATTTTCATTTTTTTCATTTTGTTTCCTCAGTCTGATACAGAAATAAACTGTTAAACCCTCGGGCTCAGCAATGTCATGTGGAAGATTCACACTTCTCTTTATTAGTATTAAGTTTAGGAGACTTAGGAAATTGGAAAGCATGATTCTTTCTTTATTTTCCAAAAGAGCATGAAAACAAACCTTCTGTGTTCTTACTGATCTGTTGTTATGATTAAATCATGCCAGAGGAAAGTAGAAATATCCTCTGCAGAGGGAACTCTTGGATTTCTGCACTTGCAGTACTATTTTATGAGGGGTGAGGGACTTGTGCGTGTGCAGAGGGTCGTGGTCAGGTTCTTGCTTTGCCCTTATATCTTGTGTACCATATTGATTGGAAGTGGAAAGGGAATCCTACTGGAAACAGTGTGATATGGGTCTACTTTTTATTATCATTGCACTTTACCTGCATCTCAAATATCAGGATCTGGTAAGAAAAATATTCCTTTTAATTCTGGTGTCCAGTGTAACTGGAGATAGGCTTGACTTTTTCATGAATGGTTTGGGAGGGACCTTAAATCTTATCCAGTCCCTGGGCAGGGACACCGTCCACCAGCCCAGGTTGCTCCAAGCCCTGTCCAGCCTGGCCTTGGACACTTCCAGGGTTGGGGCAGCCACAGCTTCTCTGGGCAACCCGTGCCAGGGCCTCCCCACCCTCACAGGGAAGGATTTCTTCTCAGTGTCTCATCTAAACCTACTCTCAGTCCATTTATAGCCATTCCTCTTGTCCTGTCAGTGCAGTTCTGATGAACTGTAGCAGAGTATTTGCTGCCATCAGTGTGCAATTCCTAGTATAGTTTTTGGGCATTGGCAGCATGCCAACAGTACCTTCCCCTGAGTAAAACAGATAAAGCTCTTACAAACCTGCTATAATTTTTATTTAGTCTTTGGTGAGGAGTTTCTGTATGGGTGAGAATCCATTTGTAGGAAAAAAAAAATAAATATCATCCCTCGCTACTCTTGTTAGAATTCAGTTTTCATTAAGAGTTACAGCCTTCAGACAGAGCCAGTCTGTATCTTAATGCATAATGGTTTTGCATATTAATATTAATATCCTTTTTGTGCATTAGACATGTATAGTCATAATGCATCTATGCCAGCAGTGACTGTCAGAACTGTTTAGCTGGGATTGCTTGTGTGTTGCTACCAAGATTCATTGCACTGATAGAAAATCTGGTTTGCTCATTAAATTAGTTACTGAATGTAAGGAAGCAATCTTAGAGTTCTGCTTTTCTTTGGACTGTTTGGTGCTTCAGGATCTGTCAGCAGAAAACAGAATTCTTGGAGTAAATCTGAAAAGGCACCTGTTGGAGGTTTCCCTTTGGACATACCATCAAGGTTAACTAATCTCTCGTGGTGAACACAGGGCACACAGCCTGGGATCCAAGCCCTGGGGGGCAGGGAATTTGTCCTGCTGCAGGTACCCCCGGGCTGTGAGCTGACAGATGGTGGGAGCTTATTGCAGACCCAGTTTCACCTCGTTCCACACCAGTGTAAATCTGTGCTCTGCCTTCCTCTGCAGCTCTTGGGCTCACTACAGCTGCACTTGGGCACTTGTGTCTTAGCACTGGGACCTTTCCTGTTTTCAGCCTGCCAGTGGATCACACCCGTTTAGGAAAAGGCTTTTTTAGGGCTTCTTTTCACACTTTTTAGCACTGTTGCAAAATGAGCAGCAACGGAGAACAACGTTTAATCTGTTCACTTGGAATTGGGTGAGGGGGGAAAATAGTCTCCTTCAGGAGATCTCCTGTGTTTTCTTGTTAGCTGTGTATAAACCTGGGGCTGTGCAAGGCCATGGAAAGGCTGTTATTGATGTAATGGCCTTTCCCCAGGCTCAGTGGATTTCCAGGCTGTATTGCTGTGGTGGGTGTGCTCTTATCAGTTACAATATTTAACTCCCTAAGTATAGAAAATGCTGTGATATTAAAATTGTTTTTGAAGAGAGACCTTAAATACCTGTGAAAAGCCTCCTCGGTTTCTGCTTTATCTTCTAAGCTGAAGAAAGCCTTCTCTTGAAAAGCAGCTACTTCTTGCTGCAGATATTGTCTAACCTTAAAGCTTAATCCTCACCTTCAGACAATTAATGCTTCATTTCAACAAGACAAATGCCATCTTTTTCTTCATTAATTAAGCTTACTGCAGATTTTATGACATTTCAATGGAGAAATTCTGGCTATAGTGGCAATTCTGATTTTTACATAAATTACCAAGAAGGATTTTTCCAGCGCTTTACCCTGCAGTAAAATTTTGTTATTGCAAATATTACTGAGCATGAAGGCCATACATTTGTACTTTCGTGGTTCTTCTGCCTACTGCAGTTTAAACTGCAGTACAATAGAGCAAGTAACTCCAATATATTTCTTGTAAAAGGTTATAGAGCGTGGGCACACTGAATAGTAACCCCCACCAGAAGACTTGCTCAAATCCACAAGCTAAATATTTATTCAGTAAGAATTGTGGTAACTCTCAGTGCCTTAGAACTTCTGTTTGCTGAAGGTTTTAGTGGATCATTGCCTGGTGTTTTGTTTATGGTTACTTATTTGCTGTGTGACTTCAGCCTCTTGTCCCAGACAGCTTGGAGAAAGTAACTGTTGAAGATTCCCAGCTTTCCCTCATTTCCCTTGGAATGTAGCACACCTGCCCTGTGACAAGGGTGAGACAGGAGCCTCCCCACAGGTGCTTTTGGGTTGCCCAATACTGGCAAAGTTTCAGAAGAAGTGAGGTCTTATAAGTGGATTTTTCCACCTCCCATCCCAGGGTGGTACAAGGGGACAACAGGAGCAGCCTCTGAGAGGCTCTGCAAGGTGGGATCTCTCTTCAAAGAATCACCTTGTCTCTTCTTCCCTGTCCTCCAACAGCAGCTGCTGAAGTTATTCCTCTGCACTTGCCAGGCTCTCCCTGCTGAAGAGCTGAAAGCTTAGTTTGGCTGTTTTGCCTGTTCTCTGCTGCTTTGTGTAAGGACATGAAGATGAATTTTTAACTTATTACCTGAAGAGAAATCCCATTGTTTCTTTGGCCTTTTGATGTTAAACTCGACAGAAGCACCCCGGGCTTGCTATGTCCAACCATCACTGATTAAAGTGCCTTGGCAAGTGTCTCACTGGCTGTTGCTGATGACCAATGGATGAGTAATCTCACCTAGTGAGATAGTTCTGGGATTTTGGGTGCTACCTTTAATTTTCTGTTTCTTACCTACAAAACAGATGCAGGGATGTCACTGCTTTGGGGTATCACTGTCTTGCAGGTGAATCATCCTATGGGGATACCAAGGCAGGCAAGAGGAAACCCTCTTCTATCCAAGTGGAAAGGTGAAAGGAATTGGGGAGGGAACACAAGGACTGGGAGGTTTGCTGTGCAGAGCATAGTCTGCATCAGCCCCTTCCTTGGGAAGCTCAGAACCCTGCAGAGGAAAAAAAAAAACCAGATTAAAGCAGTTGTGAATGACAGCTGAAAACCAGGGAAGGTACACTGGGTTGAAATCTAGAGCTGAATAATTTGGCAGATGTTCAGGAAAACAGCAGAACTGAAAATAAATACTTTGTTTTGTATTTTAAAAAGCTTTTCCATAGAAACTCTTCTGATTTTTGTCATCGTTCTTTATGATCAGCTTCAAACTGAATGCTCTAGGTTTTCAATTTTTGGTGATTTTCAATATGTGGCTGCTGTCCCCTTGGACAGAAGCTTTATTTGTGCTGTAATTAACCTTCCAGTTTCTTGTGCAATAACAAATGGGATAATAGCAGCCTTTAGCTTTTCCAATACAGGATGTACATATCGGTGATGAGATTTCAGGGATCAGTATTTATCAGGGATTAGAACACAATTTACACGCTGTTTTTTCAGTAAAAAATAACACAACATTGTAAAGTAAAAGCTTAACCTCACCATATTTACTCTACGTGTTTGAAAACCTAAGTGAATAAAAGCTCATTTATATTCTTGTCTGATTAGCACAATCAGAACTTATTGATGCTAAAACGAACCAGATTTCCATAACTATAAACAGAATATTAAAATATAGCTGTCTAATGTAGCATGATGTTTTTTTCCTTCTTGGCTGGAACAAGTAGTTATGACTTTCTTGTTGACTTTTTAGGAGTCTTTTAACAAAGGCATTTCAAACCCAGGCCTTGGGGCAGGAAAACAGACCTTTTTCTAGACAAGTGCTGTTTACTGTCTTGGAATAGAAAGCAGATGACATGTGGGTAAATGTGTTTGTGCTTGGCTATCCTTTACTCTTCCATAGTTGGGGCTCAGATGTTCAGGAGCTGAGAACTGACTGGAGAAACATTTGAATGTAGAAATGACTTTATTTGAACCAGACACTTAAAGTATTTGTAGTATTTTACTCCAGCAGAAGGGAATAGGAAGTTCAGTGGAGCAGGGGAGGTGAGGAGTGGCTTTATGCATTATGAATTAAGAACTCTATACTGAAGCTAGCTGGATGTTTTCCTGTGGTGTAAAATGAGAATCACACAATGGTTTGGGTTGGAAGGGACCCTTAAGGATCATCTTGTTCCACCCCCCTGCCAGGAGTAGGGACACAGAAATGTGGAATAGCCTGATGGAAAGGGTGCAGGGCTTCAAGGAGACCTGAGTTGGAATAGTTATGGCTGTGACCTTGTGCAGGTGACTCAAATTTCCATTCATATTGCCAGGAAAAAGTATAATGACAAGTTTTTGTGCGGTCCCAGGGGTCTGGGTGAAAAGAGTCATAAAACTGAGACTTGCCACGCTGTCCTAAATACACATCAGGGTTTGTTCCCATATCATAAGTGTCACTTTGTTAAGAAGTACCACGTGTGAGGAATTGGTGGATTAGCATCAATTTTATTTCGTAGAGACAACAGAGTCAGGATCTCATTTTAAATAAGCAGAAAGTGTTGTTCCTGTGGTTCCACTCCAGAGTTGTGGATTGGAGAGGCTTGAAATGCCACCTTGTCCCCAGGGAGCTGCGAGTCACACCTTGCTCACAAGGCATCCACTGTGCAAAATAATTCATTGCAACTTGAGGTGCTCTGTGTGCTGCAAGGAGCAAAGGATTGCAAAGAAAAACACAGCATTCACTTGCCTTTGGCGGTTGTTGTGCAATGAGAACTTCAAAACGGTTTAAACCTGAATTAAAAATAGCTTAATTTGCATAGTCAAGGGTAATTAGTGCACATTTTATCCCGATTCCTCATACAGCTATTTATAACTCCGAAAGCAACATGGAAAATCCCCAAATAGTTCAATGTTGGATTCAGTTAAGGATTCTCCTGTACCTCTGAGGTGGCAGATAAGGGTGTTGCTGTTTATCAACACCTAAATGGCAGATTTTGATATTGAGGATAACAGGCAAATTGTGACATGAACAGCCTCTAAGTGCCAGGCACAGGATTTGGTTCACTCTGATGTGAACGTATGTGAATATACCCCAGTGTAAATCTTGCAGTGACATCTTAAATGAGCATTAAATCTACTCCTTGGTCATTTTTAGGAGGCTTTTGTGTAACTTGGAAGAGCTCAGGTGCAAAGAAGAGCTGGTTTTCTAAGGCTGTGCTGCCTGTTCAAGAAATGGTTTTAGCCAGTTCATTCCAGGTTATTTTCTGGTCTTTATGACCAGAGATCATCCATGGGTAGGGGCTTTATGGATTGGGTATTTTAAGGTTTCATCACATTTCTTGTTTTTAAGGCTCACCGTGTAGGGAGATCATGTGGGCCATTATTTAATGAGTCAAGGCAGCTCTGGGGGTGTGTAATGGAAGGACATTTTCCCTACACTTTTGAAACTGAGAAGAAACATTTATCCTGTATCAACAGCTCTAAAATGGGACAGATTCGTTCCTTTCCGTGATGTTTTGTGCTGGCTGGGAAGCGATTCCAGCAAGCACTGATAAAAAACAGTGTTTTTGGAGATAAACTACTGACATTAATGGTGCCTTGACTTTTTGGGGATAGGGGGAGTGTGACAGTTCTTTCTGCCTTAGAATTTATAAGAGTTGCCTTTGATTGCAGCTGTAGAAAAAAACCTAAATCTGAATTTGCTTACTAGCCTGTGTAAAACTTTATTGTATGCCATAGACTGTAGTTTAAAGAAAGAAAATTACATGGCTGAATCTTTTATATATATTTTGTATATAAAATCTAAAGAGTCATCTAAAATTTCAGATCTGCCTCCATAGCATTGCTGCAGAGGGGGCATATTTCAGTTTTTCCAAGTGCTTACAAGTGAGTGACAGCAACGAGCAACATATTGGAAAATATTACTTCTAATTCATTTTTTAAAGTTTTTTGAATTTTAACGTGAAATATTTTATTCTGTAAAGTGATTCTGATGAGAAAATGAAATTGCATAAAAGCATAGAGGAAATGAGGAAGAAAAAGCAGTTGTTTCAGATCATAACCTCGTCGGGTGGGGTGACAGTTCCAATTCCATTTGAGTTCTCTCCAGTTCTCATCCTTTTTATGTTGGATTAAGTAACAGTTTTTTGTCTTATTCCCATAGCAACCTTATCTCTCTTTATTTTTTTGATGTAAATCTGCTTGTCTCTTACTATCTTTCAAAGCTTGGGCATGAATAGCTTGTGAAGAAGGGGAGTGTGGCAAGGAGAGAGCAGAGAAGAGGCTTTTTGGCATAGGAAGGAAGGGAAAGCATATTTTGGAGCAAGAGAGAGAGAGAGATGTTTTTTTCCCCCAAAGCTATTTATGACATCATTTTTCTGTGTAGTTTTTTCACGAAGACTAAAACTTTGCTGCTGTTTTAGTAAGTTGTGTGAGCATAACTCTTTTTAAAAAAAGTCGTAGGCCAACCTACATACCCAGCCAAAAATACAGACTTAATGTCCTGTAACATTGTGGTTTATATAACTTTGGAAAAGTGCCATTGCAGCGAAGGTGAGCCTTCACTTGCCATGATTTTGCTCCTCATGGAACTTGGAATCTCTGAAGAGAAAGCTGAGTACAAACAGGGATTTAGGGTGCTCTGTTGACCCCCAGCTTTGTGTCCAGCTCTTCTGCCTGGTGGTCCATGACCAGTGGTCCACAACTGGAAGGATCCTGATCAGGAATGCTCTTTGAATCCTTTGTATCACAGGGATGAGGCTTCAGATCCCAGTAGAAAACCAGTTTGTCCAGAAGGGTGCACATGCTCAGGTGCATCTGTTTGCTGCTTTAAGGCATTAAGTGAGGTTGCAAAAAGCAGCTGTTGCTCCGTCTCTCTACATCTTTTCTCATATTAAATATTTCACTTGATTGGACTTAATATAATAAGTGTCTGAAGTGCAATGGAGACATGGAGACAATGGACACCAGTATGATCCCCTTGTATTTTTAGCTATTTAGGCTTTATGCCTAAATTCTGAAACGATTAACAGGAGCCTTTTGAAGTCCTGGTTTCCATTGTGGAGGTGTAAGAATTTTTATAAATAACTAACAACTTCAGCATTTCCTGTGCAGTCCCCTCACCTGCACACCTGATAGAACTCTAAACAAAACATTTTCATTTTAATTCTTGCAGATTTTATTTTTTTGTGTGCGTGTTTGGTTTCAGTTTTTTTCCTGTGTAAGAGCAGTGACATTCCTTAGGATTTTTGTAGTTTGGGACTGTTCTTAAACCTCTGGAATATGGATTCTTTGGAAAAACAGCTTATATTCACTGAAGAATCAAAGCAGGTCATTGCTAAGGAAGGAAAGTGTTTCAGCCCTTGTTTTGTTTGTCAGAATGACTCTAATGGGGTCTTGTTAGACCATTTAACATGCTACTGATAATATATAGATAATACTTTAGAACATTTACATTACATTAATACCCCATTAAGGGCCTGATCTAAAGCCCGCTGATGTTGATTGGAATGTTCAGTAGGAATTTAATGCTTTGATCTTCCAGCTATGGCTTTACAACTTACAAAATCAAACAGGAAAAGCATTTCAGTCGACATAAACACGTCTGTGCCATCTGTGTCCTACTCCACCCTTCATGGCTAATAAAACTATTGGATTTGGAGCCTCCTCAAACTGAAATATATACTTAAAATATCAACTTGGATTGTGTTTTACAGCACCAAGTCCTGATGTAGAAAAAACGGTGTTGCTACAAGGCCTATAATGAGGAACTTTAAATAAGGAAAGCTTGGATGGATGGCTTGGCATGTTTAGAGCATTTGACTCGATAATTTAGTAGACTGAATGTTTTTTCTAACAGTCTATGTTGACATCTGGGGTGCCCTGGCATGGTCTTAGACAACACTTTCTTATTGAAGGTGTTGTTCTTCAAATAATGCATTTGAGGTCACTTGAAAGACGAGTAGATGTTTAGGAACGTGGTTTACTGGGGCTTGGCAGTGCTGGGGGATGGTTGGATTTGATGTCTTGTCCAACTAGATGATCCTGTCACTCTATAACAAGAACAGTTATCTTGTGATGTACAGAGTTATACTTTCTTTCAGTGAATATATAAATACACAGTAAATTCTGACTGAAGTAACCCATGGCTGCAACACAAGAAATATCAGATTTAGGGGGGATTTAAAATAGCAGTTTAAATGTCTTCACTGGGTATCACCTTACTTTAAATGTACTTTTTCCAGGCTCTGATTTGCTACCAACCTGCATATTTTGCTTCCCGATGTTTATTGGGAAGCAAAGTAGGTGTCTTAATACCAAAGCAATGGAACTTGCAGAACATCTGCTATTATACTGCATTGCTTCTCTCGTTATTTTTGTATTGATTACATGTTTGTGTCGTGTTCCTTGTACAATAGGGCGGTGAGTAGTTACAAGGAGCACAGCACAGGCTGTGGGTTGTGGGGAGTCTCATTTAATAACCAGGGAAATTCTCCCTACTTACGAGAAGAGATGCAGTGCCTGATTTTATTTTCCTGTTATTACCTCTCTCGGCCCTGTGCAGCGAGACATCTTCGCTCTTTTTTTATGAAACTGTATTTTTTTGAGCCCATGACTTTTTATTAAATTGTAGTTAACAATATACTTTTGAGGATTACATCACCCTGCAAGGAGCAATTTGGCTTTAGGCTGGGGATCAGTCTGCACGTGGAGCATCTGTCACGTAACGATTCTGCTCAGATACCAACAAGAACATTTGAGGTCCCACTGTGTTTTGGGGGTTTTCTCCTTATGTACGTGTCTCAATCTATTAAACTCTCTTCAGCAACACTGGGATTGTATTTGTTTTTAGAAATGGAGTAGCAGAAGAGCAGATAGGTATTTCTCAGGAGTTGTTTTTTTATTCCACACCCGCAGCTTCTGTTGTTGAATGGTCTGATGCTGAATTTATTAATCTATGCAGTTGCTTGCTCAGGTGTAATCCCTTGTTCAGCCACATTTATTCACCCACTGAAGGATGTGCACATTGGTACATCATGGCATATTAAAGGTTTACCACCGCCTGCCACAGCTGTCATCTCTTTGACCCTTCAGTAAACCAACAGTCTTCCACATAATTTTGCTTTCATTCAAGTGTAATGCCATTACTGCAGAGGCAGACAGAACGCAATTCTCTAAAGATCTTGTCTCGTTCCCTTCTCTTCCAGGGAGGTTAATGTGCTCAAATGATCCCTGTGCTTTCCTTTTTTTGCTCTCTTGCTGCAAGAAGAGCAAAAAGAGAAAGTGCTCTTTGATAGTGTGTTTGGACTGGCTTTTGGGGGATGGAGCAAACTGGAGAGACAAACTCACCAGCTGGGTGGAAGCCCTCTTCACCACTTGAGTTTCAAATGCCTTCATTTGTTTCCTTAGTATGTTTATTTTTATAGCCTTTTACAAAAAGGTTTTACAGTTTTTCTTCTAAAATGACATGGAAATAAGCAAGTCAAAACCACTCTACCCAAAGTGAGCTAAGCCAGGTTTAAACATTAATGATGTACAGGAATAACTGAAGTCTGAAGTTTAACGAGTGTTTAGTCCATAGACATTTGTCATTTCAAAAAACACACCCACACCCACCCAACTTCATATTAATGTTTGCAGCATCAGTACTTTGCAGACAGTGCAGTTACAGCCTTGTGATCTCACAGAACTGATGTGGAGAATGAGCTCTTGGAACTGATGGTCTGAAACTGGTGTCTGGGGACATTGATTCCAACCCCAGCTCTGTCATGTCACTGAGTGCAGCTTCTCTTTATGAACTTGCTGTCATTGTAACATCTAATGATTTGGGATTATATTGACTGTTTCTACTGTATGTGCCGCTGTTTGACCCGGTAATTAAGTTAAACAATCAAATGAGTCAGTGATTTATTGGGTTTCTTGGTTCTGCACTGCCACAGTTTCTCATCTGCTCCCTGAACTCTTGTGTGTGATGTGCCAGGAGGCTTCACTGAGTATCAAGTAAGTGTATCATATGATGCTTCTGATTTTTAGAAGTCTGATATTAACAGTAGTGTTTTGCATGCTCTTATCAATTGTTTACACTCCTTTGCATTCAGCTGTTTTTGAATCTCTGATTTCTTAATACATCTCTGCTTCTGGTTTTATTTCAGATTCTTTTCAGAAGAATTTTTCTGCTTCTTTGGTTAACAAAATGTAGCATTTTTCTCCCTAGTTTTTCACAACTTCAGCTCCTAATAACCCATGCTACTCTTACTTACCCTTTCATCTTCTTGTATAGCTCTTGCTTGCTTAAAAGTAACTGTAGCCTCTCCTTAAGCCAGTTCCATCTTATTCATCCTGTATTTTTTCTTTTCTCCTAGCTTTCCTGATGGGGATTCAGTGGAATTACTGTCTTGTTCCTTCAAGAAACCTTTTTTTGCCTCATAATAAATCCTTGTTTACTGAAAAAAAAATTGCCTGGAGATTCCGGCTCCGAGTTTTGTCTGAAATTGTAGGACCCAACCATCCTTTCGACTTCCAGGATTTACTGACTCCATGACAAGGGTAGAATTGACTTCTTCCATCCCAGGGTCTGTGGTGTGTGTCTGGGGGCTGGGAAAGGGCTGCTCTGCATTGCCAGTGTTCTCAGTGCACACCAGACACTCGGGCACAGCGTGGCCTTGTCTCCACACCCCCCGACTGGCATTGATTTGTCGCTGTGTAAGGTGACCGAGTAGATTAAGTTACTGAGTTCTTATCCCAAATCATTGCTTTGTGTAATGAATTTAATTTATTCCAAGTCATGCTTGCAAGGGTCTCCTGCTCTTCCTGCAGACAGTATCAGATCCCAGTTCAGCCTGAGCCAGGCCAAATGCAATTTTGTCGTCTCTTTACCCCCTTGTTTAATTGTGTAACGATTGTCGTTCCTGCTTTTATAAACCAAAGCATGGGGCTTGTTATCTGCATGGGGATTATACTGATTGGGTTTTAAATGTCTCTCTCTTACATCTGGGTCAGAGCAATGTTTAAATATTGAAAGAGAGGTTTTGTGCCCCGACTGAAGCTCTACCACGTGTCCTGGAAAGGCTGTTCTGATTTTATAGGGGGTATGAGGGGCAGAAGTAGATGTGTGACAGAGCAAATGGAATTTTGGTTTGATTGTGTTGGGTAGACTTTGTCACTCCAGTCAGGCTGATTAGAATCTCAGAATCACAGAATATGCTGAGTTGGAAGGGACCCACAAGGATCATCCAGTCCAACTCCTGGCCCTGCAGAGGACACCCCAACAAGCCCATCATGTACCTGAGGGCGTTGTTCAGACACCTCTTGAGCTCTGGCAGCCTTGGGGCTGTGCCCACTGCCCTGGGGAGCCTGGTCAGTGCCAACCACCCTCTGGGGGAAGAACCTTTTCCTGAGATCCAACCTGACCCTGCCCTGGCTCAGTTTTGTGGCCTGTGTTTGTGCTGTGGGCAGGAGCAGAGTGGTTCTTCAGTAGGGTAATAGTGCTTACAGAACTTCAGACTAGAGAAAGTGAGCTGTGCCACACGTCATTCATGTCCTTCTAAGATGGGAGATCAGAAGGAACTGTTGGATGATCTGTATCTCTCTTGGGTATCACAGCACAGTTTCCACTGGGTAACCTCTTGCGTTAATCCTTACCCAGTTTGCAGTAACTTATCTGGAGTTTTAATTCTAACTTAATTAGATGAATTCTAAATTAATTAATCTGGTTCTGTCACAGAAAACCAGGAAATAAACTCTCCAACCAGTTTGTTGGGTTAGAAAGCTGACCTGACTTTGTAGCATTTGACCATTTGTTCAAGATCGCTCCAGCAACCCAACAGACCAGGTCATAGTCATGAAACTTCTGCATATTCACCACATACTCACTGCAGGTCCTGGATACATGCATATATACTGAATATTTCTGTGGAATTGTCTGGATTTGAGTCAGGGTCTTTTGAGGGTTTCTGATGGTTGATTGGGGAATTTCCCATTCCCCAAATTTTCCTGTTATTGTACCAGATCTTCTAGTGAATCTTTTCTCCTTGACAATATCTCAAGTATATGGTCAGGGCACTAGGTATCTCTCTTGCCATCTTTGGTCCAGCACACAGTCTTTGTTCTCAGAAGTAAGACACTTACTAGTCCATATTAATCACCAGTGTGGGTAAAAAGGGAAGCACTGACTTGCACAAGACTATTAGTCACAGGTGTAGGGGGTTAACACAAAACTACATCAGTCTCTGGCATTTGTACTAAACTTTGAGTGGTACAAAACTAAGCATTAATGATCAAATTGTGCCAAAGTTAAAGAATTTTCCAACATATTCCCCTACTACTGCATAAACTCTTTTTTTTTTTAAGAAATATTACTTACTTGGTAACAGTTCCAGCCTTTGGGTTTGTCCTACCTCAGAAGTGACACCAGCAGCACTTAAGAGGTTTCCAGACAAGAAATAGCAGGAAACTCTGGTGCAAATCATCATCATGGGTGAAATCTTACTGATTGGGCTTCTGTTTTATTCTCAGCCAATATTTGTGGTCTTAGGCAACCTTAATTCTGACATTTTCTACCTCCAAATAATTGAGTTTGCAACCTCAGTATGTTCTTTTAATTTTATTAAGGGCTACAGAGTAATATGTTTGCACGAGAACGCTGAATTAGGTTATGCAGTGGGTTTTAGCTTTTCATTAAATAATTAACCACTCATGCTCGTGCACAGGTCGGGGATGTGGCTTCACAGGGGCACTTCATCATTTGGCTTTTGTTTCAGCATTCAAGAAATGGTTCTGCCACAAGAACTGTCCCATGTTCTGTCTCTTAAAGTTTTATTTTTCATTTTTGTGGGCTTTATGTGGACCTGGCAAATCATTATTGTTTTAAACATCTCCACTGTCAGCATCCAATGCAGTGGGTTTGCTTTCATTTTTTTTTCTGCCTTATCTGCAGCAGAAAATACCCGTTTTGCTTGTCAGCTGCAAATGACATCAGGGTAAGAAATGCCTTTCACTGCATTCCTGTTCCCTAAAGTCTGTAAGGAAAGTAACTACGAACCATCTGCTTTAGCCACTTCTTGATACTGTAAAGGGAATGAACAGAATCTGTTCTGGTTTGCTTTGATGTGCTCCTGAACATCCATTAAGCTACAACTTTAGTGTTGGCTCTTCGGTGCCTGGATGGAAATAGATCATTTTTCTTATCTATCCTGTCCTTCTGAGCCTGTTAATGTAGTCTAATCCCAGCTAGTAACCTTAGAGAGTTATAGTCATAAATATTTGCAGCAATTTTCCAGGATCTGTTTTATGCTGTGGGGACATCTTTGTACTTGGATATTGCTGTGGTTGGAGTGAAGCACCCAAGGAAGAGAGTGTATTATATCCTTGATTCAGAAATGGGGGATTTGAACATCACAGAAGCAATTAATGTCAGTACCAAAGGCTGTATGCAGGATACTAAGCCTGAGATATTTTATTTGTCAAATGTGAAAATTTGCTTTCCTCTTCCTTAAAATTGTCATGCGAGTAGTTAATACAGTGAAATAACAGTTCTTCCTCTCCATGAACCAGGCAAATGTGCTCCCATGAAAATGGATTGCTTTTATTTCTGCCTCTGCATTTTTCATCTTCAATAATAGAATTAAAAGTTTTATTTTTTTCTGAATTCCTCTGCAAATATTATTTTTGTTACGGTATTAATCTGTCCTTGCTCTCTATCCCCTCTACAGCTTATTTCAAGTGGGTTATTGAATTCATATGTGTAGAAAGAGTCATCTTCTCTGAGTTTCCTTGTATATTTTATGAAAAAGTTGAGGCATAATGTACTTGACAACCCCATCTTATTTAGGTTGAGAAACAGTAAACAGGAGAACTATTAAAATAAACACAAAAAATAAAAACCCATTAATGTTTAATGGGTCCAGTTAAAAATAATGAAGAGCATCTGGAGCTGGAGATAAAACCCAGCTGATTTTGGAGAAGATGGCACAGGTGATTTTGGCAGGGTGAGTCATGGTTTAGGGTTTGATCTCTTATTCTTGGCAAATTGCTCCACTGTTGGAGTTCCTGGATGGGCAGATGACTTGTTTCATTGCACAAGCAACAAAATAATTTTGCTCAAGCCATGTAGGACATGTATTTTGATGAGAACACAAATACTTGGAAGGCTTGTGAATATCGGATTTTCCTGCTGACTGACAAGTCAGTGTATTTTGGGGTGTGAGGCAGCAGCTGTGGCAGAACATCTGTTGACAGGACACTCACTCATCTGCTGTGTCTGTTATTTGTCATCATTACATCTGTTACAGTCCACATGGCCCTGATCAGAGCAGGGAGGCTTTTTGCCAGGTGCTCCATACCTGGGGAGATGAGGAGAATGACAGGTTTTGGTTACCTGTATCCTGACAATGCTTTCTGGTGAAAAAAACCAGCTATATTTTGTATTATTTGTGGGAAATCTCTCCAGTTCTTTAAGGAAAGTGCCTGTTTTTGGAAAGATGAAGTGGCAGGAAAAAAAATACCATTGTCACCAGCATGTTCCCAGTGCTTAAAATATGAGCTGTTTTGGGATGGCTTTCGTTGATTTATTTATTGAGGAGAGGCTTTTTGGAAACACTGCTGCATATTTAATAAATAAACAAACCTTCAGATAATTAGACCTAGATCTGGCAGGGCTTTAGCCATCTGGTTAACTATTAAAATGTGAATAGCCTGGTATTCTTCAACATTAAACCTGCTTTGTGGTCATGAGACTTGGTGCTCTCATGTCATTATCAGGATGTTCTTAGGGTTTGTTTTGGGAAAGTGTTAAGGGGGGTAAAAAAAAAATCGGTGTTGCATCTGAGAACTCGACTGTAGGATGATTTCCTTGAGCAAACATCCTTCCCTCCTGAGATATTTCTCCAGTTGCTTGAATTGCTTTGTTCAGTGCTGTGTTTGCCTTGAGTTGAGTGGTAATTCCCAGATAATACGAATTTATGAAAGGCATATTTTTGGAAATACCTATTGGAGAACATTTTTCTTTCAAAACATGCATTTCCCTGGTAACGCTGGGGGTTTTTTTCCAGTTCTTTCAGTGCATTTTTGCCAGTGCAAAGCCTGTTTTAAACAGAAATACTTCCTGCTCATCAGATGTTGAGTCAACATTTATGCTATTAATGTTCCTTTACTGCTTTTTTTTTTTCCTTTCTCTGCTGTCTCTGGTCTCTTCCTTCAGTTCCACACAACCCACAAAGTGCTTCATCTCTCCTCTCCCCATCCATCTTTCCCCCCATTACTGCAGACTCTTGCACCTCTTTCCATGCTGGCATCTCCTGTTCACCACAGCCTGATACATCTGTGCCAATTTATTTTTAGCGCTTTTTTTTTCTGTTTCTGTTTATATAACGCACTTTGTTCCACAAGTTTTAAATGGTTTTCCTTTAATTGGTGCAAGAGCATTTAATTCTCTCCTGTTTCTTCCTTTTTTTTTTTTTTCTGAACTTCAAGTGAAGGTGGAGGAGTTAAAAAGATTTGTAAGGTTTTTTGCTGGTGTGCTGTTCCCTGCACCTGGCTGCAGCAGCCTGTTAATCCTAGCATGACTCACCTATTGGATGTTCAGCTTTTCATGTGATGGAAACAACCTGAAGGGTTGTGTTGTTTTTAAACAGAGGTTTGCTGCATTTTATTAAGTGTATTTTTAGGGATGCAAGAAACACTCAGATGGGCTCTGCTGATGAGACTAATGTGATGTGAGCAGAAACAGGGGCAGTATTTCAAAATAAAAACTAAAAAATTGTCTCAGTAGCACTTTGGGTTGTGACTAAGAAGTGCCTTGAGGGTGGGGAGTTGTTCTGCCTGTCCTGTCCTGGGGTCTGCAGGGCACACATGTGGTTGTGGGCAGCATCTCAGCATGGAGAGGTGATGCCACAGCTCCTGTGCTGCAGAAGGGCACTCCCAGGGCCAGAGCTGCTCCTCATAGAAATGGACTTTTAAAAACCCCCTGCAGCGTGTGTAACCTGCTGCACTGCTGCCTGTGCACAGATAAACGTGGTGCCACAAAACGAGAGTTCAGCGCCGTGTCACGCTGCTGGGGGACTTTGTACAGGCTGCTGTGGAATTCTGTGAGTTCCCTGCAACACCAGCCTGACAAAATGAAACCCTGGAGATGGTTCCTCAGCAGCCTCTGAATCTCTTCTCAAGTGACAAATCTCCCCCACTCTTTGCCTGCTTTGAGTAGTGTTTGTTTCTGCGCTGCGAATATTTTTATCCTCTCTGCATCCAGCAGTAAATGATTACAGAGAGAATTTTTGGCCTCATCCCTCTCTCTTGCCTTAATATGATTCTCCCAGCCTTGATCTGGACCCTGGGAAGGCAGCAGGAGGTCTCACTGGCTCCATGTGCAGCTCACTTGTGCTGTTTTCTAGTGCTCCATCACTGCAGGCCATGTGTTGGGGTTAACAGGGGTGTATCCCAAATATCCTGGTGGGCTTATACAGGTATTTTTAAGAAACTTAATTATACCAAGTGTACAGCCTGTCTAAAGAAGTGTAAAACCCATGGTCACAGAGGTGCCTTCGTATAGCCAGTTTTGGAGTATAGGGTGGTGGGGAACAAGGTTTGCTTGTGCAGATATAGGTGAGTTAGGTGGTGGCGGTGAAGTTTGTTGGGTTTTTTATGTTGTTGTTTTGGGCTTTTTTTAAAGAAACAAATTTGTGTTACACTGTTTTCTCCAGTAGTTGTCATTACCAGCACAGCTATTACAACACACACAGGCTGTTATTTGTCCTTAAGAGCTGAGAGACTGGAATTCCCCTTCTTTTTAATAATGTGACTTTTAGCAGGGCCAGCGGGTTGTGAATTAGTACTTCATTATGGGCTGACATCAAACAGAGTCCCCTCTTCAGAATTACCTACTCAAGAAAACAGTTTAGAATTGGTTGTCTGACTCATTTAGGTACTTGAACATCCTACCAATACAGAATTATATATAAAGTATATTTAACGAGTTCTGCAGCTCTGAATAACAATGAGTCTAATGAAGCAATAGAATAAATATATTTGTGGCTCTTAAGGGACAATTATGTTTGTAGAGCTTGATTCCTTGTTCTACAGTTATCAAAACATGGTAGAATTGCAAATAAACTTGCTTTGACAATGAACATCAGTTGGTACAAGTGTAATACAATGCTTGGGTGTTGCTGGACTTGGAAACCTAAAAAAAAAAAAAAGTAGGTGAAAAAAAGTGAATCCTATTTCTCTCACAGTGAATATGTCCTGTGATTACTTGAAAGAATAAATAGAAGTTGGTATAATTTCTAGCAGTGTCTGCTAATCTTAGGAAGTTCCTGCATGCAGGTATGTGTGTCTAGAGGTGAAGCATCACACAGGTTTCTTGGCAAAATATGATGTAATTCAGCATTGCCACAAGCCGGGAGTTGTGTGCCTGGAGCATCTTTGTCATCAGAAATTCTCTGAGTTTTTCATAGCATGATGTTCTGTGTCTTTTCAAAGCGGGGTTGTAATATTTGATCTGATCTTGCCTGAGCTGTTTGCTTTCCTTTCCTTGCTTACACAAGATTACAGAAACCAGGAACATCCCAGAAGGTGATTTCACTGCTTGCAGTGAAATGCAGTGGATGTGGTCACCAGGCGAGTGCTCTGCAGATGAAGTTCATTTTTATTCTGTTATAAAAATGTCAATCTGGTTTTAGTCTGTTTTACCTTCCACAGATGCTTCAGGTTCTGATTTCCCCTCATGAATTCACAAATCCACGTCTTTTGTCGAGGGTGTCACATGAGCTTTTAAAAGCTGCTCTTCCAAATGCATCAGGCAGTTATTGCAGGTTTGATACTCATGTTACTGTTACTCCATATTTTGGATTCTTTCTTTGCAACTTTAAGTCTTAGTGCTTGAGACTTAAAACTTGGCCTATTAAACAGAAGGAGGGAACCCAGTGGAATATACAGTTTTCACATCCTTGCTGTTTGTGTTGGCAGGAACATGTTTCCTTGTTCTCATTTTGGGGCAGAATCAAAGACTTTTCAATAAAGCTGAATTACATTTTCTCGCTTCATTTTATTGCAATGGCATCTGTATTTCAGTTGATATAACTTTATGTACTTGGTGCTAAAGCAATGAGGCAAATATATGTATTAGCAGGGGAAGGGAGAAGAAAATGCTGTTTCAGGAGTCAGAGACTCTCAGTTGCTAATTTTTTACTTTCTTTTGTATGGCAAACTATAAGCAGGCAATAAAAGCATTTAATTTGCAAATTACACAGTTCTACATTGGTTTTGAAGTTGGATTTTTTTTTTTCCTTGTAGTCAGGTTTTTTTGTAACATCTTTACCAAAATACTTTTCAGTGGTATGATTAGAGCCTTTGCCTGGTAGAGTTAAGTAATAAAGTTGTTAATTTTGTCCATGAGTGGCTGCATTTTAGATGAAAGGAGATTACAAGTGAGGCATAATAAATGCAAGTAAGAAGAAAAAAGATTTAGGCAAGAGAAGCTAATGAAAACACTTTCTTTTGGTGACCAGTTTGAGAAAGTAGGTAAGTTTTAAAAATCTGATGATGAACAAGACAGTCTGTAGTTCAGTAGATAAAATATAGAAATGCTTCATATGTGTTTCTGCCCTTTTCTATCAAACTAAACAGTGGGGTACTGTCATCCCATGGGGCACTGAAAAGCCAGTCCTGTTCTGACTCATCACTTCTCAAACCCATCTTCTGTCCTGTCCTGATCTTGGTTCTTTGTTTCCAGTTATGTTTTTGCCTTTTGAGACATTTCAACAGGATCAGAGCCTCTGATCTCAGAGATAAAAGTCAATCTGTAAAAATAAACAAGCCTTGCCTTTATTAGCCCACCTTTTGAGGTATTCTGTTTACCCTGCCAGTTTTCTGAGAACTGAATGTCCCTCTCCAGTGAGTTCATGTAATGGCCAGTTTTGTTAGAAGATGCAGCTCTACTCCCTGGTGTTATTGTGCTCAGGATACTTTATTAAAAACCAACCAAACAAAAGCCTAACAAAAAAGCCCAAGGATAAACAATCACTCTTGATATTCTTCCAAACAAGCCTGGCTTTGACCTTCAGTACTCTGAATATGCCACAGAAACACCTGAAAATCAGACCTGCATCTTGTTTAAAAGCACCCAGTACTTTCCAAGGGCAGAGATTTAGATTTCATTGTATAATGCTAATAAAGAACTCTGCTACTGTTTTGCATGTTGATTTTCCATTATGTTCAAAGCAGTGCCAGACAATGCGTAAAGAGAAGATAGATGTATATAAATAAATTAAGTGATTATATTTTTGCAGCTCTTTGATTAGTTTGGTACTACTGGAAGGTAGGATGAAGAACTCTCTGCCGATTTGTGAAAAGTTATTCTTTTATTGTAGTATGGCTCATACTCTTCATTTTCAGATGGATTTTGTTTTGTTTCTTGTTTCCCAAAACCTTTTTTCTCCTGTGACAGCAATTTTCACTTGCAATCAGTGATTAATAACCTCTGCTGTACAACACTGGAACAGTTCAAACCACAGAGAGCTGAGTACCTGTGGGATAATGAGGATGTGCCTTCCAAATCCCTTGGCATGTCCCTTCCCGAGGTGCTCCCAGCCCAATCCCATGCTCATAGGGTCTGTTGAGGTTCTGAAGGTCTGTATTTCCCATAAAACACCAGTGCTTAGAAAGCACTGCAAAACCATTTTATTTTAGCTATGGAAGTTCCGTGTATTGCATAAGATTTATGGCTTGCAGTGGTTGTGATGTAAACAGGGAAAAATGTGGTCTGAATTCATTTTATACATAAATTTTTACCAAAACAATTATTATTTTAAAGTCCAAATGGCACAGCTGTTTTCATCCTGTACTGGAATAGTGTGTGTCCTCAGGGGTTCTGTCACCTCTTGGTTCTTCCTTCCATGACTCAGGGCAGTTTTGGTGGGGCAGCATTCCAGATGAATCTGGAATGTTCTTGGGGCCTGAAATGAATTCATTTGGCTGGGGTTGTATGTGACTTCCACTTCATATCCAGCAGTTTATTCTGAGATGTACCTCCATGGAAATTCGCTTGGGAAGCTGAAAACAGCCCTTTTAAGAAACGTTCCTGTGAACTTTGTGTGCAGTAACAAAGGATAACACAACAATATCCTGCTGCAGCATTAAGTGTGGGGTTTTTTAAATGAAGCATTGAAATTCTAATGGCTCTTGTTCAGTGTTCTGACTGTAACAGCTGTTGCTTTTCAGTATTAAAAAAAATACTGTATTTTGGGAAAATAGCTACTGTTTGTCAACTCACTGCTGCTATTACACTTGGTTATAAAGACAGCCTCGTTTAAAGACTGTGTGTTAGTGTCCTGTACAAGGTTATAAACAAACATGGGCTTTTTAAATTGTCTTCTGTTTGGTTTTATTATGGAAAAATAATATGGTTTATTCATGGAAGAGCCTTTGTTAGTGTAGAACCTCAATCTTAGTTTGTTCTGCATGTTAAATCTAGCTTATTTCATGGGTATAATGAGGCCATATTTTGTTGGATCTTGAATCAGTGGTTAGAGGGAAAGCTGATATAAATTTATGATAAAATATTTGCATTTATGTAAACTGTAGCATTTTTCTCCCCTCCAGAAGCATTTGGGCAATGCTGTCAGGCACATGGTGGGATTCTTGGAGATGGTCCTGTGCAGGGCCAGGAGCTGGACTCGGTGATCCTTGTGGGTCCCCTCCAGCTCAGAATATTCTGTGGCACTTACACAGCTTAAAATGATCATAGATACCTGAGGCCGAGCAGGACAGATCATAGGATCAACACACTGAGGTGCAAAGCTCCTGCTTTCTCCAGAGCTTAGCAGTGTTCCAGGGATTCTCCTGCAGGGAGGTTGCCCTTTTCTCTTTGGAAAGATGCATCTGTGTTTTGGGAACAGCTGTGTTGTTATTTTGTGGATGGTTAGAGGAGCTCAGTGGGATCTTGTTGGTGTTTTCATCAGAGCCTTCGCTGCAGAAGCAGCAGCAGTGGCTTAGGGACCTGTTTTTAAGTTACACTTACGGCTCCTTTTTGGTTATCAAAATTAGGGTAGCATAAGCCTAACAAAATTAGCCATGGGATCTGTCAAATTATATTGTTGCAAATTAGTTCAGTCCCTGTTCTGTCCCCCTCCCTCGTGTCGAACAGACACTTCTGCAGCTGCTCCAGAGAATGTGCCGGGTTTAGTTCCGTAAGAGATGCGAGATCAGGGTTTGAGAACTTCAGTCTCCTTCCTGTTGAGTCTTTTCTAATATCCACATCCCCTTTTCTTTCCAACACAGACCTCGAGAGCTCCAGGACGAAGATGAGGAGCGCGGTGTCGGTGCGGGAGGGACAGGGGGTCGTGCTGCTCTGCGGACCAGCCCCCCGGGCAGGAGGTAAGGGACCCCCTGGCCTTCAGCTGGAGCTCATGGGCAAGGGGAATAGCCCTGGAAATTGTAATCAGAGATCCCCCAGAGAGAACAAGAATGAAATCTGGTTTCTAAACTAAACACAGAGAGAAAGAAACCAAAAAGAAAAGACGGGGAGGGGAGTACTTAAGAGGATTTACTTTTATCTTGGAATCCTTTCTAGTTCCTAGTAATTTCTGTGCACTTAATGTGTCTGATTTTTATGGTATTTCCAGTAATTAATTGGGTATTTTCTGGAGTTAAATTCTGCCCAATTTCACAATTGCCAAGCCTCGATGAATCTACTTTTCTCTGTGACTAGACAATTGCAGGGAGTAGATTGTTGTCTTTAATTATGCTGGTGTCTGCGTGTTTTCTTGCCATGGAGACATTCTGGGGTGTAATGTAATGATGCTGGTGTAATTTAAACCACTGCTGCATTGAGGCGGTGAGAAAACTGGATATAGACTGGATATATGGATTCTTGGTGGACCAAAAGTTACAAGTACATTTAATCCCTCATTCTACATCTTCAGTCTTTGACTATTTGCTATTGAGCCTCAAGTAATATTTGAAAGGAACTGATTTTATTGTTTTTAATTGATATGGAGTGTCATTATTGAAGGGCTGGGATGTTAAACATTAGATTTGATTGCAAAGACAAGGTAGTATAAGCTAGACATTGTATTCAATAATATAGGTATTGTGGCCTCATAAATTTGGCAGAGTCCAAGCAGACACAGCCATAAAGTGGCAATTTTACAACTGTCTGAGCTTGCAGAATTTTTTTCTCCCTAAACTGATACATACTCTTAAATCATCTTTATAGCCTTGCAACAGCTTTGTCTTTTCAGCAGCTGAGAAAATGGGTCATTGTCCCAGCTATCTATAGGAATTAGAATGATTAAATTTCTGCTTCTAGATGCAGCACGAAGTCTGAATGATCCCAGCTGTTCTCACACTCGTGTCCTGTGTGTGGGTTTATACCCAGAGGTGGTGACCAAACTGACAGCAACTCTACCTGATTCTGGCAGTGTTTAAGTGTGAGGTGTTGAACAGGAGGTGATACAAAACATGCTCATGTTGCTGAGAACAGAGGTTTGAATGAACACGTGGCAGAGGTGAGAATTCCTTCTGCAGTCAGCAGATGGGATGTGATTGACACCCCCCACACTAATTGTGTTATTCCTGCAGAAAAGAGAGAGCTGAGTGCTCCCAGAATTACCAAATGGAACTGAGAATTGGTACCAGAATTACTTAAAGTCCTTGGATTTGTCTGAGGGGATAGAGGATTAACTATTGAAGTTTTCAGCAAGCGTGGAGAAAGGTGAAAAAAGTCCCCCTTCTTTCTTCACTAAAATAAACCTGTAGCACAGTGGCATCAAACATGCAGTGCCCCCAGATCTGACATGGCAGGATGCAGGTCAGTAAGTCTTGGATAAAATACCCATCCATGAAGCAGAAGTAGTTTGTTAGGAATAGCAGGGATGGTTTAGGAGCAGCAGACCTGCCCTGACGGCTGCTCAGCCCTTTCCAGATCAGTGATCTGATTTTTTTTTTTTTTAATCTTTGGTACTGTATTTGTTGCATTGAGCTGTCAAATAATTTCAGACAATACTAATTCTAAAAACCTTCTCAAACAGCTTGTTTTCTCTTCCCCCCTCAGCACCCCAAATACTGTTCTTTTGTCTTCCCTCATGTTGTGCAGTTTCTAAGATCTCACCAGCTTAATTGCATGTATTTTCTGCATTCTCTGTAAGGAGTCTTCAAGAAGAGACTTGATTAAATGGTGATTATTCCTTCACATACAGCATTCCAGTTACAATAGAAACCAATGTTCACCCCCAAAGAAACGCCAGCTCAGAGTATGGAAAAAGAGAATTGCCTCTCTTCTACAATTTGGCATATTTTTTTCTTTGCTTATCTTTAGCACAGATATTTACATAAGTCATATGAATGTCCCTTTTCAATGGGGAGCAAATTGTTCTTGCGGTTCACAGTAGTTTTGTCCTTTTGAATTCTTCAGTTCCAATTCCATCAGGGCATGGACATCCACCATTTAAACCAACAATGGAACTCTGTTTAACTCCCTGCACATCAGCTCATGTGCTGAGCCTGTATTTTCACTTTGTGATGGCTGTTGTGCAGGGGAGGAAGATGATGTTCTATATTTCCAGTTGAGGGTGTACAGATATTTTTTATATTTCTGTCATAAAGCTCAAGCTCTAACACAAACCACTCCAGTATTTTCCTTAGAGCATTTTCCCTTCCTGGCATTCCCTTTCTAAGCAGTCTGGTTTGGGATTGACTGAATGGGAGACTCAGTAAATGACTGGCTTTGTGTAAGAAGAGTTCCCCTCCAAATATTTTACTAATTCAGCCTGGTTTTATGTTACTATTGTAAGTTGAATCATCATTGAACAGTGATTTTTGGATAATTAAGATGGTCCTCTGCCACAGTTCTGCATGGCCATACTTCTGGATATTTTAGCTCTGTTAAAATACCCTGGGTTTTGCCACAGATCAGTAAATCATCTCGCCCACATACTCAAAAGAGGGAATGACATCTAAAATTGATTTATGTAGATCTCCTGCTACTTTTTCTGTTGTTATAACCTTTAAATTGTACTTAACTCTCTACAGCTATTTCGATTTTTACTGTGTTGCTGTTATATTTTTAATGCTTTTAAAGGACTGTCAATACAACAAACATCTCAATGTACAAAACTTAACATTGGACACAGTTAATGTGCAGCTGGTTAAAAAAAATTCATGTGATGCTAATTTTTTCCCATTCTGCCAAGAATGGAAAAGACCAGACATATGGAGAGCTAAAAATGATTTTTCTCTGCTATTGATTTGGTTCCAAAATCAGTATCTAACGAGTGACAAAGCCCTCAGTAAAGCAAATCTGCAAGTTCCTTTAGGGTTTTACCTACTGTTACCACTGTACTTGTGTTGTGATTACTGTGTAGCTTGTCTTCAGCTCTTATTTCTTTTTTCCAGATATTGTGATTTATATTTGGTTAGTACAGTCAGTTTTACTCATCTGACACTGATGTTGGATTTATGAGGTATTTCTGCTCTTGGAGAGAGGGGGAAGGAGTGTGGCCTAGTCCTTTTATGTTGTCTGGAGCGATGTCAGGGCTGCTTTATACACAGAGAAAAAGTTGATTTTTAACGGCAGCAGTGAAGATTTGACATTTTAGCAAATTTAGTTTGCCTGGAAAAGCTAGACATTAGCTTTACATTGGTGGATATACTCCCTGTTACCTTGTTCCTATATGGAATGTGACCATAACCGAGGAGAACTTCAGGAAATGACAGCAGTGTTGTGGAGCTGATGAGGTGTTCCTTGGCAATTGCAAGGCAGTTCCCTTTGTCTTAAATTCATGTGATATGTGGTCCTATTTCATGCAATATGGCAAGGATAATTCTGAATATATAAGGCAGCAGGAACGTCCTCACTCTTTATATCATTCCCTGATAAATGTAGAGTTCATCAATAAACGAGACTGTATTTGAAGGACAGGGATCAATTCAGCTCACAGCATATTATCCTGGAGTTGTGACATGCTGATATGAAATAATATTAGATCATGGAAAAATAGATCCCAATTTATTGCTCAGTGTTTGCTATGACAAATCATTCAAGGAATAATGTCATGTCTGTTGCAAATGACTTATTTAGACTTGCAGATTTTTTGCTCGTGTCTCTTGTATTGCCACTTGGAGACCTGCAAGCTCCAGCAAGGCTGTGCTTCATGAATAACGTGGCATGGGAAGCATCTCAGATGCCAGAAGTATTTTGATGCTTTTGATTACTTCCTTTCTGCAACTCTAGAATAGCAATGTGCTGTTTTTCAGGGAACTATAAATTGAATTAGTTTTACTTACTCGGCTTTGGAGACGTTTCGTACCCTCAAAGCAAAGCTAAATGGATAGAACTGCAAAATATGATTTCTTTTCTAATGCCTGTCAGTGTTTTCATAGCATCACATGAGGGAATGGTTTGGGTTGGAAGGGACCTCAAAGCCCACCCAGTTCCACCCCCTGCCATGGGCAGGGACACCTTCCACTAGCCCAGGTTACTCCAACCTGGCCTTGGACACTTCCAGGGATGGGGCAGCCACAGCTTCTCTGGGCAACCTGTGCCAGGGCCTCCCCACCCTCCCAGGGAAGGATTCCTTCCCAATATCCAATCTGAACCTCCTTCCAGGAGGTGAAAAGCATCCTGGGTTTGCAGTTTTAATTCTTGCTTTTGTTGCAGGTTGTGGATAACACTCACCTGGGCATGAGCAATCAATCATCACCCTGGCAGAGGTTTTGCACCAAAACACGTTCTAATGAGACAAGTACATTGAATATTGTAAAAGCAATGGCCTTAAAAATGGTTCCGTGGTGTTCTTCTGCTGTTTTCAATCTGCCAAGGAGAAATGGCATTTTTATTTAAAAATATATTTTGCAATAGTCCTGCTGGTGTCATCATCATCATCTGCACAAATTTCAGCTGACAGTTTGAAGTCAAATGGCACCTGAGAGACACTTATATTTGTCCATATGAGAGAAAATAATACATGTTCACAGCTGGATTTTACAATGATTTCTATCTGTCAGGGCATTATTTTCACCACCAGTAGCAGACCAATGCTACAGAGACACTCCTTTATGCACTTTATCAAATGCAGTCTTCCTGAAGCACTTTTTCCTTTTGATAAACCTGTGTTCCAGGCTGAAGTAATCCAGGCTAACATTAATATATCTTATTTATGTACTTGTGAAACATCTTCAGTTACTTTATAGAACAGTTTTTTAAGCTGATGTGGAGGTATATAACTGGCCTAAGAAGCTTTTAGCAAAAGATACCAGTTTCTTGCTCTGAATTCTTATAGAACTCTTCAACTCCACGTCCCATTATGCAGATTAATAACACTGAACACGTGAATATATTTGTGTTTGTTTTATTTCTTAGATGTTTGGTATTCTGTCTGTTTTGTCTTAGTTTAAGAGATCGATCTAGATCATGGCCTGGTGGTGAGTAGGACATAAAGTTGAGTATCATGGATTATTGAGTGAGAGCAAAAAGTAGAGGAGGTTTTTGTGGGAATAATTCTGCATAAGTTTCACCAGCAAAATGTGTGTGGGCACTCCAGAACACCTTGGAACACTATGGAATGAGACCTTGAAAGACTGTGGGCTGTGCACTTTGAAGCTGTAGTCCTCTCATTAGCCCTCCTGCCTGAACCTGAATAAACTAAAAAAGGCAGAAAGATGAAATACGAGGGTTTTTTAGTGGGAAACTGCCTCTTGTTGGTGGGGTATTTGTTGGGAGAATGGGGAGATGGAAAGAAAAAGGAAAAGGTAGATTAGGAAGAACCAAATTGCAGGAAAAAGTTGAGGTTGAACCTTTTCACTTACCTTCTCCCAGGTATCTCAGTTATGCCTTGGGGGAAAAGAGGAGAAAACTGGAGAAAATAAATGGATTTGGCTCTCTGCCAAGTTAATTTTTATCCCTAAATTGTGACTGTTGGGTATTTCTCCTCCAGCTCTTTATTATCCTCTCTACTAAAATATTTGAGTTTCTCTTTGGGAACAGGATAATTGATTAGGAAGAGGCAGGAGGGAGGTGGCTGCAGTCGCAGCACAGTCACAGCTGATCACTGCACTCTGAACAAGAGAGCTGAAAGGCATTTTTGTTTTTCACAAGGGTTTACCAAGTACCTTCTCCTAAATGAGTGCAAGAGTTCCAAATGAAGTTTGTCACTAATTACTGCTTCCACCTATAAACGGTAGTACATTCCTTTGAAAATTTACTCTTGGGTATTTCCATTAGTTTCCCTTAGTTTATGTCCCTAATATTTAACATTCAGAAGAAATCAAATTTATTCGAGTTGAGCAATAAACTAAACTATGGTCTTTTTACCCTCAAAATTACTATAGGCAGGAAGCAATTTAAAATACTTTCAACTGTTGAAAAAGCACAACAGAGTTGTTGGAAATGCTCTCAGCAATTAAATATAAAGTTCTAGGGAGGTGATTAAAAGAACAATTTGTCACTTGAAATGGATATGGCTGGTGGGTATGTATTTAAATATTGCTTCCTAAAGCAGTTTCTTACTTTTCCCTGCACTTCCAGAGTGGGAACAGGCTGATCAGAGCCAGGACACTCTGAATGACACAGAGAGTCTGAAACAATTAGTGCAGAAATGTGATAAAGAGGAGCTAATCCGTCCCCTTCCAGCACAGCTACAGGGGAAGGGAAATCGGGGTTTTTATTCAGCACTGGAACCCAAAGGCAGAGAAGCATTTTGTTAGACTTTCTCATTAGCATCTGCACTTCCTTGGGAGCGCCAAGGAACATTTAACCTGCCAGTTAAGGAGCAGTTTTATATTAAAAGGTCATGTTCAGTTTGAAACCCAGCCCTGGCTAATGGTCGAATCCCTCGTGTGGCAGGAGAACAGGCAGAGCTTTTCCAGGGAATGTGCCCTTCAGAATTGTGCTTACCAGGAGGGGGGTTTTGTGGTATTAATAAAGAAGTACCACTGCCAGTCTCAAACATCTGTTTCCCAAGGATGAGCTTAGAAATGTTTAGGTTTTAATTACAGTGGTGAGCTTGGCTTTTGACGCTGCTTTGAAAGACTTAGAAAAGCTCTTATTAAATTATTAAATAGAGAGAATGACTTGCCTTCAATGGGCTGTTTTACATCCCTGTGGCAGCTGTGCAAAGGTGACAGATCAGTGTGTGTGCAGTTACTATTTGGCCAGTCCTGTGGTTGTGCTGTAGGTTGGGGGACAGCAGAGAAAAACACAATTTCCTGTGTTTAAAGAACTGCATCTGTTTTTACATCACACCAGCTCATTTCCAAATCACAAAACGAGTGGACTCTCACCGTATTCCATTTAAAAATGAAAATTAGGTTTTAGCCTGAAGTAGGAACCTTGCAACTTCAGCTGAAACATTTCAATATTCTCATTAAATGTGTAGATTGAAATTGCGAGATATTGCGTGTGTGTCACGCTGCTCTCATTGTTTTGGGCTGTTCCCTACACAGGAGTTGCATGCCTGATTACCTACACAGCAGGCTGAAAATTGATCTTCTCTATTTTAGCTATAAAATAATTCACCTTTTGTGCCAAAACAATTAATGTTATACATTAGTTTCAAATCGGAGTGTTTCCATTATGCTCCGGAATGAAATTAATTTCTCGGGATACGTTCTTCAGTTTTTGGGGCCAGCCTGAGATTCCCGTCGTGCAGTTTATATCTTGTATAAACAAAAATATCTTCAGCCAAAAGAAGAGTTACTCCAAAGAGCATGGGGGGAATTTCAGAAGTTGGGAAAACTTTGCAGTATTTGAAGCAGATACTCATTGTCCCACCTTACTCCTGGTGGCCACAATTCAAGCCATGTTGTAGAGGTTTTGTAACTGTCACTGCTTTTACATAGAAAGCATGAACAAAAATTAAATTAACAACCTACAGTTTACAGATAGTTTGTACTCTGAAGTGTGACTGCAGTTAAAGACTTCTTCGTTATTGGTGATAGAACTACTTGAATGCAAACAGTCCAGGACTCCCCTTGGAAATCCACGGTCTGAGGGTCGTTCTGATTTGCTTTTCTCAGCTGAACATACTTAGGACAGTTGGGCATTTATTGTGCTCCAGAATATACCCTAAACCCCTGAAATGATGTACAGTTTATTTCAAATGAAATAAACACTGTGAAGTGTTTTTCCAATGCCAAAGCATTATCATTCCTGACAGTGGCAACCAAAGACATTTTAAAATCCAGTTCACACATGTGCTCGGGGATCCCATATTGGAGCACATAAACACCTTGTCTTATGCCTACAGTGCACAAGATTTTTATTTGGAGAGCAACATTTAAGGTTTGCTAAAAAAATAAGAGATGTTATTTATTTTATGGCAAAGATAAAGGATTACCAAGAGCAGCCTTGCAGCTGGTGTTGGTGGCTTGCCCAGGGAAGGATGGACTACTCAGGGTCAACTCAGCGGAGTACAATAGCTGCAGGTGCCCAAAATAAGAAAGGAAAAGTAGTTAAGGAGAAGTTTGAAGGGAGTTTAATGCACTTTTACCTCATGCAGATTATTTTCCTACTTCTAAATAATTTGTTTGCACTTTCCTGGAGGTTCCTGTGCAGACACACAGAGCTGTAGCAGTGACAAATTGGCATTTCTGTGGGTGAGTGCCCCCAAAACCCCACCTGAATTCTCAGAGTCTGTGCCCTGAGAGCTCCCTCCCTTCTGAGTGAAGCTCATCCACAGAACAAGAAGCTTTACTTCATTTTCTGCCATTTCATCACAGTTTGAGCTGAAACTGGGCCAAATGATGAGCTAATTGGTTTCTTCCTTAATTATGGAATCTGTCATTATCCTCTCAAAATCAGTGTTACTTTTCCATTACTTTTAACTCTGAGGTAGATAATTCCAAATAGCTGCTTCTGTGTCTTTAATTGCAGTTTCTGTCATTGCTCAATTCTGTCTGATTAGTCTCTTCCAAACAGTTTTTCAGAAGCCACATCCCATTCCGTGGGTTGGGCAGAGCTCCAGTTGGGGCCAGAAAATACCAGGATATTTCAGCTTCCCCCATGTATCTCAGAATATTGTAATATCAGAATTTGAGAACTGCATGAAATAATATTTGGGTATCAGTGATTGACATGAAATTTTGGGTTGGTATTTTTGTTTTGTTTTTGTTTTTTTTTTTAAAAACCTCTAAGTATTCTTCAATCAGCTTGATGCCCTCAAAAAATCAAGAATTTTCATTCCTTGTCAGGTTTATTTATGGAAACATCCACTTGACCAATTCAAATCAAGTCAGTTTTCTGAACCTTTGAAATCTGTTTCAGAAGAATATTGATCACATCATTTACTTTTGGCTATTTTAGAAATCTCACTTAGGTCTGAATTATGGGGCTGGTGGATATACATTAAACAGGTGTAGAGGAGTGATGGTCTAGAACAAAAGGAGCAAGAGACACTCAGGATTTGTGCATTTAGTGAGTAAAATAAACTATGAATTGGCCCTTTCAGTCATAGGTCTATTTGCCTTTTTTTTCTTTCCCAAAAAACTACTTCTTTGCAGACTTCCAGAATTCAGTTACAGTTTTGGATTTCCACAGCTACTGTTGTCTCTTCATTTCTGTTCACAAAAAATAAAATCCCCCTGGTTCCATAAATGGTTGCAGTCTCTCTTAGAGGAAATATATACTATAATTAAAAGCAATATTTTCAAAAGGATGTGCATGAACTTAAATCCTTGACTCTAGTTAAAAACTACTAAATGTATAGGGCTTATTTCCTTTAGCAACATTAATTTGGGTTTTTCAAGGCTCACAGAAATGACCATGGTAGATCTCAAGGGCCATGCTGATTTAATTGTCGAGTTTTGTAAAAAAAAAAAAAATCAAGTTTAAAGCTGGCAGGTAATTTTATAAACATTTTTTAATTGAGCACTTCAGTGCACAAAAGGCCTAGAACAGTGTGAACATGCTGAGTGTGTTGTGGTTTGTAGATTGCACAGTAAATAATAATCAAATAATGCAAAATAAAGAGAAGCCGCCAAGCAAGACGTAGTAAACAAATAAAAATTTGAGTAATAACTGTAATTTCCAATACCTTATCCATGTATGGGCCCCAAATAAGGAAAAAATGCATTGGAAAGCAAAGGCTCAGATCTCAGAGGAAGCCCAGGAGAGACATATTACTTCCATTTATAATAGAAAATCAACTGGAAACTTGTAATTGACAGGAAGGGAGTGAGTTTGGGTCCCTCGAGGTGCCCTCGGATCAGCAACAGGCAAATGGTGTAAACATAATAAATCACACACCAAGTTGGTTTCATACGATTTTTTTTTTTTTCCTGGAAAATAAGGATACAGTTTTGTAAGGTACAATAAATATAAAATGAGGTATTGGCTGGAAAGAAACACCCTGCTCCTTTTTTAAGAGAGTCGATGAAAATATATGTTGAATGGGAAATGAGGTTTCCAGGAGTGTTTATTCATAGGTTGCTGAAGGATCCAATTAAACTGGAATACACTTTGTGTGGCTTTCATAATCATAATGACTGATTTCAATGGGTTTACTCTTGACTTAACCCAATATAATAGGAATGAAATGAAGCTGCTTATTTTCCTGCTGTATATCCAGAGCTGTCCATCCCCTTTGACTGTTTTGAACAACATCTTTTTTCTTTTTCTCTTTTTTTTTTTCTTCAGCATAAAATAATATTTTGAGCAAGGAAACACAAATAGCTCAATAAATACCAGAACCAGTGAAGCCTGGCATCACCCACTGCTGTGTCTTATGGGTGTCTGAGTTTGGGGTTTTTTTTCCTTACAGTTCCTGAATTGGTACCTAATTTGATGTGCAGCCTCTCCCTCAGCCTCATGATCACTCTCTCCATCCAGCTCTTCTGTAGAAACAGAATTATACTTTATTTTCTAGTCTTTCCTATTTAGAAAGACCATACAGTCCTTGCTGTCTAAGACATCCTAGTCCCCTTCAGGCTCCTCAGGTGTACTCTTTTATTTTTTTTCCTTTTTTTTCTAAATTAGCTTTAATTTTATTTTTTTCTGTTGGAAGTTGGCTGATGGAGGGAGCAGAACGAAACCACAGCCAGACCCATCCAGCTCCCACCTCCCTGCTGCCAGTGCTCACCCAGCCCTCTCAGTTCATCAGCAAACCATTGACACAGTGGGATTTGTGCTGCACTTTGGGAGGGAGAAGAGTTACACAGAATATTTTTGTCTGGATGTAGGAATATTCTTTGGCTTATGTCCAAGACCCTGGTGACAAATCTCAAAAGTCTTACTTGAAGTCAAGCTTGATCATAAGGTTTTGCTTCCCACTGCACAAACTCTCCTGTTGTTTCTTATTAGCTTCCCTTTCCCTAAATTATTTACACCTCTGGAGTGATGTAGGAAGGAATTTTAGTGAAAGCTGTTGTTTCACCTGCTGCAAGTGATGATCTTCAAGGTCTTTGCCAACCTAAACAGTTCTGTGGTTCTGTGTCTGTTCTCAACAAGAAGTATTTCTAACTGTGACAGAAGTTTAACTCCTGAGAAGAGCTCTGAGACTGTTAATTGTTGGTACACACCACTCCTGCAAAATTATCGTAATGAAAGAAGTTTAAATATTGATAGAAGAAAATTAAATGCAATTATGATGAGCCATTTCATTTGATGCCTATTTTCTGCATTAACCAGTCCATAAATGTTTTAATCATTTCATTTATTCAGTGGTTTTTTTTTCATCTGCACAGCCTTACCTTGTGTTAAATTGTCCTGTTGCACAATTGGCTTTAGAATCCTGGCTGTATGGATGGCAGGGTTCAGAAAATGTCAGCTCTCCATTTCATGACTTCATCCCAAATTTATGCACCTTCAAATTAAACCTGTGCAAAAAGGGATGATCTTCATTTTGTAGGGGCAGCACAAATGCTGTAGATACTTCAACATGAAGACAGGTCAGTCAAGCTCTAATTGTCCCTAATTAGCACTTCCAGGAGCTGTAATCTTTGTATAAACTTTCAGCTGGGTGGCACATGGGTGAAAAATTATTTCTTGCCTAGAACACCATTAAAAATTAATTTCCTTTGATACTGTAGGATGTGAATGAGACAAACACGTGGCCTTGCACAGGAAGGGGCTTTGCCAATTAAAATTGGATGCACAGAGCTCAGAGTGTTCAGGAAAAAAACAAATTTAGGGGAGTTTTTGCCAGATCTCTCAGTTTGTTTCTTGAAATGTGCAGGTTTTTTATTTTCCATTCAAATGATCCTAATGAATGGTAGCAAGGGCTACTTTGCCATATCATACAGAGATTTTTTTTAAAGGAGTGCTTATGGATTTTTGTGTGAAAAAATGATTTTGCTCTGTGATGAGCCCTGCTGGGAATTTAGGCTTCTTTTGGCATTCCTTTCACGTGGATACTCCTGTCCTGTTTCTGCCTGCTAAGTATGGAGCTGACTTGTTGGGTAGCTACTGAACAAATAATCTTTCATTTTAGCAAAGTTTGCTCTCGTTTTTGCTGTATGCTCCTCTTTCCTTGCATGTATTAAGTCTTTTAAAAAAATACATTAAAAAAAAAGAGAAAGATTTAAAAGAAAACCCTACCCTTGTGTAAAATGCTTGGAATTTCTATCACCTTCTGCTGGGGGAGATGAAGATTCATTGAATAAAATGGGGTTTCTTTCTGGTTTCTGGTACTTTGGCAAATTTATATTTCTCAGTCATTGGCTCTCTGGTCCTCTTTGTTACATAATAAAGTATATATTATGTATATTATATATAATTATTATGTATATTATATATAATTATTATGTATATTATATATAATTATTATGTATATTATACATATTATATATAATTATTATGTACATCATATACATTATTATATAATTATTATATATATTATATATTATGTATATATTATGTATATATATTATCTATATACATTACTATATATATTACTATATATGTGTGTATAATATATATTATCTATTTTATTATATCATTTTATATATTTGATTATTATATATTACATTGTATTATATATTATATTGCTATATAATATATACACTCATATATATAATATATGTGTATATAATAAAATATTAGAAAATACAGTCATAAACTGATTTTTGAAGGAAAAAAAATGTGAAAAGCATTCTCAAACATCTTTGCTTTTATTTCTTACCAACTAGAATTGTCCTTTGCTTGGATCTTCAATGAGTATCCCTCGTTTGTCCAAGAGGACAGCCGGCGGTTTGTGTCCCAGGAGACGGGGCACCTCTACATAGCCAAGGTGGAGCCGTCGGACGTGGGCAATTACACGTGTGTGGTGACCAGCTCCGTGACCAACAGCCAAGTGCTGGGCTCGCCCACGCCCCTGGTGCTGCGCACGGACGGTAGGGCTGCCCCTCCGGCCGGGAGTGGTGACACGTCTGGGTGTCGCTCAGTGGTTTTGTCTCTCACGTCTGTTGTCAGAATGCTGATGGATTGGTACACAGATATCTTCTGTTGCCTGTCCACAGAATGAACCAGGTTGGAAAGGACCTCCGAGATCAGCGAGTCCAGCCTGTGACCCAACCCCACCTTGTCACCCAGACCGTGGCACTGATGCCACATCCAGTCTGTCCTTAAAACACCTCCAGGGCAGTGACTCCACCACCTCCCTGAGCAGCCCATTCCAAGATCACTCTCTCTGCAAAGAATTTCTTCCTGATGTCCAACCTAAACCTCCCCTGGTGCAGCTCAAGACTGTGCCCTCTTGTCCTACTGCTGGTTCTGGGAGTTGCAGAGAGTGATGAGGTCTCCCCTGAGCCTCCTCCTCTCCAGGCTGAGCCCCCCCAGCTCCCTCAGCCTCTCCTCACAGCACTTGTGCTCCAGACCCTTCCCCAGCCTGGTTGCCCTTCTCTGGACCTGCTCCAGCCCCTCCATGTCCTTCCTGAATTGAGGGACCTAGAACTGGGCACAGCACTCGAGGTGTGGCCTCACAGTGCCAAGTACAGGGACAGAATCACTCCCTGCTCCTGCTGCCACACTATTCCTGCTCCTCTTCCTAAGTCTGACACTGATTTCCCTGGCAGGTCCCTTCATACGTGGAATGTGAGAGGAATAAACTTGGTTTTGAGTTTAATGTGATGTAACACTGAGGAAAGAAAAAAGGCTTAAAAAATTTAAAACTACCTTTCTCAATTGTCTCCTATAGGTGTGATGGGAGAATATGAACCCAAAATAGAAGTTCAGTTTCCTGAGACCCTTCCTGCAGCTAAAGGCTCAACTGTGAGGCTGGAATGCTTTGCACTAGGAAAGTAAGTTTTCAGCTTCACTCATACTGAAAGTTGAAGCACGTTAGGATTCACCTGCACAAGAGATGTGGAGGTCTGGCAGCTGTTTTGGTGGTGTTTTCCAAATATCTTATTTGGATCATCGCAGTTACTGCCTTGAAATAAGAGGGTTAAGAGTCGTGGAGTAATTTTTAATTTTGTTTAGAATTAAAATGTGTGTGTTGGCAGCACAGGAATTTACATTTCATTTCAAATTAACTTGAATAAGATCAATGTGGGTTTGCATATGACCTCTCACCTAGGTCTGCCTTCTCTGTGCAGAAGCAAATGGTGTTGAAGGCTGTGAGAATGTTGCCTGAATTTTCCTGTTAAATGTCCTTGATGCTTTCATAATATTGTTCTTCCTTTATAGCCAAGATAAAGTTTAAAATTCATTCCTCCTCTGAATGATACTTCACACACAACTGATATCTTTTCTTTTTCACAGATGATCTGAGAATGCATTTATGGTTCTGTAAATGTATTTACTTACCACTTTGTGGTTTGTTTGCAGACAGCTTTGTCAGGTGCTCATATCAGATTGATAACTCGATCACACACTATTGCTTTGATTCCCCGGCGAGGGAAAGGAAAGTTCCAAAATCAGAGAATAAATAAATGGCTGTTGGAGGATGGGAATTTTAAAAGACTTGCATTGATTCTACCTCTGTGGAAGTCACTGGTAGATGTCACCCAGCTTTGGGGGAGGCCAGTGCTGATTTAAAGGCATTTTTACAGTTACTGGACATTCACTCAGATATTCATGAAAAATTTGGTCCCACAAATACAACGTATGGAACAGGTGAAATCAGGTGCCACAGTGTCTGACCATCTGTCCTGTGCAGTGTAGTTGCTGCTTTAACACAAGCCTTTAGTCACTTCTGAGTTTAGTTTAGTTTAAGTATCTCATTATGACAATCAGAGACTTTAAGCAAAGCTGTTTAAAATCCCATTACTCTCTCTTTAGCCCTGTGCCTCAGATTAACTGGAGAAGAACTGATGGTCTGCCCTTTCCAAGCAAAATAAAGCTGAGGAAATCCAATGGCATGATTGAAATCCCTAATTTCCAGCAGGAGGATGCAGGACTATATGAATGTATAACTGAAAACTCAAGGGGAAAAAACATTGCAAGAGGACGCCTCACTTACTATGGTAGGAAACTTTTGTGCTCCCTCTCTCCCACTCTTCTTTAACCATGAAATATAAACTTCTCTGGGCTTTACAGCTTCTGCAGTACCATCAGGCATTTGTGCTTAAAAATCCGTGGCATATTAAGTACTCACAGAAAATGAGAACTTCTGCACCAGTTCCTTGCATACGATTTCTAAGGAATGTCTTAAGGCTCAAAAGGGTTGCCCAGAGTGGTATAGAGGGTGCTTGTGCTTATTTTTCTGTGATGGAAAGACTTTTTTTTAAACATTTCTTGCTGGTCCATTGGTGAAACCTTCAATTTTCAGTCAGCTGGATTAATTTGGGGGATCATTGAGGCCTCACATTTATGGGAAATACAAATTTTATCTTGCTTTATGAAAAGATTACTGATGGATATTCTCCATCCTGTGCTTTCAAAGCAGCCAATTTTATTTTAAAATGAGTAAATAAATGAGAGAATATAATCCAGTATCGGAAATGAAATAATATGAGATTTAATAGCTGGAAAAAAGACAGAGTCTCTTGTGTATTTAAGGCTGTAGAGTGAAATGAGTATCAGCAAAGCACACTGGTGGTGCTGTAAAGAGAGAGTTGATTTACAACAAAGTGGTATTTGACAATTTTTGTTAAAGCCAGATCTCAGCAAATATAATTTTGTTTGGGTAAATGGCAGTTTAAACAGTGTTTCTGACTGTGCTTTGGAATGTTTTCCTCGTGTAGGAACATTTGAGCAAAGAGATGGGTTTTTTTTAGTTGTACAAAAGGCCCAGAGCTGCTCTGCAACTTGGAGCAAGTGTTGTTTGTTTACTGTTTCCATGTGGGGAGCTGCTGGTAACTGGAACACACCGGGCTGCAGTGGAGATTTTAGTCAGTGAAGATTTTAGTTCAAAGCATAACAGATTTTATAAAGAAGAAGGAAAAGAGATTCCTCCCCCTGCCGACTTCCAGATTAATAGTTACACTGAAGGAATGCCCCATTGCTGGAAATGCCCAAGGTTAGGTTGGACAGGAGACCTGGAGCAACGTGAATTTTCCATATACTAGTTGTAATTAAACAACTTTTGTAGAAATCCTATGGATAACATGGAGCAAAAGATCCAAGCTGCTCCATCTGCCAGTGTCATGTCATTCCAAACTGGGCTCTGTGCATTTGATTTTATAGAGTGACCTTATTGCTGCCTGAAACTTCCAGTCAGGTTGTGTTTTGTACATCAGTTTGTGTCGCCATTCCTATGCCAGTTTTAAATCAGGGCAGTTGTACAACACATCAGTGTAAACTAGATACAAAATAGAGGACATTTGTTCATTAGTCCTTGTAATTACAACAGTGGGCATTCCTGAGATATCTGACCTGCTTCCCACATTCTGTTCTGCTCATTAAAAGGACACAGAGCCGAGATCAAGGGTGTTGCTAATCAATAAAAGCAACCAAGTCGCAGTTTCGTGACACATAAATCAGTGTGAACATTTTCACTGCAGATCTAGAACAGGATCTGAACCCTGGAATAGAGTTCATATTCCAGTACAAATGTCTGCCCATGTTAGAGTCATCCCTAATATGGATGTTTATCTTAAAAAGAATAATGAGACCTGTGATGGCAGTAATGGCACTCCAACTGTTTCATTTCATTTGTTCTGCTTCATGAAACCCATTGTGCAGAATTAAATAGATTTAAGTAATCTTTCTTGTTTTGTTACTTGCTTTTGTTGTTACAGATAGAATGCCAGCAAGTCTGGATTCAGGATCATTTTAACTCTGTTTGATAATTTGAAGGATTTTAATGCTGTTCGTAGATTAATGATGTTCTATAAATAAAGACAATTTCTTCTGGTGGATTGCCACTGTGCCTGATACCAAAACACAAAAATCTGTCTGGTAGAGAAATCTAACCACATCCCACTCAGTCTTCCAATAAAAGATCAACATTTAAGAGAGTTGTTCTAAAAGCAGATGAGGATTTGGGGGAAACTAATGCAATATACTGAAGACATAGAGGAAAAAATACCCATCTGCTAGAAAGTACCACTGTTGTCAAAAATGACACAAATCTGCTGCTGGTAGTGGATGGTGACTGCTGTTGGTTTGTAGAAGTTTAAGGTGTGTCTGCTAATCATATATAGAAAAATATAAGCATTACAAATGAACAAATGTCTTTTTATTTCAGTAGTGACAACATCTGTTCTCCTCTCAGCGGGTTTCTGGCTCACTCAAAAAAAGAGTGTAAGAGGAGTTGAGGTTAATGTTTTCCAAGTTGTCATAGTGAAATAGTGTGAAAAATAAGTCTTCGGGGGGGAAATATATTGACAAAAATTTCATGCCTGAAAAATAGAAGGTTTTCCTTTCTTTGCAGATTTTAAAGATTCTTTATAAATAATAAAGTTAATCCTAAACAAAAGCTTGAAACATTCGTTGCTCTGTTATGAAGCAAAACACTCCTGTTCTCCTGATTGGTTTTATGAGCTGAAACTGTGAAAATTTGAAATCTGAAAATCAGGTTTTTCAGTGCATAAATTGTTTGGTTAAAAACCCCACACACTTACGTTTTCTGTGCTGTCCTGCCTCTTTGTCCAATAATGAATTAGAGTCACAAAGCACCTGAATATAGACTCAACTTTAATCATCTCCATAGTCGTTTTCTCAAGAATGCTTATTTATAAGTTTGGTTTAGAAATTCTATGCACATCTGTAACTATCTTCCTGAAAAAATTAAATGGGTCTGGGTTTTTTTGAATATATTGTGGGTTTTAAATATAACTCTCAACCCCTAGTTGATATTGATAATTAAAATAGATACTCTAAAGCAGGTATTCTGGGTTCTTTCCTAACAATAATTACAGACTATTAATCTTCCTTTTTTTCTCATGAAGGACTTTATCAAGAGAAGCCCAACATCGAGTGTTCATTTTTTTTGTCCCTTTTACAGTTCTAGCATTTAATGCCAGTTTTCTCCTCAGGGGATTTCAGATTGTGCTAAAAATAGGACAAGATTATCTAACTTTGATTGAATATGAAACCTGAATATATAAATAATTTGCCTTCACTTTATTAGGGTGTTCGTTTGTCATCGTTTTTAGTCCTTTCCATGAGAGATAATGGAAGAAGAAAGAATCCACAGAGACATTTCCATGGCACAGAAAAATGAGAGGCGGTGAAACAATCACATTTCTGTGTTTTAAGATGCAATTAAACATGAAGCATGGTAAAGATATGTAAAGCAGTTAATTTAAAGCATAATTGAAGAAAATATATTCTTAATTAGCACTTGCTGATGTAACGGAAGTCATGGTTGACAGTACCAAGGTAAAATGTTTAACAGGGGCAAAAAAAGCCCTGCTGCTGTTCCCCTTTTTGCTCTGCAGTGCTGGACTGTGATAACAAAGATGAACCCCCTCAGTAGTTTGTAGACTCTGCATCATTTTTTTACTATATCAAAAAGTACTGGTATATTTTGTTAATGATTTTTTAATAATCTCCCAGCAAAATTTTACCGAAACCCCACTGTGTGTGTAGAAGAGCCTGTTTAAAGCTCTTGTCTGATAGTCTGACTCTGTCTTGTGTATGGAGATGTCTGGAAATATTAACTGCAAAGCCATAAATGACTAAATAATATCAATAAGTTGCTGAGTTTGATCAACCTAGAATTTAATTGTTCATGCTATCTAAGAATATAATTGCCTTGCTGCGCAGACAGATAATCACCTTTTCACATCCTACAGCTTTTCCCAATGATGTAGGAATTACCTGTTGCTTGAGAGCGTTTTTATTTTTGAATGGGAGTCAAAAAATGGACATTTTCAGGGATGTGTTGGGTGCTTCTCCAGGCCCTGGTTTTTTATCAGAAAAAAAAAGTCACTCATGCTTCAAGTCACTTGGAGTTTGGAGATAAAATAAGGTTCATCACTGCTGCAGGCATCAGTCTGAGTGTCACAGCCTGACTTTAGATAGACCTCCTGGAAAAGTGAAGGTTACACCTTTTGGGTGTGGGGGTTTTTTTCCCCCCTGGTGTGCTCCATAGCTGCTTTCTCTTGAACTGTGGAAAGTTCCTTTCAGCTCTGATTTATTGCTGAGCTATCCAGAGTGTTTTCAAAGATTTCCAGCCCAGCTTCCAGAGTGTAAATTGCAAAGGAAGGATACGTGTATGAGTATATCATGTGAGCCCCAGTTAGGGATTGTTCTGGAAGAGCTTCCATAGTCCTCTGGCTCCCAGCAGAGGAATGACAGACCTGAGTACTCTCTGGGAGAGGCCAGACAAAAGTCATGGGCCTGAAGCTCTGCCTTTCCTTTGTGCTATTCCTGCGGCTTACAGAATGAAAAGAAGGTTTTTATTGAATACCCCTACCCTACTCTGAATGAAATCATATCTAAAATTACGCGTTTTCATGTGTCATAATCCACAAATAATTTACAAATCCCAGCACAGCTGCTGCAAAGTGTCGACTTCTCCAGCCGCTGCTTCCAAGTTCTTCCTCACAGTCACTCGTGGCAGTTGATCTTCATTCACATCAACTCCCAGAACACCACGAAGGGTTTCTGAAACATCTGAAAAGATGCTTCTTCCTTTCCTTGTGGCCTACAGGGATGCTCCAGAGTGTAATGAAGCAACAGTGGTTTTCTTCAGGAAGACGTGCCTGGCCTAACTAGCTGGAAGAAAAGGGTCATCGTAACCTCCAAAAAAAAAGATGGCAGAGTCTTCTCTCTGGGATAAATTTTATGAACTTACACATTTGTTCGCTTCTCGCCTCTGGGGCCATGAGTATTGCAAGGAATATTTTAGGCTAAAACAGCTGAAACAAAGTACAAGGCTGGTGCTTTTCCAAGTGACTGGCCATGGAGCTGACGGCTTTAGAGAATCACTTACCTACAAGCATTTCACCCTGAGGGAACTTCACATGAATCTTTCATGACGATTGCACAGCAAGTTCTGAAGAATTCTTAATATTGCCACAAAATACGGATTCCTGTCACAGTCTCAAACCCTGAACTACAAACTCCATTAAAATTAACTTCCAACCTCTCAGTTTACAGGTCATCATCTTTTTTTCATCTCAGTGAAGATGTGTTGCCTTCGTGTTGCTCGAGGAGGGAGAAGTGATACCTTCTTGCCTCCTCAGGAAGATCCGAGTTGGACACCAAGCCATGCAGGAGTTCCATGAGACAGTGAAGCTGTTCCCAAGTCATCAGCGTTCCTTCAGGAGCACAGATGTGGCAGTGGTGGAACCAGATGTTCTGAGCAGTTAACATTTGCCTAACAGTGACCAGACCTCAGGAGGAATAAAGCTGTTTTTTCAGAATCATTTAGGTACCATCAGGCAGAGCTCAACAAAAAGGGCAGTGCTGGCCTTGGCAAATCCTGCCTCTGTTTTGGGAGGGTATTTAGAGCTACTGATGGGTGACCTTCTGTCTGCACATGTCTCAGCTGCTGCAACATGAACCCTCTTTACCTTGGCCACAAATCAGAGTATTCCCAGCTGGAATTGCTCCTGTTTAGCTGCCTTCTCAATTTTGAGCTGATTGGTCGAATTGTTCTTTTTCAAAGACTTTGAGATGTGGCAGGTTGAAAAGGGTATTTTTCTCTCTGCTGAATTCCTCTATCAGTGATTTGAAGAGAAAAAGAGCCTTTCTGAAGGAAATCACTATAAAGTCTCCATCAACACTCTTGTGAACGAACAAGCACCGTGAATTTCTCACATTGTGCCTTAGGAATCTGTTCTGTGCATTTCTGCTTTAACCTATTGTGTGGAAACTCGGGAAACCCTCCTATGGAGACTGTCTGACACAGAGTCCTAAAACATGATTTATGGTGTAGACAGTGTTTTTCTTATTAATGGAATTGAATCCAAGATCCTGAACTTGAAAATAAACTATATTTAACCTCCTTTCAAGTGGAGATAGGCAGCAGGTGTGAAATATTCCACCTGTATGGATCCATCAGTAATTCAAGTGCTGCTGAACATTGCATAAATATTTAGGTGTGCAAAGTGCAGGAAGCACAAGACATGGAGTCCTGAGCCTTCATTTCCATGGCACATGGGGGGCAAATACTCCAAATGACAATGTGATATAAAGCAGTGGCTCTTCCTTGAACTCCAGTGTTGTAACGTGAACTTTCAAGATTAAGCCACAGTTAATACCAGTAAAAAAAATACATTTGTGGGACACAAAGCTCAGCTTATCCTGTCTTTTAGAGCTGACCTTGATAAAGAAGGGGCAAAAAGTATATCAGCCCCAAATTGGTGAAGGGTGTTAATCCTCAAAAAAAAGTAGTTATTGAGGGTTTCACAGCAAATATTGGTTGAATTCCAGTATTTATTAGTAGTTAATATCTCAATGAATATATTTCAGTAAATTCTTCTGTAAGAAGTTAATCCTAAGTATGGATACATAAACCATAAATAGTATTAAACCTTGTTGCCACAGAAGTATGGAACTGTGCATGGGCACGTTGAGGTGTTATTGCTGCGTTGCAGAGGAAATTTGCACGAATTGCAATGAATCTTTTTATTTACAATGAATCTTTTTAAATGAAATTCGTCCCAGCCCTCATCCAGACCTGGGCTGGCTGGTGCTGTGCTTGTGGCAGTGGCACAGGATCAGCTCTCAGCTGTGCTCAGACTTCCCTTGTGGCCACAGGCAAGTCATTAATTTCCCTGGCCTGAGTTAATTGCTGGTGTAACTCCACTGTAGTGGGAAGTTCAATGGGAATTAATCTGACCTTCTGTGCTTCCAAAACTCATGTATTAAATAATATTTTCCTGCATCACCAGGGACTTTTTTTCCCTGCTAGTTGTTTTGATACAAGAGTGTTATGAGATTTTCCTAAATGACTAACTTAAGATAATCAAATTGTCTCTGGAAAATTCTTTGCCTGTAGCTGTGTATTTGCAGCCAAGTTCCATCCTACTCTTTTATCTCTTTTCTCCATATGCAATGTCCAGAATTTATCTTTTCCTGGAGAAATAGCATATATGGAGATTATAAATTTTCTAGTAAATTGAATAAATTCGAAGAAAATTCACAAATTACCTGTAAAACAGTGTTGTGCTGTTGTGTGAAATAGCCCTAAAGGAATAAAAGAATAAACTAATGTTGTCTTCCATGCATTGATGTTTATTTGCCAAGTGAGCTTTCTCCCAGCACCACCCTATGAAAACCGTGACAGATGTTTTAAATATCTTTACAGTTTTAACTATATTTTGGGTAATTCTGAAGGATGTATGTTAATACATCCAAGTTTTGTTCAAAAAATAGTGATTTTTATGGACTTTCTTTTACTGGTTTGCATCACCCAAATGCTGTGCCAAGACTAATGCTTTCAAAAACAATCTCATATATCCATGGATTCATCCTGTTAAGTGCTGCCTCACATTAGAAAACAATTTAAATGGTATTTAGCACTAAGGCTGACATACCATTATTTTTTTTTAGGACTTAAAGGATTCTCTTCAGCATTAATTTGATGATTTAGCCACATCACTTATTTAATTTCAGACTCACCATTAATGTCCTTTTCTTACATTTCCCTCCATTTCAAAGTTGTGTTGTTTAATCATTAGTGATTTTAACATTGGTTTCACTGCTACACCTTTAGTGATTTGTATTCTTAATTTTCTTTGGTTTACTGCTGTAGTAAAAAAATATATAAAAGGAAGAGCAAGTTACTTGTTTCATTAGGGGACTTGAAGCAGGACTAGTAAGAACCTCTGTTGGTACAGACCAGTCTGTGCAGAAAACTGATGAGTTCCCTATAAATTAACCCTTAGATTCTGGTATGGAACAATAAGTTGTTTGGGTCTCTGCTGTGTTTTTCATCTGCAGCAAAGCCTCACTGGATCCAGACCATAAAGGATGTTGAAGTTGCTGTAGAGGACACCTTATACTGGGATTGCAGAGCAAGTGGGAAGCCCAAACCATCATACAGGTGGCTGAAGAATGGAGACCAACTGTCAATAGAGGTAACATTCTCTTTTGAAAATGTGACACTGTGTAAAATCAACGTTATTCATACAAATGTGAGAATTTTCAGAAGCCCGGGGAATTAGTCAAGAGAAGTGTTTGATACTGGTTTTCATATGTTTGTTGAGAGTATCCAGGTGGAAACTTCAAAAGCTGCAATACCAGAAACACAAAGACAAATTATGTTGTACAGAAACATCCCAGCTAAAAGCAGATTCAAAAGCAACAATAGAGGCATAGAAAGAAATCTGTAAGGAATGACTGGAGAAGGGAGCTTAATAAAGTTGTACATAAAGAACCATAAATGAAGGATAGAGAATGTAAGTGGTTTTACTATAATTGCTGTTGTCATTTCACTGAAGGTAAGAAAACATATTCAAACTTCTTGACAAAAAAAAAAAAGACAAAAATCCCAAAGATTCATTAGGTTCCCATTACTTGATGCAAAGAATTTATTTGCTTTAATACAATTGTTAAAGTAATGGAAAGTAATGCATTTGGTGACAGGGAAAAGAGGTTGAACTTAGAAGGGGAGATACTTGGTCTCCAGGTCTGAAATGCAGATTGATTTTAAATTATTGATTTTAAATCTCACTGCTTCATTGGAAAATGGCCCCGTTCAGGTTACCAGGAATATAAACTACAGGCACCAGCCCATTGCAGGGAGGCATTTTGCCCTTGACCAGTGCCTTGTGCTCAACACTGGCACTAAAGAGTTGAAGAAGGAAGAGTGACTGCTCAGGTGAATTCAGTGGATGCTGTGAAGAACATCTCTCACCATTCAGGGCGTTACATGGTCACTGAAAGGAGTGGTGGTGGTTTGGGGACAGGTTAAATGAGGGAGCACAGAATCTCACACAGAGGCACTGAGGTGAAGTGCTTTTTTACCTCAGTAAGTACAGAAACATCTTAGAATCATTCAGTCTCCCCTTCTGGGTGTTGGTGTCCAGCCTTTTGGCATCATGTCAGAGCAGAAACATGACTGCCTCTGGAAATACTGAAGGACTGACTCTCTGAAAGCCAGCAGAAGAGGAGTTCTCTCTGTGTAGTGACCAGGTGTCTTCTGCTCCTTGACCACAAGAATCCTTCATGCTGGGTCTTCTCCACAAAGATCTGCTGGGATTGTTCTGCTCAGCTCCCCTTCTCCATAAACATTGTTTTTAAAGAAGAGCAAGAACTGTGGCTTGGGTTGCTAGAGGGGGGATCAAGGCATGGAGATTAAGGCTTGTTCCTCTGTGGGTTGTTTTGTCCTTTGTCTGGCTGACTGAACACCTCTCACTCAGCTGGGAGGGGACACTGAGCTGTCCTGGCTGCCCAGAGGTAGCTGGAGTCCCCCTGTGCTGGGCCAACTGCGTGTACATACCCCTAGGAGAAGGCAGGGGGTGGTACCATTGAGTTGGGCCTGCTAAGCCATGTCCAGATCAAAAAAAAAAAAGCTACTAGAAAATATTTTTGGGTGTGTAGTTTGGGTCCTGGTCGGGGTTTTTTCCCCCAGAGGTTGTGCTCCTTTGGTTTTGTCATTGTCACTGGCTCCTTTTCTCCCCAGTTCCACCACTCCCTCCTCAAATTAGTCACTTCTTATTGTAATTGATGCAGTTTTCCAAGGATAAGCAAGGTGGGAAGATCCAGATACTTCAGTGGCTTTGCTGGCTTTAAGACACTTAAGTCCCTGTCTTGTGTTTAATGACTGCTGGAATTTGTTCTGCACAGTATTAGGGGGAGCTCATTAGCAAATGGCATGTGTGAAATCTCTAAATAGTACAAAATGCCAGTGCCATCTGTATAGTTTGGATACTCTGGTCTGTCCTGAGGAGGCTGGAGGGATTTTGTCCCTATTTCCAGGGAAATACAAGGGTGTTTGAGATTGCAAAGCCTCTGTGAGACCGAGCAAGTAAGAATCGTCTTCATACTGTCTTGCCAAGCCTCCTTATTTGATGACTGTTACCAGATCATGATGCAGTTGTGTCACTTCTTTTAGAACTGTTCTCATGATTATGCTGTTGCACTTACCCCATGTATTGTATTTATGCTGTCCTATTTATATTCCTTACTTATTTTAAATGTTTCACAGGAAATATATCATCAATAAAGATATTTTTCTTAATATTCAGGGAAGGATCCAAATTGAAAATGGTGCACTTACAATATCAAATCTAAATCTGACAGATTCTGGCAGATACCAGTGCATAGCTGAAAATAAACATGGTGTCATCTACTCTAGTGCAGACCTCAGGGTTGTAGGTAAGATTTTCCTTTTTCACTAAAACACAAACCTCATTTTCCCTCTCCACACCCCCTCCACCTGCCTCGTGTTCCACCTCCTCATGATCTCAAATTTAACTCACTCAGATGCTGTCACCGAAATAAACATTTCTGTCAAGCTGATGTCTTTATCTGCAGTGCTGAGGAGTTGACTCATCTGCTTCCAGAGGATTTGCAGGCCGATCATTCATTTCTTTAAAACAGAACGTTCTAAACTATTCACTGAGGGAGGAGCAGAGCTGGGGGTTTGGACACAGGCCTGGAGATTAAAACCCCTGGCGTGGTGTGGAGGCTCCGCAGTCGGTCAGCAGCTCTCACCTCCTGCTCTGAGGCTCCCAGGCATTTAAAAGCCATTGTGTGCAGCCCTTCTTGATCCAGGGGATGAGAAATTGTCATTCAGTCAGTCAGCATGTGCTTGGGTCTAAAACAGTGACAAGTGTTTGTTTGAGGGGAACACAGAACTTGTGACTTCCACACTCACGTGCTTTTGTGATTTGTACCCTGAGCTGATTTCAAAACCAGGCCTGTCAGAGAGGAGTGTTCTGGGGACACAAGTTATTACCTTTCTGTTGTTAAGGTTACAGTCCATCAGCAGGTGCTCCCTCAGCCCTGGTCTCCTAACATACTGAATTTCCTTTTGTTAGCGTAGGTAGAAGCCACGTGCGTTTTTGGTAAATGAAACCTGTCCACCCACAGCCGTGCTGTCATTTCGTGTCACCTGACACTGCATTCCCAACGGGAAACCTCTCAGTTCCGTGGGGTTTAATGAGGCTCCTGAGCTGAGACAGGTCTGCTCCCCCTGAGCAGGGTGTGCAGCCAGGCAGGGGCTGGAGGCTCGCTGGGGTCACGGTTGGGGTCGGTGTGACCTGCTCTACACACCTCGTTAGGAGAGGCACCTGCACAGCCTGTGTGCCTGGATGAGGAGGGGAGATGCCTGATTGTCCAACAGGAGATCCGTTTGAACTAATTAATGATTTTAATTGTGTTTGGAATCTGAGAGGTATCATTAATAGAATTAAAAGTGCTTTATTTCACTGTTACTCTCCCTTCTGTTTTAGCTTCTGCTCCAGACTTTTCCAAGAATCCGATGAAGAAACTGATCCAGGTTCAAATAGGCAGCACAGTTGACTTTGAATGCAAACCCAAAGCTTCCCCTAAGGCCAAATGTTCCTGGAAGAAGGGAGGTGAGCAGCTACACGAAAATGAAAGGTATCAAGTTACATTGGTTTATTTGTTTTAATCTTACAAGAAGCTTTTTTATGTCTTTTTATGCTGTGGTGTCATCTGTAGATCCAAAGTCTGTCTGGCTGGGGAGGGGGTTCTTCAGTTGTTTATTAATTGTCATTGTATCAGAGCACTGAGAGTGCAAGTGTAGTGCTTTCTCTAAGGTCAAGGGGTGGATGCTATTTTCAGTTTAACGTAGAGTTTGGCCAGATTTAGAGAGAACCAGGTACTGATAGAAAACTGGAAAGGCAAAGCCTATAGAACAGTACTAAAAGCCTTCAGTAAAATGCTCTGAAAATGTTGGCAAGGAGGCAAATGAGGTATGTCACAGCCCTGGTGATAATATGGCTGAGAAAAGAAAGAAAAGTTAATGATTGTGAGGTCGAGAATAGCAGATGAAAACAGGAAAAGAAAATGAAAATGCACTTAGAGGTTCTTTTCAAGCAACTGTGATCTTACCAGTGATAATATCTGTCACCATTGTTTACGTGATAGTGAATGTGTTTTGGAGTTAGTAATTCCCAGTGGAGAGTTTGTGATTCACCCATATCCCCAGCTATTGATTTCCAACAACATGTAAACGTTTCTTCCCAGCAATAACCATTAAAACATTATTGAATTAGTCATGAACTGAAATTGCACAAAGTCTGCTGATTAAATTGTATAATAAGACAACACAGAACTGTTCCTCCCTGCTCTGGAGCAGCCATTTACTTTGCATCTCTCCCACACTGGGGATTACTGACTTTTCAGGCTTTGTGTTTTACATTTCAGCATTTACACAGACTCAGAGTTTCAGTAGTGAACTGGGACAGCAAAAAAGCTCCTTGGATGGAAAGTGTGATTGAGATGGTTCCACATCTGATTTAGTGCAAATTAGGCAAGTTGGTACTTAGGACGTTTCAGCTGTACCTGAGCGCATGAACAGGCTGTGAACACTCGGAGGAACACAGTAAATGTTTGGGAGCTCAGGCTGCCCCAGGTCAGCCTTTCTGCAGGTGGTTGCTGGGGCATCTGAGTTAAATACACGCTGTAGTCACAGCTACAGCCATGGAAAGTCAGTGTTTACCTGGGAGCAGTGGGGACAGGATGACTGTGAGCGTTCCTCTTGGAACACTCTGGTGTCACCCTGTACTTAGCAGGATAATTCATGGACAGGAAGTGTCCAGAAGGCCAAGCATGAGACTGAGGAAACAGAACACTTTGTTTTTGAAGGAGGATTAACATGGCAGTGTGTTGTGGTTTAAGGAATGTATCCCTGCTCCTCTAGGAATTTGTGTTGGGTTGTGCAAAGCTTAGCCTGTCATCAGGAAGCTAGTTCTAAATTAGGCAAAATTCTCCTAGTCTTTTTCCTGTAAAACACCACGTTGTGGTTTGGTTTTGCAATTTCTGAACACAGAAGTTGCTACCAGATAGATCAAAACTTACAGAGGCTGCAGGGGAGACCTTTCTTTGCTCCATCATAAGGCTGGAGCTCTCTCCTTGTTACCCAGAAGCTTTGGGCACTGTCATCTTGACCTGTGCAGCCCTGGCTCTCTGTTCACAGGGATCACAGTAGTTTTCTTGTGCTCTGGTGTTAAGTGTTGTCAAATGTGGCAGTTTGGCAGAGGATGGGGCATCTGTTGTTGCAGAGCTTGACACAGTACCACAGCCTCACTCGCTGGCTGCAGGCCTGCAGGAGAGCAAAACCTCATTCCAAATAGCACTGGTGGGTTTTCTTTTCTGTGTGAAACCTCCCATCATCCTTTAATTAAATAATATCATATTAATAAAGAAGTCAATAACACAGAACCACAATGATCTGTAAAATTTATGTGATACCTGTCACATTTTGATGATTCTCAGTGGGGTTTATTTTGATGATTGCTTTTGTAAAGCGTGTGCAAAAAATGCGTAGCACCTGATTTTCTCCATTTAGGAAAATTCTTCTGTACCACCTCTATAATAAGGCAGGCAGGTGGAATGGTATCCCTCCCAATCCTGTCCCTGTTGTTGGAGCTGCCCATCATCAGCCTGTTTAGGTTCAAGTCATGACAAGTCAAAGCTTCCAGACACTGCTGGACCTTGTAGGACTCCACATATCTCCAGGAGAAGAGTTTCAGCCACATTGTGTCTTTCTTTGAGCTTTCTCTCTGGCTGGGCATCACATCTGGTCTTAATGCTTGCTTTGGATTGCCCTTCCAAAGCACTGCTCACCAGTTTCATTGGAGTGATGGTACCAGGCTAGAGGCAGTAATGCTCAGTTTCTAAAAATGAACATACACGACGCTGCCCGCTTAGATTTATGAACATAAATTACAGCTTTTAGTTCTGAAAAGTGCAGGTAATTCCAACATATGACCCAGAGTGTCTCCCACTGTATTTTTGACAACATACTGTAAATGGCTTCCGGAGGAAGCACAATAACAAGCCAGTAATCCTAAATTAATCTAAATGAAGTCCGCTTGCCTTCAGAGAAAAGCAGAAGTGGAATTCTTTGCAGAAAGCACTGGAGTTCATTGCTGTCTGCTGTGAATAATTGCAATTCATGGATTTCTTGCAGTTCTACAATTCCTGCAATTCAGGAAAGGGTTTCCAATTAGCAGTACATTTTTCAGCCATTAACTACATTTCCAGTGGAGAAGTCTGTTGGGGAGGGTTTCTTTTTATTTACTTACAGAAAACAGGAGGAATGAGTTCCTAGAAGGGGAATGCTGGTCGTGGAGATCCAGCGGGCACTACCCCTGGGAGAGGTGGAGGGGCAGAAGGAGCTTAATTGCATTTGGAGCTCAGCCCTACAGAAGGGTTCAAGCTCACAGAGCTCTCCTTTGGAGACACAGCCAGAAATCAATTGTGAGACAGAGACTGACTCCCATCCCTTATCAAATGTTGTCAGCTATAATGTCAACTATTACCATTTGCTTGTGAAGAGCAAGTGGAGACTTCAAAGAATTTCAAGTTATTTCATCTCCATAAGTCAGCTCCTGCAAGGGCACAGCTCTGGGACTATATCCCACGTGGATAAGTACATGTATTGTTTCCCAAATTCATTTGCCCTCAAATAGTTAAATCCATAGTCCTGTTGGTTTTGGTAAGTTTGCTGGTGGTGTGTGAAGTTACTCAGTGCTGTCAGAGAATGGGGGCAGTGAAATGTTTTCACCGATGCAGCAGCAGGGATAGAGTTGATATGTTTTAATAAAACTCCTATTTAAATGATTAAAACAAAACACAAATACTCCATTAATTCAGTGTATTCTGTCGTCAGAGAACTTAGGTTTTGCTGGAGGTTTTGACCACATTACTTTAGTAAAGCCTGAGAGAGTTTCATTTTGATGGCACTGTTGCTCGTATTCTTAATTTATTTTTAAATGGTGCTGCGTTTTCAGTGTGTAAAAGATTTGGATAATGACTCAGTAAATTTTAATTAAATGAGCTGAATATGATATGTCTTGTGGAGGGAAGAAAATATAATTCAAAATGGATTCATGAGCTCTGGGCTGAGAAGTCGCTCAGCGTTGAAGAATGCAATCTTGTTTCTTGTTAATTTTGCAAAGTATGTCATTTTTTTTTTTTTTTAATATCTTGAATAAAGAGAGCTAAACAGTAAAGAGCAGTGGAATGCAGAGAGAAGTGAAAGCATAGGGTAACATGCAGAAGGATGTCAAATTAAGGGAGGAGAGAAATAATTCCTGATAAAAAGTTGCATGATTCTCAGAAGTATCAGTTACTCGGTTTATCTTCCCTACAATTTTGAATAAAGTATTTTTATTTCATTTTGTGTTGCAGTTGGAAATGCTGTGATGTGGAAAGTAAAGCATTTACTTACTGGTACTTAAATAAAATTTTTTTCTGCTGACTCTCCTGTTAATTAATCTGGTTTAATTTAGTTGGAATTTGATTGATATATAAAAAGACAGTTCTGACCCACTTTTCCACTGTTCTTTTGTACTGAAGTGTTATGAACTGGAAAGGAGTATGTTCATGTTTATTATCATATCAATGAGGATCTAAAATAGTTGGCTTTTTTCCTGAATAATCTGACAAATGAAAAAGGCAGCAATTCCTTAGTTTGATTATGTCTGTTATTTTAGTAATAAAGCATTGTCTTGGGAAGATGAACTAATTTGCATTCATTAACAGTTTCATTAATGACAGCGAGTTTCAGTGGCAATCATTTTACCAACATGAGGCTCTCAGGTCAGGAACCCCAAGTCCTGAAGTGGTTGATCCTTGTCCCCATTCTGTTGACCTTGGTCACAGATGGTGGGTGTGAGTTCAGGTTTGTTTAGTTGGTGGGTTTTTATGCCATCCTTTGACTATTGGAAAACAGAAAGACCCTTTGCCAAGATCAATTTCCCACAGTTTTGCTCAAGAGCAAGCGAGAGGGGATGGTTTTGTCAGTGATGCTTTGATCCGATGGCCAAACAGGTCCTGAATCCATCTCCTGTTGTGCACGTGGAATGTGCCAAAGTGTTCACTCCACCCCTTCTCTCTGTCCTGCAGGGGTAAAGGTTTGTGCCATTTGCCAGGGCATCAAAAGGGTGCAGAAATCGAATTCCCTTTGAAAACTGCTGGCCTTGAGCAAAATATGTTGGAAAAACACTTGTAGATCCTGGGAATGCCAAAGGATGTGTTCTGGTTTCGTGTCAGGGATCCAGGTCTCTTCCTGGCCACAGGCCAGCCCTTGTAGAGTTGTTTTAGTGTGTGATTATCTAAAAATTTTCAGTAAACTGAAAGCTTCGTTTTGTCTAATGTTTCAGCATGGGGGGTAGAGCTGGTTTTGGATTTAGGGTTTCCAGAGGCTCTACACTGCACTTACTGTTTTGTAATTGAAAAAGTAAAAAGTTTCTCTTTTCTAAATTACCGGCTAAAAATTTTATTTTGACTATCATATCTTTCTTAAATTGATTTTTTGGTGTTTTGTTTGCCTTTTTTTTTTTTTAACTCTGGGAAAAAAACTTGATTCTTAATTATATCTGGGTTTTAATAAGCCTACTGCCTAATTATTTTAGGCAAGCTAGACTTGCAAATAGCTCAGAGCACTCTAAAAGTGATTTGTTTTAATTAAACAATAGACATTCTCAGGTTTATTCCCTGATCCTGCTTTTTCCTTTGTTTGATCTTAGACTTTGTCAACACTTGGGTTTTATTTAGTTGTATTTTTTCTACTGGGAAGTGCTTCAAAGTAGATGAAGCAACACAAGCCTTAGCTAGAAAATGCAACTCACTGGCTTGCTTGCAACCATAATTGATATATTTTAACACCTTTTTTTTTTTTAATGTCATTCTAATTACCTATAAAATGTATTACTCATGTCTTCAACATATTTAAAACACCTATAAACCATATGGTCCAATTTAATTAATTTAAAATGTTCCATCTAACATAAAGTGCAGCCAAATATGACTTGGGAATTTTGCAAAACAAGTTAATAAGCCTCAGGGAGGTCAGTGGATGGAGCCCATCCTCCTTAGGAATGTGCTCCAAATGCCACCACACTGGCTGAGGTACCTCAGGATGCTCTGGAGGATTCAAAGTTCTTTACTTCCAGAGGGAAGAAGATTAAACCATCTATTTATAAGTCCATTTCTCACCCCAGTAAGATGCTTTTGTCTGTCCTTCTAACAGCGTGACTTGTCTCCTGTCATTTGCTTCTGCTGATTTCATTATTGTCCCACCTTTGCCCAAAGGAAGTATCTCAGCTGCAGCCCTGGGTGTTGCAGCTCCGTTTTTTAAGGAAATCTAAAATGCAATTCGAAATAATTAAGGAAAAAAAACCAAAACAAAACAAAAAAAACCAAACAAACAAAAAAAACCAAACAAAACAAACAAACAAACAAAAACAATTAAAAGTTGCACTTATTTCTATATTATGATTTCTGAAATTATGTTAGAGCAGTGCAGCTGTGGAAGGATCCAGGTTTCTGCTTTCAGACGTTTAAAATACAGTCTCCACATGGCTTTGAGGATTAGGTGAACGTGCTGTTAAAGGAGAGGGGCAGTGTAACCACAGAGCCCTGGTGGGGTGACACCTCCGTGATCTGGGACTGGGAATGTGGTTTTGGGGTCAGACAAGATAAGGGTGAAGGATAAGATCACTGAACCCATCAGACTCCAGTCGTGTTCTGTTGCCCTTATTTACCCACTGAATTATTCTCTGAAATACAGATTCAGCTGAATTGCTCTTTTTAAAAATAACATTGTAGCTGTGTATTATTTATACTATAAATCACTATAAATAATGAATGATGGTGCAGCTCACTGAAGCTACACCTTTTAGGGGCCAACGTTTATTTTGCCAGCATAATTAAATCCGAGGAGTGTCTTAGCTGTGCCTGCCCTCAGTGCTGAAAGCCTGGACAGGTTTGCCTGGAGCCAAAGCTGTGGTTTCCAGCTTGGATTACCCTTCCTCAGCCACTGTCCCACGTGTGGAGCTGCACAGGGAGAATTGCTCCCACTGAGCTGTTGGTGTGAATGCCAGGAGAGCCAGGAACCTGTTTGCTCAAGTGAGCATCCTGCTTACAGAATCATAGGATTGTGGAGCTGGAAAAGACCTCTAAGATCATCAAGTCCAACTGTCAAACCACCACCACCACCACCTTGTTCACCACTCAGCCATGTCCCCAAGTGCCACATCCCCATGGTTTAAAACTTCCAAGGACGGTGATTTCACCACTTCCCTGGGCTGCCTGTGCCCAGGGCATGTGGGCACAACCCTTTCCATGAAGAAAATTTCCCTAATATCCAATCTAAACCTTCCCTGGCCCAACTTGAAGCTGTTTCCTCTCATCCTGCCACTTGTTACCTTGGAGAAGAGGCTGACACTCACTTCACTACAGCCCCCTTTGAGGTAGTTGTAGAGGGCTTATCCCATGCTCAGGACAAGTTTCATGAGGAATAGTAGTGATTCCAGTTTCCACTTAACACAGCAGAATTCCCCATCTTTCTGTAATAGGTTTTTAACCAGAGAGAACTGAACTCAGCTCGGAGAAATTATGGAGATCCATTGATACTGTTTTACCTCAAGTGTGTTAAAAATAAAAAGAGCAGCAAGCATGTGTAATTAATTAATTTTGTACTGAATGAAGAAGCAGGTTAATAATGAAGCACATGCAGGCAAAATCCTCACAACTCTTCTGTGCTAAGTTTCATGACATTTGCTGCCTTCTCAGCTGATACTTACACTGAAAACTGTGCAAGACTCCAACTGCTGCAGTGAGAGGTTGAAGTGTTGTTGTTTGCTGTTCTGTTGATTTTCTGTAGCTCCATGTGGGTGTTTGGGGCATTTGCAAACACCATCTTGCTGTGAGGTGCTTAGGGAGCCAACAGAGTGGGTCTCACTGAGGTTCATCTGGTGCCTCTGAAATGGGTTGGTGGGATCTGAGAGAGAAGCTCTGAAGCTCTTGACTTGGGTGTATCAGGAACCTTTTGTTAATTATTCTGGACATTTTATATGCAGTTTGTTGTACAACTGCTTCAGGTTGTCCTCAGGAGACTTGGTAGAAGCCCCTGCAGCTGAGGATATGATAGATGGGAGGGCTAGAAATGGGCAAAGAGGGAGGCAAATCATCCTTAACTGTGCACCCCTCCAGTGCTGCTGTCAAGGAAATAATCTCTGCCCTTCTGTCTGTGTATTACTGTGGATCTTCTCTTGTCCACATCTTTTCTGAGCACCTTTCTGCTTGTTGCATTTGTCTGTCCATTGGGCACGGCTCTCACTGGTGGAGGTTGTGTGGGGTGAAGGGAATTTCCTTTCCTGCAAGTCTTTCCCCGAAGGAATCTTCTGAAAAATCCTGTTGTGTCATTATGGTAGTGAGAGACAATCATTTCAAAGTTGCTGTTCAAGACTGCATGAGGTAAAAAACTTTAACAGTTGAAGGTTATTCTAGTTTCAATTGGTGCAGCTGAAAAAGATGGAGTTAATGTGGGATTTCTGTCTCTCTCACAGACACACACACACACACATCCCCCCTACATACATCTCTAAAACATTGTTTTTGCTGATGTCCAAAACCAGTAATACATGGATGGGTTCAAATTTGTTGTATATTGTCAGTGAATAGTCATAAAGTTTTCAAGCACCAGGTTGGTAATTGCCCTGGTTTCAGCTGGAATAGAGTTCATTTTCTTCTGATGCAATTTAATATATCTGAGGTAACAGTAGAGTATTTTAAAATCTTAAAATCTCTTCATAATTCTTTAGAATCATGCTGTTAAAGGATGGAGGACTAAGAATAGCCAATGTGACCAAAGTGGATGCTGGAACCTACACGTGCCTGGCAGCAAACCAGTTTGGAACAGCCAGTGGCTCAACAAACTTAATAGTTACTGGTGGGTGAACTGGGATGGAGGGTCTGTGGGAAGGGATGGACTTGGAATTGCAAACTCTGTGACAGGAGTCTGAGTTTGCTTATTGACAAATTACTAAATGTCGTGGAATGTAAAGAATATGAGAAGTTTTACATTTAACAATCTGTAAAGATAAAAGGATATTTATTACAGCTCTTTTATTGAGAGGAAAGAGACTGAGGGATTTTCTGTCTTTCACAAAGATATTCTCAGATGTGAGGGAGTTCTGAACACTTTCCTCCCTTCTCTCACTTGTCTAAATACTAAACAGTGCAATTATGCTTTTAAGTTCTTGGGCTTTTTTAAATCTGTTATGGAAAAAAAATGTTAATCAAAAAGTGTTTGAGGTAATTTTATATTCCAGTTGAAAATCTGTTTAGCCCAAAGGAAGTCTGTGTGCTGTTTGCTTGTGGAAAAAGATGTGGTAGAAACTCCAGCTTCAGGGGAGCATTCAGGGACTCCACAAGCAAATAAAATATTAAGTCAAAAGCAAATTGCACACAGAATTGTTAAAAGGGGTCTTGCCCCTTCCTCCAAGTCATCCATTGCTGGCTGAGATAATGTATTAAAAGAACCAGTGGTTTGTGAAGTTTATCTGAAGAATGTGTTTTCTCATAACATTCTTTTTCAAAGATTTGAATATCTGAAAAATTTTCCAAGCTCAGGAGCACAGACTGGAAATGTGAAGCTGTTAATTCACTGAACAAAATAATTCTGTTTGGACCTAAGAGATATACAGGATATGTAATGCACTGGGATATCAGATAATTCTAAGTGATTCATGTCCCTTTATATAGAAGTAATAGAATTATATACAAAATTCTTAGAATTAAATATTATTTTTACGGTATTTACAGTAGTTGACATTTTTCTCCAATAATATGAGTCTGGAATAGCAAGCAGCTATTCTTAATGGCACTGTTTACATTTTATATGATGTATGGACCTAAATATCCAATGCAGTCTTCCTCATCTGGATTTGCCCTGGTTTCTGGACTTTATTAGCTCCTTTTTTACTCCCACCTCTTCATCTTCCCCGTGGCTGCTGCTGCTGCTTCTTGCTCCGAAACAGGAGTGTTTTGGAGGCACGAAGCTGAGAGACACAAAGCTGAGAGGCACACACGTCTCGAATGGCTGTGGGTTGCAGTGGTTTGGCTTTGTGAAGTGTGTTGGTTTGCACACAGGAGGTTAAAATTCACCTTTCCAGTGTCAGGCAGCTCCCACTCATCAGTGTGCGAGGACACAACGCTCCCACAGCGGCATTTCCAGCCCGGCTGCACTGTCAGTCACCGGGTGCAATATCAGGAGCAAGCAAAGCTCAGCAGGACAGGAATCCACTAACCAATATTCCTGCTCTCCACAGAGCCAACCAGGATCACCTTGGCACCTTCCAACATGGATGTCACCGTTGGGGAGAGCGTGGTGCTGCCGTGCCAGGTTCAGCACGATCCCATCCTGGACATCACCTTCACCTGGTACTTCAATGGAACCCTCACTGACTTCAAGAGAGATGCTTCCCACTTTGAGAAGGTTGGAGGGGTAAGCTGAGAACACCTTCTCTTCATTTGCCTTACAGGTGTAGACTGACTTAGTTATTGTCTTTTTTTCAATGTATAAAAATAGGAAGTTCCTTCTCTTGCACGGGCATAATTCCAAATCAAAGCCTTACTTTAATGTCTCTGAGGAAATAAAGCATTAAAAAAATATAGTGTTTTTTTTTCACAAAACATGCTCTGTCAGTGCTGAAGAAAAATCCAGGGTGAGTATTGCCTAACTCAGAATTCTGAATCTAGAACATTATACTTGAAAATTTGTCGTAAAGGGCATAGTGTTTTTTATGGAATAGAGACATTTAGAGTGGGGTTTTTTAAAGTTTGTGTTTGTGTAAAGAGGGATTTAAGCTCTTCAGTAGAAGACTTCATAGATATCCAGGAGATCCACAGGAATATTTTATGGGCTTTGTATCACATTAAGGTCAGTGGAATAATTTCATCTGGAGTTACATGCAGGTCGTGGTAAATAAATAAGCCTAAATATGTCTGAGCCTTCCAATAGTTGCAGTGTGTATTTGCTAAATGAAAATATCATTGCAAAAAATAACTTCAGCTTTCTTGTTTGGAAAATAATTTTTTAATAGATAGATTTCTGTGTAATGATGTCTGGGAGGTCCCTGTCACACCTGCCTGAGGTCTCCAGCATTGTAGTTAGTGGGACATTACGGGATCACCACCTGGTCTTCCAGATGGTTAGAAAACTATGGGATGCAAGGCTGGCTGACTGCTGGTTTTGGGGTTTTTTTTGTTAGGTGATTTATACAGAGAGCATGACAGACCAAGCAGATGCCCAGATTTTGAGCAGACTTGCCTCTAAACTGGGTGTCACTCAGCAATGGCTGGGGCTGTTCTGCAGCTGAGAGAAGCAAAAGCAATTCCAGAAGTTGTTCCTCCTGCATGGAATACTCCTTATTTCTAATATTCCATGTATTAGGGGGAAAGGAAGATGACCTGGGCTTGTCCCCACTGACAAAGGTTTAATCTGAGCAGGGAGGAATGCAGATACCCCGATGGAAATGGGGGGAGCTTTTTCCTGCTGCAAATTTCTATGTTCCCCCTGGTACCTTGAGATTCTTCCCCAAAATATCCACAAATATTTTAAATGCAGCATTAATATTTTGGTGCCTTTCATGTCAAGCAAAACTATTCTATTTGGCAGCCCCATTTGTGGAGATGCCTTAAACTGAGTTTGCTAAGATAAGTTTGTGCAGAACGTGATTTGCTTGTATTCATTGCTGATGTTGGGCATTCCCTGAATATCCACTTCCAATCAAGTAGATGGATTTTAGATTGCTTTTAACCCAACTTTTAATTTATTGTAAGCAATCAGCACTGAATTGTCCTGCAAACAACTTCCATCTGTGCTTTCACAGAAGACCAGGCACACACATGGAAGAGAATCAGGCAATTGGTTTCAGCTTCTGTTGAATAAAGAATTGAGACATTGTAATGCTGAAACAAAGAAAAATAACCAAACATTTGGAAAGGTTATTTTTTTTTTTCCTAAGATTAAAATAAACCTAAAAATCATGTCTTTCCCTTTCTCCCAAAGTGCTGTGTGCCCAGGAATCAGTCGTGTGGCCAGAGTAGCTGCAGATACACACAAAGTAGGGCTCTGTCCTCAAACAAATTTTCTCCAGAAAATTTAAATGTAAAGCTTTCAGAAATCCAAATCTGTCTAAGAGGTTTTTCACATGGAAAATACCTTGTGAATGAGGTTAAAGCAGTAATTCAGCTGACATGAAGAGGAGATTTTTTTTTAAGGGACACTGCCAGTGGTTTAGTATCAAGTTCTCTGCCCAGTGATGTAGAAAACAAATATTTTACAAGGAGCCCTGAGATGATTTGAAGTTACAGTTACTACTCAAGTTCTGTGTGTGTTTCCTGTGACTCAGGATATCAACCACATGCTATGATAAGAGAGAGAACAATAGAGGAGAAAAACCTAAACATTAAATATTCAGTGAAGAACAAAGAATAGACAGACCCTTAGGCTTGCAAAATGGGAAATTTAGCCCAAGCTTTAAATGAAAGTGTGCTCACAGTAACCTGCAGAATGGCCCAAATTCAGCTTTGTCATTTACACGTTCCTTAAAAATCTGTCATAACTTGGCTTATAAATTCTAGCTATAAATTCCATAAAGCCTGTATAGAAGTCAGATTGGTTCATGGCCATAGAAAGTTTGTTTTTCCCTTTCTTGGGACTTTGAGACAAATGGTTGGTCTGTCACAGGCCACTGATGTTATTGATGCTTCCTGAGAGCAGGAGGTATGTTCCCAGTCCGAGCTCACCATGGTGTAGCTTAATTATCCCAAAAAGAGGGACATCATCCTATGTTTGGTAGGAAAATGCTCACAGACAACGAGCATGGAGCAGTAACTTGCTGTCCTGGACAGTGTCTTCTATGCACTTCTTGAGCAATTTGACATTTTTCGTTGATTTCCCTTTACAAATACAATCTTAATATTAAGCTGCAAAGGTAGTATATTTACATTAACAAGAGCTTTGTGTTTCCACAGAGTGCATCAGGGGATTTAATGATTAGAAACATCCAGCTGAAACACAGTGGGAAGTATGTCTGTATGGTGAAGACAGAGGTGGACAGTGTGGCATCCGCAGCCGACCTGATCGTCCGAGGTACCTTCCAGCTTCAGCTCCTATTAATCATATTTTCTTCCTTTTTTTTTATATTGCAGATTACAGAAACAACTGGTGTTGTAGATTACAAACCCAATCCATGACTTGAATTAGGTGATGAATGACCGTGGCTTGAATTATGTCATTCTGCCTTGCAGTTAGGGAGAATTACAGCTCAATTTTGGGATGGAGCCTAATTTTTTCCCAGAGAAATTAAGAGCTGGAGGTTATAATATTGACTTCACATCTTCTCTCACTGACAGTCCTTCAAGCCTCTGACAAGAGGGAACTCACTGGCAGCTGTGAGCCAGTTGTGAGTTGCTGCCTCTGCAAACTGAAGCGTTGGGGACTCCAGAATCCTTCCTGTGAAATGGGCAACTGCTGGCAGAGCCCAGGAGAGGCTTTGTCCTAGGGACATGCTGGAGTCTAAAGCATATAATGGAGGCTTATTCCTTTTCATTCAGAGCTGGAATGTTCACAGTTGAGCCAGAACTGTAGCTTTCTTTGCTGCTGTTACAGCTACATTTATTACAGGGAAAAAGCTTTGATCTAGAAAAGCACATTATGTGATCAGCACTTAATATATTTTTAAAATATGTCAGATATTTTCCCCTTGTCAGTGTACTGTTAGTCATTTCAACCCCCTTTGCTGGTGCAGATGAGACAAACCCCAGCATTTTTGCCAGGATGCCCAGAATGAGGATTTTCCAGAAGGCAGCAGAAAGCTTGTCTGACTGAATTGCTGCTTGAATTGCTGGTCAGATGTTGGGCTGAAAAATTGCTCCAGTGTGCTGTACAGTAAAACAGCTGTAGGTAAAAAATTGGCAGACTACAGAGATGTATTAGTAGATTAAAGGAGGACATTTAGGACTAAAGGGAAAGACAGAGGGATGGTGCTGAACAAAGGTTCTTGGTAAAAAACCAAACCCCAGTCATCTGTTCTACAATTGAGAGTATTTCAGGTTGAAACGATCAGAGTTAAGTTTAGTGAATGTAAAACAATAATTACAAGTGTTCCTATTCCAAGCTCAATTGTTTCCTTCCTCCCACGGCGCTGACAGAGTGGGAATCCATACTGCTGGTAGTGACTTCCAGGGCTCTGGCTTCACAAAACACTGCCTGTTTTTTTCATTCTGATTGTAGGCTCACCTGGGCCCCCTGAACACGTGAGAGTGGATGAAATAACTGATACCACAGCTCAGATCTCCTGGCAGGAAGGGACAGATAATCACAGCCCAGTGACCACCTACACCATCCAGGCCAGGACACCCTTCTCAGTGGGATGGCAGAGAGCCACAACAGGTAAACACAGTTCTTGTGACGGTTCTGCTGGAATGTTTTTGACCAGGGACACCATGTCCTTAGTTTCCTTTTTTTTTTTTCTTTCTGTTTAATAGTTCCAGATGTGATCGACGGGAAAACGTTCACAACCACAGTAGTGGATTTAAATCCTTGGGTTGAATATGAATTCCGTGTAGTTGCCACTAACAAAATAGGAGGTGGAGAACCTAGTTTGCCCTCAGAAAAAGTAAGAACTGAAGAGGCAGGTTAGTGGGTTCTTCTCTTTGTTTTTAATTCAAGAATCTTGAATGTTAGCAAAAAAAGGGCATGTTCATATCTTTGGCTCTTTGCAAACAAGCTTGGAATTGCCATTGGATATAAAAGCCTATAACTAGTTTGTCCATATTTTTTTCATTTAGCTGTGGGACAATTTGTGTTGCATTACTGAACATCACAGAAGCCTAACATTTAAATCCATTTAAACTGTATTTAGTATGCCAAAAGCTGCCAGTTCAGGCAGTGTTGCAGAGTCTGAAGGTATTAATGGATGGAAAGAGTTTAATTTTGACAGGGATTTTTCATTCATGGTGTTTGATCAGTGTACACTTTCCATGTAACAAGCACAAGGCTCAGAAGAACCCATCAATTAAAACCCCAGTTAACTTGGAATAAGGCCATTGCCCAGTTTATCTGGATAACATCGCTGAAAGTATTCAAGGCCTGGCTGGATGGAGCTCTGTGCAACCTGGTCTAGTGGAAGGTGTCCCTGTCCACAGAAGTGTGGTTGGAACAAGATGATCTTTAAGGTCCCTTCCAACTCAGGCCATTCTGTGATTCTGTAAGTTAACTCTATTAAAGAAATGAAGCATGTCTGCAGTTTTTAGAATTCATGAACACAGCAGACATGCTGTAGTCTGTGAGCTCTTTAGGTGCTCAGAGAAACCTCAGGCTGGCCCAGGAATGGGAAGCAGGAGGGTGAATGTGGGACAGGGCTGGGGCTTTCCAGGACTGCCCATCCTGTCCCAAAAGCATTTACCCTGATTGCACGAGGAATATGAATACAACTGGGTTAAATTGCATGAGGTTAATGTGACGTGGTCTCTTGTCTCTACACCGTGCAGACAGCTCTATGTTTCCTTTCCACAGTTCCCGAAATTCCCCCCTCTGAGGTCAGTGGGGGAGGAGGCAGCAGGTCTGAGCTGGTCATAACGTGGGATGTAAGTTTGCTGGCAAGCAGTTTTCTTCAGAGAGTGATTGTTCCCATTCAAACTCTTCAGAGCTGAATTTCCCTGGCTGCAGCAGCTTCTCCTCTGGGATGTGTCTGTGCTTGGTGCCGTGTGTGATGTGAGCTCTGCACGTTTGCCTCCCCTCCCTCGCTGCCACGTGTCGCTGTGCTGGGTGGCAGTGCCTGGGAAATTTAGTTAGTTTGGCTGGGGTTGCTTCTGTTCTCAAACAAATGTTAATGCTAAAAATGGCCAGGAGGACAGGGCAAGAGGAGGGGGGGGAAGGTTAAGCCAAAGAATTAGGCTTTACAGTGCGAATTTGCAGTTCTTGCTTTCCTGCCATTAACTCTGGATGCATGTGCTAACCAACACACTCACCTACCGGTTTATATCATATATCCCCTTCTTAAAGATTTAAAAAAATGTTAATATTCTGTTACTAACAGTGCTTACTCTGTGTGGTTATCTAATCATACATGAGAGGAAGCTTTAAGCTACTGTACTCAGGTAGTATTGGATTGTGCAATAGCTGACTGAGCAATTATTCATTTTTTATGAACTGTGGATTGATGAAAAAAAATTTATTTACTGGAGAGTGTCTTAAAGCAGAATACTTAGTGGAAGACAAAGATTATACCTGAAAATTGTTCTCTTCTTGAAGTGCAAACCTTAAAATAGGTTCAGGGAACACATTTTGCTCTGCTGTACCAGAGTTAATTGGCTGATGGAACGATGCCAAAGGCAGTGCCAGAACCTGGTTGCAGTCATGTACATAAGTCTGTTGGCACTTTATTCCTGCAAAACATACCCAGTGCAGTGTGTGGCTTCACAGATTTCTGTCTGTTGCTTTTCTCACAGCCTGTCCCTGAGGAATTACAGAACGGAGAAGGCTTTGGCTACGTCGTTGCTTTCCGCCCCTCTGGCACCACAACGTGGATACAGACTGTGGTCACCTCCCCTGACACCCCAAAATACGTGTTCAGGAATGAAAGCATCTTGCCCTTTTCACCCTATGAAGTCAAAGTTGGTGTCTATAACAATAAAGGAGAAGGGCCCTTCAGTTCAGTCACCACGGTTTATTCAGCTGAAGAAGGTACAGGATTGAGTTGCTTCCAAATATTTACTGTGAGCTGTTCCATCAGAGAACAGCAACAGTTCATAGAAATGAGATCTTCTGTTCATATGTTTATTTGCACAGTCCCCAGTTCTGTTTGTCACCTCTCCTTCCTTGGTTTCCCAATGCAGAGCCCAGCACAGCCCCCTCTGGAGTGTCTGCCACCAGCCTGTCCTCCTCGGCCATCGAGGTCTCCTGGGCACCCATTCCCTGGAAGATAAGCAATGGGAGGTTACTGGGCTATGAGGTGAGTTTATTTAACTAAAAATATTCAAATAACACCCCCCCATTTGATTTAAATAAAATACACTCCCCTTTGCAAATGGCCATGGGCCAGAAGGGTCGTGCAGGCTGCGGGACAGCCACACAGATTTACAAAAGATTGCCCCAAATCTTAGTCTTCCTGCCCCACCCACACCCAGAGGAAGGATAATTTCTTCTATTATTGCAAAAAAGATCACAGACTGAAATTGTGTTTTTCTTCCTGTGCTGATAAATAGTCATGTGTCTAACATATCTTCAAACTGACATATTTTTTCAGAATTACATTTACTTTCAGAGAAACTTTTTCATAGGGTACATTTTCCTGAGTTTAACTTGTTTTCTCTTTAATGAAGTAATGGTTTTCCTCTTGTCATTCTTTAATTCAAGCGAGATCTAATATTTCAATTTTCTTTTTCCTACAGTCACACTAAAAAGAGCAGCAGGCGTGAGAAGCAGATGGATAAGAATATTTTATTTTTGCACAGTAAACACATTTCTGAAACTTTAATGTATTTCTACCTTTTTCAGCTGAGGGGGAAAAAAAAAAAACCCCTGCACTTAAAAGAGTCAAGTGCATTGCTGTGGGTGAACAGTCCATTCCATGCAAGATTTAAATGGTTTTGCTTTTATATCTCCTAGGTTAGGTACTGGAATAATGGTCAGAAAGAAGAATCTTCAAACAGAGTAAAAGCTGCAGGGAATGAAACATCAATAAGAATCACAGGTTTGAGGAGCAACTTGGCTTATTACACAGCTGTCCGTGCCTACAACAGTGCTGGGGCTGGGCCCTTCAGTGCCACCGTGAATGCCACCACTAAAAAGCCACGTGAGTATCTGGAATTCAAAGTGGGGAGAGACTTAATGGTGTGCAGGAAAAACAGTGGCATTACTGGGAATCACACAGTATGAGTCAGTGGCTTGAATTTTTGTGCAGTCCAGGGCAGGGGTTGGTTCTAAGCACAATTAAATCAAGCTCGGAGCTTCCTCCCTCCGTGGCTCCAGCAGGACGAGTAAAACTCAGCTATGCCAGTGGAACCCAAGAAAGATGTGTAATTTCTGCAAAGAACCTTTATTATGCTTCTAATGACTGGAAGAAATTGAAAAGAAAAATCTCTGTTCTTCAGAAGGGGGCAAAAAAAAGAGACTTGTTGAATTTTTCAGCGTTCTATAACATATTTATAAGTTCTCTAGGGCATGGCTTTTGAAATGCAATGATCCTCATACAGTTCATGCAAAACAATCCTTCATGTCCACTGTTTCCCCTTGAACAAATTGCACAAGAGGCCACTTTGCTGTTACAAAGGAGAAATTAAGCTGGAGAACAGATTGTCAAAGGCTGCACTAATTTTTCTACAGTGGAAATATTTTTATTGGGCTCCTCCTCCACTGTAACACAACCCCGAGTCAGGGTCATCACTCTTGAAGGATTTCTGTCAGAGGCACGAGAACATACAATTAAATATATCTGAAAGGTCAAACTCCCTGGAATAGTCATTAACATCCTTCTACCAGAAATAGTTGTGTCATTAATATTATGAAATAAGCTAATTTATCAGAAATTATTTTAGGCAAAAACGAGTGTCAGGCTGTCACTGAGGACTAAACCAACTCAGATTTGCCAGAGTTTAGATATATTATATGCAGAGTTACCATGAATTGCTGATCTGAAGTAACTCACTGCCTGTAGCCTGGACAGGACATGTGATAAGTAATTTTTTTCTCTAATTAATCAACTTTGTGGCTGGTGCCAGCCTGGTCAGCTCAGGGATTTTCAGTCCTTTTTTAGTGGCCACCTGCCTGTGGGATGTGTGAGAACTGGACACTGGTTTGAACAGTCTGGATCAGGCCCTTGGTCAAGATTGCTGCTATTTGGAATAATTAAAAAGGAAAAATTAATTGCATGTGACTAAAGAGAGCAAAACCATTGCACTACAGTGTAATGTCACTCTGAAGGATCTTGCTAACTACCAGTTGAATTGACTAAGACAAATAATTCTCTCTGCTACTACAGCAGAAGCTGATTTTTCATTCAAAGGTGTGATTTTTAATCAATCCCAATTTCTACTTTAACTTGAATATTCGTGATTGATGTGTTTTTCGCCATGAAGGATTTACATTCCCCCACAGGGCCTACAAGGTACCTCTCAGTAACTCCAGCCATATCAAGAAATACAAATACTTCAGTTCAACTGGCAGTATATTTCAAGATTGAAAATTGAGTCCTTGACAAATAAAGTATCTTTGCTCTTATATTTGAAATATTCCTGTTTGCAAGCCCAAAATAACAGCTGGAGGTTTTTTATAAAATATGCTATATAAAATGGCAAGTGACTGGGGAAGACTTGCCTAAGTTTATAAGACAAGGTGTCACAATTATTTCATATTTAGAAAGTCTTAAAACACAACCAAATGTGTTCTGTCAGTCAATTCTAATTCAGAGAAATATTCATGTTCATGACCAGCTTTAAGCATCTGAAGAGTCTCAGAAATCCATGCAGCTATTTGCATCCTTAGCCCTGGACATGTACTTCCATGACATGATGGATCAGGATCTGACCTGGTACAGATGAAGCTCTGCAGTTCTGAACACTGAAGATTACTGGAGATTTTGGTGTCTGAAGCAAATTGGAGCCTTCTGAATCCCTTCCATAAACCAAGTGATAGATAGAGGCTTACAGTTTTTATATATAATTATTCTTCCTTTTTTCCACATGTCATCTTAATATTTTGTTGTGGATTTCAAGAATGACTCATTTCTTTTGAAATTCAGCTTTAATATCCCAGTGTGAAAACTACTCATATATGCTGTAACACTTCATTCTCAGGAGTGAAACAATCTCCTTTTACATTTCCAAAATGTGGTTATTATTAGTACATCAGGTTAAATCTTACTCGGTGCATAGAACAAGGCAAATGCTGCAAAAAATACCTGTGAGTGGTTGTTTGACTTCAGAATAATTTCTTTAAGTCTCACTCGTACATTTTTGTGTCTATTTTTGAAGTATAATCAGATGAGTTTTGATCTGACTGTTCATGGAAAGAAGGTGGGGAGTTACCTGTGGGAAGGAATTGAAATGAGGAGAAGAAAGGAAGGGAAAAAAAAATAAGAACAGGGATACAAGTGTTCAAAACCACTGTTAGTGCTTGGTACTTGAACCTCCAGCATGAAAGCACAGCCCAGTCCACCTAAGCAGCAGTTGCCTCCACTAGGTGACAGCAGCAGTAAATTGTTTTCCTTGACACATTTAGAAAAGATTTTAATCATTGATTGTGTCACCGCGTGGCCCATTTTCTGGGACACCAACCTGAGGTATCGTAAGAGGTTTGTTCTTCCTTTGCTTGCCCTGAGAGCTTGGCAGTTCCAAGATATATGAAAGCACAGCCCAAAGTATGCAGCTCCTTTGGAAATAACAGGCTCAGGTTGCTAATGAACAAAAAGTCAGTAGATTGCCTTGGCCAAAGCCCACTGTTGTTCAGCTCAGACATGAGCAGGGGCTGCAGGTCAGAATCTTGAGTTAAGAGAACAAAAACAATAGCCCTGTGAAGTATTTCTACATTACAAACATTAAAGTGAATCAAGGTAGTGTGTAGATTTGAATAGTCAGTAAGACTAAATTTATCTAACAATATCTTGTGAAGAATTTTCTTGTTCTTGGCACTGCACTAAAACTGTAAATTTTCTGTTACCACCATTGTTTTCCCCAGCTTGTTCTAATTGATCACCCACGTCCTAAGACACATGCTTCTATCTGGCTGCATTTAATGAAGGACAATCAACAGATAATTCAGCTTCAGAAATAACATTTATGTGGCATTCTGTTTTTTCCTTCCTTCTATTTTTCCAATTTAGCCTCTGAACCATAACGTGTACAAACGAGGAACCTGCATTTGAGTTGCTTTTGCATCCAAAATGTAATGACAGTCAATTGCCTGAACTATTTCCTACTGTTGAATAAATCACTAATGCCAATTAAATTAAAGTCATACTTTTATTATGTATTTGAAGCACCCAGTCAACCTCCAGGAAACGTCGTGTGGAATGTCACTGACTCCAGAGTTATCCTGAGCTGGGAGGAGGTGACAGCTCTGGGGAACGAGTCCGAGGTGACTGGGTATAAGGTCAGTGAAAACAGAGCTGAGAGCAATCCAGAGTTGGCTTTTTCTTGCCTATTTGCATGTTCAGAGGATGCACAATGTCACAGCCTTCTTACAGATTTTAATCACATTCTACCAATGTCTCATAACCACAGTCCTTTTTACCACTAATTAATTACCATTAATGTACACTAATGCCTTCTCCTCGTGCCTTCTCTTGGGATCCCACTTACCACACGTGTAACACTTGGATCTTAAAACCTGCAGAACACTTATCACATCTATAAAACTTACTAAAAATATGTAACACCTAAATATATAACACTTTAGAAGAAACTATATAATCCAAGATTTAGCCTGGTGGACACAGCTTCCCTTCCTGGCCAGGTCTATGTATAGTACCACACATATCAAACTGATATTTTTAAACCCTTTTTCTTCTTACCTACTGTGGGACTTGCTCATTTTCCTGATAGAAATTACATCTGCTCTAAATCTGATCAGCACACAAGTGTACAAGTATTTAAATATGTCATATAAGTGTAAAAGAATAGCTGAGGATGTTCTTGATAAGCTCTGTGTAGCTGGATCCCACATGATATATTCCCACTTAAAAGATTTAGGCTGAAGATCTGAGTTGTATTGGCAAGAAATTCATGTTTACAGCTTGTCCCAGTGTCCCACCACCAATTATATTATTACCTATAATAACAATTGCAATCAAAACAATATATAATACGTGTTATCATTCTACACTGTGCCATTTCTAATTAAACCTGTTGATTGATGTTACCTTCTTTCTTAAAACGTAATTCCGCACGAGAACATTAACCCAAAAAAAAAAAAAAATCAGATCTTTTCACCCCGAAAACAAAACCTGGATTCTGAGAAGCCCAGCTCAAAACTGGCAGGGCAGGTCCTAGAGGAGGATGTTGCCTGTGTTGCAGGTTTTGTACAGGACCAGCAGCCAGAGCAGCGTGAAGGTGCTGAGCACGGAGCAGACGACGGCCGAGCTGTGGCTCCAGTCCAACGACGATTATATCATCGAGGTGAAGGCCACCACCGAGGGGGGGGATGGCACCAGCAGCGAGCAGATCCTCATTCCCAGACTAGCCAGTAGGTTCAAGCTGCTTCCCCCTTCAACTTTGTCTTTTAAGGAAAAAAAAAAAAAAAAAAGGAATTAATACTTATACGTTGGGTGGTAGTAAGGTCATAAAAAGAAAAGCAATTAACAGTCTTCACGCCCTTATGCTCGACAAACTCCATCCTGCTGAACTGGTAAATTACCATGTAAATTAGTATTAAAAATGTTAACTTTTTTGCTTTTTCTCCTTTTTTTTTTTTTTTTTTAAATTATTACCTTGAAAGTAGAGTCATAGAAACACAGAATCATTAAGGTTGGAAAAGACCTCCAAGGTCACCGAGCCCAACCTCTGACCAAATACCACTTTTTGTCAGCTAAACCAGAGCACTGAAACCATTCATACAATTTCAGCATTTTGCAAGGCGTTTCTGTAGTTGAAAAATATTTACTGTGTTTTTGTAAATTTCTACTGTTTGTAAGAAGTAAAAAAAAAAAAAAAAAAACACAATAATTTTTTGCTTAGCATCTGGGAAGGGTTTGGCACAGCACACAATCATGCTTTCATTTAATCCTGACCTTTTCCATTTGTCACAGGTATGGATGCAAGAGGTTCTGGTCCATCAGTCTTGAATATCTTCAGTGTGTCCAGCTTCTTAGCAACAGTATTTTCCTTGACCCTTAATTCAGTGTTGTAATGATATATTTGCATTTGCTGCAAGAAAAAAAAAGAATTGGTTACTAAAGTGCTTTTTTAAAAAAAAAAACTGCAGTGGTTAATGCATGTTTTTCTTCTATCCTGACGTGTTTTTAAATTCTTTATATTTCACTGTAAGTTGAAGTAAAAATACCATGTAAAGTTTAGCAAATCCTTTAAAAAGGAATCTGAAATGCCTTAATACTTGAACCAAAGGAGTTTACATATTACATACTTCAGATACAGTGTAAGAGAGAGGGAGAGCAATGGCACTATGGTCAGAGGAAGAGCTTAGCTCAGTGAGAAACTCCATTTTTGCAGTGACACCGAACTGTTCTGGGGATGTTCTGCATTGTTACAATACTGTTCTACAGAGAAAAGATGGAATCAGAGAAATGGGTGTTGTCAATCAGGTAATAACACACGGACCAAGTGGCTGTTCTTCAGATAGTGTCACAACCCAGGAGGTTTGGATCAGTTTTCCTAGTGCCCTTTGTGTCAGTTATTCTAAATCTAGCGAGAAATCCCAGGTGGAAGGGAGGGAAAAGTCTCAATATGAGTGTTAGTTTTGCACAGTCCACGCTGGGGTGTCCAAGAGGGGCCTCCAGTGCTGCTCCTAAGAAATGATCTCCCAGCTGTGTTTCAGAGAGGCCTTTCTTTTTTATCACACATGTTTGTGCACCTTTTCAAACACCTGCCCTTCCTCTCCATCCATAAATTTTGAAGTTCATTTCCTCAAATCCCCACCTTATATTTCTTAACTAGGTTCTTCATTCATAACCAAATTCTCCCACCTTCAGGCTCATTTCTATTGCCCTCCCTGTGTGTTAGTGTTCCACTAACAGGAGTTCCCAGTTGGAAGCACTGTTGGAATGCAGTTGCACCATGGCCTTATGAAAAGGGACGACCACCACCTCCCTACCTTGAGATGTGGTGCTTCCAGATATGCAGCCCCAAATTATCTTGCTCTTTTATCATCTACCACACTGCACTGTAAGCATCCTTAATTCAGTGTTACAGTCAGAACTCTCCTTCCTGCTGCTCTTTAACCCATTCAAAACTATCTCACCTGGTCTGGCTCTCAGACACACCCCACCACTGTCACATGATTCTGGTAAGTTTATGGCAATACTGTAGGAGATAATAAAAAATTACACAACAGCACTTCAGGCTTGCTATTATAGAGAAATCTGTGCTTGCTTTCATAGCAGTATATTAAAGATACATTAAACCTGGTCCATTTGACTTCTGTATTTGTGAATTTAGTCAAATCAGCCTTTTAGACACCTTTTAGGGAGCTGACAACATCCCTGTAAGAGCACACATGACATAAAGCATATCCTTTTAAAGACTGTTCTTTTTAATTTCACAGTATTATTACAACACACAGAACCACAAAGGGAGAACCAGGATTAATGAAATTATGGTAGCACTGTAGAAAAAAAAACCTTGATATGCATTCAGATAGCAAATTACCTGATTAGCTCCAGCTGACACTATGTGCTAACTGTTGAAGTAAGCAAAAGCTGTATATAATGTACATATAGAGCTATAAATGACTCGTTGCTTTTCCATGTGGCAAACCAGTGTTGTTTTCAGACACATGCAAGGGGGGGGGGGGGGGGGGAGATGGAAATACAGGTGTTCCTAGTAAGTATATAGTTATGTTTCATGCAACAAAGGGTGACTCTGTTGTTTCACACAATTCTAGTCCATGTTCCTGTACTGCCATTCTCATGGAATTACATTGTATTATTTAATTTCTAGTTATATATCTCCATGAGATATGTACCAGGTACCTTGTTTCATATTGAAAAGTTCAAAATTTATCCTTAAAACTTCCAGTTGTGTGTGTATCCTATGGTTATCTGTATGCATTTTTTTCTATTGCTCTAATAAAATATTTATTACATTGAGGGATAGTAGAATATTTCAAAGTATTATTGCTTGTTCCCATTATATATTTGCACATTTGGGGGGTTTAATGCATCTAAAAATGGTTGTGCTTGAGCTGCTGAGCTCCATCTCTGCCCACAGGTTTACAGCAGAGTGGACAAAAAGCCACTTCCCTTTCCCTGGCTTCATTTCCCATCTATCCAATTAGGCTGTTTCCTCTCCTCTGAAATGGAAAAAAAACCAAACCAATGTAATTACATTGAAGAAGAGTTAGTTCTTTATAGTAATTTATTCAGTGTATCACTATTTAGCATTAAGCTGCACATCCTGTTTTCCACTGCATTTTCCTGTTCCCTACACAGCTGCATTTTCTTGTAAAGCCCAGACTTTTCAGCAAAAAACCTTCTCCCTGGTACCACAGCTTAAGCTTTTAAAGTGTGGATTCCACCTGCATAACAGGGAGCTGATCAAGGTACTGCCATAAGGGTTAATAATGATGCCAACACAAGTGTATTGAATAAATGGGGTTTTCCCTTTCAGGTGGTTGTAGGTGGACACACATGCCTTGCTGTGCTTCCCCCAGTGTCCATATAAGTCTTCTTTAAACTGATCTCTGTTTCTTCTATCATCTTAATTTAGTTAATGGTTATTTGCATTAATAAAACTGACTTGATTCTCCAGTGAGCTGGAACAAAATAAGTTGTCATTGGGAAAGTACAGGAAGAAAAGGTGAAGAGGCAGTAAAGGGAAAAGGAAAGGGATAAGCCTACCTCTAGCAAGCATTTCCAGAGCAGCTCCCGTGACTGTCCAAAATTAGCAATTCAGTCCTGGGGTGGAAAAAAAAAAAAGAAAACTAATCAATAATAATGAAAAATATGAATAACATTGCTTATACGACAGGAACTGTGGATGGTGGGGCAGGTAGTTCTGCCATTCCACTCTGAGTTGTACTTCCACCAAAACCAACAGCACTTTGGCACAACTATTATTTGAAATCTAGTAAGAAAGAAGGATAGATTTCAGTCACAGTCCTTAGTAAAGCATTACTGTAAATTGCATTGTTTTCAATTCCCTATCCAAAAGCAGAGCTGTATTCTAAAGCCTGAATTTCTCAGAGGTAGCTGGAATAAGAATTTAAAAAAAAAAAAAAAAAAAAAAAAAACCACAACTTTTTCTTTGGACAGCTTACTGTTGGATATGTTACAAATATGCAGGATCCTCTATGAATACAAAATGAGTTTAAAACTAATATCCCTTCAGCCCAAAGAAATATTGGAGATCTCCATTTTCAACTTAATTTGCCTTTCAGTGGTGGAATGCAGACGTGGGCAGTGCCTGTCAGGTTGTATATGTTATGTCTTAATAACAGGCAATAAAGCAAGCTGTCCTGCATGAGGGAGTGCATTAATCTGACAGCTCTCTGTCTGAAATAAATAACAATGGAATATTGTGAAAATAAAACGAGTTTGTAAACAGGCCCTAGCTCTTTTAGGGAAAACAGCCACCTGGATTGTTTTATATGCTAATGCTTTGAACTCCTGAAAAGCAATAAAAAGGGATATGTTTAGCAGGGATAGAACTGAGTGTGCGTTGCTCTGGTTTTTAGCGAGGCTGCTTGATAAAAAGAGGCACTTTAAATGTGGGGCTTGCACAGTGGGAGCTGCCACGGGGTGGGGGACGTGGGACATCCCTCACTGCAGCTCTGGAGATCAGTGTGCCCTCTTGGAAAAGGGATCTCCACAGCTCCCAGCTGCCTCCCTGGCATGGTCACAGCTTGGGTCTCCCTGGGAAGCAGGAGGTACAGCCTGGAAAGAGGACAAGAATTCCTCTTTTTCCAAGCTACTCCGAGCAGCCTTGGCAAAGCTCTGCTTCTCAGAGGTGCTGGTAATGTCTCACCTTTGGCTTGGAAGTGTTTCCCAAGGTCAGCTGAGGGTGTGGGCACCTCATTGACATCCTCTGTGCTGCCTCTCGTGAGGTGCATCACCGAGTTCCCCTCCCCAAAATTTCTGATATTTTCACAGACACCTTTCCTTTCATGGATCCTCTTCATCACCTGAACTGCCACACTGCAGTGTCTGCACTGGCCCTTGTTGTAATTCATGCCCTGCTCTTTGCTTGCTTTGGGTTTAAACTCTCTGGTTTGAGACTTCACACTTTGTGCATGAGAGTGTTTCAGTATTAGAATTTTGCAGGACCTTCATGTGCATCCTTCCTTTGCTTTTTCCATCCTTAAGGGTCAGGAAAACTTGATAAACTCACTTGGAATTAAATTTCCTTTCTTGAGCTCCCTGCTGATCTTTTTGAGGTCAGGAAGTATCTTTGAAAGTCTTTTTTTTTTCCCTTTCAAATGCACAAATACAGGAGACGTGCCAGTAACCCCATGCAGCATTTCTAAGACACTTTCTTCCTAATGTACCCAAGATTATTTTCTTACCCTTTAAGGGCATAATTAGTGCTGTGAGGTCTGGGCCATGCCTGCTCTCTGTGCTGTGCTCTTCATTCCAGCTCAGCCATTAATTCTCTTTGGGTGGGGGAACATCAGGGCATTGGCAAATGCTGAAAAAGGAAGGAAGGATCAAAAGCATCCTGTTAGGAGCCATGGGAAAGGGTGCAGCTTCAAGATGCTCATTAATTCAGCCCGTGATAATTTAAACTCAAAGCAACTCCTGGGACAGCGGGACATCCAAAATTACCCGTTAGGAAAGAGAAACTTTGGAGCGTCCTGTCCTTGCTGCCCTCAGCCTCCCAAATCCCACAGTCCCTGGGATGCAGAATGAGAGGAGGGACGTGGAATTGCTTCCCCTCTCCATTCCCAGCCGAGGGTGCAGGACTGGAGTCCCCCAGCAGCACACAGGGAGGGTTTGCCTGCCCTTGCAGAAGAACAGACTGAATTTTTTGTCACCTCTAGGAAAGGTGCTGGAAATGTTCCCCTGAGATGGGCGCACCTGAATGCACTCCCTGTGCCCATTCCTTCCAAAGAGGGGATTTTGACAGGCAGGAAAGGTGTCCATTGGGGTTGCTCTCCCTGGTGATTCCATTTTAGGGGATCATTCCGTTTTATGCTGGAACACAAGCAATGACCTGTTACACCAGCTAAAGACATGAAAAGAAACAAGTCAGAGAAAACAAGGGAAAGTCCAGCCTTTCGTGCCCCTTATGATCCAAATAATAAATCTTTTTCCCAGCTGAGGGCCTGTAAAGCAGTTGATGAGAAAAGGACATGTGTTTAACAAGAATTTCCCTCATTAGCAATCCAAGGAGGGCCATGCTTAAGGCAGACAAATAATTTAATTTTGTCACACTTCCTAACATTGCCACCAAACTGAGGCATTTACAGTCACACTTGTCACAACACTAATTATCTGTTTGAACAGCAGAGCTCCACTGATTGAATGAGTTCTGCAGTGAGATCATTTTATCAGCAGCATCTGATTGTCATGACTTTTTGGATATAGACTATAATGAGAGGAAATATGGCTTTGGTACCTTTACAGCAGCTTCAGATGAGACAGAGGGGAACTTCTGCAGCAGCCAAAAGCTTCTGCTCATGGACTGGAAAACAATGTCCTGGGGGCTTGTGTTGCCTTGGAAACATGAAAAATAAAGCACCATTAATTACCTATTTTCAAGCAACCAGTGTATCCAGTGCTGAGGGCCTGATCCAAGGCTAATGAAACCCTCACCCCAATTTCAGCACACTTGGACTGATCAATCAGCTCTTCTGAGCAAAGGGAGGACCGAGGCAGAACAAAGCTCTGCCAAGTTTTACTTCTGGCTGCAATTCCAGAAGGCTCCAGGCAGACACTCCGAGTGCAGTGGCTCCTCTTCCCTTCACACCCATGACTTTGAAAACATCTTCAGCTGTTTGGTTTTTTTTTTTTAAATACATGCCCTCTTTTTTTGAAGAGGTACTAACAGCTGAACTAATAAACATCAGGCAAACACACATACAAGACCTGTGTATAAATCCCACATACATATATTTTCTCCAGATTGGAAACCAAGCTGATAGTCCTGGGCACTGGCACAGAACCACGAGTTCAGCCAGACCTTCTGCTGTCATTCTTTCTACCCAAAAGACTGCCAAAATAGTCCCTACTATTATATCTTCTGTACAGTCACTTTTAAGTGTAATTAAACATTTTTAACTACAGAGCGTTTGCTGCTTTTCCTCCCATTAGTCACTGGTGCTTTGGTCCTGATTTTATAATTGGGAAATATAACTCTGTACAATAACTCCATGAAATAACTCTAATAATAAATAACTCTCTGGAATTGGTGAAAGTAGAATCAACTTCTTCTTATGGGAGTTTGAAGTTATCCTAAAATTTTCTTTTTGGAAGACTGTTCACCCCTGCTGCCAGCACAGTCCAAAGCAATCAGCCAAAACTCCAAAAGTATGGAAGGACAAAAATAATTCCAGTAATTTGGAGATCCTGCCCACAGCACAAGTCTGGGGCACAGCAACCTCCCAGGCTGCTGGAAAAGAACCACTTTCATCTTGTAATACAATGTAAATGCTATTTTTACACCGGTCCCAGATATTTTAAGCAAAAATTTGCTTAAAAAAGACTGAAAGACAATCTTTTCCTTTCATTTGCTTCCATTTCTAAATGAGCTGTAATTTTGAGTTTTCTTTTCTCTCTCCAGTTTTCCTCAGGAATAATGCCAGTGGCAATCTCCACCAATCTCTTGACTCTTTCTGGAGGTTAAGCTGACTACAAGAAAGCTGGATCAAAGGGAAAGAAAAACTTTGTTCTAGAAGCACAAAAATATTTACATAATAACAAGATAAGCCAGAACTCCTCATTTCTACCATGTAGACATGCTTGTAAAAAGGATGTAAAAAAATTAGGCCATTTTTAGTTTAACTGGGGAGGTGAGGAGAGGAGGGATTTAATAGCTCATGTAAGAGAAGAAGAGACAAAGCTGGAAATCAGTTTGTAATGCAGCTAATTGAACAGATCCAGAGTTTTCAGGGTTTCCTGCCTGGAGGAGAAGAATCTCTCAGAGTTATTTTGATGCACAAGAGGAAAAGAGAATAAAGTTTCCCACCACAGAAAATCGAGTGGGAAACAACAGCCAGAAACAACTGGATTGGAGCTCCTGGAAAACACGATAAGAGCTTTGTTTCAACTTCTCCTGAGCTGCTCTCTGAGCTCCTCAGCTGTGACCACAAATTTTGGCAGCAGAGTAAAAACAGGACTGATAAGAGATAATACAAGTGGGATTGGGGTTGGTCACTGCAGAGCAATAAAAAATTAGAGACATTTTTTCACAAGACGTTGCTCAAGAATTGGCCTCTCTTGGGGCAGCTCCAGTAAACTCAGAAAAAATGGGAAGTTCAATACACTTGTCGATATTTATTCTAATGAGTTCATCATCTCCCCTCACTGATGTGCTGGAACCAAACCATAAATGTTTCCATATCAAACACCCACTTGTTCCTGCCCTGGGAAGAGCAGAGACATCCATTCTGCACTTAATTAGCTGTCCTTCAGGAAGAAATGAGAAAGGCCATGCTTTAAATTAGACCCATCTGGTAAAGGCCTTCTTGAAAAGATGAGGCTTATGTGATGTTTTGGAGCTGTCAGAGGCAGAGGCCATCTGTCCTGACTAACTGCTGCCAGTCATCAGGATTCTGCTCTATAATGATTGTTTATATGAAAAAGGTGACTGAGGGGTCAGAGTGCTGAAATCTGAACAGGAACATCGTGGTGGAGTCTAATAAAAGCCCAGGTAAGGAGATGGGGAGTGAGGCTTTGCTTCCCAGCACCTCCCTTTCCTCCAAGGACATCACAGGGCTCTTGAATTCAAGAAAGAACCAAGATGCTGCTGCTTGTGGCCACTTTTCTACTTAACTAGAGTTTGTGCTAGAAAATGTGGGTTAGATTCAGGTCCCTCCCCAAGGGGTTTTAACCCAATATCTCTTGATTTTCATGAAGCCTCATGGATTAGAATCCTCCCTTACACCTACACCTGAACACCCAGCTGTATATTTGGGATGAAAGCTCAGCTTTTAGAGATGAAGAAACCATGATTTCTAGTCCCAGATAACTCACTAAGTGGGACCCATTACGTCCAGCCCATGGCATGGTCACAAGCCACAGCTCCAAGATTGAATTGCTGCAAATCAGGCTTGGATCTCATTTTTTACCCCAATTCTCTGGGGTTTCAATTCATTTCCAACACTCCACGTGCTCTGTTCTTTGGTCCCAGCCCAGCTGAGGTGCAGGCACACAAGTCCTGCTGTTCCCAAAGCAGCTCCTGCCTCGCTGCTCTTATCGGGGCAGCACAGGGCTGGGACCAGCTCCTAAAGAGAGGAATTGCTTACATAATTCATGATGACTCTTGTTGCCAAAATAGCCAGACAAGCTTAAAAATATAAGCAGACACTATGAGGGACAATATGCTTAAAATGTTGAATTTTATGGTAGTGGCATAGAATGGGAAATACTTGAAATTAGAACAAAAAATGTAAGGTGTTAGAGAAATGCCACACATTTACTGCATTTCAGCCATCAACAATGCATTGTGCTTTGCTTTAAAGGCAGAAGAGGATGATGGTGCCCAGGTGGTTCAAGGAAGATATCTGAAGTGCCAAATAAACATTATTTGTTGGTGAGTTCCCCTTGTACCCTCCAGGGCAGGGACCTGCCCAACAGCTGCTGTATATGGGCTTTACAGGCATTCTTTATGAGTGATAAAAGAAGTGTTTGGACAGAGAATTATGGAATCATTTGGTTTGGAAAAGACTTTCAAGGTCTTTGAGTCCAACCATTAACCCAGGAGTGCCAAAGCCACCATTAAACCATGCTTCCCAAGTGCCACATGTATATATCTTTTAAATCCCCCCGGGGATGGTGACCCCTGGGCAGCCTGTTTCAAGGTTTGACAACCCTCTCAAGGTTTGACAACCCTTCCTGGCACAACTTGAGGCCATTTCCCCTTGTTGCCTGGAACAAGAGACATCCATTTCTCTATCTGTGCAGAACACTGAAGTTTTGTGAGCACGGTAACTTGAACACAGAGAAAATGGGTGCACAGGTAAACACACCAAAGGGCACTGGAGCATCCCTGCTCCCAGGGGGAAAATATTCCTCTGAACACCTATGCTAGGACAGAACTCCTGCCTCCCAACTTCAGAACCTACTCACTTAAACAGATGAGGACAAATATATAAAATACATCCCCTGAGGCAGTGAGGGGCTGCTCTATCCACGCCAGCAGCAGAGAAGATGCTGGTTGCCAGGTTGCAGATGGACACCACACATTTTAGAAATTAAACTATAAGTGGTTGGTTGTGTTGTTGTTTTTTTTTTACCACATCAGTCGGATTTCTGTCTGTGGGAAACTTTTCCTCAGAGAGGCTCTTTTCACAGACACAGCAGGGATGGAGGTAACAGCATGAAATGAGAGAGTTTGAAAAGCAGCGGCGTGCTGCAGGAAGCCCAGCATTTGCATGTTAAGCTACATCTATTCCCTGAACGCTCAAGACACATGAAAGCAACTTCAGATTTTTGGTTAGCAGCAGATCTATTCGCTGCAGCCTGAATTTAAAGGTCAGGGATGTTTAGAGGGGTTTTTTGTTGGTTTTTTTTCTTTTTGCACTTAGCTGGAGCAGTGTTACACGGCTCCCCTTGGGAAGAGCAGTGGGAACAGCAGCAGCTCTGCCGTGCCAGGACACCGGGTCACAGTCCTGTTTGTACCAAACAGTGTCTTGACACCAGCCCCCATTCCCAGTGCCAGTGGCCCTGGTTCACTGGGATGTTGTAGGAGAGACACTTCTCTGATGCCCGTGACCTTAACAAGAGCTTTTTAGAGCTTGTCAGGGCTATGACAGCTGAATCTTTTTAGGCATGTAAGTGAAAAGCAGCTGAACAAGACCCACTGTCTTTTCAGAAAACACAGCCCTGAGGGAAGTTCGAGACATTCAAACTCAATTTTAACCTTTCTCATCTTCAGAAATCAAGCTTATTTGTGACCAGGCTGAAGGTTTCCTACCTGACAAGGCACTTCTGTGCCCTTTGGCTTCATGCCATGTGGCTGGAGGGGCTGGCAGGGCTAACACCCATCATCTCCCTCCCACCAGCACCACAGCACCACCTCACTGGCACCACCAGGGCTGTGGGCACGGATGCTCAGTGGTGCCTTTGCTCCTCATCCTCCCACGGCAGCCTGATGGATAGTCGAGCATTGCAAGGTTGTCATGCACACCACTGAGCTCCCCAGGATGCTGTTTCCTCCTTCCCTTCAGCATTCAGGAGCAGGTGAAGCAGGAGATAAAGAATAAAATGATGACCCTTGTCATTGCCTTCAAACGAGCAGCACTGATGTGGCTGCATATCTGAATATTCAGGAGAGGGGCAGACCTACACACTGGATTTACTGAGATAAATGTTGGTCTCAGCTGTTGAATTCCTGGTGCTGATGAAGGCTGCAGAATAATTGCATGTGTGCAGAGTGGATAAGAGGTGAGGGCTTGCTGTTGCCTGCCAAGAGATAAAGGACTCGAACAACTGCTGGTTTGTTTGGGTTTATGATTAGATTGATATGGCTCATGTCTTACTATACTCATGATATGGGTGAGCAGTTAAACAGAAATAGAAGCCAAGATCCTTAGACTGACCCGAAATACGCTGGGGAGCTGGTGGGAAGGACTCCTGGAGAGACTGATCCAACCCCAGAAAGCAGTGGATACCCTCCAGAGGGTTATTTCAGTCCTTCTGGACTGGACTGCTGGTGAGATGGCACATGGTCCCATCCCCTCTGAAGGTGCAGCACAATTTCTGAAGCCACAAGGGAGAAAGAGATGGGGACAGATTTGTCTCACATCCCCCCAAACAGAGACACACCCCCCGACACTGGGAGCAGAGGCAACCCCCCCCAGACTTCCCAGCACAACTGCACGTAGTGGGATTTAAAAAGACCTGTTTCCAGATGCCTGCCTTCCCCTCGTGGTACTGGCATGGTTTCTCACATAACTGAAGGAAAGCCCCTAACTTCAGAAGCATAGCATTTTAAAGACAAGTGTGCCTCACTCAGAAATCCTCCAGGTACTTGTTCAGCACTTCACTGACGGGCGAGCTCAGGTCTGACAGCAGCAGCTCTCAGGGGTGTCACCAGCGTCACACAGGGCACTGGGGACATTCAGTGGCATCACTGAGCCACCAGACTTGCTTAGCAAGGCAGAACATCCACCTGGGGCTTTGGCAGGCTCAGGTTTTGGCCTCCCAGCTCCCTTGCACGAATGCACTTGTGCTTTGCTCTGCTGCCTCCACAAGCACTGACGGTGCTGAGGCCCCTGGTGTGCTGAGAGAACACCACTCATCCTGGTGATGAACGTCACAAAATTGCCTGGGGCTTTGGTTTGGTTTTTTAAACACTCGCTGTGTATCTAGATAAACCCCTTGTCTTATGCTGGAGTAAATTTTCTGTTATCTCTGCCTGTAAACCTCCTACTCAAAGGCAGCATCTCCCATTACTGCAGTGCCTGGGGTATCTGTTTGGGACAACACTGGGCACTGTGAAGTCTCAGGGTTTGGCTCTGCCAGCCAAGAGCTCCAGCCTCAAAGGACCTTGAGAGATTCCACGTGTCTCCCTCCAAGTTACACATCTACCATATAGCACAGCACCACGGGCTGGATCAAACTGTGCTGAGGTCTGACCCAAAACAGACAAATCCACACCTGCTTCTGGCATCTGATGCTACTTTTCACCCCTCTACATTCACCTCTTTACCTCTCACCTGATCCTTGGGCAGGTGATAAATCTGTTCCTGTTCTGGAATTCAAATGCTACCAAGTACAACTGAACCTCTCCAGAACTCTTCTCCTTTTCAATACTGTCCTCTCTGTGTGGGTTGCAATATATGATCTTACATGTGGGATGAAATCAGCTGTAGCTGTCAGGGACCACCTGAAACAGGGTTTTATGCAAGTAGTACCAAACATTTCAAAACAGAGAAAAAATTCTGATATATCCATAAATGAAAATATTGCCTCTTACTTTTAAATGCATTATTCCATGAGAAATGTTTTCATACTGCATTTAAACATGTGACTCTCTCAGGATTTAGTGCACCCATTGAAAATTTTCATCATCAAAATAAGAAAAATCAGACCAGCTTTGAATCAGAGTTGCTCACCTTTAGAATTCTCATTTGAGCTCTGCTCAGGCTCTCAGGCACAAACAGCTCCACATCCTCCGACACACGAATGGTGCAGCCAGGAAAGTTTCCTTTGGAAAAAGCTGTGAGAAAAAAAGAAGCTGAATCATCACATCAGTATGAGGGAATACTGAGGAATCGCTGTCAGTCTCATTAGTGTGGGCAACACAATCATGTTTAGAGGCTAAAAAATATATAGCCAATATTTGCATCTTATAAAACACAAGTGAATTTTGTACAACCTACGACCAGCTTGGCTGCAGTGGAATTTGGGAGACATGGCTGAGGTAGGAACTCAGCCTGCTTGGTATGTGATTTTGGGCATGTTTGCAATTCATGTTTAGAATTCAATTATTTACATAGTTGACAGAAATGTAAAAGCAAATAAGATATAGAGTGGGAATATTTGTGGTTTCTTATGACAGTAAAAGAAGACAACTTCAAAACAGCTTTAAAAATGAAGGCCAACATTATTTCTAGATTTACAGCTTTTAATGGTCTCGAAAACACACACTCCAAACTAAAGCAATGATAAGCTAATGTTGGAGATGCAATACATAATATTCTGAATTAATATACATGCAAGATGACAGCCTAAACTGGGAATTCTTGTTCTGAAACCATATTGCCTTTGTATGGTCACAAGGAAGTTAGAAAATAACATATATAACATATATATGTTATATATAACAAAATAACATATAATAACATATTTCCCTATACCTACCATGGGTTATAGAAATCCCAGCCCACAAAAAGGGCACTGCAGTGACCATCCACATTATCCTTGTCTCAAACATATATGAAGCTGGGTGAACAAAAGACAAAACTGGAGGGTGCTGAGTTCTCTGTTTCATATCTCAGTCTTAACTCTGTCTTCCCATCACGCCTGCCCTGGTAAAAAGAGGAAAATGGGGCTGAAAATTACCAAGCAGGTGTTTCAAAGACATCCATAAGCAGTTCTGCTATAGTCTAATTAGTGCTCTAATACATATCATAGTGCAGACTCATCATTATTTCCTCTTCATTAGCTGCTGAAATATAATGTATCTTAAAAAAAAAAAAAAAAAGAAAAAAGAAGTCAAGCCCATTTTCCTTTTTTTTTTAATTTAAAAAAACCCCAAGAGCTTGTTTCTCCCATTACCATAACAAAGACAATAGGAATATGATTAATGCATGCCATCTAAACTATGTGCATTGTGCATTAAATACCAATGCACCATCTCAGCCTAAAGTGAACTCCAAAATTATAAAACACACACTTGTCAATATTAACAGTTGCACCAAAGGAAATGTTTAGAAAGAGAACAACAGGAGAATAAATCTTTTCTTCTGGCTGTCTTCGTGTAAATGCTGAACCCTACTCCTGTTCTTTGGAAAGAGAGAGACCCCAAGTCCACCAGAATGCACCCAGATTATTTAAAGCATGGTCTGACCTGGTGGGGAGAGAGTTCCAGGAGATATCTATTTGTAGTCACTCCTGTGAGAGTAATTGGTGTCAGCTCTACACAGCTTTCAATTAGTTTTGGCTGGTGGTGGCCCTCTCTCTGCCCGAGCACACACCTGCAGGATGGAGAGATTGCTAAAACATTGCTATTCCTCTCAGCTCCTCGGATGGACTCTGCAAGTGCTGCTCCCAGGATCCCAGCCAGCTCCTGCTCAGCTGATCCATGTCCAAAACACAGCCCCAGCAACACAGAAACACCTCAAGAACTTGGTCTGCCCGATGCTGACACGTGTCCTTAGGAACAGCTCTGTCCATTGGACACACCTGATAGAGTCCCTGCTGGGATAAGCTGTGCCAGGGACAAGGCTGTCTTCAAGCCTGAGCCTGTGGTCCAAGATTTCCTTGGTGGTGGTGCAATGTCTCTGGTTGTTCAAGTCAAACAACTGGGGCACAGCCTGCCCTCTCTGCTGGCAGCACATTCCCCGGAGAGGCCTTACAATAATTTGGGAGATTGGGTGACAGACCAAGGACCCAGCTCCTTTCCCCCATGCCTACACACACTGGACACCCATAAAAGAGCATCAAGAGTCGCCACAGCATCCCTGAGATAAAACATTCCCTTTTCCACCTCAAAATTCAATTCTCCATCAAATGTTGAAAATTAAGATGAACTCACCAGGGGGAAGAGCAGCTGAGGAAGGAACATTTTTATGCCTGCTTGGCCTCTGACAGCAGCCCTTTAATTACAGCACATGGCAAGTCTTCAGCAACTCCCTCATCATGATCCCCCAAACTCAAGTCAAAGCCTCTCTGCAGCTCCACCTTCTCTGACAGCAATGACAGCTGCTTCAAAAACTGATCCCTGATGAAACATCTATAATGAAGCTTTACTGCAACAACAAATTTTACTCTTCCTCTAGAGAGCTACAGAAATTTGGCCAAGTTTTAGCAGAATTCGAGCTTCGGGGAGAAAGGAAACCCCAAAGTGGATGCTAGAGCCACACTTCACTGCCACTTCACAGAGAGTTGTGTTCCAAAAGCACCCCACAAATACAAACCAACAATCACAGCAAGTCATGTCTGGGGAGGTAAAACTTAGTGTGCCCTCACCTTAAAGACAGGGAAGCAGCAGCAGATAGGTTGAACAATTTAGCACAAGTTGTTCAATAATTGAGTCAGAGAGCCTGGCTTGGAATCCAGAGATCTTGTCTCCTGCTCTCATCTTGATTTAACATCACCTTAATTATTTTGTTCTGTTGTTACAAAGAGCTGAGCATAGGAAATAGTCTAAATCCTTGTGCAATGCTGAAAAGAGCTTGATGGGATTTTGTTTCTTTTGCTGAGAATACCCAGGACAAGGAGCAAAAGGTTGAAAGTAGATGGGCCACCGAGTGCTCCTGGTTTGCTTTTACAGGTTGTTTTTCCTTATTTTTATTATTAATCAAGAACACTCTGAAGTTTCCTAAGGAAAAGGGTAATGGTGTCAAGAAAATTTAACATGTGTTTGAGATGAATTCAATGCAGGTCTATTACCTTCAGGTCAGCTTGTTTTTCACTTTCAAAGACAAGTTTACATCTCAGATTAAAGAAACTATTGAACCGCATACAAGGGGAGCTCTGTGCTGTACCTCGAGCCATATTAAAGCAGCTGAGAAGCACAGGAGTTTGATAATGTCTTAATGCACCACGGACATGGAATTTGATTCCATATATTGATCACTCCATACACAATTAGTGGAGTAAGTGCAAGTTTACGACTGGTGCAGCTCCTTACTCTTGTTTTTGTAGTGAATAAAACTGACTGAAGCTTAAGTGTGGGGAAGCAATCATGTTCCCTGACCTCAGAGGTGACATCCAGCTGCAGTAATGAAGCACAAAGGCTTTTAAAAATCATGCACAAGAGCAGTCCATTGTACTTATGCTGACTGGTCTCTCACCTATGATTTAAAATAGATGCTTAAAGAAACGTGATTTTAATTTTTTTTTAATTGAGGTTAACCTCCAGCTTGAAAAAATCAGAGGAAGAGGGGCTATACTTGCTTAATTTCAGCTCCAGATACTTCTATATTTGACAAGTAAAAATTGCAAAAAAAGTTTAAAATGTTTAAAGGCAATAATAAAGTTTTTCTTCCTGTTTTTTCAGCTGAAAGGTGGCAGATATTTATGTTGTATTCTAATTGCTGATTACTCAACAGACAGAGGTAATTGTCTTCCACCCCTGAGACTTTTGAAGGTGTTATTTTGACACATCCACACAGACCAACACCCACTCAGCACCTCAGGATGTGACTGTAAAATCAATTAATTCAACAGCTATTTCTGCAGCCTGAAGTGTAATTACCCATGAAATGTTGACGGTTTTCAGGATAGCAGAAATTCATCATTTATGCTTAACCTGGGCCATTCTTCCCTCCCTCCATCCAAGGAGCAGTGCTCAGAAGTGCAGACAGAAGTGGTGGATGCAGGTGAGCTGGTTCTCACTTACTCTGGACCAGTTCAGACATTGTTTTACCCCTTAGGAAGGTGTGGTGGAACATGGACACGTCTTCCAAACCCAGACTGAACTGATAACCAGATCCATACCAGTAAAGATGCTTCTTCCCTAAGTAATGCCTTCTCTTTTCCCACCTTCCACCTTTCCTCTGCTTCTCATCCCACTGCTGGAGGCTGTGCCTGTAGATGAGGAGCTTTTTGAGCAGTTTCTGTGGAGATCTGCAGGAAGCCATCTCCTGCCTCGATGAACACATGCTTGCACAGCATCAGCTCCACGACAGCAACTCACCACCTGCCAGACTTCAAGGACAAGCGATGGGGTGGGGGTTTCAAAAACCTCCTGCACCCCCTGCACAGAGCTACAGCAAGAAGTTTGCTCCAGTTATGGATGCTGGATATTAACAACAACTCTAAACACAATAATTAGTTCATTTATCTCCAACTTATATAGCCTTTGTGTAAAGGAGTATTTTACAGTTGAATAATTTTAATTTTTTTAGCTCTATGTAAAACAGGCATCATCAGTATAATCCTTAGAATCTAATAATGATTCCATCAGTGTAAAATCATTATCCTTAGGCAAGAAGGAAACCAATTCAATTATGATGTTGGTTGAAAAATCGAGGGTGAAAAGTTGTAGTACATATTAAACTTGAGGCTGGAAAAGTTGTAGTACATATTAAAATGGTTACTACAAAATTTGTGCATCCAGGCTAACAAATGCTAATATGTTCTTTTGTTACCTTCTAATTTATATGATTCATGTAAGCCTGCAGCAAGAGAAACTTGTTTTAAAATTCATCTACATTAAAAAATAGCAATGCAATGAATTGTAAAGTTATTAGCATTCATGTCTGGTTGTGTTATTAAGCTGTACACATCAAATCGCGTAGTACAAGTACAGAAATGTCATAATGAAGTAGAACAGCATTTAATCAGAGGAATTTCTAAAGGTCATCAGAGCATCATATAAATTCATCCATGCATGACAGCAATGTGAAATAAATAACTGAAAGAACACCATAAGAATAAACTTCAATCTTGGAGCTTTGTTTCCAATAGTAGAAGAATTAGCTGAGTTTCATGCTGAGGGAACAGCTAACAAAAAATACTGAATTCTGTAGCTTTAATTAATGAAAGACTAATAAGAGGCAGATAAGGAATTTTACACAAGGGAGCTAACGAGGTGTGTTCACTGATAGCTTCCTACAACAGCTGATCTCATACGTCTCCCTACAACTGAGAAGAAGCGTTCAGCTCTGTTTTTTCTTCCTCATTAGCCAGATGAGCCCTAAATGATTCCCTTTAAATAACCAACGATTTGTTAATATTTTTGCACTCATAAAAACTCTTTTGACTGCTTTAGGACATATATTATAGGCCTGATAGTTGGCAGCTCCAAACACTGGAGCTATTTTACCGTCCCACATCAGTGCAGTGCCAGCCTGTTTTCCTCGCCCGGCGCTGGGAAGCTCCAGCAGGGTCGGAGCAGATGCCGTGGTCACCCAGAGCCAGGCTCTGGTACCTGCAATCATGTTCAGCAGCACCTTGATCTGCACAAAACCTAATTGATTTCACTGGGAACCTTCCCAGAACAAAGTTCAGCTCTCGGTGATGAAAAGCGCCGGGATCTGGCTCGGAAGATGCATTCCCACAGTCCGGGGGGGTGATACATTGCAGCGGCACACAGGGGCGATGAGAGAGGATAAATAACTAATTCATCAAAGACTCTTTCTGAAGCCCTGCATGTATCAGTGGCTTTCACCTAATTAGTTGGCTTGGGGAGAAAACGAAACCCTGTGTTTTCAGCTGGTCTCCAGCCCCGGGCACCACCGGTGCTGGAGGGACACGGCAGGCGAGGAACCCTCCTTCTTTTCTTGAGTGGCCACTTCTGGGCAGGACCAGGAGCCCTGCACAGGGGAGCTCCTCCTTTATTCTGTTTGAACGGGATCCCTGGTACGTTTTAACGACAAGGATTGGGTTTTTTGTAATGTTAGTTCTTTGTTAGAGTTCAAGTAAACTCTGTTCCTCCTGCCGCAGTAACCGTCTCTGTGCTGGCGAGGAGAAGAGGAAGATAAAGCACTTTTCTACTTCCATGGATTTCAGCTGGCCAAACCTCCAAGCACTGAGCAGCCCGTGAAACGGATCTCTCAGCTTTCCCAGTGGAATTGCAAATGGGAATTTCCTACAAAGCAGCCTCTCCTCTCCTGCTGGACCTGCAGCTCCTCTGAGTTCATGTGTGTGCCAGTACCTGTGTTGGCCCTTCCCCTTTGAAAGGAGCACTATAGTCATGGAGGACTCTCGGGATTTGGCACCAGAGCAGAGAAAAAATAAAGATACTATATATTTCTACAGTGACAAACCAGCTGGATGATCTGTGTGATTTTGTGCATCACCAAGAGGAAAAAAGAACATGCTACTCTACATTTCAAACCAATTTGGAGAATCTACCACTGTCCCTGCAGAGAAGTGCTTGTTTGTTCCTCAAATCACAAAAATTAGGTTTTTAAGCCCAGTTCCCAGCACTCCCTCCTTTCCATCCTCCTCCCCAGTGCCTGTGCTGGTGTCCTCAGGACAGGGCAGGGGGGGCTGAACCTACAGCCTCAGACTTCAATTCCCTTCAACAGAGAGCAATTCCCACACTGGGGACCAACACCAAAATATCACACACTGGGTCATAATGTTAAAATCTTAATCTGTACATCATCCATCTGCTAAGGGAGGACAAAACACACAAAAGAGGATGTAACATTATCACTTTACATCTCCTTATTTCACATGCCCCATCAAGAAAATAATTTCTTTCTTTTCTTTTTTCCTTTTTTTTTTCTAATTCAAATAAATTACAGCAAAAAGCAACAGACAACTCCAGAGGCTGACTACAGTCTCGTGCATCATTTTCATATTTTTTTTAATTCATTAGTGTCTACACTAAATGAAAGAATTTATAACCACACTCAGGTTTCCTGAGAAATCCTCCTAGCAGCATGTTTACTGAATCAGCAGGAAAAATGAATAAACAAAATGAAATCAGAAAAGAAAAGCAGTATCTAAATGAAAGCCAGAGGAGCTGAAAAGAACCGTGAGATTATAATCTTAAATTAAAACCGCAGTGAGGGCAATATAAAAGATATTCTAATCACTACATCCAATTAAATGAGGTAAATCACTAAAGCATGTTAAGTGCCTTAACTATTATAATAATTAAGAATCAAACAGAAATCAAGCATCTTTGAAAGACTGATGATGCACACTAGTGCACAGGGAATGCTGGTTCCCACCGAAATGCAGAGGCAGAGCAGAAAACACGGGAGATTTCCTGGCACCTAAAGCCAGCACGGGCACAAAGGTGGGGATCCTGTGTGGAAATTCCCAATGGGAAAGGGAGTGTTCCACAGTGCCAATGGTGTCCTGAGGTGAAGAGCACCCTGTGCCTGTCCCCTGCTCCTGCACAGGAGAGCAGCATCGTGCTGCCTGCAAAGCCACAGCTCCTACAGAGGACAATGTCTGCAACCTCTGCTCTGCTCAGCTCCTGACAGACCCTCTCCCCCACTCCCTCCTCCCCGAGGGGACAAGCAAACAGGAATCTCATGAGAAGTACCATGAAAAACGTTGTCCTTAAACCTCAGTGCTGTAGGCACGTTTTATAGTCTCACTGTCTGAAGCTCCAAAGTATGAATTACAATCATAGAATCTTAGAATGGTGTGGGTTGGAAGGGAACTTTAAAGGTCATTTAGTCCAACTCCCCTGCCATGGGCAGGGACATCTTCAACCAGATCAGGTTGCTCAGTGCCCTGTCCAACCTCATTTTCAGTGTTTCCAGGGATGGTGCTTCTATGACCTCTCTGGGAAACTTGTTCCAGTGCCTCACAACCCTTGTCCTAAACAAATTCTTCCTTATGCCAAATCTGAATCAACCCTCTTTTAATTTAAAACCTTTACCCCTTGCCCTGTCAACACAGGTTCCTCCAATGTAGAACAACACCCTCAGTGACAACATTACTGAACCCTTCCATAAGAAAGTGCATTATTGGCCCAGCCCCCCCAGCACACATTGAACATCCTGGCCCCAACACAGGGATGAATTTCAGCACAGCCATCCAGGAAAGAATCTGCTGCTCATGTACAACTCCTCATTAAATTACAGACAGTCATCTTCCTGTTCTAAATCAGTCTGGGGCCATGTATGGGTGATAGATATTTTAATTAGTAAAATTAGCAACCAAGAAATACAATTTAGACACAAGATTTATCTGCAAATGGTAATTCCACAGCTTTTCTGCAGTAGCTGGGGCTAAGCTTTCTGAATATAAAATGGACACACTGAATACACAACAACATCATTGAGGACTTCTCTACTTCCAAAGACATTTCAGTAAATCTATTATTTTACTGTCAGAGCATCCCTGCTTATAGAGGACCCATTTTTACTAAATCCCACTTAACTGTGGTTTCCTTGCCTTCAGAAAGTGATGCTAAATATTGCAGGATGGTTGAAATTAGGTGAACTCTAAGATTGGAGTCAAAAGTGAGATTTGTCTAGACAAAATGTACTCAAATTTGGGAAGAACAGCTATAGACAGAACCCAGGGAGCGAAACTGGTCCTGCTGGAGTCCTCTGCTGCATGAAGAGACCCTGAAGAGCAGCAGGACATGTTCAGGAGATGCAGTGAGCACAGCCAAGCAGGGATTGTTTGCACTGTGTTTTCTCCTTCCTTCACTAATGCTTTAGCTCTGATAATTAGAAATAATCCAGATAGGTAATTTAGCCACATTGCCCTGCTCTTCAGTATTGGAAGGACTAAGACATACTGAATTTTATGGGCATATAAGTAGGTTTTTTAACAGTTCTCCCTCTGCTTTCCCTTTGTAAGTCCCTTTTGCTTGACAAAAGTTGGTACATGAAAAACACACTAAGAAAAAATCAAAATTCAACAAGAGCAACGTGAGTTTTGTTCCTGTTCTCCTTTGTGTTTGTTTTGCCTGTAAGAAAAACGCACCGAAGGGCTCAGTGTGGGATTTCATGTGTTGCAATTTTATCTCAGGAAAGTAATCCCTCCCACACCACCCTGGATGGGAGGGAAGAGAATGCAGCAGCAATGTAGGTTTTTCATTCCCTCACCCTCTTTATTACTGGCAAGTACATACACATTGAGCACAACAATTCATGCTAAAACTACAAAATATATCTAAGTCTGTTTGAGAACTGTCAAGCTTCCTTTCAGGTAAAGAAGAAAATAGAGAACTGTTAGGGAAGGAGGGGGTCCTGGGCTGTTTTGGCAGCAGGGAAGAGCTTAGAGAGGAATATGAACAATCTGCAGCCTGAAAAGGCCAGGACACCACTTAGCCAGGACCAAAAAGTTTTATTAGGAGGCTGTAACACTCCCAACTCTGCAATTCCATTTGCAATGTCACTTTTAAGAAGCTCATTTTCACCAAGTCCAGTTCATAATCACTTTTGTGTCTTGAACCATAGAACTATTAAAATTTCACAGTATTAGACTAAGTATGGGTTATTTCATTGGTAAGACTGATCCTTGAATTCTTCCTGTAAAGCATAACCTGCTCCCATCCCAGTGCTGAGAGATCCTGGCAGCCCTCAGCTCTCTGAGAAATCAGAAGATTCCCCCCCAGATTGCTGACTCCAAACTCCTGGCACTCTCTCCCAGGACCCCCAAGCCACCATCTCCCAAAAGAATTGCTCCCAGCCCAGCCAGTGGTGCTGAGCCCTGGGCCACCACCATGGGTTGGAGTTTCTTGGCCCCTGCACAAATAACAGATTAAAAAGGCTGTTCAACACATCCAGGAGCACAGCCTTGCACACCCCAATTGAGCACTAACAAGAACCCCCTCACATGGTGTGCAAATCCAGCACTGGAGCTTCCTTCAGACTCACACACACCGTGGGGAAGGGGTTTAACTAAGGCCTGCCAGCTAAAACCAGTGAGCACCAGGCTCATTTCCCAGTGGGGGTGGATGTACTGACACCTCATCAAACACGTGCTGCTCTGAGCTGTAGCTTTCAGACTGGGCTCACACCAAGCTAAGTCCCACTGAGGGGATTTGCAGTTTGATGCTGCATTAAAAAAACCCACAAGTTGAAGACAAAAAGCAACAACAGACTACCAACATTAATCCAACAAGGCTCACTAGAGGAATCCCTTCAAAACTGATACTTTTACCCACAATCCATTTCAAACTTTCTCAATTTTAACACAAAAAATTGCAAACTACATCAGAGAAAAATCCCAGACCCCAGTGGCAGCCTTGGCCTTCGGTGTTTGTGCCACACCAGGAGCGAGACTTCACTTCAGCAGGAGGCTTCTTGGCTTTTAGGGTTATTCTGGGGGGCTCCCCAGGTAGCTGCTGCTCCTCCACTTGGCCAGAGTGATGTTTCAGTCCCTCCTGCCCTCCCAGCCCCCCCTCCCACTGCAGCAGGTGAGTTCAGCCTCTGCTGGGCTCCCTCTCCCAACCCGCCCCTTCTATTATCCGCGCCATGTAAGTCTTCAAACGCTCATCCCCAAGGATTTCACCAGCTTCCCAGGCCTTTCAGACACTTCCTCACTCAAGAGCCTCCACTTATCTGCGAGAATATTTTACCTTTCACCATATAAAGCTTAGATTTTTTCTCTGTTTGAACTTCAGTCTGCTTTATTTTATCTTTTAATATATCTCGGTGTCTTTTACAGTTCCTGGTTATATTATTATGCATTTCAGCAGCTCTCCCCCAAGGAATGACCTTATCTGTGGGTATTAAAGCCTGACAGCTTTCAGCTGTTCTTTTACTGCTGGATTTGTTCTTTGGGCTGGGGAAGGGCAGGTTCAGTGGAAAACCAGTAGATATCTACTGAGATCTCCCTGCCCAGATTTAACCCTTTTCACAGGCTCTGACTCTAAAGTCGTGGATAATTGTTCTGTTCTTTCCCCAAAGTAGCCCAAGAAAGAAAAACTTGCATCTCTAGCAGTATTTTGGAGGTCTGGCATTTCAGAAGTGGGGATTGCTTCCCCAAAAGCAGAACAGGAGGATTTGATCAGAGCAGACCTCTCCCAGGTCAGACACACTGACCAACCCCTTCAAATACAGATGCCAACAGCAATAAGGCAGTACCTGGCCCCTAAATGGGCTTCCATTAAGAGTTAAATTATAAAATATTATTTTGCATTTAGTTTTTCATCTGGTCAAAAATATATCCTTATTAATGGAATTCTAGAAGTCCTCATCATATATTCTGCTTTTTAAGCACCATAAACTGTGATCCTGAGAGCTGCCTGGTGACAGTAAGTTCTTTAGGGTTCTTGTATACAGCACTGCTCTTCCCATTAAGTTTCCAATAAAGTATTTCCATTTTTATATCTGAAATCCCAGAAACGGCACGGAGAAACTCAGCATTTAACTCTTAAATATAATACAAACTTCCCTCAGCATGAAAGCATTTCAAAATTACTCCAGTGCAGATTGTGGTTCACTGTTGTACTTGGTGAGCTTAGTATGTCCATGGCAACTGATGAATATTCCTGCTATAAACAACAAACCTCTTTGGCAAAGTCTGAGATGCAGATATTGAATCCGGCACAAAGGCAATTTTCTGTTCCTTCTTTTGCTCCCCTCTGAAGCAGGAACATATACTTGCATGCTGGAAGGTTATTTTCAAACAGATGACAATATTGCAGGGATCAACCATTTTGACTGACATTGCTTTCAACACAAATCACCCATTTGGGGCCGGTGATGCTGTGCAAGGCTTGACTGGCTGCAGCAGCAGCACTCCCAGAACCAGGAGTGCTCCCCACTCCCAGCACTGAGGTGGCGCAACTTTTAGAGAACCATCAAAATCTGTGGCCATTTGTGGCTTTGTTTTCAGAAACTTAAAGGCAGAGTCTCACCTGCAGTAGCATATGTGCCACTGGGTCACTACTCTTCATGTGCAAATTTGGCTTGAGGGCCTGCAAAAGGAGTTAATACCCTTTCCAACAGATGGTACCACCGTGAGCCTGTCTGGAAACACACTCCTTTGGAGGCAGTGCCAGGAGCTGAGCACACGGTCAGGAGAGCTGAGTGCAGATACAAAGCCCAGGGCAGTCGGGGAGTCACGTACTGTCAAATACCCACACATTTCCCTGCTCCTCTTGGCCACCTTCCCGCTCCTGGTGAGGGAGAGGGACATCCCTGCTGTCTGCCCACGGAATGATGCTGGGACTGAGTGCAGCAGGAGCAGCCCTCCATGCCTGGGCTGTGCTGAGCTGGGGGTGGTGGCAGCAGTGCCACGGTCCCTCCTCACAAGCCCGGTGACCACCCAGAGGGGCACAGACTGTGAGCAGACCTGTCACCTCCCCGCTGTTGTCCCCTGCCAAGCCCTGGCAGGGGTGCTAATTGCTCTTGAACTGCCATGTCAGACGAACTGCAGCAGCATTCCACCTCGGCTGCCTTCCCAGGCTCTGCTGCTGGGTATGCCATCCCTCAGTCACAGAACGGCAACTGCACTAAGGGTGGTCAGAAGCAGCTTCCTAAATAACCTCACAGTCATTCTGCACCCCTTGCCCATCAGGCTGGCTTGTCCTCACCTCTGGGGGCTCTGGAGAGATGCCCTACAGACCTTTCTGTGTTTAATGCGCACGGTACATGAGCCTAAACCTACACCAGGTCAGACCTGAGCTGTAACCAGAGCAAAATTCCTGACCCTGCTTTCCCCATGCATCCACTCTCCACAGCACTTTTATGGGGGTCCATGTGTTTTGTCCCACCCAGATCTCACCTCCCTGTCACTCCACCAAAACACCACCAATTCACTGGGACATTGCAGCCCCCCAGCTCTGCCCCTCTGAGCCACTCCAGGGGCCCTGCTGAGACACCAGCCAGCCACTGCCACTGTTATGATGGTAAGAATTAGTTATATTACCATTATGATGCTAAGAATTAGTTAAATTGCTTGAGAATAATGTACTTATTGAAAGGCATGTTGAAATATCCTTTGACACAGCACCAGAAAAAACAGGGTTGAAACCACTTGATTTTGAAGAGAAATAGTAGCACCAGCACAGCCCTCCCCTCTGCCCAGGAATTTGCTTTCAGTCATATAATTTAAATCTCATGTTTTAGGCACAGTGGCCTGAGTCGAGTGGAACAGCTCTTGATGTTCCAGGATGTGGGTAAACAAGGTAAACAAGAGTGTGGGAGAAATAAATGGGAATGTTGGAGAATTGCTGCTCAGACACTGCTCAACCCTCCGGCACTAAGTGCTACAATTCTTTGTCATAAACACATCAATTACAGTGCTTATATCAAAGCTCTCAATAGATTATACCATTAATATAAAACTGACAGCTGTCGTGCAGCACACACGGCAATGTCACAGCTTCAAAACCTACCACAGAAATATGGGGTTTGATTCTGCAGCACTCAGGTTGGGGCTCAGGCAAACCCTGGATCACATTCAAGGAAACTACTCAGCTACATAAATAAAGACCTCAGAACCAGTGCCAAAACTGTGCTTGTAACACAATTTAAGTACATTATTCTCAAGCAACTTAACTAATTCTTAACATCATAATAACAAGTAATTAAACTGTAAAGCAACTATGGATTTCTCAGTGCAGGTAATACAACATTTACAACAGCAGAATTGCTGTGAAGTTCACTGGACCCATCCAGAGTGACAAAACTGCTTTAAGCAATGGATAAAAAAAAAAAAAACAAACAAAAAAAACCAGGTTTTTTTTTCACAAAGGTAATTGGATGCACAGGGAAAATACAGACTTTTCTTGCAACAGTTCTTCTGTAAACTGCCCCAGTGGAACTGATGGGATAGTTCAGGAATTCAGACTCTGTTCTGCATGACTGAGGCTTGCAAGTCTGGGATATGGCTTGGGCAGCTGGCCTTGGGAAATCAGGGGAAAATCAAATACAAATGCAGATATTGGGGTGGGGAAGAGGTGAAAGCTTTTACCCTAGAAAAGGGAATAGCAACTAAAGCCCATCATGAAAAATATATACATGATAATCATTTTAATTTGCACATTTGGGTTGTAGCCTCTTCCCTACACAGCCTAAACAGAGATTAAAAAAGATAATAATTCATCCATACTTAACACCAACTTAATTTCTTGTAGGATTTTTTACTAGAATAATTTACTCTTACTGTAAAATCCGCATGTGGGAACCTATTGGCTGCCAAAAGCTGAAAAAAGGTTATCTTCAGCTTCTTCTCCCAGGTAAATCCTCATAGTAATGGAGCATTCTGAGGAAAGAAAACCCTGAGATGAAATTTCCCTCAGGAAAAGCTCCTGCAGGGCCACTCTCACCAACAGGTGCTGTGTTGAAGGTGAGGTAAAGCTGAACAATAAATGGAGTATTCCTAGGGTTCCAGACTGGAAGGTGTTCTACAGCAGAGCCAAGGAAAGCATGAGACCTGTTCATTCATTTAATTACAATGCAATGTGATAAATCTAAAGAGAACTCATCCTCTGCATCCAGCAGGCAACTGGAGGCTCAAGGTGAGGAGGTGCTTTCTACAAAGGCTTAAATTCTGCTGCAACACTTAAATCCTCCTCTGAATCTTGCCCTGGGCCATTTTAAATGCACAAACAGATGCAGAATGAGTCTTTCCACAGTAGAAACACCTCTCAAGAGTCTACCCACCTTCCAAACAGCTTTGCATTTTGTTTACTGAGTTTTATTGTCCCTGCTTCCCAAGTGCCTCCTTTTGAAATCTCTGCTGCTTCTGCTACTGTTGCTAATTTTACCTGTTTGGGCTATTTTAAGTTTCTTTCTGCCAGCAACTGTCTTTGAATTCTCTTTTAATGCCAAAATGTTCCCATCATCACCCCACAGACATTCCCAAATCGGACATTTCCATCCTGCCATATCCATGCTGCTGGTTTCACCCTTCCTTCTCTCCCCACCAGGACCCATTCCCATCTGCTGGGGTGTGGGTGCATCAAGAACTCTGCTGAGTTATTTCCCAGGCCTTCTTTTATCTCCAAATTTCAGAGAGAGTTAGAAAGTCTTCCAAAGAAAAGAGGTTTTGCTGCCACAGACACTACGGAAAATCAATTTATTTTTGTTCTTATCTACAGCTTTATCTGCAAGAAAATACCAGTCCAATATTTCAATATACTGCTGCCAGTTCTCATTGCCTGGATTAAACACTCCCATTTTTCCCTAAATTACCAGGCTTCAAATATTTTATTGCCAATTTCAGAAATGGAAAGCTCACACTGTTTAAAAAAAGGTCACCCAATGCAGTACTAGGGGGAATCATGGCTTTAACAATTGAACCAAAACAAAAAGACAGAGAAATTCCCACTGCCTGGAGCACCTGCAGCAGAGACCTCACACCCCTAAGGCCAAACTTAAATCCTATCCGTCAGTTTATAATTGATTTTCTCCCATAAATTACAAGGCCAGGAGGGAATCTGAAAAGGCAAGAGGTGACTGAGAGAACCAGACCTGGTGGCCCTGTCACACGTTGGTGTCCCAGTCTCAGTCCCACCAGTACTCCTGAATCCAGGAGCCCTCAACTCGCCTGTAAGGGCACCCTCCTCCCTGTCCTCACATGAGTATCAGCCAGGAGGAGACAATCAACCTCTCCCAGGGCTGCAAACTTCACTTTTCCAGCATTTTTGTCCAGAATAAGTTCGTATGTGTCCAATGGAGGAACAATAAACCCAGCTCAGGCTTTGTAAGAGAAGGAACTTCATGGGGAAGGAAGATCTGTGAGTCAACACAGCTGGCATAAACCACCAGTACCCTACCCCATACCAACACTAATCCACATCAATACCCTAACCCACATCAATACCCTAACCCACATCAATATTCTAACCCATCAGATGTGCAAACCCCCCAAGCTGGGCGTGAACTCACCAGCCCAGTGCCCAGGCAATGAGTTGTTTTGATGTAAATGTGATCTAAGCACAGCTGCTGCTGCTCTCTGCCATTATTGGAGTTTGTTTCTGTTTACAGGATATTTACAGATAGGCTATTAAGCATTTGAACCCAATTAAAAGCTGCATCATTCACTGGATAATTCACAGGCACTGACCAAGCTGCTCCACTCAGGAGCTGGTAGAGCACTGAAAGAGTTTTAGGTTGGATATTAGGAGGAAATTCTTCCCTGTGATGGGGGTGAGGCCATGGGCAAAGGTTTCCCAGAGAAGCTGTGGCTGTCCCATCCCTGGAAGTGTCCAAGGCCAGGCTGGATGGGGCTTGGAGCAACCTGGGCTAGTGGAAGGTGTCCCTGCCCAGGGCAGGGGGTTGGAACAAGGTGATCTTTAAAGTCTCTGCCAACCCAACCCATTTTATGATGATTTCAAGACTATCTATATTTGCCACAACAATTCCACCTTCCATCCAGTTGGGGAAGGGACTGACAGCACCACACCTCTCCCAGCACAACCCTCATCCATTGCTTTGCACTTCCAAACGTACAACAGTGTTTTCTGATCTCTGCACTGCTGATTCTGAGACTGCTTTTACACTCCATAAATTCCATAATGTGCCAAAGTAAAGATCTCCAAACCATCATCATTTAGGACAATATACATTTAATTCTGTGCAGTAAAGCTGCTCACACTTATTGCAGTGCCTTTCCTGGAAAACAGCTCAGTGTCATTGGAGCAGCAGGGCTCCTGCCTACAGCTTTCCCAGAGCACGGAGCTGGGAGATGGGTCAGATCTGAGCACAGAAAACACAAACTCTGTCAAGGCAGCGGGGCTGCAGCTGCTCCTGCTGAGCCTGAACCAGCTCTGGACAGGCTGCCCTGTGGAATAAAGCAAAGGCAGAAAGGTCTGAGGCAAATGGCCAAGCCAGGCTTTTTGTTTTGTTTTTTTTTTCACCTGAGTGAATTAACACGCTGACAACTCACGGCGTGTTCCGAGCTCAGGCTGTCAGACACTCACTGCCTTGTCTGGAGCAGGTAGAAAAACTTGGGTACGAGAGATATTTGGACCTCTCACCTTTAAAAGCTGAAAGGTGCTCCTGTTTTCCATTCCCCTGGATGCCTTGCTATCATTTCTGGCTGCTCTCCTCACCCTCAGTGGTCTCTGTGTGCTGAGGATGTTTGTCCTTTGCCCTGTGCCAGGACACAGCAGCACAGAAAAGCCAGACACGCACACTCCAGCCCTGGGAACTCAAAAGACTCTAAAGCCTCCCACATCCAGGATGTACACAAGATCTCTGTCCAGATCTTGTCCAAGTCCCAGTCTTGCCACATAAACAACACAGCAGGAAGGTTGGAGGACCACAGGACGTGCAAGCATGTGTCAGCCTTCTGGTACAGGCATCAGGAGCAGCACAAAGCTGGTGCATGGGCTGCCAGGCCAATAGCAAACACTGCTATTGATGTTAGAAAGGGAAAAATAAAAATTCCAGACCATGATGCGTGAATACATAACAAAACAAAGCCCAAAATCCACGTCCTGTGTCCTCATGCCCTGCTAACATACCCTCCCTCTTCCTTCTCCAGCAGAGACATTTCACACACTTTTCCCCTGACAAACCTCTCCTCCCAGCACACTTTTATACCTTTCAGGCCTAACTTGCAGTCAAATTTATTTCCATAAATCCATTGAACTGCAGATTATTGTGCAGTTAAACATTTCCTTTGCTGGCTCCTGTGTGTCTGAGTATTTAAAGCCACTTTCAAGCGTGCTTTGCTATCTCTGCTGAGCACACACAGCCAAGTGCCAACATGGGGCTTGGGGTGTGGAAGAGTCTAGCATGGAATGAAGCTGAACAGAGAAATACTGTCACCAAAGAAAGAAGGGGGGAAAAAGAAAGAAAGAAAGAAGAGAAAAGCTGACAAGAAGAAAAACTGACACTGGAAAAATGCCAGCCCTGTACAGTCAATTTTCAGGCTGGCAGCACAAATGCCATTAAGTGCAAAAGGAAGAGGGTCTCCGATGACAGATGTATGCACAGGCTTACAAAGGGTTGATTAAAAAATAAATAACAATAAAAAAGTCACATCTTTCTCTAGTTAGTGTTAGTAACAATCTATTGCAATTCACAGGCACGACTGTGCAGCAGTTTATAGCCTGCAGTCAAAGAGAGCCCTTCAGCAGCTCCACAGAGCAGAAAACACGTGTAAAACTATTCAGCCTAAAACACCTGGTTTTTTATTCAACTCGAGCTTTTTCCAGGGGCAAATCCCCCAGTTAGCACCAAACTCAAAGGGAAATTTTTGCAGGAGCAGGTCCAGCCTTGACAATTTCGATCCCTCTGGGCAGTGCCAGGGCACCACCATGAACAATGGGGTGCATCACCCTCTTCCCAGTTCTGCCCACGGCAACTTCCCAGTGATGGATCCATTGGCACTGGAGAGTCCTAAGAGAGCACCTAAGCCTGTGCATCCCTGCCCAATCTCTTTATCTCTTGGAAAAGAGGCAGAGGTCCCCATCCTCTTGCTTGGATGGGGCCCTGAGTAACATGGAAAGTGTCCTTGCCCATGGTAGGGGGTTGGAACCAGATTTAGATCTTCAAGGTCCCTTCCAACCCAAAACCATGCTATAATTCTATGAAGAAAGCAGACCTTGTTCACTTTGTCACACAGCTGGCAAAAACATTCTTTATCTATCATTCTATGGAGCTGTACCTTTAAAAATTTCTTGCTACAGAAAGAAGAACTGTTTTCAAGAAGTCAGTTCAAATAAATTCAAATTTCGGGTCTTTTCCTGATGATTATGATACTTAACCTTTTTACAAAAATACCTGTGTGAACTGAGATATTCAGCTGTTAAAAGCAATGTGGACTCATTGAATTATTTCAAACAAATGGGACTCGAAAATTAAGCTTTTAAATGCTATATATATAAAGGAATTTAGAAGTTTAAGGATGTAGATAGTCACCTAGTAGGACTTTTATTCTGAGTGCTTCTGTCAGTATTTAAATATCTATGAAAACTGGCTCATAGCCCCATTTTAGAAATAAGAATATGCAGCAAGGTCTTTAAATGAGTTTAGATACCCAATTCCCATACATTTTGTCCACGGCTCCTAAATCATTGTGTGCTTGTGAAAGGTTTATCTTCCAGCTAAACAGTATCAGTTGTCTGAAAACCATAAATGCAACAACTACCTGCCATGGTAAATTACCCAGGCAGCCCAGCCAGTGCCCAGCCCCATGATTAAGTTCCATGGATTAACAAGCAACTCCATTTCACTGAGCTGACTGTACCAATGCTTTAGCCCAATGCAAATTAAGAAAAATGTGTTGGCATGAGAGTATTTCAGGAGGGTAGGAGCCTGTATTTGTCACGGGCAGAGGACACAGGCAATCACTCACTGCAGCTCAGCAGAGCTGCAGAGACTCTCCAGGACTTTGCTTGGGAGCTCTAACAGCTCTATCAGTGGGATCCAGCAACCAGAGAGTGGGAAAATTCTTTCAAGAGACCGAGCAAAAGTCATCACTGGTGCCTAATATCAGGCTTGGCAAAAAGGCAGAGGGGAGATGGGTGATGCTCTTCCCTGGAGCAGGCAGCTCCTCCCAGCAAAGCCCAGCCTGCTCCAGGGGGAGACAAGAGTGGCTGCACAGCTTGGGGGGGAAGGAGTCAACATCACACATGAAATAATCCAAAGCAGCCTGGTAATAACAGGCTAAAAATAACTGAGTAAGCACACGGCTTATAAAACTCCAAACTCCCTGCCAAGTCTTACCAGAGGAGGACACACACTCCTCCCCCTCCCCAGGCACCTAAATAGACATTGCAGAGGATTTTAAAAAAACACAAATGAATAGGTGACACATCATCTTCCATGTAGAAGGAGAAAGAAATAAATCCCTATGGATTTCCCTGATTTTCTCCAAAGCAGCTGTTGCTGACCACTGAGAGGGAAAGGAGGTCTTACATGGCACTGCAATGGTTTTTTCCTATTCCACTGTGTCAAATGCCTTTAATTCATTTATTGCACCTCGTATAAAAGCCCAGGTCCTGACCCCAGCAGCAAAGGGTGGCCACTTTACTCTCACCCTGTTTTCTGCACAGACATTTATAAATGAGGGACACAGGCCTTTCTGCAGCCAACTCCTTCTCTGGCTTTGTTTTCCTCTTCATCTAAGATAAAAGACATTCTTGATAAAATGTATTTGTACAGGTTTTGCCAACAGAGAGCTGTAGTTAGAGCTGGCTGGGTGACAAAAAACTGGGCTCTTCAAAACACACATTTTAATGACTGCTGGGATTCTCCATGGGGATGGGAAAAGGCCAAAGGAGCCTTGGCACGGCGGGGAGGGGAAGGCAGAGGTTTGTGTCCCCAGCCTGAAGAGGAGCACACAGAGCTCCACAAAAACACTCCCCTGCCAGGGAATGGATCCAGAACTGGGTCCTGCACTTGGGTCACAACTACCCCATGTGCTACAGCCTGGGGGAAGAGAGGCTGGAAAACTGCTCAGGGAAAAAGCCCTGGTTGATAGCTGGCTCAACAGACTCTCCTCTCCCCCTACAACCTTCTTAAAAAATGGCTGTGATCCATACAATTTGACTCCTGACCCTCCCTTTATCTTTGTCTTTTCCCTACAAATTTTAACCAAGCATTTTGGAGCAGCTGTGGCTGCAATAGTGATCCCAAAATACAAATAGTCAACTCCATGAACTGGTAGAAGAGCTGACAAGTACGTCCCATGGGGGAAGAGAGTCTCATCCCATTATCCAGGTAGGGCAGGGGCAAAGCCAAAGCTTTTGTGTCAATCTTCAGCTTGGAAGTAAACTCCAAATACCATTCAGGCAACACAGAATTAAAGAGAAAGCATTAAAAGAAAAAAAAAAGAATTAAAAAAAAACAAAACAAAAAAAAAAAAAAAAAAAAAAAAAAAAAAAAAAAAAAAAAAAACCAACCCACCAGAAGAAAACTTTGTTTTGGGGAAAAAGAAGGATCTTAAACCAAGAGACAGTTAGTTACTGTCCATTCCAAGAACATCTCAAACCTGCCCAGAGGCAAAACAAACAAACCCAATTCTTTGCTGGCATTTGGGACACTTTAATGCCACTTGCCCTGGGTACTTAATTTAATACAAAACAAATCACCCTCGAGCAACAAACAGAAAATTTGCTAGTAAACAAGACAGCTCTAATTATTTAACAGTGGAATCCAGAATAATTAAGCCATGGTATTCAGAGTTGCTAAAAGCTAATTATATAATCAAGTATCCCAAATATTTCAGCTATCTTTTGAAAACCAGAAAGAACAGGTTGTTTAATTTCAAGACCAGAGAGGAGCCGCCATCCCCAAGGACAAGCCTTCAAGGTGATGCATCTTTGCCTTTCCCAGTGGCTGTCTGGGACTTGGACTCCTTCCCTGGAGGCACTGGCTGCCCATTTCAGCAGCTGGTCTCCCTCCAGGCATGTTGCTGGCAGCTGGGGGGACTCTGCTCTCAATTCCCTGCCCTCACTTCCTCTTTGGGATGCTGCCAGGTCTGTCTCACCACACCAGCAATTCACTGCTGGTGTGGGGTCCAGGCTCAGGCACAGAGGGCTCAGCACACCCAAAGCTTTCCCTGCACAGGGCTTTAGGAGCCTCCAGGGGGTTTGGACTGGTGGGGTTGGGATGGAGGACTTGGCAGCAGGAGGGACAGCACAGCCTTGGGGCAGACACCTGGGAGGAGGCTGGCGACTCATCTGCATGGCAGAGAGCCTGGAGACAGCACCGTGCCATCAGGCAATCTTGGCAGCTCAAGGGAGAGAGCTGAAAACTGCCAGGAACGTGTCAGATGCCAGGAAAGATCGAGGCTGCCACGTGCAGCCCAGGACAAAGGAGCCGTGTCCCCAGTGACACTCGGAATTGTAAAGCTGGAACCAAGAGCTGGTTTAGGAGACTGTGGTCCCTGAGTGTCTCATTGCCCTGCCACAGGAGCAATGATGGATGTCACGTGCTCTTGAGAAAAGGGCAGGCAGAGCACCCAGGGTGATGCTTTGCTCCCACATTGGAGCTGAGATCTACCTGCCCATCAGCTGGGTCGGGTGCCTGGCTCTCCAGGAGGATGTGGGACTCAGTTTCTCAAATAACACACCACCCCTCCCCATCTCTGATTGCAATTTCTGCAGCCATCTCTAACGGCTGATCAGCTAATGACACTGGGTTTGTGGTAATGTCACTCCTGGGACATCCTGAGAGCAGCAGGGGGGGATGGCAGGGCTCCCAACCACAGTCCCTGGGGGCAAAGCAGCTGCTAATGAGCACATCAGGCTCCAGATCTCCCCCTCCTCCCGCATCCTGCTCATCAGCAGCCACCACAGCAGCTTTGCAGATGTTTGCAGGTATCTGGGCCTGGTGCCAAATCCACCTACTGACCTTTGAACAAGAGCTATATTGCCGTGACCACGCACAGAGCATCAGCCGCTGCCGAAACCATCAGTCTCAGAAGTGATGATTCAGTCTCTGTTTCCCCTCAGACTTCATCATTACAAGGTCATCAAGCACAGCGTGGTTTAAAACACACATAAAGCAGCCACCAGAGTTCTTAGGAATATCAAGCAGCTACACTATCTGTCTGCAACGCTTCAATCTGGCTGCTGATTAACTCCTGCTTTATATTTAAAATTCCACTTGCCAGAAGAATGTCTGAGGGGGTGTATGAAAGCTGAACGACACGACTGTAATTACAGCCAAATGGATGCTGCATGGGTATAACAGGATGGCTGCAGAAAGACCAGGGGGCAAAATTAAATACTTGAGAGAAGTATTTTATAAAAATGAATGAAACCCCCAAATCACGAGGATTTTAGCTAAAAGCTTTTCAAATGTCTTTAAATTTGCCTCCTGGCTTTAGACTACCTTGTTCAGGTTTTTGCCTGTTAGGAGAGCTAGAAACATGCTCAAAAATAATACTGAGTTCCTCACCTGACCACAGGAGACAGAGAACACAGGCAGTAGGAAAATTTAAGGTATCACATGGCTCAAATTTACATTATGGAAGCTGGCAGCACAAGCCTATGGCATATTCCACAGGCTTCCCTGTCCAAAGGGAAGCCACCAAAGGTGATCCCCCCTCCTCCCCTCTGTTTACTTCCACCGGTATCCACACTTTGACCAAATCCACTCACTTTCTGCCCAATGCCCTCCCCTCCTTCCCTCTCCTCTTTTTTAAACTCTTGCTTTAGATCACTGCATCCACTTTCTGCCAAACCTGCAGGCTTTTCATCTCCCCTTGCAGGAACACATGCAAAGAAGAGTAGCCAAATTACTTTTTGTTCCTCTCTTGAATTTGAGACCTTTCTGCGCTGGTTTTACATCATCTCCATGTCACACAGCAGAGCAAAGCCTGCTGAAGGGACAGATCCTACATGCCTATTGCTTCTCCCATTCATGCCCAGCATCCCTCTTCCATGCAGGATTGGGACCAAACTGCACCAATGCATTGCAATGACATGGCCCTGCACTTCTTGGTGTGCTCAGGGACCTCTAGCCCTTCCCTTGGACCCTTCCTTAGAGATCACTCCCTTTCCGCAGCTGCTTCCCCCTCCAGGCCCACAAAATTCCCATCCCTGCTCTGTAAGGCTCTGTGCAGACCAGTAAGACCAGTACAGCTGCCAGTTCCTTGCAGCCCAAGGGTTGGAGGCATCGCTGCTCTGGGGCTGGTTGTTCCCAGCTGTGAAATGTGCAGAGCTTATTCCAGCTTCCCACGTTCCTGCCGAAACCTCCCTTGTTCGAGCTGACTTACTTATTATTTGAGCTGTTAATTTTACGGTTGTATTAAGTGACTCAATGGATGCCACTAAAGCACATGGTAGTGTGGTTGACTGAATGATTGATTTTACACAGTTGTCTTCTTCCTGCGCTCCTAAGTACTTTTATTTGTGATTAACAAACCTCACCATTTCGCTATTCCACTTCACAGCTCCCTGGCTCTTTTTCAACTTCTTGTTCCTACGTGTTCTTTATGGGGCGAAGATCCTGCTTAGCCACCTCCAAATAAAAATTCTGAAGAAAAATTAAAAAAAAAAAAAAAGGAGCAGTCTGGAAGAGATCAGAGTGTACACACACTTTTAGGAGTTGGTAAAGAAAAAAACCCACAACCTTGAGACATGACACCCCAAATTCTTCGTTGCATTTTTAGTAAGAAGGCAACTTGCGTTGGTGAATATTATAAAGCCGTAATTACAGAGCACCAAATCCCAAGATATATTTATATACATATATATATGTATATATATGATTTAAAGTATCTTGCTAAAACTAAATGCAATTAGAAGACAAGGTTCAAGAACAACCAAAAAAGTCACAGATTTTTGCTAACCTATTGCTGATATAAACAGAGGATCAAGGAAAGTAAAACACAGAAGTAATTAGTAACTTTTTTTCAGAAACATATATCCAAAAGCTGTTCTCATTTCATAAGAATTTGACATTTTCAATTCTTTCTTGCTCAAGTGGAACAAAAATTCAAAATTTTAACGTAACTCAGCTGCAATGTTCCATTTAGGTTATTGCTGGGATTATTATTATTTTAATTTTCTTAATAAAAATAAAAGCAACTCAATATCTATCCCAGTTTTAAAGACAGTTACTTTGAGCCCAGAGAGGTATCTCAGAAAGACAAAGTCTGCCAAGTCCTGAGCCTGCAGCAAACAAGAAGATGCAGCGAGCTTTTGGCAAGATGAAAGTACAGAAGAGAAGCAGTACTTGCTTTAAAAAAAGTCCTTAAAATTGAGGAGGCACAAGATGATATACCATAAAGAAGTGAAAGAGTGGAGGGCTGTGTGATCACATGTTTGCAGACTGCAGAAAGCAATCAGAAGTTTTATAGACATTAGAAAACTTTATACTGCCCACCCAAAAATAAAGCAATACTTTGAAAAAATTTGCCCCCAAGTCTTCCGAGCATTTAAGGGTAGAGCAAGCTGGTGCTCTTGAACTGAGACAAGTAAGACAGATCATATTGCTTTTTAATTATTGTAGGCTGAGGAACACAAAGGGGAAACATAAGTAGAGAGAAAAGCAGAGGACAGTGGATAGAGAAACGTGGGTTTCCAAACTCTGTGTGTGCCCCCAGCCATGAACATCTGCCTGAACACCCAACCCACCACTGAAACTTGCCTCTGCCCCCCACAGATTGAAAGGGTTTGGTCCTGAGAGGGGAGAGGGACACTGGCAAAGAGCACAGAGCTCCTGACACGGGGCTGGGTTGGCATTCCTGAGCAGATGATGTGGACAATGAACAAGCCTCCGGACGCCCAGCCCGGCGCTGCCTCCTCAGGGTTGAGAGCCAGGAGCTACAACCCACAGCCAGTTAACTTGACTAACATCACTGTAATGCCAGAAACACCAAAATCCATGGCCACGAGGCTCCAGAGAGCACCAAGCCTCCCCCAAACCCAGAACAGCACCCCTCCCAGGGCTTGGATCCAGGAAGGAGCTGGGGCTTTGCAGCCCTGAGTTCCTGCCCAAGGGAACACACAGGCTGTGTAGGGGCCAGTTGAGAACCAAAAACGTGACCTGCAGGAGCTGCCTGCTTGGCCAGGAGAAAGCACTGAGCAGGGAGGGGGGTTTAAAGGTTGGCTGCGGAGGGCACAGACCTCACTGCTCCATGTAGGACACGCAGGGCTGAGCCAACTCCTCATCCCAGAGCCAAGACGTTTTTTTAAAGCAGAAGAAGGGGGAGGGAGATCAGCAGTGTGTGACAGCAGAGCTGCCTTCCTCTAATAGCTCAGCAATTTAGGCTCCATTCTCTCTGCGGCTGGACTCAAAATACCTCCTGTTTCCCAAAAGGCAGCCCTAGCTGCCAGCCTGCAGGCTGTGCTGAAGCTATTCTGCTTTGTACAGGATATCTGAAGATTTGTTGTGCTGTTCAGTGGGATTTTTTTTTTTTATCATCATCATCTGGGCCTTCTTCAGAGCATTCATCCAGGAAAAGGGACACATGGGGTCCCAACCCAAGCTCCAGTGATTATTTCACTACATCAAACTCTCATTAGATAAGGCAAAATCAACAAATATTCACCAGGGCATGCACTAGAGAGGAGGAAGGAAATCAAACTATTAATTCAAAGGGCAAGGGGAGCATTTCTGAGCAAAGTATGAAGCTTCTATGGGAGAAAGGCAGCAGCAGTGATGAAGAAGAAAGGGGAGGCAGGAGATGTGATAAAGTCTGAGATAAAAATAGGAAAGAGAAGAGTTTTGAAGAGAAATGAAAAGGAGAATAAGGAGTCAGAGTGTGATAGAGTGGAAAACGTGAGCAAGTAGAGACGAGGTGGGAAGGTCAGGAGGAGTGAAAAGCACCTCGGCAGCTCCACTGAGCAGGACAGGGAGGCTGATACTGGGAGTGTCCCTGAGAAGGGATCCCTCACCCAAACACAAGGGGAAGGGCAGGTTCAAGATATATGGGCAGGAAAAGATCAGAATTTTTGAGAAACAATCCCCTTTCCATGGACAAACAAGGCATGGAAATGGAAAGGAGCCAAGTTACAAAGCACAGATAAAGGAGAGCGATGTCCATGGACACAACAGTGCTGGACACTGCAGCAGGATGGTGGGATGCTATTGCCTCCTCCCTCATCCAACAGCAAACCCAAAAAGCACACTGTGTATCTTCTGACCCACAGAGAGAGAACTTCCTCAGCTCCAGAGAGGGTTTAGTGCTTGTTAATGTTAAGTCATGACAGTGTTAAGACAGCAAGAGACAGGCTGTACATGGGATTAGATTCATCCAGTGTACCCAGGTTCTCACATCTCATAGACCGATGGTTTGAAGGCAAACTTGCTTTCCTTTAAACCCTTTAAACCTTTTTTCATCTAATCCTGTTCATACAGAATCCACTTTTATCTTCTGATTATACTCCTTACCTCATAAAGACTCTGCACAAGTACAGTCCTACTAGTAAGGCATAATATTAACAGCATGCACCACCTTGCCCAGTACTGAACTGCTCCATCACAGTAATTACTGACACAATAGTGCTTGATCTAGTTGAACAAAATCTATGTACATTCACCAGGAACAGAAGTCACACCTGCTAAAAGTCAGATGCATAAAAGCAGCATTAGAAAGGAAAAAAATGCAGATTTGCGAAGGGAAAAAAAATATCTATTGTTGCTGATTTACCCATGTACCAATCTATTTTTGCCTCTAAACTGAAACAGGCTTTTGTTTGGTGACTGACAGATATTTGAGTCACATCAGAGGGGAGAGAATAATCCCCACCTGCTGTCATATTGTTCTCCAGCTGATTGTCCTCTTGATCTGTAGTGCTCACATCACAGCAGGGAGCACATGAGACAGAGAGGAAAAGGGGGTTGGACAGGCAGGAGAGATGTGCTGGAGAGAACAGTCAAAAATGCACAGAATGGCCTAATCAGCAAAGAGAAAATCAGGCTGTTTGCAGGAGGGGAAAAAAATAAGGGAAAAAATGAAAAGAAGGAAATGTTATTGGGTGAGACACAATAACCAGAATCCCACGCTCAGGGATGCAGAGCAGGGAGCTGTGTGAGGCCAGGGCTGTGTCCCCCCTACAACCCACACACCCGGTTTTCTTTAGAAAAACATTCTCCACCAAAGCCTACAATATCTCTGTGGTATAAGACAACCCAAAAAAATCCTGTGCAATCCAGTGTTTCAGCCTGTCCCCACCAGCACAGCACGAGGCAATGCCTTCCCAGCACATTTCTGCAATACTACAATAATCAATCCCCCGTCCTTGCAAGTGCTGTAGCCTCAGCAGTTAGCAAATGCAAACAAAAATCATTGCAATTGTATCACAACTGGCTTAATATATATTTTAAAAAATGGCTTATGTTCATTTTAACTCAATATTTTAATAGCAATTCCAACACAAATAGCTTCAGTAACCAGGCAAGCATGTTATTTCACAGCATTTTCAAAAGCTTATGAGCTGTGATTCCTTAGCAGGTCCCCTGCAAGAGCTGGTTTTTCTTTCACTGGCCTGCAGCCTCTTTTTGTAGAACCCAAATTACTTTGCTGTTATCTATTCTGGATGCCAAACCAGAATATATGGTTCACAGACACCATCTGAAACAAAGCATTAAGCAAAAATTACACAGCATCAGCCTGTGACTGCAGAGAAAGCCTAAATCCGAGCAGTTCTCACTCAAAATGAGCAGGTTTTTTTCTTTTTCTTCCCCCCAATTCTGTGTTTTTATATCATTACTTAGGCCAATACAGAAATATTCATACAATTGATAGCTGAAAGACATGCCCATGGGTTAGGAGAGGTCCTGGCTCACCTCAGAGCAGGTGATGCTCAGGGCTCCCTGTGCATCCTGTCCTGTAGGATGGTGAAGGGACTCTCTGATACCCATTTACATCTCCCCATAGTTGCTGTCCATCCTCAGCTCCCACACCACAACCACCCTTCTGCCAGTCACATGACACAGCCCTAGAGTGGGAAAGCACCTGAGTGCTCATGAACCTCTTGGTAACCAAGGACCAGCCTGTGGCCAAGCACCAAAACAAGAGTTTATCTGCTGCAGGGAGACACAGCTCCTACACTGAAGAGCTTTCCGTTTAAATTTTCAGGATAAATCAAAGTGTGAAAAATGCCAAAAAAAAAAATATTTAAGCCAGATTTTCCGAGCTCTTAATCCTGCAGTTTGGACAGTCCTGCTGTTCCCAGCACTGGGAGTTCACAGCTGCCCTGGCACTCCCGGGCGAGCGCTGGAACCGCCTTCGAAGCAAACGATGCCTTTGAGGTACCTTTTTACATATCAGTTGTTTGTACAAGTGAATTGCTTTTTGGAGTGGCCATGATCCCTCTGGGATCCAGGCTGCTGATCCACTCCCATGGAGTGAGTGCCAAGGCTGCACTGCAGCCCTGCTGCAGCCCAGGGCCCCACACCCCCACTGCTGTCACACCTAAAGCGTCAAAAATGCTGAGTTACAAAAAAAAAAAAAAAGAAATTACAAATTCATGTTCTCCAGGACAGATTTGAGCCACTTTGACAAAAGTCCAGGATAATCATAATGTTTCATTCAGCCTGAGTTCTTTAATGGGGAAGGCTCATTAACATGTAGTCAAACTCAGGCTTCCCCACCTCACAGCACATCACAATCTTACACTGCTCCCTTACCTGCTGCACAGCTTCTCATTAAGTATGACACAGATTTGTTACATTGCTGAGCTGGCTGTAAATTGAACTTGTCATAGTGAAGTGCATGTTTTCCAGTTCTTCATCTCTTTGGTTCCTGTTGCTATAGTGACCATCAGAAATCAGAGCAAAAAAGGCAAAGAGAAAGAAGATCCTTTCTCTGTTTAAATAGCACCTTCCATCCATAACACCGGCAGATTCTTTCATTTCAGCTTTACTTGTTAAGATAACTATTACAAAAGAGATGAGCTCCTCCAGATTGCAGGAACTCATCCAAATCTGCTGAAGCCAAAGACAGTATTTTCAGTGGCTTCAAGGAGCTCTAGATCACGTCTGTACTGCCTAAAAGATGAATTCAATACAGATTTGAAGCATTTTGCAGTTCATTTCAGCTTAAAATCCTCAGTATAGGTATATGCTGATGTCCTGCCTAGAACAGTGACTGATGCTAGGAGCAGAATGGGACATCCATCCAACCATCCATCAGCCTCGTGGATAAAGCCAATGCTGAATCTGCCTTGTTATCACATGCCCTTTTCATCTCCTCGATTTATGTACCACTTCTTTGCTTAAAAGACAGAATAAGTGCTCCTTGATAGTGCGTATAAGTGCTAAAAGACAAAAGTAAGCCACGTTTTAAATGACAGGTCTTAGGCACTGTCTGACTAGAGACATGTGAATACCAAAATACACATCACAGCCTCAACACAGCACGTGCACATGACTGATGAACTCAGTTTAGAACCAGAAGAGTGAGAGGCCAGACGTTTGGTGCAGGCATCTGCTGTTCCTGATGAAAATGGGGAAGGCACTAGGAATTATATACTGCTTTCACCAAGTTGTAAACTTGAAGTAGCCTAAACAAACTCAGTGTGCCAGTGAACTACAGGTGTGCAGCTCCTGAACAGGAGCAGATGAGCATTCAACAGTGGTAACTGCTTATGAGCAGTAATGCTGGATTAAACTCAAATATTATATGTATTGGAGTTCTCCTGCCTATCCAGCAGGATCTGCACAGGTTACGTACCCACCACAGCCACCACACCCTGCTAAGCCTTATTTTATTTCAGATAGGCCATTTCTCCCTTGGGATACCTTGCACTGTGGAAATGCATGGCTAAATATGTTGATGCACTGTAATTAGTACAACCTCCTGGAGCAGTGGTACCCAACCAGCAGCACATATCAGTAATGAGTTATTGTTGGGCAGCACACGAAGTCAGGCTGTTCCTGTTGCACTCCAACCTCCAGTCAATGGAATACCACAGCAAAGGGCAGGAAAGCCTAAATCTGAAGGCAACGAGGGCTGTGGCAAGAGATTTCTGTATTGAATAAAAGGTAAGCATTGCACACATGAAATTAATAGCCTTGACTGCTGCTACTCCTTGGATACTGCAGCTTTACTCCTGTGAGTGAGAACCAGTCAGTCCGACGGGCAGGTCGAGACTTTCAGAGTGAACACTGAAGAGAGGGGTTCAAGGACAAAGTTTCTATGCAATCACAGCTATACTTGCATCTCACCACAAAGACCCACTTTCCCATAATGAAGGGAAAGCCCCTCAGTGCCACGATGAGCAAACACAGTACTGCTGGTGCCATGAGCAGAGCACAGCACCCACAGCAGGACAGCTGCAATGTCAGCCCCAAAACAATGATTAACAACAACATTAGGCAGGAGAAATTTGACCAAATGCTGTTAATGCATCATAACCCAGCAAACAAAGAGGGAAAAAATCCCCTCCCAGCAGGCAGCTGTGGCTGCTGATGAGTTCATCAGGAAGAGCCAACCCAAGGGCACTGCTGATGGACAGTGACCCACCAGCACAGCCCTTGGCTGGGCAGCAGCCAGGGCCAGCCAGGAGCATCAGCTCCATAAACCAGCAGGAGTCATGGAATCATTTCAAAATGGACCTCGACAAGGCAACTTTCAAATGTGACCCAAGTCTGTCAGACTCCCACCAGCTCTGGCATCTCTCTAGAAATGCTTTACAGCCATCAGGTTTTGAGCCCCTGCCTTCTGCTGGATAACTGGGTGTGGGTTTTATCAGTGATGCTGAGGAGCAAACCACTGCCAAAAACTGCCTAAAGTTTATCTAAATATCTTCCCCCCACCGAGAGGCAGAAGAGCTTCCTTGTGCTATTTATCATTCCTTTGTCAGGAAAGTGGGATTTGGTCAGCATTACCTTTGCATAAGAAGGGCTGGCAGGGAAAGAAATTCTGACCAATTCCAGTCGACTTTATGTCCCACTAGTGGTGGACAGTAAAGAGACTCAGGGCTGTATTTTCTGCAGATTTTCTGTCTTCAGGTGGCGACTCCAAAATGACTTACACACCTGAGGATCACAATTTCTATTTTCAAAAAGAAGTGGAGCAGGATCCAGGAGTCTTAATTTTGATATAGCTAGACTAGGTCTAGGTGTAAAACCACCTCCGTTTATCAGTTCTGATTAGAAAGACATGGTTTGTAACTACATAAAAGTGAAGCTCTAGCAGAGCTCTGGCATGAACTCCTTACAACACAAGCACTCCCTGTTAGAGATTATACTGGTTCAGGGAACCTGCACCTCCTGGACAAACTTTTAGAGCAGTGTGGCTGGTCAAAGTGTTGGAGAGATTTGAAGGTATATCTATAATGACATCATTCACTCCGCAAGACCTTTATATAAACAGGCAAAATCCTTCAGATCATGTTTGAAAGTGGAACTTGAAAACCATATTGGCACTCAATTACCTGAGTAACTGGGCAACTCAGGTGCTCTCAGCAACTGACTTGATGCCTGAAATGAGAGGTACCAGAGTTACCCTTTGGCTCATACATCGACTCTGTGCTCCTGAAAACAAACCCTGTTGTTACAACAGCAGCTCTTCCTTCCACCCCAAAGGCTCCTCCACTCTCTGCTGATGTTCCAACCCAGAACAAAACTGCATTTTGAGAAACATTTCTGAGTCATGTTGGAAATGCTCCATCTATATCAACATCTGGCTGTTTTAAAGTCCGTGTTTAAATGCTTTGGGACACAAAATCATATACTCCAATTCCCTTGCTGATGAGCCCTCCACTCCCCCACATCCCGCCTACAATAAACACAAGCCATCAACAGCACACCCTGCAATTTACCCCACCCCTGCTTCTTATGGAAATATTAAAAATGAAATGCCAAGCAGATGTTCAACAGACCTGCTATGATAAGAAAACAAATTAGAAATAGAAGTTATGCAACTAATGTCTTCTTAAGGGAGGAAATGCAAAGAGCTCGAAATTTGATGATTAGTAAAAATTCAGAAATTAAAAGTTGGAACTTTTTAATAAATACATCAGAATCAGAAGATTCTACAGAGAAACGCTCGATTTCTCATCTGACAGCAGGTGGCAGCAGGATTCCCACCACGAATTCCAGATTTGGAATAACATTCCCCACATCATATTTGAACACTCATTTATGCCCTAAGGTTGTGTGATAAGTGAGCTGACAGGAACAAACCGGGGCTCAATAATCTCCATTTCCACATCTGCAATCCACTTAGCTGCCAATGGAAGTTCATAACACAAGAGCTGAAAATATCTGGTGTTTGACATTTTAACATCACATTCTTTTCCATTAGAAGCCCAGAGTTTGCATTATACAGTCGAGACTCATTGTTGCTGTTACATCACAGACCTCAGTCCTGAGAAACACAGGCTGGAAATCTAGAGGGGAAATATTGCCATGAAGTATCACAAAAACATTGATAGGAATTTCTAGAAAATAGAACATTGACAGGAATTTCTAGAAAGCTTCATTCTGTAAATCTCCACCCAAAATTATTTCAGTTAGTCCAGGAAATCGTTTGGAAAAGGGATGCACAGATAACTGAAATGCCTCTGATAGGGCATCATGTGCTGGTCAGGCTGGCTCCCATAAAAGCCTTATTGGATTTAGGACTGCTCAGGAAAAGCAGGAAAAAATTATTATTGATGATACAAAGTTATGAAACATTTAAAGGAAGCCATATTTCCACTATTCTTATTTAATGCAGCATGATACTCATTGAGCAAGACAGACAGAACTGGGGGAGCTGCTTATTAGTTTGTTACAATAACCTGAAATGCAGTTAAAGAAAAACAAGACCAAAATGTTTTAAAATATTGTGCAGATGGTTTTTTTATTATTATTTTGGGTTTTATTTTTGTGGTTAGCTTGTTTCTGAAGCTTATCCTTCAAAGCTGCTTGAAGCAAGGAGGAATTTTAGTGCTAATAAGAGTGAATGGGGCCAGCTGGATGGAGCAGGAGGAATTAAAGGACAGTAAAGACAGAAAAAGAGGGTTGGCCAGGACTGTGGTAGAACTGACCAAAGCTGTTGGCTGAATGCAAAGGTTTTGAGAGACCCAAAATGATGACCCATAGCCCACTGTGGCCAAGGGTAATTACAGGGTTTGAATTAAACCCACCAAAAAATAGCAAACCCGAGGAGCAGGGGGCCAGAAAGGACTGAAAATGCATGAAATTACTTAATCCTCTGAAGGATTTTTTTTTTCTAATTATTTGTTTGTAGGTTTAAATAAAGAAAAAGTCCACCAAGGTGAGAGGCAATTCTCTCCTCTGTCCCCCAGTTTGTAAAGGATGAGATACAAGTCATGAATATTACAGTGACTTAGTGATTCATTTACACAATTTTACGGCTCTGGACAAAACAGAACCGCGTTCCAAGGCTGATGAAATATTGTTATCCACATAATTCATTTTGTGCAGCTTCAGCAAGGTATTTGGATTTGTGGCTGTTCCCATTTGAGGGTGAAATTGAATTGAAAATTCATGTGAGAGCCACGTGGGTGAGGCAAGACTGAATATCAGGAAAGTGTCAATTAAATTCCCCTTCCAGCCTGAAATAAAAGCCCCATGCAAAGGCCCTGGAGAGAGTCCCCATTGCTGTATCAACTGAAGAAAACAGAAATAACTCAAGCCAGAGGTGAATACAAGCTTAGAGCGAGACATGATCATAAAATTTAAATCTATTTTATTAATAGTGTGAATGTTGATTGCTGTGCACAGTAATGGGAGGCAGCAGAGCAATTTATGGTTTTTCCTTTGATAACATGTATTTATTAAGGATGTTATTGATTAAAGGTAAATTAGCAACTCGCTGATTAACTCATCCCTCATCTTTCCATTTCTGTCACAGCAAAACCCGTGTTGGTTGCTTGGTTCTCAGTTCTGACTCTGACTTTCAATATATCTGGATTTTTGTATTTTTTCAGAAGCTTTTGCTTTGTTTATGCAAGCATCCAAGTCCACACACTCTTTCTGGAACATGCTATTCCACATACTCCTTACATAACTGTACCTTTGAGCACACTGGAAGCTTGCTGGGAATAATTAGAAAACCCAAATGAATCCCTAGAGCTGTTCTGCATAAAAATGAGAATAAAACAGGCACATCAAATTTGAAATTGTTCATCTATTCCGGAAGAGTTATTTCATCCCCACTTCAGCCCTACCTGTAGCAATATTGAGTAAGAAAGTACCTAGAGGAATGATTCAGAATAAAACGAAGATACAAAGCTTGGAAATACCAGATTAAAGGAGGAAGACAATGTGTGGATCAGGTTTCTAGCAAAGTTTCAATACATGGGCTATAATAAAGGCGTGGTTTGCTCTCAGGATTCACTCAGCCATAAAGGATATCCCACAGTGGGATAGAGCTGGTGATGCCCCATCCCTGGAATTGCTCAAGGCCAGGTTGGAGGGGCTCTGAGTAACCTGGGCTAGTGGAAGGTGTCCCTGCCCATGGCAGGGAGTGGGTGAAACAAGATGATCTTTAAGATCACTTCCAACCCAAACCATCCAGGGATTCTATGAAACAGCCATGACCCTCTATCCCCTCACAAATATTTTGGAAGAAACAGAGGAAGGATGAAGCATGTCAGGGACTGGAGCCATAGTATTCAGGATTATCTAAGCTTTCACTCAGCAAAGTAGATCTGGAAGCCTAAAAATAGCTTAAAATCACATTTCCTCCCTCTGCAGTCCCTGAGCTCTTCTTCTGAGAGCCACACCTCTAGGTCAGAAATGGCATTTCTCACCAATTGACCTGGGAACTGCAGGACAGCTGGGCTGACATCCCACCTGGAAATAAAAATACTTCACAGTCAGCCACTCTTGTGTGAGATGCACAGATCCGAGGATAAGACCAGCAGGAGCCAGATGGATGAAAAATTATACTTAAAAAGCTGCAGAACAGGGCAACCAAAAACTCCCTGGCAGATTATTTTTATTGTTGGCTAATTCTGACTAATCAAAACAGAAGTACCAGAAACATGTCAGAATCCACATCTTGTTTAAAAACTGCAAAGAGCTGTTTACTGGTGCTGTAACACAACATTTCAACACATCTGAAACAGAACGCTGCAATTTTCAAAACTGAAAATATATTCTCAAGATTTTTACACTCAGGGGATAATACCAACTAAAAAGGCAACACTGGGAAAAACATTACAGGTTTGTGCACCTCCATTAGCCCGAAATAAAGCTAGAGCTTGAAGATAAATTATTTTTCAGGAGGCAAATAGAGTCATTGCATGGAAAATCCATGTGATACTATAGCTTTTCCCATATTCTTGGAAGTCCAATTTCCATCCAGCACTTCTCAGGTACAGGTGGGAATGCAAGGAGTCGATAGAATGAACTAGAATACAATGTGTTGCTACAACTGTTTTTTAATTACCTGACTTGCATTAATGCCTTGAACAAGCAAAGCATTTTTTCATAGAATCACAGAATGATTTGGGTTGGAAGGGACCTTAAAGACCATCTAGTTCCAGGGATGCCACACAGGTTGCCCATCCAACCTGGTCTTGGGTGTAACCAACACTGGGCACTACTAAATCATTTGCATGCCTTCAAAGTATCTCCTGGCTGGAACATAAACTCAGTTTGCTTCAGGAACCCAACAAGCCACCTCAACACAGCCTTCACCACGCCACAAACACCATTGTGAAAGAAACCCCGCTGGAAATGTAACAGTGAAATCACAGACAGCCCTGGACAGGCTGCAGAACACTCTGCTAAGAGCTCTGACTGCACAATCGTTCGCCTCGAGGGCGAGGCAAAGCCCTCCTGGGCAGGTGAGGTGTTCCTGGAGCCTCTCACCCTCCCCACTGCTCATTAACCCACGACCGTGGGGATGCTACTGAGAAAGGTGCCCCCCACTGCAGGGCTCCCCCTGTGCATCCCAGCAGGGGTGTCAGGCAGAGGGAACTCAACACCAGCTCCTTAACCCTGACACTCCTCTCATTTGCTTCTCCTTTGTATTCAACACAGCTCTGCTCTGCCCTCCCTCCTCCTGCAGAGGTGGAAGCAGCAGAGGCACGAGGGTTCAGCTCCCTTTTGTAGGACAAGTGGGGGACATTCAGGTTCCCTGACATTTGGCTCCTGGAATGAGGAAGATAAAGGATGAGTATTGACTGGTGCTAATAAATGCAATACACCAGCTGGAAAAGGATAAATAGGCTGGAGTTAAAGAGTGGATCTCACGAAGGAACAGAGTAACCTAAATGACATCAACCCAATATCAACTCTTGATATAAGCATCAAGTTTTTCCGCCTCAAAAAGGACTAAAATCCTCGCATTAAAGGCACTTACATAATTTGGAGTTACAACCACATCCCTACCTACTTTTATCTCAAACTTACTGGCTTGTTCACAGTAAGGAACTTTGTGCAAGAATTTCATTTTGTTGCCTTGACTTGACAATAAACGATGGTTCCTCTCAGCCTCTCAACACACACAGAGTTAGATAATGTCTATCACATGCCCTGTTTTGCAGCTTCTTTTCCCTTATTTTATTACAAGCATCATGAATTCCAAACACTGAAGTGTTTTCCTCTTCAGATTAACTGTGTACCTGAGCGGTGCCTGCTCAGTTGTAAAATTCCAGCTTTTCAACCCCACAACCCTCAGTAATATAAATCCCATAACATCATTTTGAGGTAAGTTAATTACAGACTTGAATTTTAAATGCCTACTTCATGTTCTTATCTTTGGAGTCAATAACTCCTCGGGACTGCAAATCATCTTGTCATTTAGCCAGGCTGGTGGACAGAAACATCACAGAGTCCCTCTTTTCTGTAAACCTTTTGCCATTCACTGGCAGTGATTTAATACTTGAATATTTGTGTTAATTTGTACATTCTGACCTGCAGCAATGGAGATATTTGATCACTCCACCAGTAGCTGCTTATGTAAAGAGTATTTTTTGCTCTGGTTTAACATATGCTAATAATGATATCTATGCCAGCAATTCCCCAAGAGTTCCTAAGAAAAAGTCAGATTCATCATCATCTTTTCCACAACTGGGACATGCAGGCATAGACACAGGTCTTTTTCAACAGTATTTACACTCAAACCAGGCCTCTAGGATCAGGAATGTATTTTTTAATTTTAATTCTCTCCACAAAGTATGCTGAATTTTGCAATAGGAGAATAAAGATGCAAACACAGTGCATTATCCATTTTTAAAGGTCTTGGAAATGCAAATCTATACAGTACTTAGGGGTGAAAACTTGCTAGTTTTCTCCATGATCATTCATAATTATTAACTGCCATGTGAAAGCAAAAAAAGTCTTAAAATATTGAAAAAATTATGCATGACAGAGCCCAAAGGAGGAGCAATTGAAATCAGTATTCGCTCCAAAAAAACCTATTCCCTCAAAGGATCTGGGGACAAGAAGTCCCAAAATGCCATAACTGTATATGTTGACTCTCCTGTTTCTCAGGGCTTCTGCCCTTGCATACAGTTGGTATTTATCCTGTGAAATATTGTTTTTAGAAAATGAAAAGGTCTTTTTTTAAAAAAGAAAATCACAACTTTTTATGCAGCACTTCCAGTTTCTCTCCAACCTTTAACACACTTCTACATAACAAGTATAGCCCAAATAAAACCCATTTTTAGTGGGGGTGCATAGAAAGAGATTAGACAACAGGAATATTTGCTCTTTTTGTAACTCACCACATGGTCACTCTACTAAGTGAGGGAGGCAAAGCTAAACAGTCCCCAGAGAAACGTGGAGGTTGATATGGGAACATGGAAGGCACTAAGAGTCAAGAAGTAGCAAAGTTTTTTTGAAGACTGCCAAGAAAATAGGTGGGCAATTTACAGATTTATTTTCATATATATATATAAAGAAAAAAAAGACAAAGAAGCTGAAGGAACACAGCCAGAACACCATGGAGAATAATATATCAATCAGAAGGAAGATAAAAGTATCTGGCACAGAATTACATGGTGGTGAAGGACCTTACTTACCCTGACAGAGTGTCACATCAGACATCCCTCTAAAAAACCCTCACTTTGTCTACAAACTACAGATTTCCCTAATGATGCCATCTGTAAATGTCTGTGCAGGTACAGAGAGGGAAGAGAAATGGAGTGGTTTTACCAGCACCTCACTGAGAGCTGTCTCAAAACCAGCACATTTCACAAGAAAATTCCCTGGACAATTTAACACAGGAATGATCTGCGGTTTTTCATGTTATCACCTGCCTTAAATTATTCACATCTTTGATCTATCCCAATCTTTAAGGTCTCTTCCAACCCTAACCATTCTATGATTTTATATGCCATAATAACATATTCTATTGAAATCTCTGAATAATATCCCTATATGCCATATATGAATTAGTTTTTTTCCCCACAAACAGTTTAACCACAGAGTTTCACGGAAATGTGTTTGTCAGCAAGTAAACACAAGTTTATCTCTGAAACCAACCCATTATTTTAGGGACGCAAAGAGAAAAGATTAATTTTGGCACATTAACTAATGGGCGCAGAGTTTTTGTCACTAAAATGACTTGTTTTTGTACTATTCCTCCATCCTAATTATAAAGTGCCAAGAGACTGAAGTGAATTGCAGTGCTGTGATCAGCAGCATTGACCTTTTTGCCTTTCCAGTACTTCTGTTAAGTCAGTTAACCTGGAGAGCAAAATTAGAACGAAGACTGACACCGGAGTAAACACCAGGAAAGCAGTGAAAATGGTGGGAAATTGCCCTTCTCTCTCCTCTTTGCAGCATTAAGAGCAGAGTCTCAGCTGAAACCTTAGTCTGCTAAATTAGGCAGAGGTTTGGAAAAGAATGTTCTGATTGTTAATCATGAAATGTGCTGTAATCTTCTGCGAGGCAGCTCTAACCTCCTCAATCAGCAGCATTTTCTTACTTAATTACATGATTTTAAGTACTTCTAAGGAGGTGCTGTCAGATTTATACTGGAGTTCTCTTAGACATTGCCACTGTAGTCATGGTGATGATATATAGAAATGGACAAAATGCCAGGGATCGGGGAAAATGTCAGAGTTATGGTACACCCACACTTGCTCCTTGCCTAGAATTTACTCGGTGTTTTTTAGTGAGATGGAAAGATTATCTTACTCAGTCTATTAATGTTCCAAAATAGGATTAATATTAGATGTGTAATCTTACTGCTAAACTCATACACTGGGGTAATTCTCACCTCTAAGAGTAACTCACAAGGGTTTGGGAGACCCACGGCAGGAGACACAGGTCAGAAAGCAGGACATGGGTGACCCTGGGTACCACCAGGATATCATTCCACCAGGATATCATTCCCTCTGCAAACACAGCAAGCCTGGGGAAACAGTCCTGCTTTGTAGAAACAACCCCCTTCCATGCTGGCAGTTGGCTATTCTGGCCTGGGAGCCAGGTCCCATCATTCTGAGTCCTGAAAGCTGCCTTCAGGCTACTAATTATTCCATCCTCAGATGCAGAAGATTATTATTACCTGCATATTTATAACCAGGGGATGGAACGTTAGTGGCAGTGGGGAAAACAAATTGTAAATATTTCTTAATTTAGCAGGCTCTCACCAAAGCTTCATTTTCTCTGAATATCCCGACTACCAGCACTCATTTTACAAGACCTTTACTACTGATGACTAGTACACTTGGATACCATTAAACTAATCATCTACTTCAATTCCTAACAGAGAGGCTCAGCATCATGGTCCATATTTGTTCCCCCAGGAGGTTTTTCAGCTCAGCTCCTTGTGGAACACCCTGACTGTCATTTAGCCAAATTTCCACCCCAAAAGTCCTCCTTAATTTAGACCCAAGTAAACATGTTTTTTTAGATAAGGCTACATGACAGCAATGAGCAATAGAACCAAATTCCTGATTTACAGTCACCAGGTTAGAGTTAAATTTCCTTGTTATCTCCACAGTGAGTGTAAATGTTCTCTAAAGACAACGGGGCTCATCATGCCAGCTGTAGATCTCATCTTCAGCTATTGGATTATCCAGCCTGAATAAATGGATGAAAACTACCATCTTGGGTTTATTTCCTTTTTATTACCAATTCCCACAAAGTTTGACTCCCATTTCTGGAGTTCACACCTGTAAAAGGGTGGTTCGTGCTCTGACAGCATCTGAGAGCTCCCAGCCAGGGAGAGGGCTCCGGATGAACTGTGTGCTCCCTATTACAGGGATATGGTTATGAGCACATCATTCCTCACCCCACACAAATGCAGCTGAAATTCTTATCTTTATAGAGAAAGGAGGTCAGCATTTACTGTTGCATGCACACAGTTCTACAGGCACAGCTCATCTGTTCATAATTTTTATCGTCCACAATCCGTTTCAGATTGAAACTCTGCCACCTCTGCAGGGGTCATGTGGACAGTTTTTCTTATGCTGTTGCAAATAGATTTTTGTTGTGTTTCCTGTCCTCATTTTGCAATGGACAAAGGTACAGAACACCCCGAGGAAACATGAAAGGGGAGACAATCAGTTCTCAGATTCAAGGGGTAACTCTTTCACGGTCTCAGAAAAAAAATTCGAAGATATAAATCAAGAACAGAGCTAGGAATTAGAAAAGGCCACATCAGCTGGAAAAAGAGATTCTGTAGAAGTACAGGAGCAGTCACTAAGGTTGATTTTTTGTAGAGCTGCTGTAGATAATAATGTCCTATCCATCTCCATTTATCACTGTACAGAGTTGTTGCAGAATAGAAAGTAGCTACCTGTGCTCAAGACAGAGTTTACAGGACATGATATGTGACACATTCCCATAATGGAACTTGTGGGATGAGGGGCTGAAATCCCATTTCCTGGCTGGGCCACGGCTGTTGGGTCTGATGTCTCTCTGCTTCATCCTGCTGATCACTGATAAGTGTTTGCTTATTCCAACTATCTCGTCAGTCACAAAGGCCGTCACGGCGAGTGACTGAGGTCCCATTCTGCTGGATCGATACCTCCACAGATTCTCCTGCCCCTGAGACAGAAAAGTTACTGGAAAGATTACACTGCTCGGGCTCAATTCATTCGTTTTGGTAATGCAGGTGGATCCATGGGCTCACTCCAGGGACAATCTGGTCTGTCATGAACAGACACAGTGAGAAACCACCTGAGAGTGGGATCGTGCCACAAGTGAAAGGTGAGAGAGGCTTTTTTTCTGTAGGTACAGGATTAACAATTAAATCAAAGCAACAATTACAAAGGTAACCATCAACTTCCAGCTTTATGCATAAACTTAGTTTTCATTACAAAGTACTGGTAGGAGTCATGGCTAAATTCTTGCTTTTGTCTTGAATTAGAGCTGATGTGACCAACCAAGATGCTTCAGCTGAAGCACCTAATTTATTGGGGAATAGTAAAGTCTGGAGTTTTGTACTTATTCCCACATCAACTCAAAATAACGACATGCTAATTGTTATTCATATATACAATTCGTATTTTTATGTCTCCTGATATGTCTTGGTTGGCACTGGTGGATGGAGGAAACCCCTGCCAGCACCTCTGGCTGAACAGCCAATTCTCTTTTATATTGCATGAGCTTTTTAAAATTAGGAGCTATTCCCCTGAAGAAATACTGGCAAGTAAAAAGGTTGAGGAGTCACCATGATATAGAATTTAGTTAGGGCACCTCAAAAATGACTCACCTACAGTTCCACTTCTCAGTCAGTAGATTCCTGTATTTAATTTTCCATAACTAAACAACTTGCCTTTACAACTGACAAAATCCTAATTAGATGTTCCAGGTAAGATTAGAAATAAAAGGTCATTGTGAAACAAAAAATGAAGTTTCCTTCTTTGTTCCTCTGCAATGTATTAAAATATCATTAAAGAATGTATTTATAATTTGATGGGTTTAATCTTAGAACAGCCTTACGACTTTAAAATTTTATCTCTGCTCCTTTTCCTGGAGGCCTTTTTGGAATTCTAGAGATCTTTTTACAAGGGGTTTTTCTCATCAGAGAGAACAAATTCTTATTTATCCAAATCAGCTACTTAGAAAAGCATGAATTTTCTCTCTCATCTAGGTAAGATTAAGATCCATTTGTGATTACAATACTATAACATCTGTCCTCTAGAGAAAGAAAAGACAAGACATGATTTCTCTGGGTAAATGGTAATAGTTTTAAGAAATCTAGTTATTTCATATTTTAAGAAGAAAATCAAGAATAAATTCTTTTTACATACTAATAGTGAAAATAATCCTCAATTTTCTGATATTTCTACCTCTTGAAATTGTGCCTGACTAAAATAGAAATTGGATTTCTGTGGGTGAGGAGAGGGAATTGGGAAAATGTTTTAATGTTTTAAATCAAAATGAAATTAAATCCTGGAAGATAAAATGCAGCCACACTCCAGAAATCTGCCACAGATTCTCTTATTCTATAAAACATCATTACATTAAAAAGCAAGAATAATAAAACAAACTCTTTAAAATTTCATTTTAAATAAATTAACTATGCAGTGGGTTTAGTGTATGAACAGTGGATTAGCCCTCACAACACCACAGGAAAGACTCTTCTGAAGGAAAACATTTGAAATATGCTCGAATTTAAATATCAGAAGTAAAGATATTAGTAAAGATAGTAGTAAAGAAGAAAACTGCAACTGCTGCTGTAATGTTGAAAATAATTAGAAGCTTTATGTTTAATCATCTGGAAATCTAAAATAAACCCAGCACTTGTGACCTTCCAGCCACCAGTCTACATACTTCAGGTTGGAAATACTTCTATTGAGTTCATTTTGTCAGCAGGAACAGAAAGGAACTGATAGTCTGACTGAAGAATTCTCCAACTAAATTACAACTTTCCAGTGCTTTCTACTCAATAGGCCACAATAAGTTAACAATGTGGGATCAATATTCTGTTAAATTATCTTATTTAAGAGATTATGATGCAAGATCCAACTCTAAGTGGTCTGTTAGCTTCTTGTGCTTCTGGAAACTGGGCTCTACTGGACAGGAACCAAACCAGCCCAAACCAGAGAGATTTTACTAACTAACACAGAGGACTGTGGAAACATAACCTGTAACATTAAATGCTCATTAACAGAAATATCAGTTCCTGCTTTATAGAATGATCTATAAAGCAGGTCTGTCCTGAATGGTTTAGCTTTTCTCCTGCCACAACCTTTTGTAGCATCTCTTTGATCATTCCTCAGTTCTCCTCAATTCTCAACCCTGCTCAGTTAAGATGAAGTTTTGTTCCGCAGGAATGTGAAAGGAGTTTTAAATAAAGTCATGTGAAATGGTTACTTAGACAAACAAACAAACAAACAAAACCAACCAACCAAACAAACAAACAAAAACAAACAAAACAAAACAAAAAAACAACACAGGTCCACTGCATCAAAAATTTTGTGGGAGATGACAGTATAAGTCATGTTTGGTATATTGTTAATTTAACATGACTGACACTCAACAAGGCGCATTAACTATTCTTCCTAAGAAAAATTAGGAACTTCATTCCTGCCAATAGGAGGGAACTCAACTCATAAATTCACTGCTGGTCTCTCACAAACCTTGCTGAGAGCTGACATCAAGGTCTGTTCTGTATTTCTTGCCTTGAACCCTCCTCACATTACTTGTTCCCACCTTACTGAACACCATTCCCTGTTCTCTGCAGACTTACAGCATCATAAAATTCAGTGCAAAAGGGGGTACAAACCACCTCCCCTGCCCTCCTGGCAGCACAGAGCACAGCACTCCCCCCAGTGCTGTCTCTGCCAGGAAGATTGTAATGTGCCACCACCAGGAAGGTGCTGATTTCACCCTGACCTTGGAAACAGCAGAGAATTGGGGAAGTGGGAAGTGGGTAACACTTGGAGCTGCTGCAGAAATATGCTTATGGGTTTAGAGATAGGAGACAAGCAGAGGAAACACTTCCATGTGGTGCAGAAGGTCAGGAAGTTTATAGAGGTCTTCACCACCGAGAGAATTCTCTCACACCTCATCCAAGGGATGCTTTCTGATACCATGGGAGAGCAGAGCTCCCCTTTCTCTCCACCTCTGAATGTTTCCATGGCCTGAGCCAGGTAAACATTCTGCATGTCAGATGTGCTGACTGTGGTCACTACAGCAGGCAGCACACAGGCTCCTAAACCTGCCCACGTGCACAGATCAGGACTTAACCTGGACAGTTTTTCTCTTTTGGGGTATATGCTTATTGTTTTAAAACTGCAAATAACCTGAAAGTTAATGTAGGAATCTCTGAATAGGAAACTGCCTGCTTACCCATAAAAAATGGGAGCAATTTGCCAGCACCATCATTCATTCCCATGGTGGAAAGAGCATATTCCTTAGGAGGCAATAAAAATCCCACAAAAAAACCCACCATCTCAGCAGCTTTGCTCCAAGATTGTCAATTTATGAGCAATAAAGTGTCATCCATACTTAAGCAAAAGGTTTTAGGTCCACTCACAGCAGATTGCAAGATTTTGGGGCCAAGGGTGATCATTTTTCTGTCTGTACAGTGTTGGGAACAGAGAAACTCCCCCTTGTGTCAGCCTGTTGATCAACTCAGATTGATCACACGGGGAAAGAGCAGCCAATAACTGCTGCTAAATATTAAATCCCATTTCATAACCTGCTTGTTTCAATAAAACACTCGTGTTCACTTTTGAGGGTACTTTTATCCACTTTCAAGGACATTCCTGTGAGAGTGAGCAGCTGTAAAGAGGGAAGCTCAAGGCATGTCAAGTCTTTCTGCTCTACCAGGTGGGTCCCCATAGAGGTGACAACTCCCACAGCAGGGCAACAGGGGGTGAGACTTATAAATGGGAATATCTTCTGTATAAAACAAGCACATGTACATGAAAACATGTCAATCCATTCATCATAGAATCCCAGAATGGTTTAGGTTGGAAGGAACCTTAAAGCTCATCCAGTCCCACCCCATGCCATGGGCAGGGGCACCTTCCACTAGCCCAGGTTGCTCCAGCCTGGTCTTGGACACTTCCAGGGATGGGGCAGCCACAGCTTCTCTGGGCAACCTGTGCCAGGGCCTCCCCCACCCTCACAGGGAAGGATTTCTTCCTAATATCTAATCTAAACCTACACTTTTTCAGTTTAAAGCCATAACTGAAACTTCTAAAAGAGATTATCCTCTTCATAAATCAAGCATGTGTGCACACAAAAATTTCAATACATTAAGGGAAAAGAAAGAAAAAAAAATAAAAGAAAAACAGGTTCCCTCTCTGCAGATGAAGTATGAAATTACAACCTATCAAATCTAACTTTCCCTGGTTCATGAGTTCCAGCTTTCCTCCCTTGTTCACATGGAAGCTGTACCCATGGGACTTGTGATGTGTGAATGTGAGTTTACACAGTGCTCCAGCTGGAGGGAAGAAACAAATCAGTTTAGCATTTTTATATTTTTAAATCTCTTGCCTGCTGATGTTCTCTTCCCTCTCTGCTCGTTTCATATTAAAGCTTCATTGTTGTTCAGCTCCTGCTTGTATTTGTTAATATTACAGTAATCTGATTACAAAGCAGGAAAAAATAGCATGCAGTTTGGGTGGCTAATCACACAGCCTGGATGTCAGCTTGGAACACTGGAATGCCTGGAAAAAGGCAGTTTGGGGCTGCTCTGGAGACAGCTGACGTCAATGGGAACAGAGCAGGGTAAGTCAAACCCATGGTGAGCAACCAGAACCCTTGTACCTAAATGTTTATTACGTCAGTGTGGACATCAGACGTGTTAATGGGTATTTTAGTCACTTGCCAGCAACAAAGAGTTAAGTTCAGCTACAAAATTGTCTTCCCTTCTCTAAGCTACCAAGTCCCACTGTGCCTGGTTAAGGAGCCAATTTCTTAGCTGGTGTAAATCCATTCCCCGTTGCAATTTCCAAAGCCCCAGTTCCATTTACACCAGCAGGGAGTTGGAGTTTGTCTCAGTTTTAAGTGGGTCAGGCTGAGGAGCTTCCCCTTCCTCTGATCAGAGCTGAGAATCTGCTGAACACCCCACAGACAAAAAGGCACCACCTCACAGAGCCAGGACACCCAGCCTGGGACAGAGGCCCAGCTGGGACACCCCTCACACCAAACCCACGGGCTGGGGGATCCCTGTGCCTTGCACAAGCTTTAGCAGGTAAACATCTGGAAGGCTGAGAAGGAACGTCACAGCTGGGAAAGGTTCATGCCATTTCCTGGATCTGAATTTATTTGCCCAGGTGTGCACACGGAGCCTAAATCAGTTCCTAAATCAGGGCTCATTTTTGTAGAGCATTGAGAAATTAGCTGAGAAACCCACACAGTGCCCCCCTACACGGCTTAGCACATCCTTTTCTCTTTGTGCCTCAGCCCCCCCAGCCCTGAGATGGGGACAGTCACATCCCAGCTTTTTATTCACTGTCCCTTTTGGCTGTTTAGGTGGCATTTTCCTTGGGAAAGAACAACACCTTGGCTGTGTAGAGCATCCAGGAGGGATGTGATGACACAAATATAACATAGCAAAATAGAAAACAAAATACACCAGGAAGTGCCATACATTGATCCCATCTTTTCCCTGTGTGTTAAAAATGAAGAGCCAGGGGATATTATTAAAACTGCAGGAAGTACAAGTACAGGTGAACATCCAAGAAATCCTAATTGCCTTGCTATTTAGTTTTTCATAAATAGAAGCAATGATCTCTCTTTCATCATCTATTGATTGATAGTAGCCAAAGCAGATGTGATTTGGTTTGTAAATATTTCTGGCAGAACTGACAGAGCTACAGGAATAATGAGCTTTGCAGTGAAGCAAAGCAGGTCACTCCTGCCTTTAAGAATGATCAAGAATTTTGAGCCATTTAAATGCTGACACATGAAAAGCTGATGCACTGGAGACCTGCACAGAAACCAAGTCCTTCAGAGACTTGCTGTAGAAGCTTTATATTATTGGAGCTAATCACCAAAGAATCAAAAGCACTGGGGAGGCCACTGGATTTAGAAACATCCACGAGCAAAACTGCAGGTGATCCAGTGGGATGTGCTACAAGCTTTGAAGTGGTTCAGTCCATGTGGAATTTCATCACCAGAAATATGAAAAGATACCATTTTAAAAGCTGTTTTAAAACAAGATCTACACTTACTGGATGCACCCAAGTAATGTTCCTATCAATAAAAGCCTCTGATATTGTATGCTCAGGAAAACTAAAGAGATCTTTTAGAACCTGTGGAGGGAAGTAACACAGAAGCAAAGAGTCTCTTTTTAGCCCAAAAACAATCCTTAGAAAAAAAATTCACAGAAAACAAGACCTACATTTAGAGTATGACTATGCAGCTCCCCTCCGTCTCTAGAAGTTAATGTCACTTCTTCTCACTCAGCACTTTTTAATTATTTTTTAAATTAACTGCTTACACATCACTCTCCAGCCTCCACTTAGGTCCTGGGCAGTAACATGGTGTGGGTAACACCACACTTAGTTCTTCTGTTTGCCTCAGGTTCACTTCACTTTGCATTTCTTACAGCTTCAGGAATCTTTGGAAGACGAGTAAGAAGCTGCCTACACACAGGTAGTGCCAAGCAAGAGACTCAACCTTCCCAACAAAAGAAGAGAACACAACCCCAAGCCCCTGATTGAAGATACTTCCTCAATCAAAAGTCTTCTCATTATGTGCAAACTGCAACACACTTCTCAAATGCAGATTTCTCTGTTTGGTGGTATCCACTTCCACACACACTCTAACAAGCACCAGGAGGCTGGACTGTGGATTTTTAAGGAGTTAGAGGGAAGAGGTAAGGATTAGTTTATATCTCGGTAAACTTAGCGACTAGGCATCCCACATCCAAGCTAAGCACTTGCACATAGATATTAGGAATGTCTTTGGATTCTCACTGGTTTCAGGGCCATATTACAACACGTGGAGCTGAATAGATGGATGCCTGAATTTCACACGGATTCTGTATTTACATGACCCTTGTGCAAAGTCAGTCCCTTCATTCACCCCCTAAAACACACAGTACACTGCCAGAGAGAGAGAGAGAGATCACCCTTCACTTGGCACAGATGCATCTCTTGGGGCAAAGAATTCCTGCCAGCTCTATAGACCAAAACAACATCAATAATTTCATATATCTGCTCCATCTAACAGGGGACCGTTTCACAGCACTGCTTCAGCCACCCACGCAGCCACTTTACAACTTCCCCTCTCATTCATGCAAAAAGCAGCCCTTCACAGCCTTTCACTGAATCAGGGCTCTGTGCTCTTCTCTGGGTTATTTTCTTTGTGTTTCCAAGCAATTCCTAGTTGTCAATCAGCATGTTTGTTCTGCAGCTAAACTTTACTTTCTCATGCCTGGTTCAGGCTCTGTTTGATCTCTCAGCGTGATTTCCACAGTCCACTCGGGCATCTCACTTCCATTGCTTCCCATGCATTTGCATTTTGGCTGCCTTCCCTGTCACCTTCCTGACACGCCGAGCTCCTCTCCCCCTCCCTTCTATCTATTGTACCCAATTTCTACAAAGAACATAACACAGGAGGAGTATTCGTGTCAGCCTAAAAACCAATTCCTTCTGCACCCACAGCCTTCACATCCCGACAGCAAGCAATCTACAGCTTTCTAAAGCTCTGGGACAGATAGTAAAATCCTAGTTTAACCAAAAAAAAAAAAAAAAAAAAACCACCAAACAAAAAAACCTCCAAGAGGTATGTTTCAAAAACGCCCAAAATGCAGCAGTAATCTTAATAGTCGCACGGGGACGATTTAACTTCCATTTCCTCTCCCATCTCAGTGAATGTATTTTGAATACAGGACAGGTGCACAAAAGGCAGCTCCGCTGTGGACTTATTAATCTGTTTTGCAAAAGAAAAAGCATCTAGAAAATAGTCCTGCAGGAAGAGATTAGAGAGCAAATCCCAGGCTCTTCGGGGAAGCGCCGCAGCCGGTGGGTGATACATTGTCTGCTGCAGCTCTATCTGGAGAAGGATCTTGCAGAAAATGCTGTGCTCTGCACTGCTCACCACTGTACATCCTGGTAATTTAAGACACTTTTCCAAGCAGGGGCCATCATTTTTGTCCTAGAGAACCGTTTATAAATAAAGCTGATGTTTGTCAAACCTCCGACTCCCCGGTACAGAACTCGCAACTGTGGTTTTCTGCCATTAAACACCCAGAGACTTCACTGCTGAATAAAACTTCACTGTATATTTGAAAGGCAGTTCTATAAATATCAACATAATGGAATGTAGGGTAGGATTCGATTCACTCAGAGATGCTCAGGTTCAGGTAGGTTTTTGGCTGTGCAGTCCCCCTTCCCTCCTGCCAAGCACAATGTCAGCGAATTTGCTCTCTGTGAGAAATAGTCCATATATTTATTTGTACTGTTATTTATTATTAAATATTTCTGCACAGTGGTTTTTCAAAAAGGTCCTAAATTGTTACCCACGACATTATTTTCTTTTTGCCATTAAAATTTCATCTTATTATCAGAAAATGACTTTTTTTCCCCTCTAATAACTCTTATATGACAGGCAGCCAATTTTAATGACACCAGATCCTTGCAGCACATACTGAGGACAAGGAGGGGGAAAAAAATGACTACGAGGCAAACTGTGCATTATGGAATCAATATGACATGCTTTGGAACCATTTTTTTTTTTCCTGAAGACAAGAAAACCCTCCCATCCATTTTATTCTACAAAAGAAGAAATCTGCAGTGGGACTGACTGAATAATTGCAACCTTAATTACCACGAGCAACTATAATGAGGGGAGCTGTGATACACTAAGAAAATCCTCTAAAATGCTAATGCATCTTCATGTTTTAAATTTAGATAGTCATTTACAGGAAAAGTCAGGAGGTCACAAAGAACTACAAAGGACTTTCAGAGTCACAGGAGCTCTGTCATACCTGCAACCTGCCTCTCCTTGCCCCAGTATCGTGTTGAGATTTGAACGTGTCAATTGAGCAAAATGGATGAGAGCTGAGAGCTGCTCCAAGTGCATGAGTTTGGGAAGGAGGGACTCAAATGCTCCCCCAGCCTCATTTGGATGATCACCACCACCCAGCCCCTGCGTCCTACAGAGGGAAACAAGGTTCAGGCAGAATTTTCCTCTTTCAGAGGAGACAAATCACTGCATTAACTTCCTCTCTCCTTCATCTTCAATGAGGACAAATAAATGATTGGCATCTGCCAGATAACAGCCAAGATGATTCATACTGAACATAACATTCATTTTCCAATAACGGGAAATATCCAGGTTCATTTTGCATGAAGCAAATCTTCAGTAAATCTTCTTGCTAGAAAGAAAAATGACCCCTTAAGGATATGTACCATGAACCTCTCACATTGCCTCAGCTCGCTGAGGAGCTGCAGAGAAGTGTGAGGTGTTGTTACTGTGCCACTGCTCTGCCAACAGGACTTGCAGCCAAACCTGTGGCTTGCTGTGAGGTGTTGCCATTGTGCATTATGATAGAGGTGCCACCCAAATAAGGATTTGAGCCTGACTTGGAGACATCATCTATCACACCTGGCACAGAGATCAAACTCCCCTTTCATGTTCAATGAATCACAGAATTGTTTGCATTCACCAACACCTCAAGATCAAGTCCAGCCATAACCCAGCACTGCCCAGGCCACCACTAAACCAGGTCTAATTCATTCCTACATCCTAAGCTACTCATATTGCTTTGAGGGACACTCATTGCTCTGTCATGTCCACCCAAACTGAAGGGCTCTTTGGAGAGTCTCAGAGGCTGTTTCCACCCTGGCAAGCAGTGCAGCACAACCGGACTCGATCTACAGAGCAACACTGGTGGTACAGCCTGTCCAAGCACCCAATCAGCACCTGTTTCTAGTGAATTCCACAGCCCAAATGTCTGTTAACAGTTAAAGTTCTTCTGGCTTTTGTTCAATGAATACAGAGCTTTTGCACTTAGAAACAGCTGTGCAATAGAAGTCAAAGCATGGAGACTATCCAAAGATCTTCTCGGACTAGGTTAAAACTTAAACAGCCAAAAAATACCCCTTGGACACAGCTGGTACAGCACTGCTTGTGTTTCAAGGAGTGATTTCCAGTGTTGTTAGACAGCCAGGCTCCTCATCCACTGCAAAGGTCTGAATTAAGAGCTGCAGAACAAAATCCAGTAAATCAATAGGCAGCCACAGAGAGAGAGCAGAGTGCTAAATCACAGCAATGCTAATTTAGAGCTAATTAGGAATGTCAGGGAGCTGTGTCCTCAACACTGGCCAATTCAGCCCTGTCTGGATGGAAGCACTTCCAACACATGCAGAGAAGCTGATGTTCAAGAAGAAATGCAGGAGACGAAAGATCAAAACCAGGGCACCTGTGAAATTTGGCTGCTCCTATGCACAGAGGGCTGGTGCACCAAAGCTTCCCAGATAAGTGTCACTGCTGAGACAGGAGTCTGTGTTCCATCCCCTGCTCCAGATCTGGCCCCTTCTGCTGTTCCTGCAGGGAAATCTCCCGAGTTCAAACCCAGACTGAGGATACTGCTCACCTCTCAGCAAAGCTAATTTGCTTTTCTAATACATGTTATCATGAAGTAGCTTATGCATAGGGGTTCCCAAAGGCAAAAACCAACCAACATTTCCCTCCTTTCCTGTGTAGCTTTTTTTTGCTGTGAGTGCAACTCAATGTCTGCTAACGACACACTGAGTCAGTCTCAAGGGTGAAGTTACCCGAGAAGCAGAGAAATGTTAGGCTCAAATGAACACCTTCACAGCTGCCTGAAACTCAAAACAGACTGGGTAAAATGTTCCTGCCTCCCAGTGCTGTGCAAAGCACAGGATACAGCCTCACTCTGTGCCTGGGTTTCCACGGAGGATGAAGATGCACCCTCAGCATCAGGGGAAGGGGGTGGGAGTGATGCTGCTCACAGCAGCTGTAGAACAAAACACCAGATTCACCCCTGGTTTTCCCCATCTCTCCAGTTCCTGCTCTTTTTTTTTTTTTAAGCTGGAGCATATATGTTATCTGGAAGGAAGGTTTTTTGAAACAACTTCTGAACTATGGGGTTTTAGTTCTTCCTAATCCAGAAGGAAATAATTGAATTCAAAGAATCTCTAATGGCCTGTGGAGGTTTGGCTGGCAAAAAGAAACCCAGGTTTGTCGTTTTGGTGAACACAATTAAAATGCACAGCAGTCCCTCTCTAATAGCACGTAAGAGACTTCAGATGCAGTGAACTCTGCATTTCCTTAAAATCCTCTCTCTATTCACACCATTAAAATGTTTTTAGAAACTCTGAATAAACAACACAAAGGGCTTTTTTATTGCGTGTTACTGAAATATAGGGAAAAACAGGAAAATATCTAAACTTCAACAGGAAAAGCACTTCCAGATTTCCACAACAGATGATACAGATAATAGAGGCATTTATAAGCCTTTTTTCATCTAAGGCTGAAGAAATGGTGGCAGCACCTTGTTTATGGGGTTGATGAATCAGATGCAGCACTTCCCTGCTTTTGTGTCTCTGCTAATTGCCCTTTAATGGAAACTACTTACTTTATTGGTGTAAAAAAAAAATGCCTTGAAGTAGGTTTTCTAGGCAAAAAGCCCAGTGCTTTAATTAATACCTTGAAATGATCACTGATTAATGATACCAGTTTGGGGCTGTTGCACAAAGGTTTTTTGCTCAACTTCTCCCAAAAATCAAGAAGATTAATGATGTTATCACTGGTACAGAAAGCTCCACCCCTGAAAACACTGTGATGGAGGACACACACAACATTTAAAAACTGCAGTGGAGATTGTGAAGAAGAAGAGGAGACAGCACCAGAGTGCCTTCAGAGGAACAGCCTCATTAATGCTGTGAATCTTTCCCATGGACTTGGAGAAGATCACATTTTTTCCCTCCATCCTCTACTAGCTATATTTTGCAAGAAAATGTCTTTTTTATTTCCCCTCAATAGAGAAGGCTGGAAAAAAGATATATTTTAAGTCTCAAATCCCTGATTTATTGTAGTCAATACACTTGTTTCTTGAAGTGGGGAAGGAAGCCAATAAAACTAAAATCTACGTTAAACACCAATTTGTTTCTGTGGTTTAATGCTGCAGGAAATCACAAACTGCCAAACCCTTCAGGTATATCACAATCTGCTTTGTAGAGCATAATTCATTATCTGGTTACAAAATTTATGCAAAACCCAGGGTATAAGGGTTGTAAAGATCTTATGGGCAGATCAGGTGACAATTACTGCTCCATGGAGCTGCTGTCATCACACTTACTATGTAATTCTTACTATATCTCCTTGGCACAGATCAATACAAAAGCAGACATAGAATCACAGAATGGTTTGGGTTGAAAGGGACCTTTAAGACCATCCAGCTGCACCCCCTGCCATGGGCAAGGGACACCTTCCACTAGCCCAGGTTGCTCCAAGCCCCGTCCAACCTGATCTTGTGTAGAATTATTCTGAAAATCTCCTCCTCTGCCAAAAGCACCAGGACCAGGAGGGTCCCAGGAGGAGGATCTCGGGCAGGGAAGGCAATGGGGCTGGGCTGCCCCCTCCCTGCCCTGAGCAGACACACAGCACAGGCACACTGGCTGCCTGGCATCCCCTGAGTTGTAGATGCTGAGCTGCCTCACAGCCAGAGATGGTCCTCAGAAGCCTGAAAGGCGACTTTCCAAGCACATGCAGCTGGACTCCACCAGGAGAGCCTGTACCAAACACAGCTGTGCTCTCCCCATGCCACCAGTTTCAATCCCAGCCCAGGGAACTTTGCCATTTCACATGATGGTGAGAGCTGAAGTGCTCTGGTGTCCTGGAGCTACCGTAAAAGCTTATTAAATTATTAATGAATTAAATTAAAACATGTAGGAGCAACTATTGTGCCTTTGTGTCGTGGGGCCAGAGGCATCTGCAGCTCTTGCAGACTCCAGGCTGTCTGGATGCTGCAATCCCTGTCCAGGCAAAGCTCCCACTGGACAAAAAGTGTTTTGCTTAGTAAGGACAAGGACACAGCACACGTTCCCCCAGCATCGGCGCCTCTCCCAGCCAAACAGCTCCCTCCCAATTTTCCATCCCTTTGCTAACATGTGAGGCCATATTCAGGAGTTGAATACATTCAGTAGTGCTATTTGCCAATATTTTTGCTCAGTCCCATGCTCAGTTGTATTGTTGCACAAAAGCCTGTTCATTTTCAAGGCAAGCACACAAGGAGAAAAGCAGAATCCTGTGAAAAAGGCTGTTGCTATGTAGTAGGAAGATGCAGGCTAGAGAGAACATCTAACCCATAAATTAATTGATATTCTATATTAATTATTACACCTGTGCCCTCTCTCTAGCCCCCCATTTAACTCTTTGAAACTTGGCTTAGATCCTGTACAATAAACACAGGACCTTCTCCCTCCAGCCTCTCAGCCCTGGCAGGATTCTCCTCATCAGAGCCACAACCGTATGGTGCACCGGGAAGGATCTCCACATTAAATCTCTGGATATCATTCATCAGTTGTAGAAAAACACTCTCTGATAGCACCTGCAGTTTTCCTGATAACTGGAGCAGCTTTACCTGCCAAAAGCACACATGGCAGCTGCTCTACCAGAAGGAGAACAATATCAGATAAGGCACTTCTCTAATGTCATTTAGACAAACCAGTGTAAAGAATAAATGTAAAATATTATCAGTTCTTGTTCTTTGTTTGCCTTGAAAAATTAAGAAGAGCCAGGGTGAGTACAGCTGAAATCAGAGCAGCCCTGAAGGACTTCTCTGCAATTAGCAGCTCTACCTGCAAACGAGGCCAGTACAGAGACGTTTATGCCACAGAGGATTGTTTGTTTTTATGACTCATGACACTTGTCCAAGGCAGATAAGCAACACCAAATGACTTCTGTGCCAGAATAAATAGGAGCATTACAGGGACTTTGAGGACCCACTGTGCCAGAAAGCAATTGGAAACACAGCAGACATGACAGTATCAGCAATATGTAAGACACAGGTAAAATTTTCCTGTATGTAAAATGCCACCTGCTCCGTGGTTCTCTCCACAATAAATTACTGCACCTTAGAAATTTTCAAGAGTTACCAGTTTCAGTAGCTACCTATTTCAGTCTGTTACAAACCCTGTGAGTGGTTTCATCTTGCACCTCAACCAGAAGAGAGATCTCCCTGCTTTGTTTGCACAGTGGTCTCACACTGCAACATCCGAGGAGCGTATCCAGACACCTGGATTATCCTGCTTGTGGTAGGTGTAGCACAGCTCTCAGATGGAAAAATAACTGTGAATGCTTCCCTTTCATGCTGTAAAGAGACAGCAACAGATGGCAGTGCGAGAAGGGCAATAACAAATCAGTCCTTTGGCCTTCCTGCAGTTCCTTCCTCCTCAGAGACAGTCTCACCAGCTCCACATAATGAATGAATAGCAGGGTGCTCTCATCATCCTTCTGTTTTTCCCCTTTCCCAGCCACTTGTTATACTGCAAAGAGCTTCTGCACCTGGAACCACAGACATCCCAGCATTTTTTTATCCTCAACACATCTTGGAGCATTGATGCTTGCATTGTAGCTTTTCAGGAGTGTGTTTTCCTTGAGAAAGAAGAGCTGAAAACCAATATGAGTAGGCAGGGACTTCTTCAGCTCAAAATTCCTCAGAATACAGAACTTTTTCTACCCCACTGAGAACAGAGAACCTGCATTTGGTCTGGGCAGGGCACCCATCCTGGTTTGGGTGCTGAGACTGGCAGGTTCAATTGCCCAGGACACAAGCCAGATAGGCACGTGCTTCCAGCTACCTCACAATAAAGATCTTTGGAGCTGTTTCCTATTTTCACTAAAGTGTAGCAACACCTCTGTACTCTGGGGTTCAAGTTTCTAGCTATTCTCAAGGTTTTAAATTTTTCCTCATAAGAGCATTAGTTCCCCATTGGGATATCTCATCAAAAAACATGAATACCTGAAGATAAATGCTGTGAATAAACAACATCACCATCTTCTTAGGCACCAAAATGATAATACTAACATGGAAAGCTGTAAACAGCTACCAATTTTGTTCATTTAAGTCCTTTCTTCTTAGAAATAACAATAACAAAAAAAGAGATTTTGGACCCTCTCTCTTCAGTTTAACAGCAATAACAATGAAAATATGCATAGCCCTTTTTCTCCCACCGCCATTCCATCCTTCAGTGAGCACAATAACAAAACGTGTCGCGTGAGAAATCGATGTCAACATTTTAGCTTTGGACTCGAACTTATTTGATCTAAACTTTGAACAACTTGGCTCAGATCCCAAGAATCTGCTGAGCAACTCCAAATCCCTGAGAAAACAACACGTGTAGGCCGGGTACCACCTCGACAGCAGATGTTCTCAGTGAAAGGAAATGTCATAATGTTGGCTGGTGTCTCCAAACAGTTCTGTCCTCCCAGGAGCGTCACTTCCATGCAGTGACATCCTGCCAAGGAGCACAACTTTGCTCAAGGCTCCTTTCGTCTGTGAAGCAGAAGCTGCAAAGGCAGAGCCCCCAGCACATCCAGGAGGGATGTGTATTTAGTTTTCTGCTCTTGGCACGGGGTTGGTTTTGGTGGAAGCATTCATCAGGAGTGGGAGCATTCACAGTGCTTTACAACTGGCCTCTTTATAGCTGTACAGCTACTGCTGACAAAACATTTGGACATTCAATTACTTCTGGTGTAGTAGGGAGAACACGATTCCAAGTTCAGGGAGTTTGCTTTGGGCAAGGTGGAGAATATCATTATTTGCACAAATCACTGCAATGATCTGATTACAGCTGGGGCTGGTGTGGTGTTATCCTTGGGTTAAGTTAAAGCTTTTGCTTTTTTTCTGCTATTGGTGGCTAAGTAGATTGATTATGTATGAGATGAAAGAGCATGTAGGAGTATGCTAATGCTGATGTTAAGAGCAGACTTTTATCTTGCAGCATTAAGTGAATGGAGGAAAGAATGACAGAATTGGCTGCTGTGAGCTTAGGCAAGGTCCCTTTAGTGTTTTTTTTTTTGGTGAAAGCTTGGAACTCACCTCAAAAGTTCCTGTGTCCAGGGGACAGCACCAGGGAGCCTCGAGAACTCAGCAGCTCTACCATAGACAGGCAAAGGCTCCCTCTTTATCTTTGCTTTTCTCTTTACAGATGCAACAGTGTAAATAAGCCACAGTAAAACTGAAAGTCAAGTCCCATTGCTGAGACTATCAACACTCATAAACTCATTTGATTCCAGCTGAGACACCAATTCTCCATATGCTTCCCCACTTACCTCATCAGAGCTAATGGGACTAATCCTAACACGGAAAGCCAAATAAACACAGGGAGCATTAATGTGTTTTCTCTGCATTGACCTTTCCATGAGACCTGGGCAAGACACTCACAATGAATTCTTGAAGATTTTCACAAATCATTACACAATCCCTCCAATTAAAAGGAGGTCTTGGCTTTACGAAAAAAGCACTTTCCATACTCTGAAATAACAGCAGCATTTCTACTCGTAATTTTTAATTAGAAGGTCTGTGTGGGAATAAAAAAAAAATTAAAAAAAATAATAAAAAATAATTTAAAAAAAAAAAAATCAAATGTACTGTTTCTTGAGTCTTCCCTGACCAGCCAGAGCCTCTCCAGTTCCACCCACACCAAAATAGCTCTACAGCACAGGAAAACTGAAGGGTAGCAATTTGGACAAGGTCTGCTGGAATCCTCCCACCACTTTGTTCTCCTCAATAATTCAGCCATCATAAAACCAAGTACGAGGCCATTTATCACTGGAATGTACTTGATTACATCTTTTTTTAAAGTTCAAAGCACTAAGAACCATCGGAGAATATAGAGCTTTGTTTTTCAACAAGTAGTTAGAAACATTATATGGGATCCAGCAATTTATTTCTAATGGCAGAGGGAGGAGAACTTCACCAGGTATGCAGCAAATTCTTCAGAGTTACTCCAAGTGCTGCTGTCTGAGCCTCTCCCACCTCTAGCTTGCAGCTCAGCAGCAGGTTTGGGCTGTTAAAAGTAGCTTGCTGATATTCAGAACTGTGAGTAGCATTTGTAATCACATAAAATAGACATTTGATAAAGCATAATGCAGTGGAAATACTTTCTTTCTTGATTGTAATTTTAAGCACAACCACAATAAAAAAGTTTTTCTTTCAACCTGACAGACCTAAAAATTAATGATTTTTTTTTTTTTTTTTTAATCTGCTTCCTTTCCAAGGAAGAGGTCTGGTTTAAGTTGCAAAGAAACAAAAGCCACTATCTAAGTAAAACATATCTGTGCCCATACAGAGCTTTCACTAAAACACTTCACAGCTGTGAAGCTGCAGAGGTCATGCTGACCAGTGTTACTTCATGGTGTCCCTTGTGCATTATAATCTGTGCACTCTCCTGGATTCTGATAAAACTTTCAACTTTCTGAAGTAAGAGCTCCTTTTTCCATCTATCTCTGAAGCTCCTTAGCATTTAAGGTGTGTGACTGGAACTCAAAATACAACACTAATGTGAATAAACCCACAACTGTTAAACTACTGAAGGAAACCTCTTGTCTTCCAGCATCTCCCAGACACTGTAAATGAGTTGAGTCAGCTGATTTTCAATAAGTTCAAGTTCTGCTGGGGGGTGAGTTTAAAACAAAAAGCAGTTATATCCATTCTGCTTATATATCAGAACCACTCACCATGCCCAAGTTTCAGCTTTCTGTTAGTTTTTTCCAACAAATGTAATATTTATGAGAGAAAATGGAATCCCATCCTTGGATTTCAACCCACAGAGAGGGCACAGAAGATGCCAGGCACACTCACACTGATGGAAATGCATGAGTGATATCAGGGGACACGAAAGTTCAAGGCTGTAAGAAACCTGCTGAAAGCCATTTGATAAAGGATGTAAACTAAGCAAACAATAGGAATATGAAATAGGAATTAAATTTTAGGAAGCAATGCAATTTATTTGGAAAAGCGTTCTCCAGTGATGAGATGAATCACTGGAGAATATTTTACCTACTAATAAATAGAGAGGCGATAAATTTGCAAATACTGGTCTCTGCAGACTTATCCCTGACAGTGGAGCTTACAGCAGGGAATCTAATCAGCTGGTGTAAACAGAGATACTGGAATTCAGCCATTAAAATTCAGGAAGTTACTATGTAGTGGTAGGCACAGAAAAAAAAGAAAAACCCAGAAAGAAAAAAAGCCCAGAGACTGATTTCATTGGCTTCATTTGGGTTTGGATTCATGAACATGCATATTCCACTGCAATTAGAACTTCTCATTTTGTTGTTTAGATTGTGTATCTTTATAAAGCTTTTCTTAGCCATTGCTACAGGCTTTTTTCCTTCGACTGCAGAATACATCGATTCCAGAATCCCTCACATCCATTTGAAAGCCAAGCAAGTCCTACAAGATGCTGAAACAGCCATGGAGACCTGAAGGCTCTGTTGCTTCTCACTTGTGTTTCTCCTGTTAAATTTCCCTACTTTGCTCCACTTCCCCAGTCCAGATACAACCAATGACACAAGGTTTAAATTAAAAGAAACCAAGAAAATGGCCCCTCATACTATTCCATGCTTCTGCAGTGACTCAAACTCCCCTTTTATCAACACACAGCTCTGCCCAAACCCATCTCACCAAACTGAGTTCTTGCTCCTGGTGAACAAAGAATTATTGTGCATTGAATTGTATTTTTAAACACGGACAACGATGCTCCAGCAGTTCAGGAGCTGAAGCTTTAAAATAAAAAATAAATAAATGAATACTGTAACAAATAAAACTCCTGGGGATTTGTGTTCTTGCCTTGCAGGAGGGGCAGGGAAATCAGCATCAGCTCCTGGTACAGCCTTTCAGCACACCACAGCTACAAGCTTTAAGCTTGTCCTTCAGAAGATTTTAGCCTTCAAGACACGGGCAGGCTGCAAGTCTTTTTCTGTAGGTTTTTCCCCCTCAGTAAGCACGGGGTTTCATGCACAGTCACTCCCTGTTTCTCTCCAACACCTCTCAGCAAGGGCAGCAGCTCCTCACCTATTGACCAGCCCTTGTCAGCAAACCCCCCCTGCTGCACTCACAGCCCTGAGGAACCACGGACCATGAGACAGGGATCCCAGGAACGGCCTGACAGCCCGGGAGAGGGGCTGCCTGCTCACCCACCCACCCCCTCCTCTGGCAGGGGGGTGGGCAGGATGCCCACAGGAACAGCCAAGCTCAGACATGTCAAGGAAAGCAATGTTAATGAGCATTTTAATGCCTCAGAAGTGAACAAAGCCATGAAAAGAGCTAAAAGCTGAGTAAACTCCTCTGTAAATAGTTAGAGAAAGGCAGAATGCCCTGCCCTGTGCTGGGGAAGAGCACACTGATCTCTCACACGTGAGCCTCACAGGTCTGGAAAGCAGAGTTGGCTGGGCTCAGGTCACATCCCACCATCTCAAGGGTGTCCCACCAGCAATGAGGGCTGTTTCTGGAGGGATGGGGCATTTTTAAGACAACTCCATCCTCTGCATTGCCCCAGGCAGAAGCGGATTTAGCCTTTGGTCAACTCAGCCTGCATCCACGGGAAATGACTACCTAAAATATTCCACTGTCTCACCCCAATTAATGCAGGTCCCCTTGAGCTCCTTGGCCCATGTCCCATAACCCCCAGACAACACAAACCAGGCAGCAAAGCTGATGTGGGGGCATGTGTCAGACACCCCAGGGCTCTGCCCCTCAGCCCACAGCACTCTGGATGGTGCAGGGCCACACACCCCATCCCCAGGCAAAGGTTTGTTCCCTCCAACCTCTGCTTCTTACTGTAACCTTTATTCTACAAGAATATAAATGGTTTCATTGGCCAAAGCACCACGGGTTCTGCTGCTGCTCCTTTGCATCCCTCCCCTCCCTCAGTGGGGGGCTGCACACACCAGTTAGCACGGAGGGGTTGTGAGCAGCATCAGGAATAACACAGGTTTCAGGAATGAATCTCCAAGGCAAACAATTCAGGGAAGTGTAAAACTGGTCTGAGCAAAAGGAGCCCCAAGGATCCAAAAAAGAGGGGAGATTCAGACGAGACATAAGGAAGAAGCTTTTTAGAATGAGGGTGGTGAGGCCCTGGCACAGGTTGCCCAGAGAAGCTGTGGCTGCCCCATCCCTGGAAGTGTCCAAGGCCAGGTTGGACAGGGCTTGGAGCAACCTGGGTGAGTGGAAGGTGTCCCTGCCCATGGCAGGGGGTTGGAATGGGATGATACTTAAAGGTGCCTTCTAACCCAAACCATTCTGTGATTTGAACCAGTCAAATCCTCGTCCTTCCTGCTCTCCCACTCTCATCCGACTCATGATCCCACCCTGCATCTCCCCAGTCCTGAAACTTAACCTGCAACCACTCTTAATGCACAGATTTATGATTTTTAATTATAAGGTAATAGCATAATAGAAGCCATTTTTGCCAGACATAAACTTATTTCTCTTCTAGGGTCGCTCAGGGTTGGTTCTGATTTATATTGGGATGGTTTGAGAACAGTACCCCACTGACCACCAGAAAAATGAACTTCTTCAGAGTTCAAACATGACAGCACAAAAAGCTTAGAGAAAACAACAAAAGAAATATTATTCCATTTGTAAAAATGAATAAAATTAGATCACATTCAAATATTGTTCATGAAAACGTGGAGTACTAAGACTGCATGGAAATCAAGAAAATATACAGAATAAATGGAAAA